>NC_140176.1:117613873-118991082 GCF_963971535.1 Notolepis coatsorum
GGTTGAGAAGGGAAGTGTGCTACATACGGAACATACATAGGGAACCTAGCTACATACGGGGTACAATGTTACATTAGGCTGTGCGTCGATGTTGCAGAAGCATAAAGGCAGAGTGTTTGCAACACCGTTGCTTTGTCGATGTTGTGGTGCAGTAGACTCTATAGGTCCTACAGGCTACCACTAACAACATGAGTTAGCCCTGGCTAGTGCTGTAATGTAGACTATATAGCTCCTACAGGCTAACACTAACAACATGAGTTAGCCCTGGCTAGTGCTGTAATGTAGACTCTATATAGCTCCTACAGGCTACCACTAACAACATGAGTTAGCCCTGGCTAGCGCTGTAATGTAGACTATAGAGCTCCTACAGGCTAACACTAACAACATGAGTTGGCCCTGGCTAGTGCTGTAATGTAGACTCTATATAGCTCCTACAGGCTACCACTAACAACATGAGTTAGCCCTGGCTAGCGCTGTAATGTAGACTATAGAGCTCCTACAGGCTACCACTAACAACATGAGTTAGCCCTGGCTAGCGCCGCCATGTAGACTATAGAGCTCCTACAGGCTACTACTAACAACATGAGTTAGCCCTGGCTAGCATGTAATGTATTGTAGACTATAGCTCCTACAGGCTACCACTAACAACATGAGTTAGCCCTGGCTAGCGCCGCCATGTAGACTATAGCTCCTACAGGCTACCACTAACAACATGAGTTAACCCTGGCTAGCGCTGTAATGTAGACTATAGCTCCTACAGGCTACCACTAACAACATGAGTTAACCCTGGCTAGCGCTGTAATGTAGACCATAGCTCCTACAGGCTACCACTAACAACATGAGTTAGCCCTGGCTAGCGCTGTAATGTAGACTATAGCGACTTGTGTGACTGGGAGACTTGTGTGACTTGGAGACTTGTGTGACTGGGAGACTTGTGTGACTGGGAGACTTGTGTGACTTGGACACTTGTGTGACTGGGAGACTCGTGTGACTTGGAGACTTGTGTGACTGGGAGACTCGGGAGACTTGTGTGACTGGGAGACTCGTGTGACTTGGATACTTGTGTGACTGGGAGACTCGTGTGACTTGTATGACTTGGAGACTTGTGTGACTGGGAGACTCGGGAGACTTGTGTGACTGGGAGACTTGTGTGACTTGGAGACTCGTGTGACTTTTGTGTTTTGGAGACTCGTGTGACTTGGAGACTTGTGTGACTTGGAGACTCGTGTTACTTGTTGACTTGGAGACTCGTGTGACTCGTGTGACTTGGAGACTTGTGTGACTTGGAGACTCGTGTGACTTGTGTGACTTGGAGACTCGTGTGACTTGGAGACTTGTGTGACTTGGAGACTCGTGTGACTTGTGTGACTTGGAGACTCGTGTGACTTGGAGACTTGTGTGACTTGGAGACTCGTGTGACTTGGAGACTTGTGTGACTTGGAGACTCGTGTGACTTGGAGACTTGTGTGACTTGGAGACTTGTGTGACTTGGAGACTTATGTGACTTGGAGACTCATGTGACTTGTGTGACTTGGAGACTTGTGTGACTTGTGTGACTTGGAGACTTGTGTGACTTGGAGACTTGTGTGACTTGGAGACTTGTGTGACTTTTGTGACTTGGAGACTCGTGTGACTTGGAGACTTGTGTGACTTGGAGACTCGTGTGACTTGTGTCACTTGGAGACTTGTGTGACTCGTGTGACTTGGACTTGTGTGACTTGTGTGACTTGTGTGACTTGGAGACTTGTGTGACTTGGAGACTTGGACTTGTGTGACTTGTGTGACTTGGAGACTTGTGTGACTTGGAGACTTGTGTGACTCATGTGACTTGGAGACTTGTGTGACTGGGAGACTTGTGTGACTTGGAGACTTGTGTGACTCATGTGACTTGGAGACTTGTGTGACTCGTGTGACTCGTGTGACTTGGACTTGTGTGACTTGTGTGACTTGGAGACTTGTGTGACTCGTGTGACTTGGAGACTTGGACTTGTGTGACTTGTGTGACTTGGAGACTTGTGTGACTTGGAGACTTGTGTGACTCATGTGACTTGGAGACTTGTGTGACTGGGAGACTTGTGTGACTTGGAGACTTGTGTGACTCGTGTGACTTGGAGACTTGGGCTTGTGTGACTTGTGTGACTTGTGTGACTTGGAGACTTGTGTGACTCATGTGACTTGGAGACTTGGACTTGTGTGACTTGTGTGACTTGTGTGACTTGGAGACTTGTGTGACTTGTGTGACTGGGAGACTTGTGTGACTTGTGTGACTGGGAGACTTGTGTGACTTGTGTGACTGGGAGACGTGGTAAATACACAGGTCACAACATGTTTACGGGAATGTTTGGGAGTTGTATTTTGATTGTATTTGGAGTATATTTCCTGACTGTAGTGAACTAGGTAAGATGTCTGCCCCACTTCCAGTGATGAAGTTAAGCTAGGCTAACTGTCCAGGCGTTCCCTAAGCCCAATGCATGCAGAGAGATGAAAAAGGTATGTATCTTCTTATAACTCCAGGGAAGATGTCAAATAACTCGTGTGACTTGGAGACTTGTGTGACTTGGAGACTCGTGTGACTTGTGTGACTTGGAGACTCGTGTGACTTGGAGACTTGTGTGACTTGGAGACTCGTGTGACTTGTGTGACTTGGAGACTCGTGTGACTTGGAGACTTGTGTGACTTGGAGACTCGTGTGACTTGTGTGACTTGGAGACTCGTGTGACTTGGAGACTTGTGTGACTTGGAGACTCGTGTGACTTGTGTGACTTGGAGACTCGTGTGACTTGGAGACTTGTGTGACTTGGAGACTCGTGTGACTTGTGTGACTTGGAGACTCGTGTGACTTGGAGACTTGTGTGACTTGGAGACTTGTGTGACTCGTGTGACTTGTGTGACTTGGAGACTTGTGTGACTTGGAAACTTGTGTGACTTGGAGACTCGTGTGACTTTTGTGACTTGGAGACTCGTGTGACTTGGAGACTTGTGTGACTTGGAGACTCGTGTGACTTGGAGACTTGTGTGACTTGGAGACTTATGTGACTTGGAGACTTGTGTGACTTGGAGACTCATGTGACTTGTGTGACTTGGAGACTTGTGTGACTTGTGTGACTTGGAGACTTGTGTGACTTGGAGACTTGTGTGACTTTTGTGACTTGGATACTCGTGTGACTTGGAGACTTATGTGACTTGGAGACTCGTGTGACTTGGAGACTTGTGTGACTTGGAGACTCGTGTGACTTGTGTGACTGGGAGACGTGGTAAATACACAGGTCACAACATGTTTACAGGAACGTTTGGGAGTTGTATTTTGATTGTATATTTCCTGACTGTAGGCTAGCTAAGCTGCATGTTAGCCTAGCACAATGAATGGAAGCAGACATGACTGGGTAGCCTTCGGGAGAGGTGTTAGTTGGACAATGCCTAGGCTAACCAGTCATGCCCGCTTCCATTCATTGTGCTAAGCTAGGCTATCATTGTGCTAAGACTGAGCGAATTTTCCAAAATGTTGGCGTGTTCCTTTAAACTGTATAAAGTTAGCTGTATTGTCTATAAAACACTTAATATTTAATTAGATGATATGTGTACTTATATAAGCAGATAATTTTCTGCAGAAATGTTGTGCCTCTAATTTAATGTGTTTCAGATGTACTCACAGTGCTACATGCATTGTATGGGATGCATGACTTTCAAGCCAACCGAGCTCGCTCATTGAGCTCATTCAGCACCTTGAGATCAAGTGTTAAAAAAATCTAAGCAAATGAATAAAGGGAAGATGATTAAACAGAAGGATTTGTAGATACAGTAATAAATGATTATCAATTTGAATTATGAATTCATATTTGACCTTGAACTTGACCTTGACTTTATTATGGCCATCTATGGATAGGGAAAAGGCTCCTCTTTCCAATGGCAGGGTTGAATCTGGATTTAGTCATTTCCTTGGGGTTTTACGATAAAAGAGATATAATTAGCATTTTTCCGATAAATTCGTATTTCCGATAAATCGTATAAAACATCGGTAAAAATGAAAATATACACTTTGACTGCTCTTTTGATAGGGTTATGGTCTTTACTCTTGGCTAAAAAATTAAAACATTAACCTCCTAACATCCAAGGGCCCACATGAGGACGATTCGCGACGCGCTATATTTGCCGACCTCTAGCGGCTCGGGTGTGCATTTATTTTAATTTTAATACAATATATAGATAGAATTAAATTCCTATTTGTTGCCTGTCAATTGCCCTTTCAGGTGACAAAATCTGTTCAGCGGTTCTCAAGTTACATGCCAGTATGTGAGGCGTGCGCCAAAGTACACATTACCACCCCCGACCTCCGGGGGCTCTAGCTCCTTCAATCATTTGGCGATCTCGAAAAATTTTGGACAGGGTTGTAGCCAATGAGAGTGGCTTTCCAATGATACCCCATGATATGATAATTGGGGATTTAATACGGTCTCTATTGATCGATTTATGATAAAGAAAAGCAGTGGCCCCCTATAGGGGGACCTACAGGCTTAACAGGTAAAACAATTTTAAAATCTAACCCTAACTAACCTTACTGTCATGCACTTGTCCTAATAAACTAACCTACACTGTAGCACTCAACACTTTGATGAACATTGTTACTCAGCTGATAGAGTTGTCCCCTTCCTGATGTTATGGTTTGACACCGACCCCAAACGCAACGACACAAGAGAGTAGGATTCAGAGTTGCCAAAAACAAGGGCTTGTTTATTAAGACTAAATAAACAGCACAGACTTGGAAGAGTTCAAACAAAGACTGGAATACAAGCAAGGATGAATGTTGCTGCTCTGCAGCTTCTCCCGGGATGGTAGTCTGGGGAAGCAGACGCTGACGTCAGAGCCGCTCTGCAGACCTCTCTCGGCAGAATCTCCGAGGTGGTTGCGGGACCGAGAGAGAGAGAGGGAGCGAGTTAACTCAGGGTGCAGGTGGAACAGAGCAGGTGAACAGGAGAGGTGACTTGTACCCGAAAACAGAGTTATCCAAGTGACTGAATCTTCGGTGTAAATACACACTGTGAGTAACGTTCCAAACACAATCCCAAGTGATAGATATCTTCGGTGCAAAATAAACACTGTGAGCGAAGTCCCAAAATACAAATCCAGTGTGATAATATCTTCGGTGTGTAAACACACAGTGGGAGATGTTAGGCCAAAATATTATCCCAATGAAACAATCCAAAAAAAGGCTAAACGCTGGGTGAGTGACTGTCTGATAAAAAGCTGGAAATCTTCAGTGTTATGAAAACACACGAAAACGGGATTGGATCAAAGACAGTCATAAAAAACTCACCCAGGCGTTGTGCGTAAAGAGCGTTGGAACAGAATGGAGCAAGCGCGTCGCCTCGGGGAAAGGGTGTCCAAGAGGAATGCTTCTTGAATATCCTGGAGGCAAAGCACAGGGAAACAACAGCAGGCAGCAGGAACGGCGAATGCAACTGAAATATCAAAACGATCCAACAAAACTTGAATGGGGAAACGGGGTATAAATAATAAGGGAATGCTTAATTGACAAGCAGTGACAGCTGAGGGATGTGATTGATAAGCGTGTGGACGGGGGAGAACCAATCAACGACGTCTCTGGGAAGAAGCGTGTGAATAGGGGAATGCAATGATTAACAGAAAACAAATGGAAACAGAGCGAGTAGGCTTAAAGGAACAGAGCGAGTGGGTGAGCAGCGGACCAATCATCACAGTACTTCAAGAAGCCCGTGGTGGGGAAAGAACCAAACCTTACAGTACCCCCCCCTCCACGGGAGCCACCCGGCGACCCACACGGCCCCGGCCTGCCCGGACGGGACCCAAGGAAGCCGGCGATCAGGGGTATCGGAGAGGGGGACAAAGACAGAGGCCCGGCGAGGGAGGCCGGAGACGGGGACTGGGACCCGACAGCGGAGGCCGGGCACGGGGACTTGGAGACACGGTGTCCACCCCGGCCACAGTAGAGGCAATGGCCGGAGAAGAGCCTGGACTCCCGTTCGGCCGGGCTAAGGCGGTTGCGTCCCAGCTGCATGGGTTCCTCCTCGGTCACGGCTCGGGAGGGAACAAACCCACCAGTCACGGAGGGGGCAGGGCGGTCAGCACTGTAGAGGCGGCCGCCGGGAAAGGGGGCCCCTGAGCGGAGGTCGATGGCACAGTCGTAAGGCCGGCGAGGCGGAAAGACCTGAGCCCTGGACTCCCTGAAAATCCCCTTGAGGTCGTGGTACTCGGGGGGTACGTCTGGGGTACAGAAAACCTCCTCGAGGTCGTGGTCCTCGGGGGGTACGTCTGGGGTACTGAAATCCTCCTCGAGGTCGTGGTCCTCGGGGGGTACGTCTGGGGGTCCCCGTCGGGTTCTCTCACGTCTTCTCTCCTGGAGGCGTCCGTCGATGCGGATGGCGAGGCTGAACAGGTCCTCGAGGGAGTTAGGCTCCTCCCGGGTCGCGAGCTGGTCCTTGACTGCGTCACTGAGCCCCCTCATGAAGGTTAGGCGAAGTGCTGGGTCGCTCCAACCACTCTCCACCGCCGCCAGTCGAAACTCCAGGACGTAGTCAGTTACCCCGCCGCTCCCCTGTCGGAAGGTACCCAACCGGGCTCCAGGGTCCAGACCACGGGCTGGATGGTGGAACACCCTGCGGAGCTCAGCCACGAAGTCTGGATAGGAGAAAACAAAATCTGCATCCATTGCCCAGGAGGAAGTGACCCACTGGGCAGCCCGGCCTGAAAGCAAGTTTGTCATATAGGCCACTTGGGCCCCTCTAGAAGTGAATCGACTTGGTTGATGACGGAAAACCAACTCACATTGCATGATGAATGTGGCACACTCCTCGGGATTGCCGTCGAACAGCCGTGGGACGGAGAGACGGGGTTCCCGAGGTGCGGGATCGGGAAGCGTGGGAACTGCTGGGGCTGCGGGGAATGCTCCTGAAGGAAGTGAGGGAAGTAAAGCGTTAACGGTGTCGCACAGCGTGTGAAGCTGAACGAGAATACCAGATTGTTGTCCTGCCAAAGCGGCCAGGGACCCTTGAATAAGCTGGACCTGCTCCCTGAGTTCCAGTACAGCTGCCGCAGCCGCATCTAGCTGTAGGCTGTGTTCCCTGGCTGACTCTAACTGGACTGCCGCTGCTGTGCTGACTCTCTTGCGGGCGCAGACCGCGCAGGCCAGTACGAACTCCTTGACGTCGCTCCTCATGGTGGGCCACCAGAATCGACGAGCCAGGAAGGAGAACGTGCGATGAACGCCCGGGTGGCAGGCGAACCGGCTGGTATGGCCCCACTGGAGGACCCGGGACCGGACTGAGTTGGGGACAAAGAGACGATGAGCCGGTACATTGCCTGGAGCGCGATGGAAGCGTAGGGCACGCCTTACCACCCCCTCGATGCCCAAGGTGACGACTCTCTCTGTGTCGGCTGGGGTCGTCATGTTGGTTGGATCGTAATGTTATGGTTTGACACCGACCCCAAACGCAACCACACAAGAGAGTAGGATTCAGAGTTGCCAAAAACAAGGGCTTGTTTATTAAGACTAAATAAACAGCACAGACTTGGAAGAGTTCAAACAAAGACTGGAATACAAGCAAGGATGAATGTTGCTGCTCTGCAGCTTCTCCCGGGATGGTAGTCTGGGGAAGCAGACGCTGACGTCAGAGCCGCTCTGCAGACCTCTCTCGGCAGAATCTCCGAGGTGGTTGCGGGACCGAGAGAGAGAGAGGGAGCGAGTTAACTCAGGGTGCAGGTGGAACAGAGCAGGTGAACAGGAGAGGTGACTTGTACCCGAAAACAGAGTTATCCAAGTGACTGAATCTTCGGTGTAAATACACACTGTGAGTAACGTTCCAAACACAATCCCAAGTGATAGATATCTTCGGTGTAAAATAAACACTGTGAGCGAAGTCCCAAAATACAAATCCAGTGTGATAATATCTTCGGTGTGTAAACACACAGTGGGAGATGTTAGGCCAAAATATTATCCCAATGAAACAATCCAAAAAAAGGCTAAACGCTGGGTGAGTGACTGTCTGATAAAAAGCTGGAAATCTTCAGTGTTATGAAAACACACGAAAACGGGATTGGATCAAAGACAGTCATAAAAAACTCACCCAGGCGTTGTGCGTAAAGAGCGTTGGAACAGAATGGAGCAAGCGCGTCGCCTCGGGGAAAGGGTGTCCAAGAGGAATGCTTCTTGAATATCCTGGAGGCAAAGCACAGGGAAACAACAGCAGGCAGCAGGAACGGCGAATGCAACTGAAATATCAAAACGATCCAACAAAACTTGAATGGGGAAACAGGGTATAAATAATAAGGGAATGCTTAATTGACAAGCAGTGACAGCTGAGGGATGTGATTGATAAGCGTGTGGACGGGGGAGAACCAATCAACGACGTCTCTGGGAAGAAGCGTGTGAATAGGGGAATGCAATGATTAACAGAAAACAAATGGAAACAGAGCGAGTAGGCTTAAAGGAACAGAGCGAGTGGGTGAGCAGCGGACCAATCATCACAGTACTTCAAGAAGCCCGTGGTGGGGAAAGAACCAAACCTTACACCTGATGACTTGTCGTACAGAACTTGTAAGTCGCTTTGGATAAAAGTGTCAGCTAAATGACTAAATGTAAATGTAAATAGCTATGACTATGGCCCATTTGACATCACCTATCTATCGTTCAATATGTGAGAAAGAATAAATTTTTCTATCCATACGTTCCCGTGTTATACCGTGGTGAATATAAGTGTGGTTTTAGAGCGGTCTAGAGTAATTCATGAAATCCTGAGTTAAAGCCTTATACGTCGATTTCACTATACACGGTGCCATTTCTTGCCTGTATATAAGCTATTATCCCGAAATCAAATCTATATCATAGCTATTATGTTCCATCATGAATGCATGATTATTTGATTGTCAGTAATGGCATTCGCATTGAACACTAAAAACGGTTATCAGCCCGATCGGTATGAAAGCATTGCAGGATCAAGCTAAAATGTACGTCAAAACGTCCTTACCTGTGATCGAGAGTATTCCAAAAATAATATTCCAATTGTTTGATCCAATGTTTCCACTGGTCAAGATTAAGCATAACTTAAAGGGGCAGTTCACCCAAAATTCCCAAAACCATATTGCCCCCTATCTTACCCGGACGCGTGAATACTTTCCCTAAGGTGGTTGTGCTTCCGCGTTCGGTTTGCGCAATCTGATTGGCCACTGACGTTTCTGGTCATGTAACATGTGCGCCAATCGTGTGCCGGCAAGTTCTGCGCCAATTTCCGGGTCTAACAGCCTGCAAACTACCTAACGTCTAGTTTATCACTGGTTAAGCTTAGGCGACTCTTTCGAAGTTGGTTAAGGTTAGAGTTTGGAATCAGGGCTGGTGTTCTATCGCCATGCTCTAAGACAAACTCTAACCTTAACCAACTTCGAAAGAGTGCCTAAGCTTAACCGTCGAAAGAACTTGCCGTCACACGATTGGCCGCACATGTCACATGACCAGAAACGTCAGTGGCCAATCAGATCGCGCAAACCGATAACCACCTTAGGGAAAGTATTAACGCTACCCGGACTGCTATCTATCCATCCAGATAGTTTTGGTGTGATTCACCTAGTTTTGGACGGTCACCACTCCAGTACAATGGAGCTGAATGGAATTACATTTTTGAAAGCATAGTTTTGCAAGCTGCCAATTAGTGTAGTGTAACAAGTTGAACGCCAGCAAAGCTACCCACAGGAGAAACACAGTATGGTTAACTAAAGCTACCCACAGGAGAAACACAAAACTCAAAATTCTCAATTTAAAATAAATCTGCAATGTAATAAAAAATTATGACATATAACACAAAATGTGCTGACATGATAGCAAAATAAATACCATTACATTTAAAGTGAATACTAGTGCATACTCTTCACTTTAATAGCTGTCTGCCAGTCAGACATGAACCAACACCAAATAACCATATCTGGGTTATTTACAGAAACAATGTAAACTTGTAAAACTGGATTCAAATTGGGCAGATGTTAATTTCAAACTTGTTTATCTTGAACTGGCACCTTTTTAGACCATGCACCAATGTTAGCATCACAATGGCCTTACCTGTCAATAGTTGTCAGAGTGGAATTTCTAGTAAGACATGGAGAGGAGTGGGGTTGGTCAAAGTGGTTTGACTCAAGAGATAAAATAAACATTGAATTCCTTTATTTTCTAGTAGCCTCCAGCCCAAATTGTAGTTCCAGTAGTCAACGCCACCACTGTCAAGTAATTAAGTACTAAAAACTGTAAATTAGCAATTTGCTGCAGGAGTAAAGCATGCAAACATACAGGGTATGCATAACACCATGCAAAAACAATTTATTAAATCAGTGAGCATTGGGGTAGCGGTGGCCTAAAGGTCGCCAGTTTGATCCCCTGGACCAGAAGGAAAAAATATGGGTGGGAGAATTGAATGTCCTTCCATCCCGTAATACCCACCATTGAAGTGCCCTTGAGCAAGGCACTTAACCCCCAAACTGCTCCAGTGGAGCTGCTCACTGGCCAAAAGTGTTAGGCTGTGGTTGTACTGGGCAGCTCTCAGGTGTGAATGTATGTAACTGTGAGTGTGAAGCAGGGCGTTGCTGAAAAAGAGCATCCATGCTTAGTGATCCTAAACTGGATAAATAAACTGTCAACCTCCATACTGGGTAGGCTACACCGGTACAGAGCAGAACCAAAGCAGGTGGTGGTGGGAGAAACGTTATGATAACAGCAGCAGCAAAACCAGTAGATTTTACACAGTGTATGGCTTGAGTGACGGAATTACTTTCGAATAGTATATAGTAAATATTAGATTTTGAATCAGTATTGGGCAGATGATTGGATCTTGACAACTATCAGCACATAACTTAAGTGACTTGCCAGAACTTTAGGCTTTAAAATTACTAAATAAAAAATAGAAATAGTATGCTCCTGCTGTTGCCACTGCTACAAAAAAAAGCCTAAAGTTCTGTCAAGACACTCAAAAGCGATGTGCTGATAGCTGATATAGTTGTCAAGATCCAACTAAGGCTGTCGCAGTAACCGCATCACCACAATACCGCGGTGTGTCAAGGCACCCGCGGATGGATAACAAACAACCGCGATAGCGGTGGTTAAAAAGAAAAATCCCATATGGGGCCGCCATAATTTTTAACTCAGTAAATTTAATGACGAGATTGCCTCGTGTGTCCGTTTTCCAGTAGCATGAGCTAACTTCACGTTTTCCATACAGTTTACAACTCAGATGAAATCAGGATTTATTTTCATATCCCGGACTCGAGCCCCCAAGGTATACCTTTTCCTGTATTAATCTGAACTGTATAGAGTACATGGGAGCAAGTTACATGACCGGGCCGCGTCTATTCTTTTACCAATGGATTTCCAGTTCCGGGTTCGCGTTCTAGCCAGGTCTTGCTCGAAAAAGAGATCTTTGATCTCAAGTGACTACCTGGTAAAATAAAGGTAAAAAAAAAAAAGATTTCTATGCCAGTGCCAAACAGCTGTTTCCGTGTTTCCGCCTTGGTAAAAGAATAGACGCTGCCTGCTCGCGCCTGCATTATCCAATTCATATCAATCGAAATAACGTATTGTTTTCATCTCTCTATATCAACGTGATTCCACACAACTCTACTAACAGCATGCAGCCTGCTCAAATGTTATTAGCCTACACTGCACCAAGGTCCTTGATGGAAATAAGTTGATATAGACTTTATTCTGTCAACCTCGACAATGTATGGTTAATGCTATTGATGTAGACTAATCAAAGTATTTTTAAATGCTTTATGTCTAATAAACTAGACTAAATATAGCCTATAGCACAGATTTGTACAGCCTAATCTAAAACAGATTTTTTACACATTGGTTCAAACATGATCACAGAAGCGTGACAACCCTAACATGTCATGTTGTGTCACAACAGAATGAGTAGGTGAGTGTTAGGCCTACAGAAAGTGTAATCTATTGATTGACTTGCATGATAGTCAATTCGGTACAAGAGTCTGGTGGGCGAG
Source organism: Notolepis coatsorum (assembly GCF_963971535.1). Classification (NCBI taxonomy): domain Eukaryota; kingdom Metazoa; phylum Chordata; class Actinopteri; order Aulopiformes; family Paralepididae; genus Notolepis; species Notolepis coatsorum. Next base: position 117,625,880 of record NC_140176.1, read on the forward strand.
ATTATACATGACCAGCCTGTGATCTAAAGAGCATATTACTATACAAATAGAATGCTCATGCGGTTTTTAGGCTATTCTTATGCCATGCTCATTCTGGCGTTAGAAGGTAGCCTAATAACTGGCATGTTTCAACACCAGTCGTCTGTCGTCTGATGTGGCTGCCGTTCTTGCAATAATGAGGTCGTGTTTTGAACATTTGAGTTAGTAGAGTTGTGTGGAATCACGTTAATATAGAGAGATGAAAACAATACGTTATTTCGATTGATATGAATTGGATAATGCAGGCGCGAGCAGGCAGCGTCTATTCTTTTACCAAGGCGGAAACACGGAAACAGCTGTTTGGCACTGGCGTATACAACTTACCGGGGGGCAGAACTGCCGTACGTCAGTGGCCAATCAGATCGCAGAACGCGAACCCGGAACTGGAAATCCGTTGGTAAAAGAATAGACGCGACCGGGCCGAAGTGCCGGTCATGTAACTTGCTTGTTATAACTAACCGGACTTCTGTACTGTAAGGTGGTGACAGTAGACCAGAAAACCATTCTCTCAAGGACTGGGCATTTATTTCCGTTTGGAGCTCTCTATTCTTAATGTTATTGACTAACGTTACACGCAAATTAAGTGCTGCCTCTCTCTACCGTTCCCGCTACACTCTGACTACATCAATGTTTCCCTACTCTCACTTCGTTAACACTATGGCGACCGGCGGGGCACGGCCATTTAGGCCTCAGAGGACAGCGGATTGTAAACAAACCGATGTACTTTCTAAGAGCTTTATATATCATTTATACTATTGCTATCTGTCCATTCTCATTGTCACTTGAGTGCATAAACCGTGCCTTCATAATGGCTTAAAGAAAATAAAAATCCATCGGTTGGTTGTCATTTTATAGCGTCGTGAATATAAGGTATATCGCGCTTTTAGTCTAGGCTTTTCTATAGGAGGCTGCAAAATAGGCAAAACGTTGGCGGCGTCATATCAAACGCCATTTCTGCTGTATATATACGAATGAAATAAAACAAACTGCGTAGCATCCGGACTATTACAGAGCATCTATGGATGAAATGGGGGCGGCGGGGAACGCCGATTACTATTATTGATTAGCAATACAGTGTGCGTTCAATATAGCATTTTCATTGATAGATCACGTTATGTTATAAAACAATGTCCAATCCAGCTGTAATTTGGGGTAATATTATCCTACCGTCAGGCCATGTGATCGCCGGCAGCATTTCCTCACCAGTCATCGGATTCTAGTAGATCGATATGCACATTGGCTAATCATAAATCCCATTATTCCACGCTGAAAAAAACGCTCAGCAAGCTGATCCAAGATGGAGGAATCAAGGATCTGTGATCCACCCACAGAACTGTACTTGCATTTTTTTTTTATCCACATAATGATACTGCAGTGGAGCGATGGCGCCCCTAAGCGGGTCTGGCCGGTACTGCATGTTTCGAAAATCAAATATGTGAAAAGATCCTGATAGTGGATCGGGTACCTAAGAAGCGTTATAAATATGGAATAAAACAATAACAACTCGTCACGTATATACTCGTGGCTCTGGTCCACAACGCTCTTTTTCAAAACACTTTTATACTCGTTCTCGGACGCCATAGTGTTAACGTTATCATAGCTATTATGATCTGTAATGTCAACTGGATAACGTTAGCTTTGTTTGCAAACGTTAGTTAACGTTCGCTATCTATAACGTTAGCTAATTGGCTAGTTTCCCCCAATGATGAACAATGACACAAGTTGTGATATTTAACTAGCTATGTATGTGCATTAAAATTCACTAACGTTAAAATAGTGTTATAACGTTAAATGTTTGCTCAAATAACGTTAGTTTGGAGAAGGGATGTGTGACTGACTATTCACTGCTTGCGTAGACCTACTGTATATATCCCACAACGCATCACTCTTAAAGGAGCAGGCAACACCCTAATCTACTTTTATCACATTTCAGAATGTTGAGGGACAAATGGATAGATTATCAAACATGTTTGAAATAGTTTTGGGACTCCTACGACCTTAGAATTTTTTTCTTAATAATAAAAAATATGGTATATATATATATATAACAATAAAAAAGAAAACCATTTTTTACAAGTGCGGTACCACCGCATTCCGCGGTGATTAGCCACACACACAACCGCGGTGAGAAAATGTCATATCGCGACAGCCCTAGATCCAACCATCTTGTTTTTGTGAGGGTTCACCTCAACAGCCCCCACCCTTGCACAGACTTTCCTCTACTCCTCAACAGCCCCCACCCTTGCACAGACTTTCCTCTACTCCTCAACAGCCCCCACCTTTGCACAGACTTTTATTCTTGGCTTTAGTGTTGTCTCCTATGTGTTTTAGCCTTGTGTTATCTTTAGTCTTGTTCCCTTGTTGATTGTTATTTATTAGTTCCTTGTATGGTGGTTGTTTACTCTGTCTAGTGTTCAGTCTTTTCTTGTGTGGTTAGTTTTGTTTGTTTCCCTGTTTATTTTCCCCAGAGTGTTTGGTCTTGTGTTTCCCTCATGTGCGTCTCGTTTTGCTAATTAGCCCTCCTGTGTCCCATGTCTTAATTAGTCTGCCTATATCTGCTGTGTGCTTCCTGTACTCCAGGGTTGGTTCATTGTTTCGGTTCGTATCCATTGTTTCGGTTCCATGTTTTGTTATCCACGTCCTTGTTCTCCTGTTTCATAGTAAGTTTCCCTGCAGTAACTTTGTTTTGTGTTTTTTGGACTTGCTCTCTTTATGAGATTATTCTTTCTTTTTGTATTTTGCCTTCTGCCAGTCTTCAGCTGTGCTATTCTTTGTTTTGTATTTTGCTGCTGCCTTTGGAAGTATTTTTTTGAATATCTTTGCTGCCCTCTTTTGAAGTAAAGACATTTTTTGATATAATTCACCTCTGGCTCCACGTCTCGTCTGCCTATTCTCTCCTCGTTTTGTTCCGCAATTGGGTCCTCAGACAACACTATCCCTAACAGTTTTAGTTGTATTAACGATGATGCCTAGCTACTGTAGGGGACAACATCATTTATAAAGCATTTTCCTTAAGTCATTGAATGCCAAAAACTAGTATACTCGTTTTTCAAAGCCAACCGTTTGCTGCCAAAAATGTAAATACTAGTTTTCTTTTTTTATAATATTTTTTATTATTATGATTCTTTTTTTTTTTAAAGATTTTATTTATAGCATTTTCAGCTTTTTTGGTCAACGCAGGACCTTTTGGCCATGCAGGACCGACAGCGGCCACGCAGGACCGATAGAGGAGAGAGGGTGAAACGGGGGGAGAAGAGGGGAAGACATGCGGCACATGGCCACCGGGTCAGGGAATCGAACCCGGGGCGACCGCTTCGCGACTCAGCGCGCTATGTGGTGTGCTACTGGAGCGCCCCTTATTATTATGATTCTAAACAGTCAGCCGGACCTTCTTGTGTGAGCTCTGTGTGAATTGGAATTGAAATGGCGATTGACGCGCAGAGAAAGTGGTGAAGGCCAAGCTGAGGAACGCGCTCCTGATACCATCTTACCCACAAGAGATCTTCTCTGTAAAAGCAGCTACTGCCAACGGAGCTACAATCAAGTTCAAACAAGGACATGACAAACTCATCCACGAGAGTGGCAAGAAATTCGACATTGAAGAACACAACCGGCTCTACTACTTAAACACTGTGAGTGATGTTCCTATAACTGACGAATCATGTAATGGCTGTTACGCTATTCAAACGTGGCACACAATCCTTGGGCACTGTAACTATGATGATGTTTCCAGGTTACAGAATGTTGTAGAGGGAATGCAGATCAAGGGTAAATTTGACAAGAGCAAAATGAATTGTGAAATATGCACACAATGTAAATTCGTTCAGAGCAGAAATAGGGAACCTGACACAAAAGCAAAAGAAAAATTTGAGCTTGTACATACAGATTTGGCTGGTCCTATTGACCCAGTAGCCAAAGATGGGTTTAAATATGCCCTAGCTTTTACAGATGATTACTCAAGTGCAGTATTTGTGTATTTCCTGAAAGCTAAGAGTGATACGGCGAAAGAGATTCTTCGCAGACATAGCTCCATATGGAAAAGTGAAATCCCTCCGGTCCGATAATGGCACTGAATTCACAGGACAGGAGTTTCAGTCTCTGCTTAACAAAAATAGCATTAGACATGAGTTCTCAGCACCGTATTCGCCACACCAAAATGGTACGGCTGAGAGAAATTGGCGCACGTTATTTGACATGGCACGATGCATGTTAATTGAGAGCAATATGCCAAAAGAGATGTGGACGTATGCTGTACAGACAGCGGCAGTGATACGCAACAGGTGCTTTAACAACAGAACCAAGCAAACCCCATTCCACCCGCTGACAGGCAAGAAGCCAAACTTATCTAGAATGAGGGTATTTGGATCGGTGTGCTACGCATACAAACAGGACAAAAAGAAACTGGACCCACGAAGTGAGAAAGGGATTTTTGTAGGTTATGACAAAAATAGCCCCGCATATTTAGTGTACTACCCAGACACTAAGAAGGTCATGAAACATAGGCTAGTGAGGTTTGCCACAAAGCCTGACATGGTAAAAGAGACACAGACACAAGAGACACAGACAGATCCAATTACGATTGATGATGACTTCCCTGACTTACCTAGGAGGAGAAGTATCCCTAGAGCAGATGTGACAGAAACGACAGGTGTGTCTCAGGATCCTGATAATTCTGATAGACCAGACAATATTCAGATAGAGGGAGGTGAGCCTTGTTACCCGAGGAGAGATAGGAGAACCCCACAGTACCTCTCTGAGTATGTTACCGATGAGAGTTCAGATGATCATGTGTTATTTAGTGTAGATTGTTGCTACAGAGTATGTGACACACCGCAAACCTTCAGAGAAGCAATGAGCTCAGACAAGGCAGACAACTGGACTAAAGCCATGCACGAAGAAATGGATTCTCTTAAAGAGAACGACACATTTACATTGACCACCCTACCAGAAGGAAAACGGGAAGTGGGGGGCAGGTGGGTCTACATAGTAAAGACCAGTGCAGATCAATCTGACACCTACAAGGCTAGATATGTAGCCAAATGATATAACCAAGTGAAGGGGATAGACTATAAGGAGACATTTTCACCCACTGCTAATCTGACGTCAATACGTGCCCTGATGCAGATTGCAGCAGGGTCTTAAACTACACCAAATAGATGTAAAGACAGCGTATCTACATGCTCCTATTGATTACGAGGTATATATTGAACAACCAGAAGAGTTTGAGCTCAAATCAGACACAGGGGAAAAGTTAGTCTGCAAACTAAACAAGTTACTATATGGGTTGAAACAATCAGGCAGGAACTGGAACAGGATGCTGAGTGATTACTTGTGTGAAAATGATTTTGTTCAAAATACTGCAGACCACTGTGTATACAGTAAACAAACAGGAAAAGAAAGGGCAATAATCCTCATATGGGTTGATGATTTGATAATTGCGGCAAGCAATGATGATCTGTTAAATTATGTGAAGAAAACACTTGCTATGAAATTTAAAATGAAGGATCTTGGGAAACTGAAACATTTCCTAGGCATTGATTTTGACCAGGATGATGCGGGAACAGTGAAGATGAGCCAGAAAACATACATTTCTAAGGTACTAGAAAGATTTGGTATGTCAGATTGTAAACCAAGATCCACTCCATGTGAACATAAATTAGTAACAACAGTGATGCTGACCCTGTGGATCTCAAAAGGTACCGTGAGGTTGTGGGGAGTCTAATTTATTTAATGACCTGTACCAGGCCTGATTTGAGCTGGGTTGTGGGAAAGTTATCACAGCATTTGTCAGAACCAGATAGACAGCACTGGGTAACAGCTAAACATGTGATGAGGTATTTGTGGGGTATAGTGATTCGGACTGGGCATCTGATTTAAGTGACAGACGATGCACGACAGGTTATTGCTTCAGTCTAACAGATGATGGCCCACTGATTTCTTGGAAATCAAAGAAACAAGCTACAGTAGCCTTGTCAACCTGCGAGGCAGAATACATGGTGCTGGCCGCGACCGCGCAAGAGAGTTTATACCTGATACAGTTAATGAATGGGATGGAAAACAATGGTCAATATGCACCAGTGAAAATATTTGAAGATAATCAAGGTGCAATTGCTTCATCAAAAGATCCAGTGTGCCGCAAAAGGTCCAAACAAATCCAGCATCTCCAGCGTTGGTGACGAACGCAATCTCCGCTACGCCACCTGACCGCCACCTGACCGCCACCTGACCGCCACCTGACCACGCTTCTAGGCCTCTTTTCTTTTGGAAAGAATGATAAAAAAAAAATATATATATATACCATGTCATATCTCGCGTTCCAGGAAACGGAACTGGATTATTTTGAAACAAGACGATTTTTTAGATGGGATAGTGCACGAACGAAGATATGTAGAAATAAAAGTTTTTTTCTCTGTTGGAGTATACATATTGCCTTTCAAATGAGCCATACTATTGTCTCCATAGCTATATAGAATATACGTTCTGCAAACATCGTGAAAATGGTAAAAAAAACAAAAAAAACGCTGGCGCCAGGGAGTACAGATGGAAAAACAGCGTGGCAGTAAAATAGTTAAGACCCTCATCTCCAGGGATCAACCAGGGGTCAGGGGTATGTAGGGTATGGCGCTCCCAATGGTGACAAGTTGGCCAAAGGAGACCTCAGATTGCTGGCTGCAAGGCTGTAAGAGAAAACCCAGTACAGAAAGAAATATATGTGTTGAATACAAGTTTACAACTGGAGGGTGGTCAACATGTACAAATATCGCAAATATGAACCCAGAATCAGGCGGCTGGGTGGCGCAGCGGAGATTGCGCTCGTCACCAATGCGAGAGACTCCGGTCTCAAATCCAGGTGTCAGCATTGCCTCCGGCTTGGACCAGCTGTCATACTAACTCGTTTGGCTGAGTTAGCAGGAGGGAAGTCGTGGGTGGTAATCGGGCGTTGTGGACAGCGACTCCTACAGGTCAGGTCTGGGTGCCTGCACAGCAAAAGACAGGAAGTGGTGAAGGCAGCGTGACCTCCCACGCGTTACACTTCACCAATGAGAGCCGCTGGCTGTCTCCGCATGTGTCGGAGGAAGCATGTGGTAGACCTCAGGGCTCCCTAGACCGACCAGTAGGGGGCACATGCACACAACGACCAGGTAGGGGAGGGGGGGAATTGGCATAACGACTACATTGGGATGGGAGGAAAAACACAGAAAAATCAGGCAGAAAAAAAGAGGATACAAAAAAAAAAAATAGTAATAGCAACTAGGACAGAGAGACTTCGGCTCAGCTTCTTCCCCCAGGCCATCAGAGTCTTGAACACTGAACTCTCCACACACAAGCACACATGAGCACACACACAACACACATACTGTATACGCTCACACACTAACAGTCACTTTAGGACTTCCGGTTTAGCTACAATATGTAGGGCACGCGTTTGGTAACAGCTCCGCTCCCGTCAACGTTAATTTCATTCAAAAACATTATTTTAACAAATACCAATGAGATTAAACCACATCGTATGTATTAATAGGAACTTCTACTAACTATATCAAAAGACATAAAGACTCAACATGGTTGGTAAGGATGAGAAAAGGGTTGGAAAGTAACACGAAGCAGCAAATCCAACGGCGACGATTGAGACGCGCTCAAGAAAAACAACAAGCGACGCGGCGGCAGATCCGTTGTTGACAACCCCTGATGAGAATATACCGGGACCATCGACGACTGGCTCCGAGAGGGAGACAATAGAGGACAACATAACGGGAACGACAGGAAAAAGTACCGTGAGGGACAAAGCAGAGGATTTTGAGAAGATAATAGCCAACAAATCCATCGCTCCCATCACTGCACCTACAATATCAACTGACACAGGCAGTGCAATTACTCAACCCGACTTCAACTCTCTGACTATCCTGATGAAAGAACAGATCTCTTTCAAATTACACGTCGCACACATCGATACTAAATTCGAACACATCGATGCTAAATTCGAAGAAGTTATGAAAGCGGTCGCTGTACAGTCCGTGCGAATCAGAAATTACACAGGTAGTCAAAGAGAATGAGAATAACGTCAACGATGGATTGACAGAGTTAACGAAGGAGATAAAAAAGGTGGAAGAAGCATGTCGGATAAAAATACAAGAAGTCAAAGATGAAGCGATGGAGAGGCTGCTCGAGACCCAACGTTACTACAGGCGAAATAATATCCGCATTGTGGGACTTGATGAATCAGTCAATTGCACAGACGACAAGTTCCCAACAGTGTTAGCAGAGATTTTGGGTAACAACATTCTAACCACAGAGCCGATAGTGGACCAATGTTACAGAATCGGTACTCGAGAACAAAGAGGCAACGGTCCAAGAGTCATCATTGTTACTCTGCGCAAGACGGCAATAAGAGATGACATCATCAGAGTTGCACGCAACCAAAGGGGTAAACTGAAATATGGTGAAAATTCAATATTCATCTACGAAGATCTATGCAAAGAGGCCATCGCTCAGCGTTTCCCCTACAAGGAGGTGATGCAGAAATTGTTCAAGTGTGGCCTCAGACCAAGGCTAATATACCCGGCACTATTATCGATCGTGGGAAAAGACGGCCGGAGGGAAGGATTACGCACGCCTAAAGACGCAGAGGAATACTTGAATCAACATGGAGCAGGTCCCCCAGGGCAGAACGCAACACTGTCTCGCACCAGATAAGCCTACTCATCTCTCTCTTTCTCTTTGTATTTCAGTATTAGAATGACTTTACCACGACTCAACAAAAGTAGCAGATGATATGCATGCCAGCAACACCAAGGCACAAGGCTTATAATATGGTTCGTAATGCATTATATTTACAGACTTCTGGTCTCCGTGGAGACAAGAATATATCATTGACACTGTGAACAATCTGGAATATTCTGGGCTCATCGCTCGACTGCTCTGGGACACTAAGGAATATCCCGAAAATACAAGTAGTCAAGAACCCTGGGTAGGAAGATCATTCTGGAACATAACAGCAGTCTGTTTGTATATACTAGGGCATTCTACAACCTTCTAGAATATAATGCACCATTACAATGAAGGCCTGCAACTTTAACATTAACATCCGGTGTGTATAAGCATCAATTGACTGAAGTTTAATCAGGCCTTGATAAGGCTTTAAAAAAAATCAGCCACATCTAAATGTATGAGCACAACAAGGTTATTCTAATAATTTAAATAATCACTCCACTGATTTAGAGATTGGCACAATGTAGCTCTAAAAGTCTCTGTTTTTCTCTTTTATCTATGTATTCAATTTTATTCTAGTGGTTTCTCCACGTTGAGTTTTATTTTAGCTCTCACTCCGTTTTTTTTTATCTTACATTGTTCTTTTCTATTTTTCTTCATTTTAAGGTGTTAGTGTTTGTCTACAATCTTTTCCTTTTTCTGATGTTTCCTACATAAGTTAGTAGAACGTTCAAATGAATATATCAATGAAGGTATTCTTTTTTTTCATTTTTCATAATATTTTACTACATTAAGGGAAGGCGCAAGACCAAAAAGCGACATTCTATTGAATTAGAATGAAAATGTTAGATCCTATAGCAATTAGCATAGGACGAGTAGGATTACAAAGCTCAGTTTGGGCAATCCGGTGGCCTAAGGGAGGGAGTCATACGCGGAGGATGTGTCTAAGGAACACAGGCCTGTACGACTCTCTGGGAGAGGGGGAAAAAGGGGATTTTTATTTGTATATATATATGTTTTTAAGCTCGGCTCTCAACGGGACCTCAATAATTGGATGTACATCTATTGTAGCTTCGCACTCCAGAAGCATTACCAAAAACTACACTACAACTTGTATAGATTATGGCTAGTTTGAATATAATGATATGGAACACTGGTGGGATAAATAAACAACACAAACGCAAAAGCGTGCTCACAATGATGAAAAAGGAACATGTGGATGTGGCTCTACTAAGCGAAACGCACATTTTAGAGGAAGACATAGATACGTTAGCGGACTACACATATCATAATATTAGTCACTCTTCTTTTGGTACGAGAACTCGAGGTGTAGCCATAGTCGTTAGACGTAAGTTAAATATTGAATTAAAGGGAGTATGGTCGGATGCAGATGGTCGTATAACTATACGCTATGAGTGTACACAATAACAGGAAAATAGCGTTGGCAGCGGTATATGCCCCAAATTTGTACGAAGAGGGTTTCTTCTCTACACTAACCAATGCAATGTTAGACCTTCCCGATTACTCATTTATAATAGGTGCAGATTTTAATGCCATTTGGAATCCAAGGATGGACAAATCTTACCTCGCCTTTTCCAGCGAACAAAATAATTAATCTAAAGCATTAAAGGATTGGTCGAAGATTACAGGTGTAAATGACTTATGGCGATCACTTAATCCCACGACCTGAAAGTACTCTTGTCGATCTGCGAGACATAACACATTATTCAGAATAGATTATGTCTTTGCATCCCCGAGACTATTTGATAAATATGAAGTGGAAATGATACCGAATGCACTATCAGATCACTGTTATTTACTCCTAAAAGGAACATTTGGCATACTATCTTCCCGAGCCCCAAGATGGCGATTTAAATCGATGCTGCTTAATAACAAGGAATTCATTACACAACTCAAAGAAGCTCTTATAGTATTCCTACGGGAGAATGCAAACTCGGTGCAAGACCCCAGAATAATATGGATGTCAGTAAAGGGAATGATCAAGGATTTCACTGATAGCTTTTCCTCCAAAATGCGCAAGAATCAATGCACAAAACTGTCTGAACTGGAAACGCTTTACTCAACGTTATTTAATTCTCTAAAATACCACAACTCAACTCGACTAGAAAATCAAGTTAACGTACTTAAAATAGGACAATCGGAAATACAAATACGCAGCACAAGACAACAGCAGTACTCCCAAGGTTCTAAACCTAGTCACCTATTAGCCATGCGATTAAGAATTAATGCAAAATTTGCAGATATAACTACCATTAGAGCACAACAAGTACTTGAAACAGACCCTGAAAAAATAAACGATACATTCAAAGAATTCTACTCTGACTTATATAAATCAGAAACGACCTTCGATCAAAACAAAATGGACACATATCTTAATCAAATTATTCTCCCTAAACTTTCAGAGGATGACGCTAAACAGTTAGAAACACCGATCACACTAGAGGAACTCAAGAAGGCCATATCCGAAATGCAAAGTGGTAAGGCTCCTGGAAGAGACGGTATCCCACCAGAAATTTACCTTTCTTGTTGGGACATAATTGGACCCTTATTACTAAATATGATCTTATACTCAGTCAAGGAGGGGAACTTCCATAAAAACGACAATATTGCACTCATAACAGTCCTTCTCAAAAAAGACAAAGACCCCACCGAGTGCGGTAGTTACAGACCCTTAAGCCTCCTCGGAACCGATATCAAACTGTACTCTAAGGTATTAGCCATCAGATTAAAAAAGCATATGACGTCTTTAGTCCATCCGGACCAAACTGGCTTCATAAGAGGCCGCCTGATCACTGATAACATAAGACGAATAGTGCACGTACTAGATGCCGACAAGGACGACACCATACCTAAGGCGATGCTGTCCCTGGATGCTATGAAAGCCTTTGACAGGCTGGAATGGTCGTATCTATGGGCAGTATTAGAAAGGATGGGGTTAGGAAAAGGATTCATTGATATGATTAAAGTACTATACAAAGACCCATCGGCCATGATTACAACAGGTACAATCATCTCCAAAATCTTTCCGGTATCACGCTCAGCCAGACAGGGTTGCCCTCTTAGTCCCGGACTATTCGATCTATCATTAGAGCCTTTAGCACAATATATAAGACAATCCCAATCCATAGAACCAATCGTAATCAAGGGCACACAACATAAAATTAGTTTATATGCGGACGACGTAATATTGTTCATGCAAAACCCCAACACCACATTGCCTCATCTGCTCAAGTTGATTGAGAACTTTGGTGATTTATCGGGATTTAAGATAAATTGGCCGAAGTCGGCTTTCCTTCCACTTAACACCCCTGCAAAAAAAGATATAACACAAAATCAAAGACGACCTTGATAGGTGGGCAAAACTTAAAAACTCAGTACAGGCACGGATATCAATAGTTAAGATGGATGTACTACCTAGAATCAACTTCTTCAGTTCAATGCTACCGTTACCCCCTCCAGAGTGTTACTGGAAAAGACTACACTCCTCCACATACAAATTTATTTGGAATAACAAACCACCACGTATAAAAAGATCCACCGCACAGAGAAATAAAGCAGACGGTGGCATGGCATTTCCAGATTTTTTCCACTATTTTAAGGCGTGCACATTAAGACCATTGACAACATGGTTTGACCCCCAAGCATTAGTATCCTGGAGAAAATTAGAAGAAAACATAGTAGCCCCACATAGACTGAAGGACATAGCATACACTAAACTACCAATCAAGCACTGTGAACGGAAATTTGGCCCCATAATTACCCATGCGATCCGGATATGGCGTGAAACACAAAAAAAATATCCTAACCCACAAAAATGGCACAATCATACTCCCTTATTCAATAACAATGCACTCTTAATTGAACGACCTATAAGATTCCCTATATGGGAAGAGCAAGGCATACACTGATTAGGGGATGTTTTTAACAAACAGGGTTTTTGTAGTTATGGAGAAATATGCAAAAAATGTAATCTCACCATGTCCACATGGCTTTTTTACATACAGTTACGGCTATGTTTGGAGTCTCACGGTGTTCCATTAGACATACCAATTGAACACCACAGATACCACAAATTCTTCTATGAAAGAGAGACATCGAGAGGTTTTGTTTCAGATTTTTATCATCAATTACTAACGTCCTCGTATGAAACCCTCCAACTAGACTCTGTCTGGAGGAGGGATATACCAGACCTGGAAAGTGACTTTGATTGGCAAGGAGCCTGGGCAAATGTCCGACTTACATCAAGGAACCTGGACCATCAACAAATCAATCTTAACTATATTCACAGGACATACTTGACTCCTATAAGACTGAACAGAATGGGTCTTAAACAAGACTCCAAATGCTCCCAATGTACAAACGGGGACGAAGGGACATTTATGCACATGTATTGGGACTGCCCACCAGTTAAGACATTCTGGAAAGATGTGACCCAACAAATATCAAAACTCGTATCTTGGAATATACCTGTACACCCCTCTGTATTACTATTGAATGATGTTTTTGAGTTTGCAGTAAATCCACAGCTAAAGAGATTGGTTTTATCGGGTATCACAGTAGCTAAAAAGCTGATCGCATCACGCTGGTTTCAACCGGAAAAAAATTGCCGGAAAGTTTGGTTTCTTACATATCTCATATATGTGATTTATCAAGAAATATCTACAGCAAGAATTCTGGGTCTCAATGAATCCAAAATGTCAATGTGGTTAGAAGTGGTGGAGAGAATAAAAGCTAGCTTATAATGGTAGTGTCTGGTTAGGAGCGAGGGATAATGGAGGTACTATCCAAAGAGGGGTCCGGGAGGGGGGGTTCGAGCTGGAGCATATGTGTGTAGGTTTTTAGATAACAGGTATTAGGGGTATATCCTGTATAAGACATTGGTATAAATGGTAATTTCGTTGGATATACACTGTATATTAATGCTTGTGTATCTTATCGTGTGTTGTCATGTTTGTTTATGTGTGTTTAAAAAAAAAAAAAAAAAAACAGTCACTTTAGCACAAACAGACACACACACACACACACACAAACACACATGTTGCACACGCTCACACTAAACGGTCACGTTACACAAGGAAAAGGTCACTTTACTTTATAAAAAAAAATTAAAAACGGGAGTGGTTCTTGTATAGCAATAGATGGATATAGCAAGATAGCATGAGACAGTTTATCGCGTTAATTAGATTAATTAATTAAACAGCTAATTATCGCGTTATGAAAATGTACTCAAAATGTATTAAAATTTTCTTTAATCTTTTTTTTTTATATTTTTAAATCTCATTCATTCCATAAGAACATAGAATACACATTTACAGACTTTTTTTTAATATGGTCCATTTGCATGTTCTTGGTATCTGATTCTAGGGACATGGATCTCAGGGAATGTATTCCCAGTGTCAGAAATACTGTGTCTGTTACTAGGCTTGAGTAAATTGTAATGAACCAAATGAGAATATCAATAAAAAATGCTTTGACTGTGAATAACACCATGCTAAAATTTACCAGACCTGAAAAATCTAAGCAAATTAATAAATGGAAGATGATTAAACAGAAGGTTTTGTAGATACAGTACTGAATTCTGCCATCCGGACACATGCAATTTGAAATATTATTATAGAATATCAGGCCCTTAGCATGTCTTTTACCATGCATTTTAAACTTTATGTACATTATACCTGTTATGTCTTATTCTTATTACTTGTATTATAGCACAATCGCTGCGGGCATGACCACCCGCATTTCACTGTATGCCCTGTATGCCGTGACAAATAAAACTCTTGACTCTTGACTTGACTTGTGTTTCTCAAATGGCATGGGATACTTTATCTGGCATGATTTTGGTCAGGCCTGGGTCAAATATTATTTAGAAACAATTCTTAGTTTCTTTAGCCATCTTTGAGTATCAAATGGCTGTGGTTTTCCACATACATACATACTTTTTTTCTTTTTCTTTTTTAAACTTCATTTTTTTGCGTTTATCGCTTTTCTGGTCAAGCATGACCGACAGTTGTAGGGTGAAACGGGAGAGAGAGCAGGGGAAGACATTCGGCAAATGACGGCGAGTCCGGGAATCGAACTCGGAGTCAACCAGATCCGTGACGCAGCACGGTATTCCGCGACGCAGCGCAGTACATACATACTTACGAGATAAGTAGTATTTTTATTTTCAGACAAAGTCAAATACGATTACCTTATGCTCCTTAATGGGGCACTAATCTCACACACATACAACTCTCAACCATTTTGCACAGTTATTGAGAGTAAATTAGTTTGAATATGGCCACCAGTGATGTCATTAGGTACATTGAATCCTTGTGTTGTGTTCATAACCCTTTTGAGCCTAAGCCTGAAACAGTCCATTTGGGTATATAGTTGTTATTGCTGTGTAATTGTCAGAGAATGTGCTGTGCTGTGTGCTTTTCACCCTTTTTTTCAGAACTTCTTCAGCTTTCAATGTCTGTTATTGTTTGAACTTACTGTATGTTTTGAGTGTGTATCAAACTGTTATTAGACAAAGAAAACAAAAATCGGAATGTCCCCGATGACATCTGTTGGATTTCGACTGAATTTCTCATGTTGTGAGGTTTTGGTCCGCTCCCCACCCACACGCTCCGTTCCTTTAAGGTATTTTGTTGATTAATTGCATTCCCCGCCACACGCTCCGTTCCTGTAAGGTGCCGTGTTGATTGGTGCTCTCCCCACCACACGCTTCTGGAGCAATGATCAATTTCATCCCGCAGCTGTCACAGCTTGTCATCAGCGCCCTGTGGCTTTATATACCCTGATCCCCCTAATATCGATGTTGGATCGTTTTGAATATTCTCCTGCATTTGCCTGTCTTTCCCGTCCCAGGACTTTCGTGAAGTAATCCCTGTGGAGAACCTGATTCCCCGTACGAAGCTGCGCCTCGTTTATCTGCCCGCTTTACGCGTTGCGCTCTGGTGAGTTTTTGGAAACAGTTCTTTTTGGATCACCAGTTTTTTGTGTGTTTGTGAAACACCGAAGAGATCCCGTTTTTGTTATACTGTTCTCACCTATTTTTTGTGTTGGATTTACACTTTGGATTACCGTATTGTTTTTTCTCTGGACTCTGCTAACTGTGTGTATCACACCGAAGATCAAGTCACTTGGATATTTATTTGGATCAGTCACCTCTCTGTTTCTGTTGTGCGCTGGGCTAACTCGGATTTCTCTCTCTCTCTCTCCGTTTCCACCTGGAGTGAAAGCTGGGAGGATCTGCAGAGCGGCTTCAGACGTCACAAGCTAATTCCTCACCACCACCTACTGGGAGAATCTGCAGAGCCGCAACAATCTTCACATGCCAGATTCCCTGTTTGTTCTGTTGCTCAACCTAATTCAATCTTGTGACTCTGAGAATAAATACGCCCTTGCTTTGGCTAACTCTGAAACAACTCTCTCTGTGCCGTTGCGCTTGAGGTCGGTTACAAACCCTAACACATGTGGTACATGTGAGATAGTGAGTAAAGTCAATTATCTGCATTGTGTTCAAAGTTCTAGATTAAGATTCAGTCTGTGAAATGGCAAGTTTCAAGCAAATATCCACAAGGGTCCTTCTAGACTTAGGGTCCAAGTTTATTTAGGTTACATGCTGAGTTGCAATGGAAAACGCACCCGTATACCCAGCAAGTTTAACCTCCTTCAGTAGTTAATCACTTCCCACGCCTGCTTCCAAGGAGAGCTCGTCGTCCCCTGGACCAAACTAAAAACCAAGGGTGACCGGGCTTTTTCAGTCGTAGCACCCAAGCTATGGAATCAGCTACCTTATGAAACCAGGTCTGCTATTAGTGTGGGGTCTTTTAAACAAGGTCTAAAAACCGTCTTATACAGTCAGGCTTTTAATTGATCATGTATGTGGTATAACATGTGTGTATATGTGATTATATTTTAATTTATTTATTTTGAAGTATTCTACAATCTTGTAAGTGATGTAACATGTGTGATTATTCTATTCTGATTAACCTTTTACTGCCTGTAAAGCACTTTGTGATTTTAATCTGGAAAAGCGCTATACAAATAAAATGTACCTTACCTTACCTTACCTTACCTTCCACCAGCAGTGACTGGACTGGCTGAGGCAGACATAGCCCTAGTTTTTAAAGGGCAGAGGAGAATTGACTGAACATAGACCCATTAAGTATCTATGTTCAGAATTATATAATATTAATATATCATATTCATTTAATATTCAACAACACTCTGATATACATAGCTACACCTTGTTGCCTTGTTTTCCCAACAAGAAATGGAGTATGAGAGATGATTAAATTGTTGGCTGGTTGGTTTGTTATGCAGTGTCGCAACTACCATACTTGTGTAATTCACATTATTATGTGCATTCTCTGGTTTCTGTATCCCTTCATCCCTTCTCTACCCATACAGGTATTCCCTGACTCCTGAATTCCCTTTGCATTGTTGACTCATTGCTTACTGGGTGTGTCCAGCTGTAATCCCAGCAAGCTTTGCATTCGCTGCTCTGAAACTCACATTGTTGTTTCTCTCTCTCTGCTTATAAGCTTTTCACTGTGACGCTAGAAGACCAGAGGAGAAGGCCGTAGTCCAGCAGTGCCAGAATACTACTGTAAGTATAACGAAATTAGTTACACAGTATCTAGTATATTATAAGAAAGGAGTTACACAGTATCTAGTATATTATAAGAAAGGAGTTACACAGTATCTAGTATATTATAAGAAAGGAGTTACACAGTATCTAGTATCTAATTGAATTGCTGCTTAATGGATGGCTGTCGTCAGTCCATTATAAGTGTTTGTTTTTAACCTCAAGTTCCATTGTTGCTACAGTTGGATTTGTTATCTCTTAAAGATCCAGTACAACGGAAATCAATCTTGTTGCATTTTCTTGTCAGAAGTTATGTTGACATGAAATTACCGAAAATGTTCAAGCTGTTGAAAATGATTACTAAAGCCCTTTGGTTTTTGACACCATGGATATCAACAAAATCAATCCATTTCATATTTCCAATCTGCTTCCTCTGAGATATCACATAATATTGACTGATTGGCCTATCGGTCACATCTAGCTGAGTTATTTTTGGTGGGTCTAGCTAAGTGATAAGCTATACTGTCTAGTGAACAGAAGGCCATGCCCCCTCATCCTAGAGTTGACTGTGCTCAGAGAGGATGACCTAAACACTTTTTAAATGGCGACTTATGACATTAACATACCACACTACGATTTCTATGAAGTCCTGGAACTTCTTTTTATGAATTAAAACATCATTGTACTGCATCTTTATCAATATCATAATTAAGCTGAGTCTTAACATTGTATTTACAATGTCATTATTTTCTTTCTTGTTAGACTCTGACAGTACTGAATACAACATCAGCAAATATGGAAAACCAGCTACAGACACTTGTAGCAGAGAAGAAGAATGTGGTGGAGGCTGTCATGGATGTCTTCGAACAGGGAGCTGAAGTAGTTGCCAGTATTGTAGGCAACCTCTTTCCTGTCTTTTCCATTGCTGCACCAATCGTGAGGTTGGCCTTGGACAATGTGGAGAGCAACGAGGCTGCGTTCATGAAGAAGCAATTCCAGAAGGTCGGTGAACGTCTCGAAGTGGTCTCTGAAGAGATTATTCTGATTACAGAGGAGATCAAGAAAAGCGGAGTGGATGCTGCCTATTTCTTGGTGGAAGAGAACATAATTAGCCAGTTTCGCAATTACATGCGCATCCTCAAAGCTGAACCAGAGTTCCGTGAGGTCAAGAAAAAGCTTTTCTTGGAGCACTTTGTCAATACTGGTGGCGACAGAAACCTTCATACCCTCTACGGTGCTGTAACAGGAGATAACTTCGCTGGGGAGACTGTGCTGGAGATCGCTCTCAACCATGAGAAAAGTCGCCGAGCCATGGAGGACTTCTGTGCCAGGCTAAAAAAGCTCTTCTGCATCGGCCTCATTGCTCTGATGGGCTACACTGCTCTCAAGGGATGCGATGACGAGGAGGAGCTTCTTAAAGACTGGGGTGAGAAGATGAAGGCGGTACAGGTTAAAATGACTGTTGTCATTGACGATTGCATTGTCAGTTTCCCCAAGCAGGCAGAGGTGGATTCCTTCCGACTGGTCAGAGACAACTCTGGCTGGACCAACCAGCAGCGGGCTGATGCTATTGTTGAGAAGCTGAAGAAAAAGTATGACTGGGTGTGCTGGTCCGTGCGTGTCTTCAAGTCCCCTTCAGGCTTGTTCGCCAGGAAAAAGGACTTCCAGTGTCCAACCGGGGAGAGTCGCTTCCAGGTCCCCTCATCAGACAAGAAGCTAAATATCATGGTGTCCTACAGTGCCTCGCCTGAGCCTCTGGATAAGGCCTCTATCAAGCAGCTGATCCTGAGTCAGAAGAACAAGATACAAGATACAAGATACAAGAGTTTTATTTGTCTCGGCATACAGGTATACAAGAAGCCCAGTGTGGTGGGTGTGGCGAAGCTACTGTCTGAGGAACTGCCTGGTTGTGTGGTCCACACTGTCAAGACCAGCGAAGACCTGGCCTGGTGCTGGAGCTTCTCAGAGGAGTGCCACTACTGGGAGGAACACCGGAACTTCTATGTCTGCGCTCACTCTGCTTGAGGTTTTTAACAGCTTAAATCAGGGGTCTCAAACTCAATTTACCTGGGGGCCGCTGGAGATAGAGTCTGGGTGAGGCTGGGCCGCATCAAATATTCCACAAAAAAAAGGGGTTCAAGTATTAAAAAACAGTACAACTGATCCAATCTTCTCAATCTTTAGCAATGACATTTCAGAACATGAACAGTTCTTTATCCACTGCACACATTTTAGGTGTTAATAAAGCCAGCATAGCAGTCTGGGTAGCTGTGGTGGAGAAGATAAAGGGAAGCATATAAATTTGTAATTTTCTGATGTTAAAAATGAAATAGTGGATGTATAGTCCAAGTGGGGGTCCTGAGGGGGGGGTGGGGGGAGGGAAGGAAAGAGCGAGGAAGAGCGAGCAAGAGCCCATGTATTGTATTTCTTATTTTTATTTTTATGTCTTTTAATCTACATTCATTCTGATTTAATTACTGGACTGTCATTATTGTTATTATTATTTCTGTTATTGTCCTGTGATTTATCATTGATTATTACTGTTACTCTATTGTTTGTCTAGTTTCATGTTCAAAAAAGGAAAAATAAAAAACATTTGTTCAAAAAAAAAAGAACATGAACAGTTCTTCAGAACATGAATGGTTCTTCAGAACATAGGCTTCTCAGTGGTGTCAGTGGACTCATCCACAGCTATGGAAATGCACTGTGCATTTTTTTTTATTCTATCACAAAGCTGTTTAATCAAATCACCAGCCAGTATTTCAGTTATTCTGGTTGCTGTGTGATCTGAGGGGGATTTGCTTTTGTTTGCCTTCAAACATGGTCTCCATCACTCAGTCATACATTATTTTCAAATTGCCACCCTTCACAAGAGCTACCGTTTCTTGGCATATAGTCACATTGGTTTGGTGCTGGGACTCAGGATGAACACATATTTTTCAGTCCATTCACCTTTGAATTGCAATTGAAATCGACTTTTCTTTTACTGACCATCTTTGAAAATGCCATATTTTTCTGCTGGCTGCCTGCTGGCGAAACTAGGCTAGTAGCTACATTTATCTCACAGAGATAAAACTGGGAGCGAGTTTACTTAATGTAGATGCGCTGTCAACTCTGCTCTGACTGAAAGAGAGAGACGACTTGCATTCCATGAAGACCCGCCCTACTCCCCTACTCTGCATCTGATTCGCAGACTGTGGGTGATGGGGGAAAACGCTGACGGGATGCTGAATGTGATTGGACCAGACCCGTACACAGACACAGACAGACAGTGTGGCAGTGCAGCCGGACATGCAGAGCACTGCTCGCAGTCAGAGGAGATAGCGAGGATGTATTTGCCTTCCACTTTACTTGATATCACTCCGGAATCACGTTTCAACCAAGTCACTAACATAACGTTGCTGTCATGAGCCTGCGCTA
Source organism: Notolepis coatsorum (assembly GCF_963971535.1). NCBI lineage: Eukaryota > Metazoa > Chordata > Actinopteri > Aulopiformes > Paralepididae > Notolepis > Notolepis coatsorum. The sequence goes on from NC_140176.1 coordinate 117,646,647, forward strand.
TGGTAGCCTACAAGTGATAAAATAAATAAAACGTCCAACTCTCGCGCAACGACTCGGCAAACAGTTGCGCGCGGGCCGCATTAACACTAAACTTTGATGTCAAGTAGGGGACCGCAAAATATCATCCCGCAGGCCGCAATTGGCCCGCAGGCCGCAAGTTTGAGACCCCTGGCTTAAATGGACTATATTTCAAAAGGAGTGACCAGACACCTTCAACTCTTAACAGCTAACTGCTAGCTAGGTTAGCTTATTTTCAGTTGGAAATATTTTTAGTTAGTACTATGCGCAGATGGTTAGCATGACAGTTGGCTATATGTAATGTATATGAGACTGCAACATGGCTGGAGGTTGTAGTTTGTAGATCAACTAAACTACACTTAAATGTGTTTCTTGTAAATACATGAAAAACTATGTTTTTGTCTTATCAGATCGTTATCAGTAGAATCATTAATACAGAGGATCTTTTGAGAAGATTAAATGCACTTACTGCAAAACATCATACAGTCTCTAGTCCAGAGTCAAGTATAAGGGAACCTTTGAACTAGGCCGGTGGGGCCAAATGAAATGTCACTTCTGCTGTCTAAAGTCTGAAGCTAAAGAATATTTTCTTTAAAGCTGCTAAAAACCAGCCAAGCTGTAATGTCCCACCTATCCATGGACTGTTCTCCCCTGCTCTACCTCTCCCCGTCCCTGTATGTGTGTTCCTTGTATTTCTGTCATTTAATGTTCTTTCCCTTCTCTTCTCTTTCTCTCTCTCTCTCCCCTTCTCTTGCTTGGTCTTCTTCATGTTCCTCTGTTAGTCTAGTGTTACTGTGAAGTGGATTCCTAGCTTAATCTTCTCCTACTCTGCGTTGTGATTTAAATCTTACAAGCTCTTGGAATTCCCACTCTCGCCAAATGCAGATAACCACTGTTTAATCTGGTTTCTGCTTACCCAGAGAGAAAATACGGCGCGGCCGTTGAAATGAAGCGAGATCTGAGCAGTTTGAAAAGAACCCGTTTTTAATGAAAAAGGATTTCAATTAGATGTTACAAAAGAAATAATGTGCAATGAAATATACGAGTTGCATCCTCTATGCCGGAGGTTCGTAGAATTTCAGGCTAAATTCTCAATAAAAAGATCTGTCTAAAAACATGTCTCGTGTCTCGTCTCCGATCTGCTGCGTCGGTCTCTTCTCCTCGCTGGGTTCTAGTGGAGAAAAAGGGTGTGTTTGTTGCTTCCTGGGTCTGTGGGTTGTTCTGTGTCTCTCCTGGCGAGGAGTTTTGGTTATATCCAATTTAGGCTCCGCCTCTAATTTTACGGCAAGCGGGCGTTTCCAAAACTCGCCTCGAGCGTTCCTATTGGAGAACACTTATTCTCAGCTCTCATTGGCTAACTCACTACCGTGACGTTTTGAACTGATTTAGGTCACGAAGTGGATTCAAATGGTCTTTTCTTTGATCAACTGCTCCTTTGTTTCAGCAGAGACAATCTGGCGTCTCTCCAGGCAGTTTCTTTGTATTCAATCTGTTTGGACCAGATGCCTAGGGCCCTGGGTTGTAAAATCACCCATGTTATTGACTTTCCCAGGAAGATCAAACGAGACACTATCTCTCACTCAATAAGCGTCTGCCTGTTTCAACCCCCCCTCCACAGAGATAGAGGAAGCCTGAACCCAGCAGCTGCATTACTAAATCAGCGATGTGTCTCGTTTCTTGTGTTTTAGGAGCGGGGGAGAAAAGTGTATGTATTTTACCTCTGTGTTTCCGCCATTCTGGTTTGTTGTACACATATACACATATACAGTTTGGTATTTGACAGAAATCTACCACAACTGTCTTGTATTAGGTTAACTGTTTAGTCTAAGTGTTTGTTAGTTACTGTCTGGTATTAGGTTCTCCGTTTAGTGTCTGTAGTCTGCTTGATTTGTCCCAGTGTCTGGTGTTTGTCTTGTTGTCCATAGTTGTAGTTTGTTGTGTTGTTTCTTGTAGTTCTTTGTCAGTCTGTTTCCAGGTGTCTCCAGTTGTAATCATCCCAGGTATTTCTTGTTTGTAATTTTTTCCTGTGTATTTGAGTTCCTTGTCTCCTGTTTTCTGGGTCGGTCCATTGTCTCTGTTGCACGGTATATGTTGCTCTGTCCATGTACCAAATAAGTGTTTCCTGTGTTAGATGTTCTGGTTTGTATTTAGAGTTAGTTATTGTGTTTTCCCTTTTTCCCCCTCTTCCAGATGTTTAGCCTGCTCATACCTTAAAGCGTGGGACAGCATGAATAACTTGGCTCTGCTAATGTATCATGCTTCCATTCAACAGATGGCAACACATGCCGAAATCAAGTCTCACTCGCGTGATACTTCCTCTACATACTCTGTCAATACCTGGCCAGGGTACTCCTGGGTCCTAGTGCCCCCGAAGTTACACTCTATGTCATGCACATGTATTTTACATGTTAATAAAATTGCATTTATCTATAGTCCTAATTCTGTCACTGTTTGATGTCACAAAGAAGGGTGTATCCGAAAGCTGTCTACAACATTTGTAACAGGTGATGAAAAAGTAAACAAATAATTAACTGTATTAGACATTTGTTAATGATGAATAGGCTTCACTTCAGATTAGCATCTGCAAATGATTTATAGATGTTTTTTTTAATATCTTAACAAATCATTTGTTGAACATATAAATGGAGGTACAGTATAGTCGTTTTTTCATATCCATTTTTCAAAGCATCTACAAATGTGTTATACATTAAACAACATTATTTAATGATGAACAAATCAAGTACAAACAATGTTGATAATGAGTTATAAATAATGTAGAACTAATTTGTAAATGTTATACAAATATAGTTATAAATGATTTAATAATAATTTAAGAATGTATATAAATGACTTGTTCATGATTAGTTCATTATCTACAAATACCCATAAAGGTCTTATAACTGAGTGTTATTATAAAGTGTTACCAAAATATGCTGCAAGATATAATTTTTTGAATGAAAAAACAAATGTTTGATGATTTTACTCAACTGTACTCCTGAATAATTTTATCCTTTAAGGCTTTTTAAAATCTCACCTGAGAAGTACACAACTTCAACCCGTCACTAAGGCTATTCCATAATTTAACTCCCAAAATTTAAACACATCTAGCTTTTACATTAGTTCTTACCTTTTTACAATAATACATAACCCTCTTAAATTATAATGTCCTTCTCTTGGTTGAAAGAGACATTGAATACAAACTGGTAGGCTTTTACTCTTAGCACAAACAATTATTTCCAAGGTTTTTATGTACACAATATCTACACATTTTTATGTGCAGGACTTTATGAATAATGGATTTGTCAATTCAAGGTAACTAGCTTTGTTTATGAACTGCCAATGGAAATTAGCCTTTCAGCTCAAATTGGGTGCATTTACATTTATAAAATGTTTTATTAATGTACGCTGTCCCCTTGATCAAATAAAGTAAACCTATTATTCTAATAGCTCTTTTCTGTAGTTTAATAATATGATCTATATTTGTTTTATAAACATTCCCCCAGACCTCAACACAATATGACATGTATACAACAAGTGAAAAATACAATATATGGAAACATTTCTGATTTAACAGCTCCCTTGTTTTGTACAGAATGTCAACATATTTGGCTAATTTACCTTTGATATGTTGTATGTGGCTTCCAACAGAGTTTGTGATCTATAATCACACCTAAGAATTTTGTTTCATATACTCTTTCAATTTCAGTTCCATTTAAATTCAGTTTAATTTCACAGTCTGTAGGAACACCACCAAATACCATACATTTTTTGTTTGCAACTTATTCCTATCAACCATTTCTTTAACTTTATCAATTCCCTGTCTACTGTTTTCAATAATTATTTTATGTCCTCCCCTGAACAAAGTAAATTAGTATCATCAGCAAACGTAACAATTTTCTAAATATTCAATACTGTAAAAATGTCATTTAAGTAAAGTATAAATAGCTTGGGTCCCAATACGGAACCCTGTGGAACACCACAAGTTACTCTTCTAATATGTGATTCTGTATTATTAATGTTTACATATTGAAACCTATTATTTAAATAACTTCTTAACCAATGATGAGTGACACCTCTTATTCCATACCGTTCCATTTTTTGTAAAAGCAGGGAATGATCAATTGTGTCAAATGCTTTACGTAAGTCAATAAATACACCTATTGAGGGTTGTTTTTCATTAATTGCTATTGATATATTTCCCACAAAATCTATCACTGCTAAGGATGTTGATCTATTGCTCCTAAAACCATATTGATGGTCACTCAATAAACCATATTTTTCAATAAAGCCATCAAGTCTATTTACAAAAAAAAATTCGAGTATCTTTGAAAATTGAGGTAGCAATGATATTTAGCGGCACGGTGGTGTAGTGGTTAAGACTGTCGCCTCACAGCAAGAAGGTCCAGGGTTTGATTCCCGCTTGGGGACCAGGTTTCCATGATGCCAGGTATACCCAGGTGGGGTATCTCCCGGGCCTTTCTGTGTGGAGTTTGCATGTTCTCCCCGTGCTCGCAAGGGTTTCCCCTCCGATAAGATAAACCCAATGGAAAAACATGCACAACAACACATCGCTAACGCTGTGGCGTCCTTGACGAAGACGGAAGGACGACGGGATATAGGTTAAGTGCAGAGACGAATCGCATCGGCGATCCTACAAAAAACAATGCATGCGTGTGTTCTGGTGTGTGTGTGTGCTAACCGTGTGTGCTAACCGCTAACATTGAGGATAATTGCATGCCAATTAAAGACCTCTGAACAGGTCCTGCATTATTATTATTATATAGGTCTATAATTTGATATAGTATCAGGGCTGTACGTAAAAAAAATTGCACATAGCACTGGTGCTACAGAGGTTGATAGTTTTGTAGCACAGGCCAAAATCTTGCAGCACGAGTATAAAACGTATCTAAAATCTCTAAAAACAACCACACGTAGTGCAGTTAATCACTTAAATAGGTATGTGACTGGCAAAGGACATGGATCTTGCATACAGGGCACACAAAATCGGCTGGATTTGGTAGTGGTTTATTAGGTTGGATTTGGTAGTGGTTTATTAGGCTGGATTTGGTAGTGGTTTATTAGGTTGGATAATTAGGTAAACAATATAACAAATCAATATAATTAACTAACTGAAATATACAGTATTCACATAAGGTACAGTATGCATAAGGTAGTGTTATTGTCCTATTGTGCTTATCTTTTATTTTACTCCATTATCTGTTGGCTAATGTCGCGCCAGTAACACGTGTCTGTTAACGTCTGTCCGCTAATGTCGCACCAGTAACACGTAGCGAGAGAGAGAGAGAGAGAGAGAGAGAGAGAGAGTGAGAGAGAGAGAGAGAGAGAGAGAGAGAGAGAGAGAGAGAGAGAGAGAGAGAGAGAGACGCATGTGCAGTAGTGCTTAGCAAGCCTCAAGCCCCTCCCCTCCGAGCTCAGACCCCGAGACATGGGGCTCTGCGGCTCTGCAGATATACCCTATTGAAGAGGGCACTATTTAGGGTGGGGAGGGGAAGCATGAGACCAGGGGGCGTCTATGCCAAACGCAACGCAGTTCGGTTTCCCGGTTCCTCTGATTGGCCGCGACGCCCATGTGACCCACGCTAGCACGCCCCCTTATCCACCGCTGCCGCTACAGCTCGCCTGTGTGTTGATGCTCGCCTGTGTGTTGACGCGCGCGCGGCAGAGCGGCATGGACTTGAAAGGGATGCTGCACTTAGCGCTGACTGAGAAAGTAAACATTACAGTTCTACTTTATAAAATGCTAATTGTAAATATGTTTAAGTCCACTCCACATTACAGTTGATGCGTGATGCTGCTGAGGCGGTCGTTTCTTGACTGGCGTTGCATAAGATTTACATTTAGTCAGCTAGCTGATAACTGCATAAGCAGCATATTAAGATGACTGCGTTTCTTGACTCAGAGTGGCGGCGCGACAATAGCGTTTCTTGACTCAGGCGTCTATGCCAAATACAGCTGATAACTGCATAAGCAGCATATTAAGATGACTGCGTTTCTTGACTCAGAGTGGCGCGTTTCTTGACTCAGGAAGCGAGCGTCAAAGCCGCTCTGCCGCGCGCGCTGCAACACACAGGCGAGCTGTAGCGGCAGCGGTGGATAAGGGGGCGTGCTAGCGCGGGTCACGTGGGCGTCGCGGCCAATCAGAGGAACCCAGAAACCGAACTGCGTTGCGTTTGGCATAGACGCGACCGGGGATTGTCCTTTTTGTGTGGAGCTGGAAACAGTTGAACATGTGCTGCTTCATTGTGCTCGGTATGAGAGGGAGAGGGGGGTCTTGTGGGGTCGAGTGAGGGAGAGGGGGGGGGGGGGGGGGGGGGTGCATATTTTACGTTAGGTGGATAGTTGAGGGATGTGGTGGGCAGTAAAGGGGTGCATGATTTGGTTTTGGGGTTTGTGTTTTCAATTGGTTTGGGGGGTAGGATTTGAATTTTATTTCATTTATTTTGTTTGTGTTTAGGTTTTATTTTAATTTAAATTTTTATTAGGTTTGTATCGGGTGGTGATGTTAAGGTTGGGTATTTAGTTTTGTTTGTTCTGGGTTTGTTGTTTTTCTTTATCGTTTTCTTTTCTTTGCCGGGTTCTTGCCTTATCAGCAAGACCGACGGCTTCTCAGTTACAGTGGGTGACAATATTGTCACAAGGAAAGATGAAATTACATACCTAGGTTCCATCCTAGAGGCAAATCTTTCCTGTGACAAAATGGCATCCAAGGTAATAAAAAAAGTCAAACATCACAAAACAAACTGGTCAGACTTCTACTTGACCTTAACCCTAGAACTCACCTCACCCCTGCCCACTTTGACAACCTAGGATGGCTTAGAGTAGACGACAGAGTACAGCAACTTGCAATGGGCCTGGTCTACAAGATACACTATACGACTAAGTGTAGCAGGGTGGATTATCCCTGCTTCGTGGGAACTGTGGGGTGCGGTCAATAGGTAGCGAGACACAGTAGCACCCTGGCCAGCTGCACCTCCGTCTTTGGGGTCCGGAGCGTCAACTGGAGGCTGGTAGTGGGGGTGAATGAGGCCCAGGGTTTACAAACCTGGTCCGGTACTCTGGTCTTCCTCCCTCTCTCTGGAGTAGTCCGCAGTACTCCCCAACACACCCTCACCCTCCACAGTTGCCCCTTTTTCCCTCCCACACCTACTGACCGGATGGTAGAGAAATAACTGGGTTCCCCCCGCAAGCAGTACCCTCCCTTAGTGAGACGACCAGAACCCTTACAATGGAAAAGGTAGAATAGCAAGGGGTTACGATTACATATATTACCCGTAGCAAAGGGTTAGGGTTAGGGTTAGAAATAATGAAAGACACACACAGTGCTCCCGCTCTGGATGACTGTATTGTAACTCAGCCTGGTTACAACAAAGCTACGGCTGGTGATTACTGCACCATGGGTATCCATACAATAATTACTGGCATGAATTATTATCATAAGTCAATTACAGTATCACACACAGGCACCAAGTGCTCTCAGGTACCCAGACTAAACGCTGCCCACGTCTGGGCGGACCACAGTATTCACCTTCTTTAAGGAATTACACTCTTACTGTCCCCGGTTGAGAATATGGGGAAGGAAGGGGGAAGCATAGGGAAGAGAATAAAGGGATTCACAGAACGGGAATTATTTAGGAAATACACGCCTTATCACGCTCAAAGAAAAGGAATAAAATAAAAGAGTGAGCCCACAAAATACCTTGCAAAAGTCCTATGCTAATACCGGTATATATTGTCTGGGGTACCCCTATTGAACTGTGGTTAACAACGTTAACTTCGCCCGCGGGCAGCACCACACTGTATACTGTATATGGAGTCGGGAGCATCAATGCTCGTTTGTACTCATCCGAAATGGCCGCCTCGTCACTCCACTGTTGTCCGGGAGGCAAGATGGCGTCGAACACTCGCGCCGCAGGGGCTAGCAGGCGGAGCTATAGCAGAGAGGCAGTGCTGGCTGAGCTGGTGCTGGGCGAACTCTGCTGGTGGTAAAGAACTCCCCGTGTCCTGCAGGCAGCCTGGAGCAGGGGTGCTGCTGCTCTCCGGTGCAGACAGCTGTTGACGCCCGGGCAGACTGCTTGGATGTCCCGTACGTCTCTGGCACGCAGACTATACCGTCACTGTAACTAGGTATAACACGAGCAATGCTACTGTGAACCTTAGCCGCACGCTACTTATACCGCTCACTGTAACTAGGTATAACTCGACTCTTAGTGCCCGACTCTGCACTTAATGTTCATAATATCATAACACTGGTACTGCTAGGATATCGTCTCCACTAGCCAGTACTTCCTATCACCCGTCTCTGTTCCACGGGGCACTCCGGCATAAACGTCAGCAACGGGGCTGTCTAGAGCTCCCCCGTTAGACGTGACTTCTCGTGGTCAAGTTCACTGCCGAGAAGAGAACGACTTCCGCTGCACTCCTCTCTTTATCATCTCTCAGCTCTCTCCGCCACTCTCTGCCTGCTACTGCCCCCTGCTGGTCCCGCCTGCCAGTCACACGGGGAGACGCACTGTAAAATATGAATCAATACTGTCATTTATGATCCGTATTCACATGCTCTTGGGACAGGGACGTTTGTGTCATTGTTCGTGTGAATCAATGACACTAGTTAGAATGTCTTTGTGTACAAAAAGGGATATAAACACAGTCAGCAGTTCTGAATAATATACCATATTTTCCAGACTGCTACATTTCCCCCCACTTTGAACTTGCTAAGTCCTCTGCAAGTTAACAACAAAACAACAAAACAAACGCATGCATGAAAACGGTCCTGAGACCAACAGTTTCACACATCGGTTGACAATTACACATTATGCCAACAGTTTTACACATCGGTTGACAATTACACATTATGCCAACAGTTTTACACACTCCCTCAGGAGTTGGACACACTGTTCCGCGAACACGCTCTTGAGCACGTAGTCCTGGCGATACCGAGCGGGTAGCCGACCTCTGGTGCTCCTCTGGGGCCGAGCGGCCTCCACTCTGGGGGGTTCCACCTCCCCCGCCTCCGACTCCGTGTCGGATTCCTCAGTGTCCGTCGGCGGGTCACGGACCACGGCCTCACCCTCCGGGACCATCGGTGGACCGCCCGCGGCCTCCTCTTCGACTCCGTCTCCGCCGCCTTCCCCCTCCTCTCCTGAAGGGGTCGACTCCACCTCTGACTCGGCGCTTACGGCCTCCTCAGGGGCGTCCCGCAGGGGACCGGGGTGGTTACACGCCCTAGGATGCGGTTCCCGCCGGTGCCCGAAAGCACCTCCGATGTCTGATTCGGACGAGCTCCGCGGTGCCACCGGGATCTGTCGAGGGGCCCTCCCCCGCACTTCCGGGTCAGAAGCCGGGAAGGGACAGGTCTTGAGCTGGTCTCGATGCACGGTCCTTTCTGGACCCCCTGCTTCGGGCCTGACCGTGAACACGGGCGTCCCTTCGTGGCTCTGCTTAACCACCACATATGACGTAGGCTCCCACTTGTCTTGTATCTTATTACGGCCCCGGATTCGGTGGTCGCGTATCAGGACCCGGTCTCCGGCCCGCAGGAGTGCACCTCTGCTCTTCCTGTCGTAAATTCTCTTGCGTCGATGGGATGCCTGCTTCGCCGTGGCCTCAGCGGCCTCCGCGGCGGCCTTTAGTCGCTCGTGGTGACTCTGCACCCACTCATCTAGGTCCGCCGCCCCCTCCTCAATGACGTCTCTGCCCCCTAGGACATCTCGGGGCATCCTAGCGTCCCTCCCGAAGAGCAGGTAGAAGGGAGAGTATCCAGTGGAGGAGTGCTCGTGGCAATTGTATGTAAGTACCAACTCGGGTAGGTGCTCCTTCCAGTCCCGCTTCTTCTCTGCGGGCAGACTACGCAGCATGTCGTGCATTGTCCGATTGAATCTCTCGCACTGCCCATTCCCCTGGGGATGGTAGGGCGTGGTGCGGCTCTTTGAAATCCCATACAGTCGGCAGAGCTCCTTGATGACGCTCGACTCGAAATTTCGCCCTTGATCAGCATGGAGTCGGGCAGGGCAACCGTAGTACACGAACCAATACTTGATGATGGCAGCGGCGGTGGTCTTCGCAGTCTGGTCTTTGGTCGGTACGGCAATAGTGAATCTGGTGAACATATCGGTCAGCACCAGTACGTTCTCATAGCCACCCACCGACCTCTCCAACACGGTGAAGTCCATGGCCAGGACCTCCATGGGTGCCGTCACGTTAGTGCAGGTCATCTGTGCCTGGGCTTTAGGGAACACGTCGCGGGCTAATGCACATCGCTTGCATTGCTTCACCCATTGCTTCACCTCTTCTGCCATTCCGATCCAGTAGTAACCTCGCCTCATCAGGACCACCGTCCCCTGTCCCCCGTAGTGTCCCGCGTCTTCGTGCTGGGTCTCGTAGATCCTCCTTCGCAGGGCTGTGGGCACCACCAGCTGGAGAACCTCCTCTCCATCCCGGGGATCGCTTACGCGCCGAAACAGCACTTGCTGATGCAGACGGAGTCGTTCCCACTGCCCGTATAACTTGCGGAGTTTCGGGTCTCCTTCCTTCAGCTGTACCTTAGTGGGGGGGACCCCCTGTGTCACCGCCCGCCACACCGGACCCAACTCGGGATCGTCCGCCTGGAGCTGCCGCATTTCCGCCCAGTCATATCCGCTGTTCCCCTTCTGTGCCGCTATCCGTCGTGCGCCGACACTCGAGACCTCCCGCGTCTCTGTCGGTCTCCCAGGGCACAGCAGGGCCCGCACTTCCTCCGCTGGGACCACGACATAGCCCTCGCGGGCGACTAGGGCGGGGACGGACAATGGAGCGGCCCGTTCCTGGAGACCCTGACGGGTGTGGGTGCCAGCCGCGGCTATCATTAGGAAGTCTTTCTCAGTGTCTTCCACTTCAGGTTCTGATCGCATCGGCATGCGAGACAGAGCGTCTGCGTTCTGGTTGAGTCGACCAGGTTTGTAGTGCACCACGAAGTCATACTCCGCGAGCTGAGCGTTCCACCGCTGCTCCACTGCTCCCAGGTTGGCCGTGCCGAGGTGTCTCAACGGGTTGTGGTCGGTGATCACGGTGAACTGGGCGTACATCAAGAGGTCTCTGAACTTCTCGGTGACCGCCCACTTCAGGGCGAGGAGTTCCAGCTTGAACGCACTATAATTTTGGTCATTCCTTTCGGACCCACGCAGGCCTCGGCTCGCAAAGGCGATGACTCGCTCCACGCCCTCCTGTTCCTGACTGAGTACCGCTCCCAGTCCCAAGTAACTCCCGTCGGTGGTCACTATGAAGGGGAGCTGGAGGTCGGGGTAGGCCAGCACCGGGGGTGTCAAGAGGCACTGCCGCAGATGATCGAAGGCCGTCTGACACTGCGGCGTCCACTTGAAGGCCTCGGGCCGGCCCTTGGCGAACCCCTTTTTTTCTTTCCCCATCAGGGCGTGCAGTGGCTGGGCCACCTGGGCGAAGTGGGGCACGAACCGCCGATAATAGGACAGGAACCCGATCACCTGCCTCACTTCCTTCGCTGAGCGTGGCGCCGGCCAGTCCTCCAACGCCTTCACTTTGTCGGTGTCGACCTGTATGCCGGCCGCGGAGACGACGTGTCCCAGGAACTTGACTTCGGTCTTCAGAAGGAAGCACTTCCGGGGCTTGAGTTTGAGTCCATGCTCCCGAAGCCGTCCAAACACCAGGTCCAGCTTCTGACAGTGGCTCTCGAAGTCGCTGGCGAACACCAAGACGTCGTCTAGGTAGACGAGTAGGACGTCGAAGGCCAGGTCCCCCAGCACGGCGGTCATCAACCGCTGGAACGTCGCTGGTGCGTTACACAGTCCGAAGGGCATACGAGTCCACTGGTAGAGGCCGAAGGGCGTCGTGACAGCCGTCTTCTCTTGGTCTTCCTCTTTCACCGCCACCTGGAAGTAGCCGGCGGTGAGATCGAGCGAGGAGAAGATCTTGGCCTGCCCCAAGGCGTCTAGGGACTCCTCGATACGAGGTAGGGGGTAGGCATCCCGGTGTGTCACGTTATTTAGGCGGCGGTAATCGCAGCAGAACCGCACGGAGCCGTCTTTCTTTATGACGATCACGGCTGGTGACGCCCACGGACTGCAGCTCTCTACCAGGACACCCAGGTCCACCAGATCTTGCACGTGTCTCTTTACTTCTTGGAACACGTGGGGCGGTATTCGGCGGTGCCGTTGCTTGACCGGGTGTGCGTCACCAGTGGGAACGTAGTGTGTGACCGTGGTTGTGTAACCATAGTCCCCGTCGTCAACGGAGAACACCGCCTTGTGTTTCTCCAATACTTGATTCAGCCGACTCACTTGGGCCGGTGTGAGATCCTGCAGGTTCGCCTGTACGTCCACGGCGAGCCCGCGGGTCTTCCCGTCCGGCTCCGCCTCTGGCGGGCGGTCCCGAGTCTGAATCGCCGTCACTCGGACGCCTCCTTCCACTTCCTCCACGGTCACTCTCTCCTTAGGCCGTACCTGACGGGGGCAGTGGATCTCTGCCAACCTGGCCCGGGGTCGGAGCACCATCTCGACGTTGGTCGGGTTCAACACCCGCACAGGCACTCTCCCCTGTCGGGCGTATGCCACCACGTTCGCCACCAATAGTCCGGGAGGCAGGTTGGCCCTCGGCGTGTGCTCTATCATCACGGGACGCCGCATCCCCGCTGTCGTCTCACAACGGCCTGGGACGACCACTTCGCTGTGCGGGGGAATGACCACTGGTTCCCTGCCGGCCACTTTGACGTACCCCATCCTTCCCGGGGCGATACACTCTCGGGCTTCCTGGGCCATGGCGGCGACCACACGGCGGATGGCGACGCTCCCCGCGTCGACACGTCTTCGGCTCGCCGGCCGCATCCCCTTGATCCCCTTGAACAGGCCATCTACCCCGCCGAGCACGTTCATGCCCAGAAGTCCCGGGATAGCGTCTCCTGTGGCCACTCGGCCTGGATCGTCTTTTAGTATGAATATGCATTTCCCCGGAAATGTCATATCCAGGCACTTCACTTCGGCGTAGAGACACCCCACCACTGGGATCTCCAACCCGTTGGCGGCGAAGAGAGTGATCCAGTTGGAGGGGGTCAACCGCGACCGCGGGAAGTGTCTGCGGAAGTGGCTTTCGGTCATGGTGGTGACTTCGGCGCCGGTGTCGAAGAGGCAGCAGGTCTCGACCCCGTCAATCTGGACGTCTAAGGTGAGACATTCCCCCATGTCTTGCGTCTTAGTGCCCCCTGCGGCCGAGTCGGCGACTCCGGTTACGACGCCGTTGACTGCCCTTCGGGATCCGGGTCGGTCCCCTGACGAGCCCGGAACTTCGGGGGTGGGGGCAGGGGCTGGGTGGGGCTCGCTGGCGTGGCGGGGGCACTCCCTGCTGATGTGGCCCGGCTGATTGCAGGCATAGCAAATCAACCTGCCCTCTTCGTCCCGGCGGGGCAGTTCCCGCTTAGCGGCGGGCGCGTCGTCTCTGCGTCGCCGTCCGGGGCCGCCTCTCTGGGTCGCGTCCCGCGTCTGTTGGACGGCCTGGAAGAGTTGCTCCTGACGTGCGTCCAGCCGCTCTTGCCCTGCGAAGAGCCGCTTAAAAGCTCCCTGTATTGCGTCTCCGCTCATCGGGGCCTCTCGTCCTTCTGCGGCTGCGGCGTGGACCAGGGCCTGGGCGCCACCCCTATTGGGGGGCAGGACCATCTCCTCCTCCGACCAGTCTATCGCCGCCATCATCAATTCGAGAAACGTCTGCTCTCCGTTCTCTTTTATGGACTTCTTCATCTCCCGTCGCAGCATCCCATCCTTCAGGCCTACCACAAACTGCTCCTGCAGCCGGGCGGCAGGATCCGCGACTCGTTGGGGTTCCCGGCCCTGTATGCGACGCATCTGTTCCTGTAGATCATACGCAAACTCCCTCACGGTCTCGCCATCTCCTTGTCGGCGGTCGAGGAACTCTCTCAGGCGTTCACTGACCGAGGTCTTGTCTCCGTACGTCTCCTGCAGCACCCGGAACACGGCGTCCGGCTCCGGGGCGGTCCCTTCTAGCACGAAGCGCACTGTCCGTTTAGCCGCGCCCTTTAGATGCTGCTGTACGAACTCCGCCTGTTCGTCACCGGGCACTCTGCTGCTCCGAAAATGCACCTTCATGTCTCGGATCCAGTCGTCCACCAGCGGCTCTCCTCTCTCTTTCCCCCCTCCAAATTCGCTGCACTTCCGCTCTCGTTGGACGTACACCACTGGGAGGGGCGCTGGAGGAAGCTGTTGGATCATGGCTTGGGCCAAGGCACGCGACTCTCTGTGCCTGGCCTGCTCCAGTTGTTCGTGTTGGTGGTCTAGGGCTTCCGCCTGGTCTTGGAGTTGACCCTTTAGGAACTCCACTTCGGCGGTCAAGGTCTGCACCGTCTCGGCTCCCCCCTCTTCCTCTTTGAGCGGGGGCGGCGAGTCACCTCCTTGCGTCACCCGGGACGGCCCGGCTTTGGCATCGGGCTTCGGGGTGTCGTGGTCCGACATCTCAGGTCTCTGGGTCGTCACTTACAAGGGAGTGGAGTAGGATGTTGATCCTGTTCGTGACGCCAAATGTAGCAGGGTGGATTATCCCTGCTTCGTGGGAACTGTGGGGTGCGGTCAATAGGTAGCGAGACACAGTAGCACCCTGGCCAGCTGCACCTCCGTCTTTGGGGTCCGGAGCGTCAACTGGAGGCTGGTAGTGGGGGTGAATGAGGCCCAGGGTTTACAAACCTGGTCCGGTACTCTGGTCTTCCTCCCTCTCTCTGGAGTAGTCCGCAGTACTCCCCAACACACCCTCACCCTCCACAGTTGCCCCTTTTTCCCTCCCACACCTACTGACCGGATGGTAGAGAAATAACTGGGTTCCCCCCGCAAGCAGTACCCTCCCTTAGTGAGACGACCAGAACCCTTACAATGGAAAAGGTAGAATAGCAAGGGGTTACGATTACATATATTACCCGTAGCAAAGGGTTAGGGTTAGGGTTAGAAATAATGAAAGACACACACAGTGCTCCCGCTCTGGATGACTGTATTGTAACTCAGCCTGGTTACAACAAAGCTACGGCTGGTGATTACTGCACCATGGGTATCCATACAATAATTACTGGCATGAATTATTATCATAAGTCAATTACAGTATCACACACAGGCACCAAGTGCTCTCAGGTACCCAGACTAAACGCTGCCCACGTCTGGGCGGACCACAGTATTCACCTTCTTTAAGGAATTACACTCTTACTGTCCCCGGTTGAGAATATGGGGAAGGAAGGGGGAAGCATAGGGAAGAGAATAAAGGGATTCACAGAACGGGAATTATTTAGGAAATACACGCCTTATCACGCTCAAAGAAAAGGAATAAAATAAAAGAGTGAGCCCACAAAATACCTTGCAAAAGTCCTATGCTAATACCGGTATATATTGTCTGGGGTACCCCTATTGAACTGTGGTTAACAACGTTAACTTCGCCCGCGGGCAGCACCACACTGTATACTGTATATGGAGTCGGGAGCATCAATGCTCGTTTGTACTCATCCGAAATGGCCGCCTCGTCACTCCACTGTTGTCCGGGAGGCAAGATGGCGTCGAACACTCGCGCCGCAGGGGCTAGCAGGCGGAGCTATAGCAGAGAGGCAGTGCTGGCTGAGCTGGTGCTGGGCGAACTCTGCTGGTGGTAAAGAACTCCCCGTGTCCTGCAGGCAGCCTGGAGCAGGGGTGCTGCTGCTCTCCGGTGCAGACAGCTGTTGACGCCCGGGCAGACTGCTTGGATGTCCCGTACGTCTCTGGCACGCAGACTATACCGTCACTGTAACTAGGTATAACACGAGCAATGCTACTGTGAACCTTAGCCGCACGCTACTTATACCGCTCACTGTAACTAGGTATAACTCGACTCTTAGTGCCCGACTCTGCACTTAATGTTCATAATATCATAACACTGGTACTGCTAGGATATCGTCTCCACTAGCCAGTACTTCCTATCACCCGTCTCTGTTCCACGGGGCACTCCGGCATAAACGTCAGCAACGGGGCTGTCTAGAGCTCCCCCGTTAGACGTGACTTCTCGTGGTCAAGTTCACTGCCGAGAAGAGAACGACTTCCGCTGCACTCCTCTCTTTATCATCTCTCAGCTCTCTCCGCCACTCTCTGCCTGCTACTGCCCCCTGCTGGTCCCGCCTGCCAGTCACACGGGGAGACGCACTGTAAAATATGAATCAATACTGTCATTTATGATCCGTATTCACATGCTCTTGGGACAGGGACGTTTGTGTCATTGTTCGTGTGAATCAATGACACTAGTTAGAATGTCTTTGTGTACAAAAAGGGATATAAACACAGTCAGCAGTTCTGAATAATATACCATATTTTCCAGACTGCTACATAAGGTACCCATGTACATGTCAAAATACTTCCCAAAGGTCAGTGAATACCACGATTACCACGACCACAACACCAGAGGAAGCTCAACAAATCATGTTAAACCCAGATTCGGCTCAAACAAGGGACTACACGCGTTTTGCAATTATGCCACATCAATGTGGAACGCCCTACCCAAAGCTGTAAAGGAATGTGAATCCCTACCCACATTCAAAACCGCTCTTAAAGAGCACCTACGGGAGGCTGCAATTCGAAACTGGCCACCGTAAATGTCCAAACCCCCCCACCCCCTCCTAATAGACAGTCTCCTCCCCACCGCATGTATATATTCTCTCCCCACCGTATGTATATTTCTCTCCCACCCACCCCCTCCTAATAGACAGTCTCCTCCCCACTGTATGTATATATTCTCTCCCCACCGTATGTATATCTCTTTCCCACCCACCCACCCACTCCTAATGTACAGTCCCCTCCCCATCATATGTATATACTCTGTCAGGATCTATGTATATTTGCATATCGTATATGTCACAAATGTAACAGTACTAAATACCTGTATGTCATGTATGTCCCTATGCCATAAATGTCATGTATGTTGTGTATGTCATAAATGTCAATATGAATTGAAAATGGGGGACCCTGATGTAAACAAGACAAACGTCTTTCTCTGGTCTGCATCCCCTTAACAATTGTGTGTATTGAGCCGTAATGTATTGTACCCATTCTGCAATCTGTTAAATAAAGTTTTCATTCATTCATCATCATTCATTCATTCATCATCTGCTCCAGTTGCTGGGTTGTACAGTAGGTGGCGGTATGCGCCTTTCTGTGGTTGCGACCCGCCATTAATTCCAAAGAAGAAGAAGAAGACTAAAACACGTAGTTTCTGGAGTCTCCTCGTTCAGGCTAACAAAGGTACATTCGGTTCATGTCGACCTCTCCGTTTTGTTACAGTAAAATCAGCTTGTATTCATCTACTGACCGCACATCTGATCTGTTGGGCGTTTCTGCCACTTTTCCACCAGACTGGACCTTGACCAGAGGTAAGTTAGCTGGAGCAGCTAACAAGCTAAGCTGCTATGCTAATGATACTACTGAGTTAGTGAGAATATGTGACGTTAGTTCAGAAACTGGTGCGACTCTGTGTATAGAGAGACATGTGCGTTTATTCAGCTTGTTACTAATAATGACCGAACATCTCAACTGTTGAGCGTTTTAGCCACTGTGTCACTTTACTTGAGATGCTATGCTGCTAGCCCCTTTCGTGACTGCCGTGTATTTCCGCCTGTAATGCCTGGACGCGTCTATACAAATAGTAGCTCTAGTTCTGCAGACCCCTCTCTGATTGGTTGAGCTCCATTTCTGCAGCCCCTCTGCTGGGAGCTGTCGCGCGGAAATAGGCTGTCTATTGCCATTCTCTAAGACAAACTCTAACCTTAACCAGCTCCTTAACAGCGCCTAAACTTAACCGTTCTAACCTTAACCAACTCCGAAACAATGCCTAACCTTAACCTTAACCTTAACCATGCCTAACCTTAACCATAGAAAGAATATTGCCATTCTCTAAGACAAACTCTAACCTTAACCAGCTCCTTAACAGCGCCTAAACTTAACCGTTCTAACCTTAACCAACTCCGAAACAATGCCTAACCTTAACCTTAACCTTAACCATGCCTAACCTTAACCGGCGAAAGAATACACGTAAAAAAAAAAATCACGTTAAAAAAAAATTTTGATGGGATTCGAACTCGTCAACAACGGACCGCAGGACCGCAGGACCGCAGCTCTGCCAGGTGAGCTGACGCGCTGAATGAAAATCATGGCGGATTCCGCGATAAGCACCTCAAAGCACCTCGATAACCTTACGCGCGAGGGGCTTCGCTCAACCAATCAGAGAGGGGGCTGCAGAAATGGAGCTCAACCAATCAGAGAGGGGGCTGCAGAAATGGAGCTCAACCAATCAGAGAGGGGTCTGGAGAACTAGAGCTACTATTTGTATAGACGCTGCCTGCACCAGGCAATAGGGTATATCTGCAGAGCCACAGAGCCCAGGCGTGGATGGGTTTGAGGCGGGGCTTCGTGGCGTGGACAAGTATAGTGGCCTGGACAAGTATTTGCACTACTGCGCATGCGGATAAGGGGGGGGGGGGGGGGGGCTCTCTCGCTCGCTCCCTCTCTCGTTTACGACATACACAACTTAACTTTCGTCTCGTTTACATCAGGGTCCCCCATTTTTTATTCATCATAACATGACATACAGATAGACAGTAATGTTACATCTAGACATTTATGACATACCAGATCTACAAATATACTAGACATTTATGACCTACCAGATCTACAAATATACAGCACTGTTTGTGATACAAAAATATAGTAATAATAGAGTATATACATTTGAGGGGGAATAAACTGTACATATACAGCACTGTTTGAACCTGGCACACAACATACTTCACATGTCATCTTTCTTTTTACATTAACCTGGCACACAACATACTTCACATGTCATTTTTCTTTCACTCTAAAGGAAATATGTCTCGCATACAGTAGACCCCCCAGTACTTTGTGGAGACGAAGATGATGAGTACCAGTCTTCTCCTCAGACATATAAAATCAGTTTTTCAATACAAGTACGACTCAAGACACAGAACATTAGTATGCAAAATAAACAGACATATAAAATCAGTTTTTCAATACAAGTACGACTCAAGACACAGAACATTAGTATGCAAAATAAAAAATGAACACAGATTTGAGTGTGAATGAAAACTTTATTTTAACAAGATTGCAGAATGGGTACAATACAGTACGGCTCAATACACACTTGTTAAGGGGATGCAGACCAGAGAAAGACGTTTGTCTTGTTTACATCAGGGTCATATCGACATAGGGACATACAGGTATTTAGTACCGATATAGAGAAGAGAAGGGGCGTGGCGCTTGACAGAATGATCGATGGGTGTTTGAGGAACTTTTGCCTAGTTGTAGCTGCTTTAAATAGGCCATAATCACCGCCGCTGAGCAATGCAGAGAAAGCAATTAATTATCCTGCCCTCCTCCATCTGCCTCAAAACAGAGGAGACGTCCTCTGTTTTTTTGTTAAATTGGGCGATCATGATGCTGACTTACTTAGTATTTGAAGTAAACCTGGCTATAGTCATGACAAACTTAAACGGTTGGTTGGGAATGTATGTCCATAGCTACATGTCACAACAATATGACCAATCATTTTGTGTCATCATCCATGTACTCATGTCACAATCGCAGTCTTAAAACCCTGTACCCGTTGCTCTTGAAGGGTTCATCTATTAGACAAGTACAGTACAATGAAAATAAGTTGGCATCTAACCAGAGTGCAAATGTCTAGTCCCTTGAGGGCGAATAGAGTTACGAGGTTTAGACAGATGATGTTTAATGCTTTCCCATTAGGGGTGTAAAGGTACACATATCCGTACTGAACCGTTTCAGTGTGTAAGGCTTGTTTCATACATAGTACATACATAGTGAAAAGTAAAAATATCATACAAATTCACCTCAGGCAGCAAGACTTCAAGGATATAGGCTACATTATCCAGGATTGGTACAGATGAGACTGTGCTGGCCAGGATGTTTGACAATAGACGGGGCACACGTTGACCATGACCGCTTCTTGCTTGGTGACCTCTGGATGTACTTCTGCAACCAGTTTGACGGTTCTCTGCCACTTACGACGGCCTGAGAGTACAGAAAAGCAAGGGGAGAGAATCGTCCAGGATCAAATCATTGTAGACAGTCAGATAGGCTTGGTAAACAAGGGAAGAGAGCTTTTTATTTCCTAACTCCACTAAAACGTGGTGCATCCAGCAGCAGTTATATGTAATGTTCTGCGTCTTCAATAGAAGACTTAATATATATATTCAAGGGTAAAACCAATGTATACCAATATGAAACGATCTTACAATAAGCATTCTTATTGAACATGAACATGAACATGTGCTAGAAATGAAATAAAAGTTATTAATGCCCATGAAGAAAAGAAAATGGGGGCTTGCTTTATACATATGTTATCTTACAACATAACAATAATGGCGGAAATCATGGGGATAATAGTAATGACTGTATTAGCTTTTCACCTGCAAATCATAGGCCGTGGTCTCAGTCCAGGGTCTAGGATCTATGCCCTGTGCAACACGCCTGAGGGAGGGAGCGGGCAGAATTAATGATTGGATATCAGTATAATAACTGGACTTGGAGAAGTCTTTATTCGGCATGCAGACAGACACTTTCAAAATATGAATAAAAGGTTGTGCCTCTAATCACCACATCACTTGCCCACTTGGAGATGCAAATTGGCTTACTACTACACCATGTACTTGCAAGTTTTATATTTAGTAAAGATAGCAGTCCTACTACACCATGTACTTGCAAGTTTATATTTAGTAAAGATAGCAGTCCTACTACACCATGCACTTGCAAGTTTATATTTAGTAAAGATAGCAGTCCTACTACACCACTTGCACGTTTATATTTAGTAAAGATAGCAGAGAGAGAGAAAGAGAGAGCCAGTTAGCCAGTTAGCTAATTAAATTCGATTGCACAGCTGGTCTGTGGTGGCCTTGATAAGCAACTAGAGTTGTTCCGATACCGATACCAGTATCGGAAATGCCGCCCATACTGCCTAAAATGCTGGTATCGGTATCGGCCGATACACGTGAATTGTAGCCTCCGATCCCATGATGTAATTTATCTCCTGCCGAGTCCTGCGGAGAGTGAGGATTATAAAATGAACATGTTTTAAAGTGTGATGCTGTGGTCATTTTAACAGCAGATACACTTTCTTAAATTCCATTGTCCCCGACAGTGCGGTGTGACGGGGAGCTCGGACGGGATGTGTTTGGCTGGTGTTATGATAGCATTAGCTGAAAAGATAGCTAGTTGGAACATCCGCTTTAACGTTACATCAAATCAGATGATCGCCTGTCCTTTCTCCAGGACCTAACGCTGTCCGTGACCGTCTATCAACAATAATGCACCCACGGTGAATTGTATAAGTAGCTACTGACTAGCGTTAGCTGACTATTACTAACGTTATCAAATGTCAATGCGGGAAGACGAGCTAGGTCAGTTAGCTTAGCTTGATAACGTTACCGTGTCTAAAGTTGGTGCTATTCATAATCCAGCAATAATGGCTGCAGACCTGCAAGCAAAGTACAGCAAGTGCCAAAGGATAAGAGTCTGAGGCGGAGTTTCAAAAGAGAATGTTGAATATTTATTTTGCATCAAAAATCACAACATGAACATTCTATCTGCCACTAGCTTACAGACTGAATAGGGTATATCTGCAGAGCCACTGAGTAGCGAGTGCAACACTGTTTAATGTCCGTGTGGATCATTGGAGTAGGGTATATCTGCAGTGCTGCAGCCCATACTCATTGATTAATGATACTAATACAAATCTATACAATCACCTGTTGTTGAATAAATACCATTACTTTCTAGTTATGACTAAAAAAAACAGTATAACAGTATCTGAAAAAAAAAAAAAAAAAAAAAGTATAATTTATATAATTTTTTTTTTTTTATGTATGCACTGGTATTGGATAAATATCGGTATCGGCCGATACCCAAAGCTTAGGTATCGGAATCGGATCGGAAAGGGAAAAATGGTATCGGAACATCTCTATAAGCAACGTGCACCTAATGTCCAAAATAGCGAAATAGGTACTTACATTTTTACTGAAAGACATCTTTGGTTGAGAAAGAACTTGTTCTGCCGCGCAGTGCGTGCACACCACACTGTGAGAGAGTTAGGAAAAAATTGACTCTTTATACTCAAACGTGCTCCAGTCCACACGCATGCGCACACACATGCGCACTCCAACACATACTTGTCTAGGCCACTATACTTGTCCACGCCACGAAGCCCCACCTCAAACCCGTCCACGCCTGGGCTCTGTGGCTCTGCAGATATACCCTACTCGGACCAGGCAGCCAAATGCCTGGTGCGCATGCGCGGTGACACCAATGGCGGAAATACACTGCTCGCTCTGTGAGTACCACTCGTGGAGTAACAATGATTTAAACTGTTTATTAGCAACTCCGAGCTTCCAGACCCCACTGTAAAGCTGTGTTAAACCCATATTGTACGCTGGGTATCTTTGAAATTCATATCTGATATATTTTTGACACACCCCGAGCCCCCCGATCACGCTTGGTAGTTTATTTTTAAACTGGTCGCGTCCCACGTGAGAGTGACTGCGGTCACTAGAGCCCCAGGCTTGCACACCGCAGTCACGAAAGGGGCTACTATGCTGCTAAAATGCTTCTTAGGCCGTGAGCCAGGGCCCCACATTTGGACCACGGGTACCATCTTGGGGGACTAACTTCCATAGTGATGTTTGGGAAGGTATTCACCCTACTGCTAGAAAATATGTGATAGAAGGTATACACCCCTACTGCTAGAAAAGATGTGATAGCAGGTATTCACCCCTACTGCTAGAAAAGATGTGATAGCAATGCAGCAGTTGCCTCCAAATGTGTGCTATCTAGGGATGCCCCGATCGATCGGCCACCGATCGTTATCGGCCGATAATCAGTATAAATATGCGATCTGTGAATTCCGATAATGAGTCATATTCGCCGATCGCGGAAACCGATCAAGGGGAGATCTCACTCGCTGTCTGTCTCAGACACACACAACCTGCAAACTGCCGCTGCTCCCTTGCCCCGCCCGCACCCGTGTACAGTTTGTAAACACAGAGGACTGAGAGGCGGCTCCTCTGCTCGAGTCTATAGTGCATTCGACCTGAGCTAACGTTAGCTACCTAGCTATCGTTACTGTTTAAACAAAATTACCCAGTCAACTATTCACTTTTAGTAGGCATTGTCTAACGGTATTTAGCTGGCTAGCTACCGATAGCTCCTGATATCAACAAATGATCCAGCAAGTCTAGTAGTCCATGTTGATACCTCTGTTAGCTTGCGTTAGCTGATGTTAGTTCACTGTTCAAAACGAAATGTCCCATTGAACTAAAAAGTTCTGTCCTAACGTCATCTAGCCGGCTAGCAGTAGCTACAGATAGCTCTTGATATCAATGTCTTATAACATTGATTCAATGCGTATTCGAGCTGAGGGCTTGCTGAATGTGATATGACCAAAGCACAGTAACGTTACCAATAGGGTCCCGCTGCAGCGCCGGAGAATCCTTTTTGGAGCTGGAGGCTACTAGAGTACACACAGACAGTGGAGCTGTTTGCAGATAGCGAGCATTTTGACTTGTTGCGTGGTGGCGATGTCTCGCAGATAATACAAGTACAAGTCTAATTATATAATATATATATTTTATAAAAAAAAAAAATTATATAAAATAATTTTTAATTTCTTTTTAATCAAAAACGATCGGTATCGGCCGATATGGCTCACGACGATCGGTGATCGGTATCGGTGGCAAAAAACGTGATCGGGGCATCCCTAGTGCTATCATCTTTTATAACACTACCAAGCATATTGTTCAGGCCTCCTGTCTGAAATTACATGCCCCAAATGAATCATGATAGCTCCTGAACCATAAGGCCTATATGCATGTGTCTGGTCTCCTTTGATAGGGAACAAGAGTAAACCCACATCTATTACCATTCCAGAGTAAATGGAGACACAATGAAGGAAAACATCATATTTTTACCCTCGCCTGGTACATAATCTTAATTTAAAAGGCAATATGACCATTATAACCAATATCCCATGGATAATAATGCAACTGAATGTATTATCCTACTCCTTGACTACAAATGTAACTGTAAATGTGATGACAATACACAAAAAATACAACAATTATGATGCCGTTTAAAAAGGTATAGTCAGATGATGTAAATGTTTTGGCCATGGTTACTGTTTACATGTTCACTGTTTACTGGAAATTTTACTCAAACACTTTCTTTCAATACAGCCATGTTACAAAAACATACATCTCCCCAAAACATTGAAATAGTAATAAAAAACAATGAATATTGATCAATATGCAATGCATATTCAACATTCATATATGGGCCACAGACGGGGAGCGAAATTTACTTTTTGACTCACCGGCCAGTGGCGGGTAGATGGGAAGAATCTACCCGCCAAGCAGATTTCTTACCTGCCAACTTTATTTTGATAAAAAAAAAATTATTATTTTATATATATATATTTTTTAATAAAATATATATATTATATAATCATACTTGTAGTTGTATTATCTGCGAGACATCGCCACCTCGCTGTCTGCAAACAGCTCCACTGTCTGTGTGTATACTCTAGTGGCCTCCAGCTCCAGCAAGGATTCTCCGGCGCTACAGCTGGACCCTAAACTCTTACATTCAGCATGAAAGGATTCTCCTGCGCTGCACCTGGACCCTAGTCAGCAGCCCGCATGCTGATGCGATGTAACTGGACACTTGCTGCAGTTGTTGATGTCGGGAGCTATGAGTAGCTAGCCAGCTGGATAACGTTACACAATGCCTCATGTATTAAACTAAAAGTGAATAGTTGACTGGGTCATTTTGTAACAGTAGCTAACATCAGCTCACGGAGGTCTCTGACTAGAGTACTAACGTCAGTCACGGTGACTGTGTGTTTACATGCAGCATACAGAAACAGGTGGGGAGTATAGGAGCTGCAGCAGCAGCAGCAGTGGGCGGTGCGCTGCGTGTCTGTGCTCAGACAGCGAGTGAGAACTCCGCTCAGAATTGGATCATGATTTTCGGTTTTCACATGACCATTTGATTGGCCGCCACACGGCGGGCAGACCTCATAGTGGGAGGCGCCAAACGTATAAACTGAGCGCAAATGGCGGGTGGCGCTCTCTAGTTTAGCCCCCTGGCCACAGAGCTTCATGCCATGTGACCTATCAATGTTTTCAGCTCAGTTAGACCTATACAATGATATATTTCTTATTGGTTTTCAGAAAAATATTTTGGAAAACTCAATACAAAACCCAGGGCACATATAATCACATCACAGCATTTTTTCAGGAATTCAAATAACTAATTACTTAAGTCCGTCAGTACAGACAGTTCTCAGTCTCTATCCGTGGCGCTATATAGGCTATACTTGAGAGCCTATGCTATGCTACATGCTATGCTAATGCTTATAGGATGAGGTTGGGATAGCAGCAAACGGATCTCGCCCACACAGAGGGGAACACATTCTATCCTCTGGACTGGACAGGATATTCCTTTAGTGATCCCCTTGGGGAGATTCAGTCGTCATAGCAGCAGGGGGGGTACAGATAATGCTCAGGGTAATAGGAGAGCAATATATATAGGCAATAAACAAATTGAATCTAAATATAAAAATTTTATAAAATAAACCGTATACACAGAGGTAGGGCTGGGCGATATGGCCTAAATATGATATCACGATATTTTCTGACCTTTCGGCGATACACGATACGCATCACGATGTTTTTCTTTTTTTCCCCAAACAATTCATTATGAGGCTTACCAAGACAGTATTTGAGTTTGCAAGCTAACATTAAAGACAAAATAAAATACCCATGCATTTAGCATTTTTATATTATATATTAGATTTAGATTATTGGATTATTAGATTATATATTGCATATATTTAGCAATGAGATATTATATGATTTAGATATGAAATATGTTGAATTGAAAATGGGGGACCCTGATGTAAACAAGATGAAAGTCTTTCTCTGGTCTGCATCCCCTTAACAATTGTATGTATTGAGCTGTACTGTACCCATTCTGCAATATGTTAATAAAGTTTTAAATCAATCAATCAATCAATCAATAGGATTTTAGCATTTTTATGAAACTACTGTATATTTGTATGTCTCTAAATGTTTTGATGAATTGAAAATGGAGGACCCTTATGTAAAAAAGCCGAAAGTCTTTTTCTGGTCTTCATCCTCCAGTCAGTCCACTCTTGTTGTATTGAGCTGTACTCTATTGTACCCATTCTGCAATCGTTAATAACGTTTTCATTCATTCAATCATTCAGCCGGCAACAGAATAATTTTGATTGACAAGTCGAGTCTGCCAATTACGTCACACCGCTTGTACCCGCCCTGCTGTTCTTAGCACCAATCGGCAAGCGCTATTATTTTTTTACATTCCTGAATGCCCTCCATTGATTTTAACGAGAGCTCAGCTCAACGACAACAAGTCAACAGCTCACCGCGGCCGACAAGTGATTACTAGCGCACCGCAGCATGACAACGAGGCATAATGATTTTACTGCAACAAATGTTATAATAAAAGCCTTTCCATACATCTGTCTGATTGAAAACTTTATTAACAGACCGCAGAATGGGCACGCACAACTCGGCACGGACTGAGATATGAACAGTAACGCTTGCTATCTATGTCGTCATCTGACGTTGCTATGTTTGGCTAAATACGCTGATGTGTAACTATATAACGTGTAACTATATAACGTTAATGCCACAAAACGAATGCCTTTGTTAATCATAAGTACTAACTTTGATGCAGTAGTGTGTGTGTGGGAGCGGCGTTGTTCAAAAGTTTGAACGGGGTGGACCAGATTGACGCGACACAATCCTCTTGGGCAAAACATCACGATATCCACGATACGTTAAAAAAGTGTATCGTTAATGAACTGTACCCGATATTTATATAATATCGTCATATCGCCCAGCCCTACACAGAGGTGCAGATGATGGTCTGTATTCCCTATTGGTCATAATATAAGTTACAATAAATATATGGCAACATAAAATATGGCTAAAAGTAAACAATATACACAAAGGTGCAGATGATGGTCTGTACCTATCGCTCATAATATGCGTTATAGTCCATGCAGGGTTTAGTGGTTAACACTTTCAGTGCCACGGACGACATAGCTCGTTTTATTAGGCCCCCCACTGAGTAGGGGTGGGACGATACATCGATCCAGATCGATACATCGATGTAATTATCAACAATCGAATCGGATCGATGCGATGTAATAAGATCGATTCATATCGATACTCTTATTTTGAAAATCCTGTGGCGAGTCTCATATCCGCCCAAGAACAACAGCAGTAGCTCCGTGTGTGTAGATGTTACAGCATAGCATTCTCCCTTTCTGTGTGTGTGTGTGCGCGCGTCTTTGGAAAGACCAGATGATGTCAGAGGAGTTTGATGTTTAAATGTTATTTAAACATAAACAATATAATATATAATAAATGTAGGCCTATACATGATCATGCAACATCAACAAATTGTTGTAGGAACGGTTTGGGAGAGGGAGGTTGTGAGTTTTGAGTTCCAAAAAATGTAGCTTAAAGTTTAAAGCTCAATATATAAAAACGTGGCACTTTACAGTGAACAGGAGGTCTATTTGTATTAAAAACAATAGATTGATTTTCCTTTAAATGTCTGGAAGAGCTCAAAAATACAAATGTCAAATGATATTTTCATTACCTTTTTTGTTGTTGATCTAAATGTTACTGATTGTGTTAAATGGGCATATGATATCATCTCATATTGATCGCAGGCACCTGAATCTAATCGTATCGTATTGTATCGTGAGAGACTTTGTGATATCGGCAAATATCATATCGTTGTCCAAAGAATCGATATCGTATCGTATCATGATGAAACTGGTGATTCCCACCCCTACCACTGAGTGCCCACGACGACAAATATCGTTTTATTTGTTTATTAGCGATCTGATTTCATATTTCATCAACCGAGCCTCCCGTTGGTACAGCAGCTCCTCCAGCAGCTCAGAATGGATAAAAGCGCTTAGACTGACCTGGGATCAGTCGATATGTAGAGGCGGAGCCAGCTGTCTCCTTGAGCTGGCAAGCTGTCTGCTCAACATGGAAGTCATCGCGGGATGGGAATCAGCCTGGAATATATATTCACAGTAGCCAATACTCAATCAATGAGCGTTGTAACTGAGGGGTACAATTCCCTGACTGTATTGTTAGATATGATATTTAATACCACTACCTCATGTACTTTAACTTCTGGCCACCCAGTACAAGATATAAGTATGATGAACACTTTCCCACCTGATGAAACGAACCAACACAAATGTACCAAATCGAATATTTAATACAGCAAAAGGTGTATACAACATTCACTTAATTACATTTATGATTTGAAATATTGAATATGCACTTTTATGGCAAATGAGTATTCGTAGGTAAATCAACATTGAATGTCCAATCTCTGGTTGCGCAGGGAGTAAGTATACAACCTGGAATATTTAGGAAACGATAGCGATGGTACTTAAATGATTATAGCTGGATACACTAAGGGGGGGGGGGGGGGGTCCCGCTGGTTGTAAGACAGTAGGAGGGGGGGGTTAGAGAAGCCGCTGGCGGTATCCCATCTGGCCGACGGTGTCTTGGGAGAATCCAAAGTCTTGGACACGGTGCCCACAGAACCTCGGGCCGCAGACGAATACAGCTGGACCCTCTGTGGAACGGTATCTGCCGGTCCACAACGGAGAGACGTGGTGCGACCTCACGTGTAGAGCGCCGCCTCACCTGGAGTCCTCTCCGGGGGGTAATTCCAACACTCGGCAGTGTTGGCCTTTATCCATGGAATAATCAAAGCACACAAAGCATAATCCAAGAGCCGTGGAAGGCTCGCCGTCGTCTGGGTAGAGTAATCCAATATACAGGTCCAGTCGCTCTTGACCCGGAGCTCCTCGGATGCAATCACCACTAGGGGTCTGACCAGCCTGGTTAAGCGTCCAGATAACGTCAGGAACGATGGGGGTGCTGATAACTGTAGAACTCTAACCGAACGATGCACCATACATGAATAGACTATTATTAGCTTAATAGAATACGTCCAACTCGACGGTATGGTGCCAAACTATGACCATTCAACTATTAATCTACACGATATCTCAATGCCTATTCTGGGCCAAGTAGGCCTTACTACACCGCACGTGCGTCGTGGGGAGGCTTTTGCGTCTGTCACTCTGTTGGAGGGTAAAGAACTGGACTAAAAGAAAGTTCTACTTTACGAGCGCCATATATATATGCGCTATGAACAAATAGTACCATTCGTATTTCGCCCGGCATATTACTGCGCGGAACCGGGGGTTGCCTCGACATGTTAGGCGGCACGATTGAACTTGGACCTAGGGGTATGGCAACCTGGCGCCAGGTTCTCGTCCAATGGTAGAATGAAACTATTATGGGCTGTTTAGTAGAAACGGGGATATTCAATGCATATTGTACAAAGAATATACAGGGGATATCAAACGATATACAAATACAATTAAATATATATATATAAATAAATATACATATTCGGTTTAATCTGATCCTTCACAACAAGCGTGATCGATATTTGGAATGGCGATCAGGAATTGGAATGATCTTTTCGGAGAACATCTGATCTGAGGTAAGGAATCTATTTTACCAGTCTTGGGATAATCAGAGTTGTATTCGCCGAGATCTCAGCGTTTGCCCTATGTTTGTGTGTGTGTGTGTGTCTGTGCGCGATCGCTGATGAGGACATAAGATAATCGATTTTTCAGCTCGCGTCTCTAGCGTGCATACGACATATACTATCGATAATCTAGCGTTTATTTGAAAACGATTCATAAATAGGCCGAAAAATTACCGTTTTTGTGTATTCTAGAATATTCCAGTAAACGTCTTTTATCATGGAATCTTTATATTTTCCTTGAAAACGAGGGCTTTTCAAAATGCTATAAAATGAAAATGAACCGATAAAAAAACAATCCGCTTCGACAATGTTGACTGGAAAACGAGTCATTGATAAGCGACGGGCAGATTAGACACATAGCCATAATTTAAAACATAGATTAGCCGTTTTTAACGCTAACATTGAAGTGGATGGTGGGCATTCAACCGGTAAATTAAGGGCTCTGAAAGTGTTAAGAGTCAGACATTCCTAATAGTTCTCAAGTTCTGCAGCCGTTAGTTCTCCAGTTGCTGGCTGCAGTCTGTGCCCCCGGTTGTGGAGCCTGATGGCCACTGGCTTGAAGAACTGGCAGACGGGCACACAGACACACGTTGTTGACCTAGTCACGTTAGTGCCAGCTTGCTTGCTGTTGCTGTGGCCTTGTGTTTTGAAAAGCACTCCAGTCCTTACTGAGCGGTGTGGAGGATCTAACGGTGATCCGGGGCTTGTTCAGTAGTGGTAGAAATCTGTTATCCAACTGTTGAATTATCTGTGCTGACAAACCATGGCTATTCTTTTATATTATTATTATTAGCTGCTGCAGCCTCAGATATTAGCCCTTCATTAGCAAAAATCCAGAACTAACGTTAGCTTAGCAGTGTCTTATCTGTCTGACATACATTATCCTAGTTTAGCTTGGCTTAGGCGTCCATGGCAGGGCTTGACATTAACTTTTTGAGCCACTTGTCACAGTGAACGTTGTACTTTGCAAGACTCTTATTGTTACTGTTTTTTTATCTGGTGTTTTTAGGCCACAGTCCCACTGATCTCCAGTACAGTGGAGGAGATGGCGTCTTGCAGTCACCTCTCTCAGCTGGAACTAAAGGAGCGGTCTGTCTACTTGGTGGACTGCAGTAAAACACCAGGACTTAAAGGATCTGTGATTGAAGGAGGAGGTAAGGCTCTAAAAGGTAAATCCATCTTCAGTGTTCATACAGATTCTTGAAATAAATCATGCAAAGACTAGGCAAAACCTTTCTAAATATATCCCCATTCATTCTTTCTATGCATGTTTTTCCATGATTCTCATTACCATAATTTTCAAGGTGACATAATACTGTGATGAATCTGAAGAAAATCTCCATATTCCAATAAATCTAACTTTATTTTAAACCTCACTTGAAATGCAAAAAAGATTTGCATTATATCACCAAAAGAAATGGCCCATCAGTAATTTCCAGCCATTTCAATTTCCATTTACTACTAAATGAACCCTATAACATAAGGAAAAAAATATGTTACAAAAAATGTATGTCCCTTTTCAAGATTCAAGAAAAAACACGACAGTAGTATGATTTTTTTCAAGAGATTTATTTGTCACATACATACACAAGACATGTAGTGAAATGAAGGTGACCATGTCCGCCTTGATTGTGCAAAAATAGAATAATAGAATAGATAATAAAATTGACATGATAAAAAGTAATATGAATAAAATACTATACAATGCTAAGCTTAAGAATTAAAGTTAATGAGTACTATATACAATAATATACAGTAGGGCTGACCCCTATTAATCGATTAGTCGACTAATCGGTCGAAAGGGGCCAACCTCTTAGTCGAATATAATTTTTTTTATTTTTTTTTTCAAAAGAAAAGAGGCATAGAAGCGCGGCTAACGCTAATGGCACGCATACCAGAGGCTAACTGCCTACGAAAACAGGCACAGAGGCACTGAAAGAGGATTTCACCCATCTAATGAACACACTATACTAGACAAATATCAAGATGTATCCATCAGTGGACCAATTGCATGCTTTTGCAGAGGACAAGACGCCTTCAGTCGACTCCTTCAGACATTAAGCACCCCCACAGCCCAAATGGAATGATAAAAAAAAAATATATATATATACTTTTTTTTTTTTTTTTTTTTTAAGTCGACCAATAGTCAACTAACGGCAAATTTTGGCCAATCCTAGTCGACCATCCAAATCCTTAGTCGGGGACAGCCCTAATATACAGTTATGTTTTTTAAAGTGACCTTTTTTGTAGTGTTTGTGAGAGAGTGCAAGTGTATGTGTGTTCATGTGTGCTTGTGTCTGTGGAGAGATCAGTGTTCAGTCTTCTGATGTCCTGGCGGAAGAAGCTGAGTCTGAGTCTCTCTGTTTTTGCTGCATGTATGCGGAGGCGCTTGCCTGACCGCAGCAGCTTGAACAGGCTATTGTTGGGGTGGTGAGGGTCCTTCATTATTCTGCAGGCTCTGGATTTGCACCTCCTGTTGTACAAGTCCTGCAGGGTTGGTAGTGTAATACACGTAGTACGCTCTGCTGAGCGCAGTACTATCTGTAGAGCCTTCCTGTCCTGGGCAGTGCAGTTGCCAAACCAGGCAGTGATGTTCCCAGTCAGGATGCTCTCCACAGAGTAGAAGGACTGGAGTATCTTCCCTGATACTCTGAATGTCCTGAGTTGTCTCAGGTGGTAGAGGCGCTGCTTCGCCTTTTTTAACACTGTCTGTGTGTGTTGTCCATGTCGGGTCCTCTGTGATGTGGAGTCCCAGGTACTTAAAACTGCTCACCCTGTCCACGATAGCCCCATTAATCCACAGTGTGATGCACCGAATATTCGGCCGCCGAAAATTATCAGCTGAAAATGGTTAAAAAAGGCCCTTTCGGCTTTCTGTTTCTATGTAAACTCCGTGAGCAACGCGTCCAATAAATGAGTCTTTAACATGCTTTATATCCTCGCCATTACTATATGCCCATCGCGGTTAAAAACCTTTTTAACTAACGTTAGCGTTAAGCTAGCTAACACCACTTCCATTCCTCTTTCACTAGTCTCTCTTAAAGGTGACATGTACTATAAATGTCATTTTTCAGTCTCTAGCATTGTATTATAGTAATAGGAGTTCGTATCAATGTGTTTTAGTGTCTAAATACCATATTGGCGGATTGCTCTGATTCAGCTCAGCCCCTTTCCTCCTCCAGTAAATCAGGCCATTTTGATTTGAACGGCTGATTGACGTCATTCGGCCGCTGGGTAGCAGACAGTGATGTGATTGGCTCTGTGGTTGTAGCTAATGCCCGCCCACATTCTACCTAGACTGACTGTACACAGCGAGTGGAAACCATTTCCTCATACTCTGCATGGGGAGAGAGAGAGAGAGAGATAGATAGATAGCACTTGGGGGGGGGGGGGGGGGCTGCCTGCCGCGCGCCACACACCCGCAAACGGGAGATTGAAAGAAAGAAAGAAAAAAAAAAAAACCACAAGCTGCTGCACAGACTCTCATCACCGAGAGGGAGAGAAAGGAAGAGAGAGGGAGAGAGGGAGGGAGGGAGAGATCGCTCCGTCGAGACTGTGCTTTCTTTTGTTAATTTTCATAGTATTAAGAGTTTTATTTGCACCAACTGTTGGTGCATTATATGTGTATGACCGTCAGTCAATCATTGACATTGGATTAAGGAAAACTTACCGATTGGATTGCTCTCTGGATCGGATTGCTGTGTGGCCAGTGGCCAGCGGAGATCCTTTGTTGTGGCCGTGGCCAAAGCCAGGAGAAACCGCGACGACGAGGGAAGAGAGCCGGGGTCCGGAACAGACTGAGGTAGAGCTGCCGCGATTACCGCATTACCGCGGTATCGCTGTTACATCACGGCCACCGCAGAGTAGGCTGAATACCGCGTCACCGCTGTTTTTTATAATAATAATAATAAATTACCCTCCTCTCGTTGGGCTTGCGGCTCTGCAGATATACCCTACTTCTCTATCGAGGTTCCAAGCGACCCTATTGGGTACCAGAAAAGTCACGTGAAACATTGCAGACCACTGATTGGTCAGAAGAGAGACGCGTCACACGTTTTTTACGTCCTGAATGTCAGCTCATCACAACACGGCTAATAACGTTAGCTTTAACTCTCCGCCGGAGTGGACTACCATCGCTCTTCAGGAGTACTAAACGAGACATAATGCTTTTACTGTCTGCAACGAATGTTATAATAAAAGCCCTTCGTTCTATACACTTGTCTGATTGAAAACTTTATTAACAGACCGCAGAATGGGACAACTCAGCACGCTCTGAGCAAAGAAAGGAACTGAGATATGAATAGAGTATTGCTTGCCTTGCTAATGGTCCGGTAAATACGCTGATGTTATTGAACGTATAACTATATAATGTTAATGCCACAAAACGAATGCCTTTATTATAAAGTAGTAACTTTATAGTAATAATAATAAGAAAGGGTCGGGGGGGTTAGGGGTAATAACCACCCCTGCCCGCGACACCGAGTGAACTGCGCACGACCAGAGACCGTGTTTCACTTTCAATAACTAATGCGTGCTTGCCGAATCCCAAACAATATTCATGCTACAAAGCCATCCTCTAAAGATAGACATTTAGACTAGAGGCAGGCTATAT
The DNA here is from genome assembly GCF_963971535.1 of Notolepis coatsorum. Classification (NCBI taxonomy): domain Eukaryota; kingdom Metazoa; phylum Chordata; class Actinopteri; order Aulopiformes; family Paralepididae; genus Notolepis; species Notolepis coatsorum. The sequence goes on from NC_140176.1 coordinate 117,681,036, forward strand.
GCTATAAAGAGTAGACTACTACTAAAAAAAATAATGCATTCAAACTTTTTTTTTTAAATTTTTTGTGTGCGTGCGGTAATAACCGCGGCGGTAGGAAATATTTTGCAAATGTGTGCGGTAAGGAAAACATCAATACCGCGGCAGCTCTAGACTGAGGTCCAAACGACACAGAACCACATTGCCCAGCATATTGTTGGCCAATGTGCAATCGATAGGAAATAAACTGGACGACATCAGAGCACGGATCCAATTCCAGAGGGACATTCGGGACTGTAATGTCCTCTGTTTCACAGAAACTTGGCTGTCTCCAGATGTCCCGAATCATGCAATAGAACCGGCAGACCACTTCTTTGTCCTCCGCAAGGACCGGACGACAGAGTCACTAAAGACGAAAGGAGGCGGCATTGCCTTCATGATAAACAAGGAGTGGTGCGATATAGGCAACGCAAAGGAATTGTCTAACCACTGCTCCCCAGACCTGGAGTTCATCACGATCAAATGTCGACCCTTCTTTCTTCCGAGAGAGCTGACGTCCATCATCCTCATCGGAGTGTACATCCCACCACACTTGAACACTGGGACCGCACTTTCAAATCTTCACGACGAGGTAAACAAACAGCAGATAGCTAGCGTTGACGCTGCCATTCTGGTTCTGGGCGATTTCAACAGCGCGCGTCTTAAAAAGGTGTTGCCGAATTTCTATCAGCATGTGACCTGTCCCACCAGAGGCGAGAACATATTAGACCATGTATACTCGCAATTTAAGAATGGGTACAAGTCACAGGCTCTTAGCCCATTCGGTAAGTCCGATCACGCCGCCATTTTTCTTTTGCCAAAGTATAAACAAAGTCTCAAGCGAATGCCGGTGGTCTCGCGAGAGGTTAAGCGTTGGACCGTGACGTCAGAGGAGACACTCCAAGCTGCACTTGAATGCACAGACTGGAGGGTATTCCGTGATAACACAGCCAATATTAACGAATACACTGAAACGGTGCTTGACTTTGTCTGTACTCTGGTAGAAGAAACAATCCCCTCTACCACAATTAGAATCTACCCAAATCAAAAGCCCTGGGTAGATAAATCCGTCCGTGAGGCTCTGAAAGTGCGCACATCAGCCTACAACTCCGGCCTGGTGACAGGCAACATGGAAGAACACAAGACGGCAAGATACAACGTTGAACAGGCTGACTCTAGAGGCATGTGGCAGGGCCTCAGAACGATGACAGATTACAAAGGCACCTCCCTCAAGCTGAACAGTGACATATCCTTAGCAAATGATCTCAACTCCTTCTATGCGAGGTTTGAGGCTGTGAATAACAACACCAGCCTACAAACCACGGCAATGGGGGGGGGGGGGTCTGCTGATGGAGACTCAGTGTTCAGGGTAACAGAGCATGAGGTGAGACGGATCTTTAAAAAAGTGAATATCAGGAAGGCAGCAGGACCGGACGGCATCCCCGGCCGCGTCCTAAAAGTCTGTGCCGACCAACTGGCCCCGGTATTCACTGACATCTTCAACCTGTCCTTGGAACAGGCTGTCATCCCCACCTGTCTGAAGAAGTCCACCATCATCCCTGTACCCAAAAAATCTACGCCCGCTTGCCTCAACGACTACCGCCCTGTAGCCCTCACCTCCATAGCCATGAAGTGCTTTGAGAAGCTAGTGAAGGGCTACATCTGTTCCTCCCTCCCCATCAACCTGGACCCCCTGCAATTTGCATATCGCCCCAACAGGTCCACGGAGGACGCCATAGCCCATGTGCTGCACACAGCAGCATCACACCTGGACAAGAGGCAGGGGAACTATGTGAGAATGCTGTTCATCGACTACAGCTCAGCATTCAATACCATAGTCTCCTCCAAACTCATAGCCAAACTCAGGGACCTGGGCTTGAACTATGACCTCTGCCAGTGGGTCTTGGACTTCCTGACGGGCAGACCCCAGGTGGTAAGAGCAGGCAACTGCACCTCCTCATCCATCACGCTCAACATAGGGGCCCCCCAGGGCTGTGTTCTGAGCCCCCTCCTCTACTCCCTGTACACACATGACTGCGTGGCACAGCGGAACAACAACACAATCATCAAATTTGCTGATGACACAGTAGTGGTGGGCCTGATCTCTGCCAACGACGAGAGGGCCTACCTGGAAGAGGTAGAAAATCTGTCACAGTGGTGTCAGGAGAACTGCCTCTCCCTGAACGTCAGCAAAACAAGAGATGATTGTGGACTTCAGGAGGTCGGGGGTCAAGGACTACAGCCCCCTCAGCATCGACGGGGCACCGGTTGAGAGAGTGAACAGTTTCAAGTACCTCAGAGCCCACATATCCGAGGACTTGACATGGACCACACACATTGACAGTGTTGTGAAGAAGGCACGACAACGCCTCTACTTCCTCAGGCGCCTAAGGAAGTTCCAAGTCAGTCAGAAGATCCTTAGGAACTTCTACTCATGTACAATAGAGAGCATCCTGACTGGCAACATCACCTCCTGGTTTGGGAATAGCACTGCACAAGACCGTAGCAGACTACAAAGAGTGACACGTTCAGCCGAACGCACAATTGGAGGGGGGCTTCCCACCCTCCAGAACATTTACAACAAGCGGTGCAGGGGGAAGGCTAAGAGAATTATTAAGGACTCGAGCCACCCGAACAACTGCCTCTTTGAACTGCTGCGGTCAGGCAAGCGATACCGGAGTCTTAAGGTGAGCACAGAAAGACTCAGAAGAAGCTTCTATCCCCAGGCCATCAGGCTGCTAAACGAACAATAAACACTATGCAATAACCATCAAATGCACACAGCACACACACCCACACGCACACACTCACTTAAACAAACAACACACTGCAGCACCCACTCTCCACACTTTAGATCACACAAACACACTTTATATTTATTGATAAAGGATTTGCACTACAACTCGTACACCTACTGTAAATTGTACCTAAATTGCACCTCATCCCATTTCTGCCTTGCACTATATAGTATTGTATATTAGTACACTGCATAGTATTGTATATTATATGGTAACTCAGTTAGGTCTATTCTGCATCGAACATTGTACATATGTCTATACTGAACACTGTGACCTCATTTTTTTTTTACTTCTAATTTACATACTATACTATGTTATTTTATTTCATACTTATCTTGTCTTGCACAGTCTCTGGAGCGTAACAGTAAGAATCATTTTGTATAAAAGTATTCTGTACTTCTGTATGACAACTATTAAAGAAACTTGAAACTTGAGAGAGGGGGCCTTGTCAATAACGGCCTGTCTTTTTCTCTCTCTCTCTCTCTCTCTCTCTCCCACCCTCTCCCTCTCTCTCTCTCTCTCTCTCTCTCTCTCTCCCACCCTCTCTCTCTCTCTCTCTCTCTCTCTCTCTCTCTCTCTCTCTCTCTCTCTCTCTCTCTCTCTCTCTCTCTCTCTCTGTCTACCAGTGCAGACTGAGTGGACTGACTGTCACTCAAAGTGCTTATGGGCGGAGCCAGGCCATAACAGCCTGAAATCTTGAGGCTGAAAAATGATGGTTTTTGAGTACTTGATTAGAAATATAAAACAATGCATTTTTTGGAAAAAAACCTTACAAATGTCTTCAATAGACTAACAGGAATTGTGTAAAGTTGCCCAAATAGTGCTAGGAATAGCAGTACATAGCCCCTTTAACACATTCCTTGCCAGCCATTGTACCCATCAAAGTACCCTCTCTGCCAGCGCTATAAGTCTATGGAGTGGCTCACCTTCTTTGCAGGGCTATAACTTTTTTAATTGTATTGCTATATTGACATTCATATTTTTTCATTCATACATTCATACAAAAATACCTTCTAGAATATAAGTATGTTTTTATCGTTTTCTGCAGTAATTCCTAGAACGTGAGTTATAGGCCTAAACGCATATATAGATTATCGATTGGCGTTTCTTCCCTATACACGCTATATTAAAAAATTCAACTGTATATGATCGGTATACGTTATGCTTCATCATGCGTTAAGGAAAGGGGGGGGGGGGTCGTTTATAATTCCCCGATCATCAGTAAATGCTTTATGTAGGTTGGGTGATATATTGATCAGATCGGTTTGCTCACAAGGAAACTCACAATCGGGTTGAAAATAATGTTATATTCCTCTTACCGTGGGTCAAAGAGACTGGCGGTGAAAGATCCCAAGTATACGACGCCGATCGCCTAGGTCCATTTCCGGTTTGTATGTCGTCATAAACGCCGAAATCATATAGATTATTAAGTTTAGAAAGCGATCCATTATGTACATTGTGTCTGTCGGGAGTCCTGCAACGATATGTGACGGCCGGATGAATTTAATCAACGCACATCAGCCATATCCTGTAGGCGAGTGTAACTCGCCCGACCATCCACCAGGCGGCGGTATTGAGCCGTCGTTGCCGTCACCTATAGGGTCCAGCTGCAGCGTTGCGGGTATATATGAATTATGAATGCGATGGCGAAAAAATTTAATATTGATCTCAAAATCGCTGGAAAGCGTTATTGGCAGAATGCGCATGGCAGCCAATATCGCTGTAAAGCGTTTTTTGGCGCAGAAAGTGTTAAGCTACGTCATCCCCCACTAAGAGTCACAGGAGATGTAGTAAATACAGTCCTTCCATGTAGGCTAGAACGCCATGAATTATGACTCATAGCTATAAGCTATTCTCCCTCTTGTGTGTGTGTGTGTCTTTATGCAGATCTTTATCCAGTTTTAAAGCACCTTGGCTTTGTTATGAATGCACTTCCTTGTAGTTATCCTACAGAGAAAAGAAAATGCACTTGACTTTAATGCACATTTTGTTGTATGCAAAGAGAAAATGTTTAAATTGTACAATCTTTCAGCAGTCAGTCTGGAATTAATGTATGCATTCAAAAGTGCTGAATAAATGTTTTATGGACCCATAATAGTGATTATTAATATTATTTAAGTTAAGTTTAGCCATAATCATGTCTTTTGCCATAATCAGGTAGCTGAACAAAAAAATATACATTATATATATATATATATATATATATATATATATATAGGCTGTAGATATTTATATATATATAATATATAGGCTGTAGATATTTCTTGATAAATCACATCGAGATATGTAAGAAACCAAACTTTCCGGCAAATTTTTTCCGGTTGAAACCAGCGTGATGCGATCAGCTTTTTAGCTACTGTGATACCCGATAAAACCAATCTCTTTAACTGTGGATTTACTGCAAACTCAAAAACATCATTCAATAGTAATACAGAGGGGTGTACTGGTATATTCCAAGATACGAGTTTTGATAATTGTTGGGTCACATCTTTCCAGAATGCCTTAACTGGTGGGCAGTCCCAATACATGTGCATAAATGTCCCTTCGTCTCCATTTGTACATTGGGAGCATTTGGAGTCTTGTTTAAGACCCATTCTGTTCAGTCTTATAGGAGTCAAGTATGTCCTGTGAATATAGTTAAGATTGATTTGTTGATGGTCCGGGTTCCTTGATGTAAGTCGGACATTTGCCCATGCTATATTGTGCTAAAGGCTCTAATGATAGATCAAATAGTCCGGGACTAAGAGGGCAACCCTGTCTGGCTGAGCGTGATACCGGAAAGATTTTGGAGATTAATGTACCTGTTGTAATCATGGCCGATGGGTCTTTGTATAATACTTTAATCATATCAATGAATCCTTTTCCTAACCCCATCCTTTCTAATACTGCCCATAGATACGACCATTCCAGCCTGTCAAAGGCTTTCATAGCATCCAGGGACAGCATCGCCTTAGGTATGGTGTCGTCCTTGTCTGCATCTAGTACGTGCAGTATTCGTCTTATTTTATCAGTGATCAGGCGACCTCTTATGAAGCCAGTTTGGTCCGGATGAACTAAAGACGTCATATGCTTTTGTAATCTGATGGCTAATACCTTAGAGTACAGTTTGACATCGGTTCAGAGGAGGCTTAAGGGTCTGTAACTACCGCACTCGGTGGGGTCTTTGTCTTTTTTGAGAAGGACTGTTATGAGTGCAATATTGTCGTTTTTATGGAAGTTCCCCTCCTTGACTGAGTATAAGATCATATTTAGTAATAAGGGTCCAATTATGTCCCAACAAGAAAGGTACATTTCTGGTGGGATACCGTCTCTTCCAGGAGCCTTACCACTTTGCATTTCGGATATGGCCTTCTTGAGTTCCTCTAGTGTGATCGGTGTTTCTAACTGTTTAGCGTCATCCTCTGAAAGTTTAGGGAGAATAATTTGATTAAGATATGTGTCCATTTTGTTTTGATCAAAGGTCGTTTCTGATTTATATAAGTCGGAGTAGAATTCTTTGAATGTATCGTTTATTATTTTGGGGTCTGTTTCAAGTACTTGTTGTGCTCTAATGGTAGTTATATCTGCACATTTTGCATTAATTCTTAATCGCATGGCTAATAGGTGACTAGGTTTAGAACCTTGGGAGTACTGCTGTTGTCTTGTGCTGCGTATTTGTATTTCCGATTGTTGTCTGTATATGGCATTGATCTCTATTTTTAGTACGTTAACTTGATTTTCTAGTCTAGTTGAGTTGTTGTATTTTAAAGAATTAAATAACGTTGAGTAAAGCGTTTCCAGTTCAGACAGTTTTGTGCATTGATTCTTGCGCATTTTGGAGGAAAAGCTATCAGTGAAATCCTTGATCATTCCCTTTACCGACATCCATATTATTCTGGGGTCTTGCACCGAGTTTGCATTCTCCCGTAGGAATACTATAAGAGCTTCTTTGAGTTGTGTAATGAATTCCTTGTTATTAAGCAGCATCGAATTAAAACGCCATCTTGGGGCTCGGGAAGATAGTATACCAAATGTTCCTTTTAGGAGTAAATAACAGTGATCTGATAGTGCATTGGGTATCATTTCCACTTCATATTTATCAAATAGTCTCGGGGATGCAAAGACATAATCTATTCTGGATAATGTGTTATGTCTCGCCGATCGACAAGAGTACTTTCGGGTCGTGGGATTAAGTGAACGCCATAAATCATTTACACCTGTAATCTTCGACCAATCCTTTAATGCTTTAGATGAATTCTTTTGTTCGCTGGAAAAGGCGAGGTAAGATTTGTCCATCCTTGGATTCCAAATGGCATTAAAATCTGCACCTATTATAAATGAGTAATCGGGAAGGTTTAACATTGCATTGGTTAGTGTAGTGAAGAAACCCTCTTCGTACAAATTTGGGGCATATACCGCTGCCAACGCTATTTTCCTGTTATTGTGTACAATCCTAGCTATAGTTATACGCCCATCTGCATCCGACCATACTCCCTTTAATTCAATATTTAACTTACGTCTAACGACTATGGCTACACCTCGAGTTCTCGTACCAAAAGAAGAGTGACTAATATTATGATATGTGTTATCCGCTAACGTATCTGTCTTCCTCTAAAATGTGCGTTTCGCTTAGTAGAGCCACGTCCACATGTTCTTTTTTCATCAGTGTGAGCACGCTTTTGCGTTTGTGTTGTTTATTTATCCCACCAGTGTTCCATATCATTATATTCAAACTAGCCATAATCTATACATGTTTTTGTGTAGTTTTTGGTAATGCTTCTGGAGTGCGAAGCTACAATAGATGTACATCCAATTGAATGAATGAATGAATGAAAACTTTATTTAACAGATTGCAGAATGGGTACAATACAGTACGGCTCAATACATACAATTGTTAAGGGGATGCAGACCTGAGAAAGACGTTTGTCTTGTTTCCATCAGGGTCCCCCATTTTCAATTCATATAGACATTTATGACATACACAACATACATGACATTTATGGCATAGGGACATATAGATATTTAGTACTGATACATTTGTGACATAAGCGGTATTCAAATATACAGTACTGTTACCCCTAGATCCTGACAGAGTATATACATATGGGGAGGGGACTGTACATTTGGAGGGGGTGGGTGGGTGGGAGGGAAATATACATACGGCGGGGAGGGAATATATACATGCAGTGGGGAGGAGACTGTCTATTAGGAGGTGGTGGGGGTTTTGGGCATTTACGGTGGCCAGTTTCGAATTGCAGCCTCCCGTAGGTGCTCTTTAAGAGCGGTTTTGAATGTGGGCAGGGATTCACATTCCTTTACAGCTTTGGGTAGGGCGTTCCACATTGTTGTGGCATAATTGCGAAACGTGTTTAGTCCCTTGTTTGAGCTGAATCTGGGTTTAACATGATTTGTTGAGCTTCCTCTGGTGTAGTGGTTGTGGTATTCACTGACCTTTGGGAAGTATTTTGACATGTACAGTACATGGGCACCCCGGTCGTATAGTGTATCTTGTAGACCAGGCCCATTGCAAGTTGCTGTACTCTGTCGTCTACTCTAAGCCATGGTTAGGTTGTCAAAGTGGGCAGGGGTGAGGTGGGTTCTGGGGTTCAGGTCAAGTAGTAGTCTGACCAGTTTGTTTTGTGATGTTTGTAATTTTGTTTTAAGCGCCTTTGAGGTGCTTTGGTACCATGAGGTGCACGCATAGTCATAGTACCCTTGAATGAGTGCTCCTGCCAGAGTCTTCAGGGTATTCTTGTTTACCAGAGAGGAGATCCGGTACAAGAATCTAGTTCGTTGGTTGACTTTTTTTATTACATTGGATGCCATTTTGTCACAGGAAAGATTTGCCTCTAGGATGGAACCCAGGTAGGTAATTTCGTCTTTCCTTGTGACAATATTGTCACCCACTGTAACTGAGAATCCGTCGGTCTTGCTGAGTTTGTTATTTGAACCGAAGAGAATGGACTCTGTTTTGCCCATGTGTAATGATAGTTTGTTATCAGCGAGCCATATGCAGATTTTGCCTAGTTCCATGCTGAGGGTTTTTTCAACCTGCAATTTGTTCTTGTCAGAGACCAGCAGGGCTGAGTCGTCCGCAAACAGGAACAAGTTGCAGTCACAGGCTGACGACATGTCATTTGCATAAATTAGGAAGAGTAGCGGTCCTAGTATGCTTCCTTGTGGAACACCACAGCTCACTGTGAGGGGGGGGGTAGAGTACCGTTTACCTCTACCATCTGTTCTCTCCCCTCCAGGTAGGATTGCATCCAGCTCACTGATAAGCTATCAAAACCAATTGCTTTTAGCTTGTCCATTAGAATGGAGTGATTGACAGTGTCGAAGGCCTTTTGTAGGTCCAGCATGACCATGCCGCAGTATTTGCCCGCGTCCACCTCTTGTTTGATGTGGTCGTTCAAATAGAGGAGGCTGTATGTCATGTATGTCATATATGTCCAGATGAATTGAAAATGGGGGACCCTGATGTAAACAAGACGAAAGTCTTTCTCTGGTCTGCATCCCCTTAACAATTGTGTGTATTGAGCTGTACTGTATTGTACCCATTCTGCAATCTGTTAATAAAGTTTTCAATCAATCAATCAATCAATCAATCATGTGTCAGTGGAGTGGGACGTTCTGAAGCCAGATTGGAATTCGTAGATTAGATTTTTTTCCGCCAGGTACTTTTCGACCTGTTCGTAGACTATTTTCTCCATGACTTTCGAGATGGAGGTAAGAATAGAAACAGGGCGGTAGTTGCCTGGGTCTAATTTGCTGCCCTTTTTGTGCAGAGGGGTCACTCTCGCAATTTTGAAGTCCTTGGGGACGTGCCCCTGTTTTATAGAGAGCTTTATTATGTGTGTGATGACTGGGGTGATGGCGGCTGCTGCGTCTCTGAGGAATTTGGAGGGGATGTTGTCATGGCCAGTGGCCTTGTTAGGTTGGAGGGCGCTAAATTTTTTGAGTATCTCATCGGTTGTTACCATTTCAAGTTTGAAGTCGTCTTTGTGGACCCCTAGGTTTTTGTAGTATGCTACTATGTGTTCTACCCCATAATGCCCTGAGTGGGAGGGTAGTTTGTTTACCAGTGTTGTGGCTATGTTTGTGAAGAAGATGTTTAAGTAATTGGCTACATCCAGCTTGTCTGTGATGAACGTGTTGTCCGTCTTTATGTTTATGTTTGAGAATCTGGTTTTAAGTTTTTTACTGCAGCCTAGTTGATTATTGAGTAATTTCCAAAGTTCGCAGGGTTTGTTTTTGTTTTCCTCAGTTTTGTCGTTGATGAAATTTCTTTTTGCGGTTCTGATCATGGTGTTTACGTCATTTCTTAGTCTGTTTCTTTGGATTTTTAGTTCAACCACGTGGGCTTGGAGTTCACTGTTTGAGCTTTTGGAAAGCTTTGTCTGACTTTTATGAGTTATTTATTGAGGTCCCGTTGAGAGCCGAGCTTAAAAACATATATATATACAAATAAAAATCCCCTTTTTTCCCCTCTCCCAGAGAGCCGTACAGGCCTGTGTTCCATAAACACATCCTCCGCGTATGACTCCCTCCCTTAGGCCACCGGATTGCCCAAACTGAGCTTTGTAATCCTAATCTTCCTATGCTAATTGCCATAGGATCTAACATTTTCATTCTAATTCAATAGAATGTCGCTTTTGGTCTTGCGCCTTCCCTTACTGTAATGAAATATTATGAAAAATGAAAAAAAGGAATAATACACTTTCATCGATATATTCATTTGAACCGTCTACTAACTTATGTAGGAAACATCAGAAAAAGGAAAAGATTGTAGAGAAACACTAACACCTTAATATGAAGAACAATGGGAAAGAACAATGTAAGATAAAAAAGAAAAAAAGGAGTGAGAGCTAAAATAAAACTCAACGTGGAGAAACCACTAGAACAGAATTGAATAAATAGATAAAAGAGAAAAACAGAGACTTTTAGAGCTACAATGTGCCAATCTCTACATCAGTGGAGTGATTATTTAGATTATTAGAATAACCTTGTTGTGCTCATACGTTTAGGTGTGGTTGATTTTTTTTTAAAGCCTTATTAAGGCCTGATTAAACTTCAGTCAATTGATCATATGCTTATACACACCGGATGTTAATGTTAGAGTTGCAGGCCTTCGTTGTAATGGTGCATTATATTCTAGAAGGTTGTAGAATACACTAGTATATACTAACAGACTGCTGTTATGTTCCAGAATGATCTTCCTACCCAGGGTTCATGACTACTAGTATTTTCGGGATATTTCTTAGTGACCCAGAGCAGTCGAGCGATGAGCCCAGAATATTCCAGATTGTTCTTAGTGAAAAATGTGCCGGAAAGTTTGGTTTCTTACATATCTCGATGTGATTTATCAAGAAATATCTACAGCAAGAATTCTGGGTCTCAATGAATCCAAAATGTCAATGTGGTTAGAAGTGGTGGAGAGAATAAAAGCTAGCTTATAATGGTAGTGTCTGGTTAGGAGCGAGGGATAATGGAGGTACTATCCAAGGAGGGGTCCGGGAGGGGGGGGTTCGAGCTGGAGCATATGTGTGTAGGGTTTTAGATAACAGGTATTAGGGGTATATCCTGTATAAGACATTGGTATAATTGGTAATTTCGTTGGATATACACTGTATACGGTAAAATATTATTATATATTTTTTTTGCTTTCTGTTTCTGCGCTTGCATGTCATTTTAGCCATCTTAATTGTTAGTTTCATTATGCATTGTGTGTTGAGTACTGACTTTTAATAATTTAGTTTTGCAATAATAAAAAAAAAAAAAATAATAATAATAATATATAGGCCTAGTGATGCACATTAACATTCGCCGAAATGCTTGATTGTGATTGGTCAATAGCGCTCGTCAGAGGTCCGTTATTACTCGATAACGGACCTCTGCCGAGCAATAATGACCGCTGTGCGCAGCTGTTCGCAATCAAGCCCACTGACATCAGTGCAATCAGACACTGCCGGCTGCCGGGGAAGCTGCCGGCGATGACAGGGCGGAGCGACAGAACAGAACTGCGTCTGCATTTGAACTCGTCTTGTTGATGGTGTAAAATGAAGTATATTGTTAGTAAGTTAGCCATGTAATAAGCGGGATAATGTATAGCTATACTCTGTCATTGTCGCAAAATAATTGACCTTCACTACGTTTAAAGAACACCTCGGCGAGGCGCCTCGGTATTCTAAACTCCGTGTCGGTCAATTATTTTGCGACAATGACCTCGTTGATGATGATACATTATCCCTTACATATTTTTTATCAACTTTTTCTCCCCATTTCTTTCTATTTTTCTCCCGTCCCCAATTTCGCATTGTCCAATTCTACCCTCCCCTGTCTCGAACGCTGTTAGGCCATGCCTCCCACAAGCCGGCTGCAATGTGGACGAAGCCTTGCATCACATGTCCCAGGGCTCTACGCTAACCTTTTTCACTAGGGGCACAGGTGCTCCTAAATGAGAAAATTTAGGAGCACACAAAGAAATTTAGGAGCACCCAAAAATATTTAGGAGCACAGTGAAAATATGTCAAGTAACAGAGTTTTTTTTATTTTTTTCAAAAATAAATGTATATTTGTACTGTGCGTGCATGTGCAAACGGGACACATCTGTGCAATAGCACATACCACCAAAGTCACTGGCCCACTGTGTGCGTGTCATCTGCGTGTGCAAACGGGAATGGGACAGACATTTGAACTATTAATTAAGTGATTAATGCCTACTATGGCAAAGTTGTAGCCAACAACTAGGCCTAATAAGAAAGGCAGTGATATTGAACAAAAAGGAGACACTGGCTTTACAACCAGGGCCATCAGTAGTAGGGTTGGGTATCGTTTGGATTTGACCGATTCCGATTCTCCTTATCGATTCCTGTTCTAAACGATTCTCGATTCCGATTCTTTGAGGTGCAGGTCAAAACAGGTCACAGCTTATTTCGCAGGAGAACATTTATTTGAAAAATCCTTTTTTTCCATATTATTCACATAATATATATTGTAAAATATATATATATATATTTTACATACACTGTAAACTGAAAAGGCACACGTGTGGGCTGTACGTAAACTTTTTTTGCACATAGCACTGGTGCTACAGAGGTTGATAGTTTTGTAGCACAGGCCAAAATCTTGTAGCACAAGTATAAAACGTGTTATATTTGTAACAGTCACAAATGTGCCTATTGTATTTGTGTTATTTAGTTGCAGTGCCATGTTTGGCTGTCATTTAGTTAGGGCTGTCAGTTTATCGCGTTAATTAGATTAATTAATTACACAGCAAATAATCGCGTTATGAAAATTAACTCAAAATTAATTACAATTTTTTTTTTTTTTTTTTATAATAATATTTTTTTTGTATCTCATTCATTCCATAAGCATGTAGAATACACATTTACAGATTTTTTTTAATATGGTCCATTTGCATGTTCTTGGTATCTGATTCTAGGGACATCTATGAATCTCAGGGAATGTATTCCCAGTGTCAGAAATACTGTGGGCTAGATCCACAAAGAATGGATTGCACGGTGCAAGTTGCACCCTTACTTACAATTCATTATGAATTGAAAATGGGGGACCCTGATGTAAACAAGACGAAAGTCTTTCTCTGGTCTGCATTCCCTTAACAATTGTGTGTATTGAGCCGTACTGTATTGTACCCATTCTGCAATCTGTTAATAACATTTTCATTCAATCAATCAATCTGCGCGGTGATTGATTGAATGAACATTTTATTTTGAGTAAATTGTAATGAACCAAATGAGAATATCAATAAATTTTTTTTTATCTTTGACTGTGAATAACACCATGCTCAAATTGACCAGACCTGAAAAATCTAAGCAAATTATTAGATGGAAGATGATTAAACAGAAGGTTTTGTAGATACAGTACTGAATTCTGCCATCCGGACACATGCAATTTGAAATATAATTATAGAATATAGAATATGAGGCATAAAATGGTAATGCGATTAAAATGCGATTAATTAGATTAATTAATTACAAATCCTGTAATTAATTAGATACATTTTTTTAATCGCCTGACAGCACTACATTTAGTATATCGCCATGTGTTATTATTACTATGATACTCTCATATGCTATTTTCAATTAATATCATAAACAACATAAGGAATATTAGCATAATTTTGAGTGGACTGAAGGAATGAGTCAGCGTTAATAGTTTTAAATGCAAATAATTTATTGAAACATAGAAGTGGGGTCGGTTGGGACACACACACACACACACAATGGGGGACCCTGATGTAAACAAGACAAACGTCTTTCTCAGGTCTGCATCCCCTTAACAATTGTGTGTATTGAGCCGTACTGTACTGTACCCATTCTGCAATCTGTTAAATAAAGTTTTCATTCATTCATTCACACACACTGTTTCAACTCACCACCCCCGCATCATATTGTAGTCTAGTCTGTCTTCAAACTTCCACTCCTCTCGAAACTTGTTTATATTTGAATATCAACATTATCTGTCCATCCTCAGTTTACTATAATATACTCCTGTCCTGACTAGTGACTTCATCATCTTTCCAAACGCACGCACGCACGCACACACACACACAGGGAAGGGGAGAGAGTGCCCCCCCATTTCCCTTTCCCCAGCCCACACTGTGTCTGCTGGCTCTGCCTCTGATCAGGATTAGCTTGTTAGCTTGCTAACGTTGTAGTGATTGTAATGGTACATAAACGTTAATTTCGGGCGATGTGCGCATAAAGGAATGGCGACGGTGCAAAGCATGTAGATGCATTTGACCCGTTGCGAGAAGAAAAAAAACACCACGGACTTATTTCGGGACGTGTAGGCACCAACCGACCAACGCGCTGCTCTGCTTGCAGAAGGCGCACGGATAGGGCGGATATGACTCGTCGAGTTGTCACAAGAGTTTTTTCAAAATAAGATTATCATATGCACCTGAACGTTGCTAGCTTTCGGAGCCTAGCTGGAGCTGCGCGTGGGCAGAAATGAGACCCGCTACAGGATTTTCAAAATAAGAGTATCTATATGAACCGAATCCCTATCGCACCAGTGCTACTGAAGTAAATCCATCCATCGCACAGACCGCTGTTGCTGTAGCACGTGCGATATATATGTCGCACTGGAAACTCTTATAACATTGCAAGTTGGCAGCAGTCTAAAAACAAAGAGCTGCAGCCCAGGTGGGTGTTGAGATATGAAACAAAATAAAACAGTCATGTGACAAATAAAATAAAGAGCAGGGAGGCGTCTCCGGCCTTGGCATGTGCCAGCTTGGTTTGCCTCTTGTCATAGTCCACCATACAGTATGTGTATTTGTGTGTTTGTATGTGTGTGCTCCCCTCTCTCCCCCTGCTCCCCTCTCCCCCTGCTCCCGTCTCTCCCCCTGCTCCAGTCTCTCAAACTTCAATAACTGTAAAACTGAAAAGGCACATATGTACATGAAACTCTTAACTTAATAAATTAAGTAAGTAAGATGTGGTTGACCTCACTAAGCTGAGAGATTAGATTCGATTTTTCAACCTGGTACCAAGATGGGATCAATGTGTTAGCTAAATAGTCCCTTGTAGGGGGGGTGTACTTTGGATTAATTGAATGGATCATAGCCCTGCAAACACAAAAACAAACATAAGATATACAGTACACAGAAACACCCTGTAACCTCTGTGTCACTCTTATTTGCATTCAACTCACAAGTTCGCTTGGGTCATTCATTCATCTCATCTATTGACTTGCATCACACAAATGCATTTTTATATATGTATGGCTGTTCTCACTTCTCAGCCTCACAGACTTGCTAGTCAGTGACAGACAGTGATAAGACAACGTGAATGTATCTATATTTACATGAAGGAGAGGGAGGGATAGAGAGAGAAATATAGAGAGAGAGGGAGGGAGGGAGCGAGAGAGAGAGAGAGACATAACGATTAACGTGCCAAAGACAAATCTGTCAATACAGTTAAACCTGAACTGTTACTGTAACGTTAGGTCAGGGGTAGATAACTATTAGTAGCTACCATGCTAAGTTAGTTAGCTTAACGTTATTCTTATTGCTTACCGAAATGTGGGCGATTCAACATCTGAAAAGGGATGCAGCCTTTTCACCACATAAGCAGTTACTCTCTGTGGCACTCTGCAACTCGCTCCTTCGACAGCTTTCCCCTTGCTGCCAAAGTGAATGGGGTGTCGCGTTGCGGTTGAAGAAACTACCCAGCTGGCTGCGGTCGCTGGCTGGTAGCAGCAGCAGCCGGTCCAGGCTGGCTGACGTTAGAATGAGCATCACGCTGCGAGCGTTCAACAACTATGAACAGATTTGACACCGTTTTAGCAATTGGTAGTCTATAACTTTAGCTAGTTTGCTGTATGTTAAGATTAATAAAGCAACCATAATTTCCATGTACCTGATTCCGTTTGCAACGAGGAATTGCTGGCTGCAGGTTGACTGTCTGTAGTGGAGGACGCAACGGGAGCAGGAGAGCGAAGCAACGAGTTAAACACAATGCACTCGTTAATTACTATACCATGCCCGCGAAGATGTTTAGCCATGTTTGTCATGCATCCTCCTTTGTTGGAAATACGTTTGTCACAGGTGTTGCACTGTGCCAACCCGTCCTTTATTAACGTGAAATGAAACCAAGCTTTCGAACGGCGTTTCCTCTGTTCCATGTTTTGTTTTGCGACTACTCCAAGAGGATGTTCTTCTTCATTGGTGTTTTTTTTATTACTAGCGGAGCACGAGCGGAGCACGGGAGGAGTAATTACAACCCCCAGAAAACAAACTAGTGCGGGCATTTAGGATGGAATCGAAATGCAAACATGTTACTTCCGGTTCCAGAACCGGAAGTTAGGACCCGGTTCTTTTTAGAACCGGTTCTCGGTGCCCAACCCTAATCAGTAGAGGGGGGAGCTAGTGTTGCTCTTTTAGAAAAATAATCCTTTCAGGGTTGCTTATTGAAATACTGTACACCTCCAGTACAGTAGTTTGCGTGTCAGGTAGACCATTGATTGACAGTCGATTCTGCCAATTACGACGTCACACCGTTGCACTCTGGCCGTCCGGCGCTGCAGCTGGACCCTATTGCCACACCGCTTGCACTCTGGCCGTCCGGCGCTACAGCTGGACCCATTGCCCACCTCTGCGGTTGATAACGCTAGCCAAGTTAGCTGTACACACATACACAGTGGGCCAGTTGTAGGGGTGTAACAATGCATCGCAATGCATCGATCCTACTTTGCAATATTTACAAAACATGACATTGTTTTCGAACTCTAGCCATGGGGAAATGTTTAGCCAATTCACGTTAAATTTGTATGTCTTCCCTCCGGCTCCAGTGGGTGTAGCTTCGCTAGCTGCCTCGCCTGACTTCTCATTCTCTGGTATCTTTCGCGCAAAATAAAAATGAATGGGCTTCGACATGGCTGTATTATTGTTTGACTCAGACAGTGACGCAGCCGCTGATCATTACTTTCGGTTTCCAGTCGCGTGACCACAGGAAACTACTGTGATTGGAACGTTTATGCGGCTGTGAACTGTGGGACTTGTAGTTTTTTAACTATTCTCGCAGCGGAGAAAAAAAAGGACGAATGAGAGGCTGTACTCTGCACTCGCTGGCCCCACTCGCACGCCGTGCGAGTACTTGATTTTGCATGTTCGCACGCACATATTTTTAGGGGCATATGCGAGCAATATGGTCGCACTGTAGAGCCCTGTGTCCCCTCCGGTACTCGAGGAGGCAGCCGTCGCATCTTTTCACCTGCACAGCACGATCTCTCAGCGGCGAGGGTCTGCGTGGGAGGGACACGCCGCCCTCGTCGCTTCCTGATTTTACTGTGCAGGCGCACCAACCGACCTGTAGGAGTCGCTGTCCACAACGTCCGATCCCCACCCACCAGCTTCCCACTCCCTAATACTGCCAATTGTATTAGTATGAACAACCAGCCAAGCTGGTAGCAATGCCGAGAGCTGGGCTCGAACCCAGCATATCCTGCGTTGGTGGCGAACGCCTTGCCCACTGCGCCACCTAGACACCCCCCTCATCACTATATATAATATATTAGAGCTGGGCCGTTAACGGCGTTAACGTGCTGCGTTAACGCTATACTAGTATCGCGCGATAATATAATTAACGCATTCATCTAATTTTTTTTTTTTTTTTTTTTTTTTTAACCTTTATTTACCCAGGGTAGGTTCGCTGAGCACAGATGCTCTTTTTCAGGAACGCCCTGCTTCACATTCATACAGTTCCATTCACACCTGGGAGCTGCCCAGTACAACCACAGTTGACACCATTGGCCACTGAGCAACTCCACTGGAGCAGTTGATTCAAGCCATGTCACATAGTTCAAGTTTGAAATGATTCTTTCTGTTTTGCTCCTGAGAGTGTGCTAGATACTGTAATGTACTGGTAATATTATTTATTTGTGTTAACTTCTGAATAAAACAACTTATTAAACACAAGTACATCCTATTGAACATTATTTTGATATTTCATTACCAATTATCATAGCAAAACAGCTTTTTCAAACAGTCTGTAATGCATTTTGGAAACGGGAGATGGGCTCATGGTGTAATGGGCCACCTGGCCTGAGAAACATAAGGAGGAAAGAAAAAGTAAGGACTTACTTCTGGTCATTATTTGGGTAGAACACGCATATTTTGAATGCCTTCGGCAGTTTTTTCTTTTCTTTTTTAGCCATTTTAATCTAGATTAATCTAGATTAAATCCAGGATTGCAGATAGATTAATCTAGATTAAAAAAATTAATCTATGCCCACCTCTATAATATTATATAATATTGGCCGATATGGCAGTTTTTTTACACATCGGTATCGGTCCGATATCAAGATTGGGCCGATAATCTTTATTTTTTTCTTTTGACATGTTTTGGCCTTAAATAGTTTCAAAAATATCAGTCATTTCTGAAAATAAGTTACAAAAGTAAAAAAAAAAAAAATGCGGGTTGGAAAATAGCTCTTCATTTGATTATCATTAAAGTGTTTTCTATACAGAGTTATACAACGGCATGCAAATTTCGCGATTCTGATTGGCTGAAACAGTCCATTTACACGTATGTATTGGGAACACTCCACGCTGCTGGTCCAAAGGACCCGCCCACAACCGAATCACATCACATCACTCCGCCGGATCACAAGATGGCGAACAATAATCTTTAACAAATGGATATTGATAGCGTCATAACGACTAAATATCAAGCGATTCTGTCACGGCGAATGTCTTAGTCTCTTACACAATGTTGGATTGTGTAATCTATGGGTCATGAATCATTGTGTAACAAAAGAAAAATCGCGGATTGATTGATTGATTAATTTGCTATTTCTTTTTCAATTTATTTTTCCTTCCCTCTGACTGCAGCGCTGAGCGCTCACTCTCACACTGTCCGACGCTGGCTCTAGTCTCCACCCACCCCCACACACCCCCACCCCCACACACACACACACACACACACACACACACACACACACGTACACATTCACACACTCCTGTCTGTAACAGCGGGGGAAAGTCAGACTGAGGCTATGGTTAGACTAGTGTATTCCTGGCGTTTTTTTATACGTTTTTGACGACGTTTGATGTCCTATCTACACAGAAATGCGTTTTTTGGCGTTTTTTTGTGGATACGGCTGAAACGCAAAATTGTGTTTGCGTTTGGAGATACGCAAAAAAAACGCTTCGACAACAGCGTGTAGTCAGCACGGAGCAGTTGTTGCGAAAACGCCCATGCGCAGTAGATACCATCTGCGTGCCCTTCCGGTGACAACAGTGTGTGTGTTTGGGACAGAGGCAGAGCTCCGTGTCCCAAATAGCTTCAGCTACCATGTGTTGTCAAGTTATTGTTATAAGGACCCCAGTCCAAGCTACAACAGTCTGCATTCCCTTAACAATTGTTTGTATTGAGCCGTATTGTATTGTACCCATATGCAATATGTTAAATAAAGTTTACATCCATTCATTCTGCTAGCATTACCGATTGCATGAGCAGCTGGCTAACGTGAGCTATCAGGATTCAGACCCTGTTAGCTCAGAGTTCCTCTTTCAACTTAACAAGCATTAAACAAAATGGCCCAGTCATCTATTCACCTTTGTTTAATACACACAGCGTTGTCTCTAATGTTATCTAACTACTGATAGCTCGCGATATCATCAGTTTTGATGCTGGCTAAGTAGCGTGAGCTAACGTTAGCTTCTAGCCACAATGCTATATTGTTATAATGGCATACTCCATTGACGTTAGCATTAGAGATGTTCCGATACCATTTTTTCTTTTCCGATCCGATTCCGATACCTAAGCTTTGGGTATCGGCCGATACCGATACTTATCCGATACCAGTGCATACATAAAAAAAAAAAAAAACGATATTATATAAATTTTTTATAAATATACATTTTTTTGAACAAATACTGTTTTATATATACTGTTTTTTAGTCATAACTAGAAAGTAATGGTATTTATTCAACAACAGGTGATTGTATAGATTTGTATTAGTATCATTAATCAATGAGTATGGGGCTTCAGCACTGCAGATATACCCTACTCCAATGATCCACACGGACATTATACGTTGCTGCACTCGCTACCCACTGGCTCTGCAGATATACCCTACTCAGTCTGTCTACAAGGCTCCGTTCAGTAGCAGTCGGATCTGTTTTGATTTTTGCACAATAAATATTCAACATTCTCTTTTGAGACTCCGCCTCAGACTCTTATCATTTGGCACTAAAAGCTAAACATTGTCGCCGATATGGCTGTCCGCAACATGTCATTAATTGTGTACGCGACGTGCAATTGTGCAATGACGACGTTACCGTTAGCTAGCATGAGCTACCGGTATATGGGAAGACCATAGAAGACTGTAACGTTACTGGTGACATTGTGATTTACCTTGGAATACTCCTTTGCCAACTTGCTGTACTTTGCTTGCAGGTCTGCAGCCATTATTGCTGGATTATATGAATAGCCCCAACTTTAGCCAACGTAATGTTAAAGCTAGCTTTCGGTTAGCCGTTCAATGCTAATAACACCAGCCACCAAGCGAACCCATGAGCTCGCCGTCAACACCGCTCTGTCGGGACGATGACATTTAAGAAAGTATCTGCTGTTAAAATGACAAATGGCATTGACACTTTAATCGATTAAGCACACGTTTGTTTTATAATGCTTACTCAACAGACCACAGTGTTGTTGATAAATTACGTCATATGGTATCGGAGCGCAGCATTAGAGGGTACTCGCCGATACCGATACCAGCATTTTAGCCAGTATCGGCGGCTTTTCCGATACCAGTATCGGTATCGGAACAACTCTAGTTAGCATGCAGCTAACAATGCTACCGATCGTTTTTTAGACTAAACTATCCGCTATTGGTGGTCACTTGTGTTGATGTTAGTTTTGTTTCATCAACAAATGACAGGCAGAACACACAGTGAATGTATCCGTTTTGTTTATTGCACTTTTATTAGGCTTTGCTGAAAAATTATTGCTGCATTGAGTAAATAGGCAAGAAGATGGTGGCGCGGCATAGGCGCCTGCCTTATTGACATTTTCTTTGCTGGAGCTTCCACCAGGAAGTGTATTGGCACATTCGTTCTGATTGGTTGAAATTGCCTTCATGTTTGCCACCTACTGCCACCTACTGCTTTGGCAGTGTACTACAGTGTGCTCGGCTGACAAAAACGAAAAAAAAAACGAAAGTGTGACTCGAGGCGCATGACGTCGCGGCGATACGCGGCTATACGTATAAGAAAACAATACGAAATGATACGAAAGGTGTAACCGCAGCCTGAGAGAGGAGCAGCTGAGTGCTGCGCTGTTTTAAGTGAGCATGGTCTATTGAATTGATTGATTGGTTGATTGCTAATTTTATTACGGTACGCCTGGTTTCCAACTGGTTAAGTTTAGGCTAAAAAAATAAATAAAAAAATAGGGCGAACACTTTTTTTTCCTATAGGGCAAAGAAAACGTTTTAATTTGTTTTACCTACTTTCTATAGAAGCATCTAAGAATGAAGTTCTATAGAAAGTAGGTCTGCATCCCCTTAACAATTGTGTGTATTGAGCCGTACTGTATTGTACCCATTCTGCATCTGGTAATACAATTTTCAATCAATCATTCCAATAACAACCACTAACTTCATAATTAAAAACTAAAGAAAAGTTGGATGTGTTAGTTGGTTGGATGTCTTAGTTGAAAGGCAGTTGGATGTGTTAGTTGGTTGGATGTCTTAGTTGAAAGACAGTTGGATGTGTTAGTTGGTTGGATGTCTTAGTTGAAAGGCAGTTGGATTCCAATAACACACAGTTGGATGTGTTAGTTGGTTGGATGCACTTCCGAGCTGCTTCCACATGGAGGCAATTTCTCTTTTTTTGTTGTTGTGGGAACTACTTTTTCTGGCGGATGGTTTTTTCAATAAATCTTCGATTAATGTGTGTTTATTGTATAGCAATAAGGTTGAATGAATGTGGCAGTTGTATAAAAGCATTACACCACTTGCAGTCGTGATTTGTGAACAATAAACCATGCCTAGGGGGGTCTAACGACCACCCCTTATTGTTCACAAACCACTCCTGCGCGTGATGTAATGCTTAAATATCGCATCGGTAAATATCGGTATCGGCCAGAACAGCAATATTAATATCGGTTATCGGTATCTGCCACAATTTTCACATCGGTGCATCACTATATATATTTATATGAATAATTTTCGGCATTTGGTTTTCGGCCAACTGTTTCCTATTTTCGGTATTCGGTTTCGGCCAATAATTTCCCATTCGGTGCATCCCTAGTGGCGTGTGTGTCCCCTGCTGTATTCTCCTAAAATCCACGATCAGCTCCTTGGTTTTTCCAATGTTCAGGAGTAGGCTGTTATCCCGGCACCAGCAGTAGCGTCGCGTGGGTAAAAGAACAGAGGATGCCAAAAAAAATTATACATTTTCTTTTATTAATAATTTTTTTTTTTTTTCATATTTAAGCCAAATAAAATATTTCTCCCTCCCTCGCTCTCTCTCTCCCTCCTCTTTCTGAATATTACACACACACAACACAAATATATACACACACAGTGGTTGCCTGCAGGAGGTCTGGTTAGAGAGAGAGAGAGAGACACCCATCAAACACAAGCAGACCAGTACAGTATGACTCGGCGAGTATGATATGACACGGCAGAATATACAGTATGGCTCCCCACACACACAGCGGCATCACTTATGAAAAGTTATTAGGTACTCAGTCACCATTGTTGCAGCTGACGCGCCTTGGTTAGTAAAGCAACTCGTCGACAAAGTTCTCCAAGTCCTGTGGGTATTCTCCTAAACTTTTCTGCAGCTGAGCGAATTTCAGGTCTCCTCAATGAATTAATCCGAGAAAGGAATCAGAATTTTAATCAATCATACAATGCTGTTTGTTTAGACATTAAGACTCGCATAACGTTAGCTAGCTATCTCCGGGGTTCCCTCCAGCCTAAACGTTGTTTTGATTTGAACGTGGCCGCGAGGCGTGTATATTTTCCCCAACGCAGTTTCACTGAGGCGATGACGTCGTCACGTTTAGCTTTTAATGTGATTTTGATTGGTCAATCGGTGGAAACGTTCTGGACTGGCCCGCCTCCAGGGCGGCAAA
This sequence comes from Notolepis coatsorum, assembly GCF_963971535.1. Classification (NCBI taxonomy): domain Eukaryota; kingdom Metazoa; phylum Chordata; class Actinopteri; order Aulopiformes; family Paralepididae; genus Notolepis; species Notolepis coatsorum. The sequence continues at coordinate 117,704,449 of NC_140176.1, forward strand.
TTTGAAGGCGCTAGAGTGCTTCGCTGTCAGACGGACCCGTGTTAAGGTGTGGGAACCCCTTTATTAAGCTCGAATCTTATTGGCTAATAATTGGTTCTGGACTCTACAACCATGAATCACATGGTGGACGCTTGAAAAAGACACCTCCCCCTCCCCTCCGTTCTCTATCCTGCCTGAGCTGCAGTGACTGAGCACAGAGTGACTGCCAGCCTGCCTCAGTGAGTCTGACACTGTTAGAGAGAGTGAGAAGGAGAAGAGGGAGAAAAAAAGAATAAAAAAATTATAACAGAGATGAAAAATAATGATTTTTTATTATTATTGTAAACTATATTAACACTTTGATTGCCACTCACAAGTTTTCTCGGATTTATAATAGTTACGTTGAAAGCCACTCACGAGATTTCTCTGAATTTTTTTTCTTTTTCTTTTTTTAGCGATCTGAAATCATAATTGCATCACGCGAGCCTACCCTAGTATACCCAAGAGCCGCCGGCGTTCAGATGTGGAAAAAAGCGCCCCCTATCGTCTCCCAGATGACATCAGGGATTTTGGAATGGACTCAATGAAAATGGATGGGGGAAAAAATCCTGTACTCCACATTTTCCAGTCCACTGATCCAGCCGGGGTTACCACAGTTCATTATGGATCCTCTGAGCGCCGCGGATCATGAATTCTACTGTATACACGTTAGATCTATACACTTATCGATTTTTCCGAATGGTGATCAGGAATTGGAATATACCAGTTGGATACCATCTGATGTCAGGTAAGGAATCTATGTTATCAGTGTTAGGATAATCAGACTCATTTTGATGAAGATATAAGCTGTTTTGTGAAATGTCCTCTATCGGTTTCACTGTAAAATCCATGAGGAAATGAACACGGCTATTATCAGCGCGCGGCTCGAATGGGCGTGCGTGTACGTATAATATTGATCATCTAGCGTTTATTTGAAAACGATTCATAAATAGGCCGACAAATATCAACGTTCTGGAATATTCCAGTAAAAGACGATTATCACAGAATGGCCCAGAATGGGCTGTTTTTTTACCTCAAAACGGGTGCTTTTCAAAATGCTCTCAAATGGAAATGAAGCGATAAAAAACCAATCTGCCTTGACAGCACTGACTGGAAAATGATTCTTTGATAAGCGACGGGCAGATTAGACACATAGCCATAATTTAAAACATAGATTAGGCGATATTAACGTTAACATTAAAGTGGATGGTGGCATTCAAGCGCTAACTCTGGCGCCACCTGGTGGCACTGAAAGTGTTAAAAATATATATATATTATTATTATATATATATATATATTTTTTAATTAAAATGTTTTACTGTTCATATTTTAATGGGGAGGCCTGGCTTCCCTCTTTCAGTGCCTCTGTTTTCATAGGCAGTTAGCCTCTGGTATGCGTGCCATTAGTGTTAGCCACGCTTCTAGGCCTCTTTTCTTTTGGAAAGAATGATAAAAAAAAGATATAATATTATTTTTATTTTTTTATTATTATATTCGACTAAGAGGTTGGCCAGTCGACTACGGCTCCTTTCGACCGATTAATCGACTAATAGGGGTCAGCCCTAATATACTTAAGCATTACATCACGCGCAGGAGTGGTTTGTGAACAATAAACCATGTGCGCCTCGGGCCTAACGACCACCCCTAGGCATGGTTTATTGTTCACAAATCACGACTGCAAGTGGTGTAAAGCTTTTATACAACTGCCAGATTCATCCAACCTTATTGCTATACAATAAACACACATTAATCGAAGATTTATTGAAAAAACCATCCGCCAGAAAAAGGAGTTCCCACAACTACAAAAAAGACAATTTGCCTCCATGTGGAAGCAGCTTGAAGTGCATCCAACCAACTAACACATCCAACTGTGTATTATTGGAATGATTGAGAGAAGTTGCCTCCATGTGGAAGCAGCTTGAAGTGCATCCAACCAACTAACACATCCAACTGCCTTTCAACTAAGGCATCCAACCAACTAACACATCCAACTGTGTATTATTGGAATGATTGATTGAACATTTTATTACCAGATGCAGAATGGGTACAATACAGTACGGCTCAATACACACAATTGTTAAGGGGATGCAGACCTACTTTCTATAGAACTTCATTCTTAGATGCTTCTATAGAAAGTAGGTAAAACAAATTAAAACGTTTTCTTTGCCCTATAGGAAAAAAAAGTTTTCTTCGCCCTATTTTTTTATTTATTTTTTTAGCCTAAACTTAACCAGTTGGAAACCAGGCTTACAGTAATAAAATTAGCAATCAACCAATCAATCAATTCAATAGACCATGCTCACTTAAAACAGCGCAGCACTCAGCTGCTCCTCTGTCTGACTTTCCCCCGCTGTTGCAGACAGGAGTGTGTGTGTGTGTGTGTGTGTGTGTGTGTGTGTGTGTGTGTGGGGGGGGGGGGGGGGGGGGGGGGGCGGTGGGGGGGGGGGGGGTGTGGCGGTGGGTGGAGACTAGAGCCATCGCTGAAGTCGGAGGCAAGGAAAAAGAAATTGAAAAAAAAATCGCAAATTAATCAATCTGCGATTTTTCTTTTGTTCTGTATTGACTCATGAACCAACAATTACATCATCCAACATTGTTTAAAGGACTAACACATTCGCCGTGACAGAATCGCTTCATATTTAGTCGTTATGGCGCTATCAACATATCCATTTTGTCATCTTGCTTTCTCCCGGAGTGATATGTGATTCGGTTGTGGGCGGGTCCTGAGCCCAGGACCGTGGATTGTTCCCAATAAAGACGTGTAAATGGACTGTTTCAGCCAATCGGAATCGAGAAATTTGCATGCCGTTGTATAAAGTAATGTAAACAACTATGCAAAATCCTGATTAACTCATTGGACGCCAGACCCGAGATTTTCTATCGTTATTTCTTTTATTTGCTATTTCCATTCATAATCCATCATACTCTCACTCATATTAACCACGGTATAAAACGGGAATGTATGGATGAAAAAATTATTAATTGAATGATAGATACTTGATGTCAAATGGGCAATAGTTTTATATCCATTGCTATGATATAAAATATAGTTTGAGCCCTGCAAACACCGCCATGTATCTCTATTCTTTAAAGCGGTGGCCTTCTTACCACACGGTAAACAGCGACCTCTGGTGCTGATTGAGTTAAAAGAATAAAGAACACATCAAATAGGCTGTACAAAAATGCTTTGATAATTTGTTCATAACAATTACATAATTTTTTTTTTATAAATCTGTTTATTGATGTTAACAATTTATTTTACTTACTTTATAAAACACCCATCCTTAAAAAAAATTCTATTATTTAACCTTTATTTAAAGTAGTTAGTTAACCTAGGTGGGGAAGAACCAGGAGATCACTGTACCTCACACAAGTTGGAGAACTCTCGCTCTCTCTCTCGCTCTCGCTCGCACACACAAGGGGAGCCGCATGTGATGTGGTGGAGGTGGGACCCTTACAAAAAACAAAAAATCCATCAAAATAAAGATATTCTGGAAAGAAGTGACCCAGCAATTATCAAATCTCTTAATTCTGAATATACCTGTACTAGGCTTGGGCGATATCACTTTTTTCATACCGTTATACCTTGATTATATAATACCCCGGTGTACGGTATTGAACGGTATGACTTTCATTTTCATCAGGGGGGGGGGGGGGGGTGGCAATGGCAACCCGTGTTACCACGTAAACAGATCGCGGAGATGGCCAGTTAGCCCGCAGCATCCGAGTGCTACTATCATTAGCTCTCAGAATGGAGCCACTAGCCAGAAGCCCGCAGCATCCTAGTAATACTAACGTTAACTCTCAGAATGGTAGCCAGGAGCCCCGCAGCACCCTAGTACTAGTAACGTTAGTATTGTGTATTCAAAAACACACCGGACTGCGACGTAACGTTTTACCGTTTATTTGCTTGTTCCACCAGTCCACAACAACACACACTCTCGTTACCACAACGTTTTACGGTATTTTCACAGCACTGTCGCAACATTACCATAAAGCGTGACCACCGTTGTGATACACATACACAACGGTTAGCTCTCAGAACAGCCAGTTAGCCCGCAGCACCAGGCAGCAACGGTAAGCGTGTCTCGACTCTCATTTAATTTCCAGTGAAGCAGGGTTTCCCCTCCTCCTCCTGCGGCTCGCTGCCTCGTTCCACTAGTGACTCGAGGACTGGTCTCGCCCTCTGCTGGCGCGTGTGTGCAGTGCACTACAACCAACCACTGTTAAAACTCTGTTTCACTGTAATATAAACTGAAATGGATCTGTGATTTTGACGGTATTGATTTTCAATACCGTCGGTATCTCTAAATACCCCGGTATACCTTAATACCGTCATACCGCCCATGCCTAACCTGTACACCCCTCTGTATTATTGCTGAATGATGTTTTTGAGTATGCAGTACCTATACAGCTAAAGAGATTGGTTTTATCTGGTATTACAGTGGCTAAAAAACTGATAGCATCACGATGGTTTCAACCGGAAAAAATTTGCCGAAAGGTCTGGATTCTTACATATCTCGATGTGATTTATCTAGAATTATACAACGGCATGCACATTTCTCTATTCTGATTGGCTGAAACAGTCATTTTACACGTGTTTATTCTTCACAATTCCACGCTGCTGGCCCAGGACCCGCCCACAACCGAATCACATCACATCACTCCGCCGGATCACAAGATGCCGGACAATAATTCAACAAATGGATATGTTGATAACGACTAAACGACTAAATATCAAGCGATTCTGTCACAGCGAATGTCTTAGTGCTTTAAACAATGTTGGATGATGTAATTGATGGGTCTTGAATCATTGTGTAACAAAAGAAAAATCGCAATTGATTGATTGATTAATTTGCAATTTTTTTTCAATTTCTTTTTCCTTTCGACTGTCAGCGCTGGCTCTAGTCTCCACCCACCGCCACACCCCCCCCCCACACACACACACGCACACACACACACACACACACACACACACACACACTCACTCCTGTCTGCAACGCGGGGGATAGTCAGACTGAGAGAGAGCTGGGTGCTGCGCTGTTCTAAGTGAGCATGGCCTATTGAGTTGATTGATTGATTGATTTCTAATTTTATTACTGTACGCTTGGTTTCCAACTGGTTAAGTTTAGGCCCTCTACAGTAGGTTTAAAAAAATAGGGCGAAAACTTTTTTTTCCTATAGGGCAAAGAAAACTTTTACCTACTTTCTATAGAAGCATCTAAGAATGAAGTTCTATAGAAAGTAGGTCTGCATCCCCTTAACAATTGTGTGTATTGAGCCGTACTGTATTGTACCCATTCTGCATCTGGTAATAAAATGTTCAATCAATCATTCCAATAATACACAGTTGGATGTGTTAGTTGGTTGGATGCACTTCAAGCTGCTTCCACATGAGGCAACTTCTCTCAATCATTCCAATAATACACAGTTGGATGTGTTAGTTGGTTGGATGCACTTCAAGCTGCTTCCACATGGAGGCAACTTGTCTTTTTTGTAGTTGTGGGAACTACTTTTTCTGGCGGATGGTTTTTTCAATAAATCTTCGATTAATGTGTGTTTATTGTATAGCAATAAGGTTGGATGAATATGGCAGTTGTATAAAAGCATTACACCACTTGCAGTCGTGATTTGTGAACAATAAACCATGCCTAGGGGGGTCTAACGACCACCCCTAGGCATGGTTTATTGTTCACAAACCACTCCTGCGCGTGATGTAATGCTTAAATATCTACAGCAAGAATTTTGGGTCTCAATGAATCCAAATTGACAATGTGGTTAGAAGTGGTGGAGAGAATAAAAGCTAGCATTTAATGGTAGTGTCTGGTTAGGAGCGAATGATAATGGATGGATTATCCATTGGGGGGTCCAGGGCGGGGGGTGCGAGCAAGAGCATATGTGTGTAATAATAATAATAATAATGACTTGGATTTATATAGCGCTCTTCATGACACCCAGAGCGCTTCACAGAGTCCATTATTCGTTCATACACAGTCATACCGGTGGTGGTAAGCTACAATTGCAGCCAGAGCTGCCCTGAGGCAGACTCACGGAAGCGTGGCGAATAATCAACGCCTACGGCCCCTCCGACCACCACCAACATTCATTCACATGTATACACATTCATACGAGGCAAGTAGGTTAAGTGTCTTGCCCAAGGACACAACGGCAGTGGGATGGACATGGGCTTGAGCGGGATTCGAACCACCAACCCTTCTATCATTGGACGACCCGCTCTACCCCTGAGCCACGCCGCCCCACGTGTAGGGGAATAGATAGCAGGTATTAGGGGTATATCTTGTATAAGACATTTATCCAAACGGTGATTTAACTGATGTGCACTGTTAACAATGCTTGTATATCTAATCGTGTGTTGTCATGTTTGTTTATGTGTTTGTTTAAAAAAAAATACAAAAAAAAAAATCCATCAAAATCAGTGTTGTTGCTAATCATTGACACATGCTAGCCTGTAATAATCCCCCCCAGAAAAATCTACTTTGCATTTGATATATTGCAAATATATGCCATCACACACACTGGCATTTAAAGGGTTAGAATTATAAAATGAATTATATATGTGGTGTTATGATCAGGGCTGGATAAAAGATTTATGAAAGAAAAAGTGGTAAATTAATTCAACATATAGTTATCATTTTATGGTGTTTTTGAACTGTATCAAAGGCTTTTGACAAATCTACAAAGAGGGCAGCACAGTGTTTCTTCTTATCTAATTCTGAGATCATATCATTTGTAACCAGAGTGATGGCTGATGTAGTACTGTGTTTGGCTCTAAAACCACATATAAAAACATTACATTTACAATAAAATAAAGAACAAAAAATACTCATCAATTTTCATCACAAGTCATCGACTTCGGGGTCCATACAGGGCAATATAAATCAGTCAAAACATATGCAGCCAGATGTCCCTGCCTCAAAGTCATTAAGAATAACTTGAAATGCATCCAATGAGACCACCTACCAAAGATGTGGATAATTAGTAGAGGGAGCAACATACTTAAACCCCCTGTTTCCCAATCCAGTACGGGCTTTAGGGACAGATGGTATGAATAAGACAATAACTTCCCATACATTTTTAAAGAATGTAGATCCATAGGTATGATGGAAGCAACCCCAGAATAGCCTTATAAATAAAAAATATGCCAATGGTTAAGTATGGGTGGACAAGGCAGACCATCCAACCCAAACATGCAAAGAGCCATGGTGAGTAAGGCGGAGCTACAATATGTTAGATCCTTGCACATTTGTAAAATGCCCATCCCATGTTTGAGCTCACTAACCTGGCGTATTCCCTTTAACTCATTGACTGCCACGCTGTTTTTCCATCTTTACTCCCTGGGTTTCCATCTTTACTCCCTGGGGCCAGCGGTATTGACCATTTTCATGATGTTTGCGGACCCATCGTATATTCTATATTTAGCTATGGAGACAATAGTACGGCTCATTTGAGAGGCACTATTTATACTCAAACAGGCTCTCGCCTGAAACCCATATTACTGCCAGGTCAAAGGTAAACACGACCATATGTTTCTTCACAAAGCCATCGGGGGGGGGGGGGGGTCGTTTTCTGACACTGCGATCATTACAAAAGCATGTTTTATGATGGGGTTCGGTAAAATAGACGTTACCTTTGTCAGCAGGTACTCCACTCTCGCTCCAAGTGTCTTGGATCAGAACAGGATCAATACATATAACGTTAGGTGGCCCTCATCCGTTGTCTTCTTCTTCATCATTTCCAATAGTTCGCTCGCCATTGCATTGCAGGCTACTATTGTGTGCTCGGGCCAGACTATACCACGGAGCCCAATGGGTTTCCTCATCGGCCGGTGTGACTATAGTATTTTTATGATTTACCAGAAGTGTTGAGTCCAACATAGTCTGGTGAAAAACGCACCTTATCATCCATAATCATCATCCATATCATCCGTTTTGTCTTCTTCTTCATAATATCCAATAGTTTGCTCTAGGCGATCGCCATTGTCGAACGTTAGTTGGCTGTAGTTTGCTCACTGCTGCTCGCTCCCTAGTGCTTTGGGTGCTGTGGGGCGGCCCCACACTAAACTGGCCCATGCAATTCAAAAGGTAGGAGTAGTGATGCACCGATGTGAAAATTGTGGCCGATAACCGATATTAATATTGCTGTTCTGGCCGGTACCGATATTTACCGATGTCGATATCTCTGTATAGAAAACACTTTTTTATGATAATCAAATGAAGAGCTATTTTCCAAAACGCATAATCTTTTTACTTTTGTAACTTATTTTCAGAAATTACTGATATTTTGAAACTATTTAAGGCCAAAACATGTAAAAAGAAAAGAAACTAAGTAAATCTTGATATCGGACCGATACCGATGTGTAAAAAAAACTGCCATATCGGCCGATATTATATCGGCGGCCGATATATCGTGCATCACTAGGTAGGAGATACTGCCACCTGTCGGGATTCGATCGTCATTGCAATTATAACATAGCCAGAGGTCCCAGGCACACTCACAAAGGCCTGCACGAGTGTTTAGAATAATAATAATGAAAAAAAGGAATGGAAAACGAGATATCTCGTTATTGGCGCTCAAGCGTTGGCTGTCAGAAACGAGATATCTAATTTTTGGTGCTCAATGAGTTTAAGAGGGTACAGTACATTATACAAAAATAATATAGAAACAGAAAAGTTAAGCATTTAAATAATTTGGTTGGCTATTATAGATTTAAACTGACCAATGGATACTCAAGTATTGAGTTTAAAGTGCTTTGCAAAAGTGTCCATGTGTCTGGGGCACAGACGCTAAAAGCAGATTTTCCTAATTCAGTGCAAACTCTGGGGACCTTAAGTGGCTTTATAGTAGAAGCAGCAGCATGTCTATAAACTGTGTCCATAATCCAAAACAGAAATAGCTTCAACAACCCTCCTTCTGCTAAGCATGGGAAAATAGGTTTTGTTTCTGTACAAAAGCCAACCTTCTGTCGCAGATTACATGCAATGTTATCTACAAGTTTTCAAGTTTCTTTAATAGTTGTCATACAGAAGTACAGAATACTTTTATACAAAATGCTTCTTACTGTTACGCTCCAGAGACTGTGCTAGACAAGATAAGTATGAAATAACATAGTATAGCATGTAAATTAGAAGTAAAAAAATGAGGTCACAGTGTTCAGTATAGACATATGTACAATGTTCGATGCAGAATAGACGTAACTGGGTTACCATATAATATACAATATACTATGCAGTGTACTAATATATACAATACTATATAGTGCAAAGCAGAAATGGGATGAGGTACAATTTACAGTAAGGTGTACAAGTTGTAGTGCAAATCCTTTATCAATAAATATAAAGTGTGTTTAGGTGATCTAAAGTGTGGAGAGTGGGTGCTGCAGTGTGTTGTTTGTTTAAAGTGAGTGTGTGCGTGTGGATGTGTGTGCTGTGTGCATTTGATGGTTGTTGTATAGTGTTTAGGGCTGTCTTAAATACTTCGAAGCTTCGTTCGATGGCACAAGCTTCGAACATTAAAAAATAAATCGAAGTAAAAAAAAAAAGAAAAAATTCAAAAAAAGAATTTCATTTTTATTTTATTTTTTACTTCGGTGTGTGTGTGTGTGTGCATGGGGCCATTGGGTGGGGCCGGGGGACAAATATACTGGAGGAAAGTAACCCAGCTCAGCACTGCCCAAATTATATCATCACTATTGCCTGTTTGAAGGATATCATCCTCAAACACATATACACCACCTACACGCCTATTCTCAGTCCTTGCCCCACAATGGTGGAATGAACTACCCACCCCAGTTAGGACAGCCGAATCCCGTCCAATCTTTCGCCGTCGACTAAAGACGCACTTCTTCAACCATTATCTGAAATAAAATTAAAAAGATAAAATAAAAAAAATCTAACCCTAACTAACCTTACTGTCATGCACTTGTCCTAATAAACTAACCTACACTGTAACACGCAACACTTTGATGAATATTGTTACTCAGCTGATAGAGTTGTATCCTTCCTGATGACCTGTCGTACAGAACTTGTAAGTCGCTTTGGATAAAAGCGTCAGCTAAATGACTAAATGTAAATGTGAATGTAAATGCCTTGTAGAATTCCACACATAAGTAAGTAAGTAAGTAAGTAAGTAAGTAAGTAAGTAAGTAAGTAAGTAAGTAAGTAAGTAAGTAAGTAAGTAAGTAAGTAAGTAAGTAAGTAAGTAAGTAAGTAAGTAAGTAAGTAAGTAAGTAAGTAAGTAAGTAAGTAAGTAAGTAAGTAAGTAAGTAAGTAAGTAAGTAAGTAAGTAAGTAAGTAAGTAAGTAAGTAAGTAAGTAAGTAAGTAAGTAAGTAAGTAAGTAAGTAAGTAAGTAAGTAAGTAAGTAAGTAAGTAAGTAAGTAAGTAAGTAAGTAAGTAAGTAAGTAAGTAAGTAAGTAAGTAAGTAAGTAAGTAAGTAAGTAAGTAAGTAAGTAAGTAAGTAAGTAAGTAAGTAAGTAAGTAAGTAAGTAAGTATTTATAAAGCACCTTTCATACATGTCATGTAGCTCAAAGTGCTGTACACAAACATAGGCATATATAACGATAAAAGCAATATAGTCACAGTGATCAGTTAAGATCAATGTTTAAAATAATAATAATAATAATAATAATAATAATAATAATAATAATAATAATAATAATAACGTAAAAATGAAAATAACGTAAAAATGAAAACATGAAAACAGTCATTTGCTTACCAGTTTGGGAGAACAGGTCCGCACAAACATGTCCGCTCAGTAGCAACCGGAAGTAGGAAATGCACTAAACCAATGCACTTGTACGGTAGGTAGCAATGTTAGCTCTTATAACGCTAGTGTAGTTACGTTTTTATTAGTGGTCAGAGTTGGGTCCACAGGACTTATCCAAGCCCCATGGATCCATCAGTGGCCGTGTATTGTGTGCGTATGTACCCGTTCCCTCATGTGGTCAGTGGCCAGAGTTGGGTCCACAGGACTTATCCAAGCCCCATGGATCCATCAGTGGCCGCGTATTGTGTGCGTATGTACCCGTTGCCTCATCTAAAGAGTTGGGTCCATAAGACTTATCCAAGCCTTACGGATCCATCAGTGGTCGTGTATTGTGTGCGTATGTACCCGTTCCTTCATCTAAAAAGTTGGGTCCACAAGGCTTATCCTAGCCTCATGGATCCATCAGGTTTTTCCAAGCCATAGCTATTTGTAAGCTAGACTGTATAGGTACGTTTTTAATTTTCCTTTAAAAATGTGTATGGAGCTGGCGTTTCTGATGTGTGTTGGTAGTGTGTTCCATAGTTTTGGGGCATAGTTGGCAAATGCCATACTTCCTATCCTCTTTTGGTTTCTGGGCGTGTCTAGTAAACCTGTAGTGGATGACCGTAGCGTTCTTGAGGGCAGATAACTAACTAGGGAATTTGCTATGTATTTTGGGCCTTGCTCATTAAGAGCTTTATATGTTAGGAAAAGGACCTTAAAATCAATTCTATGAGTTATTGGAAGCCAGTGCAGAGTGGCTAGGACTGGAGTGATATGTTCTCTTCTCCTTGTATGAGTTAGTAATCGAGCTGCAGAGTTTTGGATAAGCTGAAGCTTCCCAATGGTTGCTTTGGGAAGACCAGTGAACAGTGCATTACAATAGTCAAGCCGACTTGATACAAAAGCATGAATAAGTGTCTCTGCATCCTTTTTATTTACGAAAGGTCTTACTTTCGCTATGTTTCTTAGGTGGAAGAATGACGTTTTCATGGCCTTATTTATATGAGACTTAAAGGTCAGGTCTGAGTCCAAGATGACACCTAGGCTTGTAACCTCAGTCTTTACATAGGATGACAGACTCCCCAGGTTTTCACACAGCACTTCCCTTTTCGCTTTTGGGCCGATCAATAGGATTTCGGTCTTGCTTTCGTTTAATTTTAGGAAGTTATTGTTCATCCACTTGTTTATCGCTAACAGACAATTTGTAATGGACTGTATGGCTGTAGTATTATTTGGTTCTGCGGAGATATATAGTTGTGTATCATCAGCATAACTATGGAAGCATACATTGTGGTCTCGAATGATGTCCCCGAGGGGCAGCATATATAGTGAGAAGAGTAATGGACCAAGGCAGCTTCCTTGTGCAACTCCAAAGCTGCTGTCATGTTCCTCGGATACATTGTCTCCAAGCTTAACATAGAACCTTCTCCCCTTAATGTACAGTATGTTATGAGCCAATTTAGTACATGATCGGAAAAGCCAACCAGTCTTTCAAGACGACTGATCAAGATATTATGGTCAATCGTATCGAACGCTGCACTAAGGTCCAATAGGACAAGAATTGAGACTTTGCCAGCATCGGAGTTTAGCCTGAGGTCGCTAACTATTTTAGTAAGGGCAGTTTCAGTGCTGTGATTTGTTCTGAAACCTGATTGTAATTCCTCCATGATGTTATTATCTTTGAGAAAGGAGTTTATTTGTACTGAGACTATCTTTTCTAATATCTTGCTGATAAATGGAAGGTTCGATATTGGCCTATAGCTTTTTAGTTCGTTTACATCTAAGTTTGTTTTCTTTAGTAGTGGTTTTACTACAGCCGTTTTAAATGCATCTGGAAAAGTGCCTGTTTGAAGCGACATATTTATGATTTCAAGGACATGATTTGAGACACTATCGAACACCCGCTTGAGAAATGCTGTTGGTATAGGATCGAGGCAGGAGGTGGCGGAATTACACTCAGAGACAATCTTACAGAGGTCAAGTAATGTAATACATGTGAATTCCCCCATAGTTATCTCAGGTGGGTTTTCACTCACAGCCAGATCTATATCAGAGGTAATGCTTGCTCTAATCAATGATATTTTTTCATTAAAGAAAACTGCGAACTCTTCACATTTTGTGGCTGATTGCTGCGGTATATGGGGGGGGTGGTATGTTAATCAGCCGGTCGATGGTGGAAAAAAGTACCCTGGAGTTACCCATATTTTCTGAGATCATTTTGGAAAAATATTCCTTTCTCGCAAGTTGTATTGCCTTATTGTATGCGCCCATGGCGTCTTTGTATAAATTAAAGTGAGCTGTGAGTTTGAATTTCCTCCATTTTCGCTCGGCTATCCTACATTTTCTCTTGTTATCTTTAACATTGGTTTTATTTAACCATGGAGAGATTCTATCAGTTTTTACCTTTTTAACCTTCAGAGGGGCAACAGTATCTAACACTGTTGACAAGGTGCTGTGGAAGTTTTGCACTTTCTGATTTAAGGAGGATTCACTGCATTGGTCATATGATTTCATCATACTAGAGAATTTTGCTTCAGCTCTAGCGTCCAGAAGCCTTCTGTGAACTAGGAATTCGCTTCTGGTCTTATGTAATATTAGGCTTGTACCATAGAACACACAATAATGGTCAGAAATTGGAATTTGTTTTACTGATACATTCTCAATGTTTAGCCCTGTTGTTATTAGTAGGTCCAGAGTGTTGCCATGTTGGTGGGTGGCCTCGTGAACATGTTGCATCAGTCCAAAACTGTCCAGTAGGTTCAGAAACTCACAACCCCTGGGGTCATCCTTTTTGTTGATATGAATGTTTAGATCTCCATTAAGAATGATTCTATCATACCTGGTAATGCAGATCGATATGAGTTCTGAAAATTCCTGTATGAAGAGTGGCGAGTACCTTGGTGGTTGATACAATGTCACACATACTACTGGCATTTCTGTTTTCAATACAATAGCAAGGTATTCAAATGATAAAAATTTTCCCAGGTCAATATCACTGCACACAAATTGAGTGGAGATGATTGCTGCTATTCCGCCTCCCCTCCCACTCTGTCTGTTTGATTGATAGAATTTAAAATTGGAAGGGCAGGTCTCAATCAGTGTTGCTACACCAGTGATGTTGTCTAGCCATGTCTCTACTAAAAACATACAATGTACACCATGTTTTACTATGAGTTCATTTATCAGAAATGATTTTTGTTTCAGCGCTCTAACGTTGAACAGTGCTAGTTTTAGCTGTACGGGTTCTGTAGTGGGGCGTGAGATAGTCTGTGGTTGAATACTGATATTGATAAGGTTCGATTTACATATGGGACGTGATAATGAGTAATTGATTAGTCTTTTGGTGATCAGAATCGGGATGACACTCAACGTGTTTCTTTGTAGCTTAGGCTGCTTCTGTATATAGTCTACAGAGCTAGATATGGTTGGTTGTCAGGCCAGTGATGCTACACTTTGTATGACGTTATGTATTAGCACATTTACCCCTGATATGTTTGGATGGATGCCATCGGGTCTGTAATGGTCTTTCCTGGACCAGAGCAGATCAAAGTTATTTATATAGCAAAGTCCTATAGTAGTACAGTAGGTCTGTAGCCATTTGTGCAACCAGAACAGACGGCTAAATCGCTCAGATCCACGACCTATGGATGGAATGGGGCCAGACACAATGCATATTTTACCCAGGCTTTCAATAGTGAGTATTAGTGATTCAAAGTCAGATTGGAGTTTAGCGGATTGTCTAGCCATTACGTCATTTGCTCCGATATGAATGATAACGGTGTGGGCGGACGGATATCTGTCGATGATTTCGGGAGTACACTCAAGTAAGTCAGTAACTTTTAAACCGGAAAAACAATATGTAATGCCGTGGGGTATTTGCAAAAACCTGGTGATGGAATCTCCGATGAGTAGGATCTCTGGCTGTTCATGGATGCATTCCCCGTCGTAGATGGCCAGGTTTCTATGGTGAAAAGCCGCAGGAGTAGCGTCTGCATTGTTGGCGGGGTTTGATGGTTGGTCGGGCAGCAGCGCCGTGTGGAGGGGCTCGTTCACAGCGGCATTTCTATCGATAACACTCGCCGTTTGAATGATCATACTGGCATGGGCTGCAGAGCACCGCAGACGAGGACGTTTAAACTTTGGGGAGTCGGACCCATCGCGTGAGTCTGGGGAATTTGGCGATGCGAGAGCAAACGGGGCAGAGCGCTTTCTGCTCCGGGTTGCAGCTATATTTCCATGGTTGAGTCGTGAGCTGGAGAGGGCCGCCGTCCTGGCAGCTTCGCTTGGAGCCTGGCTAGTAGCTAGGCTAGTAGCTAGCATCGGATAGTCTTTGAGCAAAGCTACAGTACTAGCAGCAGGAGACGGAAACGAGGGAGAGCCTAGGAGGCTGGGATCATTACAAAGAGGATTGAATCGGTTTGATAGTTGGGCCTAACAAAATTAATAGTTGGTTTCAGGTTGGTTGTCAGTTTGGCCATGGGTAGGTAGGGAATTTATTTTATTTTATTTTTTTATTTTATTCTTTCCCACGGCGACTATGGATAGGGAATTTCTTTATTTAATTAAAATGTTCACACAACATGGATGCATGTACTCTGCCAGCATGTTTAATATCCATAATACTAAATGTTTGACTAAGATTTCTATGAAACTTTATTAAAAAAAAAAAAAAAAAAAAAAAAATTTATATAATTTTTTCTAAAAACTCATAAAATATATTGGGTCGCACCTAAATCGGCAGGGTCGGTCGGCAACCTGAAACCAACTATTAATTTTGTTAGGCCCTGAGGTGAATCAACGGGATCATATAGAGGAAGGGAGAGCTTCCTTCGGCCCCTCACCACTGTCGCCCAGGAGGGACTACTGGTGCATCCTGCCTCCGCTTGTTCCATGCTAGCCAGCCTGGACATGAGCTCCGTTTGACGCTTGAGAAGATCCATTACTAGTATCTCGATCCAGTTCCGTTCGCATTTCTGCGACATCTGACGTTGGAGCCATTTCCTCGAGGGAGTTTAGCACTGTGAGTACTGTAGCGTGTAGCTGTAGCTATGGCAACAACAAGCTCCGATAGCTTAGGTCACGTCCAGTAAAAAGTCACATAAAACCAATAAATCCAACAGCATAAACGATAAGAGCAAAAGTCACTGTGATCAGTTAAGATCACTGGTTTAAAAAATGGTAGAAAGAAAGAAAACAGTCTAAAGTTTGAAAGTTTGGGAGGTCCGCAAAAACACGTCCGTTCAGTAGCAACCGGAAGTGTAGTGGATCCAACCAACTAACACACAGGAATACATAAGAAAGAAAGATACTGGGATGAATAAACAAAATAGGAAATAAAATGTAGAAACGCATGCAATATTGTGGGGCGGCTTTGGCTCAGGGGTAGAGCGGGTCGTCCAATGATCGAAGGGTTGGTGGTTCGAATCCCGCTCAAGCCCATGTCCATCCCATCGCCGTTGTGTCCTTGGGCAAGACACTTAACCTACTTGCCTCGTATGATTGTGTATGCATGTGAATGAATGTTGGTGGTGGTCGGAGGGGCCGTAGGCGATGATTATTCGCCACGCTTCCGTGAGTCTGCCTCAGGGCAGCTCTGGCTGCAATTGTAGCTTACCACCACCGGTATGACTGTGTATGAACGAATAATGGACTCTGTGAAGCGCTCTGGGTCAGTGAAGAGCGCTATATAAATCCAAGTCATCATTATTCATTATACATAAATAAATATGAATCTCCATATATGAAATAGAACATTTAGATAAGGTGCTACTGAGATGTTTTGGTGAGTTCTTTGTTTTTTTGTGGAAGTAGCCCTTCTTAAAAATGCATGAACATTCACTGATTATTGGTCTGTAGTGGAGTCTACAAGGTCTACATTGCCGGACCTTGTAGACTGACATAATTCTGTGCATAGTTTAGTCTACACAGGCCATATTTCAAATAATCAAAATCTTACTTCCTTCATCTTAAACATTCTTGATTTGGGGGATTGGTAGTTCCCATGAAATCTGAAGTTGTTCAAACGACAACAGCGATCCACCTTGAATTAAATCACACAGCCGTGTTGGCTGTGTCACAGTCACGAAAGGGGCTACTTAATTCATTAATCCAATCCACTTTATTTATAGAGCACATTTAAAAACAACAAAGTTTACCAAAGTGCTGTACAAGTCCCACAACATAAGATAAAAAAAAGAAAAAAAAATATATATATTATTATATAAAAAAAATAATGAATACAATTTTTTTTAATTCGAAGCTTCGAATTAAAATCGAAGCTCGGCCCCGAAGCTTCGATTGCCAAAAAAAAATTCGAAGGTCAGCCCTAATAGTGTTTATTGTTCGTTGAGCAGCCTGATGGCCTGGGGATAGAAGCTTCTTCTGAGTCTTTCTGTGCTCGCCTTAAGACTCCGGTATCGCTTGCCTGACCGCAGCAGTTCAAAGAGGCAGTTGTTCGCCATGGCATTTAATTGTAAATTTCTGATCAAGCCAGATGCCAAGGTATTTATATTCTTTAACTCTCAATAATAGACCCATTCACAGTAGATACAGTAAATGCAAATGATCACAGACAGTACCTTAAAGTGAGCCGCACACGGCGGGCGATTTTTGCCAGGCGGCCGACTTTTTATGCGAGGCGACCGACAGAATTGTATCGCTTCCATTGTTATGAATGAGACAACCCACACGGCAGGAGATTTTCGAGCGACGATTGCGCAGCAACTTCTGTCGCCTGGCTAAATATCGCCTCGATCCTATTTTTCTGAGGCGACGGCAGGCGACACAGCAAGGACAATGAGGAAATAATGACTTCTACTGGTGTATCATTTGTACACCATTAATTTATTTATACATTCATTGATCAATAACCTACGTATTATTACCATGCTACTTATGTTAATTATTATTAACAGGAACTATTTAAATAAATAACGTTAGTTGGAGAAGGTATAGTGGCCGCTTATCATCATATCAACTAATAAATTGACAATGCGCCACGATGCACCTACTAGATGTTTTTATACTCGGGTAACAAAAGAAGTTGTGGATGTTGACAGAGTTTAATGTCCAGGCTGCAGCTGATGTAGTTTGTAAGGTTTATTGTAGAAAGAAATTATGGTTGAGAACAGAACAGTTAGCGTCTTCCGTGAAAAAACATTCTCTCTCAGCAGGTGCATAACAATACTTGTCCAATCGGTGGTAGTGAACGTATTGTAGCGATCAGTCATGCAGTAATGTTGGGAAGAATGAGGAGAGGTTGTATTCGTATATGGTTTTTACTAGGGGTGGGACGGTACGCATCCGAACCGTGTACCGTTCGGCACGACCTCCACGGTTTGGGGCGTCTGTGTATTGTACGGTTCCGGGGATGTGCAAATAAAAAAAAAAACTTCATTTGGCACGGAGCCGGGAGAGGTGAGCGCTGGCTGCAGGCAGCAGCAGCACTGCAGCCAGGTGCTAGTCAGTTTGTGTAAAAATGGCAAGCACAATATAAATCAATCTTCATTACGACTTTAAAAACATAGCCATTAACATTACATAGGCCTACACACATCTTGCCATAGCGTTAGCAGTTTGTACGACACGACGCACGTTTTAACAATGGTAGCACTAGCCCCAGCTAATAGTCAACGAAATGTTACCCTAGCTACTAGCTAGCAGAGGAGGAAATGAGAGTCTGAGAGGCGGGGTGTTTAAAGACAATGATAGGCGTTTATTCAACATCCAAGAAGGCTAACATACAACTGTTTACTAACTCCAACCGGGACTATTGCCGCTTTCGTGCTGCTTGTTGATGTTATGAACTCCTCCTAAACTGATGGTCCCACACGCTAAAATGTCCGTGGGGACCCGCGCCAACCCATAGATAGTTCCAACTCACCGAATTACGTAATCCACCACAGACAGTTGCACTCAATATTTAAATAATGTTAGTCTAAATAAATGTAGACAGATAATGTACGTATTTTAAAAATAGAATGAAAAGAGCAGTGTTGTTTTTAAACAGTACAGTGTGTGTGTGTTAGTTTGATGTATGTCAGTTCGGTCTTTGTGTGCCAAACATTATTTAAGGCTGTAAACACTTCCTCCTCATGGTAAAATGATGTGCCTGATGTCAAACTGCCTCATTCTTTCAGTTTTTGCATGACTACGTCCTTGAGAATAACTGAAAAGTTGGATTATTTTTAGGCTATATATATTTTATGCTGAATCTGGTATTTTTGGAGTTACATTTTGTATTTTTTTTATAAAAAAAACAATATCGAACCAAAAACCGTGACCACAAAACAGAGGTACGTACCGAATCGTGGGTTTTGTGAACCGTCCCACCCCTAGTTTTTACAGGTTAATACTTCCCTCGTAATGCACAACACAGCTACCTGCTAACACGTTCGCTTCACGACAACCTAACGTCCGGTCCGTCTTCTCATATCTCCCGGGGGGAAACAACACCCCCAGCTAAACAGAGCGACACATATAGCTTATTATACCTGAACGGTCAGGTCTGGTGTGGGGTGCTAAGCGATTGTCGTTGAGCGACAGCCGATCGGGCGACGTCACTCGCCCGCCGTGTGCTTTTGACTTTAGAGAGCATGAACTTTGTTTGGTTTGAGTACCAGTTTAAGATTAACAAAAGCATCCTGCAAAGTATTAAATGAGTGTTGTATATTTGAATGGCTAGTTGTACAGAGTCAACAACACAATAGATGATAGTGTCATCCGCATAGAGATGATCCTGACAATATCGGAGACAATATCATTAATATAAATAGTAGGCGTCTAAGGAGGTTCAAAGTGAGTCCGAAGATCTTGCAGAACTTCTACTCATGCACAATAGAGAGCATCCTGACTGGTAACATCACCTCCTGGTTTGGGAATAGCACCGCACACGACCGCAGCAGACTGCAGAGAGTGGCTCGATCAGCCAAACGCACAATTGGACGTGGGCTTCCCACTCTCCAGGGCCCTCATTTATCATGTTTTCGTAGAAAGTATTCTATTTTCGTTCTTAAGCACAGAATTTAGAATGTGTGCACGCACAAAAAAAACGGGATTTATCACACGTGCATACACAGGTCCTACGCACACCTGTCTTCATAAATATCACCTTGCTCCTAAGCTTGAGCTCGTGCATGGTTTTAAGTATTTGCATACCAGAACCACCCCGATTATCCATATATGGTCATGAAACACCCCCATGGGATGTGAAATAATGGACTGACCCGAGGGAATTGCGTGTTATGGAGAAATACGAGACAGGCTGACAGACATGTACACGTACGGTGATGTCGGATATGATATCTCTTAAAGACCATATTAACTAATAAAGCCCATGCTGGAATATGACTGCCTTTTTCCGTTTTGTTCGATTAATACCCAGGGATTAAAGTTCTCCTCAATTGTATTCCAAATCGCGACGGATTTTCCGTAAACTTTCTACCTGCTGCATATGATTTCTAGAGGCATACAATCTATTTTGATGTCAGTATTGGGTAGCCTATATAAACAATAATACGAGAGCATATACAAGAACAATGAATCTCACTGCCATGTATGATGTAGCCTATACGCCATGTGTAGCCTGCCTATGTGATAAATACAAACATGAACTTGAATCCCATCATCATATTTACATAGTCTGTCCACTATGTTTATTACTTTGTTATTCCCCCCCCCCCCTATCTATGTAAAGCGACCTTGCATGGGTCTCTTGAAAGACTTTTACTGTTAGTCTCAGTGAAGTTTCAACGGAGCGAGGTAATCTATTCTAACCAACAAATTGAAGTAGAAAGCATTTCGTTGTGGCCAATCTTATTTGGAAACATGACACAAAATAATAGTATGTCGCTTTTTATTTGAAACAATATTTAATCGCGTTTGGTGGAGGTGGGTGTTCTGTAACCCCTTTCGTGACTGTGATGCACAGAGTGAATCCACAGTCACTTGCTCCTCAATAGGAAACCAACCTAGATTTACCCTGAAGGACTGGTTCTAACCGAACCGTTCGTTATACAAGAATCACAGAGAAATGTCAAAGGTACTCGCATTTGCACGAGGGTTTCGGACAGAGATACGGGATGGTTTGAAAGCTCGGCGTTGCTAATAAACATTTTAAATATTTTTTATAAACTGGTCAACACTGCATTATTTCCGGCGTTGGCTGCCTGGTGTGATCACAGCGCATGCGCATCATGCACACAATGCCGGAAATAATGCAGTGTTGACCAGTTTATAAAAAATATTTAAAATGTTTATTAGCCACGCCGAGCTTTCAAACCATCCCGTATCTCTGTCCGAAACCCTCCTGCAACTGTGAGTACCTTTGAAACGTCTCTGTGATTCTTGTATAACGAACGGTTCGGTCAGAACCAGTCATTCAGGGTAAATCTAGGTTGGTTTCCTATTGAGGAGCAAGTGACTGTGGATTCACTCGGTGCATCACAGTCACGAAAGGGGCTAGGTGGTTGATGGTGGTTGAGAAATGAGAGAGAGAACCCTTGTAAGTTCTCTCTATTTATACACTGTGGAGCGCAGTTCTGGAAGGTTCTAGCCTGTTCTAACCGGTTCTACTATATGACATCATACTGAAGCTTAACTTGAATTACACTATGACACGGCGGCAGTTACACTAGGTGTTCTGCGTCTGCCCCCCCTGCCAAACAAGCAAGCCAACCTCTTGTTCGCGCATGAGCCCATTATAATTACACTACTGTCGCTATTTCACAATGAACTATAATGAATTACGGTTCATACAGAACACGCGCCAGTGTCGGGAGTAATGCACGAAAGCTTATTTCCACGTTGAAACTAATGCATGAACTGAGGAGCGCATATGCTGTAGTAACGATATTCTACCACTGGGTGTCAGCTAAGCATGCTCAGAGCTGTGCGTAGACATAAGCACAAAGTCAAGTTCACGTTCAAATTGATAAATCCCACACTTTGCTTAGAAATGGTCGTACGCACGGGTTAAGCACATATCTGTGCGTGCGCCACGTTGATAAATGAGGGCCCAGGACATTTACACCAGGCGTTGCAGCGCCAAGGCTAAGATAATAGTCAAAGACTCTAGCCACCCAAACAACTGCCTCTTTGCACTGCTGCAGTCAGGCAAGCGTAGGGCTGGGCGATATGGCCAAAAACGTTATTGCGATAAAATTATTTTCATATCACTCGATATCGATAATTATCGTCGATATAATTTCTGTCAAGTTTAATTAACTTCTTATGCCCGGCGCCAACGGACGGGCTATTAATAGAACACCAGTGCATAGATTATTATATTCCACCAGGGGGCAACCTACCGCCACTGGATCATATGCATTATAAGAATGGAACTAACGGTTAGCCAGAGCAAGCGGTGTATCCCACTAACTATCACCCTAAAATACTCTGTTCCGCCCCAATACATTGCAACAATGTCCACCGCATACCCCACACTACTCTAACCGTGGCCTCAGAATTCACGCCACACACCCACTCCGCACGTAAACTATAAAATAGCGGCGTGCAAGCTAATGATCCTAGCCAGCCTTGTTTCCAATGTACTAACTATCACCCTAAAATACTCCGTTCCGCCCCAATACATTGCAACGACGTCCACCGCGGTGCAGCATACCCCACACTACTCTAACCGTTACCCTCAGAATTCACGCCACACACCCACTCCGCACGTAAACTATAAAATAGCGGCGTGCAAGCTAATGATCCTAGCCAGCCTTGTTTACTACCCAGAGGTGAACCGCGGGTCTCCTTCGCTGTCGCCATCTCCTTCACTGATTGGTTGTTAGTGCGTGTGAATGAATGAATGAAAACTTTATTTAACAGATTGCAGAATGGGTACAATACAGTACGGCTCAATACATACAATTGTTAAGGGGATGCAGACCTGAGAAAGACGTTTGTCTTGTTTCCATCAGGGTCCCCCATTTTCAATTCATATAGACA
Organism: Notolepis coatsorum; assembly: GCF_963971535.1. Lineage (NCBI taxonomy): Eukaryota > Metazoa > Chordata > Actinopteri > Aulopiformes > Paralepididae > Notolepis > Notolepis coatsorum. The sequence goes on from NC_140176.1 coordinate 117,727,182, forward strand.
TATATGACATACATGACATACAGATAGTCAGTACTGCTACATCTATACATTTATGACATACCAGATTTGCAAATACAGTACTGTTTGTGATACAGAAGGAGTCAAGAAAAGGGAGTATATACATTTGACGTAGAAACTGTACATTGGAGGTTGGGTGGGGGGGGTTGGGTACATTGGGATATTGACAACCATACTGGGTAATTTACATTGGAGGTGGTTGGGGGGGGGGGGGGGGGCGGGGGGCATACTGTATAAACAAGTAACACTGTACATTGAGGGGGGGGGGGGAGGAGACACTGTACAAACAAACACAATTGTACATTGAACTATTGACAAAACCATACTAGGTAAATGACTGTACATTGGAGGGGGTTGGAATGATTGGGTTAGGATATTTACAGGGGCCAGTGTTGAATTGCAGTCTCCCGTAGGTGTCCCTTGAGAGAGGTTTTGAAAGTGGGTAGTGATCCACATTCCTTTACAGCTTTGGGTAGGGCGTTCCACATTGATGTGGCATAATTGCGAAACGTGTTTAGTCCCTTATTTGAGCCGAATCTGGGTTTGACATGATTTGTGGAGCTCCCTCTGGTGTTGTGATCGTGGTATTCACTGACCTTTGGGAAGTATTTTGACATGTACATGGGTACCTTGGTCGTGTAGTGTATCTTGTAGACCAGGCCCATTGCAAGTTGTTGTACTCTGTCGTCTACTCTAAGCCATCCTAGGTTGTCGAAGTGGGCAGGGGTGAGGTGGGTTCTAGGAGTAAGGTCAAGCAGTAGTCTGACCAGTTTGTTTTGAGATGTTTGTAATTTTGTTTTTAGCGCCTTTGAGGTGCTTTGGTACCATGAGGTGCAAGCATAGTCGTAGTACCCCTGAATGAGTGCTCCTGCCAGAGTCTTCAGGGTGTTCTTGTTTACCAGAGAGGAGATCCGGTACAAGAATCGAGTTCGTTGGTTGACTTTTTTTATTACATTGGATGCCATTTTGTCACAGGAGAGATTAGCCTCTAGGATGGACCCCAGGTAGGTAATTTCATCTTTCCTTGTGACAATATTGTCACCCACTGTAACTGAGAAGCCGTCGGTCTTGCTGAGTTTGTTATTTGAACCGAAGAGAATGGACTCTGTTTTGCCCATGTGTAATGATAGTTTGTTATCAGCGAGCCATATGCAGATTCTGCCTAGTTCCGAGCTGAGGGTTTTTTCAACCTGTAACTTGTTCTTGTCAGAGACCAGCAGGGCTGAGTCGTCCGCAAACAGGAACAAGTTGCAGTCACAAGCTGACGACATGTCATTTGCATAAATTAGGAACAGTAGCGGTCCTAGTATGCTTCCTTGTGGAACACCACAGCTCACTGTGAGGGGGGGGGATAGGGTACCGTTTACCTCCACCATCTGTTCCCTCCCCTCAAGGTAGGATTGCATCCAGCTCACTGATAGACTATCAAAACCAATTGCTTTTAGCTTGTCAATCAGAATGGAGTGATTGACCGTGTCAAAGGCCTTTTGTAGGTCCAGCATGACCATGCCGCAGTATTTGCCTGCGTCCACCTCTTGTTTGATGTGGTCATTCAAATAGAGAAGGCATGTGTCAGTGGAGTGGGATGTTCTGAAGCCAGATTGGAATTCGTAGATTAGATTTTTTTCCGCTAGGTACTTTTCGACCTGTTCGTAGACTATTTTTTCCATGACTTTCGAGATGGAGGTGAGAATAGAAACAGGGCGGTAGTTGCCTGGGTCTAATTTGCTGCCCTTTTTGTGCAGAGGGGTCACCCTCGCAATTTTGAAGTCCTTGGGGACGTGTCCCTGTTTTATGGAGAGGTTTATTATGTGTGTGATGATTGGTGTGATGGCGGCTGCTGAGTCTCTGAGGAATTTGGAGGGGATGTTGTCATGGCCAGTGGCCTTGTTAGGTTGGAGGGCGCTCAGTTTATTGAGTACCTCATCTGTTGTTACCGTTTCCAGCTTGAAGTCGTCCTTGCGGACCCCTAGGTTTTTGTAGAAAGCTACTATGTGTTCTACCCCATAAAGCCCTGAGTGGGAGGGTAGTTTGTTTACCAGTGTTGTGGCTATGTTTGTGAAGAAAATGTTTAAGTAATTGGCTACATCCAGCTTGTCTGTGATGAGCGTGTTGTCAGTTTTTATGTTTATGTTTGAGAATCTGGTTTTAAGTTTTTTACTGCATCCTAGTTGATTATTGAGTAATTTCCAAAGTTCACGTGGTTTGTTTTTGTTTTCCTCAGTTTTGTCATTGATGAAATTCTTTTTTGCAGTTTTGATCATGGAGTTTACGTCGTTTCTTAGTCTGTTTCTTTCTAGTTTGAGTTCAGTCACGTGGGCTTGGAGTTCACTGCTCGTGCTTTTAGTAAGCTTTGACTGACTTTTACGAAACTCAGAGCATTTTTTGTCTCTGGTTTTCATAGCGGCCAGTATTTCGGAGTGCATCCACGGCTCAGCGCGATTTTTTACCCTGGTGGTTCTTAGGGGGGCCATGTCGTTTAGTATTGCTGAGAATTTGGTTTTGAAACCAAGCCATGTTTCGTCAACCAGTGTACCATTGAGTTCATCTGACCAGTCCAGACTCTCCAGTTCAAGGTTGAAGGCCTCGCTAGAGTAGGTTTTGAGGTCTCTAGATGTGACTGTTTTGTGGCAGCCAGCCTTTTGTTTTAGTTTTTTTCGGGTACAGAATATCATATAATGATCACTTAACCCACATGCTATAACCCCTTTATTTGAGATCTTGGACTTGTCGGAGGTCAGAATGAGGTCAATGGTAGTCTGAGTTGATTCACATACACGTGTGGGTTGGGTGATTAGCTGGCTGAGGCCATGCAGATCACAAAACCTACTGAAGGCCTTGAAGACGGGTGCATCTTTTCGTTGCATATCCGTGTTCCAGTCTCCAATAAGAATTTTGTCTACATCCTCAACTCCAGCTAAACACCCATCCATTGTATCATAAAAGCCACTATGATCTGGCGGCCTGTAGACTGTGCCAACCAGTAGGGATTTCGCCCTTTCGAATAGGATTTCCACCCATACAGTTTCAATTGATTTATGATTCAGGTCATTTCTGTTGATGAATTTGGTGTCCTTGTGTATGTACATACAGACACCACCTCCATGTTTGTTCCTATCATTCCTGATTATTGAGTAGTTCTCAATCTCTATCTCTGGATCTTTTACAGAATCGTCGAGCTTAGTTTCTGAGAAGCACAGTATGTTTGCCTTACCATTTATGAATATTTGCTTGATTTCATCCAATTTGTTTTTTAAGCTGTTAATGTTAATGTGAAAAATGTTCAGTCCATTGGCGTTGGTTATTTCATTTATGTTGGCAGGTTCGAAGTATTGTCCGTTTGTAATCTGTTCCTCTGTGTTGTTGTGGGTGGGAAGGGGGGAGGGGGGCGTCGGGTCCCGCGCCGTGTTGGAACAACAAAGGACTCGTTCCTGGTTGTTTTTGTTGTTAGCTCTGCTAGCTAGCCGGCTATCGGGCGTCGAGATGTTTACATCCCGCGTCGAGATGGTCGTCATGGTTTCGACCCTCGGTTCACCTCCTCTCGTCACTGCCTCACGTGTGCTCGTCTGCTGCGGCGTCATTGGGGAAGTGTTGCCGTCCGCGCAGTAGATGTAGCCACAGGTTGCGTTGTTGATGTTGTTGGTCGCGATGGGAACCTCCATCGCTTCTTGCTGTAGTCTCTGGTTCCGTGTCATTACGGGACCAGGGTTCTGATGTATGTCACCCGACATGAGCAGATATAATAAAAACATTGATCTCTTATTACACTTGCCTGCCGGGGGTAATTTCTTTCGTTCCGGATTTGCAGTAAGTACTGCGTGGATCGCCGAGGCACCGAAGGGTGGATGTTTCCTCTCCGTGCCCGTTAACAAGTAGAAGTCGCAATGGGACTGTTGATTTACGTTTTCGCTACCCTCCACTTCTGTCTGGAGTTGCTGCTTGAGTTGTGAATTCAGGTACAAATCCATAATCCACAGGAGGGAAAGTAGAAAATGCGCAAAGTACTTTGTTGTTGCTCTGTTGCGTTGGCTGTTGCGTTGATTACGGGAGCTACGTAAAATGCGACCGTCCATGTTGAAGCCGGAAGTCAACGTGCTCATATCCAAGCTTGGAAAATCGATATATTGAAACTTTTCGACCACGTTTCATGTTTATTTCGAGGAAATAATTTATCGCGATAGTTATTATCGTTTTATCGCCCAGCCCTAGGCAAGCTCTATCGGAGTCTCATGGCCAGTAAGAGAGACTCAAAAGGAGCTTCTAACCCCAGGCCATCAGGATGCTCAATGACTCTATGCAACACTAATCCATCCATCTACATTCATTGCACACACATCCACATGCATACACTCACTTTAAAACAAACACTCACCTTTAACATTAACTTTAGACATATTTAACACCATATTTTAATCTATTTATTACTAAAATATTTGCATTTTCATACCTCATTCGTGCATTTAGCATTTTAAAAGGTTTGCATTTTGTACCTCATTGTTTAAATTTTGTACTTTAGGTTGTACTTTAGTTTGTATATTGTTTGCATCCTATTCTTTTTACCTTTTTACTGTGTATGAAGCATATTATCAGGGGGCTCATACAGACGCAAGCATTTTACTGTAATGTACTGTACAATTTATATGTGACAAATAAAACAACACTTGAAACTAAACTAGTAAATGTAAAAGTATGCCTTTTGGATAAATATCTCTGAAACCATTTGTAAGCAGATGTGTCAAAGCCAACATTCATTACCCTTTGCAATAGAAGAGGGTGATGAACTGTGTCAAATGCTTTTGACAGATCTACAAAAAAGGCAGCACAGTGTTTACTTCTGTCAAGGTCAAATACTATACCATTTACAACTAGAGTAGTGGCTGTTGCTCTAAACTCACATTCATGTGGGCTTAATATAGAGTGATCTGAGAGAAACGGATCTTTGCAAGACAGGATAGCTTGGATATTGGTCGATAGCTATTCAGATTACTTCTATCCACCTTTATGTAATGGAACAACATGAGCTATTTTCCAGATACTAGGAACTATACATGATGGCAATGAAACATTTGATATGTTAGTTTTGTAATTACTGGAGCAGCTAACCTGAGGAGAAAAAAGGAGTCTAGCTTAACCTCTCCAGTTGATTTCCTGGTATCAATGGTCTGTAATACTTAAAAAAACAACACAGGGAGAGAAGGGCTGCAAGGTAAACTGTGAGACATGCCTCATAGCGTGCACCAGCTCATGATCACCAAGAGGGGGCTCCGTATAATTATTATCAAACAAATGGCCGGCTTCAGAAAATTTGCCTATTAAAGGCCAGACAAATCTCTTTCTGCTCAGATATTAGACAATTAAATGTAATTGAATTCACCACTTAAAAAAATGATGGCCGTATAAAGGGATCTAACCTCCTTAAAGTAGTTGGAGGCATTACTTAACCAATTAAAAAGTTAAGAAGAATATTTGGTCAGCTCAGACTGCTGGCAAGCTAGCATAGACTGTAAACATAACGAGCATAGACTGTAAAAGATGAGATACTCATGTACATGTCTTACTTTATAGCCTTATGTTATAGAAATGTCAAACCTTTGGCCAATATCTCATCAGGTGGAATCAGATCCATTCTGGAGGAAAGCTGGGAACCTTTTCCTTCTCCTCTGATGTTACTGGAGGAGGAAGCTTTATGACAACTTGGTAATAGATCTGACCAACTGTAGTCGATACAGATCAATCAAATGTAGCTAGTATCACCCTGATAGCGATATTGGGTATATGATCTGTGCATCCATAGGACTATTCATTCAACATGTTACTTTCCTGGCAAGAGTGTAGTGTTTGTTACTTTCAAAAGTAATTGTTACAACAAATAACATTTAAATTCTTCCTCTTTCTAGACTCCGTTGCCTTACAACTGTTTATGTGTGAAGAGGAGGTTCCCCCTGAGCAGCAGGAGAGGAGCCCCAGTCTGGACCAGGAGGAGCCAGAGCCCCTACAGATGAAAGAGGAACAGGAGGAACTCTGGAGCAGTCAGGAGGGAGAGCAGCTCCAAGGTCTGCAGGAGGCTGATATCATGAATGTCTCATTCAATCCTGTCTCTGTGAAGAGTGAACATGATGAAGAGAAACCTCAGTCCTCGTGGTTTAACCAAACCCATGACCCAGAGTCCCTACAGATTAAAGAGGAACAGGAGGAACTATGTCAAGATCTAGAGGAGTCTGATAGGTCCAAGATGATCTTACATTCTGTGAAATATGAAGAATATAGTGAGAATACTCTGTCCTCACAACTCAGCCAAACCCAGGACCCAGAGCTCCTACAGATTAAAGTTGAACTACATCAAGGGCTGGAAGAAGCTGATCGCTCCAAGATCACAGTAGACCCAGTGAAATGTGAAGATGGTGAAAAGAATGATCAGCCTCTTCAAACCCAAAGGGAGAGAAACGGAGAAGCATACTCTTTATCCAGCACTTCAACTGAACAGATGAAAACAGAACCTGATGCTGAGGACTGTGGAGTATCAGAACCAGCCAGTAACCTAGATCCAGCTGGTGATTTAGAACCAACTAGAGATGGCCAGCTTCTCTCTTCAGACTGTTCGGGAAATGAGACTGATGACAGTGATGACAGTTCTGAGACTGATGACAGCGATGATGACAGTCCTGAAACTAAGACTGATGACTGTGATGAATGGAAGGAGAGTGCAGGGCCAGGTTTGATGACTCTGAAACCAAAGAAGACACAGAAAATACAAAGTTTCTCTAACAGCAGTCCTCGGTTCAGAAAGAAGGGAGATCTGAAGATACACATAAATAAGCATATTGGAGAGAAACCATTCGGTTGTTCAGTTTGTGGGAAAGGGTTCAGTAGGAAAGAGAATCTTAAGACACACATGAGGACTCATACTGGAGAGAAACCATTTAGTTGTTCAGTTTGTGGGAAAGGGTGCCGTATGAAGGGAGATCTGAAGAAACACATGATAACTCATACAGGAGAGAAACCATTTAGTTGTTCAGTTTGTGGAAAAGGGTTCAATATGAAGGGAGATCTGAAGAAACACATGAGAACTCATACAGGAGAGAAACCAGTTAGTTGTTCAGTTTGTGGGAAAGGGTTCAGTTTGAAGGCAGATCTGAAGAGACACACAATAACTCATACAGGAGAGAAACCATTTAGTTGTTCAGTTTGTGGGAAAGGGTTCAGTCAGAAAGCGTATCTGAAGATACACGCAATAACTCATACAGGAGAGAAACCATTTAGTTGTTCAGTTTGTGGAAAAGGGTTCAATATGAAACAAAATCTGAAGAGACACATGATAACTCATACAGGAGAGGAACCATTTAGTTGTTCAGTTTGTGCAAAAGGGTTCAGTGTGAAGGGATATCTGAAGAAACACATGATAGCTCATACAGGAGAGAAACCATTTAGTTGTTTAGTTTGTGGAAAAGGGTGTAATAGGAAAGAAAATCTTAAGACACACATGAGGACTCATACTGAAGAAAAAAAACATTTAGTTAAGTTTAAGCTGGGAGGAGACTTGAAAAGAAGAGAGAACAGGTCCCAAAACACAGTTTGCAGTTTACATAATAGTAACAGCATGTACCTATTCTAAGCAGTATACTCAATAGGATCCCCATGTATTTATACTAAGCAGTATACTCAATAGGATCCCCATGTATTTATACTAAGCAGTATACTCAATAGGATCCCCATGTACTTATTTTAAGCAGTATACTCAATAGGATCCCCATGTACTTATACTAAACAGTATACTCAATAGGATCCCCATGTACTTATTTTAAGCAGTATACTCAATAGGATCCCCATGTACTCATATTAAACAGTATAACATCACAGTGGCCAAATTCGGCCACATTTTGCTAGGATTCTATCACATTTTCACAACAATAGCGAATATAACTTACCCTGCGCCGTTTTATTGAGGTTTCTTACAAATTAACAATGCTTTATTTGTCCTTTTATAAGCGGACTATCATTAAAATCTTAAATTGTACCATATGTCCCCCTTTAGACAACAGACCTAACACTAGCATTGCAACTTTGTTATGCTAATTTGTTAACCAATGCCGGCCACTGTATTCAGGTGGCGTCTCCTCACCTTTAATCCGGATGTGTAGTTCCGACATACACAACCTTTTCTGACAACGTTTCACCTTTTAAACCAATGCTCCCATCTACTGGACTACAGAAAAGTACTGTATCGCTGCCGGCGGGACAAAACCTCATAACTCCATTTAAATATTTTTTTTTAATATGTATCAACTCCGTAGATCATCCTCCATATGTGTGTGTGGGTTTTACAAAGTTTAAACAATGGGAAAGCATTAAACCGATCATCTGTCTAAACCTCCTAACTCAATTCGCCCTCAAATCTGTGTTAGTTTTTTTCATCTGCTGAAAAGTTGGGTTTTTGGAGTTATGAGGTTTTGTCCCGCCAGCAGCGGTATGTAAGTTGATTTGTAAATAAAGGCCCCCGCAGGCCATTTTCAGTTCAAACCCCAAATGTATATGTTTTTTTTGTATTACTTATTTTGGTTTCAATGGTAAATAAAAAGAGATTTTAACAGTAAATGGTTTAGATTCATCACTGCTAACACTGAATTAAGTACAACAACAACAACAGTACTGTCATTTATATTTTCTAACAAACAAATACTAATCACAATCACTTGTTACATTAACATTAGTGAGTACGTGTTTTGAAAAATATGACAAACTTGACACAACAGCCAGTCTTCGTCATCCTCCCACTGTACACAGTTGACCCACTGGACCCACGACACTAAGCCCTCAGTCTGCAGGGCCTCCTCTCTACTGGACCCACGACACTAAGCCCTCAGTCTGCAGGGTCCTGCTCTCTACTGGACCCACGACACTAAGCCCTCAGTCTGCAGGGTCCTGCTCTCTACTGGACCCACGACACTAAGCCCTCAGTCTGCAGGGTCCTGCTCTCTACTGGACCCACGACACTAAGCCCTCAGTCTGCAGGGTCCTGCTCTCTACTGGACCCACGACACTAAGCCCTCAGTCTGCAGGGGGTCCTGCTCTCTACACCAGTCACACCTCCAGATCCCCAGCTCCTGCCTCCTGGCCGTGTGACCTGCAGTTAAAAAAAGACAAATATTATGACACTGCTTGAACAATAGTTTGTTAACATTTCATTTCAAACCTTTATTTATTCTCAAAAAGACAATTGAGGTCACCCTCATTTTCAATGTCATCAAGACTTTACAGACATTTCAATGAACACATTTCTACAATATAACAATAATAAATATGAATAACTATCTATATAGTGCTTTTCACACATGGACCGCAGTCCAAAGTGCCCCACAGCAATTCGTGTAAAATGAACATAGACATAAAATCAGCACACAATTGGCAGAATAAAAAACAATGCATAAATTGCGGACATATTAACTGACAAACTCAAAAACATAAGTAACGTAGCGATGGGTGTCGTGGGTCTGGCCTGGAGGAGGTCGAGGAGGCTCCTGATGGGTGTCGTGGGTCTGGCCTGGAGCAGGAGGTCGAGGCTCCTGATGGGTGTCGTGGGTCTGGCCTGGAGCAGGAGGTCGAGGCTCCTGATGGGTGTCGTGGGTCTGGCCTGGAGGAGGAGGTGGAGGCTCCTGATGGGTGTCGTGGGTCTGGCCTGGAGGAGGAGGTCGAGGAGGCTCCTGATGGGTGTCGTGGGTCTGGCCTGGAGGAGGAGGTGGAGGCTCCTGATGGGTGTCGTGGGTCTGGCCTGGAGGAGGAGGTCGAGGCTCCTGATGGGTGTCGTGGGTCTGGCCTGGAGGAGGAGGTGGAGGCTCCTGATGGGTGTCGTGGGTCTGGCCTGGAGGAGGTGGAGGCTCCTGATGGGTGTCGTGGGTCTGGTCTGGAGGAGGAGGTGGAGGCTCCTGATGGGTGTCGTGGGTCTGGCCTGGAGGAGGAGGTCGAGGCTCCTGATGGGTGTCGTGGGTCTGGCCTGGAGGAGGTGGAGGCTCCTGATGGGTGTCGTGGGTCTGGCCTGGAGGAGGAGGAGGTTGAGGCTCCTGATGGGTGTCGTGGGTCTGGTCTGGAGGAGGAGGTCGAGGCTCCTGATGGGTGTCGTGGGTCTGGTCTGGAGCAGGAGGTCGAGGCTCCTGATGGGTGTCGTGGGTCTGGAGGAGGAGGAGGTGGAGGCTCCTGATGGGTGTCGTGGGTCTGGCCTGGAGCAGGAGGTCGAGGCTCCTGATGGGTGTCGTGGGTCTGGCCTGGAGGAGGAGGTCGAGGCTCCTGATGGGTGTCGTGGGTCTGGCCTGGAGCAGGAGGTGGAGGCTCCTGATGGGTGTCGTGGGTCTGGCCTGGAGGAGGAGGTCGAGGCTCCTGATGGGTGTCGTGGGTCTGGCCTGGAGCAGGAGGTCGATGCTCCTGATGGTCCAGGAATACAGGAGGCTGCAACACAACAAGGGGAGCAGCACTCAGAATGATACATTCATTATAATGTGTTATTTCCACGGTCTAAGACAGTTCAATCAATATATGTGAACATGAGCTAGTTTCTCATATAGCCAGGAACCAGAGATGTAGGAATCAAACTTGTGATGTCATCAAGTATAAAGTCTGGAACGGCTCCATTGACAATGAAGGGAGACCCACAGAACATCTGTTTTATTTTTATTTGTAATATACAGATGAGCTTTATTCTATAGTTGTGGTCTCAGTTCTGAACTCCATGGGTGCTCTGTGTCATCAAGAATATATTTCCCAATTCAATGTCTATGGAGCAGCTTCAGACTGGATGACATCACAAGTTTGAGGTTTAGCACTCTAGTGTTAATATTTTTTTTTTTTTTTAATTAAATTTTTTTTTTTTAATTTTTTTTTTCATGTCAACGTTCACACGCACAATATATGCTTACCTAGGATTTGACTTGATTCAACAACAAAGCAGTCAGAGCAATGACAAGCCGAAAACTGTCGAAATTGTAGTTATTTGAAGTTTGGATTTTTTTTTTATGACTGAGGTAGGTAAATTAAATTTCTTGAGACTAAAGTACCGGAAAAAGGTACCGTTGGGTACCGGTATCGATTCACAGGTACCGGTACCGGTATCGGTTCAAATGTGAAAGGTACCCATCCCTAATGACATCACACTCTATACATCTCTATGACATCACACTCTATACATCTCTATGACATCACACTCTATACATCTCTATGACATCACACTCTATACATCTCTATGACATCACACTCTATATATCTCTATGACATCACACTCTATACATCTCTATGACATCACACTATACATCTCTATGACATCACACTCTATACATCTCTATGGACAAACCCCATCCGTCTGGACGTCCGAGCAGGTAAAAACAAACCTTAAAGATCCTCCACACGTGTTTTTAACACTTTAGAAATGTTGTATATTGAATAACAATTCGTTTGGTTTGGTTCTTCCATGGAAATTGTTCAATAAACACATGAACACGTCTCATTCTGCTGCTTCGTTGTCTTTACGCTTCAAGTCTTATTTTCAGAGTTTTGTGTTTCACCACAAAGATGCATAATTATGTCAAACGATGTGATCTCTTGATTTCCCTTTAGCTCGATGCCTCAAATAACCCGGGCTGTACAAACTGTACAGAGGTATGGAGTTGAAAGGGATTTGTTTTTTTTTATATAATTTTGCTTGATTCTTGTTTAAAGGTGCTATAGATCACATTCAGGCACTAGATGTCGCATTAGAGTGACATCATGTAATTTATCCAATCAGGCGCATTCCACGTGGGGGACATGGGAAGTAGGGAAGGGAACACATGCAACATGTAAACGACAACATTCATTTTGGACCTGCAAATTTTTTTTAATCATACATTTTTTAAATCTTTTTTAAAACCTTCTAAACGCTCTGTAGATGTTTTTTTTTTTTTTTTATTATCTACTTTTTCTCCCCATTTTTCTATTTTTCTCCCGTCCCCAATTTCGTATTGTCCAATTCTACCCTCCCCTGTCTCAAACGCTGTTAGACCATGCCTCCCACCAGCCGGCTGCAATGTGGACGAAGCCTTGCATCACGTGTCCCCTCCGGTACTGGAGGAGGCAGCCGTTGCATCTTTTCACCTGCACAGCGCGATCTCTCAGCGGCGAGGAGTAACGCGTGGGAGGGACACGCCACCCTCGTCGCTTTCTGATTCTACTGCGCAGGCGCACCAACCGACCTGTAGGAGTCGCTGTCCTCGACAGGTGGATACAATATCTTGCTTTTGGATGAAACAAGATATAATCAAAAATAAAAGTGAGGTGAAGGTAATGAAATTAAATTGAGTCTCAGTGTTTCCTCTGTTCGATCAGCTGTAGTATCTACTTGACCCTGATGTATTAGAAGTATGGATGGGCACGAGTACTGTTTTCCCAGATCCAGTAAATGGTAAATAAATGGTATAGCAGCTTTTTATCCAAAGCGCTTTACAATTTGTTCCTCACATTTTACCCATTCATTCACACACCGACGGCGGAGGCCACCATGCAAGGTGCCAACCTGCTCATCAGGAGCAATTGAGGGTTAAGTGTCTTGCTCAAGGACACCACGACACGCTCCCCGGGAGGAGCGGGAATCTAACCGGGAACCTCCGGATTACCAGACGACTGCTGTACCTCCCGAGCCACTGTCTAATTACTCAAATAATGCTCCACTGACAACAATGCACAGCAATGTACCTGATGCTTAACACATTGAGTGCCACGCCCCTTCCGGGAAGTGCATCTGGCCTTGCCGTCAATTAACCTTGTAGTTTGTAGAGCTAAACCTATATTTTATATTATAGCTATGGGTGTAATAACCATTGTCAGTGAGTTGCTTCCAGTCAACGTGCAAAAAACAGATTATTTTTTCATCCGTACATTTCCGTTTTATACCGTTTTGAATATGAATATAGTTTGGGTGCTTCTGAGTAATTCCAGGAAAAAGACGCGATAATAGCGTTTTTGTGTAATTCACTTATCACATTATTTTTCGCCTGATTATCGAATCTTCCTGAAATCAACGTTAGATTATCATTATTATCCTTCCTCGTGCATACATGAAATGTGGTTTAGACCGGTGCGCCCCCCCCCCCCCTCTTGCCACCAACGGTAAACCGCACACACACACACAAAAATATCAGATCAACGCAAGATTGGATATATAGAGTCCTTACCTGGTCTCTGATGTAATGCAAAAAATTTAATCCAATTATCTGATCGCCATTCCAGTTATCCACAGCGATCCTGTCTCCGACGTTATTGGGCATTGCACATGAACGGGTGGGCGGGGTCAGTTGTCCAAGCCATCCCTACAAGCGCGTGTTTTGCCAGAGTGTTTTGGACCCGCCCCCACGCCGCAGCTCGGTAGAGAAAAGAAACTACACCGTTTCTAATGGAGTGCAATAGCGGCTGAAGGCGTTAGAGGGCGTTATGAGACCGTCTGCCAGCTCAGACACACTCGGAACAGTATGCACAAGGTGCCCCGCTGAATTATGAATGGGAATAGCGAATAAAATAAATACTGTGAGAAAAACGTAGTTCTACGTTTTCGGCACTCAACCGTCGGGCGACAGAAACGTAGAACTACATGAACGGCACCCAAAGGGTTAATGTGTATCGTCAGTCAAAACGGTCAGTTACCATTTGTAATAATTTCATTACCGCCACTCTGTCTGCAACAGGTCTGTCCGCTCATGGAATGGCATGTCCGTATCAATAATCTATGAGTGCTACGCAAAGTGGGCGACATGTTGTTGGCACAATTTGGAAATGCACAAAAACTAACTGCTGTTTTTATCTTTTAGATAACGCTAAGCTAGCTGTTTTTATCTTTTAGATAACGCTAAGCTAACTGTTTTGATCTTTTAGATAACGCTAAGCTATCTGTTTTTATCTTTTGGATAATGCTAAGCTAGCTGTATTCTTGACAACAAACCTTTTGTTTTTATCTTTTAGATAACACTAAGCTAACTGCTTTTATCTTTTAGATAACACTAAGCTAACTGCTTTTATCTTTTAGATAACGCTAAGCTAGCTGTATTCTTAACAACAAACCTTTCTCTCCACAGCTGTAGTGTTGTTTTCCTCCAACAACTCACACCTCGCAGGATTTCAGAGCGCGATTTCTGTTCCAGTGGCACTTTTGGTAAACGTATTTGGTGGTAACCAAAGAAATAAATAATAAATACAAGAAACTAGCACCCTCAAAAACCTACTCAAATTAAGTGTAAAAGGTGAATACACAGCCCATCCCTCATTCAATGCAAATCCAATTCAAACAACTTTGTTATTATTACTACTGTTCTCCCATCAGGGTGGATGGAAAGGTATCTTCATCCACACCGAACATAAAATACATTCTTATGTCTGCACTTTCTACATTGCACTACTTTTATTGTCTTGTACACCTATTCTTATGTCTGCACTTTCTACATTGCACTACTTTTATTGTCTTTTATACCTATTCTTTTTTTTGTATTTTATTTTTTTATAATTTTTTAAACAAACACATAAACAAACATGACAACACACGATTAGATATACAAGCATTGTTAACAGTGCACATCAAATTAAATCACCGTTTAAATAAATGTCTTATACAAGATATGTCCCTAATACCTGCTATCTATTCCCCTACACACATATGCTCTTGCTCGCACCCCCCCCCCCCCCCTCCCGGACCCCCCAATGGATAATCCATCCATTATCATTCGCTCCTAACCAGACACTACCATTATATGCTAGCTTTTATTCTCTCCACCACTTCTAACCACATTGTCAATTTGGATTCATTGAGACCCAAAATTCTTGCTGTAGATATTTCTAGATAAATCACATCGAGATATGTAAGAATCCAGACCTTTCGGCAAATGTTTTCCGGTTGAATCCATCGTGATGCTATCAGTTTTTTAGCCACTGTAATACCAGATAAAACCAATCTCTTTAGCTGTGGATGTACTGCATACTCAAAAACATCATTCAGCAGTAATACAGAGGGGTGTACAGGTATATTCAGAATTAAGAGATTTGATAATTGCTGGGTCACTTCTTTCCAGAATATCTTAACTGGTGGGCAGTCCCAGTACATGTGCATAAATGTCCCCTCGTCCCCATTTGTACATAAGGAGCATTTGGAGTATTGTTTAAGACCCATTCTGTTCAGTCTTATAGGAGTCAAGTATGTCCTATGAATATAGTTAAGATTGATTTGTTGATGGTCCGGGTTCCTTGATGCAAGTCGAACATTTGCCCAGGCTTCTTGCCAATCAAAATCTATTTCCAGGTCTGGTATATCCCTCCTCCAAATAGAGTCTAGGTGGAGGGTTTCATACGAGGCTGTTAGTAATTGATGATACAAATCTGATACAAAACCTCTCGATGTCTCTCTTTCATAGAAAAATTTGTGGTATCTGTGGTGTGCAATTGGTATCCTTAATGGAACACCTTGAGACTTCAAACATAACAATAATTGTGCGTAAAAGAAATATGTGGAACCGGTGAGATACATTTTTTTTTCTATTTCATCATAACTACAAATACCCTGTTTGTTGAAAACATCTCCTAATGTATGTATGTCTTGCTTTTCCCATCTAGGGAATCTTATAGGTCGTTTTCCAATCAGGAGTGCATTGTTATTGAATAAGGGAGTATGATTATGCCATTTATGTGGGTTCGAATATTTTTTTTGTGTTTCACGCCATATCCGGATCGCATGTGTAATTATGGGGCCAAATTTCAGTTCGCATTGCTTAATTGATATTTTGGTGTATACTATGTCCTGCAGTCTCTGTGGTGCTACTATATTTACTTCTAAATTTCTCCAGGATACTGATGCTTGGGGTTCAAACCAGGTTGTCAGTGGTCTTAAAGTGTACGCCTTAAAATAGTGGAAAATATTTGGAATTGCCATCCCTCCGTCGGCTTTGTTTCTCTGTGCGGTGGATCTTTTTATACGTGGTGGTTTGTTATTCCAAATAAATTTATATGCGGAAGAGTGTAATTTTTTCCAGTAACCATCTGGAGGGGGTAACAGAAGCATTGAGCTGATGAAGTTGATTCTAGGTAAGACATCCATCTTAACTATTGAAACCCGTGCCTGTACTGAGTTTTTAAGTTTTGACCACCTGTCAAAGTCGTATTTGATTTTATTTTGGATTTCTATGTAATTGTGTTTCACCGTTTGGCTTATGGTAGGGAATACTTCAACTCCCAAACATCCCAAACAGTGTTTAACCATTTGGTATTTCTTCTGGAAGACTTGTATTCTTTGCAGGGGCGTTCAGTGGAAGGAAAGCCGACTTTGGCCAGTTTATCTCAAATCCCGATAGGTCGCCAAAGTCATTAATCAACTTGAGAAGATGAGGCATTGCGGTGTTAGGGTTTTGCATGAACAGTATTACGTCGTCCGCATATAGACTAATTTTGTGTTGTGTGCCCTTGATTACGATTGGTTCTATGAGTTGGGATTGTCTTATATATTGTGCTAAAGGTTCTAGTGATAAATCGAATAGTCCGGGACAAAGAGGGCAACCCTGTCTAGAAGAGCGTGATACCGGAAATATTCTGGAGGTGATTATACCTATTGTAATCATGGCCGATGGGTCTTTGTATAATACTTTAATCATATCATTGAATCCTTTTCCTAACCCCATCCTTTCTAATACTGCCCATAGATACGACCATTCCAGCCTATCAAAAGCTTTCATAGCATCCAGGGACAGCATCGCCTTGGGTGTGGTGTCGTCCTTGCTGGCATCTAGTACGTATAATAATCGGCTTATGTTGTCAGTGATCAAACGGTTTCTTATGAAGCCAGTTTGATCCGGATGAACTAAAGACGTCATATGCTTTTGAAGTCTGATGGCTAATACCTTAGAGAACAGTTTGGTATCGGTTCCGAGGAGGCTTAAGGGTCTATAACTACCGCACTCGGTGGGGTCTTTGTCTTTTTTAAGGAGGACTGTTATGAGTGCAATATTGTCGTTCTTATGAAAGTTCCCCTCCTTGACTGAGTATAAAATCATATTAAGTAATAGGGGTCCAATTATGTCCCAACATGAGAGGTACATTTCTGGTGGGATACCGTCTCTTCCAGGAGCCCTACCACTTTGCATTTCGGATATGGCCTTCCTGAGTTCCTCTAGTGTGATTGGTGTTTCTAACTGTTTAGCATCATCCTCTGAAAGTTTGGGGAGGTTAATTTGATTAAGATATGTGTCCATTTTGTTTTGATCGAAGGTCCGTTCTGATTTATACAAGTTGGAGTCGAATTCTTTGAATGTCGCGTTTATTTCTTTGGTGTCTGTTACAAGTCCTTGTTGTGCATTAATGGAAGTTATATCTGCAAATTTTGCGTTAACTCTTAATCTAGCTAGTAGGTGACTTGGTTTGGAACCTTGAGAGTAATGCTGTTGTCTTGTGCTACGTATTTGTACTTCAGATTGTTGTCTGTAAATGGCGTTAATCTCTATTTTTAGTAAATTAACTTGAGATTCCAGTCGAGCCGAGTCGTTATATTGTAAAGAAGTAAATAATGTTGAGTAAAGCGTTTCTAATTCCGCCAGTTTTGAGCATCGATTCTTGCGTATTTTGGATGAAAAGCTATCCGTGAAATCCTTGATCATTCCCTTTACCGACATCCATAATATTCTAGGGTCCGGCACCGAGTTCACATTCTCTGGTAGGAATATTCTTATGTCTGCACTTTATGCATTGCTTTTATTCTGTCAACATGTATGCAAATGTTATGCCTATGTTCATTTTATGCCATTTTCTGTGAAGCACTTTGAGCTGCAATCCATGTATGAAATGTGCTATATAAATAAAGTTATTATTATTATTATTTATGACGGCTCATAAACGAGGAGATGGCTGATCCCATTCAACTCAATGTCGGCCGAACTGAACATGTCCAGACGTGGCACCAATGTGCGTCCACGCGGTACAGGGTGACGACCCTTCCTTCTTTTATAGCTATTTTATTGTTCATAACAAGGACGTTTTGGTGTTGCCACGTGCTCCTCTAAATAGACCACCGCAACACTTCCGGTATTTTGAGCTCGTGGAGGAGAGCGGGTCTTGGGGGGGGGGGGGGGGGGGGCTGAATGAACCGTAGCTATATATTATTATTATTATTATTATTATTATTATTATTATTATTATTATTATTATTATTATTATTATTATTATTATTATTATTATTATTATTATTATTATTATTATTATTATTATTATTATTATTATTATTATTATTATTATTATTATTATTATTGTTACAAAGGATCAGATTAAACCGAATATATATATTTATTTATTGATATATATTGCATAGTATTTGTATATCGTTTGATATCCCTTGTATATTCCTTGTACATATACACGGAATATCCCTTTAGCCCATACCATAATATTTCATTCTCCTATTGGACAGCGGTCCACCGGCGCCAGGGACCGGCCTCCGGAGTCAGGTTCAAAGTCACCGTCAAGACGTGTCTGGACATGCCCGGCCTTGCCCAGGGATACGCGACAGAAATGAGATTGGTACTAGTTTGTTCACCGTGCGTATAAATACGGCGCAGGTGAATATAGAAGCCCCTTAGCCCTTCTTAGCCTTAGTATGTTACCGATAAGTTGAAGCCTCACCCACGATACAACGTGCGGTGAAGTATGGCCTATTTGGCCCCAGAATAGAGCATTGAGACCGCGTGCGAATTAATAACTGAATTGTCAGAGTTTGGCGCTATACCGTCGAGTGCGACATATTTCTATTAAGTCATTAATAGTCTATTTGTGTATAGTGTATCGTGCGGTTAAAGTTCTACAGTGACCGGCATCTCCAACGCTTCCTCGTATTAGCTAGAGTTCTTATCCAGGCTGGGCTGACCACATGGCGCTTTCACCCGAGGAGACCTAGACGAGAACCGTATGGACATGTACACTGGATTAATCTACCCGACGACTACATAGCCCTTTGCGGCTGGAATATATTTGCTTTGGTCCTGTGATTTATGGAGCGGATAATCGCCGACGCCTGCACGTGTTGGATTTACCCCGCGAGGAGTCAAGTCGAGTCGGCGCCTCAGAGAGCCTGAGGCCGACTAGCTTTCTTCACTGTGGAGCTACAGTCTACGGAGAACAGCTGTATTCGTCTGTGGATCAAGAGGCTACTGCACCGGCTCCTGTACCTGGAGTCTCCCTAGTCATCGTTGACCAGACGTCCTACTACCGACAGATCTTCTACCCCTGCTGGCTTACAACCAGGGGGAACCCCTTCCAGTATCTCCCGCTATATTACTAGTGTACCATAGATATAATTCCCTAAGATTCAGGTTGTATAATTACCTCCTGCGTAACCAGAGAATGGACATTCAGTGTTGATTTGCCTACGCATATTCCTTTGCCTTACAAGTGCATTCAAAGAATAATGTAAAGTATCCTATGTACCTTTTGCTCCATTAAATACTTGATTATACCTTTGTTTGGAACCGATTTCATTGTGGGAAGTGTTCATCATATTCATATATCGTGTACTGTATGGCCAGTAATTAAAGTACATAAAGCGGTAGTGGTTTAATGATACCATACTTATCAATACAGTCAGGGAATTGTACCCCTCAGTTACAATTATTATTATTATTATTATTATTATTATAATAATATATAATATATATCTTTTATATATATATAGCTCTCCCCCCCTTCCCCTCAAGAGCTCCATGTAACGCGGAAGTGCAGTGCTCTATGACAACGTAGCTACGTCATCTAAAAACAAAACGTCGTGTATTGTGTGGCGTGTGATTCGTTTTCACGGACGCAATGTTGACGTTGTCATTTCACAAGGATGTTACAGGCATATGTTTATAGCCTGTGTTAGAGGGACACCTAGTGGTGCTTGACCGGATGTGATGTGTGGACATGCGCAGGGCTGTAACCGCAGTTTAATAAAAGATATACTGAAACAAAGGACGCCTCAGGTTTTGAAATTGAGATGCGCATCTAAACAGTTATAGACGTCTAGGCTAAAATATGTTTAGTAGGCGTCTATATCATAGCTTAGCCCAGTGGTTCCCAAACGTTTTCATTCAGACCCTACTTGGGTAGTTGGAAATATTTTCGAGCCCCACCTACGCTGGTCGCGTGTACCACTTCCGCAACGGATTTGATTTCCGGGGTTGGCCTGATTGGCCACTAAGCCCACGTGACCCTACGCTGGCCCGCCCCCCTTGCCCCGATCACGCCTGAGAGTCACACACCAGCTAGCGGCAGCCAGAGAGCCTTGCTACTACTAGCCGAGTGATGAATGAAGCTCTATCTGTTTCACCTAACAGCACTATTGCTCCGTGATCATAGCCATCCATCTCTAAAGCTAACCACTATTTGTAAAAGCCACAACCACGTTACCATATGTAATAATATAAATCATTGTGTCGTTGTACATATTGTGTACACCATTAGAAGCTAACGCAGCTTAGCCTGGTAGCTATTGTTGTGCTAACAACATCCGATGTAGAAGGCATAGACGCAGGTCGCTTGTTGGCCGGCATGAGTGCCCGATTTGGGGTGGTTCTCTCCTCTTTGTGTGCCTTTGTCCTTGCGGGTGTTTTGCCGGGGGAGCTTGTGGACGCGACAATAGTGGTGGTTGTAGGGTGTTTGAGCTTGTAGCGCTAGTTGTGTGTGAATTGTCTTGTCACTGGTATTAGCTTCTCCATGCAAATCGGGTTGTTTGTTACAGATGTAAAAATGATCTGGTTTGTTGTGTTGAGAAACATCATGTGTGTTCATGTACCGTGTACTCACAACTAAGGGGGATAAACGAACCTATAAAGCTATGCTTAGTGACATATGAGTGAAGAATGAATTCTTTTCTCAGCCTGTAATGACAATGAACAGTGTGTTCACATATTAACAGGTTTACCTGTTCAACTGGCCGTATTAAGGGTAAGGTAGGAGGGGCGTCCCCCCGGTTCCCTGGGGACTTCCTCACCCTCCTCTCAGACATGTTGTTTACAATATATTGTGTCACTGTGTGGTGGGATACGATGTAACCCTTGGCTTGATTGCTGGGGTTGTGCTAAAACTGCTTGAGGAACTGTATTTTCCTAAAAGAAAAGATTGTTTGGTCACTTTTCGTGTGTGCTTGGCAAGGCCTGTGGCCGATACTAATCGAGAATTGTGTATTCTCTCATTATGAAAAACGGCATCCCTCTGTAGAGTGTATTTGCCATTTTTTGTGGTGATAAAGGGTTGTGTGTGTCTTGTGATCTACAACTGGGTTAGGTTGGCCACAGAAGCACATGTGTAAGTCTGGTACCGGGGCTCTTAAGGGGGCCCTCTCTATTCTGTGTTTTTCCTTAGTAAGAATCAGATAGCAGGTTAGCACATGAGCTGTGTGAAGCTGTTAGACACTTCATGTAGCTGACTGTGACTGTGTCATACTCTTTTTTGTCATTACATCGTATCATGGGTGTGGGGTCGTAAAGGGGTAAACTGGTAATCATTTCCTCCCCTTTTGATGGGCAGGGGTTACAACCTCCTATCCTTCAAGGTTCCTGTCACGTTGCTGTTCGGCACGTTACAGGGTAAGAGGGGGGGGGGGAGTTTCCTGGTCCCACGCCCTGGAAAATTGGGCGTGTGCACAGCAGAAATTCCCCCGCCATAGAGTACGTCACTGTGCGCGTCTCTGTTGGTAAGACTTCCGTGAGCTGTTCAGGTCCATATGATGGATCTGTTTCAGGGAGTGGTCAGGGCTCCTCCTCACGAAGCTCCTACTCGGGCCTTCTGTGAGTTAGGACTCTCCTTCCCTGTGAGGGAGCCTCCTCAGAGGTCAGAGCCTCCTCCTCAGATTGTCAAGGTGAGTAGAACTTCAAAAAGGAGTCCTGCTCTATTGTGTGTGTATTCGATTCAATTCGATTATTGAGTATGTATTGGTTCAGTGCCTCCTCCTCGGAGAGCCCTAAACCCAAAATGTTACATGGCTCAATGTTGCAATATATTCTTTTCAATCTATACAGCTTGCGTGGGAAGTCTCTCTGGGGATTTCCGTCTCCTCCCTATGGGAGGGTGGTGGGATGTAAAAATGTAAACAATTTTTACCCCCAGCGGCGTCACGAGGGATTCATGTCGGTCTGTGTTCTTTCTTTTTTGAATAAAAAGAGGAAGGTACATAAAGCACGACGGCTCCGTGTCGTTCTCCCAGGCGACTTGGAGGGACAATGTTTGGTGTCTTGCTAGACTATCCATTGATGTGTTTGGGTCTCGACGCATACATAGTGCTGGCTCAGGTGTGTTTCTGTGACAGAATCACACAGGGGCTAAGTGCGCCTTGGTTGCTTGTTAAAACAGCGTTTTTATAGGGCAACTGGGATGGAGTTTTGTCTCTTCCGAGCGCCAGTTTACTAGGTTGTCTCAATGAATTCTCGTTCATATCTGGGGGATGTTAACGGAATAGGTCTGAACATAGGTAGAGGGGTCTCACGCCCTTGGGGTGGGCCACTGAGCACGGTCTAAATGGGGACCGTCTGGGTGGCGCCTCTTTTCATGTTTTAGATCGACACGCATACCTACCCCCTCTCCTGGAGTGGGCATGTCGGCGTGGTTAGGACACGGGACTGGTCTGGTCACGCTGGTCCAGGTCAGTTAACCCGTTGTCCGCCGGGGATGCAGATCTGCTGTTCTGGTACCCTGAGGGACTTGGGCTTTTTTCGGGGGGAAAAATGCCAGGTCGGTCCGGGTGTTACAGGGTTAGGCGCTATGGAGACCCTTTGTTGGGTACATGTTGTACTCTGCACTATCGTAATGGCTTACGGCCATGCCAACCTGTACACGCCCGATCTCGTTCGATCTCGGACGCTACGCAGGTTCGGTCCTGGTTAGTACTTGGTTGGGAGACCGCCTGGGAATACCAAGTGCGGTGTGCTTAGGGCTGGTTCTCTTTTCTTCGCTCCTCTCTCACGCATGGCGAAGAGGGGGCTGTTGGGGTGGTCTTGGACCTCCTCTGGTAACCCTGTGCTTCCCCTGCCGCCGGGCCCGGTCCGAAGTAAAGTTTCGTTGATATCGTAGGCCTGGGATAACCCTTTTTTGAAAACTGAAACACTTGTACTGCGGTATAGCCAGTGTATGCCCGCAGGTGTGTTTTGGAGTTTTTTCTTGAGGGGTTATAGGAACAACCACCGCATCTGGTAACGACAGGGTGGTTGGTTCCCTGGTGTGTTGGAGCAGAGTCAACTCCCGGGTTACCCGGTTGAGTGTGCCGCTGCACGTTCATGACGTCTGCCAATCATGTCAGCCTTCTCTGCCTCGACCCCTCTGGGTGGTTTTTTTTTAATGGAGGCTTTGTCATGCAACAACGCCAGCATACGCCCCTTCCGCCGGGGGGGCTGGTTTCAGCTGACTCCTTTGGCGCCTGTCTCGTCCGCAGTGCTCCAGGCTCAGGTTACAGCCTGTTGCCTGGTTTCCCCGGTGCGCTGCCTGCTTCCGTTTGTTAACCTTTTTTGTGTGCTTACGGCCATGCTGACTGCCTGTTCTGCAGGGTCAGTGTGCCAGGCGGTGTGCTATTGGGGGGAAAGGGCCCGCTCTTGGAGGGGCCTTATCCGAATATGCTGGCGATGTGGGGGGCGGTGTCACTAAGTGACCACCTGGTGGGGTCTTGATGCCTGGCGTCATTGACCTCTCCGGGCCCCCGTTTTCCAGGGGATCCAGTCCCTTCAGTGGGTCTGGGTCTTCCTTCGTGCTCCGCTGCTACGGCCTTGCCACGGGGTTGGGTTTGCTCTTGACCCCGTGATTCTGGGGGCAGTAACGAGGTTGTTCCTTCCGTTCGTTCCCGGGTGGCATGCGGGTTGTGCGTGTGTGTAGTCGTGGGGTCAAGCCACGGTCTGCTCACCCTGTGCGTTGAGTTGCTTGAGTGCCTCTTCGCACGGTCGGATCCGTCGCCCTCCCGTGAACCTCCAATAGGGGGGGTATCCTCCATTAGGGAGGGTCGGGGGGGCTCGGTCCTCCCCGGTCTGATGGTTGTGGGGGGCCTCAGCGGGGTACATTTGTCGAGCTTCTAGCTCCCGCTCAGCTCCTGCTATGCAATATGACGCTGAGCGGCAGCTAGCATGAAACAGAACGTTAGGTTATGTATATAACCAAGTTCTGTGAATGCTAGTGACGCTCAGCGTCTAGACGCCGCTGCGGCCCTTGATTTTTCATTGTGGTGAAATTTGTTGGGAAGGAGATGAGTGTGTGGCTCCACCCCTGCTTATGTAGGTAAGCGGATGGGGGTGTGGCCAGATGAATGCTGGCATGTAAAGGTACATTTTGAAATTTATTCAGTGTATGATGGTTGTGGGGGGCCTCAGCGGGGTACATTTGTCGGCCGATGGCTCTCGCTCGGCCTCCCTTGTGCAGTAGTGACGCCGAGCGGAGCCATACGATACAGAACGTTAGGTTATGGCTATAACCAAGTTCTGTGAGTATTGGTGACGCTCGGCGTCAGACGCCACTGCGGCCCTTGATCTCGCCTTGTGGTGAAAGCTTGGGAAGGAGGCGAGTGTGTGGCCCTACCCCTGCTTATGTAGGTAAGCTGATGGGGGTGTGGCCAGACGGATGTTGGGATGTAAAGGTGCATTGTGGAATTTTTTATTCAGGCACGTGCACGAGCGAGGTACAGTGCAGTAGTGACGCCGAGCGTCACCAATACTCACAGAATTTGGTTATAGCCATAACCTAACGTTTTCATTCATTCATTCATCCCCCTCCCTCTCTCTCCTTTTGACTGTTGCTCCCTCTCTCTTTTTTCAACTGCAAAGTAAAACTTTGTCAACATGTTTTATCTAATAAAATAAAGTTCAGTCTGTTCATCTCACTTCAATGATTTTTATTGCAGAACATGGTATTTTCTCAAGCAGACAGATGTAAACACTGTAATCTGTGTTGCATGTACTGTACCTGACAAACTGAACTGTTTGTATTACAGTCATATCCCAACTTAACTGAATGCACGTGTGTGTGTGTGTGTGTGTGGTGTGTGTGTGTGTGTGTGTGTGTGTGTGTGTGTGTGTGTGTGTGTGTGTGTGTGTGTGTGTGTGTGTGTGTGTGTGTGTGTGTGTGTGTGTGTGTGTGTGTGTGTGTGTGTGTGTGTGTGTGTGTGTGTGTGTGTGGACTACTGTACTATTACAGGTATTGAAATGAACAATGGAACTTCCTTATACACATTTTTTATTTTAATTTTTTATTTTTTATTAATAATTAAATATCGATATTGCGGGAAATTAGTATTGAAACTGTTTTAAATATTCAGAATCGATATGTATCGAAAAATCTATATTTTTGACAACACTAATACTGATTCCACATCATCATTGATAAGTTAGAAATAAGGAGTGGGTTCTATGGATATATACCAGGATACAGGACATTGAAGATGGGAGGCCTATCAGAGGTATTCAGCAGGAATAATGCTACTGTATTGGGCACGGCACACTAACTACCCCCATTCAGCCGTAGTACCCTAATTGTTCCCTGCTATGTACATGTTTCTAGGGTACCTCAGTCTCATCATATTGACTTTTCAATTGCAAATCTATCATGAGGTGGATATGGCCACTGTATCTCATTTGTTATACAAATGCTTATTACATATGACTGGGCCATTGGCTCTGGTATTTCCATTGTCACTGTATAGTTTCGTGTCTAAATAGTGTGGGGGTAGGAAGGGAGGGGCACTGGGGTGCAGAGTCATTAGAAATATATATTTTGAAATATATTGTGAATTACATTAACCAATATAAAATACATCATGTCAACATTTGATGTTTTGCAAATCTTGAAATCACATCTCTAAAACAATATCCTGACCTGACAAATGTGTTTATAATCTGGTGGCATAATCCAAGAATCACAGTTTCAGTCACCAACTAACTGATGGTCAATAATACAATGTTGATTCTTGTTTCCCATGTTAAACTTGAGCACTAGTCTCTTTGATTTCATTTTTATTCTGAGACTCAATCGTTTATTTGTACAATGAAAGATACTACCACAATGACATATTGCAGGCAACTGCCCAGTATTTTAACTAAAGTTGTCCAGTTTTAAATACATCATGCAGCAGATTCACAGTGTAATCTGTAACCTCTAGACAAAAGAGTCCTGCTTGGTAATGCACTTTTCTCAGATGTGTGGGTTAGAATTTAATGGGATTTGAAGGGGTTGTTATTGTCTGGCCACACCTCAGGCTCTGTCAAGAGAGGTCTGGAGAAACACCAGAGTATAGTCCTTTCTTAGCACAAATCCTACAGTTTATCATTCTAGCTCTGGCTAGTTAGCCAAAAAACAATGCAAATTCAATGGGGTCAAGTTCCTGTCTGTACAGGCTCACTTAAGCTCACAGAAATCTACTTTGGGTACACCGTGGAATATATTTCAGTTGTCTTCAGTCAGCTTGTATCGAAAGTAGCTTGGAATCTATATGTGTTGCAAATATGCACTTGAACAAATAGTAATGTTCATTCTGGTTAAAGAGTGTGGTGGAACAGACAATGAGCTACAAGGGAAACACCAGACTAATGTGCCTTAATATTGAAGCAGTGGACCAACAATGGACATTGAAATAAAAGAGACACTAATGCAGTAGCCAGTAGGGAAAATGTGACTATGATTTATATGTTTTGGTAATAAAACTACCAAGAGAATAATTTTGGAAAGAGAAATGAACAATTAGTGTCTTTATTCAGTGATACATTTCCTATGTTTTTCAAGAGACTGTATGACATCAAACACATCAGTTGTTAGTTGGCAACACTACCCTTGCTTTCCCCTTCTGGCATCACCTTGATCCCCCGTCTCTCTCCCACTTCGTATTCGTCTTGTCACCTCTTATCTCCCTGTGTCCACGGTTCTCACCCCCATAACTGCCACCCTCTTTCTTTTCTACCCCCCTCCCTTTCTCTCCTTTTGACTGTTGTTCCCTCTCTCTCCCCTGTGAAAGGAAGACTGTATGACATCAAACACATCAGTTGTTACTGCGGTGCCCGACAGCCTTGGGAACCGTAACAAATACATTTCCTAAAGATACGCAATGATTTGGTGGAACCTGAAATATGGCAAATTCATTCTATTTTCAATATTTAAAAAAAGGAATTGGTTTCAATGATAACCCAGTATGTTATTAGAGAGCGAGGATTTAAATAATGTAAGTGCAATATGTACAAATAAAAAAATATATAAAAAATGTAATGAACGATTAGTGTCGATTATTAATTTCAATATGGAATATTCGTTGACAGCCCTACAAGTACAATTAGTTACTGTACACTACATCACCCCTGAGTGGTGAACTCTCCTCCACTGTACCGAAAACCGAACCTTGACTTCAAAACCGAGATACGTATGTGATTGTACAAAGTGATGTCTTCCAAGATGATCAGAGAGGAAATATCAGTTTGATGGAGGAGGTGTCTATTGTTGTTCTGATTGGCCAATCAGTTCCAAGCAGCTAAATGCTCAACTCTTGTCTCTCTTGTATAAGAACAGGGCTGTTTTCCAGACTGAAGAACTCATTCAACCATAAAGACGGGATAGTCTGCTGGTTGACTTGAACGCCTCTCTGTGGCAGAACACATTGTCTTCTGGACCAAGACTTTCTACTGAAAACCATCTGTATCAAAACCTGCTTCTGAAAACAGATCAGACTGTGGACACCACAACATCTGTAAGTACAATTATTTATTAGATTGTTTTCATGGCATTGTAGAGCCTCTCTTATTTTCTGTGTTTCCAAGAAAACCAGTCTAAACATGCCGAAATGTCTTTTGTTTATTTGTCTTCAATATAATATGTACGTTTATTTGTACAATGACGGATACTACCACAATGACATATTGCAGGCAACTGCCCAGTATTGTAACTAATGTTGACCAGTTTTTAATAACAATCTTTTAGCAGATTCACTTTTAAAAGTATAATCTGTAATGTTGTAAACAGCTACGTCTCTAGACAAAAGAGTCCTGCT
Source organism: Notolepis coatsorum (assembly GCF_963971535.1). Taxonomy (NCBI): domain Eukaryota; kingdom Metazoa; phylum Chordata; class Actinopteri; order Aulopiformes; family Paralepididae; genus Notolepis; species Notolepis coatsorum. The sequence continues at coordinate 117,755,206 of NC_140176.1, forward strand.
TGGTAATGCACTTTTCTCAGATGTGTGGGTTAGAATTTAATGGGATTTGAAGGGGTTGTTATTGTCTGGCCACACCTCAGGCTCTGTCAAGAGAGGTCTGGAGAAACACCAGAGTAGAGTCCTTTCTTAGCACAAATCCTACAGTTTCTCATTCTAGATCTGGCTAGTTAGCCAAAAAACAATGCAAATTCAATGGGGTCAAGTAAGTTCCTGTCTGTACAGGCTCACTTAAGCTCACAGAAATCTACTTTGGGTACACCGTGGAATATATTTTAGTTGTCTTCAGTCAGCTTGTATCGAAAGTAGCTTGGAATCTATATGTGTTGCAAATATGCACTTGAACAAATAGTAATGTTCATTCTGGTTAAAGAGTGTGGTGGAACAGACAATGAGCTACAAGGGAAACACCAGACTAATGTGCCTTAATATTGAAGCAGTGGACCAACAATGGACATTGAAAAGAGACAGTAATGCAGTAGCCAGTAGGGAAAATGTGACTATGATTTATATGTTTTGGTAATAAAACTACCAAGAGAATAATTTTGGAAAGAGAAATGAACGATTAGTGTCTTTATTCAGTGATACATTTCCTATGTTTTTCAAGAGACTGTATGACATCAAGCACATCAGTTGTTAGTTGGCAACACTACCCTTGCTTTCCCCTTCTGGCATCACCTTGATCCCCCGTCTCTCTCCCACTTCGTATTCGTCTTGTCACCTCTTATCTCCCTGTGTCCACGGTTCTCACCCCCATAACTGCCACCCTCTTTCTTTTCTACCCCCCTCCCTCTCTCTCCTTTTGACTGTTGTTCCCTCTCTCTCCCCTGTGAAAGGAAGACTGTATGACATCAAACACATCAGTTGTTACTGCGGTGCCCGACAGACTTGGGAACCGTAACAAATACATTTCCTAAAGATACGCAATGATTTGGTGGAACCTGAAATATGGCAAATTCATTCTATTTTCAATATTTAAAAAAAGGAATTGGTTTCAATGATAACCCAGTATGTTATTAGAGAGCGAGGATTTAAATAATGTAAGTGCAATATGTACAAATAAAAAAATATATAAAAAATGTAATGAATGATTAGTGTCGATTATTAATTTCAATATAGAATATTCGTTGACAGCCCTACAAGTACAATTAGTTACTGTACACTACATCACCCCTGAGTGGTGAACTTTCCTCCACTGTACCGAAAACCGAACCTTGACTTCAAAACCGAGATACGTATGTGATTGTACAAAGTGATGTCTTCCAAGATGATCAGAGAGGAAATATCAGTTTGATGGAGGAGGTGTCTATTGTTGTTCTGATTGGCCAATCAGTTCCAAGCAGCTAAATGCTCAACTCTTGTCTCTCTTGTATAAGAACAGGGCTGTTTTCCAGACTGAAGTATTCATTCAACCATGAAGACGGGATAGTCTGCTGGTTGACTTGAACGCCTCTCTGTGGCAGAACACATTGTCTTCTGGACCAAGACTTTCTACTGAACCATCTGGATCAAAACCTGCTTCTGAAAACAGATCAGACTGTGGACACCACAACATCTGTAAGTACAATTATTTATTAGATTGTTTTCATGGCATTGTAGAGCCTCTCTTATTTTCTGTGTTTCCAAGAAAACCAGTCTAAACATGCCGGAATGTCTTTTGTTTATTTGTCTTCAATATAATATGTACGTTTATTTGTACAATGACGGATACTACCACAATGACATATTGCAGGCAACTGCCCAGTATTGTAACTAATGTTGACCAGTTTTTAATAACAATCTTGTAGCAGATTCACTTTTAAAAGTATAATCTGTAATGTTGTAAACAGCTACGTCTCTAGACAAAAGAGTCCTGCTTGGTAATGCACTTTTCTCAGATGTGTGGGTTAGAATTTAATGGGATTTGAAGGGGTTGTTATTGTCTGGCCACACCTCAGGCTCTGTCAAGAGAGGTCTGGAGAAACACCAGAGTAGAGTCCTTTCTTAGCACAAATCCTACAGTTTCTCATTCTAGCTCTGGCTAGTTAGCCAAAAAACAATGCAAATTCAATGGGGTCAAGTTCCTGTCTGTACAGGCTCACTTAAGCTCACAGAAATCTACTTTGGGTACACCGTGGAATATATTTCAGTTGTCTTCAGTCAGCTTGTATCGAAAGTAGCTTGGAATCTATATGTGTTGCAAATATGCACTTGAACAAATAGTAATGTTCATTCTGGTTAAAGAGTGTGGTGGAACAGACAATGAGCTACAAGGGAAACACCAGACTAATGTGCCTTAATATTGAAGCAGTGGACCAACAATGGACATTGAAAAGAGACACTAATGCAGTAGCCAGTAGGGAAAATGTGACTATGATTTATATGTTTTGGTAATAAAACTACCAAGAGAATAATTTTGGAAAGAGAAATGAACGATTAGTGTCTTTATTCAGTGATACATTTCCTATGTTTTTCAAGAGACTGTATGACATCAAACACATCAGTTGTTAGTTGGCAACACTACCCTTGCTTTCCCCTTCTGGCATCACCTTGATCCCCCCGTCTCTCTCCCACTTCGTATTCGTCTTGTCACCTCTTATCTCCCTGTGTCCACGGTTCTCACCCCCATAACCGCCACCCTCTTTCTTTTCTACCCCCCTCCCTCTCTCTCCTTTTGACTGTTGTTCCCTCTCTCTCCCCTGTGAAAGGAAGACTGTATGAGATCAAACACATCAGTTGTTACTGCGGTGCCCGACAGCCTTGGGACCCGTAACAAATACATTTCCTAAAGATACGCAATGATTTGGTGGAACCTGAAATATGGCAAATTCATTCTATTTTCAATATTTAAAAAAATGAATTGGTTTCAATGATAACCCAGTATGTTATTAGAGAGCGAGGATTTAAATAATGTAAGTGCAATATGTACAAATAAAAAAAGATATAAAAAATGTAATGAACGATTAGTGTCGATTATTAATTTCAATATAGAATATTCGTTGACAGCCCTACAAGTACAATTAGTTACTGCACACTACATCACCCCTGGGTGGTGAACTTTCCTCCACTGTACCAAAAACCGAACCTTGACTTAAAAACCGAGGTACGTACGTGATTGTACAAAGTGATGTCTTCCAAGATGATCAGAGAGGAAATATCAGTTTGATGGAGGAGGTGTCTATTGTTGTTCTGATTGGCCAATCAGTTCCAAGCAGCTAAAAGCAGTTTGATGGAGGAGGTGTCTAATGCTCAACTCTTGTCTCTCTTGTATAAGAACAGGGCTGTTTTCCAGACTGAAGAACTCATTCAACCATAAAGACGGGATAGTCTGCTGGTTGACTTGAACGCCTCTCTGTGGCAGAACACATTGTCTTCTGGACCAAGACTTTCTACTGAAAACCATCTGGATCAAACCTGCTTCTGAAAACAGATCAGACTGTGGACACCACAACATCTGTAAGCATGGCCGCCTAGTTATAGTTGAAAGTGGGGGTGCAATTTTTTTTTGATTTTTCTTTTTTTTTTTTTTTTTTGACAGGCAAGGGGTGGTTTGGAGGGGGTCCGGCACGACCCCCTCCATGGCCGATTTTTTTTTTATTTAATGAACCTGTACGTGCAATTTCCTGCAATATAGAGCCTTCAATCTTGACCAATAAAGCTGCTCTTTTCACTATAAAACTCAGTTTATATTGCAGTATGATAGCCAATTACTATAATAATAATAATATATTAATATATATACTGTATATACACTGTATATTGATTTTTCGCTCATACATTTTTATTAAATCAATCTCCTTTCAAATAGGCCAAGTTTTTAATAAGAAAGAGAAAAAAGATATATTTCCATTACCTGTAAATCTTGTGTCTCTTTCTCTCCTTCTCTGCCTCCTCCCTGAGTCTGCAGTGCACAATCATGACATCGATCTCAAAAAAAAAAAAAAAAAAATGGAGGCCCCTCGTCACTATAGGCCCACGGGCCGCGGCCGTCGTTAATACGGCCCTGCTCGTCTGCCATATTGATAGCGTTAACGTTTGCAAATGAAGTCAACGTCATCCAGCTCACAGTGCCTCACACCACATATTTAGATAACGTTAGCTAGCGGCTAGCACTAAAGCTAACGCCAACCAGAGAGGGAAACGTTATTATTATTTATTCGAGGAAACCGTATGACCAGATCGCAATTCGGGACCGTTTGATTGATTGATTGAAAACTTTATTAACAGATTGCAGAATGGGTACAATACAGTACAGCTCAATACACACAATTGTTAAGGGGATGCAGACCAGAGAAAGACTTTCGTCTTGTTTACATCAGGGTCCCCCATTTTCAATTCATCAGGACATATATGACATACATGACATACAGATAGTCAGTACTGCTACATCTATACATTTATGACATACCAGATTTGCAAATACAGTACTGTTTGTGATACAGAAGGAGTCAAGAAAAGGGAGTATATACATTTGACGTAGAAACTGTACATTGGAGGAGGTTGGGTGGGGGGGGTTGGGTACATTGGGATATTGACAACCATACTGGGTAATTTACATTGGAGGTGGTTGGGGGGGGGGGGGGCACACTGTATAAACAAGTAAAACTGTACATTGAGGGGGGGGGGGAGGAGACACTGTACAAACAAACTAAATTGTACATTGGACTATTGACAACCATACTAGGTAAATTACTGTACATTGGAGGGGGTTGGGTTAGGATATTTACAGGGGCCAGTGTTGAATTGCAGTCTCCCGTAGGTGTCCCTTGAGAGAGGTTTTGAAAGTGGGTAGTGATCCACATTCCTTTACAGCTTTGGGTAGGGCGTTCCACATTGATGTGGCATAATTGCGAAACGTGTTTAGTCCCTTATTTGAGCCGAATCTGGGTTTAACATGATTTGTGGAGCTCCCTCTGGTGTTGTGATCGTGGTATTCACTGACCTTTGGGAAGTATTTTGACATGTACATGGGTACCTTGGTCGTGTAGTGTATCTTGTAGACCAGGCCCATTGCAAGTTGCTGTACTCTGTCGTATACTCTAAGCCATCCTAGGTTGTCAAAGTGGGCAGGGGTGAGGTGGGTTCTAGGAGTAAGGTCAAGCAGTAGTCTGACCAGTTTGTTTTGAGATGTTTGTAATTTTGTTTTTAGCGCCTTTGAGGTGCTTTGGTACCATGAGGTGCAAGCATAGTCGTAGTACCCCTGAATGAGTGCTCCTGCCAGAGTCTTCAGGGTATTCTTGTTTACCAGAGAGGAGATCCGGTACAAGAATCGAGTTCGTTGGTTGACTTTTTTTATTACATTGGATGCCATTTTGTCACAGGAGAGATTAGCCTCTAGGATGGAACCCAGGTAGGTAATTTCATCTTTCCTTGTGACAATATTGTCACCCACTGTAACTGAGAAGCCGTCGGTCTTGCTGAGTTTGTTATTTGAACCGAAGAGAATGGACTCTGTTTTGCCCATGTGTAATGATAGTTTGTTATCAGCGAGCCATATGCAGATTCTGCCTAGTTCTGAGCTGAGGGTTTTTTCAACCTGTAACTTGTTCTTGTCAGAGACCAGCAGGGCTGAGTCGTCCGCAAACAGGAACAAGTTGCAGTCACAAGCTGACGACATGTCATTTGCATAAATTAGGAACAGTAGCGGTCCTAGTATGCTTCCTTGTGGAACACCACAGCTCACTGTGAGGGGGGGGGATAGGGTACCGTTTACCTCCACCATCTGTTCCCTCCCCTCAAGGTAGGATTGCATCCAGCTCACTGATAGACTATCAAAACCAATTGCTTTTAGCTTGTCAATCAGAATGGAGTGATTGACCGTGTCAAAGGCCTTTTGTCAGCATGACCATGCCGCAGTATTTGCCGCAGTATTTGCCGTGAAACACTTTTATTGTATTGCGTGGTAGAACCGTAGAAGTTCTACTACCACTCAATAGTAACTTATGTCTAACATAATCCTTTTATTTGAACAACTTACTGGAAAAGCCTGCTTGCCTGCCACCAATATTATGACACACTCTGTGGGATTTGATTTACACTCAGCCTACCCGCTGCAGCCGTGCAGCCAGACTGCAGCGCTGTGTGCTGAAGGTCTACGCGCTGCCTGGGAGGTACTGGATCAAACCATAATGGGGCAGGGGGGGGGGGGGGTTCGCAATCTTTGGAAACTTAAAAACTTGTTATTAAGTGTCATTGCGTATTATTAATTTGATTATAGTTATAGACTATAGTTATGGTTAGATTTATATATTGGGGGGGGGGGGGGGTATATCATATTTTTCATATGATCAAAAAGTGGTGGAGCAAGATCATAAACTTGCTCCCCCAAGTTCAATAGTCCTAGAGCACGTGCATCGTCTGCTCTATTACGTGGGCGTCTATGTCTGTAAGTACAATTATTTATTAGATTGTTTTCATGGCATTGTAGAGCCTCTCTTATTTTCTGTGTTTCCAAGAAAACCAGTCTAAACATGCCGAAATGTCTTTTGTTTATTTGTCCTCAATATAATATGTACGTTTATTTGTACAATGACGGATACCACCACAATGACATATTGCAGGCAACTGCCCAGTATTTTACCTAATGTTGACCAGTTTTTAATAACAATCTTTTAGCAGATTCACTTTTAAAAGTATAATCTGTAATGTTGTAAACAGCTACGTCTCTAGACAAAAGAGTCCTGCTTGGTAATGCACTTTTCTCAGATGTGTGGGTTAGAATTGAATGGGAGTTGAATGGGTTGTTATTGTCTGGCCACACCTCAGGCTCTGTCAAGAGAGGTCTGGAGAAACACCAGAGTAGAGTCCTTTCTTAGCACAAATCCTACAGTTTCTCATTCTAGCTCTGGCTAGTTAGCCAAAAAACAATGCAAATTCAATGGGGTCAAGTTCCTGTCTGTACAGGCTGACTTAAGCTCATAGAATATACTTTGGGTACACCGTGGCATATATTTCAGTTGTCTTCAGTCAGCTTGTATCGAAAGTAGCTTGACCCCATTTACATTAGAAACAAGAACGAAATAATACTGATTCAACATTGATAAGTAAGAAATAAGGCGTGGGTTCTATGGATATATACCAGGATACAGGACATTGAAGACGGGAGGCCTATCAGAGGTATTCAGCAGGAATAATGCTACTGTATTGGGCACGGCACACTAACTACCCCCATTCAGCCTTAGTACCCTAATTGTTCCATGCTATGTACATGTTTATAGGGTACCTCAGTCTCATCATATTGACTTTTCAATTGCAAATCTATCATGAGGTGGATGTGGCCACTGTATCTCACTTGCTATACAAATGCTTATTACATATGACTGGGCCATTGGCTCTGGTATTTCCATTGTCACTGTATAGTTTTGTGTCTAAATAGTGTGGGGGTAGGAAGGGAGGGGCACTGGGGTGCAGAGTCATTAGAAATATATTTTGAAATATATTGTGAATTACATTAACCAATATAAAATACATCATGTCAACATTTGATGTTTTGCAAATCTTGAAATCACATCTCTAAAACAATATCCTGACCTGACAATTGTGTTTGTAATCTGGTGGCATAATCCAAGAATCACAGTTTCAGTCACCAACTAACTGATGGTCAATAATACAATGTTGATTCTTGTTTGCCACGTTAAACTTGAGCACTAGTCTCTTTGGTTTCATTTTTATTCTGAGACTCAATCGTTTATTTGTACAAATAAACTACCACAATGACATATTGCAGGCAACTGCCCAGTATTTTAACTAAAGTTGTCCAGTTTTCAATACATCATGCAGCAGATTCACAGTATAATCTGTAACCTCTAAGCAAAAGAGCCCTGCTTGGTAATGCACTTTTCTCAGATGTGTGGGTTAGAATTGAATGGGAGTTGAAGGGGTTGTTATTGTCTGGCCACACCTCAGGCTCTGCCAAGAGAGGTCTGGAGAAACACCAGAGTAGAGTCCTTTCTTTCACACCTAGAGTCCCAGTTTCAGTCACCAACTAACTGATGGTCAATAATACAATGTTGATTCTTGTTTCCCACGTTAAACTTGAGCACTAGTCTCTTTGCTTTCATTTTTATTCTGAGACTCCATGTTTAACAAATACCAAGGGATGAATAAAATCAATACATTCCTAAAGACACATAATTAAAAGTCCCACTGAGGATTATGTCTGATTTGGAACCTGAAATATGGCAACTTCATTCTATTTTCAATATTAAAAAAACGAATTGGGTTAAGTGATAACCAGTGATGGGAGTAACGACGTTATAAGTAACAGCGTTAGTTTTTTCAGTAACGAGTAATCTAACGGATTACTCTTCCAATCTTAATAACGCTGTTACCGTTACTGCAAAAAAATGCGGCGTGTTACTATGAATGAAGCTTTTTTTTCATCAGAAAGATCTCTGCGCCGAGAGGCATTCTGTCCTTCTCAGCCAACCTCAGCGCGCGATTGGCTGAGGTTGAGTAAAATGTCATGGTAAGCCAATCAGAGGTAGAGGTGGCCGGGTGTCTAAAGCATCCAGAGTCTGACACACAGCGCGACAACACAAACGATCAGTCAGCGTGAGACCGCGGTCCGTGTAGTGTACGTTTTGAGCCCAAATAATCCAAAACGAATCCAACGAACAACACGAGCGACTCAGTCAGCGTGAGACCGTGGGTCCATGAGCGTTTTTTGTTCACTCTTGTTGTGTTGCAGCGCAGGGCACTATACAGTAGTGGAGGCTACTGCTGTGCTGACAGCCTTATCAACGGTGCTGCACTTCCTGGTTTAATAGCACATAGCACATAGTCTGGTGCTCAGAGATATATAGCTGTATGTCATGCATGTCTTAAATGTCATGATTAGATTAGTTTAGATCAGTGATTCCCAACCTGGGGTCCGCGGACCCCCTGGGGACCGCCAGGGGGCGCAGGGGGTCCGCCAGACCACAGATGATTTGAGGTCTTTTTTGTTTGATTTTTTTTTTTTTTTTTTTTTTTTTTTTTTTTATCATCAGAAGCATGAATAGTCTCTCCACTACAATAAAAAATAAAGATAAATAAATAAACATCTAGACATGATTTTTGAACGTTAACAGTAGGCTACCGGGTAGCCGCTAAAACGCGAATCAGTTGACTGTATCACTTTCTGTAGCTAGCCTAGCACGCTAGTTAACTTTCTCGGCTCGTCTGCAGTCAGCCGCCAGAGGCGAAAATGTGTGACAAACGAAAAGGAGATGACGGCAGCTCATCTGCAAAAAAAGTTAGGACCTACAGCAATCGCGAAAATTACATCACCATGGGCTTCACTGAGGGACCAGACAAACGACCTGAGTGTGTGATTTGTGGAGAAAAGTTGGCAAACTCGAGCCTGAAGCCCAGCAAGCTGAAGAGACATCAGGCGTCTAAGCACCCAGAAACCGTTGGGAAGGATCCAGACTTTTTTCGGAGGAAAGAACAGTCTCTCAAGGCGAACAAGCCTGTTGATGTTAGAGTAGTGTGGAGCAGGGGTGGCAGTGATTTACAGAAGGCTACCGAAGCCTCCTTTGAGTGTTCGCTTTTAATTGCAAAAGCAAAGAAACCGCACAATATTGGCGAGCAGCTCATCAAACCAGCCTGCATCAAAATGGTTTAGAAACTGTGCGGCCCACAGGTGGCGGATAAACTAAAATCAGTACCACTCTCGAACAATGTAGTGAAAGATCGAATTGATAAGATGTCAAGTGATTGCGAGCAGCAGCTGTCAGAAAAGCTTAGAAAGGGTCCATTTGCCATACAACTTGATGAAACTACAACTGTCGCAGACGAGGCTGTGCTCATCGTTTATGTGCAATATATTGAAAATGAGGATCTGAAGCAGGACATTCTCATGTCAGTCAACCTTACTACCACCACTCGAGGTGAGGATATTTTTACTGCAGTGGATTCTTACTTCATTCAACATAAATGCAAACCGTTCACCATTAGGGCCTGATTTGAGAGGATGAATACAGGATTTGAATATTGGCCAAAATTTTGAAATACATATGGTGCAAGATTAGATTTGTTGATTGAAGGCACAAGTCAAAGAAGCATAGTGGGTCTAATTATGATGCATATGCCTGTGTATAAGCAGTTTGTTATTAAAATGACAAAAAAAAGGTATTAAACCCAGCTAGGACAGATTCTCTCTGCTACTGATTGGAATTTCCTGTCTCATATTTAGTTTAATTTGTTGCATTGATTTGTTCCATAAATGCAAACCGTTCACCATTAGGGACTGATTTGAGAGGATGAATACAGGATTTGAATATTGGCCAAACATTTTGAAATGCATATGGTGCAAGATGAGATTTGTTGATTGAAGGCACAAGTTAAAGAAGCATAGTGGGTCTAATTGTGATGCATATGCCTGTGTATAAGCAGTTTGTTATTAAAATGACAAAAAAAGGTATTAAACCCAGCTAGGACAGATTCTCTCTGCTACTGATTGGAATTTCCTGTCTCATATTTAGTTTAATTTGTTGCATTGATTTGTTCCATAAATGCAAACCGTTCACCATTAGGGCCTGATTTGAGAGGATGAATACAGCATTTGAATATTGGCCAAACATTTTGAAATGCATATGGTGCAAGATGAGATTTGTTGATTGAAGGCACAAGTCAAAGAAGCATAGTGGGTCTAATTGTGATGCATATGCCTGTGTATAAGCAGTTTGTTATTAAAATGAAAAAAAAAATATTTTATGGTATCTTATTAGGAGGGGGTCCGCGAATTTCATCAGAGATGTTTGGGGGTCCCTGGGGGGAAAAAGGTTGGGAACCACTGGTTTAGATGATTAGATTAGATTCTTATATCTGTCATGTATGTCATAAATGTCATGAATTGAAAATGGGGGACCCTGATGTAAACAACACGAAAGTCTTTCTCTGGTCTGCATCCCCTTAACAATTGTGTGTATTGAGCTGTACTGTACTGTACCCATTCTGCAATCTGTTAATTAAAATGTTCAATCAATCAGTATATATATTTGTTATTTAGTTTTGGTATAGTGCTTAACAAACATAATTTAATGTTGCCCAGTTGTGGCCTGTTGAGGGGCAATACATATCAAAAGTTCCAAAACATCTATTGTGTTTGTATTTGTATGATCCACTATATAAACATAGTAATTATAATATCTACATACATGGCATTTGATTGGAGGCTAGTCTCACTTTGTCCCACAGCAACATTAAAATAGTTTAGATTTGTGTATGTTGTTTATGTAAAAACATATATCTTGAAAGTAACGCAATAGTTACTTTCTGAAGTAACTAGTTACTTTTATAATTTGTAACTGAGTAAGTAATTTAGTAACTTTTTGGAAGAAGTAACTAGTAACTGTAACTAGTTACTTTTTAAAAGTAACTTGCCCAACACTGGTGATAACCCAGTATGTTGTAAGAGAGAGAGGATTTAAATAATTAAACTACAATATGTACCAAAAAAAACGATGTATGTGCAAGTGCAGATACTGCACAGATACATAGTGATTGTACAAAGTGATGTCTTCCAAGATGATCAGAGAGGAAATATCAGTTTGATGGAGGAGGTGTCTATTGTTGTTCTGATTGGCCAATCAGTTCCAAGCAGCTAAATGCTCAACTCTTGTCTCTCTTGTATAAGAACAGGGCTGTTTTCCAGACTGAAGAACTCATTCAACCATAAAGACGGGATAGTCTGCTGGTTGACTTGAACGCCTCTCTGTGGCAGAACACATTGTCTTCTGGACCAAGACTTTCTACTGAAAACCATCTGGATCAAACCTGCTTCTGAAAACAGATCAGACTGTGGACACCACAACATCTAATAATAATAATAATAATTCATTTAATTTATATAGCGCTTCTCAATAACCCGAAGTCGCTGACAGTAGTCGGGAGCAGGGGTACAAACAAAGAGGCGAAAGCTCTTTGTAAGTACAATTATTTATTAGATTGTTTTCATGGCATTGTAGAGCCTCTCTTATTTTCTGTGTTTCCAAGAAAACCAGTCTAAACATGCCGAAATGTCTTTTGTTTATTTGTCTTCAATATAATATGTACGTTTATTTGTACAATGACGGATACCACCACAATGACATATTGCAGGCAACTGCCCAGTATTGTAACTAATGTTGACCAGTTTTTAATAACAATCTTGTAGCAGATTCACTTTTAAAAGTATAATCTGTAATGTTGTAAACAGCTACGTCTCTAGACAAAAGAGTCCTGCTTGGTAATGCACTTTTCTCAGATGTGTGGGTTAGAATTGAATGGGATTTGAAGGGGTTGTTATTGTCTGGCCACACCTCAGGCTCTGTCAAGAGAGGTCTGGAGAAACACCAGAGTAGAGTCCTTTCTTTCACACCTAGAGTCCCAGTTTCAATCACCAGCTAACTGATGGTCAATAATACAATGTTGATTCTTGTTTCCCACGTTAAACTTGAGCACTTGTCTTTTTGCTTTCATTTTTACTCGTAAATACAATTATTTATTAGATTGTTTTCATGGCATTGCAGATCCTCTCTTATTATTATTTTTTTTTCTGTGTTTTCAAACATGCCTGTAAGAGTGTATTTGTACAACGAAAGATACCACCACAATGACATATTGCAGTGACCTCTAAGCAAAAGAGCCCTGCTTGGAACTGCACTCTTATAATAAACTCCAACCCACAGATCAGACCAAAAATGAAAATGTGGACATTTTTGGACTTTAGAAATATAAACTAACCCAAATACAAAACACAATCCTTCATTGGAGTTCTTTTCTCTTCTCCAGGTACACTCACTGCATTGCTCCCCAACGACAAACAGAGATAATGGCTGAGTCAACGCTTCCCTTGACACACAAGCGTATTCATACAGGAGAGAAGCCGTACCACTGTGACCAATGTGGGAGTAACTTCAGTCAGTCTGGAAACTTAAAGATACACCAGCGTATTCATACAGGAGAGAAGCCCTACCACTGTGACCAGTGTGAGAAGAACTTTGCACATTCTAGTCATTTAAAAACACACCAGCGTATTCATACTGGAGAGAAGCCATACCACTGTGACCAGTGTGGGAAGAACTTCAATGAATCTGTAGCCTTAAAGATACACCAGCGTATTCATACGGGAGAGAAGCCCTATCACTGTGACCAGTGTGGGGAAGGCTTCAGTCAGTCTGGAACCTTAAAGACACACCAGCGTATTCATACAGGAGAGAAGCCCTATCACTGTGACCAGTGTGGGAAGAACTTCGCACATTCTAGTCATTTAAAAACACACCAGCGTATTCATACGGGAGAGAAGCCATACCACTGTGACCAGTGTGGGAAGAACTTCAATAAATCTGTAGCCTTAAAGTGCAACTTCCACGTTGTATTTTTGTTCAATAAACAATGTGGACTAGGCCAACAGTGACTTTCATGAAGAATGGGAAAAAAAAGTATTGAAATTGACCCAGTTTTAGCGTTTTTATCAAACATTTTGTCTGCCCAACACAATCAGCATGCACGTGCATATTTTACTCAATGGTTCATAGCGTGCACGTGTAATGTCGTCACAACAGGTATTGGTCACCAGGGGGCTCTGTGCTCTGGGAGTCACAGGCAGTAGCAAGGAGGCGGGGCTGGCAGAGCCTTCTTGTTACTTGTTGCATCCGGCTCCACTTGTTGACTAACACGTTGTGAGCTTGCAACACGCTGTTCTCTTCTCTTCTTCTGACTTGCTAAAACATGGTGAATGTTTGTGTGTGTGGTGGGTGTACTAACTCCAACCGTTCTGGCCATAAAATGCACACCTTTCCGAAGAAAGGCACGCCAGCCTTTAGATCATGGGTGAGATTCGTACAGGTGAAGAGGGCTGATTTTCCGGCGTCGTCGGCGAAAGACTGTGATCGACACACGGTCATATGTGGAGCTCATTTCAGAGAGACGGATTACATCCCAGGAGATCTCCTCTCCTATAGATTGGGATTTCGAACTTTGGACCGGGTGAGACTCGTAGAAGGTGCTGTGCCGTCTATACAGTCACCTGGCCAGCCCTCTGTGAGTGCACGCTCCGCTGCTGAAGTTCTCAGTTCTCGGGTAAGTGAATCTAATCGAACTAACGTTAGCTTTTTGACGCTAACGTGTGTGTGTCGTTGTGTGTGTGTGTGGTTGTGTCTGTGTGTGTGTCGTGGTGTGTGTGTGTGGTTGTGTGTGTGTCTGTGTGTGTGTCGTTGTGTGTGGTTGTGTGCGTGTGTCGTTGTGTCTGTGTGTGGTTGTGTGTCGTCGTGTGTGTGTCGTTGTGTGTGTGTGTGTGTGTAGTTGTGTGTGTCTGTCTGTCTGTGTGTGTGTGTCGTTGTGTGTGGTTGTGTCTGTGTGTGTGTCGTGGTGTGTGTCGTGGTGTGTGTGTGTGGTTGTGTGTGTGTGTGTCGTTGTGTGTGGTTGTGTGCGTGTGTCGTTGTGTCTGTGTGTGTGTGTCTGTGTGTGTGGTTGTGTGTCGTCGTGTGTGTGTCGTTGTGTGTGCGTGTAGTTGTGTGTGTCTGTCTGTGTGTGTGTGTCGTTGTGTGTGTCTGTCTGTGTGTGTGTGTCGTTGTGTGTGGTTGTGTGTCGTTGTGTGTGTGTCGTTGTGTGTGTGTGTAGTTGTGTGTGTCTGTCTGTGTGTGTGTGTCGTTGTGTGTGTCTGTCTGTGTGTGTGTGGTTGTGTGCGTGTGTGTGTGTACAATGCAGTGTTGAAGAGATGTTCCAAGTTCGCAAACTAAAAGTCTAATGATAAAAGTGTTTCTCATGGCGTTTGGAGCAGGCAACACATGTTTTTTCACCACTGTGTAAGAGCACAGGCCAGAGTGAGTTTGATTAATTGAAAGCAAGGTTATGATCAGATCAAGTAGATTGCATATTATGAACATTCCTTAGTTCTGTAACTTTAGTGTAGGGGCTGAAGATATACAATTATTTCCAATATTTGAAAAGGTTGAGAACCACTGAGCTAGGTCCACAGTCTGTGGTCTAGGTGTTGGAGTGTAATTAATAATAGTTGAGAACCACAAACACTGTAAACACTGAATGCTCCTTTTTTTTTTTTTTTTACAACAGACTCTTCAAACCCACTCTGCGTCTGCGACCCCTGACGTGACGGAGGAGCCGATGATGGAAGAGGAGGAAGCTGGCCCATCTGAACCCGATCTTCCACCCTCTGAGCCACGAAGGGAATCTGCACACAAGGCAACACAGTTCAGCTACCGGAGACCACCACACCGGTCTTTGGGTAGGTTTTAATTTGTTTTGCACGTTTTAGCCAACACAACCACAAAAATAAATAATTAAATTAGATACCAATGATGTAAACTACGTTTTGCAGAGTAGGGCTTTAAATTATATCACTTGTTTTCTACAGGCATCCAGGTTTCCCCCCAGATGTTGTCCTTTGGGACACAGGCAGTCCCCCAAATGGTGTCTGTTGAAACACAGACAGACATTACAAGCTTTGAGGCCAGTCCAATGCAAAGCCAATGCACCATTTCTCAGAGTGGTAGTGAACAGTCAGGTGAGGGGCCATGCAACCAATTATAATCGTTATAATTTTTTCCCCCTACTGAATGAATGATATTATTAATTGCTTTTAAAATCAGAATGTGTTAATTCACTAGGCGAAGAAACACACCTTTATGATGTGTGTATGTTAGGAGACGGCATCGCTCATTGTGACCCAACAGAGCATCTTGATGTGATCAATTCACCAGTTGAACCAGTTTACCAGAACAACCACAGCTCAAGGCTTTGACCGACTCCCATTTGTATCGACTAAATCATTTCAGCACCAAAGAAAAGTGACTGCAATTGGGTTCCAGAGGCTGACGGCGATCTGTTCTCTGAGAGCTCTGATGACTTGCCACACCTTGAAGCATCCTCTGCCCCTTGGTAAGACACAGTTACACTAATCTGTTCATGTCACGATACTGACTGTTCAGTCTTAATCAAACTTTTGTTTTGTTTTTCTTAATTTTTTCTCAGCTATATCGATAAGTATATAGTGTGTCACAGCCAACTCATGGAGCTGTTTGCCACTTGCCCGAGCTGCTGTGAGGCCACACAAGCCAGCATACAGAGACAGGAGGGGACATTTGTGAAAATCCAACAGGTAAGATTTCATCCTGCATTGAAGCGGTTTATCACTTTGCATTATGCTAGTGCTTTCAATCTGATTTCAGCATAAAACTAGTGTCTTATGCTGAATTTGGTGGGGGGGTTTTCTTCAAAAACATGTTTTCTCACTTTATTCCTCAGCCATAAGAAAGTACACACAGACAGTACACCACTGATCATTTGAATATATTTCATAGGTCTGTTCAGCATGTGAATTCAAGAGGGTTTGGCGGAACCAGTCAATGCTGCACAGAAACATGCCTGAGTGCAACCTGCAGCTGAGTGGAGCTGTACACTTTTCAGGGTGTATGCCCCAGCAGACATTCAGAATGCTCCAGCTATTTGGCCTACAGTGCACCAGTGTGAACACCTACTTCGGCCATCAGCGCTACTACACGATTCCCACCGTCATCCAGGCCTGGCAGAGCCAGCAAGCCAGTATCCTCCGTGAGCTGCAGGAGATGGAAGGGGGATTGATTTTGTCTGGAGACTGCAGGTTGATTACCATGTTCATTGTTATATTAATCATTATAATATACACATAAGTACAACATTAATAATTTGTGGACATTTGGCATCTATCTAGGGCTGGGCGATATGACGATATTATATAAATATCGGGTACAGTTCATTAACGATACACTTTTTAAACGTATCGTGGATATCGTGATGTTTTGCCCAAGAGGCTTGTGTCGCGTCAATCTGGTCCACACGTTGACACTTTTGAACAGCGCCGCCCCACACACACACTACTGCATCAAAAGTTACTACTTATGATAACAAAGGCATTCGTTTTGTGGCATTAACGTTATATAGTTACACTTTCAATAACATCAGCGTATTTACATAGCAACGTCCGAGGTCGACCTAGATATAGCAAGCATTAGTCGTTCATATCTCAGCCCGTGCTGACTCAGTTGTGCCCATTCTGCGGTCTGTTAATAAAGTTTTCAATCAGACAGATGTATGGAAAGGCTTTTATTATAACATCCGTTGCAGTAAAATCATTATGCCTCCAGTCGTTTAGTCATTCTGCGGAGCTAAAAGCTAAACGTCGGCCGCGGCGAGTTACCGCTGCCATTGTTGTTGTCATTGAGCTCTCCAATGGCGGAAGTTAAAAATGAATACGCGCTTGCCGATTGGTGCTAAGAACAGCAGGGCGGGTGCAAGCGATGTGACGTAATTGGCAGACGCGACTGTCAATCAAAATGATTCTGTTTGCCGTCTGAATGAATGAAAATGTTATTAACAGATTGCAGCATGGGTACAATACAGTACGGCTCAATACAACAACAGTCAACAGTGGACTGGAGGATGCAGACCAGAGAAAGACTTTCGTCTTGTTTACATCAGGGTCCCCCATTTTCAATTCATCATATTTCATATCTAAATCATATAATATCTCATTGCTAAATATATGCAATATATAATCTAATAATCCAATAATCTAAATCTAACATATAATATATAATATAAAAATGCTAAATGCATGGGTATTTTATTTTGTCTTCAATGTTAGCTTGCAAACTCAAATACTGTCTTGGTAAGCCTCATAATGAATTGTTTGGGGAAAAAAAGAAAAACATTGTGATGCGTATCGTGTATCGCCGAAAGGTCAGAAAATATCGTGATATCATATTTAGGCCATATCGCCCAGCCCTACATCTATCCATAATTTTGGTCTTGCCTTTACATTTACAGATCGGACAGTCCAGGGCACTGTGCCAAATACGGGACATACTCCCTTATTGAGGACCGGCTGAATAAAGTCATTGACCTTCAGCTTGTACAGGTCCGTTATTCCTGCCTCATGTACCTTCTGCCATATCTATGCGGCTACATTCTACTTTGTTTGTGTTTGGGATTCCCATTTGTTTAGGTTTGTTTTTTGTTTGTCTGATTGTGCTCCAGAGTTCAGAAGTTGCTAACAGCAACTGGTGTGAGATAGAGGGCTTGCAACGCAGCATCAAGCTACTGAAGGAGCAGGACTTGAAAGTCGCAGTCCTTGTCACTGACAGAAACCGCCAGGTACAAGTGACAGACACACACACACACACACTTTCTCTGGTGATAGTTGAATTGGCAGAAAAAATATTGGTGTAAAACTAAGGGAGGCGATCAAGAAACTGTAAGAGGGGCTCTGTGGTGATAACTTTTTGTATTTTTGTTCACTTTAGGAATAGAAATATTTGAATGTGAATGCATTTCAAGTTTACTTGAAGGGTTAGTTAACTCATAAATTCTGCCATATATCTGTACAATTCAACCGATTCTGCAGGTAGCAAAATGGGTGAGAGATGTGCTGTGCGCCGAAGGAACACAACACTACTTTGATATCTGGCATATTGCCAAATGTAAGTATTTGTCCTTGAAAATGCATGGCTACAATGGAAGGCAAGACCAATCACAGTAGTTCAATTTTGTCAGTCCGATTTTTAAAGTGTGTGGTGTGTGTGTGTGTGTGCCCATGCAATAACAGCCGTAAGCAAGAAGTTGGATGCCCTTTCCAGAGAGCGTGACTGTGATGTTATAAAGCTCTGGAAGCAGTCTTTCGTGAACCACCTCTACTGGACCGCCGGTTCTACTCCCAGTGGCAATGCAGACATGATGGAGGCAAAGTGGAGAAGCCTGGTCAATCATGCTCAAGACATACATGAGCATGACACTCCTGCATTTCCTGCCTGTCAGCATGAGCCATTGGAAGGAGAGGACAGAAACAAGGAGTGGCTTGAATCAGGTATCTATCGCTCAGGAATGTGCACAAGTTCACTTTTTCATGATCTGTTAGTTGATTGTCTGAATGAATATCCATGTGAATAACCTTTCACAAATATGTACAAAAAAGCATATGATCAGGGAGAGATTGAAAAATCAGTTGATGCTGATGTTGTATTTGTCAGGTTCATCAGCAGCTGTTTCACTGGAGGCTCTTGTGACTAAAAAAGCGTTCATCAAAGATGTACGGCAGCTATCTCCCCAGAACCAAACCTACTCACTCGAGGCGTTTCACTCCCTGATGATCCGCTTTGCCCCAAAGCACACAGGGTTTTCCTTCCTTGGAATGCATAGCAGGTACAGTCAGTGTCATAAGATAATTTGGTTTTGGCAGTACAAATGTAAAATTAGACATTTCAATACATTGACATTTCAGAATGTAAATGTATTCTGAATGAAAAGATCTTATCCTCATTACAGTAGAATAAAGAGTTACTGCACACTCCTCTGTGTACACAACATGTTTTTGCAATCGGCAGCTACAAGGGTGTGGCGACTCTTATCCCACAGTGTTTACCTCTGTGGGGCTGCTTAAAAAAAAATATTATAAGCGCAAATTTAATCGCAATCGCAATATCTGTCAGAAAAAAAATTTCAATTAGATTATTTCCCAAAATCGTGCAGCCCTAGCGCAATTTATTACACAGAGTGCTGCTGTGATGTTTCGGGCTCTCGACATTTATTATCATAAAATGAATTATCATAAAATGTTTCTTCTTTCCATAGGCTACTTTTAGCAGCTATGCATTACAACCACAATGGGAACCGAACAGTGGCCACTACTAGTGCTGGAGAACCACGCTACGCAGTGTCCTACCCTAGGTTCCGTAAAGGGGTACATCATGTGCATCCCATCAAAGACAAACCATCTTACGGTGTGTGTTCAATTACTATTTGGAATTATCAACCATTTGCATATTTGGAAATACTGCTATACTTTTATAATGTGTGTTTCAATATAATATTCTCTTCTCTTCAGACTATGCATTTGATTTGATGGGCTCTTTGAAGGACCAATATTCCAGAAGTCCATCAGCCCTGAGAGCCGTCAGTGAAGGTTTGGCAACTTCTGCTCCTCCCCCCATTGCAAGGACCTTCCAACAGGTGGACAAGGCTGAAGCTGTCACTCAGTACCTGACACAGAAGTCCCGCTTTTCTTCTGGCCACCAGGATCGCTAGTGGGACCGTTTGATTCCTGGTCGTTTGTGATGGTGCAGGTGAGGAGCCGCTCCTCTTCTGCCCAGCCGGCAACACGCCTCTCTCTCAGCCTGCCTCCCTGCCTGCCTCCCAGCCTGTCCTCGGTCTTCTCGGGCTCAGAACGTCTCCACGTGGAGCTCTCCTGGGCCTCCTCATTGATGACAGTGATGGTGATCTTCTCCCAGTTGTCGTTTGCTTTCACTGTGGTCCAGGTGCTCTGTGGGGCTTTGGCTGTTGTCCAGGCGCTCTGTAGGGCTTTGGCCGTTGTCCTGACGCTCTGTGAGGCCTTCCCCTGCCTTGACTGAGAGATGGTTGCTAGTTTAACACGATTGTGGGACAGTGCTGCGCCCCTCTGCTCTGCCCGCCTCTTGTCCTCCTCCACCTCCTGGTGCAACTATTGTACTTTTACAGTGCAACACGCTGGTAAATATACACTGAGCCGTAATTGGCCATTGCAATACAATTCAAACCATATCAAGAGCAGCGGGGAGGATGAGATCCTCAAGCTATCGTGTGTGGTTTCTTACACTTGGCGATTCTATATGCGACCTTGTATGATGCCAGTTGTGCTTTGCTGTTCACGGATGCAGCTTTTACCATTTGCGTCTCCTGTACCTGTCAAAAATGCCTCCATTCTGTTCACTGACAAAAAGCGGACAGCTTTTGCCTTTTACTACCGCCTTGCCAAGCGCTGAATGAAACCAGAGCGAGAGCGAGGGGGCGTGACCGCGCGCTTTGTTTTATGGGTGTGCGTTCAGCACATAAAACCTGCGTAAAAACACATTTCTCTCGGTTGCTCGCGCCCCCCACTTTGAGAAACACTGTACTAGTCATTCAGAATACACCTGCTGAACCCCTAGCGTTGTCGATTCGGTTCCAATGTATTGTCATCTTACAGCACAAGTACAGTACAACCAGAATACATTTGGCATACAACCAGAGTGCAAATGTAACAAGTCAAGTTGTTTTATTTAGCTATTACATTACAGTGAAATGCTTGGTTCTTTCACTGCCCAACTCAGTCCAACCCAGTCCAGAATAGTTCCCTCTTTCATGTTAATATGTGATATCCTAATATTTTGAAGAGTAGAGACAGTGTGATTAATACATGTTGTATGCTAATATTGTGGAGAGTAGAGACACTTATTCATGTTTTAACGAGTAGAGACACGGTGTGATTATTACCATGATTGAAAATCAATTTAGACGAAGACATACAAAGAAGTAATTATCACAATTAGCGATTTTATTTTTGGCTGGTAAACGAATCAGTTTGGCTGGTAAAAAAAATCATCTACTCGCCAGTTGGCTGGTAAGCCAAAAAGTTAGTTTCCTCCATAGGCAATATATTTTGTTATTGTTGTTATATGCTGGCCTGGCTGTGCAGTAAATACCATATAATGGTATGGTGTTAATGTTTACCAAGAGAGTAAGCCTACCTCAGAATTGTATAAAACGAAGTTATTATTATTATTATTATACCAGTATTGTGATTGCACTATTACTTTATTTTACTTTTTTTGACCACCTGTAATTGCACTGTTTACTACCGTATTTCATGCAGTACTTGCTTGTTTTCAATAAATGAACCCAGTCCATTTTACTGGGTTCAAACTGACACAAATGTTGATTTATTCATTATGATCTGTTTGAAAATTATCTGTTTGAATATCATTCGCTCAGAACACCAACCAGCTGACTATAAAAACTGTCCACTCTCAGCTGTTTGTGTAAATACTCTGTAATATTGAATATTCACTCTGTAATAAATATTTGTAATAAATATTTGATTGCTAACACCCTCTCCTCATCTTTCAAGGTCAATAAAAGTATATATATTACTCCTCTCCTCATTCGAACCTAGAATTCAATGATATAGATTCGAAAATAGATTCAATGTTGACTATACTATACATGACCGTTTACTGTGTAAGAAGCAAATGATGAGAATCATTGTTTTTAATCAAAACCCTGCATGGTTATTTATGACTTGCAAGTCCAATTGTATTATTGTATCCATATGGTCAATCTGATAAATGATAACACGGATGGCATAGTATATCATATCTTTGACAATAGTGACCAAATGTTTTTGGCATCTAAAGAAGACAAACATGAATACTGTCAATTCAGTTAAATAACTTTATTGGCTCAAGTCTGGCCATAAGAAGCCTCTGTAGTTTCCACCTTCCTCTGGAAACGTCCGTCTGATGGCGTGGACTACACAGGCAGGTATGACCTTCCTATTGTGACGACCAAGTTTTCCATAAACCCAGCGGACAATCTGTCTGTACGCTGTGTAGCGGTATTGGCTGGAAGATAGAGAGACAACACACACCCTGCTTTATTAATCCTGCAAGGGACATTCTCGTGTCATAGCACTGCAGTAGGCATGAAAATACAGGTCATGTTCATTTCAGGTGTGTGTCATACTTTTCATAAAATATTGTACAACTTACTCAAAATTCCTGAGGGTGAGTGCTCCATGCTCCTGGCGGAAGGCAAGATATGCTATCTGCAGCACAAAAGGATTCAGACAGGCACCTTCAAATCCTGGATGTTGTGTTAGACAACGGATGTTCTCAGGTCTGGGTGCTAAATCCTCTACTAGCTTCCAATAGGGCTGTATCTCTCTGCAACACATGCTCTCTATACCAGTGGTCATAGGTTGACATTCTCCACACAGACACCTGAGTTCAAAGACAGAAAAAATAAAAGGTTATTATAATAAATACAATATTTTTTTTTACTAGACATCACTCGGGTGTATTATTGATGCTCTCATTGATACTATGTTTGTTTCTGAAGTGTGTGTGTGAGATATTATAGAGAGAGGGGGGGGCTTTAGTAGACTATTGCATTGGTCTGAACTGCTGATCCGAATGTATCAGGTAAAAACCATATTATGCGTTTTCATCAATAAATAAATGGCACAAAAAAAATTCTCTTGCACAAATACATTCTTTCATGGGGCCCAGAATCTACCCCTGGTGGTAATAGTGGTGGTAGTAGTAGTAGTAATAGTAGTGGTGGTGGTAGTAGTAGTTGTAGTAGTAATAGTAGTAGTAGAAGTAATAGTAGTGGTGGTGGTGGTAGTAGTAGTAGTAGTAATAGTAGTGGTGGTGGTAGTAGTAATAGTAGTGGTGGTGGTAGTAGTAGTAGTAGTAATAGTAGTGGTGGTGGTAGTAGTAGTTGTAGTAGTAATAGTAGTAGTAGAAGTAATAGTAGTAGTAAAGGTAGCAGTAGTAGTAGTAGTAGTAATATTAGTGGTAGTAGTAGTAGTAGTAGTAGTAGTAGTAGTGGTGGTAGTAGTAGTAGTAGTAGTAGTAGTAGTAGTAGTAGTAGTAATAATAGTAACCAACTGTTATTGATACACTGCAACGTTAGGCTATCACTATGAATTGAAAATGGGGGACCCTGATGTAAACAAGACAAACGTCTTTCTCTGGTCTGCATCCCATAACGTTTTCATTCATTCATTCATTCTATACTGTCGATAATGACGCTTACCAAGACGTCTGAGCGATCCTCCACCTGTTGCTGTTGCCCAATGCCTCCATCTCCTGGCGATATCGAGGTCTGACGTTTGCTGCTGGTGTATTTTGCCTTACCGGCTCGAAATTGTATGGGGCTGGTCCGTCAAAGTCTCTCCGACGATTAAACCCATCTTCGTCTTGTGAGGCGTCCATTTGGATCAAGGAAATGGCTTTTCCGCGCTAGTCAAACTCCTTGTAGTGGTTCAGAGGAAGGCGGAAGTTGCCCGACGTGTAACGTAACCCCGTCCTTGACTGCGATGTGCAAGCCAGGGGCTGGCTCATTAATATGCAAGCCACACCTGTTGTGACGTCGGCGTTTGATAAGCTTTTTTGATTCGCGCGTGCATGTTATTCGTGCGTGGACCTTTTTAACTCTTTCAGAGTGGCATTTCCGGTGTCAAATGGAAAAAAATAAATAATGAAATTATATACCAATGATGTAAACTACCCATAATTGATCAGTAGGGTTTAACCTAGAGGTTGGCCTTTAAAGATACACCAGCGTATTCATACAGGAGAGAGGCCATACCACTGTGACCAGTGTGGGAAGAGCTTCATTGAATATGGACAATTAAAGATACACCAGCGTATTCATACAGGAGAGAAGCCCTATCACTGTGACCAGTGTGAGAAGAGCTTCAGTCAACTTGGAACCTTAAACACACACCAGCTTATGCATAGAGGAGAGAAGCCCTACCACTGTGACCAGTGTGAGAAGAAGTTCACCCAATCTAACACTTTAAAGATACATCAGCGTATTCATACAGGAGAGAAGCCCTATCACTGTGACCAGTGTGAGAAGAGCTTCAGTCAACTTGGAAACTTAAACACACACCAGCTTATGCATAGAGGAGAGAAGCCCTACCACTGTGACCAGTGTGAGAAGAGTTTCCGTAGATTTGCACATTTAAAGATACATCAGCGTATTCACACAGGTGTCAAACCCTAAAACTGTAGAAATATGATTTCAACATATCAACAGTGAATACTGAACATGAAATCCAACTATTATGAACCTTATCTGAAGAACTTCTGACCCTCATCTTCAAACACCAATTTTATGTCTAGAATTAAAACACAGATCTTTTTGATTCATGGTGTCCTACTCAATCATTCATGGCCAGTCTGTTATTATTCCATCCTTAAGTAATCCAAGTTATGTTTATTCATGATATGGTTACAATGATCAATTTGGCTTAAATGGGCACTTTCCCAAAAACGAAATTGATTTATTTTGTATATTACATTTTTTTAATCATTAATGTAAATTCTCTCCAGTAGTTCCACTTATTTTTTTAAATTAGCATTTCTTCCATTTGAAATATTATTTTAAGCCAAATAATTTTACTATCAACTATTTCAATATGTACATTGTTTATACCCATACATTATTAAGTTGAAAGCCATGTACACATAATATATATGTAATAAAAAAATGCATTAAATGGTAACAAAATATGATCTTTCTCTTCTGAGATTTGAAGTAATAAATGATTTGATACTGTAAATCAGCGGTTCTCAAACTTTACTTTACTTTATTTACATTTTTAACACATTAATTGCCAAGAACAAGTTAACTCGTTATTGCCCGCCAATCGAATATCGCCAACAACGAGTAAACTCGTTATTGTGATCGTTGTTTCTTTTATTAGCTATTGCCATTTATAATTCATCCACCAAGGCTCTGGGAAACTCTGACACTCTGTCTGTGATTGCAACGGTCTGATACCGCCGCCTGGTGGATTTCGGCCAATGTTGCACTTACTTTTCTACAGGAAGTATGACTCTGCATCGGTGAATGTCGTCCCGGCACAGTTTTCTTGTAACGTGAATCCAGATGAACAGTCGAGTGCATTGAATCGCCTTCGAGACGCAAGAATCATTATGCTTTTGGAGTTTATGGTGTCGGCCAAATGGACATATGATCTAGCAGATGGCAATCAAATAATTGGAATATTTTTCCTCCAGTATCATCTGTCAGAGGTAAGAGGAATCTAACGTTAATTCCAGCTCGATTGTCCATTTCTTTCATTGCAATCCATCTGATCAGCGTATGGGGTTGTACTAAAGAAAGCCGTTATTGACAATCAATTAATCAGAAACGACCCCCCCCCATTTCCTTCATGCATGATGGAGCATAATATATACCGATCATATGCATTTGAAATTTTTATTTTAGCGTGTATAGGGACGAAATGCCAATCGATTATATATCGAGTATAATATGCATTGGGGCCTATAACTCGCGTTCTAGGAATGACCGCAGACCACTCTAAAAACATACTTATATTCACAACGGTATTAAACGACAATGTATGAATGGAAAAATATAACGTTCCCACATCCTGAACGATAGATACCCGATGTCGAATGGGCCATAGTAGTGCAGATATAGCTATAATATTTAAATAGTTATAGCCCTGTAAAGAAGGTATAGGCTTACAGCGGTGGCGTTAGAGCTATAAGATGCTCATATTGCGTGCGTCTCTACATTTCGTAGCCGCTTTTCTGCAGACCCCTCTCTGATTGGTTGAGCCCATTTCTGCAGACCCCTCACTGATTGGCCGAGCGCGCGCATGCGCATGAGCCGCGACAAGCTCCTCTAGCCAGGAGTCAAAACTCTGTTAAGCTCCAGAGAGAGAGGCTGAAAACCCACAGTTGTTGCCCGACGGATGGGAGCCGAATCCCGGATCCGAGTTTTCTGATGAATAGCCCCAAAACATGGAGGTCGCGAACGCAATTTATACGCATGGAAGTATTGATTACGCCATAACGAATCATTAAAAAAATATACCGTTAACTGGAATATGTTGTGTGTGCCTTTACACATATGTTGGATAGGCTTATGTAATTGGTTTGTCATTAAAAACCAATAGGCTTCGCTGACCAGAGCTCTCTCAGATTCAAAGTTTTAATTGCAGCCTGGAACATATATGTTTCGGAACCAATGTGTAACTAGACAGTTACAATATAACATTTATATTAATTAACCCAGTTAATGCCTTAAGAGAAAGAGTCTGGTGGTCAATTGCTACGGAAATGTTGTGTCTTACTAATAATAACAAATTCCTTGGTCAATAGAAGTCTCTGTGATACTTTCTGAATATGATTTGGGAACATCAAATGGGCAGGCCGCGAAATAACATAACGTTACAATGTACAGTTTCTGACAGCTGGCTGTGTTGTGAAATGTGCATAACGTTATGAATAAACCGCAAAGTCACGCGAAATAACGTTATACGCGATTGATATAACATTACATCCGCCTTTTACTGCGTGACGAGCTAAACCAATCAGAGAGGGGCTTCGCTCAACCAATCAGAGAGGGGTCTGCAGAAATGGAGTTCAACCAATCAGAGAGGGGTCTGCAGAAATGTGGCTACGAAATGTAGAGACGCATATTGCGTGGCAGGGATTGTGTTAATGTTTTGGCAACATATTTTGGCTAAATATGCCTCGTTTTATAAATGTGTATTAGGGAAGCTCGATATTGGCTTTTTTACCGATACCGATATACCGATATTGTCCAACTCTTAATTTCCGATACCGATATCAACCGATACCAACCGATACCGATATATGTAGGGTCCCCCCCCCCCCCCCCCCCCCCCCAAAACGGAATAATTTCAGGTAATTAACATTACATATCTCTTGTTGTGGAATTAACACAACATTATGCATACTTTTGACAATAAATAAAATCAGAATTTGTTCTTACTTGCTTGCCTGGGTAAATAAAGGTTATAGAAAATGAAATATTTGAAAACCGATACCGATATTTTCCGATATCACATTTTAATGCCAATATCGGCCGATAATATCTGTAGGCCGATAATATCGGACATCCCTAGTATTAACCTCTTCCACCTGTTCCATCGGCGGACCGCAAATGACATCACGTCATAAATCAATCTCTCCAGACTGTTTGACAAAAGTATCGTTTTATTTTTCAAACAAATTCAAGTATAACCATGTCACAACAGCATTTATAATGTATATTATCATCAATACGTTAATTTACCAATAGGTTAAAGTGTTATTCGATAGATTTTCATTTTTGTTCTTGGTGTTGTATAGTTCGCGAAAGTCGACCATTTAGGAAGATTTGAACATCGGGAATTGTAGTTTTTTTGCAGCCATTTTGTAGAGGACACCGAGAGCTTTCGATGAGCGTTGGAATTTTTCCAAACGACACTTCCGAAGCCTCTATGGGGTTTCAAGCTAATTACATCTGTATGAATTCTTTTAATATCTCTTATTATTCGGGATAATAAACCGCACAACTTAACGTTATTGACATATATTGAAGCGCAGTTCATTTCTCTTCCCTATTTTTAGCAATAATTAGATTTGAAATTAGTTTCAAAATGGTGGCACCCTGATTAAAAAAAAAGGCTGTTCTTATGCACGCCTGGTGATACTAAATCCAAATTGAACTCGGGCATTTGAAATATAAGATTTGGCACAATCCATAAATGTGCGAATTGGCTATAATAAGGTAATTTGCCTGCTATTCTATATTCTATAATAATATTTCAAATTGCATTGGTCCGGATGGGAGAATTCAGTACTGTATCTACAAAACCTTCTGTTTAATCATCTTCCCTTTATTCATTTCCTTAGATGTTTTGTACACATGATCTCAAGAAGGTCCTGAATGTTTTTCATGTCTGGTCATTATTAGCATGGTGTTATTCACTCTCAAAGATGCAAAGAAAAATCATAATTCATATTCTCCTTTGTTTCATCACAATTTAAGCAAGCCTAGTAATAGACACAATATTTCTGACACTGGGAATACATTCACTGAGGTCCATAGATGTCCCTAGATACCAATAATCTACAAATGGGTCTTGTAGAAGTGGAGCAATATTCCATTTACTTAGGTATGTATTTTAGGCGGATTTTCAGAAAATAGGGCTCCGGGCATAAGAGGTTAATAACATAGGGTCTCATTCTCCAATATTTTCCAAAGACTTCTCTTATGGCAACCATTTTGGAACCGACTGAGACAGAATCGACGACAAGTTCACTCTGATTCCCCAACGCGTGGGGAAGATGTCGTCCCAAACGATCACAGCTGGGATGCCGGCGTTGAGGGATGTCACCATTCTGAAATGTGAATGCGCGTCCCCGTCCAGGTCATTTGCATACAAACCACGCCTCCGAAGCTCCTTATAAGGCAGCCAATAGGGCAGTGTGCAAATGAAATTGCAAAAAGTCAATAGTTAGACACACCTGTCCAGCTCATAAGAATGCAACTGATGATGCAGCCGTGTGAAAATGGTGGCCGATATGCGATATGCTTTGCGACCGATCAAAATGAGATTAGATTAATGTATTGTCATCATATTATATTATATTATATATTATATATATTATATATTATATTATTATATATTATATTATAATACAGCTCGTGGTGCACCTGCCGCAGCGCGCGCACGCACACATGCACGCACGCGCGCAGTACTGTATAGCCTACGTGCGTAATGAATGAACGCAGTATAGGCTTATATTATTCTAATGACTTGTTTTATTAGGAGAGCAGCACAGATACTGCGCTGCCCGTAGTACAGTCCACCATGCAGTCCGCTCATGGTACGCCCGACTCTGGCGGCCTAAATATGTGTACTGTACTTACTGTATGTATAGGGCAGAGCATATATATAGTATCTACTAAATCCTAATGAAACAAGTAATTAGAATAATATAAGCCTACTGTTCATTCATTAGACACGTAGGCTATACTGTGTGCGTGTGTGGCACACACAACAAGACTATTTCCACGCGATTAGCTTTATTTCTTATTTATTTATTTATCCACTGTCATTTGCAGTGTTGGTGTAGTAGGCTACATAGTGTATTTCAATATCTGGTTTATTGATTAATGATATATTTGAAGGAATGCAGGTTATAGCTATATCAAACAAATGTCTGTCCCATTGTACCAATCAATGGGATATATTGCATGTTGGCGATAACCTGCATTCTTTCAAATGTATAATTAATCAATAAAACAGATATGTAACAAATAAGAAATACAAATTCCACAGAAGGCATTGTTTCCTCAATCAAACGTTTTTTTCCACAGAAGCAACATATTGCATTCTCGCAACATTGCATGGCGAGGCCTAGACATATTAAAACACATTTGTGTCAACTTTAAGCGGGCAAGCTGCATATGACAACAAAAAAGAAAAGCCACTCAAAAGCATGTATTTAACAAATAAAAAAAAATCTAAACACGGTTTTATATTAACTTAATAAATAAACAAAATCTACCTATGTCCAATAGTCCTAACTAAATAACAGATTACGCACATAAAATGCTGAAAACAACTGTACTAACGAAGCCAACAACGGGACGCCGTCAAAACCAGTGATGGGCAAGCTACTTGGAAAATGTAGTAAGCTACACTACAAGTTACTCTCGATTAAATATAGCTCAACTACAACGGAAGCTATCCCCAGAGAAATGTAGGAAGCTACACTACAAGAACATGGCAAAAATAGCTAGCTACATCGGCACAACTTTTTTTTATAATTCTTTTTTTATATACTTCATGATCAAGTTTCCACCAAACAAATAGGCAGGCAAAAAAATCTCAGTTTGATTGTTTATTATAAAACAAACTGAAACTGGAAACAAGCCCTCTGTCTGGCTTTTTGTGTCATCCTTTTAACATGTACTTGTATTAATGTACCTTGCGGTACCATGTACAAAATGTTAATAAAGTATGAGGAAAAAACTGGAAACGTAATAAATAAAAGGCAGTGAAACAATAATCAAATAAAAACCAAAATATATACTATCTCTATTGGAATGGAGACTTTTCAGCACAGGATAAACTACTGTTTCAACTCAAACCACAGTAGCAAAATGACAACGTTTGCCTTTTCAAATGTCTTATTCTCATCCTATTCTTATTATTGTATTATTGCACAATCGTTTGCGGGCAAGACCCCCCGCATTTCACTGTATACTTGTATCCCGTGACAAATAAAACTCTTGACTTGACTTGACTTGACACTTGTGCAGACAGTTGACAGTTGCTGAGTAATGATTTGACAACTTCTGTCCATAATAAATATAACCCCGACAGTGATCAATGGCCAATGGCTCAGCTTCAACTCCCATATGAAATGCACACACACACACACACAGAGGAGTACCGCAAACGCTAACGTTAATACACTATTGACACAAACAGATGAATGAACGAGCTCCTACTGCAAATTAACTAATTACGACTTATGTACTTATTGATTCGATACTTTCTTTCGGTCCCGAAGTCTTGGTACAGGCTAGCTCCTTTCTTTAGCAACAGCCAGGAAATCACTGCAGCATTAGGAAATGAGTGCAAGGACGTATTTGCTGCTTGCCCGTTTTGTGCATAATTTCAACGTTATACACACTTCCTTGAATTGTTGATTGTAGGCGGAACGAGCTGAGGTATGCAGATCAGATTTCTTACACGTCACAGAATGAGTCAATTCAGAATGGCTTGTTTCAGTGGGGGGGGGTATTGTCTCAGCTGAACTGCAGAAACGGAACATGGTACAGATTTCACATTTAGTCAGTGTTGGTACAACCCCACATTGCTTGAAAACAATGCAAAACACTGGAAAAGGCAATTTTTACAATAGGGGACTTTTAATAAATCCATTTCCAATAGGCCTAACTAAATAGCATTATACATGCTGAAAACGCTGAAATCAACCTAACAAAGCAACAATAGTATTTTTAATGAGGCTATTATTATTTTGCAACAAGATAGCATACATGGGGAATGGCTTCTTTTAACTGTTACGCGAGGTGGTCTGCCATCTGCCGACCCAGTAAACTTCTGGTTAGCAACACAGCAGTGGTGACTCGCCAGTCCTCGTGATGTAGTGGCAAGTGACGGTAACATCGTTTTTGGTCATCAGGGCAGTCCAGCTGTCTGTCGTCAATGCAACCGAGCACCTGTAACGTTAGCTAGCTGCGCAAGCAACTCCAAACTTTGCATCGGTGTATTGTGTTTGCAGTGTTCTTTTCTCTTGCTTATTTTCCAGACACAGAGTTAGTTGCCTCCTCGTCATTTATATTGCGCCCTTTATCTGTTCATTGAAACATGCTTTGAAAATACACCATTCTACTAACGGCTACAATGTAATGAGACAAACAACATTGTAACATATCATGATTGTTGTTGATGTCATGTGTTCGAGTAAATCCATAACGATCAATCATCAAATGATTAAAAATGTATCGATCTTCGATTAATTGTTAACATCCCTAGTTACTATATTCCTTTTTATATTTTTCTAGATGTGTTGTTTATTTCCTCTTTGTGTGAGTAAGCACCAAGCTAACATCCTAGTATGTTCTTGTGTTTTTGTTTTGTTCTTGATTTATTGTGATGTTTCTTCTTGACTTGTTTAAAGAAGACGTGTCTGGCCCATGGGGACATTAACATGTGTTGTCGGGCCTTACAAATAAATTGTATTTGATTTTATTTGGTTCTTACACTTGCTCCTACCATTAGGACCCACCGTGACACAGGTGTCACATGTACTTTACATGTTCTGGACATTTCCATATAAAGCTTTATCCTTGATTTTACCTCATGAAGTCCCACAGGGACACCGGTGGAACATCCTGGTGGGGTCATGTGACTGATCATGTGATGTTGTGCTCCCATAAACCACCTTTCCACAATGCTGACTGTAACTGAGGGGTACAATTCCCTGACTGTATTACTAGATATGATACTTACTACCACTACCTTTGTACTTAATATTCGGCCACCCAGTACACGGCATAAATATATTATCATGAACACTCTCACGTAGATGAAACGGATCCAACACAAATGTACGAATTAGAAACGGGTCTTTATTTCCTACACAGCGATGGTGTGTAGAATAAGCACTTAATCACTTAATTACATTTATGAATTGAAATAGTATGCACTTTTATGGCAAGGAGTATTCGTCGGTATATCAATAGATAATGTCCAATCTCTGAAGGCGCAGGTGGTAAATATACGACCTGGAATAGTTAAGGAATAACAGCAATGATACTTTAATGATTATAGGCTGGATACACTAGAGGGGGTTAATCCGGTCGCTTGTAAGCCGACAGGAGTAGGAGGGGGGGGGGGGGTAGAATCCAGCTGCCTCGTCCGGCCAAGGGTATCCCAGGTGAACCCACTGTAGTGCCGTTCAATGCGCCGGCGATCCTTTGACCACAGATGAAAGCAGGTGGACTCTTTGTGGGCCGGCTCTCTCCGGTCCACGGGGGAGAGATGTGGAGAGACCTCGTCTTGCAGAGCGTCTCCTCACCTTGCGTCCTCTCCAGGGGGGGGGGTTCCAACACACGGTAGTGTCGGGGGTCTTTATCCATAGAATAATCAAAGTATCCAAAGCATAATCCGTGCCTGGGAAGGCGGGCTGTCGTCGGTAGAATAATCCGGTATACAGGTCCACTCGCTCGTCGGCTCTGGGGCTCCTCGGGTGCAGCTTCACATAGGGTCAACCACCCTGGGTAAGCAGCCAGTTCTCTGCCCGAAACGATGGGGTACTGACTACGGTAGTATTCTCACCGCACGAAGCACTATATATTAACAGACTATTATTAGCTTAATAGACTACGTCCAACTCGACGATATAGTGCCAAATATGACTATTCAAATATTAATATACACGATGTCTCAATACCGATGGTAGGCCGAACTTGGCCTTACTCCCACACGTGGCATCGCGGGGAGGCTTTACGTCTGTGACTCTATTGGAGGGTAAGAAACTGGACTGAAAAGAAAGTCCTACTTTAGTAGCGCAGTATATATACGCACTATGAACAAATAGTCCCATTAGTGGTGCGGTAGCCAAATTCCTACGCGGAACTAGGACTTGCTCGTACATGTCGAGCGGTACGTTTGAACTGGGTCTGAGGGGTATGGCAGCCTGGCACCAAGGTCTCGACCAATAGTAGAATGGAGACTATTATGGGATGTTCAGTAGGCTAGAATGGATATTCAATGCATATTGTACAAGGAATATACAAGGGATATCAGGGAATATTAGAGAATATACAAATACAATTAAATATATATAAATAAATATATATATTCGGTTTAATCTGGCCCTTCACAACAGCCACCCCCTGAATAGGTCCCAGACCTAATCAGTTAAACGGAGACAGATTAATCGCGTTGTCTATTTACACATAAGGGTTTGCTGTAGGGGTCAGTCAACTTCACAAAGTCATAGGGTTGTAGGGTCATGGTCATCATCGATTGTGTCTGGGAGTCGAGGCAGTTCTATGAGCCTTGCCACGGGACGGGTGTAAGTGCGACCCTGGACGAGCACTTCAGCTGCTCGGACCTTGCCGTCGGCACCGGTGATCACTTTGCTTACGCGGCCGGCCGGCCACATAGCTCTGGGCAGTGATTGATCAATAATCATGACGACTGTTCCTTCTGTCAAATTGTCTCTCTCCTTTACCCACTTCTGGCGGGTCTGTAGAGACGGTAGGTAGTGCAGTAGGAAACTGTTCCAAAACTTGTCGGCTAATACTTGGCTGTACCTCCACATTCGTCGGCCGTTCGCTTCTTCAGGCCGGTACATTGTCTGGGGTAATGTGGGATCTAGCCGCCCCATCAGGAGTGTGTTGGGGGTAACTGGGTCGATATCAGCCACATCACTGGAGACATATCCGAGGGGCTTCGAGTTAAGTACTCCCTCAATCTCCGTGAGGACTGTTTCTGCTCCTGCGTGATGTACATCCTCATCGTATTTCTTTATAATCAGCTCTGTGACCTTGTGTCGGCTGTTCAATACGATCGGGTATTTAATGTCATCCGGTAGATTGGGGGCTCTGCGTAGGCGACCACCCACTCTGATGAGGGTATGAGCGTCGCTCTCGGGGGCCAGGTGAATTAATCTGCTGTCGGATGGGACGGGCTTTCCTCCCTGTAGACAGGCCAATTCATCGGGGAACGAGTCTCTCTGGGCTCGCTGCAGTAGAAGCAATTCTGCTTCCTCGTAGTTAGCTGCTGACATATCAGCGGGGGACTTGCACTCCGGGTGGTACCGCAGGAATGTTCTTTGTTGTGCACTCTC
Source organism: Notolepis coatsorum (assembly GCF_963971535.1). Taxonomy (NCBI): domain Eukaryota; kingdom Metazoa; phylum Chordata; class Actinopteri; order Aulopiformes; family Paralepididae; genus Notolepis; species Notolepis coatsorum. The sequence goes on from NC_140176.1 coordinate 117,789,888, forward strand.
TATGGACGTGCAATCGTTTATGTTAGGGTCGGTGGAGGCTACGGTGCTCAATCCACAGAACACAGACTTCTTAATTTCCACCTCCTCTGGACTTGCTTCCCTCGGGATAGGCATGGGCCACTGTCCTTCCGGGAGTCTTAGGAATGCGGGGCCGTCACTGTAGACATTGCGACGGGTGAGGTCATCCAGGGGCATCCCCCGGGTGATGACGTCAGCTGGGTTCTGTTTTGTATCGACGTAGCGCCACTCTGTTTCTCCGGTTAACTCTTCGGTTAAGTCTTGAATCTCGGTGACTCTGACTCCCACGAAGACTTTGTACTTGCATGAGTCCGATTTGATCCAGGCGAGTACCGTCGTGGAATCTGACCACAGGATTGTTCTAGACACCGGTATGGTGAGCTCACGTTGGATGAGCGTGGCTAGGTGCGCTCCGGCTAGGGCTGCGCAGAGCTCTAGACGTGGGATAGATTGTTGCTTGCGTGGGGCTATTCTCGAGCGGGCGAGGACAAATGCTGTGTAGATCTCTCCCCCCTGGTCTTGGGCCCGCAAGTAGGCTACTGATCCGTATGCGACCTCTGAGGCGTCACTGAAGACGTGTAAGTCCATTTTACATGTCTCTGGCCTCACCGTGGGTGGGAAGTAGCTTCGGCGCATATTAACGCCTGGGAGTGAGTGGAGCTCCATCTCCCACTCTCTCCAGGTGGATGCAAGGTGTGCGGGAATGGGGTCGTCCCAGCCCTGGTCCTTGTCCCACAATGCTCGTACAATCATTTTTGCCCTGGTGGTGTACGGTAGAATACATCCTAGCGGGTCATATTGTCGGGCGTGTGTTGTGTACACACTCCGTCTGGTGGTCGGCGCCGCCGCCGGCCTTCCCTGCTCCGTAGTCAGGGGCTTGTGTCTGTAGTGAAGCGAATCTGTTTTGAATCGCCACACCAATCCCAGGGTCATCTCCTGGGCTTCTCCCGGGATTGTAGCCATCCAGGTCTCGCTGCTGGCTGCCTTGTCCTCGGAGGAGAGGCTGCGCAGGACTTGCGGATCGCTGCTGGCCCACTGCCTGAGATCAAAGCCGCCTTTGATCAATGAGGCGCGGAGTTTAATCAGGAGAGCCTCGGCTTCTTCCTGGGTTGAAAGGCTTTGTAGACAGTTGTCTACGTAGAAGCTGTTCTTTACGCTGTGTCGGACCTCTTCGTCCGCTGCTGGGTCCTCTGCTACATGTTTCTGTAGTGCAAATGTCGCACAGCAGGGGCTGCACGTCGTTCCGAAGGGGAGGACTTCCCATTGGTAGATGGCTGGGTGCTCATCTCCTGGCTTCTCTCTCCATAGGAACCGTAACAGGGGCTTGTCCGCCTCTACTAATCTCACCTGCAGGAACATTCCTTTAATGTCCCCGCTGATGGCCACCTTTTCCTGGCGGAAGCGGAGTAGAACGCCGAGTAGGGAGGGGCCGAGTGTGGGACCGGGCAGTAACTCTTTATTCAGATTTTGGGATCCGATCTGGTAGCTGCAGTTAAATACTATGCGGTCTTTACCGTTGTGATGGACCTTGTGGTGGGGCACGTACCACGATTCAGTGGTCTGGTCAGCCTCTTTAATGTCCATCTTTGTGACGTGTCCCGCTGTGATGAGCTTCTCAATCTCAGCGCGGTATACACTCTCTTGGGCGGGGTTCTTGGCTAAGCGCCGCTCCGTGTTCAGCAGGTACCGTTCTATGGCGTCTGTCTTGGCGTGGAAAGTAGGCATTCCTTCTCGCCGCAGGAGTGGCGTGGCGTATCTCAACACGCCGTTGACCGGGACTCTCTTGGTCCCTGTCTCGAGGAGGTGAATGGCGTAAATGTCATCTTTAGAGCGAATGTCTTTCTTTCCATTCTTAAAGGGCATTTGTTCCAAGCTCCATAGCCGCTCTACGTGTTGCAGGAGTGCGGTTTCTCCCTCTGTGACTCGGGAGTGGAGACATCTAGTGGCTGTACTTCGGTTGAGAGATTTGGCGAGCGGGCCTTGGAGAGTCCATCCCAAACGGGTCTCGACTGCTGCAGGACAGCCTCGGGGTCCGGTATGAACCCGGTCTATCGGGACAATGAGGTCTGCATGGTCGGAGCCTATCAACAGGGTCGGCATAGCATTGTCTATGAGCGGGATCGGTAACTTGCGCAGATGTGCATATTTCTCCATCAGCTTGGCGACGGGGTATGTGTACCGCGACAGTCCTATTTCTTGGCTGGTGAAAGCGTCTGCAATCTGGTACCGTCGCTCAGGCTGGCCGCTTGCTGCGATAGAGAATGAGACATTCTCGCCCTTTATCGTCTTCAAATCTCGTCTTATTGTCCGAATTGTCATTTGGGTTTCGCTTCCCCGCAGCCCTAGCTGGGCCGCAGCGGAGGCGAGCAGCAGGGTCTTCTCTGACCCGTCATCGAGGACGGCGTAAGTGTCCAGGACTTTATTCTGGTAGCTTAGTGTCACACGCACTACTTTTAGGAGTACTCGGGCTCCACTGCTGCTGGCGGGATCGATGTACATGACGCTCGCTTTGCGGCTGGATGGTGCAGGTGAAGGGCGCCGTCTGTTACTGTCGTGAAGTATGTCCAGATGGGCTCCATCGCACTTGGTGCACCTTTTCTTTAAGCGGCATTCGGCTGCCATGTGTGAGCGCGCACAGCGAAAACAGCGCTTGTTGGACTTTATCCATTGACCTGCTTCCTCCGCGTTCAGCTTGGGGAAGGAGTCACATTGCGCTAGCCAGTGTTCTTTCTCACAGTAGGGGCACACTATCTTCCACTTCTCCGTTCTGGAGGGGGTACTGTGGCTCCTGCTGCTCGGTACTGACTCCGATTGGTGCATCACAGTCACCGATCTTCTTCCATCATTTAGTCGTCTGGTTCCTTCTCTGGAGCCAGGGGTGCTCCGTCCGAATGTATCTAGCCGTAGGCTGCTGACTTCTCTCGCCAGGAAGTCTGCTAGATCGAGGAGGTTCGGTTCGGGGCCATTCGGGTCTCTGTGGTCCCTCTGCCGCCTAAAGCGCTCCTGACGAGCGGGCGGCAGCTTCTCCAGGATCCTTTCCACATTTGAGTTGGCGTAAAGTTCATACTTCCCCTTCTCTCTTTGCGCTCCCAACATCCCTACCAGGGACTGCACTCTGATGGACAGGTCGTCCAGTGCTCGATTGTCTATTGCTGGGGGTAAGCGGTCGATGTGTCGGATCTCCTGGATCACGTAATCCCATATGCGCCCATACCTCTGGTCCAATGCTACCAGCGCTGCTGTGTATGGGGTGGTGGAAGTCGCGTAGGCGAGCGCTATATTATGTGCGCGGGGCACCTTTAAGTGCTGCAGTAGGATGGCGTATTTGTGGCGTTCATCCAATACATCCACCAACATGGTCTCCAGACACATGCGGAGTTCTGTATACTGGGCCCGGTTCTCTTGGGTGAAGTCGGGTACCATAGGCGTGCCAATGTATGACGCTGACTGTGGATACATCGGCGAGCGTTGGGGGAGAGGCCTCCTAGGCGAGTCTCCTCCCGCTCCTTGGTATGGGCTGGTACCGGCAGTGTACCATGGCCCGCTTGTCCAGGTGCTGTTCCTCGGTGCGGGTCGTGCGTCGTGCTCACCCGTGTATAGAGTCGGGGGTCTGTAGCGCAGCTCCGCGGGAGTATAGCCTGGGCTGTACCGGACCTCCTGGTCCGGTAGAGTACTGTGCTGTCTTCGGGCGCGGTTCTCCTCCTCTTCCTCTTCGTCTTCAGTTAGGTCATCCAGTGCTTGTAGTCTCTGGTTTAGCCTCTCCACAGGATATGCTGCTCCTTCCCGGTTGCTAGGTCTCGCTTGGACCGGTGGGGGGAGGTGGTCTGTGGGGGGTATAGACCTCGTCTGTTGGTCAAGTTCAGGGTTGTTTACTCGGCTAGGGGATGCCGCCCTGGAGGTGTGTCTAGACGAGTTCCTGGAGCCTCTGGCGGAGGGAGAGGGTGTTGTCCGTCTGATCAGCTGTTCTATTAGTTGCGCTTGCTGTCTGTCGCGCTCTGCGTCCCGTAGAGCACCAGCAGCTGCTCGCTGGCTGTCTGCTCGGTCTCGGGCCACATTCTCTTCCATCTGAATGCGTCTTATTTCCAGGCGTATGTGCTCTTCTTCGCTCCGTTGCTGTAGCTGCAATCGATCGCGTTCACCCTGGAGTCTATCGCGTTCAGTAGAGGCTTTCAGGCTGACGAGGAATGCCTGCTGTAGGGTCCTCTCTGCCTCGCTGGGAGAAGGCGGTTGTATAGGGGAGCCTTCCCTCGGGGTACTCCTTGCGGAGCCTTGGAGCTCTATCTCCACGGTGCTCTCCCCGTCTTCTTCCGTGCCGAGTTCTCTCTCGGTAGCGTTGTATTCCTCCCGGGACTCATCGGGGACTACTTCTTCAGTACTGGCGGGGTGTGAAGTCATGTCTGGTTCCCACTGGTCCCCACCGTGAACTTGGTCAGTTACATTAGAGCCCGTAGGGGCCTCTATGGTCGGGGTAGTCTGGGCGTTGGGGTTAGACATACTTTTACTTTCTAGTTTTACCGCGTTTACTGTTAGTAGAAGACTAGGTTGTTGACTGACAGCGTAAGCCTCTAAGTACTGAGGGAGCCGTCGTTCGCGCTGCGGGCGTTGGTTAGGAGGATCGTTTCGTGGAGTGTTCATCATAGGCCATTTCAATATTAATAACACTATATTAATATTACACTAATTACCATCCGGCTCGAAGGACCAATTGTAACTGAGGGGTACAATTCCCTGACTGTATTACTAGATATGATACTTACTACCACTACCTTTGTACTTAATATTCGGCCACCCAGTACACGGCATAAATATATTATCATGAACACTCTCACGTAGATGAAACGGATCCAACACAAATGTACGAATTAGAAACAGGTCTTTATTTCCTACACAGCGATGGTGTGTAGAATAAGCACTTAATCACTTAATTACATTTATGAATTGAAATAGTATGCACTTTTATGGCAAGGAGTATTCGTTGGTATATCAATAGATAATGTCCAATCTCTGAAGGCGCAGGTGGTAAATATACGACCTGGAATAGTTAAGGAATAACAGCAATGATACTTTAATGATTATAGGCTGGATACACTAGAGGGGGTTAATCCGGTCGCTTGTAAGCCGACAGGAGTAGGAGGGGGGGGGGGGTAGAATCCAGCTGCCTCGTCCGGCCAAGGGTATCCCAGGTGAACCCACTGTAGTGCCGTTCAATGCGCCGGCGATCCTTGGACCACAGATGAAAGCAGGTGGACTCTTTGTGGGCCGGCTCTCTCCGGTCCACGGGGGAGAGATGTGGAGAGACCTCGTCTTGCAGAGCGTCTCCTCACCTTGCGTCCTCTCCAGGGGGGGGGGGTTCCAACACACGGTAGTGTCGGGGGTCTTTATCCATAGAATAATCAAAGTATCCAAAGCATAATCCGTGCCTGGGAAGGCGGGCTGTCGTCGGTAGAATAATCCGGTATACAGGTCCACTCGCTCGTCGGCTCTGGGGCTCCTCGGGTGCAGCTTCACATAGGGTCAACCACCCTGGGTAAGCAGCCAGTTCTCTGCCCGAAACGATGGGGTACTGACTACGGTAGTATTCTCACCGCACGAAGCACTATATATTAACAGACTATTATTAGCTTAATAGACTACGTCCAACTCGACGATATAGTGCCAAATATGACTATTCAAATATTAATATACACGATGTCTCAATACCGATGGTAGGCCGAACTTGGCCTTACTCCCACACGTGGCATCGCGGGGAGGCTTTACGTCTGTGACTCTATTGGAGGGTAAGAAACTGGACTGAAAAGAAAGTCCTACTTTAGTAGCGCAGTATATATACGCACTATGAACAAATAGTCCCATTAGTGGTGCGGTAGCCAAATTCCTACGCGGAACTAGGACTTGCTCGTACATGTCGAGCGGTACGTTTGAACTGGGTCTGAGGGGTATGGCAGCCTGGCACCAAGGTCTCGACCAATAGTAGAATGGAGACTATTATGGGATGTTCAGTAGGCTAGAATGGATATTCAATGCATATTGTACAAGGAATATACAAGGGATATCAGGGAATATTAGAGAATATACAAATACAATTAAATATATATATATAAATAAATATATATATTCGGTTTAATCTGGCCCTTCACAACACTGACTGATGGTGGTGACTAAATGACAGAAGTAGCTAGCATTCAAAAGCTATATATATTCTTGTTACTAAAAGGTAATATTTGCCCATTTAAGAATTATAATGCTTACATAACATGTTCTTTATTATATATAACCTGTTGTGAACACATTTCTTGAATAAAATGATAAAGAAAACAATTGATAAAAATCGCTGTGACACATACGTCACACCGGGCATATCACCTTAAAATGTTCATGAAAATGTTATGTGACATATATGTCACAATACGAACAATTATTATGATCTGCTCAGTTAATTTGTCTGATTCAATGATATTTAGTTAATATATTTTATATTGTTCAATTGTTCAAAGCATATTAAAACAAATATCAGTCATATTTCAATGTAGTACCCTGTAGTGCCATGTAGTAGTACCCTGTAGTGCCATGTAGTACCCTGTAGTGCCATGTAGTACTCTGTAGTACCATGTAGTACCATGTAGTGCCATGTAGTACCCTGTAGTACCCTGTAGTGCCATGTAGTACCCTGTAGTGCCATGTAGTACCATGTAGTACCCTGTAGTGCAGGGACGTGCACAGGACTTTAGAGGGGCAGGTGCTCAAAGGCTGAAAAGGGCACTACACTTGTGTGTATATATTAACAGAGCGTGCGTAGCGTGTGAGCGCGATTTTTAAGGGCCCTTTTTCGGGCGGGGGGCCCCCTTTTTATGCTTTTTGAGGGGTTTTGGTGATCAAATATTGAATATTGAACTATAATAATCAGTGCAGGAGCTCACTTATCCTTGAAAGACACTTTTATCACTGACTTAAAAGGCCCATACATCTCCATAAATGTTCAGGGGGGAGGGAATAAGTGCTTACCCTACAGACCCCAAGAAGTGCTGTATATTCTGTATTGTTTAATATAAATGCATTTTTTATTCCAATCCCGATTTGTATTTGAGATTCCCAAATCCCATCGGACTTGACTTCTTCGTGTCCCTCAATGAGTGTAATACCAGCATTCAACTGTATGCGCCACAGCGGTTTCTATCATCATCACCACCCACGCTATGCATAAAATATATAGGTCCGCGGAGAGGCACGCTGAGGAGGCCGTGCAAACTGCAATGGAATATGGGGCATCTCTCTCTCTTTACCTAATATTTTGATTCTATCCTGAATTTTTTCAGTTGGAAGGGCAGTCTATATGCTTAACAGAAAAAAAAGGGCACTTTTTTGATGAGGCTCAAAAAGGCAGGTGCTCAAGCACCCCTTGGCCTCTATGTGTGCACGTGCCTGCTGTAGTGCCATGTAGTACTGTCAAGACTTTTGGTTTATTTAATATAAGGATCAGATCTATGTGAAGGGGTCTAAATAAGTTAACAGGTGTTTGTGCTTGTGAGCATGCGCAGTTGCCGCAGCTGCCTTTCAAATGGTGGCTGGCGATGTCATTCTTACTATAGCACTGATAGGATCACACCGCCCATTGGTAAGTGAACTTGATTAAGTGATTGAAACGTTATTAACTTGGCTATGTCACATATAAACACAATGTAATGTATCACGTTGGCTGCTGGCTGCTAATGCAGCCTGTGGATAATATTTGCATGTGCACGGTGTTAGTGATGCTGGCTAAATTAATTAATGTTGTGTCTGAATGTTTGCCGCTAGCTTGTGGCTAGGCTAGCATACTTTGCCGAAGGTGAACGGCTGAGCTAGTGTCTGTGTGGCTTTCCCGATTTGTCACGGTGAGATTCATGTGGCGGAACTTTGGTGTGTGTGTGTGCTCTGATGAATGAGAACTGCTGTCTAGTCTCGTTGTGTGGGTTTGTGTCTGAGACGACAGCTTGAGTGGCTTGTGTGTTGCGGAGGAGGAAGTAAACATTGCCAGGCCACTGTTAAAGGGGACATGACAAGCAGGTTTGATGAAATGTATAGCATGTATGAAATGTATAGTGTATGTATATTCAATAGTAGATTGATAGTATATTAATATATATATAACTATTAATATTATGCTTAATTAATGTGTATGGTACTGTGCATTTTGTTCTGTTTCACAGGTTTTTGACCTATGGTAAAGCTATGGTAAAGCTGTGGAAATTATAACCTATGGACAGTCAAGCTATGGCTATCTAAAGAAAGAAACTATATACAAGCTATGGTTATCTAAAGAAAGAAACTATATACAAGTTATGGTCAACTGTGGGAATTATAAGGAGTTGTATTGTGGAAAAACATTTCAACTAGTTTGTTTAAAATAATATACCCTGTAGTATCATGTAGTGCCATGTAGTACCATGTAGTACCCTGTAGTACCATGTAGTATCCTGTAGTACCATGTAGTATCCTGTAGTATCATGTAGTACCATGTAGTACCATGTAGTACCCTGTAGTACCCTGTAGTACCATGTAGTATCCTGTAGTACCCTGTAGTATCATGTAGTACTCAAGGTCACCGTACAACAATAAAAAAAAGTTAATTAACAATCACAATACATTTAAAAAATAAAATAAAATCAGATATACGCCTGGTTTTGAGGTGGGTTTTGAATGGGATGATGGAGCCAATGTTCCTGATGTTGGGGGGGAGGGAGTTCCAAAGGCGGGGGGCAGAGCATTGATTGATTGATTGATTGATTGATTGATTGAAAACTTTATTAACAGATTGCAGAATGGGTACAGTACAGTACAGCTCAATACATACAATTGTTAAGGGGATGCAGACCAGAGAAAGACTTTCGTCTTGTTTACATCAGGGTCCCCCATTTTCAATTCATCGTAAAAATATATGACATACATGACATACAGATAGACAGTACTGCTACATATACATTTATGACATACCAGATTTGCAAATACAGTACTGTTTGTGATACCAAAAGAGTCCAGAAAAAAAGAGTATATACATTTGACGTAGAAACTGTACATTGGATTGGGTAGGTGGGGGTGGGGGGGACTGTACATTGGAGGTGGTTGGGTGGGGGGGGGGGGGGGGGTTGGGTAAGAGTGGGGGGGAGGTTGGGTAGGAGGGGTGGGTGGGGGACACTGTACAACTGTACAAACAAAACTGTACATTGGAATATTGACAAGACCATACTTGGTCATTTACTGTACATTGGAGGGGGTTGTTAGGACATTTACAGGGGCCAGTTTCGAATTGCAGTCTCCCTTAGGTGTTTTTTGAGAGTGTTTTTGAAAGCGGGTAGTGATTCACATTCCTTTACAGCTTTGGGTAGGGCGTTCCACATTGATGTGGCATAATTGCGAAACGTGTTTAGTCCCTTGTTTGAGCCGAATCTGGGTTTAACATGATTTGTGGAGCTCCCTCTGGTGTTGTGATCGTGGTATTCACTGACCTTTGGGAAGTATTTTGACATGTACATGGGTACCTTGGTCGTGTAGTGTATCTTGTAGACCAGGCCCATTGCAAGTTGCTGTACTCTGTCGTCTACTCTAAGCCATCCTAGGTTGTCAAAGTGGGCAGGGGTGAGGTGGGTTCTAGGAGTAAGGTCAAGCAGTAGTCTGACCAGTTTGTTTTGAGATGTTTGTAATTTTGTTTTTAGCGCCTTTGAGGTGCTTTGGTACCATGAGGTGCAAGCATAGTCATAGTACCCTTGAATGAGTGCTCCTGCCAGAAGGCTGAAGGCTCTTGACCCCATGGTGGACAGACGGGCTGGGGTGACGGTCAGGTTGATGGAGGAGGCAGACCTGAGGGACCGGGTGGGAATGTTGATGTGGAGGAGGTCGGACAGGTATGGAGGGGTGAGGTTGTGGATGGCCTTGAATGTATGGAGGAGGATCTCGTAGTCTATGCTGTGTTTAATGGGAAGCCAGTGTAGTTGGCGTAGGATGGGGGTGATGTGACTGATGACAGGGGTTCTGGTTATTATACGGGCAGCAGCGTTCTGGACCAGTTGGAGCTTATGGAGGAGTTTGTGGGGGAGACCAAAGAGAAGGGAGTTGCAATAATCCAAGCGGGAAGTGACGAGGGAGTGGACCAGGATTGCGGCGCTGTTGGGGGTGAGTGAAGGGCGGAGGCGGTTGATGTTGCGAAGGTGGAAGTAGGCGGACCGGATGGTAGTACCATGTAGTACCCTGTAGTACCATGTAGTATCCTGTAGTACCCTGTAGTACCCTGTAGTACCATTGTAATGTATATTCATTAATATTTCACTGAAGGATTACAGATCATTAGATCTAAGATCTAGCTCCTCTGGTGAGAGCATAATCTCCCCCACTGTGCCAATGGGTTGAGTGACCAACCCAGAAATACTCTGACCTGATGACCTGTGTGACCTAATGCTTGGCTATATCGGCCCTCCGGCCACAGGCCAGTGAAACCAGATTCATCAGACTACCATATACAACCAAGCCTGATCATCTATTTATTAACCAGTGGCTCGCTAAATTTGGAACCCACATAGTATAAAAGCATGATTGTGTCATCATTCTAGAGCCCCACAGCCCCCTGGAGGGCTGTGGTCTCCAGGACTGTTCCTCTGTGTGTTCCTGTGTCAATAAATACCATCGATTGACTTCACCTTCGTCTCCTGGCTCATCATATCAATCCAAAGAACTCAGTTTTATACTAACACCCTGTAGTATCATGTAGTACCATGTAGTGCACTACATAGGAATTAGGAATAAGTTTAATGATTAACGCCCAATGTGACATATATGTAACATTTCAGATGTTTGCCATTAGGGGGCGTTATTTTGAAAATAAATTCAGAAATGTGTTCTTTGTAGTCTATTTAGTCAGTCGTATGCCCCTCATCATTTTCCTTGAAGGAGAAATGGGTGTGGGTTCTAATAGCCTTCACTCCTCTCTACTATTGAAAGGGATAGTTATGATTTACTATTTACTACTAACTTCCCAATGCAGTTGGTGGTAGAGTCCTTTCTCAGCACAAATCATACAGTTCTTCATTCTTGCTCTGACTAGTTAGCCACCACCGATGCAAAGTCAATGGGGTCAAGTTCCTGTCTACAGGCTGACTTAAGCTCACTGAAATGTACTTTGGGTACACCGTGGAGTATATTTCAGTTGTCTTCAGTCAGCCTGTATTCAAAATCAAATCAAATCAAATTTATTTATAGGGCCCGACAACACACGTTAATGTCCCCATGGGCCGTACAGGTCTTCTTTAAACAAGTCAAGAAGACAACATAACAATAAGTCAAGAACAGAACAAGAACACCATAAGGTCCAAACATTTTTTAGATGAATGCAAATAAATGAAAGAATGCAAGCACTCCCAGACATACCCCACGCGAAGGTAAGGAAAAACTCACTAAAACCTAACAATAGGGAAAAAAGCTCCACAGGCAGTGTGGAGGAGAGAAACCTTAGAAGGGCCATTCAAGGGGGGATCTCCCTTCTTAGATGTTGGTGATAGTAGTGTTGCAGACGGACAGTTGGTAAGCATGCACTCATGTGTGTGGTGAAACACAGATGAGTGCATGCAATAGCAACTGTAAATTTTGAAAAATTAAAGATAGAGCTAATAGCGATAGCAACTGAACATTTTGAAAGATTAAAGATAGAGTTGATAGCGGATCTATTTGAGGCACAGGGGCGGCGCAAAGAGGGTCACGTCCTCCCCGTCTTAGTCACGGGACATTCAACACTCCGGTCGTTGCTCAGGGACAGCCGGAGACAGGGAGATAGGGGGTGGCGCAGAGAGGGTCGCGAACTCCCCGACATCATCGCGGGACATCCGGCACTCCGGTCACCACTACGAGACCTCCGGAGACAGGGGGGCACGCAGAGGGGGTCGCAATCTCCCGGCCTTCGTCACGGGACGTCCAACACTCCGGTCAACACTCCAGGACAGCAAGTCATAGGAAGACAGGGAGACGGGACAGGCGTTAGACAGCTCATGAGATTGTAGTAGGCGGACATAGCAATAGATACAAGTGGTAGGCATATATGTGAATGGAGTAGATATATGAAGTAAGCGTATTATGTGAATAGAATAGAAGTACTTAACCCAGCAATGAAACCGCGTTGACTGTTAATCTGTTAACAGTCTGTTAATCAGTTGACAGGACCACAGACAGACGGCGGTGAATAACTGATCCAAGGCCTCGGAGGTGCATGTAGAGCAGTCACTACAAGCTTGGCCAAGACCCCGAGGCATCCATCACCTTAGTCAGCGCCATGAGACGGGTACTCAGAGAGAAGGGGGAGGGAGGGGGGGGGGGGGGGGAGGGGGGGGGGAAGAGTTAGAGAGTTCCCATGTTTGTGGTGCTGCAAAGGAGCAGACATGCAGTACCCCTGTAGTGCCATGTAGTACCCCGTAGTGCCATGTAGTACCCTATAGTACCCCATAGTGCCATGTAGTACCCCGTAGTATCCTGTAGTACCCTGTAGTGCCATGTAGTACCCTGTGGTGCCTTGTGGTACCATGTAGTACCCCGTAGTGCCATGTAGTTCCATGTAGTGCCATGTAGAGCTATGTGGTACCATGTAGTACCCTGTACCCTAACTAAACTACCCTATAGTAAACTACCCAGTGGTACCATGTAGTACCCTGTACCATAACTAAACTACACAGATTAATCTAAAGGTCAGTCCCCGACCAGGTGAGATCAAGGTAGGTTGAAGGAGAGAGAGAAAAGATGAGTCTTAAGCAGGGATTTAAAAGCTTCAACAGAGCAGGCGCCCCTGATGACGGCAGGTAATTTGTTCCACAGGTAGGGAGCGCGGTAGACAAAGGCTCTGTGGCCGGCGGATTTCTTTTTAACCCTAGGGGTCGATAGAAGCCCCGCATTTTGTGAGCGCAGAGCACGAGCGGGCGAGTATCGGGAGATGAGATCGGATAGATAGAGCGGTGCAAGCCCATTTAAAATTTTGTAGGTGAGGAGTAGCACTTTAAAGTCAGAGCGGGCTTGGATAGGAAGCCAATGTAGGGCGGACAAAACTGGTGTGATGTGATCAAATTTTCTAGTTCTAGTTAGTATCCGTGCAGCCGCATTTTGCACGAGTTGAAGATTTTTGATGCTTGAATTAGGTAGGCCTGAAAAAAGTGCATTACAGTAATCCAGACGTGATGAGACAAAAGCATGAATCAGGGTTTGAAAGTAGCTTGACCCTGTTGACTTAGTAACCTAATTGTTTGATTGCTTTGTGAGACATGTAGTTGACCACTTGACTAGCTTGATAAGTTATATGTATGTTTTCTTATATTTAAAACCAAAATACATTGAAACTGAAATTAAAACATGTATCACAGCTAATCTTAGTTACATCAATATTGTGCTGTCAAAACGGCCTCGTATTTGTAGGTTAAATGCAATGAGTACAGTATAACTGATAGTTATACTATAAGAGACCTCAAAACCTACTCTAGCGAGGCCTTCAACCTTGAACTGGAGAGTCTGGACTGGTCAGATGAACTCAATGGTACACTGGTTGAAGAAACATGGCTTGGTTTCAAAACCAAATTCTCAACAATACTAAACGACATGGCCCCCCTAAGAACCACCAGGGTAAAAAATCGCGCTGAGCCGTGGATGCACTCCGAAATACTGGCCGCTATGAAAACCAGAGACAAAAAATGCTCTGAGTTTCGTAAAAGTCAGTCAAAGCTTACTAAAAGCACGAGCAGTGAACTCCAAGCCCACGTGACTGAACTCAAACTAGAAAGAAACAGACTAAGAAACGACGTAAACTCCATGATCAAAACTGCAAAAAAGAATTTCATCAATGACAAAACTGAGGAAAACAAAAACAAACCACGTGAACTTTGGAAATTACTCAATAATCAACTAGGATGCAGTAAAAAACTTAAAACCAGATTCTCAAACATAAACATAAAAACGGACAACACGCTCATCACAGACAAGCTGGATGTAGCCAATTACTTAAACATTTTCTTCACAAACATAGCCACAACACTGGTAAACAAACTACCCTCCCACTCAGGGCTTTATGGGGTAGAACACATAGTAGCTTACTACAAAAACCTAGGGGTCCGCAAGGACGACTTCAAGCTGGAAATGGTAACAACAGATGAGGTACTCAATAAACTGAGCGCCCTCCAACCTAACAAGGCCACTGGCCACGACAACATCCCTTCCAAATTCCTCAGAGACTCAGCAGCCGCCATCACCCCAATCATCACACACATAATAAACCTCTCCATAAAACAGGGACACGTCCCCAAGGACTTCAAAATTACGAGGGTGACCCCTCTGCACAAAAAGGGCAGCAAATTAGACCCAGGCAACTACCGCCCTGTTTCTATTCTCACCTCCATCTCGAAAGTCATGGAAAAAATAGTCTACGAACAGGTCGAAAAGTACCTAGCGGAAAAAAATCTAATCTACAAATTCCAATCTGGCTTCAGAACATCCCACTCCACTGACACATGCCTTCTCTATTTGAATGACCACATCAAACAAGAGGTGGACGCAGGCAAATACTGCGGCATGGTCATGCTGGACCTACAAAAGGCCTTTGACACGGTCAATCACTCCATTCTGATTGACAAGCTAAAAGCAATTGGTTTTGATAGTCTATCAGTGAGCTGGATGCAATCCTACCTTGAGGGGAGGGAACAGATGGTGGAGGTAAACGGTACCCTATCCCCCCCCCCTCACAGTGAGCTGTGGTGTTCCACAAGGAAGCATACTAGGACCGCTACTGTTCCTAATTTATGCAAATGACATGTCGTCAGCTTGTGACTGCAACTTGTTCCTGTTTGCGGACGACTCAGCCCTGCTGGTCTCTGACAAGAACAAGTTACAGGTTGAAAAAACCCTCAGCTCGGAACTAGGCAGAATCTGCATATGGCTCGCTGATAACAAACTATCATTACACATGGGCAAAACAGAGTCCATTCTCTTCGGTTCAAATAACAAACTCAGCAAGACCGACGGCTTCTCAGTTACAGTGGGTGACAATATTGTCACAAGGAAAGATGAAATTACCTACCTGGGTTCCATCCTAGAGGCTAATCTCTCCTGTGACAAAATGGCATCCAATGTAATAAAAAAAGTCAACCAACGAACTCGATTCTTGTACCGGATCTCCTCTCTGGTAAACAAGAATACCCTGAAGACTCTGGCAGGAGCACTCATTCAGGGGTACTACGACTATGCTTGCACCTCATGGTACCAAAGCACCTCAAAGGCGCTAAAAACAAAATTACAAACATCTCAAAACAAACTGGTCAGACTACTGCTTGACCTTACTCCTAGAACCCACCTCACCCCTGCCCACTTTGACAACCTAGGATGGCTTAGAGTAGACGACAGAGTACAGCAACTTGCAATGGGCCTGGTCTACAAGATACACTACACGACCAAGGTACCCATGTACATGTCAAAATACTTCCCAAAGGTCAGTGAATACCACGATCACAACACCAGAGGGAGCTCCACAAATCATGTTAAACCCAGATTCGGCTCAAATAAGGGACTAAACACGTTTCGCAATTATGCCACATCAATGTGGAACGCCCTACCCAAAGCTGTAAAGGAATGTGGATCACTACCCACTTTCAAAACGTCTCTCAAGGGACACCTACGGGAGACTGCAATTCAACACTGGCCCCTGTAAATATCCTAACCCAACCCCCTCCAATGTACAGTCATTTACCTAGTATGGTTTTGTCAATAGTCCAATGTACAATTTTGTTTGTTTGTACAGTGTCCCCCCCCCCCCCCCCTCAATGTACAGTTTTGCTTGTATATACAGTGTGCCCCCCCCCCCCCCCCAACCACCTCCAATGTAGATTACCCAGTATGGTTGTCAATATCCCAGTGTACCCAACCCCCCCCACCCAACCTCCTCCAATGTACAGTTTCTACGTCAAATGTATATACTCCCTTTTCCTGACTCCTTCTGTATCACAAACAGTACTGTATTTGCAAATCTGGTATGTCATAAATGTATAGATGTAGCAGTACTGACTATCTGTATGTCATGTATGTCATATATGTCCTGATGAATTGAAAATGGGGGACCCTGATGTAAACAAGACGAAAGTCTTTCTCTGGTCTGCATCCCCTTAACAATTGTGTGTATTGAGCTGTACTGTATTGTACCCATTCTGCAATCTGTTAATAAAGTTTTCAATCAATCAATAAATCAGGTCATCCTCTTAGCAAGAGCCTCAGTGTCTCCAGACAGGATGCAGCACCACCTAGAGGAAAAGTAGAGCATGCACATCCACTCTGGTGATCAGGTGGCACGCATGCGCATTCAAATAACATAAGAAAGTCATTATTACTCTACTAGGACCCCGAACCTTAATCTGCAGCCGACTATATCCTGTTTCTTGATTCATCATGAATCTTGATGGGGATCCTTTGATCGAAACGTTGATCACAATAAATATAGTGGGAGCAAGTTTAAGAGTGCTGATCCTAATATATTCTCTGTGTCTCAATAAACAAAAACTATTTTGCATTGCCAGTGACCATATTCAAACAGCTGCCAAAATACTGTGATAAAACACATTAGATAAAATACTGTGATAAAACACAACATTAGCTAAAATACTGTGATACCACACAACTGGGCTGGGCGATAAAACGATAACGATAACTATCGCGATAAATTATTTCCTCGAAATAAACATGAAACGTGGTCGCAAAGTTTCGATATATCGATTTTCCAAGCTTGGCTCCGTTCAGCCTCGGCTCACCACACTCTTCTTCTTCTTCTTCGTGTACTTTCCGGCAGACTGGACACCTTTCGGCGTATTGCTGCCTAACAGATTTATCTGCTCACAAGTTCTCTTCTCCCTCTACTCTACCGCCATCTACTGGAATCCTTCCTCCCACACATTGTCCAATGACGTGCAGCTAACACTGTTTCCTCCCGACTGACTCCCCCTCTGTGACACATGCTTCGCCCCCCGTGGCCTGACTCTGTCCTACTCGCTCACTCACACCCCCCTTCCCTAATGCTACCTGATCAGCCACCCTGTTTAACTCCGTCAAAACATCCTCCACTGTCAACCCCTCCATACCCAAGTGCCCCACTGCTGCTAAAACTATCAACCTAGTCCTCTCTGTCCTACTGCTAACCGCCGCTGTCGTATTCACTACTCCTGCCACAAAGGCCACCATACCTAACTTCTCCCTAAACACCCTCTCTTTCTTCGCCTGAACTTCCTCTACCACCCGATGCCCAATCCCAAAACCCTGCCCCCTATCTTGCTTTCCCTGATCCTCCTGCACTATCCTTACTGCCAACTGCCCTTCCCTAATCCCCTGTCCCTTGTCTTGCTGTCCCTGTCCTACCTTCCTAGCTGCCTCCGCATATGAAATTCTACCTTCCCTTCGCACCTGCTGGACCATTACCTCTACCTTCATCGCCTCACAACCCCAATACGCTACACTATGCTTCCCACCACAACTACAACACTTCGGCTCCACTCCCAGTTCACACTCCCCATACTTATGCTCCCCACTACACCTACCACATCTCTGTCCCTTCCTACACCACTTAGCCACATGTCCAAACTCCTGGGCCCTCATGCATCAACGTGTTCTACGCACAGATCTGTGCGTAACCCGTGCGTACGATCATTTCTAAGCAAAGAGTGGGATTCATCAATTTGAACTTGAACTTGACTTCGTGCGTACATCTACGCACAGGTCAGACCTGGCGTACCTAGCTCCCAGTGGTAGAATATATTATTACAACAAGGAAATGAGCTTCTGTGCATAATAACACTGGATGTTCTGTATGAACCGTAGTTCATTATAGTTCATTGTAAGATAGCAACAGTAGTGTAATTATGGTCAAAACCCTATAAATAGCATTTGGAATAATAGATCTTTCTCTCAGAATGAATGCAGCATGGTTTATATAGCGTTATCGGAATATACGGGGTGTAGGCTACTGACTGACTGCGCTCCGCGTAGCTTGATTGATTGATTGATTGAAAAGTTTATTAACAGATTGCAGAATGGGTACAGTACAGTACAGCTCAGTACATACAATTGTTAATTGGGGATGCAGACCAACTTTCGTCCTGTTTACACCAGGGTCCCCCATTTTCAATTCATCATAAATCATAAAGCTCAACTCGTTATTATTTTGCGCACAGACCGCCGAAACACGGGAACGTTTTGATTATATTTAAAAGGCTTTACGTTAAACGAAACAAGTGGAATTTCGAAGCTGTAAGCAGAATAAGTCATATGAATATAGTGTTCTTCCCCCTTTTTACTGTACAAGAAAGAATAGAAAACGCATTGCAATGACACCATGCAGATAGTGGACAGACTATATGATGGGATTCAAGTTCGCGTTTTTGTTGCTCATAGGCATGCTGTCAGAGTATGATATCTTAATCAAACATTCTAGAACATTTGTCGTCACAGATCATGTCCTAATGGAACATAGGCTATGGCATGGATCGTGATATTGTGTGGACTGTTATTATTACTGTACGGCGGTACCACCCATTGTGACAGCAGCCTTGAGTCCCGCACACAAACATGATGGAATTCAAGTGCAGTGAGATTCATTGTTCTTGTATATGCTCTCGTATTATATTGTTTATATAGGCTACCCAATACTGACATCAAAATAGATTGTAGTATGCCTCTAGAAATCATATGCAGCAGGTAGAAAATTGACGGGAGATCCATCGCGATTTGGAATAGAATTGAGGAGAACTTTAATCCGTGGGTATTAATCAAACAACACGGGAAAAGGCAGTCATATTCCAGCGCGGTCTTTATTAGCCGACAACAAAATAGATGCCTCTAAAAATCATATAGCCAATCGAACACAACTAATAAAGGCATTCATATTACAGCACGGTTATAATGACACACAACCAACGCCAAACAGTGGTCAACGAACGGTCTTTATTAGTATTTTGAGCTGTCCAGGCAGAATTGCAGCAATGGTCTTAGGGAGCCGTTGATATCTGACATCACCGTTTACAAGTCCGCCTTTTATTTATCCCATAAATCATAATACGCGATAGTGTCTTCTTGGTTCGACAGCAGTGAATTCTCCGTGGAGTTTCTCAGGGTTCCGCTCGGGTCGGTCTATTATTTCACATCCCATGGGGGGTGTTTCCTCATTTTCATGACCATATATGGATAATCATGCACGAGCATTGACTGTAGAACAAAGTGGTATTCATCAACACGGAGGACCATAGAGCCTGCGTACGCACGTGTGATGAATGCCGACTTCCCTGTGCGTGCGCTAGTTCTACATTCCGTGCTTACGTGTGGAAGTAGGTCAAGTTCTACGTCCACGTTGATGCATGAGGGCCCTGGCACCTATAACACCTCAACGGATTTGGCACAAACTCCCTAACCCTATATGCCAAATACCCTAAAAACACCACTCTCGGACTAACCTCACCCTCAAACTGAATAACTATGGTCCCTGACTCCTCCTTCTCTGCCCCTCTCTTCATCCTCTCTACACTCTTAACTTTCCCATTGCGTTCGTCACTCCCCAAATCCCCTAACAGCTGATCCATACTAACCCTAATTGGAATTCCCCCAATCACCCCCTTGCACCCACTATCCCTTTTCTCCCCTACTATCCCTACTTCACAGACCTCCACTTTCCCAATGCTCTTCATTTCCCTTGCCCTCTCTACCTGCACTACACTTACACACGCTATAAACAAGTTCCCATCCCCCAACACCTTCCCGTACCTTACCTCACCTAACTGCGCTTTAATGAGCTTCGACAGCTGGTTCGGCTCTATATCCCCAACTCCATTCCCTCCCTCAAAACGCACCACTACATTCAACCCTCCAAAACCCTTTCCTCCACCCTCATCCTCTGACCCACTCAAGCTATCTCCCCTCTCTTTCTTCCTCTTACTCCCCTTCCCCTCACTTACCCTACTCTTCTTCTCCACCTTCGTCCACCCTTCTCCCCCACACTCCATACTGGCCCCACCCGTCCCCTTCCCGTCGTCATGGCCATTCTCATCCCTACCGCTATCTTCCTCGCCCTCCTCACACCATTTACTTCCATCACGATCCTCCCAATACCCTGGATAGCCGTTCACAGGCCGGGGCCACCAATCAATAGGTTTCTGCTGTGCCTGATCCCTCACAGCCACGTCCTGCGCCTCCCACCACCGACTACTACCACTCCCACGCAAGTCTTCGCGGCACAGTTCCGACGGACGCAGACGCCGCCACTCGGCGCACCTCTCAATATCCACCCTCCCACATGAACAAACCGCACTTCTGTCTTCCTCTCCAAACAACAGCCGCCCCCCACGAACCTGCGGCATGGCCTGCTACTCCCTCTCTCCAGTGTCAAAGGCTCAAATGTCACACTCATGCGCCACTCCTTCCTCTCTCTCTCGGATGGTTGTCGGCTCACCACACTCACTAACAACAACCAACGTTACGTGATGACGTGTTTACGCACAACAGCTAACAACCAATCAGTGAAGGAGATGGCCGAGAGCGAAGTATACCCGGAAGGAGGTAGGACTCACTCAACAACAAGGCTTGCTAGGCTAATTAGCTTGCACGGCGATATTTTATATATTTACGTGCCGAGTATGTGTGTGACGTGAATTCTGAGGCCACGTTTATAGTAGTGGGGGTATACAGTGGACGTCGTTTCAATATATTGTGGCGGAAGAGAGTATTTTAGTGTAATATTTAGCACATTGTCATGGAATACACCGCTTAGATACTACAGGCTTGCTAGGCTAATTAGCTTGCACGCCGATGTTTTATATATTTACGTGCCGAGTATGTGTGTGTTTTGAATTCTGAGGCCATGTTTATAGTAGTGTGAGGTATACAGTTCGTTTTAATATATTGTGGCGGAAGAGAGTATTTTAGTGTCC
This sequence comes from Notolepis coatsorum, assembly GCF_963971535.1. Taxonomy (NCBI): domain Eukaryota; kingdom Metazoa; phylum Chordata; class Actinopteri; order Aulopiformes; family Paralepididae; genus Notolepis; species Notolepis coatsorum. The sequence continues at coordinate 117,810,848 of NC_140176.1, forward strand.
TATTTATTGTCATGAGATACTCCGCTTGTCGGCTAACTACTAACGTGTAACGTGCGCGGACTGATGACGACATCAACTCGACTTGAGACATTCGCAGCAGCATAAGAAGTCAATTAAACTTGACGGGCATTATATCGACGATAATTATCGATATCGAATTATATGAAAATAATTTTATAATTTTATCGCAATAACGTTTTTGGTCATATCGCCCAGCCCTAACACAACATTAGCTAAAATACTGTGATAAAACACAACATTCAAGTCAAGTCAAGTCAAGAGTTTTATTTGTCACGGCATACAAGTATACAATGAAATGCGGGTGGTCTTGCCCGCAACGATGTGCAATACAGTAGTAACAACATATAATAGAATCCAATAAAACAACATTGTGCAATAAACAGTAACATAGTAGGGCATATCGGTATTTGTACATAAGTTATTTACAGAGCATGGAGGACATGCTATGTCCTGTGGTAGTGCATACACTGTTAGCTACGGATGAGGCACTGGGTCTTTCTGTACATTGCTATTTTATACAATCTCAGGTTATACTATACTATTTTTAAAGTGACCTTTCCTTAGTGGCCATAAGTGTGGGCGTGTGCAGCATGAGTGTGTGCTTGCTCATGTTAAAGTGGCTGCTAGTGTGTGAGCGTGTACAGTGTGTGTGTCGTGTGTGTGCTCATGTGTGCTTGTGTGTGGAGAGTTCAGTGTGTGGCTCTGATGGCCTGGGGGAAGAAGCTGAGCCGAAGCCTCTCTGTCCTAGTAGCTGGGGTTCGCAGGCCTGACCTCAGCAGCATGAACAGGCTGTTGTTGGGGTGGTGTGGGTCTTTCATTATTCTGAAGGCTCTGGATTTGCACCTCTTGTTGTATAGAACCTGCAGGGGTGGTAGTGCAATACCCGTGGTACGCTCGGCTGAGCGCACCACTCTCTGTAGGGCCTTCTTGTCCTGTGCCGTGCTGTTTCCATACCAGGCAGTGATGTTTCCAGTCAAGATGCTCTCTACAGCTCCGGAGTAGAAGGACTGGAGTATCTTCCCAGATACTCTGAACTTCCTTAACTGTCTCAGGTGGTAGAGGCGCTGCTTCGCCTTTTTTACGACTGAGTCTACTGTATGTGTGTTGACCATGTCAGATCTTCTGAGATGTGGACCCCCAGGTACTTAAAGCTGCTCACCCTGTCCACGGTAGCCCCGTTTATTCTCAGTGGTGTGTGTGTCTCCTGCTGTCCTCTCCTATAATCCACGATCAGCTCCTTGGTTTTACCAATGTTCAGGAGCAGGCTGTTGTCCTGGCACCAGCGTTCCAGTACCTCAACCTCCTCCCGGTAGGCCTTCTCGTCGTTGTCCGAGATCAGCCCCACTACCACTGTGTCGTCCGCAAACTTCACTATGGAGTTGGAGCTGAACTTGGCCACACAGTCGTGTGTGTATAGTGAGGACAGCAGGGGGCTCAGAACACAGCCCTGGGGGGACCCGATGCTCAGGGTGATGGGGTTGGAGGTCTGACCCCCCACCCTGACCGCCTGGGGCCTTTCACTCAGAAAGTCCAGTATCCAGGCGCTCAGAGCGGAGCTCAGACCCAGCTCGATCAGCTTGTCCACCAGTCTGGTGGGGACTATGGTGTTGAACGCTGAGCTATAGTCAATGAACAACAGTCTCACATAGCCCCCCTTCTGGCGGTCAAGGTGGGAGAGGGTGCTGTGCAGTACTTGGGAGACCGCATCGTCAGTGGACCTGTTTGGCCTGTATGCAAATTGCATGGGGTCCATATCACTGGGGAGGGAGGCACAAATGTGATCCTTGACCAGCCTCTCGAAACATTTCATGGCCACAGAGGTGAGTGCCACCGGTCTGTAGTCATTGAGACATGTTGGGGAGGGTTTCTTTGGTACAGGGATGGTGGTAGACATCTTGAAGCAGGCAGGGACCACTGACTCCGCCAGGGATTGATTAAATATGGCGGTGAACACAGGGGCTAGCTGGTTGGCACAGGACTTAAGTATGCGTCCTGTTATACCATCTGGGCCAGCAGCTTTTCTGGTGTTCACCTGCATAAATGCTCTTCTCACACTGTGTTCCGACAACGAGAGAGCGTCCCCGCCCCCCCGCGGTTGCCCCCCCCTCCACAACAGCCGGCGCGCCAGTGACGTCACTAGCCGTTGAGCTAGCGGCGCCACTGTCTACACCAAACCGAGCGTAGAAAGAGTTGAGTTTGTCCGCGAGAGAGGCGTCGTCGCTCCCCATTGAGGGGCCGCTGACTTTGTAGTCAGTTATTGTCCTCAGTCCCCGCCATAAGCCTCTTGTGTCGTTAGCTAAAATACTGTGATAAAACACAACATTATCTAAAATACTGTGATAAAACACAACATTAGCTAAAATACTGTGATAAAACACAACATTAGCTAAAATACTGATAAAACACAACATTAGCTAAAATACTGATAAAACACAACATTAGCTAAAATACTGTGATAAAACACAACATTAGCTAAAATACTGATAAAACACAACATTAGCTAAAATACTGTGATAAAACACAACATTAGCTAAAATACTGTGATAAAACACAACATTAGCTAAAATACTGATAAAACACAACATTAGCTAAAATACTGTGATAAAACACAACATTAGCTAGTATCACAGTAGCTAATGTTGTGTGGTATCACAGTATTTTAGCTAATGTTGTGTTTTATCACAGTATTTTCAAGTTTCAAGTTTCACTTGAAAAGAAACTTGAAACTTGAAAATACTGTGATAAAACACAACATTAGCTAAAATACTGTGATACCACACAACATTAGCTACTGTGATACCACACAACATTAGCTAAAATACTGTGATAAAACACAACATTAGCTAAAATACTGTGATAAAACACAACATTAGCTAAAATACTGATAAAACACAACATTAGCTAAAATACTGATAAAACACAACATTAGCTAAAATACTGATAAAACACAACATTAGCTAAAATACTGATAAAACACAACATTAGCTAAAATACTGATAAAACATAACATTAGCTAAAATACTGTGATAAAACACAACATTAGCTAAAACACTGTGATAAAACACAACATTAGCTAAAATACTGATAAAACACAACAGGCAATTGCTTGCAATGTCACTGTGGTTGCACCTGTCCTTGTAAAATTAACCCCACATATAATATATGATGTGAAATAAACCACGGCACCACTAGCAAACTGGAGTTGAAACCAAACTATGGCTGTCAACCTGAGTTCTGAACTTCTGAACCAGAAACAATGGAGCTGGAACCCTGTTTATCATCTTTGATTTGATTTGAAATCTTTATTTCGAACATGCAATGAATACAAACAAACAATAACAAAAGCAAAACACAACTCAATCTACATGTTCGAAAAGGAGTAGGAAGAAGTATACACTTATTTAATCCTACCCTTTTTCCACTACTCAAATGAGTGTACTATTTTAAAACATAAAAAAAAAATATATATATATATATATATATATATATATATATATATATATATATATATATATATATATATACTGTATGCAAAAATAAAAATAAAAAAACTATATATGTAAAACAAGAAAGAAATAAAATAAAAATTTAAACACCCGTGAATATCAAGTCCCTTCCTCATCCCTGTACCTTGTGAACATCATTTCCTTATACATCAGTTTGAATTGTCTCATGTTTGGACATTGCTTTAGCACCACATTTAGACTGTTCCATAGTTTCACTCCACATATCGAGATGCAGTGTCTTCTCATGGTAGTGCGTACATTAAGCACTTTTAAATTGAGTTCACCCCTCAGATTATAACCCCCCTCCCTATCAAAGAACAGTTCTTGAATGTTTCTTGGAAGTACATGACTTTTTGCTTTATACATTAATTGTGCCGTTTTAAATTCCACAAGATCATTTAACTTTAATGTTTTTTACTTTAAAAATAATATGTTTGTGTGATCACGATAACCTGCGATGTGAACTATCCTTATGGCCCTTTTTTGGAGTATAAAAAGTGGTTGTAGTGTAGACTTATATAATTGTTTCCCCAGACTTCAGCACAGTAATTTAAATATGGTAAAACTAGTGAACAGTAGAGAATGTAGAGTGATTTTCTATCCAGAATGTGCTTTACTTTACTCATGACTGAAATGCTTCTTGACAGTTTAGATTGGACATGTTTTATGTGAGGTTTCCAACAGATTTTATGGTCTAAACAAAACAGAGGATATGGAGAGGGCTTCAGCGTTCTTATTTTGTTTCAGGTAGGTGCTCTTTGGATTAAATCCGGGGTAGGATTCGCTTATAAAAGAAAGGTTGAGATCCAAGGCAGCTCTACAATTTTTTAAAAAGCCTTTATTTAGTGGCTTACATTATTTAGAAAAATCTTTTTTTTAAATCCGACATGTTTCGGCCTACATGGCCTTCTTCAGGGTGTTGCTGTGACAATTATTATAGTCTATTATTACACCTAGGAATTTATTTTCATAAACTCTTTCAATAATCACATCATTTATTTTAACTTGTACTTGAGTATTTAATCTACAGTTTCTGTAACTGAGGGGTACAATTCCCTGACTGTATTGATAAGTATGGTATCATTAAACCACTACCGATTATGTACTTTAACTACTGGCCACACAGTACATGATATAGATATGATGAACACTTTCCCACCATGAAACGAAGTCCACACAAATGTATAAATCGAATATTTTATATAGCAAAGGGTATATACAACGTTCACTTAATGACATTTATGATTTGAATGCACTTGTAAGGCAAATGAGTATTCGTAGGCAAATCAACATTGAATGTCCAATCTCTGGTTACGCAGGGAGCAAGTATGCAACCTGGTTCTTTAGGGAACTATAGCGATGGTACTTAAATGATTATAGCTGGATATACTAAAAGGGGGTCCCGCTGGTTGTAAGTCAGTAGAGGGGGGGGGGGGGTTAGGAGAGCCGCCGGCGATATCCCATCTGGCCAACGATTTCTTGGGAGAATTCAGAGTGCTGAACACGGTGCCCACAGAACCTCGGTCCACAGATGAATACAGCTGGGCCCTCTTGTAGACGGTAGCTGCCGGTCCACAACGAAGAGACGTGAGGCGACCTCACTCGGGGTAGAGCGCCGTCTCACCTGGACTCCTCTCGGGGGGTAGTTCCAACACTCAGCAGTGTTGGCTGTTATCCATGGCATAAATCAAAGCACCCAAAGCAAGTAGATAATCCAAGCCGTGTAGGGCTCGCCGTCGTCCGGGTAAGGTAATCCAATGTGCAGGTCCACTCGTCCTGGCCCAGAACTCCTCGGATGAAAGCACCACACGTGGTCTGCCCAGCCTGGTTAAGACTCTAGATAACGCGAGGAACGATGGGGGGTACTGCTCACTTTATAACTCTAACCGAACGATGCACCATACATAATAGACTATTATTAACTTAATAGAAATACGTCCCACTCGACGGTATAGTGCCAAACTATGACAATTCAACTATTAATCCACACGATGTCTCAATGCCATTCTGAGGCCAAGTTGACCATACTGCACCACACGTGTATCGTGGGTGAGGCTTAACGTCTTGCCACTAGGTTGGAGGGTAAAGAACTAAGGGCTAAGGGACTAAAAGGAAGTTCTACTTTACTTGCGCCATATATATATGCGCTGTGAACAAATAGTACCATTCGTATTTCGCCAGACGTATTCCTACGCGGAACCGGGCTAGTAACGACATGTTCGTCGGCACGATTGAACTTGAACCAAGGGGCTTGGCTGCTGGCGCCAGGTTCTTGTCCAATGAGAGAATGAAACTATTATGGGCTGTTAGTAGACTAAAGGGATATTCAGTGTATATGTACAAGGAATATACAAGGGATATCAAACGATATACAAATACTATTAAATATATATCCATAAATAAATATATATATTCGGTTTAATCTGATCCTTCACAACAGCCGCCCCCTAATTAGTCCCACCTAATTAGCTAAGCAGAGACAGATTAACCGCACTGTCTACCACTCAAGGTCCGCTGTAAGGGTCAGTCAACTCACAAAGTCATGGGGTCATGGTCGTCATCGATAGTGTCTGGGAGTCTGGGCAGTTCTATTAGCCTCGCCACGGGTCGTGTGTAAGTTCGCCCTTGGACGAGCACCTCAGCTGCTCGGACCTTGCCATCGGCACCGGTGATCACTTTGCTTACGCGGCCAGCCGGCCACATAGCTCTGGGTAGTGACTGGTCGATAATCATGACGACTGTTCCTTCTGTCAAATTGTCTCTCTCTTTTACCCACTTCTGGCGGGTCTGTAGAGACGGTAGGTAGTGGAGTAGAAAGCTGTTCCAAAACTTGTCAGCTAGTACTTGACTGTACCTCCACATTCTTCGGCCGTTCGCTTCTTCAGGCCTGTACATGGTCTGGGGTAGCGCGGGGTCCAGCCGCCCCATCAAGAGTGTGTTGGGGGTGACTGGGTCGACATCTGCTATATCACTGGAGACGTAACCGAGGGGCTTGGAGTTCAATACTCCCTCGATCTCCGTGAGGACTGTCATTAGGACTTCTTCCGCCACGGTCTGGGCCCCAAGCACGGCGTACAGGGCTGTCTTTATTGAACGTACTTCTCGTTCCCAGGTTCCACCGAAGTGGGGTGCGTTCGGGGGATTAAACTGGAAGTCAATCTGGGATGGAGCGAGGTGGGTCTTAAGTTCTGGGCCCATAGCTTGGAAGCTCTCTCTCAGCTCTCTTTCTCCGCCTTTGAAGTTTGTCCCGTGATCAGACAACAATGTAGACGGTTTTCCTTTCCGTGATGTGAATCTTCGGAAGGCCATAAGGAATGAGTCTGTGCTCATGGTCGGAAGGAGTTCGATATGTATCGCTCTGGTGGTCATGCATTTGAATACAATACCCCACCGCTTCTCGGTTCCTCTTCCTTTCTTTATATACAACGGGCCAAAACAGTCCATGCCTGTGGAGTGGAATGGCTTGTCGCCGAGTCGGAGGCGACAGGGAGGTAGGTCAGCCATCCGGGGTATGCTGGGCTGCGCGCGCCACTTTCGGCAGTCTAGACAGGTTCGCTGGAAGCGTCGCACTGCTTCTCTTCCTTGAAGTATCCAATAGCGACGTCTGATCTCCGCGAAGACTCTCTCTGCTCCTGCGTGGTGTACATCCTCGTCGTATTTCTTTATGATCAGCTCTGTGACCTTGTGTCGGCTGTTCAAGACTATCGGCATCGCCAGTCAATCTTCTTTACGTGTCCCGCTGTGATTAGCTTCTCAATCTCAGCGCGGTACACACTCTCTTGAGCGGGGTCTTTGGCTAGGCGCCGCTCTGTGTTCAATAGATACCGCTCTGTAGCTTCTTTCGTGGCGTGAAAGGTGGGCATTCCCTCTCGCCTCAGGAGTGGAGTTGCGTATCTCATCACTCCGCCGACTGTGACTCTCTTTGTCCCTTGCTCGAGGAGGTTTATGGCGTAAATGTCTTCTTTAGAACGAATGTCTTTCTTTTCGTTCTTAAAGGGCATTGTCTCTAGTGTCCATAGCCTCTCGACATGCTGCAGGAGAGTGGTGTCTTCTTCTGTCACTCTGGAGTGGAGGCAGCTAGTGGCTGCTGTTCGGTTGAGATATTTAGCGAGGGGGCCTTGTAGGGTCCATCCTAGGCGGGTCTCGACTGCTGCAGGACAGCCTCGGGGTCCTGTATGGACCCGGTCTATCGGGACTATGAGGTCTGCATGGTCGGAGCCTATCAGCAGGGTCGGGGTGGCGCCGTCTATGAGCGGGATAGGTAGTTGACGCAGGTGCACATATTTATCCATCAGCTTGGCGATGGGGTAGGTGTACTGCGATAGTCCTATTTCTTGGCTGGTGAAAGCATTTGTAATCCTATACCGTCGCTCTGGCTGCCCGCTTGCTGCAATAGTGAAGGAGACATTCTCGCCCTTTATCGACTTTAAATCTCTTCTTATTGTCCGAATCGTCATTTGGTTCTCGCTCCCCCGCAGTCCCAGCTGGGCCGCAGCGGACGCGAGCAGAAGGGTCTTCTCTGACCCGTCATCAAGGACGGCGTAAGTGTCCATGACTTTATCTTGGTAGCTCAATGTTACACGGACTACCTTTAAGAGCACTTGGGCGCCGCTGCTGCTGGCGGGGTCAATGTACATGACACTTGCCTTGGTGCTGCTCGATGGTGCAGGTGCAGGCTTTCTTCTGTTACTGTCGTGTAGGACATCTAGGTGTGCTCCGTCACACCGACTGCACCTCTTCTTTAGGCGGCATTCGGCTGCCATGTGACTGCGCGCACATCGGTAACAGCGCCTGTTGGACTTTATCCATTGACTCACTTCTTCTGCATTCATCTTTGTGAACAGGTCACATTGTGACAGCCAGTGTTCCTTCTCGCAGTACGGGCACACCATCTTCCACTTCTCTTTTCTCGAGGGGGTACTGTGGTTCTTACTGCTCGGTACTGATTCTGATTGGTGCATGACAGTCACCGATCTTCTTCCATCGTTTATTCTCCTGGGTCCCTCTCTGGAGCTTGGTGTGCTCCGCACGAACGTATCCAGTCGTAAGCTGCTGACTTCTCTCGCCAGGAAGTCGGCTAGATCGAGGAGGGATGGTTCGGGACCATTAGGATCACGGTGGTCTCTCTGCCGCCTGAAGCGCTCTTGTCTGGCGGGTGGCAGCTTCTCTAAAATCCTCTCGACGTTAGAGTTGGCGTATAGCTCGTGCATACCCTTTTCCCGTTGCGCTCCCAGCATCCCTACCAGGGACTGCACTTTTATAGACAGGTCGTCTAATGAGCGATTGTCTGTTGCTGGGGGTAGGCGGTCAATATGCCTTATCTCTTGGATTACGTAATCCCATATACGTCCATATCTCTGGTCCAGCGCTGCTAGAGCCGCGGTGTATGGGGTCGTAGAGGTGGCATAGGCTAGCGCTATATTGTGCGCTCGCGGTACTTTCAGGTGCTTCAGTAATATTGCATACTTGTGGCGTTCATCAGCGACATCCACCATCATTGTCTCTAAGCACATCCGGAGCTCCGTGTACTGTGCTCGATTCTCATAGGTGAAGTCTGGAAACGTCGGTGTGGCAATGTATGACGCCGTGGATGGCTGATACATCGGCGAGCGTTGGGGGAGAGGCCTCCTAGGCGAGTCTCCTCTTGCGCCTCTCTGTGGGCTGGTACCGGCAGGGTACCATGGCCCGCTGGTCCAGGTGCTATTCCTCGGGGCTGGTCGTGCGTCATGCTCACCCGTGAATAGGGTCGGGGGTCTGTAGCGCAGCGCCGCGGGGGTATAGCCTGGGCTGTACTGGACCTCCTGGTCCGGTGGAGTACTGTGCTGTCGTCGGTCTTGGTTCTCCTCCTCTCCCTCTTCTTCTTCTATCAGGTCCTCTAGATCCTGTAGTCGTTTATTTAGCTTCTCCGCAGTGTATGCCGCTCCTTCCTTGTAGCTGGGTCTCGCTTGGACCGGTCGGGGAAGGGGGTCTGCGGGGGGTATAGGTTTGGTCTGTTGGTCAAGTTCAGGGTCGCTTGCTCGGTTAGGAGACGCTGCCCTTGACTGTTGTCTCGACGAGTTCCTTGAACCCCTGGCGGAGGGAGAGGGTGTTGCCTTGAGGATCAGCTGCTCCATTAGTTGCGCTTGTAGCTTGTCGCGCTCGGCTTGTAGTCTGTCGCGCTCGCCCTGTAGTCTGTCGCGCTCGGTTTCGCGCTGGATGAGAGCGAGGTCGCGCTCTGCCTCTCTTTGGGCACCGTCAGCGGCACGCTGGGTGTCTGCTCGGTCTCTTGCCATATTCTCTTCCGTCTGAAGGCGTCTCATCTCCAGGCGTATGCGCTCTTCTTCGCTCCGTTGTTGCGCTTGGAGTTGTTCGCGCTCGCTAAGCGTCTGTGCTTGGAGTCGATCGCGTTCACCCTGAAGTCGATCGCGTTCACCCTGAAGTCGATCGCGTTCGGTAGAGGCTGTCAGGCTGACGAGGAACGCCTGTGATAGCATCCTCTCCGCTTCGCTGGGGGAAGACGGTTGTAGAGGTGAGCCGCTCCTGGCTGTACTCGTTGGGGAGTCCTGGAGCTCTATTTCCTCGGCGCTCTCCTCCTCTTCTTCCGTGCAGAGTTCTCTCTCTGTAGGGTTGTCTTCCTCCCGGGGCTGGTCGGGGACTACTTCTTCGGTATTGGCGGGGGGTAAAGGCATGTCAGCTCCCTCCTGGTCCCCACCGTGAGCTTGGTCAGTTACATTAGAACCCACTAGGGCCTCTGTGGTCGGGGTAACCTGGTCGTTAAGGTCAGACATAATTTTACTTTCTACTTTTACCGCGTTTACCGTTTGTCGAAGGCTAGGTAGTTGACTGACAGCGTAATCCTCTAAGTACTGAGGTGTCTGTCGTCTGCGCCGCGGGCGTTCTACGTTAGGAGGACCGTTTCGTGGAGTGTTCATCATAGGCCATTTCAATATTAATAACACTATATTAATATTACACTAGTTACCCTCCGGCTCGAAGGACCAATTGTAACTGAGGGGTACAATTCCCTGACTGTATTGATAAGTATGGTATCATTAAACCACTACCGATTATGTACTTTAACTACTGGCCACACAGTACATGATATAGATATGATGAACACTTTCCCACCATGAAACGAAGTCTACACAAATGTATAAATCGAATATTTTATATAGCAAAGGGTATATACAACGTTCACTTAATGACATTTATGATTTGAATGCACTTGTAAGGCAAATGAGTATTCGTAGGCAAATCAACATTGAATGTCCAATCTCTGGTTACGCAGGGAGCAAGTATGCAACCTGGTTCTTTAGGGAACTATAGCGATGGTACTTAAATGATTATAGCTGGATATACTAAAAGGGGGTCCCGCTGGTTGTAAGTCAGTAGAGGGGGGGGGGGGTTAGGAGAGCCGCCGGCGATATCCCATCTGGCCAACGATTTCTTGGGAGAATTCAGAGTGCTGAACACGGTGCCCACAGAACCTCGGTCCACAGATGAATACAGCTGGGCCCTCTTGTAGACGGTAGCTGCCGGTCCACAACGAAGAGACGTGAGGCAACCTCACTCGGGGTAGAGCGCCGTCTCACCTGGACTCCTCTCGGGGGGTAGTTCCAACACTCAGCAGTGTTGGCTGTTATCCATGGCATAAATCAAAGCACCCAAAGCAAGTAGATAATCCAAGCCGTGTAGGGCTCGCCGTCGTCCGGGTAAGGTAATCCAATGTGCAGGTCCACTCGTCCTGGCCCAGAACTCCTCGGATGAAAGCACCACACGTGGTCTGCCCAGCCTGGTTAAGACTCTAGATAACGCGAGGAACGATGGGGGGTACTGCTCACTTTATAACTCTAACCGAACGATGCACCATACATAATAGACTATTATTAACTTAATAGAAATACGTCCCACTCGACGGTATAGTGCCAAACTATGACAATTCAACTATTAATCCACACGATGTCTCAATGCCATTCTGAGGCCAAGTTGAGCATACTGCACCACACGTGTATCGTGGGTGAGGCTTAACGTCTTGCCACTAGGTTGGAGGGTAAAGAACTAAGGGCTAAGGGACTAAAAGGAAGTTCTACTTTACTTGCGCCATATATATATGCGCTGTGAACAAATAGTACCATTCGTATTTCGCCAGACGTATTCCTACGCGGAACCGGGCTAGTAACGACATGTTCGTCGGCACGATTGAACTTGAACCAAGGGGCTTGGCTGCTGGCGCCAGGTTCTTGTCCAATGAGAGAATGAAACTATTATGGGCTGTTAGTAGACTAAAGGGATATTCAGTGTATATGTACAAGGAATATACAAGGGATATCAAACGATATACAAATACTATTAAATATATATCCATAAATAAATATATATATTCGGTTTAATCTGATCCTTCACAACAGTTTCCAAATAACATAATTTTAGTTTTGCTCAGTTCAATGATAATTTGTTTCTATCAAACCATTTTTAAAATGTCTTCATTTCAGATGTGATGACCTCTAAAAGCTGCTGGATATTCTCACCAGAAAAAAAAGATTAGTGTCATCCGCAAATAAAATACATTTAAATATATTGGATACTTTACATATCTCGTTAATGTACAAGATGAACAGTTTTGGACCCAACACTGACCCATGGGGGACACCACAAGCAATGTCCAAACATTCAGATTTATAATCTCTCATTGTCACAAATTGTTGTCTTTTATTTAGATAGCTTCTCACCCAGTCCAATACTACCCCCCTGATCCCATATCTTTCCAATTTCCTGATTAATATATCATGATTAATAGTATCAAATGCTTTTTTTTAGATCAATGAATACTCCAGCTACATGTTTTTTTTTATCTATGGAATTTGTGATTTTTTCAATGAGTTCTATTAATGCTAGTGATGTTGACCGGTGTGTTCTGAATCCATACTGGCTATCGGTGAGTAAATTATGTTTATCAATGAATTTATCTAATCTGTTGTTGAAGAGTTTTTCTAATATTTTTGAAAACTGAGGAAGTAGAGAAACAGGCCTATAATTTGTGAAGTGGTGTTTATCTCCAGTCTGGAACAGAGGTATGACTTTTGCTATTTTCATTTTATTCGGAAATCGACCAGTTTTGAATGATAAATTGCAGATGTGCGTGAGTGGTTTTGAAATCCCACTAATGAAATTTTTTACTATTTTCATATCTATTTCATTACTGTCTGTAGATGTCTTGTTTTTACATTTATTATAGTTGGGTCAAGAACCAACATTCTGTGACCATTCTCTGGCTAAGATGTTTTGATGATTGATTTAACTTCTATGGACCTTTTATAAAATATTTAGCCCCCGTGTCCCTCCGAAAAATCCTGGGCCCTCATTCATCAACGTGTGCGTAGAACATGTTCTATTTCCACACGTAAGCACAGAATTTAGAATGAGTGTACGCACAGGAAAGTCGGGATTCATCACACGTGCGTACGCAGGTTCTACGCACACCTGTCATGATGAATATGACTTTGATCCTACGTTTGAGCTTGTGCACTGTTTTAAGTATTTGCATACCAGAAACGCCCCGATTAACCATATACGGTAATGGAATACACCCATGAAATGTGGAAAAATGGACTAAGCCGAGGGAAGCGTGTCATGAGACAGGCTGACAGACGTGTACACTTACGGTGATGTCGGATATGATATCTATTAACCATTGCTGCCTGGGCAGCGCAAACACTAATAAATACCGTGCTGGAATATGACTGCCTTTTCCCGTGTTGTTTGATTAATACCCAGGGATTAAAGTTCTCCTCAATTTTATTCCAAATCGTGATGGATCTCCCGTCAATTTTCTACCTGCTGCATATGATTTCTAGAGGCATACTACAATCTATTTTGATGTCAGTATTGGGTAGCCTATATAAACAATAATACGAGAGCATATACAAGAACAATGAATCTCACTGCATGTATGATGTAGCCTGCCTTTCAATACATGAACTTGAATTCCATCATGTTTGTGTGCGGGACTCACAAGGCTGTTGTCACAATGGGTGGTACCGGTACAGTAATAATAACAGTCCACACAATATCACGATCCATGCCATAGCCTATGTTCTATTAGGACATGATCTGTGACGACAAATGTTCTAGAATGTTTGATTAAGATATCATACTCTGACAGCATGCCTATGATCAACAAAAACGCGAACTTGAATCCCATCATATACATAGTCTGTCCACTATCTGGTGTCATTGCAATGCGTTTTCTATTCTTTCTTATACAGTAAAAAGGGGGAAGAACACTATATTCATATGACTTGTATTCTGCTTACAGCTTCGAAATTCCACTTGTTTCGTTTAACGTAAAGCCTTTTAAATATAACCAAAACGTTCCCGTGATTCTGCGGTCTGTGCGCAAAATAATAACGAGTTGAGCTTTATGATTTATGATGAATTGAAAATGGGGGACCCTGATGTAAACAAGACGAAAGTCTTTCTCTGGTCTGCATCCCCTTAACAATTGTATGTACTGAGCTGTACTGTACTGTACCCATTCTGCAATCTGTTAATAAACTTTTCAATCAATCAATCAATCAAGCTACGCGGAGCGCAGTCAGTCAGTAGCCTACACCCCGTATATTCCGATAACGCTATATAAACCATGCTGCATTCATTCTGAGAGAAAGATCTATTATTCCAAATGCTATTTATAGGGTTTTGACCATAATTACACTACTGTTGCTATTTTACAATGAACTATAATGAACTACGGTTCACGGAACATGCCAGTGTTATTATGCACAGCAGCTCATTTCCTTGTTGTAATAATATATTCTACCACTGGGCGTCAGCTAAGTGTGCTCTGACCTGTGCGTAGACGTAAGCACGGAGTCAAGTTCAAGTTGAAATTGATGAATCCCACTCTTTGCTTAGAAATGATCGTACGCACAGGGTAAGCACAAATCTGTGCGTAGAACACGTTGATGAATGAGGGCCCTGGCATTTTTTGTCAGATGGCCAAATCGAAAATATCTGCTGACGCCATCTTGAAAAATTTACTTTTGATCCAGAGCACCTAGAATCATGTATGAATACATTTTTTTGTGTAAGTCAACCATGACGATTCCAATTCTGACATTAGTTTGACTCTATGACATAAATTTAACACAGAAATCCAAGATGGCCACCATTCAGTAGAGCAAAAATGTAGATAGAGACAGCAGAGCGAAAATGTAACTTTTGAATGGGAAAGTAAGATTTGGTGTTTGGGCAGGGCTTCAGACTAACAACTTTCCCAATAGCTAGCTAGCTAGCAACAACAACTAGTTAGCTAATATAGTCATTGTAGCCCTGTACTGTAGGAGGGGGTACTGCACACCGCTGTAACTGGATGTTTCTGCAACGTCTAGAATGTCATGTACAGGACTATGAGGCAAACATCCAGGTTGAGCATGCATGCATAAAAGATGCCAAGATTGTGTCGCAGGCACTGACTGAGAAGGCGTCTGAGATGCAGGCAGTTATGCCGTATAGGACCATCAAGCTCGGTGAGCCTCCCATCCGCCCTAAGCCCACTATGTTCTCATTAAGTACAGAGCCTCAGCGCAAGCGGAGTATTATTCATGCCCTTGCTCGTGCAGATACAAATGGTGATACAAAGTCCATCACAGGCAACCCCTACTCCAACATGGCCTGGGACATGTGGATCGAGTGTACAATGAACAAGGGCAGCAAAATGAAGTCTGGCTGGCTCTCCATCCTCCAGAATGAGAAGCAGCTGCTGGTGCACTCCAAAAATGTGAACAATTTGGCCAAGATCCGGGTGGCTCACAATGCCCTGGCCACACACAAAAAAGCCAAGAGGAAGCACATAGAATGTGGTCCGAAAAGGATGAGAGAAGATGAGCAGCGCGTGCAGGACCTGGTCGCATGCATGCATGAGTTTGATTCCTTCCCATTTGATCCAGCCTCACCCACCCTCCGCATCCCTACAGTCAGCCATGCCTGCCTCTGATGAACTCATCGCGGACTTCAACTCAGCCTATGCTGTGGGAGAGGAGAAGTTGACCAGCTTCTTGCAAGACCGAGTGTTCAGTAAGAAAACCTCCCTCCATGCACCTGTCCCTCTGAGCAAACGCTTGACATTTGCCAAGCAGCCCTGCATGGAGAAGCCCGGGGAGGAACTCAAAGCAAGAGCTGCTGAGATGGAGCAGAGTGCTCTCAAGGCAGTGATCGACCTGGTTGAGGTCAGTCAACTTGTGAATCTCTCCGAGTTGCTGGAACATCGTGTTGTCGAGGAATGTGTGGCCTTATTCAACTCCAATGGCACATATAGGAAGACACAGAAGAGCAAGCTCATTCAGAAGCTCTCTCTCCAATCTGTAGATCTGCAAGAACCCTACACCGCTCTTGTCGACATGGGCATGATCTGGAGGATGGCAACCCCATCAGCAGAAGATCGGCAGACACAAGATGGCACCCTATACAAGTGGTTGGACTATGTCCACAAAGTATCATCCATCATCCTTGCCCGCCATGGTGATGCTGACCGTATTTTCTGTGTAAATGACCCATACGACGATGATGAGCGAGACCTGCGGGTACAAGGTAAGGTACATGTCCCCATCACCTACATGAAGCTGGGCGACCCCTTCCCCTCTGCCAGAGAGTTCAAAACACTGCTGTGTAGCGTCAGCAACAAGGAGCGGCTACAAAAAGTAATATGCAGCTATCTGACTGACCTTGTTGCACAGGGTGTAGATACAGAGATCGGCTACTCTGTTGGCTCCCACTGCACCAACTTGTCAACCCAGCAACCAATGCAGAACTACAGCTTTGACCAGTCTGAGGCTGACACCATCCTCTTCTCTGCTTACACAGTTCTTTTTTTTTTGATCCACTTTTTCTCCCATTTTTCTATATTTTCTCCCATCCCAATTTCGTATCATCCAATTCAACCCTCCCCTTTCACGGACGCTGTTTCTTGCCTCCCACAAGCCGGCTGCAATGTGGACTAAGTCATACATAGCACAAGTCCCCTCCGGTACTTGAGGTAACAGCAGTCGCATCTTTTCACCTGCGCAGCTCGATCTCTCAGTGGCGAGGAGTAACGCGTGGGAGGCTCACGCTGCCCCCGACACTTCCTGATTCTACTGCGCAGGCGCACCAACCGACCTGTAGGAGTCGCTGTCCACAACGCCCGATCCCCACCCATCAGTTTCCCACCCCCTAATACGGCCAATGTGTATTAGTATGGACGACCAGCTAAACTGAAAGCAAATGTGGAGCGCTGGGCTCGAACTGACGAGCCCAGCGTCTCCAGCATTTCGTGGCGAGTGCCTTGCCCACTACGCCACGTAGCCGCCCTCTGCTTACAGTTCTACGTGAGTCAGGCTACAGTGGCCCTGTGGTCATTGATGCAGCCGACACCGATGCCTATGTCACGGCAGCGGTCATTTCTCAACAGCTGCCCGGTATGCTCTGCATCAAGAGAAAGCAGGACACGGTCTTCTGCCGTGGCCTGGTTACTGAGGAGATGGCAGATTGTATTGTGCAGCTACACTGCATTACAGGCTGTGATGCCAATTCAGGCTTCTATGGCAAGGGTAAGTCGTCGGTGTATGACAAGGTGGCAAAGAGCCCTATGGCACGACTGCTGCTCTCGCGGTGTGGAGATAGCCTTGACCTTGAGGAGGAGGTGCTAGAGGAGCTGTTTGAGTTCACACGACATGTTATTTATGGCGACAAGAAGAGTAGCACCATGGCTGAGGCCCGTGCCACAAAGTGGAAGAGAATGAAGAACAAATCATTCATCCATCTCCCTCCAGATGCAGATAGCCTACGTGCCAACTACTTGGCATATCTAGTGCGCTGGGAGCTGGTGGGTGGTCGCTGTCGCCCTGTCCGCCACACACGACCTGCTCTCCCAACACATCTACCTGCACCAGGGCCAGCTGAAGAAAGTGAGGAAGAGGAGAGTGAGGAGGATGATGATGAGAAGGGAGATGATGATGTATGGAGGAGGAGGGGTGATTCATTGGAATCTGATGATTCAGAATCTAGTGAGGCAGAATGCTCTGATTCAGACTGATCATGACATGTTTAAAGTGGTTTCATTGTTGGGGCGCTCCAGTAGCACACCACATAGCGTGCTGAGTCGCGAAGCGGTCGTCCCGGGTTCGTTTCCCAGTCCCGGCGACCATTTGCTGCATGTCTTCCCTACCTCTCCTCCCGTTCTCCCTCTCTCCCTCTATCGGTCCTGCGTGGCCAGAAAAAGCTGAAAATGCTATAAAGTAAAAAATAAAAAAAATAAAAATAAAAAGTGGTTTCATTGTTAATCTGTTCAAGTTACAGCTATTTAAGAGTGTATTTTGAAGTATAATTAGTTATCTTATCATACTGTACATTCATCAATTATTTTGCTGAGATCCTTATGAAGGTCGTTTGTTTAAAGTACAGCAGTACCATGGTAAAATTGGTTTTGACATTAAAAGTTACATTTTCGCTCTACTATATGGTGGCCATCTTGGATTTCTGGGTCAAATTGATGTCATAGAGTCAAACTGATGTCAGAATTGGAATCGTCATGGTTGACTTACACAAAAAAGTGTATTCATACATGATTCTAGGTGCTCTGGATCAAAAGTTAATTTTTCAAGATGGCGTCAGCAGGTATTTTGGATTTGGCCATCTGACAAAAAATGCCGGGATTTTTCGGAGGGACACGGGGGCTAAATATTTTATAAAAGGTCCATAGAAGTCAAATCAATCATCAAAACATCTTAGCCAGAGAATGGTCACAGAATGTTGGTTCTTGACCCAACTATTAGTAGTTTCTATAATTTCATTTTCATCTACCGCTTCCAGAAACATTGAACTAGGATTTCTTTCAATATAATTGTCTTTATTAAATCTCATCTCATCTTTATAAAAACACAACATATACAGCAAATAATAAACTCTCCTTTATTCCCCCGCACATTATCATGGAAGGTACTCATATTTTCCACTGGTCACGGTATAGATCCAAACATAGAGCAGTCTATACAGCAAGTAGCAGATATATTCAGGATTAAGTAGAGTTGTTGTAGAAGGACGGTGTTACGGTTTCACCTCCACAACCCTCCATACCTGTCTCACCCCCCCCCCCCCCTTCACTTCAGCTCAAACCTCCATTCCTGTCTCACACACCCCCTTCACTTCAGCTCAAACCTCCATACCTGTCTCACACCCCCCCTTCACTTCAGCTCAAACCTCCATACCTGTCTCACCCCCCCCCCTTCACTTCAGCTCAAACCTCCATACCTGTCTCACACACCCCCTTCACTTCAGCTCAAACCTCCATTCCTGTCTCACACCCCCCTTCACTTCAGCTCAAACCTCCATTCCTGTCTCACACACCCCCTTCACTTCAGCTCAAACCTCCATTCCTGTCTCACACACCCCCTTCACTTCAGCTCAAACCTCCATTCCTGTCTCACACACCCCCTTCACTTCAGCTCAAACCTCCATTCCTGTCTCACACACCCCCTTCACTTCAGCTCAAACCTCCATACCTGTCTCACACACTCCCTTCACTTCAGCTCAAACCTCCATTCCTGTCTCACACACACCCTTCACTTCAGCTCAAACCTCCATTTCTGTCTCACACACCCCCTTCACTTCAGCTCAAACCTCCATTCCTGTCTCACACACCCGCTTCACTTCAGCTCAAACCTCCATTCCTGTCTCACACACCCGCTTCACTTCAGCTCAAACCTCCATACCTGTCTCACACCCCCCCTTCACTTCAGCTCAAACCTCCATACCTGTCTCACACACCCTCTACACTTCAGCTCAAACCTCCATACCTGTCTCACACACTCCCTTCACTTCAGATCAAACCTCCATTCCTGTCTCACACACCCCCTTGCACAACAGGCGCGCAATCGGCACAGGTGATAGAAATCACGCTGATGGTTGGAGGCTCCACACCTGCTCCTACTCATCACTACACTACAAGAAGCCTGCATCTCCATTAATTCAGCGTCAGATCTTCCTTAAGAATGGCCTGGAAAGTATCCTCTCTATTACTTCTTGTAAGGCTGTTTTTCGACTATGTGTAGAATTATTTTGCCGTTGTATTTCCCTGTATACAACCCTCCCGTGACATTCTCATTCAATCGTCTTTGTGGTTTTTCCCACATGCTTGTTTGAGTTTTTCTCTCTGTCCTCCACAGCTCACTACCCCCAGTGCTCTCCACCGGCCACCAGCATCCGCCCGCCAGGCTGAAGACGCAACACACATGTGGGAGAGGCTGTATAGTGTGCTGCACATTTCCTGCTAGCGTTTGGCAACTTATGTGATGTGAAAAATTAGATGCCAGGGCTGCAATTCCCTTCTGGTTGCGATGCAGATTATCGACCCTATTCCAAAATGAATCAAACTGGTTAATGTAATCATAGCCACACGCCAGACAGAAGTGTTGTAGCCACTGGTCGGCTGTAAAGCTGAACATCTCAGCCCAGCCGGAGCTCTGATGAAAGGCGACTCTCCAACTCACGGCATTCATTTTCTAACTCGTTTAACTAAAGAGAATAATAAACATGTCTGGAAGAGGCAAGACCGGAGGAAAGGCCAGAGCTAAGGCCAAGACTCGCTCCTCTTGTGCCGGACTTCAGTTCCCCGTCGGTCGTGTCCACAGACTGCTGCGTAAAGGCAACTATGCTCATCCTGTTGGAGCCGGTGTCCCGGTTTATCTGGCGGCTGTGCTGGAATATCTGACCGCTGAGATCTTGGAGTTGGCTGGAAACGCTGCCCGTGACAACAAGAAGAGTCGTATCATCCCCCGTCATCTGCAGCTGGCCGTGCGTAACGACGAGGAGCTCAACAAACTCCTGGGAGGAGTGACCATCGCTCAGGGTGGTGTGCTGCCCAACATCCAGGCTGTCCTTCTGCCCAAGAAGACAGAGAAGGCTGCCAAGAAGTAAACTATTTTGCCTCTTCGACAAACTCCACAAAGGCTCTTTTCAGAGCCACACACCTATATTACAGAAGGCAATCACTCTTGGCTGCATCCTATACTGTAATAATGTATACTCCTACACGGAAATGTTGGGGTTCACTCTTGACCAGGAGTTAAACAATTGAGGAAATCTATAACCATGCCTATTATGACACGTTAAATGTACTGTCCTCACCTACAGTATACTTCTGTTTTAGTTTCGACCTGGGAGCAACTGACTTAACTAATAATATGACTGTCAAATCACTTCCTACTGATTAGTCTTATTCTGAAGTTATGTTATTGTCCCATAAAGAATAATTATGTGGAGAAAAGTTTAGCTTCTACAATAATTACCTGGTTTGACTCCTTTCTTAGATCATGTTGACATTAGTCATTGAGACTGTCCCTGGTCCCCCTGCCAACTGAGTGTTTTAACTTCAGAGTACAAATGTAACAGTAAAGTGCAATAGGAATGTACTAAGTGATTCAACTGGAGTATATCAGATGTATTAGGTACATGTGTTACAGGTATAAAGACACTGGTAGTAAGCCTGAGCCATACTGGTTAGTGGTATAACTAATAAGAGTAGGTAAGGGATATACTATTACACATACACGCACATATATATATATATATATATATATATATATATATATATATATATATATATATATATATATATGCAGCATTATTGCACATGCTATCATACAGAGTTATATGGGTTGAATATAGTTTGAGGTAAGTAGTGATTACAGTGCAAGGTAAGTTTGAACAGTATGGATAACATATCCTAGAGTACAGGCAATTAGCTATATGCACTATTAACTTTGAACTATTATTTAACTGACTAGAAGTGTGTATACCAATATAAGAATGACTTACTTTCTCCATTGTTATTTCCCCAAACTACAGCTATGGAATTCTAACAGAACTACAAGACAGCAATGGTGTTATTAAATCAGTCATTCAAAATAATGCAGTGATGCCTCCTGTTACAACCTGCTTTTCTATAGATAGAAGATTGATATTGAAACTAGCTGTCGTTTTTTTAGATTCAAGGAAGGAACTTTAAAGGGGAACTTCACCAAAAAGCAATGCAGATTTATTTATTTATAAACCCTAAACAGTTTCTCACACATTCATTTAGTTTGACACTTATTGAGAGTAAACAAGTTTGAATATGGCCACCAGTGATGTCATCGGGGACATTTAAAACTTGTGTTGTGTTAATTACAGCTCAGTGAAATGACAGGTTAATTAAATTATTTGAGCTATAATTACAACACAAGGATTCAACGTCCCGATGACATCACTGGTGGCCAAATTAAAACTCATTTTCTCTCGATAACTAAATGAATGTGTGCAAAACGGCAGTATTTGTGTGAAAATTATTACGTGCACATTCAATAATCAGTACATTTAGTTGAAGTGCCTATAATTCATATTTTCTGTGAATGTATGCATAGTAGTATTTTCTGGACTGATATAAATAACTTAAAACAGGAAAATCATTAAATTCTATGCTAAAAAAAGAGCATGTTAGAAATTGATCTTAATGATGTCAATGCTTTGCATAATATATGTTATAATGTACACTACAGTGCACTGTATGGCTCCTTTGCATTCTGGTTATATGCTAACTTAATTTAGTTGTAGGCTGTATAATTGAGATGACAATAAATGTAATCTAGTCTAATCAGTCTGATTTGACATTCAGAAATCAAGAGTCGATTACTCTCGTGGGTGCTGAATTAACGTTTTTTCATATTATTTACGTGGAGTTCACCAGTCGAATATCTTTAGAAAACATTATTTAACATTAAACGAGGGGGAAAACAAGATGTGAAGGTCGTAACGTGTACCTATTGTATTTTGGTGTTATTTAGTTGCAGTGCCATGTTTGGTCAATAGGTGGCACTCCGTTGTTTGTACCTGATGTAGCTACAGGTTTAATTTGACCTGAGCCAGTGACTTCTTCACTTCCTGTTCCACCTGACCTCTGACAGCAGTGTCAACTTGTTATCTTAGGCCCCGTTTAGACGAGCGTTTTGTGAACAGAAACCGCAAAAGTCATCTTGTGGTTTCACTTTTAATTTTACGTTTAGACGAGCGTTTTGGGGTGAAATTCTCCGTGCAGACGACGCTGTAACGACGGAGACTCGCTGTCACACGATTGGCTCATATGTCACATGACGTGCTGTGAAGACCCGCCCTACTCTGCCTCTGATTCGCAGACTGTGGATGGGGAATGTGATTGCACCAAAGCAGAGTCACTCACAGACAGTGGATCCACTCACGCCGCGGGACAGATTCTTGTGTATTTAAACCCTTTCACTGCCACACGACAGCCGGTTGTGTGATAGTAAAGGGGTAACCTTCTGTCGTGTGGCAGTGAAAGGGTTAAAAGTACTGCCAATGTAGCCTTCAGGTGATCTCCGTTGATATAAGTCAGACATACTTGCTTTGTTTACGTCTCGGCTACTGGCGCATACCTGCTACCTGTGACGTAAGCAGTACGCGCGACCAGAGCCGTGACAACCATTTCGTCATCGTTTTATCAGATTTATACGTTTTAACAGTTTAGACGAGAGCCCAAAGCTTTTGCGTTTCTAGGAATTCCACCCTGGAAGGTAGTCTCACTTTTTTGCGGTTTCACCCCGTAAAAACGCCGTTTCCGTATAAACGAAAGGCACATCTGTAAAAATATTTTTGCGGATTCACCTGCTAGCGTTTCCGTCTAAACGGGGCCTTAGTTCTCTAGTAACGATGTGTGGCTACTAGGGGTGTAACGGTACACAAAATCCACGGTTCGGTACGTACCTCGGTTTTGAAGTCACGGTTCGGTATTTTTTCGGTACAGTGGGGGGGATAAAAAAATTTGCTTTTCATTTATCTATTTATTTAACTGTATTAAACAATATAAAACGAATTGGCCATAATTTACTGAGCTGAGGTTGATCACATGATGTACTCGAGTACTCGTGGAGGAAAACGCTGTACAAAATAAACGTCTTTTCCGGTGTTTTAGACTTTTATTTTGAAGCCCACCGACCGGAGCTTTTCCGGTGTTTTAGACTTTTATTTTGAAGCCCACCGACCGGAGCGGAAGTATTGGTGTTATTATCCCAGCTGCCTAGCAGAACGTATTGAGCCGACAACTTGTCTCGTCCCGTCCCGTTCTGTGTTTTTGAGCTAATGATAAAACAAATGTTGATTGTTGGTGAACAACTAATAGGTTTGTTTTAACGTTAGCTACTAACGTTAGATGCAGCTACTACAGGCAATCAACGATGAGGAGGAAGCGTCAAAGCCGTATAGAATAGCCCTGTGCTGTGTGCGTACTTAGGCACGACTCGAAACTACCTGAGTGTTATAATAAATTAATTCATGTTTAACTTGTGTCCAGTCCTTTGACTAGCCCCACCCGTTCATTGTAAACAATGATGCATGTAATTGTATTAACGTTATTGTGTGTTGTAGGCAGCTATGCTATACATTGTATTTAGTTTGTTACTGTTAGCTATTTAGCTAATATTGAATAGCATCAATGACGCTAGATCTTTAATCTTTATTTAGCAGTCCAGTTTCTCCGGGCAGTAGCGAGTAACTACTTGGGTCTACACTACAAATAACGCTACTTGGTTAAAAGGAGCAACACTATTGAGAAATGTAGTTAAGCTATGTGCTCACAGGAGCTGCCGTGCGCCTTTTGCTTTTTCCAAATCCAACTGTGCAAAAATGCTTCCGCATTCGTCACCGGAGGTACCGTAGTGGCGTGCGGTAACGCGCCTTTCATTTTCCTTCACGCAGTGCCCAGCGGCGGCGTGCTCGCTCAGGTGCGTGCGTGCGCCGGCGTGCTCGCGAGGTGCTCGCGCATGCGCATGAGATCCCGCCTTAACAATATATATAAGTCACCGCCCCAAATTCAGTATCCAGAAATAGCTCAATTGGCAAGACGCCATGGCTGTGGATCCTACAGCTAGTTGCTGGTGAGTTCGAATCCCGTCAAATATATTTTTTTTAACGTGATTTTTTTTTAACGTGTATTCTTTCGCCGGTTAAGGTTAGGCATGGTTAAGGTTAAGGTTAGGCATTGTTTCGGAGTTGGTTAAGGTTAGAACGGTTAAGTTTAGGCGCTGTTAAGGAGCTGGTTAAGGTTAGAGTTTGTCAAAGAGAATGGCAATATTCTTTCTATGGTTAAGGTTAGGCATGGTTAAGGTTAAGGTTAAGGTTAGGCATTGTTTCGGAGTTGGTTAAGGTTAGAACGGTTAAGTTTAGGCGCTGTTAAGGAGCTGGTTAAGGTTAGAGTTTGTCAAAGAGAATGGCAATAGACAGCCTATTTCCGCGCGACAGCTCCCAAAGCGGGCCTGAAAAGAAAGGCGCTTTACCGTAGTGGCGTGCGGTGACGAATGCTTCCGCATTTTTGCACTGTTGGATTTGGAAAAAGCCACACGCCTCCCGTGCTGTGCAATAGTAACGTCAGCGGCCCGCCTCCCCACACGTCCGGTTAGTTGTGCACGTTATATTAGGGCCGGTGTTCTGCGGAATCCTACTGCCTCCTCGAAAACTGCTGCCGTAGCGCGACTCGCTAGACGCGTCTGCAAAATTCCACTGCTCTGCTGAGAACTACTGCCGGTGACGTCAGTGCTGCGAAATTCCATTACTACTACTTCCTCGAAAACTGCTGCCGTAGCGCGACTCGCTAGACGCGAGGAGGCAGTAGGATTCCGCAGAACAACGCGTCTGCAAAATTCTACTACTCTGCTGAGAACTACTGCCGTAGCGCGAATCGCCTATATCTTTGGACAGCTGGGTGACGTCACCCTATAGTTCACTCCGAATTCCAACAGGTGTACCGACATTTTATCATCTACAAATACATTCGGATGATATTGTTTAAGATATATCAACAAGACTCAACAAGACGTTCGTCAGCAAGGTGGCAGAATATTGTAGAGTGAACGATTGTGGGTCATGCGCATGCGTGCGCAAGCACAGGAGCGCTGTCAGCAGAATTCAGCAGAGTAGTTGTTTTTAATCTAATTGTTAATACATATATATCGCTATCAAAGAATGCTCCCACTACAGAATCATTTTATATGACCTCACTACTCACTCCATGTATACTGTATGCATATGGTGAGCATATTTTTATACTCTATCATAACATTTTTATGTAAGATTTCTGGGGTAAGGTATTTCAATACACCAATATCGTTTTTTGTAGCTGAAAACGAGTGGAAAGGGATTGTGGGTCATCATGCGCACTACAGCTGGGTATTAGCACTACAGCTGGGCACTACAGCTGGGTATTACAGCTGCGCACTACAGCTGGGTATTACAGCTGGGCACTACAGCTGGGTATTACAGCTGGGTATTACAGCTGGGCACTACAGCTGGGTATTACAGCTGGGCACTACAGCTGGGTATTACAGCTGGGTATTACAGCTGGGCACTACAGCTGGGTATTACAGCTGCGCACTACAGCTGGGCACTACAGCTGGGTATTACAGCTGGGCACTACAGCTGGGTATTACAGCTGGGTATTACAGCTGCGCACTACAGCTGGGTATTACAGCTGGGCACTACAGCTGGGTATTACAGCTGGGTATTACAGCTGGGCACTACAGCTGGGTATTACAGCTGGGCACTACAGCTGGGTATTACAGCTGGGCACTACAGCTGGGTATTACAGCTGGGTATTACAGCTGCGCACTACAGCTGGGTATTACAGCTGGGCACTACAGCTGGGTATTACAGCTGGGTATTACAGCTGCGCACTACAGCTGGGTATTACAGCTGGGTATTACAGCTGGGCACTACAGCTGGGTATTACAGCTGGGTATTACAGCTGGGTATTACAGCTGGGTATTACAGCTGGGCACTACAGCTGGGTATTACAGCTGGGTATTACAGCTGCGCACTACAGCTGGGTATTACAGCTGGGTATTACAGCTGGGTATTACAGCTGGGTATTACAGCTGCGCACTACAGCTGGGTATTACAGCTGGGTATTACAGCTGGGTATTACAGCTGCGCACTACAGCTGGGTATTACAGCTGGGCACTACAGCTGGGTATTACAGCTGCGCACTACAGCTGGGTATTACAGCTGCGCACTACAGCTGCGTGTCAGCTGGATGTCGTCATCGTCACATTTTGGTGTACGACATTTTATCATCTACTTTACATGCTTTATACATTCTGCTGCAAAGCCAATTGCATGCAAATATTTACATGCTTATACAGTAATAAGTTATGTATGTACAAATATGCGGTCCACCTGTTCTCCATTGCTATACAGACCAGGGTACAGCTGCGTGTCAGCTGGATGTCGTCATCGTCACATTTTGGTGTACGACATTTTATCATCTAGTTTATACATGCTTTATACATTCTGCTGCAAAGCCAATTGCATGCAAATATTTACATGCTTATACAGTAATAAGTTATGTATGTACAAAATATGTTTTAAGATATTGCGTCACCATCAACAAGTCAAACAAGACGTTCGGCAGCAGAATTTTGTAGCTGAAAACGAGTGGAAAGGGATTGTGGGTCATGCGCATGCGTGCGCAAGCGCAGGAGCGCTCGGCAGTAGAATTCTGCAGGGAGTAGGATTTTGCAGAACACCGGGGGGATTTATGTTCCGCAAAAAAAGTTTCCATACCGTTGCAATCGCTCGGTGCACAGCCCGTACTGTACCGGAGGACCACATTGAGGCGGTACAGTACGTATCCGCGTACCGTTACACCCCTAGTGGCTACTAGTTGTGACCATAGATATATAAACACTAGATGACTCACCCGCGTGCTGCTGGCCAACGGAGACCGACGTTGCCACAAGGGTGCCATCTTGCTGCAGGGCAGCACGCCCACTCATAACATGAATGTCTATAGTGCATGTACTATTGAAATAACCGTAGTTTGCAAAATCTTCAACAGTTTGGTTTGTTAAAAACGTCAGAGATGTAGTTATCATACTGCATAATTATAATGGACTTCAGAGACGTTGGAAGGGGGGGGTGCGGTATCTACCATCTCCCACATCAAGAAGACAGCAGCATTGGCTGCAGTTTATTTTCAAATGTATTCATTTTCAGTACCCACAGTATCTCAAACAGTATTTGGAACCTTACACTTCCATACACCAACTACGACATTGCTCCCAGGTTTATTTTGAAGTTCCAACTGTGTCTAGATCAGTTGGCAAAAAATCATTTAAGTTTAAGGCTCCTTCTGACTGGAACAATCTACCTGTTCATATCCGTTCAATAACATCTTTTCACTTATTTAAAACTGCTCTTTCCTCTCACTTTGAGATTACCTGTTCATGTTTTGACTAATCATCATGTTTTGACCATTCATCATTATCACAGTTCATTGACGCAATGATAAATAATTATGTGTACTGTTGTAGTTATTGTAGTTGTTACTGTTGTGTTTTCTTTGTTTGTTTTGTTCGTTTGTCTGATTGATGTTGTCTGAACTGTCTGTAAAATATCTTGTCGTAAATGTATGATTCTTTTTTAATCTGGAACCTCCTTGAAAACGAGATGGTTAATCTCAAGGGGTTATTCCTAATAAAGAATTTCAATATGCTAATGTAGTACCCTCAAAAATATGTGAATATTTTGTGTTATTTTTTGCAATTGTTTTTATTATTATTCATATTATGTTAAGCATTGTAGGGTACATTACTTGTGCCAGCTGTTAATTAACAAGCTAAATTCATTAAAATTTAATTCAAATAATAATAATTTGCCACATTTTGTGGCAAAACGTATTTAGGCTTCTGAATGTGCTCTGTATAAAGAATAACACATGACAGTCAGTACATTTTAGTTGACATTGGCGTTTATCAGTTTTGATAGGCTAAATTAAAATGATAAATGTTCTTTCTTTTCGCGTCCCACACTTTGGGAACCACTGGCTTAGCCGTTGATTAAACGTCATTTAAACGTATAGCAAGGTAATGACGTTGAAACAACGGGTGTATACTAAACTTGTTTGTACCGTGTATATATATACGTCGTTTAGTTGTCTAATAGACTAAACATTGCTATGACGCCTGAATTTCCCCCAAGGGGATTAATAAAGGAACACGTGACTTCACATTATAGTATGAGTGTCTTTAACAGCTTCTAACCTGATACTACTCATTTCTACTTGCCTCACTGTCTACAACTGCCCTACACTGTAATCATAACTACCTACTTCAAACTGTAGTCTAAGTCTACCCATATAACTCTGTATGATAGCATCTACAATAATGCTATATACTATACATGTTCCTATTTACCATATATGTATCTGTCTGTCTGAATATACCTACTGTTTTGTTCTTCATGCTCTATATGACCTTTTGTTTTATTTTGTATTGATTATGTATGTGATATATGACTGATTTATACTGAATGTTTCATATTTGTATGTGTATATCTGTGCGGACCCCAGGAGGAATAGTCAACACGTTGGTGATGACTAATGGGGATCCTAATAAACATAAACTGTACATTGTATGTATTGTACTACATCTGATTAGCACTATTACTCAGTAATACTAATTTTATATAGTTTATACCCAGTACATTGTATATTACTATCGTACACTCTGGTTGGATTCCAGATTTTTGTTGTACTGTACTTGTACTGTATAATAACAATACATTTGAATACAATATAATCGACTACATTTTCAGTATATCAATTTCTTTACCTTGATGTGTACAATGATAAAGATACGACTTTAACTAATCAATACAATAACTCGTTTATTATTAAACATATAGGACTGCCACTCTGAACATACTCCTTCCCTCAATATCCCCAGAAGAGACAGAGAACGGTCATCAAAAAGCAGAAAGCATGTGAATAAATTCAAGTGTCTCTGCCCGCTTCACGCTCAGGAAGAAGTATGGCGTCTCGTCATTGTGAGCAGTGAGACACACACTTTAGAAACACACTTCACAAGTCGAGGACTATAGAAATGATCCCTGAAAGTATAGTCTTGCTGGATCACTGACCGCAGCTCACTGCCAGTATGGGGAGCTTAGGAGTCTGAGTCATGGTGCTTCTCGCTCTAAATATAGGGAAGCATCTTGGCGTATCTAAGAGGATAGACTGGAATTACTGATCACAAATCACAAGTTAAACTAATGCCTCATCTACCTATTAACTTATATATTAACTTACAACAACTGCGCCTCTCGAATACCCACAATGCTGTCTGTTCCTGATGAATTGAAAATGGGGGACCCTGATGTAAACAAGACGAAAGTCTTTCTCTGGTCTGCATCCCCTTATTGAGCTGTACTGTATTGTACCCATTCTGCAATCTGTTAATAAAGTTTTCAATCAATCAATCAATCAATCAATAATTCTGGTTTACATGCTGTCACCCTTTGGTGACTGAGTCGGATCGTTACGTCACATCACTACACCTCGTTCCAGATACAGTTCAGAATGAGGAAACACCGCGAGAGTTATGTTCGTGGTCATTCTTCCTCTTTTTCACCTATGTTAATTATTGTTACTAAATGTGTCTAAATGTTTAAAGCACAACAGTAGAGAGGCGGTCAGGTGGCGGAGATTACGTTCGTCACCAACACCGGAGACGCTGTCACAGCTCCGGCGTTGTCACCAGCTTGGCTGGCCGTTCACACTAATACAATTGGCTGTATTAGAGGGTGGGAAAGCTGGCGGGGTGGGTCCGGGTCGTTGTAAACAGCGACTCCTACAGTTCGGTCGGGGCGCCTGCTCAGCGCAGATAGGATGTAAGGGGGGTAGTGTGATCCTTCCACACGTTACACCCTCTCAGTGAGAGTCCGCGCTGCCAGGTGAAAAGAAGCGGTTGATTGGCTAGACATGTGTCGGAGGAAGCACGTGATAGCCTCCACTCTCCCAGACCGACTGTGGGGGGTAAGTGCGCAGCGACCAGGAAGGGGATTGGGAATTGGCATAACGACTAACATTGGGATGGGAGAAAATCAGAGGAAAAAGGAGGGGGAAAAATATCAAAAAAAGAAAAAAAAAAGAAAAAAAGCACAACAGTAGATATTCCTGGTCATATGGAAATATATAGAGTTGATATTTGATGTGTTTACCGTGTATACATGGAGAATGCATGCTAATGTAGTACCCTCAAAAATTATGTGAATATTTTGTGTTTATTTTTTGCAATTGTTTTTTTTGAGGGCCGACGGTCCACTCTACTGGTTCAAGTTGCTTACTCGTGAGTAGTTGATTGATGGGTGGGTGGGTTTGGGACACTGTACAACTGTACAAGCAAAACTGTACATTGGAATATTGACAACCATACTTGGTCATTTACTGTACATTGGAGGGGGTTGTGTTAGGACATTTACAGGGGCCAGTTTCGAATTGCAGTCTCCCGTAGGTGTTCTTTGAGAGTGTTTTTGAAAGTGGGTAGTGATCAGGCATGCGTTCTTCATGGGACGGGGTCCGTGCAACCCCAGATAAGTACTCGCTATTTGCATATCTATAGCGCCGGTCGTCAGGTGTGTTAAATACGTTCTCAGATACATTCACACCTAACTTGTTGTGAATGACATGTGTTACATTCCATTCGTAGAGGCAATTAGGCACTGTCTTTAGTCTGTGCTCAAGCGAGGGGACATTAAATGTGCATTCGCAGGAGCGCGCGCCAGGAGCGCGTGTGCACGTGGCGACATTAGGTGCGTGCAACCCCAGATGATTTCAATAAGATAGATAGATAGATAGATAGATACTTTATTAATCCCCTTGGGGAAATTCAGGGTATCTCGCAGCTCACACAGTATACAGACATTGACCGTTCCCATACAGTTATTACACGTTATGTCTGCATCATGAATTAAAAATAAGTACATGATAAAATTCAATTAAGTCATACCCATCAATATTAATAAGAGCGTGATTAGATAAAAGCAGGTGTATAAAAACAGTGTATAAAAGCAGGTGTATAAAAACAGGTGTAAAAACAGGTGTAAAAACAGGTGTGTGTGGGTCAGAGGTCAGGTCCCCCGCACTATAATACGCTGTTGTCCAGTCTGATGGCTGTGGGGACAAAGGACCTCCTGTGCCGCTCAGTCCGTGAGTGCAGGGAGATGAGCCGTCCGTATGGTCTCCTTTCTGAAACTGGGACATATGTATAAAATGTTAAATGGATCTGCAACAGTAAGAAGCATTTTGTACAAAAGTATTCTGTACTTCTGTATGACAACTATTAAAGAAACTTGAGAAACTTGAAACTTGCCCCCAGATATTTATGCTCTCGTATTGTCCTGCGTGGCCAGGTCCACGGACGACAGTTACGGTCTGGACAGCTCTCAGTTTATGAGCCTAGAAAGGGTTCCTATTCACAGAATGGCTTTCTGTCTACAGCCTGCCGGCTGTGGAACTCTCTGCCCAGGGCCATCCAAAACTCCCCCACTATTGCTGTCTTCAAGAGGGGTGTGAAGCGACATCTGCAACAATAGGTTGCAGAGGGTGCTTGGCCACCACTCTAGTCTTGAAGAACAGGAACATGACATACTGTAATGAGGCTCTTAGAAAATTGTGTTGTCTATTTTATCTACTTGTTGTATCTATTTTATCTTAACTCTTTCTTTGTGATTTATTGTATTTTTCTTGGGACCATGTTGGAAACAAGTCGACAGACTTTCACATGTTATCCTTGTACCCCTTGTTTTTATACTATTGTATAAATTGTATGTACTAAATAAAAATCAAATCTGCCCCACCAGGGCAGACGCACCACTGGTAGTGATTCACATTCCTTATTACAGCTTTGGGTAGGTTTGATCGATTAGGAATGGGTCGCGCCGTGTTCAGGAAACTCAGGCGCATAAAAGTCTATTGGATCATGTCTCCAGCACCCCCACAGCCGTAGCTGCAACCACTTACACCACGGCTCTCATCCACATTCATTCATATGCTCCCCCCGCTATCTCCTCCCCGATTTCAATGTAACGCGGAAGTGTTGCGGTGGTCTCATGATCGGCCTTAACGCGATTGGCGCTGAGAGAAACGTCAGTGGCCAATCAGATCGCGGAACCCGAACGCGGAACTGCAACTCTGTTGGTAAAAGATACACGCAGCCGGACTGTCACTAGGCCATTAAACCCATTGAAGAAGAAGACTACACGCGGTCCTGCTGCTGCTGCTCCTCGGTCCTGGTCGTGTCTCTAGTGGGACTGACGTCTGAGCCCCGTCCTCCTGCTGATGGAGGCTCGTCAGGTAGTGACTGAAATGTGTTTTCTAGCTGAATGTCTTCAGTGTTTGAGGGGAGTTCTCCTCTTACTGTGTTGTTAGCAGCGTCCACAGCTGCTGCTTATCGCTCGTCGTGGTGGTTGATGTTGGCCTAGTTAGCATAGCCAGCCATTAGCTCTCTCTCTCGTTTCAACTGCTCCTGTTTCTCAGGGGATGCTGTTTGTTTTCGGTCTGGCTCCACGTTCATTCCAATAGTTACTATTATGTGGTATCGTATATCTCGGTAGTTTCCCCCTCTGTATCTGGGGCTAGTGTTCCCTTAGCTGCTGTTAGCTTAGCTTGTTGGAGTCGACTAGATAGCCTCTATTGTTGTCTCACCTTTGGTGTCCATGGTATTGTCGGCTCATTCTCTTCCAAATGAAATGTCTTCGTCTCGAGTACGACATGTATCTGTAGATGTCCACAGCAGTCTTTACAGGGGGACATGTCCGCGCGGTGATGCAACAATAGGGTAAATCTGCAGTGACGCAGCCGGGGCCTACGTTCATTGATAGCAGGGAAATAATGTCCACATACTCCGGTGTAAAACAAAGATATCCAAACTGTTTATTTCTCTTCCGAAATTACGAAAGTCGTTTTTACAGAAGTGATCCTAAAGGACATGTCATTTGCATAAATTAGGAAGAGTAGCGGTCCTAGTATGCTTCCTTGTGGAACACCACAGCTCACTGTGAGGGGGGGGGGGGTAGGGTACCGTTTACCTCCACCATCTGTTCTCTCCCCTCCAGGTAGGATTGCATCCAGCTCACTGTTAAGCTATCAAAACCAATTGCTTTTAGCTTGTCAATCAGAATTGAGTGATTGACAGTGTCTAAGGCCTTTTGTAGGTCCAGCATGACCATGCCGCAGTATTTGCCCGCGTCCACCTCTTGTTTGATGTGGTCGTTCAAATAGATGAGGCATGTGTCAGTGGAGTGGGACGTTCGACACATGTTATTCTTCCTGCAAGACGTAAACATCAACTTGCCGGCTCTTGTGACATAATTAATTTCCTATAAACAGTTCTGAGCTAAATAAAACGGTCTATTAATGACTTTATCTAAATCCAATCAATATTCCTAATGCCATTTCAATGTAAGGTTATAAAAATAAACATTATAAACATTCTCACTAAATATAATACAATAACCTAAATATACAGCTAAGCCCCATTGTATTCTGAAATGTAGACTTTAACAGTGTAGGCAATATTAATAAGCCAATAGAAATAAATAAGGCATAACTTATGAGTGCTTTGGCTCCTATAGTTTTTATTATTATTCATATTATGTTAAGCATTGTAGGGTACATTACTTGTGCCAGCTGTTAATTAACAAGCAAAACATTGCAGTATTCAAAGTGAGAAGATTAATGTTACATTTCTTGTGAGACGAAGCTGGTTTATTAAGAGGAGCAGAGCGGAACCACTGAGTCCAGCTGGTGTTGCGCCGGGCTCCTTAAGGTGACGGTTTCCGCCTCCTCATGTCTTCATTCCGCAATTTATCAATAACACTGCGGTCTGCTGAGTGAGCATTATAAAACAAACGTGTACTTTTTAACCGACCGTGAATTAAAGTGTCAATGCTGTTTGTCATTTTAACAGCAGATACTTTCTTAAATGCCATCCTCCCGACAGAGCGGTGTTGACGGGGAGCTCTGATGGGTTCGCTTGGTGGTGTTAGCATTGAACAGCTAACCGAAAGCTAGCTTTAACGTTACCTTGGCTAAAGTTGGGGCTATTCATAATCCAGCAATAATAGCTGCAGACCTGCAAGCAAAGTACAGCAAGTTGGCAAAGGAGTATTCATTTAACATTTTCACCAGTAACGTTACAGTCTTTCCATCTACCGGTAGCTCATGCTAGCTAACCTAGCTCACGTTAACGTCGTCACTGATCGACCACCTCGCGTACACAATTAATGACATGTTGCGGACAGCCATATTGGTGATAATGTTTAGCTTTTAGTGCCAAATGATAAGAGTCTGAGGCGGAGTCTCAAAAGAGAATGTTGAATATTTATTGTGCAAAAATCACAACATGGCCTCTGCTACTTAAACAGAGCCTTGTGGAAGCAAGTGCAGCAATGAATAATGTCCGTGTGGAACTAATGTGCCAACAACCTTTCCGTGGGTGAACTCATTGAGATACTGATACTAATCTATACAATCACCTGTTGTTAAATAAATACTGTAAGAGCAACCTAACAAGAAAAGATGCCAGTGAGGGAATACTGGGTGAAGCTCTTTCCAACGTGTGATGCTTGTTGATAATAAAATTATGTCTTCTCCTTGAGTACTTTTGAGAGTTTTTATTCTTACTTGCAGTGTGGACAAATATAAGCATACTGTAAACTCTGTGTTTAAATTGGACTTTAAACACAGGATAATTGCTACAAAATAAACCCAAAAAGTGACTCAATATAACTGAAAACAAAACAAACGAGCACAGTAAAAAGACAGTGTGGCTTCCCTGTGATAATTACCCAATTCCCTCCCGCTGCACACCTGTGAACACATACATATAGACTGCACCTGAGCACATCTGAGCCCCGCCTCCTGTGCCCACTGCCAGCTAATTGGTCAACACTTTCATGGTGACACGGTGCCTTCATACAATAACGTAACGGCAGAAAATCATTAAATTGGCTACAACAAATACCATTACTTTATAGTTATTACTAAAAAAACAGTATATATATATTGAAATTATTTTATTGGGAAAACCACATTGAGATACAGTATCTCGTTTTCGAGAGCGTCCCACAAAAAACAGTAGCTGTATATATATATAAAAAAGAAAAAGTTTTATAATTTATATTTTTTATTTTTTTAATGTATGCACTGGTATCGGATCAGTATCGGTATCGGCCGATACCCAAAGCTTAGGTATCGGGATCGGGAAGGAAAAAATGGTATCGGAACATCGCTAATTAGGAGGAGGCATGTATAAGAGAGTCTGAGAGAGGCCTATATTTCTAATTTTCAAACCGATCATAATGAATAAATCAACATTTTGTGTCAGTTTGAACCCAGTAAAATGTACTGGGTTCATTTATTGAAACCAAGTACTGTATGAAATACGGTAGTAAACAGTGCAATTACAGGTGGTCAAAAAAAGTAAAATAGTGCAATCACAATACTGGTATAATAATAATAACTTCGTTTTATACAATTCTGAGGTAGGCTTACTCTCTTGGTAAACATTAACACCATACCATTATATGGTATTTACTGCACAGCCAGGCCAGCATATAACAACAATAACTAAATGTATTTCCTATGGTAAATACCAAAAAAACATCAACACAGTGCAACAGTGTCAATTTAACTTTAACTTCAACTGAGGTAGACTATCACAATACTGTGCTCTGTTGTTGTTGTGTTACGTGCTGCGCGCAACCCGTGTTCCATATACGAAAGTGAAACTGCGTTGGGGGAAATACCGTAATTCCTCTAATATACATGAAACCCGGCTTGTATTAGGAGGTCGGCTTATAATTGCTTAGCTCAACAGCGCACCCGGACATTAACCCATCTTTCGCCAATGACTGATTCAGACGTCATTCCTCGCCATGCTTAATCTGCCAATGCCGGATTACGACGTCATCGAGATCAATATTTCAAAAATCTGTCATGGCATTCATATTTCACCAACGGATCATTGACGGGTGCTGGGGATCTCCACTCAACTCTCCAACAGTTCAATATCGCCACCTGGTGGCCGATCGCCAAACCGGAAGTGTGGCCGGAAGTGCTTGGTGCCCCCCCTATTCCGTCCGCCACTCGCGATCGCTCGCGGGACTCCATCTTCACACACTGGATAATCGATCGGTTGCCATAACTCAATAAACAACGTTATTTGGACGTATATATTATTATACAACCCGGAAATGGTTAGTCTAGATCAACATCTCATAATAGCGATCTTTCTGCTCCACGCTGATCACCCAACGGTCAGAGGAAGCTGCGGTGAGTTTCAGCGTGTTTGATTATTATTATCCATACAAACTGCTATGATCAACATATCACCCATACTACATGATTCAATTAACGTCGGTCATTGCATTATAAACGACCCCCCCCCCCCCCCCCCTCTGGTAACCAGCAGATGATGAGTCATGACGTTTAGGACCTTGTACAATTGAAATTTTTTATCTGACGTCAATCGCTAGTAAACTGCATTTGATGATGTAATATATGCAGGGCTCCAGACTAACTTTTTTCACCACCGTCCCAGAACCGTCCCGAAATACAATTTTAACCGTCCCAAAGTGAATGTAACCGTCCCAAAAATCAAATGTCGTTTCTTTACTTTGGTATTGTCGTCTATAGTTGTTATTGCCAAGCCATAAGAAACACCATTCAAATGATTAGGAAATAGATAATTGTATTTATTTGAAATAATTATTTATTTGAACAATAGACCAACAGGTAACAACGGGTAACAACAAAACAACCAATTGAAAGTTTAAACACCTTTCTTATTTGAATACTGTGAGAGAGAGAATCAAGTCTCAGTTGCCTCAGTCTTTGTACTGAGGTCTTCGTGACCTGCAGCCACTGCGCCACCATTTAGTCATGGCTTTCACAGAGTCATAGTCCTGTGCAGGAGGGCCATGAACCGATATCTGCAGGAGGCAGTTGAGCATCTTGTTTTAGTTTTTTTTTGTTATTACAAATGTGTGTTTATGGTTGAAAATGTTAGATAAATAAAGATCAAATCAAATCTAACTGAATAAGTTATCACTCTTCTAACAAGAAAGAAAAACGTAGTTTAGCTTTAAACTATATAATGTCATTGCGTCCAGAGTAGGGCTGGGCGATATGGAAAAAAATCATATCGCGATAACGATATGATAATTTTATTTTATTTCTCGATATCAATAATTATCGAATTGTTCTAAGTATAAAAAAAATAAAAAAAAAAAAAAAAAAAACATTTTTTTTTTTTTTTTTTAACAACAGATGTATGTTTATTTTGCAGCAATTCTTTGTCATTGCCGCCATCTTTAGTGTTACATCCCCTCACACTCCAGTTCTCAGGCTGCAGCTGGTTTAAAAGCTAAAGTAAACAGGCTTCTCTGCTGGCTGTGGCTCCAGAGGAGTTGAACAGTTCTGGCTCTGCTAGTTTATTTTCGATCTTTTGGCGCTTTTTTGGTGGACAAACCACCGCACATGTGCACCGTGACTCGTGACTGGAGTCTAGTTCTGCTAGCACACATAGCCTACTGTGTACAGACGGTTTCAAAATGTATTTTAAATTAGAAAGCAAACAAAATAAATGTACAAGAGAAAAAGAAATCTGAATTTGGTCAGTATTGTCATTTGGACAAGCAAAGCCATTACTTTAAGTTGCAGGCAAGAAAGACAAGTCTGTCCACTGTCTCTGATTTTTTTTAAATTTCGATATTCGATATCGATTATTAAAATATATCGCGATATTTATCGTTATCGTTATATCGCCCAGCCCTAGTCCAGAGATCCCACCTTTGATAACTAAAGTAATGACACTTGACTAGTAATGAAACATGTCCCTTAGATCGCGCTGTCCTCCTGGTCGATATTGATAACTGCTGCTAAATTCCAGCGGGCCCTCCTCACTGAATAATATAGATTCATCATGTAGCTGAAGTGAAGTCGTCTATTTCTCCGCGTTCGTTTCGATAAATGTAACGTTATGCCAATTAACTCGCAATTAACATTACGTGTTAGTATAGAATCGAATAGAAATCCTTTAATAATCCCGAGGGAAATTCGGCACTACAGAGCAGACTATGTATCGCTCACATTGAACAACAATAAACATTTAAGGTCAATAGGACTAAAATAGGAATAACAATATAATAATATTAACAATAAGAATAAAATAGTGTGAACTATGGATTAATCAGTGGCAGTCTGATATGTTAGTCAGTAACGTTAGCTATAATAAGCAGCTATAACTAGAATGCGTCGATAACTCTATACAGTTCCAATAGACTAACATTACACTTCTGTGATTTAAATGTGTCCTCACCTTAGACTCAGGCCCTGGGCCTGGGGTAGTATTGCTGGATGTGGATGCAGTTCCCTGTTGGTCAGTTTGGGTCTGTTCTCCATCTTCTGCTGTGTTCACCCTCTTCAAATAGCGCAGCATGTTTATTGTTTACAGTGCTCGCTTCACTGAGAGGATGCCACAGTGACATTTTTTTTTAAATTAATTTTACTTTTCGCGGTGTTTTTGTACAGTGGAGAAAGCCTAGGTAAGATAGATTTCCCTCACCTGTTAACCTTTTTTTTTTTTTTTTTGGAGCGAGATTCATTTGGGGTGTGATGCTGTCGCGCTGGCTGAGGAGAGGTGGGTAGAAGCTTGATGCTGCAGCGCGACTGGCTGAGGAGAGGTGGGTAGGAGCTGCTGCAGCGCGACTGGCTGAGGAGAGGTGGGTAGGAGCTTGATGCTGCAGCGCGACTGGCTGAGGAGAGGTGGGTAGGAGCTTGATGCTGCAGCGCGACTGGCTGAGGAGAGGTGGGTAGGAGCTTGATGCTGCAGCGCGACTGGCTGAGGAGAGGTGGGTAGGAGCTTGATGCTGCAGCACGACTGGCTGAGGAGAGGTGGGTAGGAGCTTGATGCTGCAGCGCGACTGGCTGAGGAGAGGTGGGTAGGAGCTGCTGCAGCGCGACTGGCTGAGGAGAGGTGGGTAGGAGCTTGATGCTGCAGCGCGACTGGCTGAGGAGAGGTGGGTAGGAGCTTGATGCTGCAGCGCGACTGGCTGAGGAGAGGTGGGTAGGAGCTTGATGCTGCAGCGCGACTGGCTGAGGAGAGGTGGGTAGGAGCTTTGATGCTGGATTAGCGTATCGCTGCCTTGGGAGACGGAGATAGACATTGGATTCGGCTAATCGTGCAACGTTTAGACTTGAACTCTGTGAACATAAGTCAGCACGAGACATTCACCATTTGACAGCAATATATGCACGCACTGACAGTCGGCTAATTTGCATTTCCTGTGAAAAAAAAGAAAAGATCCCCTCTGTCCCGGTTGCGTCCCAAAAAACATTTCTGTTCGTCCCAAATCAATATTTGATCGTCCCCGGGACGATGGGACATCGTTAGTCTCGAGCCCTGAATATATGCATAAATGGCTATATCTCACGTTCTATGAATTACTGCAGAAAACGATAAAAACATATTTATACTCTAGACAGTATTTTTATATTAATGTGTGAATGAAAAAGTAAAACGTTCCTACACCCTGAACAATAGCTAATCGATGTTGAATGGGCCATAGTAATGTCAATTTAGCAATACAATTTAAAAAGTTATAGCCCTGCAAAGTAGGTGAACATATCCATAGACAAATAGAGCTGGCAGAGAAGGGATTAGGACGAATCAAAGTGGTGACGGAGAATGGGTTAATAGAGAGTCGGTTTTTAATTGAATACAGGTCACTATTAGAGGAATTACGGTATATAGAGTATGAATGTGCATAGCGGCATACCGCAGCGTTTATAGAACATGTTGCTGGTCACGTTAGAAGCTACAGACTCGTTCACAGCCAGCGGCTCATTGAAGACTGTTGTTATAATTGTGTTTTATTATTGAAACATGTTTGTTCAATGCTACGGCCCTGAACTCTTTTACTGACACTTATTTTGAATACGGTTATACGTTAATTTGGTTATACGGTTTGATGAAGTACACTCTCAAATGCATTTAGTCAAAGTATTTTGTTTCAGTCTAGCTAATATTTTGTGTTAATTAACATTCCCTATGTAGTTTAAGCACAGTTTTAAACTACTGCAAGTAGGGATGCCCCGATCACGTTTTTTGCCACCGATACCGATCACCGATCGTCGTGAGCCATATCGGCCGATACCGATCCGATACCGATCGTTTTTGATTAAAAAGAAATTAAAAATTATTTTATATATTTTTTTTTTAATAAAATATATATATTATATAATTAGACTTGTACTTGTATTATCTGCGAGACATCGCCACCACGCAACAAGTCAAAATGCTCGCTATCTGCAAACAGCTCCACTGTCTGTGTGTACTATAGTAGCTCCTCCTGATATCAACAAATGCTCCAGCAAGTCTTGTAGTGCATGTTGATACCTCCGTTAGCTCGCGTTAGCTGACGTTAATTCACTGTTCAAAACTAAATGTCCGATTGAACTAAATAGTTGTCTTAACGTCATCTAGCCGGCTAGCAGTAGCTACAGATAGCTCCTGATATCAATGTCTTATAACATTGATTGAATGCGTATTCGAGCTGAGGGCTTGCTGAATGTGAAATGACCAAAGCACTTAACGTTACCAATGGGGTCCCGCTGCAGCGCCGGAGAATCCTTTTGCTCGCTATCTGCAAACAGCTCCACTGTACACACAGACAGCCCTCAGCTTGAATACGCATTCAATCAATGTTATAAGACATTGATATCAGGAGCTATCTGTAGCTACTGCTAGCCGGCTAGATGACGTTAAGACAACTATTTAGTTCAATCGGACATTTCGTTTTGAACAGTGAATTAACGTCAGCTAACGCGAGCTAACGGAGGTATCAACATGCACTACAAGACTTGCTGGAGCATTTGTTGATATCAGGAGCTATCGGTAGCTAGCCGGCTAAATACCGTTAGACAATGCCTACTAAAAGTGAATAGTTGACTGGGTAATTTTGTTTAAACAGTAACGATAGCTAGGTAGCTAACGTTAGCTCAGGTCGAATGCACTATCTAGACTCAGCAGAGGAGGTCCGCCTCCTCTGTGTTTACAAACTCTACACGGGTACGGGCGGGGCTAGGGAGGAGGAGCAGTTTGCAGGTCCTGTGCGTCTGAGACAAGCGAGTGAGATATCCACTTGATCAGTTTCCGCGATCGGCGAATATGACTAATTATCGGAATTCCCCGATCGCATATTTATACTGATTATCGGCCGATAACGATCGGTGGCCGATCGATCGGGGCATCCCTAACTGTAAGTGTGTAAAAGTACGTTTATCTATGTTGCTCAGTGAATTAATGGCATTTGTGAAGTGTAACTTCTAGTTGATTGCACTGTGATAGTAGCCATGGAATCTGTATATGTTGCAAATATGGACTTGAACAAATAGTAATGTTCATTCTGGTTAAAGAGTGTGGTGGAACAGACAATGAGCTACAAGGGAAACACCAGACTAATGTGCCTTAATATTGAAGCAGTGGACCAACAATGGACATTGAAAAGAGACACTAATGCAGTAGCCAGTAGGGAAAATGTGACTATGATTTATATGTTTTGGTAATAAAATTACCAAGAGAGTAGTTTTGGAAAGAGAAATTAATGAGGGGTGTAACGGTACACAAAATCCACGGTTCGGTACGTACCTCGGTTTTGAAGTCACGGTTCGGTATTTCATACATTAAAAAAAATTAAATTAAAAAAAGAATTATATAAATTATCCTTTTTTTATTTTTTATATATATACAGCTACTGTTTTATATATACTGTTTTTTTTAGTAATAACTAGAAAGTAATGGTATTTATTCAACAACAGGTGATTGATTAATGATACTGTATTATGGGGCTGCAGCACTGCAGATATACCCTACTCCAATGATCCACTCAGTCACTTTGCACTCGCTACCCAGTGGCTCTGCAGATATACCCTACTCAGTCTACAATGCTGGCTCCGGTGAAGTAGCAGAGGATCTGTTGTGATTTTTGCACAATAAATATTCAACATTCTCTTTTGAGACTCCGCCTCAGACTCTTATCATTTGGCACTAAAAGCTAAACATTGTCACCGATATGGCTGTCCGCAACATGTCATTAATTGTGTGCGAGAGGTCGATCAGTGATGACTCTAACGTGAGCTAGGTTAGCTAGCATTAGCTAACGTTAGATGGAAACAAGACAATATAACGTTACTGGTGAAAAAGTGATTTACCTTGGAATACTCCTGTGCCTACTTGCTGTACTTTGCTTGCAGGTCTGCAGCCATTATTGCTGGATTATGAATAGCCCCAACTTTAGCCAAGGTAATGTTAAAGCTAAAACTAGCTTTTCGGTTAGCTCTTCAGCTAATGCTAATAACACCAGCAAGCGAACCCATCTGAGCTCCCCATCAACACCGCTCTGTCGGGAGGATGGCATTTAAGAAAGTATCTGCTGTTAAAATGACAAACAGCATTGACACTTTAATTCACGGTCGGTTACACACACGTTTGTTTTATAATGCTCACAGCAGACCGCAGTGTTGTTGATAAATTACGGGGGCCGGGGGGATTTAAGTTCCGCAAATCGTACGGTGCACAGCCCGTACTGTACCGGAGGACCACATTGACGCAGTACAGTACGTATCCGCGTACCGTTACACCCCTAGTGTCCGAGTCATTCAGTGATACATTTCCTATGTTTTTCAGGAGACTGTATGACATCAAACACATCAGTTGTTACTGCAGTGCCTGACAATCCTTGGGAGAAGAACGCTGTTAGGGCCCGTGTCGACCGGGGACGTTTTATGAGTTGTCAGCTCCTTTCTGTCATTCATTTCTATGCTACAGACGCGACAGGCGCGCTCCTTTTCCCAGCGCCGCGCCTCGCGCTCTAGCGCTCTCGGCGGCCAGCGACAATATGTGCAAAAAAACGATATGTGCAAGTGCAGATACTGCACAGATACATAGTGATTGTACAAAGTGATGTCTTCCAAGATGATCAGAGCGGAAATATCAGTTTGATGGAGGAGGTGTCTATTGTTGTTCTGATTGGCCAATCAGTTCCAAGCAGCTAAATGCTCAACTCTTGTCTCTCTTGTATAAGAACAGGGCTGTTTTCCAGACTGAAGTACTCATTCAACCATAAAGACGGGATAGTCTGCTGGTTGACTTGAACGCCTCTCTGTGGCAGAACACATTGTCTTCTGGACCAAGACTTTCTACTGAAAACCATCTGGATCAAACCTGCTTCTGAAGACAGATCAGACTGTGGACACCAC
This sequence comes from Notolepis coatsorum, assembly GCF_963971535.1. NCBI lineage: Eukaryota > Metazoa > Chordata > Actinopteri > Aulopiformes > Paralepididae > Notolepis > Notolepis coatsorum. The sequence goes on from NC_140176.1 coordinate 117,854,528, forward strand.
AACATCTGTAAGTACAATTATTTATTAGATTGTTTTCATGGCATTGTAGAGCCTCTTATTTTCTGTGTTTCCAAGAAAACCAGTCTAAACATGCCGGAATGTCTTTTGTTTATTTGTCTTCAATATAATATGTACGTTTATTTGTACAATGACTGATACCACCACAATGACATATTGCAGGCAACTGCCCAGTATTTTAACTAATGTTGACCAGTTTTGAATAACAATCTTTTAGCAGATTCACTTTTAAAAGTATAATCTGTAATGTTGCAAATACTGCGGCATGGTTTGTAGGCTGGACCTACAAAAAGCCTTCGACACGGTCAATCACTCCATTCTGATTGACAAGCTAAAAGCAATGGGTTTTGATAGTCTTATCAGTGAGATGACTATCTAGAGGGGAGAGAACAGATGGTGGAGGTAAACGGTACCCTATCCCCCCCCCCTCACACTGAGCTGTGGGTTCCACAAGGAAGCATACTAGGACCGCTACTGTTCCTAATTTATGCAAATGACATGTCGTCAGCTTGTGACTGCAACTTGTTCTTGTTCGCAGACGACTCGGCCCTGCTGGTCTGACAAGAACAAGTTACAGGTTGAAAAAAACCTCAGCTCGGAACTAGGCAAAATCTGCATATGGCTCGCTGATAACAAACTATCATTACACATGGGCAAAACAGAGTCCATTCTCTTCGGTTCAAATAACAAACTCGGCAAGACCGACGGCTTCTCAGTTACAGTGGGTGACAATATTGTCACAAGGAAAGATGAAATTACCTACCTGGGTTCCATCCTAGAGGCTAATCTTTCCTGTGACAAAATGGCATCCAATGTAATAAAAAAAGTCAACCAACGAACTCGATTCTTGTACCGGATCTCCTCTGGTAAACAAGAATACCCTGAAGACTCTGGCAGGAGCACTCATTCAAGGGTACTACGACTATGCTTGCACCTCATGGTACCAAAGCACCTCAAAGGCGCTAAAAACAAAATTACAAACATCTCAAAACAAACTGGTCAGACTACTGCTTGACCTTACCCCTAGAACCCACCTCACCCCTGCCCACTTTGACAACCTAGGATGGCTTAGAGTAGATGACAGAGTACAGCAACTTGCAATGGGCCTGGTCTACAAGATACACTACACGACCAAGGTACCCATGTACATGTCAAAATACTTCCCAAAGGTCAGTGAATACCACGATCACAACACCAGAGGGAGCTCCACAAATCATGTTAAACCCAGATTCGGCTCAAACAAGGGACTAAACACGTTTCGCAATTATGCCACATCAATGTGGAACGCCCTACCCAAAGCTGTAAAGGAATGTGAATCACTACCCACTTTCAAAAACACTCTCAAAGAACACCTACGGGAGACTGCAATTCGAAACTGGCCCATGTAAATGTCCTAACTCAACCCCCTCCAATGTACAGTAAATGACCAAGTATGGTCAATATTCCAATGTACAGTTTTGCTTGTACAGTTGTACAGTGTCCCCCCCCCCCCCCACCCCTCCTGCCCAACCCCCCCCCCCCCCCCCCACCGAACCACCTCCAATGTACAGCCCCCCCCCCTCCCACCCCACCTACCCAACCTCCCCCAATGTACAGTTTTTACGTCAAATGTATATACTCTTTTCTGGACTCTTTTTGTATCACAAACTACTGTATTTGCAAATCTGGTATGTCATAAATGTATAGATGTAGCAGTACTGTATATCTGTATGTCATATATGTCCTGATGAATTGAAAATGGGGGACCCTGATGTAAACAAGACGAAAGTTTTTCTCTGGTCTGCATCCCCTTTACAATTGTATGTATTGAGCTGTACTGTATTGTACCCATTCTGCAATCTGTTAATAAAGTTTTCAATCAATCAACAATGGACATTGAAAAGAGACACTAATGCAGTAGCCAGTAGGGAAAATGTGACTATGATTTATATGTTTTGGTAATAAAACTACCAAGAGGAATTTTGGAAAGGGAAATGAACGATTAGTGTTGATTATTAATTTCAATATAGAATATTCGTTGACAGCCCTACAAGTACAATTAGTTACTGTACACTACATCACCCCTGAGTGGTGAACTTTCCTCCACTGTACCGAAAACCCGTACCGAACCTTGACTTCAAAACCGAGATACGTACGTGATTGTACAAAGTGATGTCTTCCAAGATGATCAGAGCGGAAATATCAGTTTGATGGAGGAGGTGTCTATTGTTGTTCTGATTGGCCAATCAGTTCAAAGCAGCTAAATGCTCAACTCTTGTCTCTCTTGTATAAGAACAGGGCTGTTTTCCAGACTGAAGAACTCATTCAACCATAAAGACGGGATAGTCTGCTGGTTGACTTGAACGCCTCTCTGTGGCAGAACACATTGTCTTCTGGACCAAGACTTTCTACTGAACCATCTGGATCAAAACCTGCTTCTGAAAACAGATCAGACTGTGGACACCACAACATCTGTAAGTAGTACAATTATTTATTAGATTGTTTTCATGTCATTGTAGAGCCCAGGGGTGCAGTGGTCATGCCACGCGGTACCACGCCGTCCCAGCACTTTTCTGAGCAGAAGTATGCGCACAGATGTGCACGCGCGCGCACACAAAAATGCGTTCACAATTTTCACTCGACTCGTCATCCGTGTACTCGGCTATCACCCAGTCTTTGCATAACAATAGCATAGCAATAGCATAACAAAGAACGAGAAGTGCAAAACCAAAATACAAGCCCTGTACCAATTGGTGGGGGTTTGCTTGAGCTGTTGAACAAATGGTCCCGACTGGAAGGATGAGCCATTAAGTTGTGCTTCAGAAGGAAACTGTCCTTCTGTAAACTGTAAGTTAGTTACATTGTTAATTTAGTTTGTATTTACTTTTCTAGTTTAAGTTAATTCAATTAAAGAAATTGTAACTACAATATTGTATCTACAATTACATTTAAAACTGTTTGTTTTTCAACCATATCTGTTGACAATATAATTTCTTTATATATTGAAGGCTACATCCTGCTACCTTTTTCAGCTTCTCTATTTCAAGGCAATATTTACAAAAACTAAACTAAAACTAGTAATTTCCTATACAAACATGTTTCCTACTATTTATGCATAATAATCATCTGTTCTGTGCGCACGCGAGGGAACATGTATGCGTGGCGTCATTTAAACACATACAGGCACTTCTGATATTACGACTGCACCCCTGGTTGTCTAACATCATTGCAGTGTGTGATATATATTAACCGGTGTGGTGTTATGTTATATATATATATTATATTATATATATTAACTAGGGATGCTCGATATTGGCTTTTTTACCGATACCGATATTCCGATATTGTCCAACTCTTAATTTCCGATACCGATATCAACCGATACAGATATATGCAGGGTTTCCCCCCCCCAAAAAACTGAATAATTTCAGGTAACTAATAATTTCACTGGATATATATATATAACAAATATTGTTATTGTTTTTTTCTTTTTTTAAACCGATACCGATATTTTCCGATATCACATTTTACTGCCGATATCGGCCGATAATATCGGTCGGCCGATAATATCGGACATCCCTAATATTAACCCGTGTGGTGTTATGATATATATATTAAAAAAAAAAAAAATTAAATTTTATTTAATCTTTTTCCTCCGATTTTTCTCCCATCCCAATGTTAGTCATTATGCCAATTCCCAATCCCCTTCCTGGTCGCTGCGCACTTACCCCCCACAGTCGGTCTGGGAGAGTGGAGGCTATCACGTGCTTCCTCCGACACACGTCTAGCCAATCAACCGCTTCTTTTCACCTGGCAGCGCGGACTCTCACTGAGAGGGTGTAACGTGTGGAAGGATCACACTACCCCCCCCCCTTAGATCCTATCTGCGCTGAGCAGGCGCCCCGACCGAACTGTAGGAGTCTCTGTTTACAACGACCCGGACCCACCCTGCCAGCTTCTCCCACCCTCTAACACTGGCAATTGTATTAGTGTAAACGGCCAGCCAAGCTGAGACAACGCCGGGAGCTGGATTCGAACAGGCGAATCCAGCGTCTCCGGCGTTGGTGACGAACGCAATCTCCGCTACGCCACCTGACCGCTACTATGATATATATTATATTATATTATATATATTAACCGGTGTGGTGTTATGTTATATATTATATTAACCGGTGTGGTGTTATGATATATATATATATATTAACCGGTGTGGTGTTATGTTATATATATATATATTAACCGGTGTTGCGTTCGTGTGTGTGTGTGTGTGTGTTTAATACGACACAGTAGTCCTACAGGCCACCGTACTGGGGGTCACGGACGGGTACCGGGGTCAGGGGTCAGCAGAGTAGTAGACCTGAGTTGGAGCTACGCAGCTAACGACATAAATATACTCACAACAAATGCAGAGGACTCACTGTATTTATACTTGTGGAATAACACCACAACCGGTAGACCCTCCTCTATATTATGGCCAGTCCTGTCTTACACTACCAGACATCTTACACTACCCTTCAGTGTAATGCAGCGCAGGTTGGGCTAATGCTTGGTAGAATTAGGTATTTAGCTAACATTACTTGTAATATTAGATGGCTAGCTAAGATCAACGTGTTGTAGCCAGGGGAGCAGCAAGCTAACGCCAAAAGCGGACGTTGGCTGTCTGACTGTTTACACTTTAGGGTCACGTACACAACATGCAGACAGACAAGCAGCTGAATGAATGAATGAATGAGAACTTTATTTAATTGTATTAACAGATTGCAGAATGGGTACAATACAGTACGGCTCAATACACACAATTGTTAAGGGGATGCAGATCAGAGAAAGACGGTTGTCTTGTTTACATCAGGGTCCCCCATTTTCAATTCATACTGACATTTATGACAACATACATGACATCATGACATTTATGGCATAGGGACATACATGACATACAGGTATATAGTACTGTTACATTTGTGACATATACGATATGCAAATATACAGTACTGTTACCCATAGATCCTAACAGAGATTATATACATATGATGGGGAGGAGACTGTACATTAGGAGGGGGTGGGTGGGAGGGAGGAAAAATATATACATCCGGTGGGGAGAAAATATATACATACTGTAGAGCCTTTACCTATAAGCCTACTGCGAGGGGCATGTGGGCTGGCTTGAGTTAGACGCGTGCTTGAAGAATTCAATGTCCAGAGTGCTCGTATCATTTTCGATATGCCAATCCTTTTATTGACCTTTTTTCCACCAAATAATATAATACAAAAAACTCTTTAACTAATTACACTGAACGCCGACCTAGGCTATATGGCACATCAACACGAACACGGTCAAAAACTGTTTGGCTATTCTCCTTGCACACCTGCGGCTCGTCACCCACTGATCAGTATAAATGGGTAACCAACCCCTGTGGTGGTTGCGATGGTGACTGAAAATGCCACACCTCTGCACCGTGAGTAAAAATAAAACGAAATAAACAGAAAGGCTTTTTGGCTCCAACACACCGGCCTCCAGGACTCTACCAAGTAACCAGGAACCACGTGGAGCTGTAGCGTCTGCGATCAATACAATGTCTCCAGGGACAAGACTTCGTCTCTCCTTACTCCACCTCTGCCGCTCTTGTAGCAAAGGTAAGTATTCTCTCAGCCAGCGTTTCCAAAAAAGGTCTGAGATGTATTGGACTTGTCTCCATCTCCTTTTGAGGTAGAGGTCGGACTTCTCAAACAATCCAGGTGGCAAGATTGGCATTCTTTTCATTGTGACAATGTGATTGGGAGTGAGAGCTTCCAGATCGTTGGGATCTCCAGACAACTTAGTTATGGGGCGATCATTAAGAATGGCTTCGACTTCACACAGCACTGTATGAAATCCTTCGTCATTCAAGGTTTGCTGGTGTAGAACTGATGTTAGTATTCGTCGAATCATCCGTATGATGCGCTCCCATGCACCTCCATTATGAGAGGCTGTTGGTGGGTTGAAGCTCCACTGAATTCCTTCTTCCAGAAAAGCTGATTGTATTTTGCTGTGGTTTAAAGCAGCGAAAGCTTCCCTCAACTCTCTTTTAGCACCAACAAAATTGGTTCCATTGTCCGATCTTAAATGAGAGATGGGTCCTCTTCTACAAACAAACCTGCGTAGAGCATTTATACAGGAGTCCGTATCCAATGAATAAGCGACTTCCAAATGGACTGCTCTACATGCCATACAGGTGAAAATGACTCCATAGCGCTTTTCAAAGGAACGTCCCCTCTTGACCTCAATCGGGCCGAAATAATCAACTCCAACATTGGTAAATGGAGGAAGATTAGCAACGATTCGCTCTAGAGGCAAGTCCGACATCTTCTGCTCACCCAACTTTCCTCTATGGCGTTTGCAGAAGACACAGTCAGACAGGACCTTTCTTGTTGCTGCATTGGCACTAGTGATCCAATATTTTCGGCGCAATCTGGAGAGAACATGGTTTCTCCCACCATGACCCATCTGTTCGTGGATGTGCTTTAGTATGAGAGTCGATACATGGAGGTCTTTCGAGAGGATGTTTAGATTCCTCAGACATTGCTGCCCTACTCAACCTCCCTACAACTCTAAGCAAGCCATCCTCCAGAATGGGGTCCAGTTTATAGATGGGACTGTCTTTCTTTACTTCACCCTTTCCAGATGTCAACACAGCAAGTTCATCAGGGAACCTTTGCTGTTGAGTGAAGCGAATGATGGCAGACTCAGCTGTAGAAAGATCATCTGGTGTTAAGTTCTGGTTTCCCAATGCAGCTCTACTTTGTTGCATTTCCTGTTCCACTTTGTCTGCATCTTCATGACTCAGTTGGTTTCTTTTATGACTCATCTCCAATAGAGTCTTTCGTAATTTCAGGATCCAAGCAACTGACCTTTTCAACCTTTTCCAGTCAGAAAAGTAGGTGATCAGTTGGTGTGTGGCACTTGGTGCATCGACAATTACTGCATTGATGGTGAGATCCTTTTTGACCTCAGGGTCATCAGCAGCAATGTTGTACTCCAAGATACTATCTGGCCACTCTTCCTCTGGTTTCCAAAGAAACTCGGGGCCTTCAATCCAACTTCTGTTGGTCAGCAAATCATCCACCGTAACTCCCCTTGAGGCTTTGTCAGCAGGGTTCTGAGTGGTATGAATGTACCTCCACTGCGTGACTTCAGATGTTCTTCGGATGGTAGAAATCCTATTTGCCACAAAGGTGTGAAATATCTTGTCTTCATTTCTGATGTACTTTAAAACTGAAGTACTGTCAGTCCAGAAACAAGATTTCTCTAGGCAAAGCTGAATTTCGGCTCTGAGCATGGTGTCCACACGAACAGCAAGAACAGCTGCAGTGAGTTCCAAGCGTGGAATGGTGACTTGCTTTAGTGGGCAAACTCTGGCTTTACCTAACAGGAAAGAGACATGACACCTGTTGCTGTTGTTCCATATCTTCAGATAGGTCACAGTGCCATATCCACTTTCGCTAGCATCAGAGAAGTGATGTAACTGACCACGAATGGTTTCTCCAAAATCTGCCAGCTTGAGGCATCTTTCAACTTTGAATGCCATCACTCTTTCCAGGTCTCTCAACCACTTCGTCCACTGCTGTTGGAGAATTGGGTGAATTTGATCATCCCACCCATAGTTCCTCCTACACATATCTTGCAGTATGAGCTTGGCTGGAAGTGTGAGAGGGGCAAGAAATCCTAAAGGATCATAGATTGAGCTGACCATCGATAGAATCCCACGTCGAGTATGAGGCTGTTCTTTGAGTGCCAACTTGAACTTAAAAGTGTCTATCAACACACCAATGAAGTCCAAGGGCCCTCTCCACTGGCAGTTGGTCTCTGTCGAGATCCAAGTCAAGCAAATTCTTGGATCGGTCTTCCTCTGGAATGGATAGCAGCACTCCACGGTTATTGCTAATCCATTTTGTCAAATGGAAGCCTCCTTTTTGACAAACATCTGTCAAATTCTTGACCATTTTAACAGCCTCCTCTTCTGATGGCAAGCTCTTAAGACAGTCATCCATGTAGAAGTTTCTGTTGACCGTGTCAAGTACCTCAGCAGGGAAACTGTTGTGGTTATCTTCTGCTGTCTTTCGGAGGGCATGACAAGCACAGCTAGGAGAAGACACTGCCCCAAAGAGATGCAGTCATCCTATATTCTACCAGTTCTTGGGATACGTCGCCGTCAGGCCACCACAAGAACCGAAGAAAATCTGTCTTTCTGTGCCACATTGACTTGATGGAACATCGCTTTAACATCCGTCATTAAGGCTACAGGTTCTTGCCGGAAACGTGTGAGGACTCCTAACAAAGTGCTGGTGAGGTAAGGGCCTTGTAGAAGCTCCTTATTGAGAGATTTTCCTCTATACTCTGCTCCACAGTCAAATACGACACGCAGATTGCCCTTCCTGGGATGGTACACTCCATGGTGTGGAATGTACCATACTTTTCCATCACACCGTTCCACTTGATGTTCAGGAACACGTTCAGCATATCCTTTACTGATAACGTCCTCGAGAAAGTTGGTGTATTCTCTGTGGAACTTCTCATCTCTCCCAAACTTCCTTTTCAGTCCAAGGATGCGTTGCCTAGCAACAAACTGATTGTTTGGCAGAGACACTTCTTTCTTTTTAAAGGGAAGCTCCAAGGTGTAATGTCCGTCCTGAAGTTTGCATGAATCAGTCATGATTTCCATGAACTTCATATCATCCCTCGACATTTCCTCTTTGTCTTCTGATGACCTTTCATTAAAATCATGGTTGTACTGATTGTTCAGCAACTCCTCCAGATTAGTTATGGAGATCCTATTAACATCCTATTAGCAGCGGGGTGGCTACTCTCACTCTGCTGCTCACTGTAGCCTGAAAGGGGACCATTAATGACTCACCCCAATAGGGTCTTAATGGCATATGGCCCATTGCCACGACTATTCACAACTTCCCAAGGTTCAAGCATTTTGGAGGCATTGGTACCTATCAATAACTCCACATCAGCTTGAATCCGAGGAAGGACAACCCCATCCAAGTATGGCCATTTAGCCAACTCCTCTTGGCTAATGATGTTACTTGTGGTTACGGGCATCCTCTTCTGGGTGTAGACCTTGGGCAGGTCATAGAACTGTTTCCCAGTGAGGCTGGAGATCTCCAAGTCTGTCAGCATGTAGCTGGACACGGATGCCTTTGGGCCCATGGTATGTAAGCTGATTTGTGTTTTCTTTCCTGTAAGGTTCAGCCTTCTCATTAGGGTTTCTGAACAAAATGTGTCGGTGCTGCCTGGATCTAAGAATGCATATGTTGTAATGATTTTGTCTCCCTTGCTGGACTTCACCTGTACAGGCAAGATTGACAGAGCCCCATTGCTGCTTCCGGCCCCTGTTTGTCCACATGTCTGCAAAGAGATCTGTGCGTTACTCACAGACGGTGTCTTTGGCTGGTTTGTGTTGCTTGCTCTCTCCTTCTGATTTATATGAAGAACACTGGGATGGTTTTGGCTGCACACCTTGCAAGTCAAGCGCTTCTCGCAATTCCTGCTAAGATGTCCAATGCGAAGGCAGCCAAAACAGATTCCTTTTTGCCTTATAAAAGTAATCTTGTCCCTGTGTGTCTTCTCCTCCATCTGAGGACATTGATCCACAGTGTGATTTTTAGAGCAATATATACAAGTGTTGTTGTGAGCAGATGCATTTCTTTGCTTTGCAGGGGTTTCAATAGTAACTGTGGTTGCAAAACTGTCTCCTGTGAATTTGGGTTTGATTTGTGACTTCATTCTGCTCATGTTCATAGGTTTACTTCCTGTACTTGGTAGGGCTGCACGATTTTGGGAAATAATCTAATTGCGATTATTCTGACAGATATTGCGATTGCGATTTGCGATGCGATTATAACATTTAAAAAAAAATTTACAAGAAGAATGTTGCTGCTTTCTGTAGTCGGGTCTAGGGCTGCACGATTTTGGGAAATAATCTAATTGCGATTATTCTGACAGATATTGCGATTGCGATTTGCGATGCGATTATAACATATTTAAAAAAAAAATTACAAGAAGAATGTTGCTGCTTTCTGTAGTCGGGTCCCAACTGCAAAATTACTGTATTACCCTGTATTATACCCTGTATTATACACTTTTACTATCATGTAGACTATTCTGCTTTGTGTTTACATGTGATGTATTGTATACATGCACATTTATTATGTTCTTGTGTGATGTATCGCACATTTTATTGCTGTGTGATGTATTGCAAATGTTATTGCTGTCATCTTGGCCAGGTCTACCTTGCAAAGGAGATCGTGTATCTCAATGGGACTTCCTGGTTATAAAAAAAAAAAAAAATTTTTTTTTTTTTTTTACTTGCAGGCTTGGCGATTTGATAATTGCATCATTCCAAATCGCGATTTCGATTAAAAAACGATTAATCGTGCAGCCCTAGTCGGGTCCCAACTGCAAAATTACTGTATTACCCTGTATTATACACTTTTACTATCATGTAGACCAGGGGCGGAGCTAGGGGGTGGCTACCTGGGCTCAAGCCCCGGATGTATCCTGAAAAGCCCCGAATCTATTTAAAAAAAAATAAAAAAAAAATAAAACAAGTTTTTTTTTTTTTTTTTTTTTTTTTTATACAATTCATCATTGTTACATGAAAATATGTTTGCACCAGATTTAGCAGAAGCTAATTTCCATCTGTGGTCTATCCAGCTGCTAACTGTATTTGAGTGAGTTAAGTCTTGGTGTTATGGTAGACTCAGACCTAAGCTTTAAATCACAATCAACAAGTTGACAAAAACTTAATTCTTCCACCTTAGAAACATAGCTAAAGTACGGCCATTTATAAATCAAAAGGACGCTGAAAACCAGATCCATGCCTTTATCTCAAGCCAACTCGACTACTGTAATGCACTCCTTACCAGCCTCCCGATTAAATACGATGATAACTATTTTATTGCAATGCACTATTGCATTATTTTATTCTATTTTACTAACTATTTTATTGCACTGCACTATTTTACTTTGTATCAGTGAATCATAGACGCCTGGCCATAAGAGCATTCGGAGCATCTCTGCTCTCCCACTATTGAACTTGGGGGAGCAAAGGTATAATCTTGCTCCACCACTTTTTGATTATATGTAAAATATGATATATCCCCCCCCAATATATAAATCTAACCATAACTACGTTATGGTTAACTGAGTTTTATAGTGAAAAGAGCAGCTTTATTGGTCAAGATTGAAGGCTCTATATTGCAGGAAATTGCACGTACAGGTTCAAAATCTGTCGTGGAGGGGGTCGTGCCTGAGCCCCTCCAAACCACCCCTTGCCTGCCAAAAAAAAAAAAAAAGGGGGCCCATCTGTGCTAAGCCCCGGATCTCCTACAATCCTAAATCCGCCCCTGATGTAGACTATTCTGCTTTGTGTTTACATGTGATGTATTGTATACATGCACATTTATTATGTTCTTGTGTGATGTATCGCACATTTTATTGCTGTGTGATGTATTGCAAATGTTATTGCTGTCATCTTGGCCAGGTCTACCTTGCAAAGGAGATCTTGTATCTCAATGGGACTTCCTGGTTAATTTTTTTTTTTTTAATTGCAGGCTTGGCGATTTGATAATTGCATCATTCCAAATCGCGATTTCGATTAAAAAACGATTAATCGTGCAGCCCTAGTACTTGGTGGTGTATTTTGAATGTCTCCGAAGACTGGGTCTGAGACAATCTTTAGCTGGCGCTCAATGAATGTGACAATATCCATGAATTGTGGTCTGCGATGGTGTTTTTCCATTATCGAACATACATAGACTCTCCAATTCTCTCTGAGCTTGTATGGAAGCTTTGAAATCAATACTTTCATGTTCGCTGGCATATTGAGTTCCCTCATGTACTGGACATTCTCCATAGCATTACAGCACTTCCGAAGGAAAAGAGCATAGGCTTGAAGAGATTTTATGTCTTCAGCCTTCACTATCGGCCAGTTGAGCATCTTCTCCATGTAAGCTGCTGTGATTTTATATTCATCTCCAAAGTGTTGTTCAAGTAGGTACTTGGCCATATCATAGCCTCTGTCTGGAGCCATGTGTTGACAGCTACGCACAAGCTCTTTAGGCTGACCCCTGGTGTACTTCTCCAAGAAGTACAAACAATCACCTCTGTTTCTCGTGTTCTTCTCCACACAATGAACAAAGGCTCTGACAAAGGTTCTGTACTGCAGAGGATCCCCATCAAAATATGGAATCTCTCTTGGTGGCAGTAAGTGGTTTGCTGCTCCACTAGTATTGCTTTTAGCTCCATCTTTTTCTTTTTCAGGATCTGTTCCTGCTCCTCCAGAGCGTATTTAAACTCCTCCAGAGCGTGTTTATCCTTTTTCAGGATCTGTTCCTGCTCCTCCAGAGCGTGTTTATCCTTTAACGCTGCAGCGCGAATCACAAGTGAAGCTCCATCTGCCTCGGCCTGTAAGCGAGCTACTGAGGTAGAAGATCTGCTGGACCTGCTGGTACCAGACCTTGTGTGACCTTTGTGAGCAGATCTTTTACTTTCCACATTAGAAATGCTGTCATTTGGATTAATTAGATTTTGCACGTCCTCCTCATCCTCATTAACACTTTCCACAGTTTTGGTAATTTTTGTCCATGCATTCATGTGATCCTTAAAGTAATTGACATTGATCATTTTGGCCTTGAACCAAATGTCATGTTTTCCCCTTTCCTCAGGAGGTACTATTGGCAACAGAGCCTCCTGGTTTGCTGCTGCTTCCTTGCATATGTGGAGATATTGCATAAATGCGCATTGCACCTCCTGTTTGCATCCACTTTGCATTAACCCCAAAATCGTTTTTTGCAAGTTAGAAGCCTTGTTAAATTTAGATTTATGTAATGTGTACATTTTATCCAATAGGGCTTTTGGTGTTAATTTGCTCTTGCGTTTTGTGACCTGTTGTGCTTCGGTATCAACATTGTGTGTGATTTGACCTGTGTCCACCTCGGACTGTGTTTTAGCCACTGTGGGCTGTGACTGTTTTGCAGTCCTTTCAACCAATGAAGGTTCTTTACAATGCGTTTCAGCCGTGGCGGGCTGTACAACCATAACGCTAGACTCTGCTGGATTCTGAACACCTTTATCAGAATCCATATCGGCAATATAAGACCAACAGATTCAATATGAAACGGTACCTTTGGTTAAACCACAATAAACAAAACCCACAGTTAATCATCACATAGTTAAACGTTTTAACCAAACCTTAAACATACACATGCGCACGAACGGGTTGCGCAACCATAAAACCACCAATGCATTGGAATTTCCCTTTTTATATTTTTCTCAATTGACCCGGTGTGCACATTTGTTTTTTTTATATGGCCATAAGATATACCTGGTAGCGCGCTACATACCTGTTCGTTGCGCAGCGCTGTCGGGACTGTTTGACTTTATTCTTTGAACTTCGAAAAGTCTTCAAACAGCGCTCCTTGTCCGAGCGCTATTCAATAAACTGCTTGCGTGCAGGATGGCTCCCTGGTCCGTCCGCTCATCCAAACGGTGCTGGACAGCTGGTGGTCCGTCCGCTCCTTGACTGTGCTGGGCAGCTCCTCCTGGTCTGTCCGCTCGTCCTGGTCCGTCCGCTCCTTGACTGTGCTGGGCAGCTCCTCCTGGTCTGTCCGCTCGTCCTGGTCCGTTCGCTCCTTGACGGTGCTGGGCAGCTCCTGATCCGTCCGCTTGTCCTGACGGTGCTGGGCAGCTCCTGATCCGTCCGCTTGTCCTGACGGTGCTGGCGTGTCTTGGTCCAGATTGTTCCGAAACGGTGAACCAAACAAATGTCACTAATTAGTGTCTTTCAGCGACCTCATAAATCAAAACGCTGTCTCGCAGATCAGCTGTTGAATCTTGAGCGCCGAGCGCGATTATCCTCGCCTTCCAATAAATAAGAAAGGCAATTGTCCATTTCAAACGAAGAGCCTTAGTTTTTGACTAATGTAGAGCCTTTAGCTATAGGCCTACTGCGAGGGGCATGTGGTCTGGCTTGAGTTAGACGCGTGCTTGAAGAATTCAATGTCCAGAGTGCTCGTATCATTTTCGATATGCCAATCCTTTTATTGACCATTATCAACCAAAAAATATATACAAAACTCTTTTTACTAATTACACTGAACGGCGACCTATACGGCACATCAACACGAACACGACAAGACACGGTCAAAAACTGTTTGGCTATTCCCCTTGCGCACCTGGGGCTCGTCACCCACTGATCAGTATATATGGGTAACCACCCCCTGTGGTGGTTGCCATGGTGACTGATAATGCCACACCTCTGCACCGTGAGTTAAAATAAAACTAAATAAACAGAAGGGCTTTTTGGCTCCAACAGGTATCAACACCTTAAGTGCTGAATCGTGAGTTACTTGGTACTCAGCACCACACTCTGACCAAAATGTTTCCAGGGGCACTTCACCGAAACGAGCTCTCCAGGTGGCATCAGATGATATATCAATGAGTTCTTCCAAGAGTTTGGATGGATATGTGTCAGGAAGCTTCATCTCGATGTCGTCTGTAAAGGGGTTCTTTATCCACAGGTAGGTAGCTACTTCCTCCTCGCTGAGTTCAGGGAAATAACTGTTGAACTTGTCCAACATCCCTGACAAGTGTGCTGTTACCTGGCGCTTAATGGTTCTGAAATCCATGTTTTTCTCCTGAAGGAAGGCATGCAACTGTTTGAACATATCGGTGATTCCTGATGAGGCTCGATTTTTCCACATTTTGAAAGCCTCCACTATTTCATGCTGGGTAATGATGTTTGTGTTTCCACCCTGCATTGTTTTGTTGAGTTTGTTTGTTTCATTAAAGATGTCTGCAAGGTAGCTGAGTTGAGCCAACCACTTCTCATCCTTGAGGAGCTCAGCCAGTTCAGGTTTCTTGTCTGAAAGGAAGGTATGCAGTTCCTCCCTGAGGCTGAACAGGCGCATCAACATGTTTCCCCGGGACAGCCATCTTACCTCAGTATGCATGAGCAGGGAATGATAGTCAGAACCCACCTCTTCACAGAGGGCAGTGAATAACCTGGAGTTTGTGGCTCTTGCTTTAACAAAGTTCACAATGGTCACAGCATTGTTCAAAACTTCGTGGAGCCTGGGATCAATGTCCTTTGCGGCAAGCGCGTCTCTGTGCAGAACACAATGCATTGAGACGGCACGGGGAGCGACAGCTTTTATTCTTTGAACTACTCCTGTGTGTCTGCCTGTCATTGCCGCGGCTCCATCTGTGCACACTCCAATGCAGTTGCTCCAGCTTATTCCATTTGACCTCATGAAATCATCCAGTGCTTCAAAAAAATCTTTTGCCGTTGTAGTCGTCTTGAGCTCTTTACAAAACAAAAAGTCTTCCCTTATCTCCTTTTCCCATTCATAGCGAACGTATGAGAGTAGATGGGACATTTTGGACACGTCTGTCGACTCGTCTAATTGGATGGCGAAATCATTTCCACGAAGGCGTGCAGCGTAACTGTACCATTATATCCTCCGACATTGACGAGATGCAGCGTTTAACGGTGTCATTTGACATCAGTATTTTTGATAACTGCTTGGCCTTTTCCTCTCCTATCTCGGTTGCACAAGGCATAACCAAGGTTTCCCCGATAGTATGAGGCTTTTTATCTTGAGCTATCTTCTGGGCCACGACATATGATATTTTAAGCAGTTTCTTATCCACAGCAGTACTCTCTTTAATCCCTGCTTGTGTACCACATAGCTCTTTTGCCTTTCGCTCAAAAAATTCCCTGGTCTTGTCCTTGTAATGGCCATGTTTTGTCTGTAAATGTCTGATCAACTTGGAGGGTGCCAAAGACTTGTTGGATAGCACTTGAGAACAAATGACACATTGTGGTTGTGGTGAGCTTTTGCTCCCAGGGAATACAACAAAGCCTTTAGCCGAGCATTTTAGCTTTTTATTATTAACAGCTTTTGTGTCATCATCTGTGTCCGAGACTGGGGCAATCTCAGCGGTCGAATTGGTACTGGAAGGTACTGAATTGGTATTGGTAACTGTAACCTGTTTCGATGGACGAGTTAAAAACGTGTCCATTTTGTGTGAAAATTCAGCTTTGCGGTTCACGTTGGAAATATTATTCTAGCGAGGTGACGATTGATTATGACATCACATCCTGTCATTCTTTGTTGAGCAATACAATGTTGACGTATAAAACGGCTATATATAAATGTAATCTGCAGAGTGCCTTTTACTGTTTATCTGTTAAATACCGTTTTCATTCATTCATTCATTCACATTTTGTATCATAATAATCATAACACAGCGGCTGATACACTCACTTGTTCTGCACTTGGCGAGTAGACCATCGCCGTCGGAAGTGTGTAATTAGCACTTTTCAGAAGCTGTGTGGTCCAGTCTTGAACTTTCCATAACGTGTCTCGATAAATCCATTTGATTAGATCCAGCACTGAATGCATTTAGTGATTATTATCAATTTTCAATGACGACAATTGCCGATAGCCGCTTGGCATTTCCTTGACAACGGACATAGGACCCGTGATGTCACACAAATGCGACTGCTCTGGAAATAGGTTGGTAAAAGTAATGACTCCTCGCGCGGACGTTAAGTTGGTGAAGTTTCTATAATTGTTTACGAAACGTGTGAAGAGATTTTGATCGATTTCTTTTTTAGTTCATGTTATTAGATTAGGCAATTATTGTATACACATGAAGCACTAGATAGACTATTTGTTTAGTTAAATAGTTGTCATTCTATATTTTTTAAGAAACATTCCCAGGCATCTTGCGGCACCCCTG
This sequence comes from Notolepis coatsorum, assembly GCF_963971535.1. Lineage (NCBI taxonomy): Eukaryota > Metazoa > Chordata > Actinopteri > Aulopiformes > Paralepididae > Notolepis > Notolepis coatsorum. The sequence goes on from NC_140176.1 coordinate 117,871,314, forward strand.
GCATCTCTCCGCGGCACCCCTGTTGAGAACCGATGAACTAAGCAAGCACTCAGAAGACACTCGCCATTTGTCCGGGACAAGTAATATTGGGGAATATTTATATATATATATCTTCTTTTTTTACTTGTCCAGTCGGACATTGTTGTGCATCCCTATATAGGCCTATTTGTTCAACATGTTACTTTCCTGGCAAGAGTGTAGTGTTTGTTACTTTCAAAAGTAATGGTTACAACAAATTACATTTAAATTCTTCTTCTTTCTAGACTCTGTTGCCTTACAACTGTTTATCTGTGAAGAGGAGGTTCCCCCTGAGCAGCAGGAGAGGAGCCCCAGTCTGAGCCAGGAGGAGCCAGAGCCCCTACAGATGAAAGAGGAACAGGAGGAACTCTGGAGCAGTCAGGAGGGAGAGCAGCTTCAAGGTCTGCAGGAGGCTGATATCATGAAGGTCACATTCAATCCTGTCTCTGTGAAGAGTGAACATGATGAAGAGAAACCTCAGTCCTCGTGGTTTAACCAAATCAAGGACCCAGATCCCCTACAGATTAAAGAGGAACAGGAGGAACTATGTGAAGATCTAGAGGAGTCTGATCTGTGCAAGATGATCTTACATCCTGTGAAATATGAAAACTATAGTGAGAATACTCTGTCCTCACAACTCAGCCAAACCCAGGACCCAGAGCTCCTACAGATTAAAGTTGAACTACATCCAGGGCTGGAAGAAGCTGATCGCTCCAAGATCACAGTAGACCAAGTGAAATGTGAAGATGGTGAAAAGAATGATCAGCCTCTTCAAACCCAAAGGGAGAGAAATGGAGAAGCATACTCTTTACCCAGCACTTCAACTGAACAGATGAAAACAGAACCTGATGCTGAGGACTGTGGAGTATCAGAACCAGCCAGTAACCTAGATCCAGCTGATTATTTAGGACCAACTAGAGATGGCCAGCTTCTCTCTTCAGACTGTTCGGGAAATGAGACTGATGACAGTGATGATGACAGTCCTGAATCTGAGACTGATGACAGTGATGATGACAGTCCTGAAACTGAGACTGATGACGGTGATGAATGGAAGGAGACTGCAGGGCCAGGTTTGATGACTCTGAAACCAAAGAAGACACAGAAAATACAAAGTTTGTCTAACAGCAGTCCTGGGTTCAGAAAGCAGGGAGATCTGAAGATGCACATAAATAAGCATATTGGAGAGAAACCATTTGGTTGTTCAGTTTGTGGGCAAGTGTTAAGTAGGAAGCAAGCTCTGAGGAGACACATGATGACTCATACAGGAGAGAAACCATTTAGTTGTTCAGTTTGTGGGAAAGGGTTCAGTATGAAGGGACATCTGAAGAACCACATGATAACTCATACAGGAGAGAAACCATTTAGTTGTTCAGTTTGTGGGAAAGGGTTCAGTAGGAAGGAAGATCTGAAGACGCACATGATGACTCATACTGGAGAGAAACCATTTAGTTGTTCAGTTTGTGGGAAAGGGTTCAGTCAGAAAGGAGTTCTGAAGAGACACGCAATAACTCATACTGGAGAGAAACCATTTAGTTGTTCAGTTTGTGGGAAAGGGTTCAGTACGAAGCGATATTTGAAGACACACATGATGACTCATACAGGAGAGAAACCACTTAGTTGTTCAGTTTGTGGGAAAGGGTTCAGTCAGAAAGGAGATCTGAGGAGACACGCAATAACTCATACTGGAGAGAAACCATTTAGTTGTTCAGTTTGTGGGAACGTGTTCAGTTTGAAGGGACATCTGAGGAGACACATGATGACTCATGCAGGAGAGAAACCATTTAGTTGTTCAGTTTGTGGAAAAGGGTTCAATAGCAAAGAAAATCTGAAGAGACACGTGAGAACTCATACTGAAAAAAAAAACATTAGTTCAGTTTAAGCTCAGAGTAGACTTGAAAAGAAGAGAGAACGGGTCCCAAAACACAGTTTTCAATTCACATAATAGGATCCCCATGTACTTCTCCTAAACAGTATATTCAATAGGATCCCCATGTACTTATCCTAAACAGTATATTCAATAGGATCCCCATGTACTCATACTAAACTGTATATTCAATAGGATCCCCATGTACTCATACTAAACAGTATATTCAATAGGATCCCCATGTACTCATACGAAACCGTATACTCAATAGGATCTCCATGTACTTATCCTAAACAGTATATTCAATAGGATCTCCATGTACTCATACTAAACAGTATATTCAATAGGATCTCCATGTACTCATACTAAACCGTATACTCAATAGGATCCCCATGTACTCATACTAAACCGTATACTCAATAGGATCCCCATGTACTCTTACTAAATCGTATACTCAATAGGATCCCCATGCACTCGTACTAAACCGTACACTCAATAGTATCCCCATGTACTCATACTAAACCGTATACTCAATAGGATCCCCATGTACTCATACTAAACCGTATACTCAATAGGATCCCCATGTACTCATACTAAACCGTATACTCAATAGGATCCCCATGTACTCATACTAAACCGTGTACTCGATAGGATCCCCATGTACTTTGTTTTATGTCGCTTCACGCCACTGCGGGGCACAGGACGATTATGAGGTAACTATCACCAGAGCCAGACTCAGAGGATTTGGAGCAGCTGTCGTGTATTAAGCCAGTGGTTCTTAAACCAGGAGTCCTTCCGGTAGTTCCAGAGGGTCCCCAGAAAAATGGGGCCAATAGTCCAATGAGAGAATACAGTATATTCTGATTATCCTGATCATAGGTTTCACTGTCTACTGTTATCTCAGCTATAGAAGCTAATCTCTGGACTAAATCACATCCAACAACAAAGATCTTCTCAGATGGAGGGTCCCTGAGACAAAGTCTAATAAAATATGCTGGATTTGATCATTTTAATCCCACTGGATTATATTACGCAATGTATCAAGCTACAGAAGGGTCTGTTTTGAGATTTTCTGCAATTTGGCAACCTTTCTTGACATTTGTCGAAATAATTTAAGCAGAGAATGTAACCCCATAATATGTTTATTTCTGTATGTGTGTCACAATGTAGCCTACTGTTTTGTATAGTTGAAAATTTACAATAAAAAGACCTTGATCAAAAACAAATAGTTTGCTACCTAACTAGCCACTTTGTTGTTTCTAAAGTGTCTCATACATTTTGGCCTAAGCAGTTGAATGTACTACAGTGGGCTGTGGGGAAATGTATCAATACACTTTTCACACTCTCATTCACGCAGTGGCGGACTCAGGCTGTTTGAAGGGCAGGGGCACCTAGCAATTGGTTGGTCAATGTAAATGTTTAAGACACATCTTCTATCCAAAATGAGTATTCTTGACCATGTTGGCACCGGATTCTCAGTGATAATCCAAACTATGGCTCTGCGAGACAAGCTAGTACATTGAGCTAGCAGTGAGGACTTACAAATCCATACCTTTATCCTTATCTCCTCCCTGACTGTTGTTGCTTTTTGACCCAATCTTTCAAGGAGAAGCTGCCTCTCACAGCATTTTTCAGCTGCTTTTTAATGTTCTTCAGTTTTCTTTCTCTCCATGGCATTCTGTAACCATAGTATATAGGGTGATGCTAACCCCCCTTATAAGTTTACTACCACTCTTAAATTAGCTTTAAAAACCAATTCACACTGAACTTTAAAGTCCTATGGGTATATTTGTGATAATTATCCCTTAGGGAAGGATTTTTACACGTCTGCTTTATTTCAAAATTGAGAACACGAGTTAGCATAGAATCGACTAAGAAAGGTAACTGTTTAGTTAGCTAGCTCCTTAGCTAGGCATCTACAGTAGCCTAGGCTAAAACATGTGATACTGCTATCAATAAAAGCACGTGCAGTGTACACATATTAGTATTTAGTAATGCATCATTAGTCAAACTCAATGGACCTCATGATTGAAAGTGTATGTAACTATATTCGTAACTACCTTCGGAAGAAGTTCGTAAGAACAAACTTACGAAAGATCTCCGGAAAAGGTGTTTGTAAATGGCTGTAAGTGTTCTTGTAGTACCCCTGGAAGAATAAATTAAGACAAAGAGTGAGTTGGCAGGTCTTCAGTGGCTTTGGTTTATTTCCAATGTAACTGCCAACTGATCTAGCTTAGTACAATGTACAATATATACATGGCAACAATCCCAAAATAATAATACATTCTCTAACCTGTTAAGCTGTAGCCCTATTTTCAGAAATCTCGCCTAAAGGTACATGCCTAAGTAAATGGAAGATTGCTCCACTTCTATAAGGCCAATTTGCATGTTCTTGGTATCTAGGGACCTAGGGGTATGTATTTACAGTGTCAGAAATATTGTGTCTGTTACTAGGCTTGAGTAAATTGTAATGAAAAAAAGGAGAATATAAATTATGATTTATTTTTGCATCTGTGCCGGTGAATAACGATAGGTTATGAATATAACCGTAGTTCTATGAGTACTAGTGACCCTCAGCGTCATCTGCACACATCTCACTCCAGTGACGTGCACTGAATAAAAACGTCACAATGTACCTTTACATACCAACATCCGTCTGACCACACCCCCATCTGCTACCTACATAAGCAGGGGTGGGGCCACACACTCATCTCCTTCTCAATAATTTCACCACAAGGTAAGATCAAGGGCCGCAGTGGCGTCTATATTCATAACCTATTGTTCTATATCGTACTAGCTTCCGCTCAGCGTCATCTGCACAACAGGAGCTGAGCGGGAGCTGAAGCTCGACAAATGTACCCTGCTGAGGCCCCCCACAACCATCAGAACCGGGGAGGGCCGAGCCCCCCGACCCTCCCTAATGGAGGGATACCCTCCCTATTGGAGGATGGGAGGGAGACGGATCCGACCATGCGAAGAGGAACTCGAGCAACTCAACGCACAGGGTGAGCAGACCGTGGCTTGACCCCACGACTACTCACACGCACAACCCGCATGCCACCAGGGAACGAACGGGAGGAACAAACCTCGTTACCGCCCCCAAAATCACAGGGTCAAGAGCAAACTCAACCCTGTGGCAAGGCCGTAGCAGCGGAGCGCGAAGGAAGACCCAGACCCAGAAGGGACTGGATCCCCCCCGGAAAAAGGGGGCCCGGAGAGGCCAATGACGCCACAGCATCAAGACCTCATGCGTAAGAGAGGGGCGAAAAGAATGGAGAACCAGCCCCTTCATGACAGCATAGGGTACAACATGTACCCAACAACAGGGTCTCCATAACGCCCAACCCTGTGACACCCGGGCCGACCTGGCAAGCACAAGTCCCTCAGGGTACCAGAACAGAAGATCTGCGTCCCCGGCGGACAACGGGTTAACTGACCTGGACCAGCGTGACCAGAACCAGTCCCGTGCCCTAATCACGCCGACATCCCCACTCCAGGAGAGGGGGTAGGTACGCGTGGCGATCTAAAACATTATAGAGGGCGCCACCCAGATGGTCCTATTCGTACCGCGCTCGCTGGCCCACCCCAAGGGCGTGAGACCCCTCTACCTATGCTTTGATCTATTCCGTTAACATCCCCCAGATATGAACGAGAATTCGTCGAGACAACCTAGTAAACTGGCTCCATCCCAGTTGCCCTATAAAAACGCTGTTTTAATAACGAGCAACCAAGGCGCACCAGCCTCATGCGTGATTCCTATCAGAAACACCCAGAGCCAGCACTATGTACACGTCGAGACCCAAAACGCATCAATGGATAGTCTAACAAGACATCAGATACCGTTCCTCCAAGCTGCCTGGGGAACGACAAGAAGCCGCTTTTTTATTTTACATTTTTCAGAAAAAAGAAAAAATAATACGGACATGGGTCCCATGCGACGCGGCTGAGGGAAACACCACCCCGTCAACCACACTTCATAAGAGGGGACGGTGAGCGACGTACCCCTATGACGGGGGGAAACCCATGACTCAACAGACCTATAAGGCGAGGAGTCAGGGAAACCCTAAACAATACCCCTAAACAATACCCCGTCCACCTACTCCAAAAAGGAGAGGACGGGGAACCCCCAGAGAGACTGCCCACGCGAGCTGTCAACATTGAGCTATGTAACACTTGGGTTAGGACTCTCCGAGGAGGAGGCTCTGAACCAATACACACTCAATAATCAAATTGAATCGAATACACATACAATAGAGCAGAACTCCTTTTTGAAGTTCTACTCACCTTGACAATCTGAGGAGGAGGCTCTGAAACTCTGAGGAGGCTCCCTCACTGGGAAGGAGGGTCCGAACTCACAGAAGGCACTTCTCCCTGAGGAGGAGCTTCGTGAGGAGGAGGCTCTGACAACTCCCTGAAACAGATCCATAACATGGAACCTGAACAACTCACGGAAGTCTTACCAATAGAAACGCGCTCAGTGACGTACTCTATGGCGGGGGGATTTCCGCGGTGCACACGCCCAATCTTTCAGGACGTGGGACCAGGAAACTCCCTCCGCCCCCCCCCCCCCCCCCCCCTACCCTGTAACGTGCCGAACAGCAACGTGACAGGAACCCTGAAGAACAGGGGGTTTTAACCCCTGACCAATCAGAAAAGGGGAGGAAAGGTTTACCAGTTCACCCCTTTACGACCCCTCACCCCTGATATGATGTAATGACAAAGTAGAGCCATGACCCAGTCATAGCATGCTACATGAAGCATTTAACAGCTTCACATAACTCATGTGCTAACCTGCTATCTGATTTTTACTAAGGAAAAAAACACAGAACAGAGAGGGCCCCTTTAAGAGCCCCGGTACCAGACTTACACATGTGCTTCTGTGGGCCAAAACCTAACCCAGTTGTAGATCTCAACGACACACACAACCCTTCATCACAACAAAAAATGGCAAAAGTACACTCTTACTACAGAGGAACGCCGTTTTTCATAACAAGAGAGACATAAGTCCTTGATTACGTATTGGCCACAGGCCTTGCTAAGCACACATGATAGCAGTGGAGGCTGCTGACCGAATTTTTAGGTGAAGCACAAATTATTATATTATATTATATATTAAATAATATTTTTAAAACATCCCCCACTGTGTGTCAGTGGTCAGTGGACACAGATGAAAACATATTAACATTAGGTGACAGCGGACCTGACCAGATGAAAACATATTAGGTGACAGCGCACCTGACCAGATGAAATCATATTAGGTGACAGCGCACCTGATCAGATCAAAACATTTTAGGTGACAGCGCACCTGACCAGATCAAAACATATTAGGTGAAGGTGACAAGGAAGCCACAGACTCATACCCCCCCGACACTCAACTAACCGCCTCGGACAGTCCTTCATACCAGTGGCCATCAGGCTCCACAACAGTGGGCAGCGACTGCTGCCAGACATCGACCGAGAACTAATAGGAACCCAAGTAGGACAATAACACTACCTTATGCATACTGCACCTTATGTGGATACTGTGATACTGTGAATAATGAATAATGTATATTTCAGTTAGTTAGATAGTAAATTATATTGACCTATTTGTTTACACTGCTTGTGTTGTTTTCACTACCTGTACCCCCCCCTTCCCCCATGCTGCTATGATGCCTGAATTTCCCCAAGGGGATCAATAAAGGAATATCTTATCTTATCTTAAAAGGAAAGATGAAATTACCTACCTGGGTTCCATCCTATAGAGGCAAATCTTTCCTGTGACAAAATGGGATCCAATGTAATAAAACTAAGTCAACCAACGAACTAGATTCCTGTACCGGATCTCCTCTCTGGTAAACAAGAATACCTTGAAGACTAACAGGAGCACTCATTCAAGGGTACTACGACTATGCTTGCACCTCATGGTACCAAAGCACCTCAAAGGCACTAAAAACAAGATTACAAACATCACAAAACAAACTGGTCAGACTACTGCTTGACCTTACTCCTAAAACCCACCTCACCCCTGTCCACTTTGACAACCTAGGATGGCTTAGAGTAGACGACAGAGTACAGCAATTTGCAATGGGCCTGGTCTACAAGATACACTACACCACTAAGATACCCATGTGCATGTCGAAATACTTCCCAAAGGTCAGTGAATACCACGACCACAACACCAGAGGGAGTTCCACAAATCATGTTCAACCCAGATAAAATAATAATAAAAAAAAAAAAACGTTTTTTTTTAATAAAAGAAAATAGTCATAACTTAGAAATTAGATTGCATAGGTCTATGAATCGATATCGCGATTCTGTTTCAATTAATTGCCCAGCCCTACAGTGTGTACAGTAAGTTAGCTTGGTGATTATCATTGTGATGTAGGCTAAGCTGCCTAGCTACTGTTAGCATACAAGCACTGTATAGCCTACTTACTTTTTCATCCACAACGTTTTTTCTGATCCAGATGCATAAATCCACTTCTTCATGTTGCTCAGTTGCTGGTTTATACTTCGGTCCTAATGTTGGCGCAAAGTTTAATTTAGCCTGACTTGTTATAGCTGTACAGCTTACTAACTACTAAACAACAACTTTCTCATAGTCTCAACTTTCACATAGTCAAAATGGGTCCAGCTGCATGTGAGGAGGATAGGTTTAGCTCGGGCCAATCTCAAGTTTCTCAAGTTTCTTTATTAGTTGTCATACAGAAGTACAGAATACTTTTATACAAAATGCTTCTTTATGTTACATTTTGTATAAAAGTATTCTGTACTTCTGTATGACAACTAATAAAGAAACTTGAGAAACTTGAGATTGGCCCGAGCTAAACCTATCCTCACATGCAGCTGGACCCATTTTGACTTTGCAATGCAGAAATCTCTGATTGGATTTGCAAGGCTGCCAATCATATTCAACCTCCGTGTATTGGATGTCAAGGGCTGTCAATCAATCAATCCTCCATTCAATGGCAAGAGTTTAACTGCACAGACCGTTCTTAGATGAAGTTAATAGCCTATTTTGATTCGCTGTTATTTATTATTTATTTAACAATGGGTCACACCTGTGAAGTTTTCTTCACGAATAATTACTGCAGGCAATACTGCAGTGCAGGCCTGCTCAGAGCTGTCAATTTTGGCCATTTTTGAAGAAAAAAAAATTCACTGGCATTTTTTTACAGAGGAAAACATTTATAATAAAAAAAAAAAAAAAAATTTAAAGAAATATATATATATATAGTTTTTTTTTTTTTATATATATATATAGGTATATGTAAATTAATAATAATTATGAATTATGAGTGAATTTGTGTTTCACGTGTTGTCATAGAGAAACCTCCACTGCACGATAGTGACCAAACAACATTTTCCCTAGGAAAATAATCGTTTCTCAAGCGGAAGCACAACCCCAGCAGCTTAAGCTGAGGGTTACATCGTATCCCCACAAACACAGTGACACAATATATTGTAAACAAATATGTCTGAGAGGAGGCGGGGAAGCCCCAGGGAAACCGGGGGGGTCACCCCTCCTACCTTACCCTTGATACGACCAGGTTGAACAGGTACCCCTGTTAATATGTGAACATGCTGTTCATTGTCATCACAGGCTGAGAAAAGGATTCATTCCTCAATCACATGTCACTAAGCATAGCTTCACAGGTTATTTAACCCACTTTGTTGTGAGTTCACCCACGTTACAAACGTTACATCACATGTTCTCATCACAACTAACCAGTTCATTTTTACACATGTAAAAAACAACGCAGATTTTCTATGGAGAGAGAAGCTATACCAGTGACAAGACAATTCACACACAACACGCGTCGTATCCTCAATGTATTGCAGCAACACACGTTTTGGAAACATCGTTATTACAAAACATTTAGAAGGGAAGGAAAGAAGAATCGTTCGTTCGTTCCCTTTGTTTTGGCCCAACATGGTATTTGACAAGCACATGCTTATTCTCCTCTTATTTAAAGTGCTGTAAAATCCTGACGCAATGACTACAAAACGTACATTTTGTGATGGGTGTAGCAGTCACCTGCAATGAACATGAGACACTTCATCAGGAACCCTGCATAATTAAAAAAGGAGGAATAAAGTTGGGGTTAAATGTGTCAATACCAGGCCTACTGGTAAATGATATGACCGGTTGTGAGCAAGTGCTGTCCTGAATTGTCAAGAAAAAGTCCTGGAAAACCTTTTCTCAAAAAGAGTGAAACCCCTGTCGGGGCAAATCTCTCTCCCTCTTTCTCCAGTTTGTAGGAGACTGGATGGCCACAGAGGCTGGACACGCTCCACCTCCAAGATAATAATAATATTAATAAATGTATTTTATATAGCACCTTACATAAGGTATCTCAAAGCACTTTACAGACATTGCATTACAGTACGAGTACATGGACAGACACAGTACATGGACTTTTACAATGACAACATGGTGGGGATACTACAGAGAAAGGGAGACAGCTTAGAAACAAGACAGAGAAAATAATAATAATAATATATAGGTGTGTACAGATGTGAAAATGTAAGTGATGCAGGGGTTGGAGGTCAGGAGTGACTAGTGAGGGTATGCAAGTTTGATTCAAATGACAATACTCCCCATGCTTGATTATGGTGACATAGTCTACAGATCTGCATGTAAGACCTCACTCCACAAACTTGATGTCCTCTACCACTATCCGGTTTGCCACCAGTGCCCCTTTCAACACTCACCACTGCACCCTTTTCTCCTCCGTCAACTGGCCATCCCTGCACACTCGTCGCAATATGCACTGGTTCATGCTCATTTACAAATCCCTTGAAGTGTATCTTCTTAATTCATGTATCTCTATCCAAGTTCATTGATCGTATAGTGTTCTATTTCACCCTTTCCTCTGCATTGGTTAGGTATTTTTCTCAGATGTTCGGTTCAAGTGAGGGGAGACGGACAACGTGGTCAAAATCAACGGGCGGCGGTGTTTATTAATAAAACAGCTTTAGGAATTAAAACAGTACATCATCTCTTTCATTTGGCTGTTGTCGTCTCTCGGTGCTGTTCGCTGTCTTAGGTTGTCCATGGCCAACACCGAGTCCTCTCTTGTGGTTCGCTGGTCTGGTTGTCAAGACAACCTGCTTTCGGATCCTGGGAGGTTTGGGAGCGCTTGGTTTTCATCTACCCTCGGTGGAGTCTGCTATGAGCCTCGGCTCGGTCATCTGGTCTCAATTGGCTCTCTGTGTCATCGGCTCAGCCGTAGCCTGAGTGGCGAGTCGAGTCGCGAGTCTCCCTCTGTCGGTGGAGGTTTTCAGCGCTCCAGTTGCGATTCGATCTCTGTCATCGTCTGTCCCCATGTCTCTGGGTCTTCAGGTCCTTTCTGGTGTGTCAGCGCTTCTCCTGATGCGAAGCGATTTCGTCTGTCATCGGGTCTCAGTCCCTCTGTCTCACGGCTTGGCTCTGCAGGGATCCTTCTCCGTCTCCTCTGAGTGTCACCGGGTGTGTGTGTCGAGTCTCTCCAGGTTCCTTCTGGTGTGAGTCGTGTGTATAGTGAGTCGCCATTCGCCCTTTTTATCAGCGGGGAGAGAGAGAGAGAGGGAGGGGGGGAGACAGAGAGCGAGAGGGAGGGGGGAGACCCTGCCTATTCCTGTCACATTCCAGCAGAACTTGTCTGAGGGTGTCCTGTGACCACATGTTACACAATTTCCTGGGTCTTCTGACAACGGTTTTCATAGTCTATGGGGAGACAGACTGGCTCTTGATCCCTAGATAATACAACATGAGCTATTTCCATCTACAAACTCTTTATCATTCTGTAATTGCATTTTAGAATACTAAGATAATTCTTTATTGTCTAGCCAGTGACTCACTGTCTTGTCTTCAGTTGGGTCCACTTTTTACTTTATTTTTGATTGAACTATTTATCTTACTGTTTGTTTTTTCCTATTCTAAAGTACGCTGTAATCTAGGTTTTAGCTCTATTTTGATCACTTATTATTTTGTTCAGTATTAACATTAATTTACAAACAATGTCTTTGTATTTGGCTCACTTATGGTCAACTTTTCATGCCTGCCAAACCTATTTATCTAAGGTGATTTGGTATGACAGCTCACTTTTCTCATAATGGTCCTTTCTTTACATATGTGTTGCAATGTTTTCTAAAGCCATCTAACTAATCTCTCTGACAAAGCCAATCGTTTTTCTTTATATCCTTAAGGTCTAAAAACCATCTAGTCTACCTATTAGAGTGGCATTCTACTGTGTAAGGGGCGATTTCCAAATAGCCTGTGTCACCTTTCTGACCTCTGGGTTAGTCAGCAGCTGCCGTTTTGTAACCTGAAATTCCTTCCTTGTCTCATGAAATAACTTCACATGGTGTTCAAATCACCCTGTCTTTCAAATCAACTTCTCTGTTTTATCATTTGGTACATTTATAGTTGCTTATGTTCATGTTTTTATTTAGAAATATACGACACCTCCTTGGGTTGTCCCCCCCCCCCCCCCCCTTACCTATGTCACCTGTCGCAAATTACATCTGCAACACTCGTTCTGCTCAACACATTCTCCTAAAGATTCAGAAAAACATACACTGCACTCGGTCAAACGGCATTCAGGGCTGCTGCTGCCAGGGACTGGAACAACCTACAGAAATCTCTCAAACTGGTCACCTTTATGCCTAAGTCAACATTCAAGCTCTCTGATGAACATTCTCACTGATTCCTGCAACTGTTTCTCAACACAGTAACATCCCCAACCCCCCCCCCCCCCTGTCTGTCATGGTGCCCCTCTCACTGCTATATTGCTTGTTGTATGTATATTTATATTGTAATTGATTGATTGATTGAATTGATCGAAAAGTTTATTAACAGATTGCAGAATGGGTACAGTACAGTACAGCTCAATACATACAATTGTTAAGGGGATGCAGACCAGAGAAAGACTTTCGTCTTGTTTACATCAGGGTCCCCCATTTTCAATTCATCATATGACACACACAACATACAGATAGACAGTACTGCTACATCTATACATTTATGACATACCAGATTTGCAAATACAGTACTGTTTGTGATATAAAAAGTGTCCAGAAAAAGAGTGTATATACATTTGACTGTACATTGGAGGAGGTTGGGTAGGTGGTGTGGGTGGGGCTGTACATTGGAGGGGGGGGGGGGGGGGGGGGGTTGGGTAGGGGGGGGGACACTGTACATTGGAATACTGACAAAGCCATACTTGGTCTTTACTGTACAACTGGGTTAGGATATTTGTAATAACATATATTGTATGTCGGTAATGTTTAATCCTGAATTCCTTTACAGCCCCCCCCCCCCCCTCCCTTCAAGAGGAATTGTCTCTTGCCAGGCCATCATTGTAAATAAGAATTCGTTCTTAATTGATTTGCCTGGTTAAATAAAGGTAAAAGAAAATGTAACAGGTGGGTTTTGAGGTGAGACTTAAATGTTTCTACGGATGGGGCTTCTTTAAGTAACATATCTTGGTGATGTTATTGATGTGCGGTTCGAATGTTAGTTTGGGGTCAAATAGAACACCAGAGTTTTTCACTGTGGGGGAGGGGAGGATAGAATGGTTGTTGAAGGATTTGGAGCAGTCAGGGTTTTTAGGGAGAAGGTGAGGTGGGCCTATTAGAAGGATTTCAGTTTTAGTACTGTTGAGTTGGAGAAGGTTGTGGTTCATCCAGATGTTTATTTCAGGAGGCAGGAGGAGAGGGCAGTAGTAGCAGCAGTGGTGTCAGGAGGGGATCTTATGTTGAAGTTTGTCCATCAGCAACAGACTGCTGTGGAGCTCCTGCATGTGTCTCTGCAGTCGATCCCGCTGGCAGAGAAGAGGTGGGACCTCTGGCCAGAGACTGCAACACTGTATATACCGTATACACTTATCTATATCAGTATGGATATATCTGCATATATACCTGTATACAATTCTGTACACTGTATATACATTATCTGTTACATTTACACTCTGGTTAGAACTTATTTTCATTCTACTGAATTTGTGCGGTATGATGATAATACATCTGAATCTAATCTGATCTAGGACGTTTGTTGTGAGAGTCAGTGTGTCTGTTTAGAGAGAATAAAGCATATCCTCCTAAAATTACTTTTATTAGTGAGTGTTTTGTGCAAACCTCCCATTTGCTGCACTTCATTTTACACTTACTGCACTTCGAGCGCCATCTGCTGGCCAAGTTAGAGTTGGTCCCCGCCCCAGCGGAAATGACGTCAAGGCGTTGTGTAGCTTCTCCTCGTTGTATGTTGCTAACGGGCTAAAGCTAACTTGTGATTCTGAACAGATCTAGAATGTAGAGATCGTGTAAAGAACGGACTAAAGCTAACTTGTGATTCTGAACATAATATAATACATACACTATATATTATATAGAATGTAGAGATCGTGTAAAGAACGGACTAACTGCAGCTGCTGGAGAGATATGTGAAGTATTTGAATGGACTAAGGAGCAGTATGAACTAGAGTAGAGTTTGGTCGCCACCTTGAATGTTCTGACGTCTGAACGTGAGATGAAGAAACACTACGTAAGTTTGTTAAATCACCAAAAGGTATTTTGGACTATATTCTTACACCACTTATCAACAGGGATATGCTTTGAGGTTACATTATTTCACACTTTTCTACCATTTCTATTCTTACACACAATTGTTAAGGGGATGCAGACCAGAGAAAGACGTTTGTCTTGTTTACATCAGGGTCCCCCATTTTCAATTCATAGTGACATTTATGACATACACAACATACATGACATACAGGTATAGTACTGTTACATTTGTGACATATATCATATGCAAATATACAGTACTGTTACCCATAGATCCTGACAGAGATTATACATATGATGGGGAGGAGACTGTACATTAGGAGGGGGGGGGGGGGGGGTTGGACATTTACGGTGGCCAGTTTCGAATTAGCGGTTTTGAATGTGGGTAGTGATTAACGTTCCTTTACAGCTGTGGGTAGGGCGTTCCACATTGATGTGGCATAATTGCGAAACGTGTTTAGTCCCTTGTTTGTGCCGAATCTGGGTTTAACATGATTTGTGGAACTCCCTCTGGTGTTGTGATCGTGGTATTCACTGACCTTTGGGAAGTGTTTTGACATGTACATGGATGGGTACCTTAGTCGTGTAGTGTATCTTGTAGACCAGGCCCATTGCAAGTTGCTGTACTCTGTCGTCTACTGCTCTAAGCCATCCTAGGTTGTCAAAGTGGTTAGGGATGAGGTGGGTTCTAGGAGTAAGGTCAAGTAGTAGTCTGACAAGTTTGTTTTGTGATGTTTGTAAATTGTAATCTTGTTTTTAGCGCCTTTGAGGTGCTTTGGTACCATGAGGTGCAAGCATAGTCTTAGTACATTTGAATGAGTGCTCCTGCCAGAATCTTCAGGGTATTCTTGTTTACCAGAGAGGAGATCCGGTACAAGAATCTAGTTCGTTGGTTAATTTTTTTGATCACATTGGATGCCATGCCATGCTAAGGAGGCAGCGCTAGAAAGCACTGTAGTTTGTTTACAAAGATGTGTAAGAGAGGAGCATAAAAATGTATTAGAGGAATTCCTATAAAGGGAAGAGGAGAGACGGCAAACTGAAATGACCAAAATGGAGAGACATATCAGGAAAGTAAAGATGAAGATGCCCCCCCCCCACACCTACAGAATCAAAACAAGCATGTGGAAGAGACAAAAAGAGAGCGGAGAAACCTTAAACTTTGTTTACATACTTTATTAAATTATATATTACATTACTACATTTCTAGTGTACTGCTATATCCATACAGCCTAACTGAACATTTTCATCTGCTTTAAATTATGATCTTATGGACTTTACAGAGCCGTGTCCAGTGACGATGTCCCAGGGAAAGAATGACCTCAGTGACGGCCCCAACAAACATGCGAGAGCTGTTTCACCGGCTGCAGACAAGAAAGATGAGCACATACCCGGACCTAGTCAACACCATATGCTCTCTGAGGTGGTATTATGCTTCAGTTGTTATGCTTATGGTTGGGCTATATGAACAAAATATATCACTATTGGATGAACAAAAAATCATGTCACCAGATCTTACTTAGGGTTAACTAGTGGATGAAAAGAAAATACATCACATATCTTTCTTAGGTTTGACTGCAAGACTCCAGGGCCCTCATTCATCAACCTGACTTACGCACAGATTTGTGCTTAACCTGTGCGTACGATCATTTCTAAGCAAAGAGTGGGATTCATCAATTTCAACTTGAACTTGACTCCGTGCTTACGTGTACGCACAGGTCAGAGCACACTTAGCTGACGCCCAGTGGTAGAATATCGTTACTACGCATAAGCACTCCTCAGTTCTGCATTAGTTTCAAGGCGGAAATAAAGACACTGGCGCGTGTTCTGTATGACCCCGTAATCCATTATAGTTCATTGTGAAATAGCGATATTAGTGTAATTATTGTCAAACCCTAAATAGCATGTGGAATAGGTCTTTCTCTCCGAATGAATGCAGGTTTATATATATAGCGTTATGGGGTGCACTGACTGCGCTCGCAGGAACTGTTTTCAGAGATAGCATCAGATAGGGATGAATGAGGGGCAGTCTAATTGCAGAGAGAACATAATATTAACTAGAGTCCACTACCCGAGACACCTCCTTCATTTGTACCGCAATTTGGGACCCAAATTCAGTGGCGTCGCGTGGGTAAAATAACAGGGGAAGCCAAAAAAAAAAATTAAAAAAAAATTTATTAAATATTTTTATTAATAATTTTTTTATTTTATTTTTTTTTTAAGTCAAGCAATCACCATGTACACTACAGTATGGCTCGGCGGCCAGTCAAACTTTCTTTTTATTTATTTAACAGATTGCAGAATGGGTACAATACAGTACGGCTCAATACACACAATTGTATAAGGGGATGCAGACCAGAGAAAGACGTTTGTCTTGTTTACATCAGGGTCATTAATACTGCTGGAGGGAGCATTGGTTAATTTTTGGTCCGATTTTTACTTGCGCGATTTTGCGCGCCGCGTGGGAGCAAATTCGAGACACATATTCGGTTGCAAAAAGGTGTCCCACGGTCTCCTCTATGGCCGTGAATATTTTCACGCGGATCGGAATCACGGCGCGCCCGTGGGACACTTTTCCGTTTCGGCGAGTTTATTCCACGCTTTCTGTTTTCGTTTTCTAAGCATTTTAGGGGCTACATGTGAATCAGTAAAAGTTGCGGGACGCCCAGATGTTTCCACGATAGAAAGCTCGCGTGGATCCCATAATAGGCTCACTTAATACAGCGTTTTTAAAATCACGCGACATTTTCAGGGTCGCGAGCCGACCTTTTCCCCTCGTTTTCGATGATGGAAGTGATTTAGGAAAAGCTTCGGCACGCCGAGAGGTCCCCGTGGATTTAATCTCGCGAGGATCGGGGCAATATTCGGCCCGTGGGAGCAGTCACGGGTTAATACAATGTTCAGAGTGCAGAGGGGAGGTGTGCAGAGGGGATTCCACACTCATGATTCTTCTCACAGCCCCGTTTTAAACTTTTAGGGTGTGGCAGTCAGCTCGAATCTGATTGGCTAGGATCGGATTTGGACTCTATAATGCTGGAAGCCTGGAGAAAGAGACCTACCATCTGCCTCCTATCCTGCTGCAGTGAGCATAGTGAGGCTGACAGTGTGTTAGAGGGAGTGAGAAGGAGAAGAGGGAGACATTTAAAAAAAAAAAAAAAATATAACACAGATGCACAGATGAAAAAGAATGTAAACTATATTAAAAAAAAAAGAATTTTTTCTTTTTTTTTCATATTTCATATTTGATATTAATTCATATTTTAATATTAGGGAGGCATGGCTTCCGTTGGCTTCCATAAGGATTCGCCACTGCCCAAATTGGAGCTACGAGCTTAAAAGCTTTTCCGTGCTTATTTGATCAAGGTCCAGCTGCAGAGCCGGAGAGACAGACAGCAGAGAGACAGACAGACAGACAGATAGACACTGTTCCACAGTGTGTGTGTGTGACCACTAGTCTCCTAGTAGAGACCCCCCCCTCTGGACCACCTCCCAGTAGAGACCCCCCCCCCTCTGGACCACCTCCTAGTAGAGACAAGTTTTCTGAAATGTATGTTTATATATGCAAATCAGGCACTTCCCCATTAAATATGTGGACATTTATGGATGCAATAAGGCAAAATTAAGTAAAATGAACAACTAAATGTGTGTTATTGACGTTTTTTGGGACTAGTTTCATAGAAGACATGTTTAGGAAGCAAAATATAACAGAATCTCAAAATCAACAAAAAAGGTATATTTGCCTATTCACCTGCAGTGTCTCGCCTTAATCCTCATCTTCGTCTTCTTCCTAGAGAAGTCTCTACTAGGAGGTGGTCCAGAGGGGGGGGGGGGGGGGCTGAGTCTCTACTATTAGACTAGTAGTCACACACACACGCACGCACGCACACACACACACACACACACACACACACACACACACACACACACACACACATACACACACACACACACACACACACACACACACACACACACACACACACACACACACACACTGTGGAACAGTGTCTGTCTGTCTGTCTCTCTGCTGTCTGTCTCTCTGCTGTCTGTCTCTCTGCTGTCTCTCTCAAAATAGTATAAGTGCTATCTTGGCCCTGAGAGTTGCTCTCCGGCTCTGCAGCTGGACCCTCTCAAATCAGCACGAAAAAAGCTATAAGCTTATAAAACGATTTAATATGCTAAACTTCGTTTTAAATTCCTTAATTCACTTTTGTTTATTTCATAAAGATTTTCCCGACATAATGATACCTGCCCCGACCAGATCCGTGACTCTGTTGCATACAGATGAATTATCTACCCAGAAAGCTTATAAAACAATTTAATATGCTAAACTTTGTTTTTAAATTCTTTAATTCACTTTTGTTTATTTCATAAGGATTTTCCCGACATAATGATACCTGCCCCGACCAGATCCGTGACTCTGTTGCGATACAGATGAATTATCTACTCAGAATAGTATTATAAAGTGGCTATCTTTTATGCTGTAGATCACTGCTGGTATGTGGTGCAGAACCTTTATTTCAGCGGGGACTGTAGTATTTATTTGACGTTACTGTACAATATATGTGTATTAAAAGACGGAGCTGTCTTTTATTGTATTATAATAATTATTAATATTAAAAATAAATTAAGAAAGGCATTCTTATTCCAGCATGCATTAATGACACTAACGGGCAATGGCAAAACAGTGGTTGATGGTCTTTATTAGTGTTTGCGGTGTCCAGGCAGCAATGGTCTTTTAGGAAGTTAATAGGTATAATATCCGACAGTGTACAACACCTTCGGTTTAGTCCATTCTTCCACATTTCATGGGGGTGTCCATTACCGTATATGGTTAATCGGGGCGGTTCTGGTATGCAAATACTTAAAACAGTGCACGAGCTCAAACGTAGGATCAAAGTCATATTCATCATGACAGGTGTGCGTAGAACCTGCGTACGCACGTGTGGTGAATCCCGATTTTCCTGTGCGTACACTGATTCTACATTCTGTGCTTACGTGTGGGAATAGAACATATTCTACGCACACGTTGATGAATGAGGGCCCAGGACTCCAGGGTTGACTCCTCCACTCCAAAAACATTTTAAAAATATTTTGTATTTAACCTTTATTTAACCAGAAAAAGTCTCATTGAGATTAAACATATTTTACAAGAGTGTCCTGGCCAAGATAGGCAGCAGCACAGTTACAATTTCACATTTACAGACGAAAGCAATAAAATAAAAAAATAAAAACATATAGCAATTAAAACAAAAAAAACAAGGACAATTCACAAGGACAATTCACAGAACCATTCATAGTCATTCAAAACATATGCAGCCAGATGTGCTGGATTCCATATAACTTAGAAGTGTTTTTAAAAGCAACCAGTGAGAGCAGCTCATGCAAATTCAGGTGGTTTTGTAGCTGATTCCAGGTGGAGGGAGCTGCATACCTGAACGCCCTTTTTCCCAGTTCAGTACGGACCCGAGGGACAGTTAGTAAAAATAAGCCCTGGGAACGAAGACTATAACTGACCATACTTTTTTGGAGAATGTACATCTGTAGGTAAGTTGGCAGCAGTCCAAGGATAGCCTTATAAATAAGGATATGCCAATGGTTGATTCTGCGGGTGGACAGGGCAGACCATCCCACCCGAGAATACAAAGTACAGTGATGAGTAAGGACTTAAAAAATGTGTGATAAATCTCAGCGCTCCATGGTAGACAGAATCCAGCGAGTGTAGGCATTTCGAGGATGCATGCATGTATATAACATCGCCATAGTCCACCACACACATAAAAGTGGCAGCAACCAGCCTCTTTTTAGCCTCGAAGGAGAAACAAGCCTTGTTCCTAAAATAAAAACCCAGTTTGAACTTCAGTTTTTTAGCTAGTTGCTGAGTGTGAGGCTTAAAAGAAAGATAATCATCAATTATGAATCCTAGATACTTATATTGAGATACAGTCTCAATCTCAAGGCCCTGAAAAGTGGCGATAGAAGGACGGTTCAGTGGCTTGGATTTAGCATTTAAAAACACCATAAGTTTAGTTTAGTCAGCGTTCAAAACAAGTTTTAAGTCACACAGGGTACATTGTACAATATTAAAAACAAGTTGTAGTTGACAAAGAGCCTGATGTAATGTAGACGCTGAGCAGTATATCAGAGTATCATTGGCATACAATCTTAGTATTTGAGAAATTTTTATCAAGACTGTTAATATATAAAAATGAATAATAACAGTCCCATGACCGATCCCTGTGGCATGCCCTTGGATATAACTAGGGATGCACGATAATTATCGGGCCGATATCAGCAATTATGACGTCATCCCGATAAACCCGATAACGTTATTAATAGCTCCGATAATATATAATACATTTTTTGGTTAAAAGAAATCCGTTGTGGGTGGATTTGGATGAAGGGCGCTTGTTTTTATTATAGCCTCCTCCCGTTTTGCCAGTACTGTGGTATGACTGACAGCGTGTGGTTTAGGAACAGGGAGTTTTACACAAATCCAGCGCTCCCTTTCTTGGCTGTGACGTAGTCACGTTACATTCGGAGACAGACAGTCGATCTGCCAATTACGTCCCTCCGCTTGCACCCACCTCTTCTTCTTACCACCAATCAGAAGCTCTTGTTCGTTTATTTACCTCCGGATTGTCGGCCATTATTCTACTCGGAGCTATAACGTTAGCTGCTCCCCGCCAGCCACATTGACAAGTACCAGTGCTTATACATTACTGGCAAATGTCTTGTTGCACTTGTGGCAACGAGCGTTGTCAGCACCGACTTTAGTAAAATAGACCCAGACTTTTTTTGAGGAATTTAAACGTCGCAAACTAATCTTGTTGGCCGTTTTCTATCTCTCCTCCCTCGGTCTCTCTCTGCCTGCGCGAGGGGGCTGTGCTCTTACACACACACACTCACTCACTCACACACACACACACACACACACACACACACACACGCACACGCACACGCACACACAGGTGCTGTCGAGAGCAGAGCTGTGTGTGTGTGTGAGTGAGTGAGTGAGTGTGTGTGTGTGTGAGTGAGTGTGTGTAAGAGCACAGCCGGCTCGCGCAGGCAGAGAGAGACCGAGGGAGGAGAGATAGAAAACGGCCAACAAGATTAGTTTGCGACGTTTAAATTGATTAAAAAAAAAATATATATATATACATTTAAAAAAAGATTATAATACAATAAATATCGGTTATCGATATCGGTTATCGGCTTGAGGAGCATAAAGTTATCGGTGTCAAAAAATCAATATCGTGCATCCCTGGATATAACAATGATAGAAGTGGGCACATATTGGCCATTTTGGCTACAGAGCTACATCTGAGTTCACTTGTTTGGTCGAAGGAGCTTTCACACCACCCAACACCAACCGGACTATCCGAGGAAACAAACCAGGGTTCGATTTAAAGCGGACCAAAGAGCTCAGGTGTGAAAGCGACCTTACATTTATATTTAGTCATTTAGCTGACGCTTTTATCCAAGTTCTGTACGACAAGTCATCAGGAAGGGCACAACTCTATCAGCTGAGTAACAATGTTCATCAAAGTGTTGAGTGCTAGAGTGTAGGTTAGTTTATTAGGACAAGTGCATGACAGTAAGGTTAGTTAGGGTTAGATTTTTTTTTTTGAGATAATGGTTGAAGCAGTGCGTCTTTAGTTGACGGCGAAAGATTGGACGGGTTTCGGCTGTCCTAACTGGGGTGGGTAGTTCATTCCACCATTGTGGGGCAAGGACTGAGAGAAGGCAGGTTCTCCTTAGACTGTAGACTGTAGGAGTTCAGGAATTTACTCTTTTTGGGTAGACTCTTTGCTAGTTTTGACATTATTATGGTATTGAGTTTTCCTTATTTCTTTTTGCACACACAGCGCTTCAGGACAATACAAATTAATGATGACATATCTTGTGAATCAACATGGGTCGGTCCTGAAGGACAACACACACACCTAGACCACTAACATCCAGGCTACAATGACACCGCCCCACATGGAAAAAAAAAAGAAAAATTCAAAAAAACTAAACCCAAAAATAGAATGAAAAGTACTAACGGAGCAAAAAGAAACAACGCAAAACTAAAAAAAATAAAATTAATACATAGAGCCAATCTTGTCGACATGTACATAATGCATTGTCAGGTATTCTTTCACCTAAGTTTCTTTCTCCTGAACCTGAGCCGTACCCTCTACTCTCACTGGTCCAGTGTGATCCAAAGTATCTGTACCTTCCCCACCTTTACGCCTCCGAAGCCTATTTACTCACACTTGTATAGAGATACGAATAAGATAAGAATTTGTTCTTAATTGCTTGCCTGGAAGTAAAAAATAAATACTCATGTGCATAGTCGCTGTCTTAGGCAAGTGTGCCCCCCCTCCAGTTATAATGAGTGAAATTGCAGATATTTCCCCCATTTGCTACTATATTTTTCTCCTTTCTCTCCTAAACTAAAAGATATCTTCTCATAGGCAGCTACCCTACCCAGTACCCAGTTCGCCACTCCACTCTCGAAATGACGGGCCTTCTGGTGCCTTCCAGCCTCATTATTATCTGTTTACCTATCATAATACTAGTCTGTATCCAATCAGCTAGGGGC
Source organism: Notolepis coatsorum (assembly GCF_963971535.1). Lineage (NCBI taxonomy): Eukaryota > Metazoa > Chordata > Actinopteri > Aulopiformes > Paralepididae > Notolepis > Notolepis coatsorum. The sequence continues at coordinate 117,894,314 of NC_140176.1, forward strand.
TTTGCGATATGGCTAAGACTGCAGGGATCCCCCAGGATATATAAACCAGAGCAGAACTCATACTCTTTCCCTGTGACCTCTGTGATGTAGTCGTGGATGTTACTCCAGAATAGGTCTGGGCAGTATAATTTTTTTCACACCATCATACCATGATGACCTAATACCCTGGTATACGGTATATGACGGTATGACTTTCATTTTCATCAGCGGGGGGGGGGGCGGCGCAGCTAACAATATACTCGTTATTATCACCTTACATAACGCTTGCTTATATTGAGAGACGTTGAAATTAGAGCCGTTCTTTCAACCTGAAAGTGCACTTTCTTCAACCTCGAGGTAAACAAATCATAGAAGGTAGCCACTGCCGCCTGCCGGCACCATCCAGGTATCGACGTGAGCTAACGGTAGCTAGTTAGCCCGGCCGGCAGCCCGGCACCATCGTATCAACGTGAGCCAGTTGCATTAGGATTAAAAAATGTCAACACTCACTCACCCCGTTTTATATTACATTCCCAAAGAAGTGCCTCCGTCTCTCGTAGTCTTGTTGTGCTGGATGAAGTCACTGGCGAGTCGACTCGTGGCGCGAGGGTTTTGCTTAAATCCGAACAGACTCCAGTCCTTTAATTGTCCAAATGCGACAGTGTGTGCAAGTTTAGCTCTTGTTTGACAAAACGTTAGCCATCTGTGGTCAGGGAGCTCATCGTGGGCTGGAGTGACGGTGGTTAACTTCGACGCTTCATCGTTCAATGGTAACATATTATTATTATTGCTTAAGCTTTAGCAGCTGCTCAGAGATAGAGGAAATGCATACAGGTTAGTGTATGCTCAGCTCAGCTCTGTGCGGGGAAATACGGACCGCCTCCCCTGCCCTCTGCTGGCCGTGCTGTGTGTCTGTGTGCACGCACTTCAACCAACTCGAAAGTTAACTCCGTTTCACTAATGGAAACCGAAACCCAATGCCGTCCCTGTATAAACTCTGTTTCAGTTGAAATAGAAACTTAAAACCAACTGTGATTTTGACTGTATTGATTTTCAATACCGTCGGTATTTCTAAATACCCCGGTATACCGTCATACCGCCCAAGCCTACTCCAGAAATCTATGATTTTCGGACATGACCAAAGTGCATGTCTGGCATTTCCAGCAATCTGGGTTCTCTTTCAGGCCCAGTCTATACATTGTAGAGGGGGTCCAATAAATGCGGTGGAAGATCTTGAATTGTATTAGCCTTGTTCTAATATCCCTGGACACCTGTTTGGAGATCCCCGAGATTATGTCCCAGTCCTCCTCCTCAAATGTGACCCCTAAGTCCTTTTCCCAGACTATTTTGAGAGCAGAGGAGATCCCCCTGCCCTCCCTGTTGATAAACATGGAATCTACTCTTTTTGGGTAGACTCTTTGCTAGTTTTGACATTATTATGCTATTGAGTTTTCCAATACCAGTTACAATGGGATATGACATCTTTTTGATATCATTATCAAAATAATTTCCAAATTAACCATTTTGAATATCTGGTGGTTAGCTGGCAAACCAGTTATCTGTGCACACACCCCTTATTACAATCCAAACAAAGTGTATACTCTTCAATACATTGGTTGAGCATAAGTGAATATGTTATGAACAAATTCAAAGTTTGACCTAGTGAACGATTGTCTTCCAGGGATGTATTACGGGTATCGGGCCATGCCAGGCTAAAACAGGGTAACAGGATTGGGGGGATTTCCCCAAAGCTTAAAATCTGACACCAAAAGAGCATGTGATTTGATTAAACTCCAAGCAGCATAATACCCTGTTTGGCCCATCTTGTACCCCAGCATGTGGGGAAACTTGGCATGGCCAAACACTTGTCTGACTTGTGAGTTAAACGGATAGTTTGGATTTTTGGACAGTAAGTGGTATGAAATACTTGCTAGTAGTATAGTTGATGCAATGTCATTCGCTTAACTCACAGAGTACCGTGGTCGGAGTTCTGGTCTGCTTCTGAGTGAACCGGGAAGCTTCAGACAGGCAGCAAACAAGGCCATGAGACAAAAAGGTGTTATTCCACACAATAACCAGGCAAACGTTTTAATCATCCACAGCAGAAAACATGTCCTATGCTTCAGAGTGACATGATGTGTTAAACTAGTCTCAGTGTGATGTCACTAAATGCTTCAGAGTGACATGATGTGTTGAACTAGTCTCAGTGTGACGTCACTAAATGCTTCAGAGTGACATGATGTGTTGAACTAGTCTCAGTGTGACGTCACTAAATGCTTCAGTGACATGATGTGTTGAACTAGTCTCAGTGTGACGTCACTAAATGCTTCAGAGTGACATGATGTGTTGAACTAGTCTCAGTGTGAGGTAGTCACTAAATGTTTCAGAGTGACATGATGTGTTGAACTAGTCTCAGTGTGACGTAGTCACTAAATGCTGGGTCTTGAAACATAGAAAATGAGGCACGCTGTTTTCTGCTGTGGGTGATTAAAACTTCTGCCAGGTCAGAACTCCAACCACGAGACTCGGTGTGTGAACTGAGGACACTGCATCAACTATACTACTATACTAGTATTTCATACCACTTTATGTCGACAACTCTGAACTATCCCTTTAAGGCGACACTCTCATTATCAAGTACTAGTGACAAGACATGTCTAACATAAAACAGAAATTTAGGAGCACACAAAAATATTTAGGAGCACAGTAAAAATATTTCAAGTAACAGTTTTTTTTTTTTTTTTTTTTTTTTTTAATAAATGTATATTTGTACTGTGCGTGCATGTGCAAACGGGAACGGGACACACATCTGTGCAATAGCACATACCACCAAAGTCACTGGCCCACTGTGTGCGTGTGTGTGTATTTGCGTGTGCAAACGGGAATGGGACACAGACATTTGAACTATTAAGTGATTAATGCCTACTGTGGCAAAGTTGTAGCCAACAACCAGGCCTAATAAAAAAGGCAGTGACATTAAACAAAAAGGAGACACTGGCATTACCACCAGGGCCATCAGTAGAGGGGACTGTAAGGTGCCTTTTCGGTATACTACCTTTGCTAAAACTGTGTTCTCTGTTAAAGGTGGTAACTACTGGAATAGCCTACCAGTTGTGATTAGAGAGTGCCCCACATACTCCATGTTCAAGACCCATCTTAAACTGCATCTTAAGGCAAACCAGAACTGTGATCATTTTTAATCTGATTTAGTTTATGTAACTTGTTTCTTGTTTTTCTTGTTGTTTTTATCATTGATTGTCACAATGCTTTTACCCTAAGCAGGCTATTTATTTATTTATTGAAAGAGTTTTGCTGTCTCCTGGTGTAAATTAGCTCTTGCTACAACCCTGCATGTTTACATTTTGTATTTTGTACTTTATGTTCATTAACACTTTAATCGCCATGGGTTAAATTCATAATTTACCATCCCTCGCCAGCTCTATTTGTCTATGGAGAAGTTCCCCTTCTTTGCAGGGCTATAACTTTTTAAATTCTATTGCTAAATTGCCATTATTATGGCCCATTCAATGTCCTATATGTATTGTTCAGGGTGTAGCAACGTTAAACTTTTTCATTCACATATTCATACTAAAATATGGTCTAAAGTATAAGTATGTTTTTATCGTTTTCTGCAGCTTTCTTCAGAATGTGATTTATAGCCCTAAATGCATTATATTGATGATCAAATACAGTTTGGTAGGAATCTGTGCGAGATAAAAAGTTTCAACTGGACGTGGTTCTAGAAGTTTCTACGCATCATCTGATGATGACCGGATGGGCGGGGGATCGTTTATAATTCCGTGGGCAGCGTTAGATGATTCATCCAGAGTGGGTCATATGTTCATCAGATCAGTTAGTATAGAATACGTTAGAAAATAACGCTGAATCTTACCGTGGCTTCCTCGCGCCGCTGGCAGATGAGCGTGGAACAGATTTTTTTCTATTATGGGATGTAGAAATGCCCGATCCATTTCCAGGTTGTATAATAGTATATACGTCCAAATAACGTTGTTTATTGAGTTAGGGTGAGCGATCTATTATCCAGTGTTTCAAGATGGAGTCGCGGGAGCTATAGCGAGTGGCCGGACCACATATGGATTAGGGGTGGGACGATACATCGATCCAGATCGATATATCAATCTATTATCAATAATCAAATAGGATCGATGCCACGTAAAAAGATCGATTCATATTGCGATACTCTTATTTTGAAAAGCCGGCGACGTCATCGCCCCGCGCCCAGTGTTGTGAAACTCCGTTTAACATCAACAGCACACAGCGTCACTAGAGCAAGACTATTGTGCCTATTCTGTGACCCAAAACATGTCCCTGCTGTTTTATTCCGCAACGGGTCCAATGCATCTAACCTGCTTTGCAATCCTTGCCACTCCATTATGCCCACGTCGCGTTAAAGATCGAAGATAACGTTACGTTAGCGACAAGCTAACAAGCTAACCCAGAGCCGAGCAAGATTATTGTGCCTATTCTGTGACCCAAAACATGTCCCTGCTGTTTTATTCCGCAACGGGTCCAATGCATCTAACCTGCTTTGCAATCCTTGCCACTCCATTATGCCCACGCCGCGTTAAAGATAGAAGATAACGTTACATTAGCGTAAGCTAATAAGCTAACCCAGAGCCATAGGCAGAGAGAAGTGGGGACTGGGAAGGAGGGTGCATTCTCGGGATAGCCCCACTAACAGGATCTGGACGGCTTTTCCAGCCAAAATACAGCTCTGTGACAGTGAATAGGATATTAATATCGAGGGAAAAAAAGAAAAACAAACCAAAAACAGTGAACAGGAGGTCTATTTGTATTAAAAACAATAGATTGGTTTTCATCTAAATGTCTGGAAGAGCTCAAAAATAAAGATGTCAAATGATATTTCCATTGCCTTTTTTTTGTTGATTTAAATGTTACTGATTGTGTTAAATAAATGGGCATATAATATCGTCTCATATCGATCGCAGGCACCTGAATCGAATCGTATCGTATCGTGGCAGACTGTGTGATATCGGATAATATCGTATCGTTGTCCAAAGAATCGATATCGTATCGTATCGTGATGAAACTGGTGATTCCCACCCCTAATATGGATGAGCACTACCGGTTCAAAGGTTAATATCCGGTTGGCGATCTGCCGATCGGCCACCAGATGGCGCTCTTGAACCGCTAGAGAGTTGAGAGGAGATCAGCAGTGTGTCTCAGGGCTCCGGAAAGGAAATATGATTTCGATGACAGATTTTTGAAATATTGACATCAAAGACGAGTTAGGGCGTCTTCGGCAGAATGAGCATGGCTCGGTATGACGTGAAAACTCGTTCCCGGCGATCATAGTGTTAACATGTGCTGTCCCTATCAAATAAACTATCAAATCAAACTACTGCTACAAAAGTAACAGTCACTTAACTTTAGCTTTTGCCCCTTTTATGCATACATTGCCTATGTTTTGGCTAGTGTTGCTCTTCTAGAAAAAAATCCTTTCAGGGTTGCCTATTGAAATACTGTACACCTCCAGTACAGAAACATTGTTTATGAGTTTGCGTGTCAGGTAGACCATTGATTGACAGTCGATTCTGCCAATTACGTCACACCGCCTGCACCCACCTCTGCTGTTGATAACGCTAGCCAAGTTAGCGCACATACACGCACGCACAGTGGGCCAGTGACTTTGGTGTAGGGGTGTAACAATGCACCGCAATGCATCGATCCTTAGGGGAAAATTCAACTGCATCGATTTGAAAATGTTAGAATCGATTATCGCAATTTTAATGTGTACACGTTATGTTATTATCATGTCCGTTACAGCCAACACAACGACATACGCTACTGCATCAACGTTATGACAAAGCAAGGCATTCGTTTTGTTGCATTAACGTTATATTACTATTGCTATCGATAAATCTAGGTGTTCTAAAATCTATTGCTATTGGTAAGACTAGAATAAGTTACATTAATTTAATGTTACTGTCTCGGGAAAGTCTTGCATATCGCAATGGCGGACTTTCAGGAAGTAAAAAAGCTAATGAGAGCTTCCGATTGGTCATTTCCTTTATTTCCCTTGAAACCAGTCGCGTCACTCTACTGTGATTGGACCGTTGGCTTGAGTGCAATGTGGGACTTGTAGTTTTTTTAACGCTTTATCAGCGGAGAAAAAAAAGGACGACTGAGGCTGTAATCTTCACTCGCACACCGTGCGAGTAATTGATTTTTCTGGTTCGCACACACATATTTCTAGGGGCAAATGCAAGCAATATGGTCGCACTGTAGAGCCCTGCTAGTCTCAATGTGACGTCACTAAATGCTTCAGAGTGACATGATGTGTTGAACTAGTCTCAGTGTGACGTCACTAAATGCTTCAGAGTGACATGATGTGTTGAACTAGTCTCAGTGTGACATAGTCACTAAATGCTTCAGAGTGACATGATGTGTTGAACTAGTCTCAGTGTGACGTCACTAAATGCTTCAGTGACATGATGTGTTGAACTAGTCTCAGTGTGACGTCACTAAATGCTTCAGAGTGACATGATGTGTTGAACTAGTCTCAGTGTGAGGTAGTCACTAAATGTTTCAGAGTGACATGATTGATTGATTGATTGAAAACTTTATTAACAGATTGCAGAATGGGTACAGTACAGTACAGCTCAATACATACAATTGTTAAGGGGATGCAGACCAGAGAAAGACTTTCGTCTTGTTTACATCAGGGTCCCCCATTTTCAATTCATCGTAACATATATGACATACCAGATTTGCAAATACAGTACTGTTTGTGATACAAAAAGAGTCCAGAAAAAAAGAGTATATACATTTGACGTAGAAACTGTACATTGGATTGGGTAGGTGGGGGGGTGGGGGTGGGGGGGGACTGTACATTGGAGGTGGTTGGGTGGGTGGGTGGGGGAGGTTGGGTAGGAGGGGTGGGTGGGGGACACTGTACAACTGTACAAACAAAACTGTACATTGGAATATTGACAAGACCATACTTGGTAATTTACTGTACATTGGAGGGGGTTGTGTTCGGACATTTACAGGGGCCAGTTTCGAGTTGCAGTCTCCCTTAGGTGTTTTTTGAGAGTGTTATTGAAAGTGGGTAGTGATTCACATTCCTTTACAGCTTTGGGTAGGGCGTTCCACATAATTGCGAAACGTGTTTAGTCCCTTGTTTGAGCCGAATCTGGGTTTAACATGATTTGTGGAGCTCCCTCTGGTGTTGTGATTGTGGTATTCACTGACCTTTGGGAAGTATTTTGACATGTACATGGGTACCTTGGTCGTGTAGTGTATCTTGTAGACCAGGCCCATTGCAAGTTGCTGTACTCTGTCGTCTACTCTAAGCCATCCTAGGTTGTCAAAGTGGGCAGGGGTGAGGTGGGTTCTAGGAGTAAGGTCAAGCAGTAGGGATGCCCCGATCGATCGGCCACCGATCGTTATCGGCCGATAATCAGTATAAATATGCGATCGGTGATCGGTGATAATGCTTTATTTTCGCCGATCGTCAAACCCGATCTCACTCGCTCGTCTCGCTGAGTTCTGTCTCAGACACGGGGAGCTGTGCGGCGTCTGCTCCTCCCTCCAGCCCGCGCATGTAAACACGGGTCTACTCTAGTCTAGTGGGACGGGAGCCGGGAGGACGGCGTCTCCCTTAGCTAACGTTAGCTACCGTTACAAAATTACCCAGTCAACCATTCACTTCCAGTCCAATACATGATGAGGCATTGTCTAACCGAACGGTATCTAGCCGGCCAGCTACCGATAGCTCCTGACATCAACAAACGCTCCAGCAAACTCTAGTAGAGACGTGTATGATACCTCAGCTAGCTCATGTTAGCTAATAGAGGACGCGACCCCGGTCAGACGCCTCTGATTTTAGCTCCGCAACGATGTACACACTTTTAGCTATTATGTTTGTTTTTTCTACTTTTTTATTTAAAGCAACACTGGCGGGTACGTCATACGACCGTCAGACACTTATGGACCTGAACCCCGGGCTCAAAGAGGAGTTCGGAGACACTTTTGACCTAGAATGGCCAGCAGAAATCAGACGGGAGAATGGCGGCAAGGAAAAGAACAAAGGCCACGGCAGGAAGAGACACAGAGGGAGACGTGGAGGTATCAGACTGAGACTAAAAAGAGCTGCTTACCGCCCAGCAATTCCATCCATCTTTCTGGCGAATGCCCGTTCGTTGGAGGGTAGGATGGATGACCTAAGGGCGAGGGTCCGGTTCCAACGGGAGATGAGAGACATCAACATCTTATGTCTAACGGAGACATGGCTCACGTCGGCGACCCCGGACAAAAGCGTATCTCCCTCGGATGCCTTTACAGTCCTACGTGCAGATCGTACCGCTGCCTCAGGAAAGACCATCGGCGGCGGGGTCTGCCTCATCACGAACAATTCCTGGGTTAATCCCGAGGGGGTGCATGTTCTCTCGAACTCGTGTTCCCCGGACATGGAGCACCTTTCTATTCTGTGCCGTCCGTTTCATCTCCCGAGGGAGTTCTCCGCGGTCGTCATGACCGCCGTATATATTCCCCCACACGCGAATACGGGCAAAGCGCTGGGAGAACTACACGATCATCTCAACAAACACCAGATCAAACATCCAGATGCAGCGATGGTAGTAGCCGGCGATTTCAACCAGGCCAACCTGAAGAAAGTGATGCCGTCCTTTTTTCAGCACATCGCTTGCTCCACCAGAGGGAAAAACACACTCGACCACTGTTATTCCCTGTTCAGAGCTGGATACAAGGCAGTAGCCGCTCCGCCATTAACGGGGTCCACAAGCTCGAGCGGTCACGACTCCATCTTGCTATTTCCGGCATATCAACAAAGATCGCGTGACGCCGTCGTGTCACGTGAGACAAAGAAGTGGACCGACGAATCAGAGGCCACGCTCCAGGACGTGCTTGCAGACACGGATTGGGATGTATTCAAAGGAAGCGCCAGTGACGTCAGCGAGCTAGCAGACACAGTGGTGTGCTACATTACAACAATAGCCGACGGTATTGTCCCCAGGAAAACGGTGCGGATTTTCCCAAACCAGAAACCGTGGGTGGATAGCACTATCAGAGCACCTCTGAACTCTCGTACCACCGCCTACAACCTGGGTAGAGAGTCAGGAAACATGGAGGAGTATAAGGCTTCAGTCTATACTCTACGCAAGGCTGTCAAACTTGCTAAGAGGACATATGCTGATAAACTGGAGACACAAATGGCACAAAACGACACGAGGATTATGGCAGGGACTGAAGACAATAACTGACTATAAAGTCAGCGCCCCCTCAATGGGGAGCGACGACGCCTCCCTCGCGGACAAGCTCAACATCTTCTACGCTCGGTTTGGTGTAGACAGTGGCGCTGCTGGCTCTCCGGCTAGTGACGTCACTGGCGCGCCGGCTGTTGTGGAGGGGGGGGGCAACCGCGGGGGGGCGGGGACGCTCTCTCGTTGTCGGAACACAGTGTGAGAAGAGCATTTATGCAGGTGAACACCAGGAAGGCTGCTGGCCCAGATGGCATAACAGGACGCATACTCAAGACCTGTGCCAACCAGCTGGCCCCTGTGTTCACCGCCATATTTAATCAATCACTGGCGGAGTCAGTGGTCCCTGCCTGCTTCAAGATGTCTACCATCATCCCTGTGCCGAAGAAACCCTCCCCAACATGCCCAAATGACTACAGACCGGTGGCACTCACCTCTGTGGTCATGAAATGTTTCGAGAGGCTGGTCAAGGACCACATTTGTGCCTCCCTCCCCAGTGATATGGACCCTATGCAATTTGCATACAGGACAAACAGGTCCACCGACGACGCGGTCTCCCAGGTACTGCACAGCACCCTCTCGCACCTTGACCGTCAGAAGGGGGGCTATGTGAGACTGTTGTTCATTGACTACAGCTCAGCGTTCAACACCATAGTCCCCACCAGACTGGTGGACAAGCTGATCGAGCTAGGTCTGAGCTCCGCCCTGAGCGCCTGGGTACTGGACTTTCTGAGCGAAAGACCCCAGGCGGTCAGGGTGGGGGGTCAGACCTCCAACACCATCACCCTGAGCATCGGGTCCCCCCAGGGCTGTGTTCTGAGCCCCCTGCTGTACTCACTCTACACACACGACTGTGTGGCCAAGTTCAGCTCCAACTCCATAGTGAAGTTCGCAGATGACACGGTGGTGGTGGGGCTGATCTCGGACAACGACGAGAAGGCCTACCGGGAGGAGGTTGAGGTACTGGAACGCTGGTGCCAGGACAACAGCCTGCTCCTGAACATTGGTAAAACCAAGGAGCTGATCGTGGATTATAGGAGAGGACAGCAGGAGACGCACACACCACTGATGATTAACGGGGCTACCGTGGACAGGGTGAGCAGCTTCAAGTACCTGGGGGTCCACATCTCAGAGGACCTGACATGGTCAACACACATAGACACAGTAGTAAAGAAGGCGAAACAGCGTCTCTACCACCTGAGACAGTTAAGGAAGTTCAGAGTATCGGGAAAGATACTCCAGTCCTTCTACTCAGGAGCTGTAGAGAGCATCCTGACCGGAAACATCACTGCCTGGTATGGAAACAGCACGGCACAGGACAAGAAGGCCCTACAGAGAGTGGTGCGCTCAGCCGAGCGTACCACGGGTATTGCACTACCCCCCCCTGCAGGTTCTATACAACAAGAGGTGCAAATCCAGAGCCTGCAGGATAATGAAAGACCCTCACCACCCCAATAACAGCCTGTTTCAGCTGCTGAGGTCAGGCAGACGCCTGCGAACCCCAGCTACTAGGACAGAGCGGCTTAGGCTCAGCTTCTTCCCCCAGGCCATCAGAGCCATGAACAATGAACATTGAGTGCTCAGAACATTGAACTGTCCACACACAAGCACACATGAACACACACACGTCACGCACACTGTGCACGCTCACACACGAGCAGCCACTTAACACTTTAACATGAGCGGGCACACACTCATGTCGCACACACGCACACTTATGGCCAAAGGAAAGGACACTTTAAATTAGAATAACAGGAACAGTGTATTGCACTACCAAGCTAACTAGCATGTCCCATATGCTCTGTAAATAACTATGTACAGATACCGAGATGTCACTCCATGTTACCTGTTACCTGTTACTGCACAATGTTGTTTTCTTCTTTGATTCTATTATATGTACCACTGTATTGCACATCGTTGCGGGCTAGACCACCCGTATTTCATTGTATACCTGTATGCCGTGACAATTAAAACTCTTGACTTGACTTGACTTAGCTGACGCCAGCTCACTGTTCAAAACGAAATGTCCCACTGAACTAAATAGTTCACAGAGGCGCTGTATCAACGTTATATAGCCGGCCAGCAGTAGCCACAGATAGCTCCTGATATCAATGTTTTATAACACTCATTCGATGCGTATTCGAGCTGAGGGCATGTTGTTGAATATGATCAATAGGGTCCAGCTGCACCTCCGGAGAATCCTGGCTGTAGCTGCAGGCTACTCGAGTATAGGGTCTAGCTGCAGCTCCGGAGAATCCTGGCCGTAGCTGGAGGCTACTAGAGTACACACAGACAGTGGAGCTTGTTGCGTGGTGGCGATGTCTCGCAGATAATACAAGTACAAGTCTAATTATATAATATATATATTTTATAAAAAAATAAAAATTATATAAAATAATTTTTAATTTCTTTTTTAATCAAAAACGATCGGTATCGGCCGATATGGCTCACGACGATCGGTGATCGGTATCGGTGGCAAAAAACATGATCGGGGCATCCCTATCAAGCAGTAGTCTGACGAGTTTGTTTTGAGATGTTTGTAATTTTGTTTTTAGCGCCTTTGAGGTGCTTTGGTACCATGAGGTGCAAGCATAGTCGTAGTACCCTTGAATGAGTGCTCCAGAGTCTTCAGGGTATTCTTGTTTACCAGTGAGGAGATCCGGTACAAGAATCGAGTTCGTTGGTTGACTTTTTTTTATTACATTGGATGCCATTTTGTCACAGGAAAGATTTGCCTCTAGGATGGAACCCAGGTAGGTAATATCTTCTTTCCTTGTGACAATATTGTCACCCACTGTAACTGAGAAGCCGTCGGTCTTGCTGAGTTTGTTATTTGAACCGAAGAGAATGGACTCTGTTTTGCCCATGTGTAATGATAGTTTGTTATCAGCGAGCCATATGCAGATTTTGCCTAGTTCTGAGCTGAGGGTTTTTTCAACCTGTAACTTGTTCTTGTCAGAGACCAGCAGGGCTGAGTCGTCCGCAAACAGGAACAAGTTGCAGTCACAAGCTGACGACATGTCATTTGCATAAATTAGGAACAGTAGCGGACCTAGTATGCTTCCTTGTGGAACACCACAGCTTACTGTGAGGGGGGGGGGGATAGGGTACCGTTTACCTCCACCATCTGCTCTCCCCTCCAGGTAGGATTGCATCCAGCTCACTGATAGACTATCAAAACCAATTGCTTTTAGCTTGTCAATCAGAATGGTGTGATGATGTGTTGAACTAGTCTCAGTGTGACGTAGTCACTAAATGCTGGGTCTTGAAACATAGAAAATGAGGCACGCTGTTTTCTGCTGTGGGTGATTAAAACTTCTGCCAGGTCAGAAATCCGACCACGAGACTCGGTGTGTAAACTGAGGACACTGCATCAACTATACTACTATACTAGTATTTCATACCACTTTATGTCCACAACTCTGAACTATCCCTTTAAGGCAGGGGTCAGGAACCTTTTTGACTGGGAGAGCCATAAAAGCCAAATATTTCTAAATATATTTCATTGAGAGCCATATAGTATTTTTAACGTATAATAAATTAAATATGTCTTACTTTTAATGCGACTTCTGGTGCTGCATGATTTTGCTGATGGCCTTGTAATCTGGTTCATACGTGCTGAGGTTGAGCTTCATGCAGGCGTTGAGGCTTCCATCAGTTAAACGTGAGCATAGGTTGGTCTTAATGTTCCTCATATGCGAGAATGACTGCCCATATGCATATGTAGAGCCAAACATGGTCAATACGGCAATACTCACGCTGCATTGTGTGGTATGTCACAGGAAGCTCGTTCCAAGTTTTAAGAATCAGCTGGTCTTCAGGTTGAAGATTTTTAATTTCTGTCCACTTGTGTTCCCTCGCCAGCTCTGCTCGCTATATATTCAGCTACAGATACTATTAGCTGTATCTTCAAAACTAATTTCTGTTTACTTTAAAATGACACAGTATTATTAAGAAATATCACAAGTATTAAAAAAAAAAAAAAAAAAAAAAAAAGGATTTTTTTTTTTTTTTTTTTTTTTCTCAAAATTCTGGGAGCCATATGCTGTCACTAGAAGAGCCATATATGGCTCGCGAGCCATAGGTTCCCGACCCCTGCTTTAAGGTGACACTCTCATTATCAAGTACTAGTGACAAGACATGTCTAACATAAAAAAAACAACACTCACCCAAATATGTCAATCTACAATTACTCTGGGGAGAGTGAACGTTGTACTTTGCAAGACTCTTATTGTTACTGTTTTTTATTTGGTATTTTTAGGCCACAGCCCCATTGATATCCGGTACAGTGGAGGAGATGGCGTCTTGCAGTCACCTCTCTCAGCTGGAACTAAAGGAGCTGTCTGTCTACTTGGTGGACTGTATTAAAACACCAGGACTTAAAGGATCTGTGAATGAAGGAGGAGGTAAGGCTCTAAACGGTACATCCATCTTCAGTGTTCATACAGATGCTTGAAATAAATCATGCAAAGACTAGACTTATCTAAATATATCCCCATTCATTCTATCTATGCATGTTTTTGCATGATTCTCATTACCATCATTTTCAAGGTGACATAATACTGTGATGAATCTGAAGAAAATCTCCATATTCCAATAAATCTAACTTTATGTTAAACCTCACATGAAATGCCAAAAAAAATCTAAGATTTGCATTATATCACAAAGAAATGGCCCATCTATAATTTCCAGCCACTTGCATTTCCAATTCGCCATTACTACTAAATGGACCCTTGTCCTATTAAAACAACAACACAAAAATACATCTTAGAAAAAATGTATGTCCTCCCATGATGCTTCAATGAAAAGATAAATTCAGGATATATATACAGTAATGTAAACTACTATGCTAAATCCTGATTATAAGAATAAAGAAATTGTCAAATAGGCTGTAAAAAAATGCTTTGATCATTTTTCCATAACAATTTTATTTTTAATAATTTTATAAATATGTTTATTAAATATATATATATTTTTTAATGTACGTACTTTATAAAACATATATACCCATCCTTAACACTTTGAATGCCCATCACGAGATATATCGGGTTATCAGCCCGCCCCCTGAATGCCCATCACGAGAATTCTCGTTTTATTTTTTTTATTAGCGATCTGAATTCATATTTCATCAACCGAGTCTACCGTTGGTAAACCTGCCCCACCAGGCGCTCAGATGAGAAAAAAGCGCCCCCTATCGTCTCCCAGATGGTAATGCACCCTTTTGGATTGGACTCAATGAAAATGTATGAGAAGAAAAAACTCCGGAATCCACATTTTACTTCTCACGCATGTAACCAGAGCCGATCAGATTCATTGTGGACCCTCAGCACAGCGTGTAATATGTGTTTTACAGTATACGCGTTGGATCAATAAAAGGATCGATTTTTGGAATGGCGTTCAGGAATTGGAATAATCCATTTGGATACCATCTGATCTCAGGTAAGGAATCTATTTTACCAGTCTTAGGATAATCAGACCTGTTTTCACGGAGATATAAGCTTTTCCCCTATATGTGATATGGCTGTTTGACTGTGCGAGCGATCAGGAACTAAGAGAATCGATTTTCAGCTCGCGGCACCAGCGTGCATCAGCGTTTCCGTTAGCCGGTAATTACCGGTATTTGACTGGCAAAATCTGTTGAAGTCCGACATATTTAATCTCTCCGGTCATAATGTCCGGTGAAAATAATTCCCTCTAAACACAATTAGATTATTTGAATTGTATTAAAATAGGCTAAAATTATATAGCCTATGCGATGAACGAAACAATCTCACCAAGCAGCCGGTCTAATAATGACATCCTGCTGTCAGCGCGAGCTGGCTGCTGATATATTTACGTGAAGCATGGCTTGGCAGGGTGCAGTACTCCAATTCAGCCATTGGCAATTCAGCTGTTGGGTGGGGGCGCTGCTGACACCACTGCTCTGCTCTGCCTGCTCCAAGTGCTCCATGCTTCACGTAAATATATCAGCAGCCAGCTCGCGCTGACACAGCGGTGCCAAATTTCTCAGTTCTTCGCTTGATATAATTAATACAAATGTCCAATATAACGGAATTAGTTAGCTCATAAAAATGTGATTATAACAGACTGCTGTTTATTAAGGTCGGGCAGACTGCCCACCGACACCTCAAGTCGGCAGCAGCAGCACGAAGTCTCGAGGGACTTATTTTATTTGGAATATATTAATGACTGATACGCAAAAGTAGCCTAGTTTTAAGTTAAAATATTATAAATGCCTTGATGATGTCATTCTTTATATTTGTTTTTAAGCTCAATAAACTCTGACCGGAATTTATCCCATTTGTCCGGTAGATTGAAATCTACCGGACACTCAGACCTGCAAAAAAAAATTCTAACGGAAACCCTGGCGTGCATACGTACACATATACTGTTGATAATCTAGTGTTTATTTGAAAACGATTCATAAATAGGCCGAAAAATTACAACGTTCTAGAATATTACAGTACAGGGCGTTTATCACAGATTCTTTTTTTTCGAGGGCTTTTCAAAATGCTATAAAACGGAAATGAACCCATAAAAAAACAATCCGCTTCGACGATGTTGACTGGAAAATGAGTCATTGATAAGCGACGGGTATATTAGACACATAGCCATAATTTAAAACATAGATTAGGCGATATTAATGCTAACATTGAAGAGGATGGTGGGCATTCAAGCACTAAATGTGTGCCCCCTGCTGGGCACTGAAAGTGTTAACACATTGAGTGCCATGCCCCTTTGACCAGATAACCCCTTGAGTGCCAGCGCTTTAGTCAATGGCAGGCCGGGGATATTTGCGAGCCCTTAAACTATATCTTAAATTATGGCTATTGGTCTAAAACACCCCTCGCTTATCAATGACTTGCTTGCAGTCAACATGTACCAAACGGATTGTTTTTTCATTGGTACATTTCCGTTTTATACCGTTTTGAAGACGAGTATAGTTTTGGAGAGTTCTAGTAATTTCAGAGAAATTCCGCGATAATAGTCCTTTAGTGGAATACACAAAACACGTTGTCATTTTTCGGCTGATTTATGAATAGTTTTCAAATAAACGCTAGATTATCGATAGTATATGTGTACTTATGCACGCTAGAGAAGCTGGCTGAAAAATCGATTATTCATGCCGTGCTTAGCGTTAATGTTACGCACACACACAGCCACACACACACACACGTTGTGATCGCTGTGAAAAAAACATCTGATTAACCCAAGACTGGTAACATAGAGTCCTTACCTCAGATCAGATGTTCTGCAAAAAGATTAATCCAATTCCTGATTGCCATTCCAAATATCGATCGTGTTTATTGATCCATCGTTATACTCCGAAACAGATAATCGACGCTTCTTCCAGTCCCCTCAGTCAATGCAATAGTATCCAGTAGAGATGTTCCGATACCATTTTTTCCTTTCCGATGCCGATACAGAGTACTGATCCGATACCAGTGCATAAAAAAAATTATATATATATTATATGAATTATAATAATAACTTTATTTGTATAGCACTTTTCATACAGAGGTTGCAGTTCAAAGTGCTTCACAACAGTAAAGAATACAGGCATAAGCGAGCATACAAATAATACATTTAAATACAAAGAGATGGAGAGAGGTAGCAAATCACAGTTCTTCAGTAATTATAAAACGTTTATACATTTTTTTTTACACATACTGTTTTACATATACTGTTTTTTTTAAAGTAATATCTAGAAAGTAATGGTATTTATTCAACAACAGGTGATTGTATAGATTTGTATCATTAATTGACAACTGTGCTCAATGAGTTAGGACATTTGCCATGTTGTATGGCAAAACACATCATGGGAATACTATGACTAGCATAGAATAAAAAAATATTCATCACAAGTCATCGACTTCAGGGTCAAGTCAAGAGTTTTATTTGTCACGACATACAGTGAAATGCGGGAGGTCATGCCCGCAGCGATTGTGCAATAATACAAGTAATAAGAATAAGACATTTGTGCAATAATACAAGTAATAAGAATAAGGCGATTTTAATATCCATGTGTGTTGCGAATCACATCCCCTGTCGCGAGGTTTCCTAAATCTCATTGACTCTCTCAACCTCACCCAATCTGTCACAGTACCAACGCATGAAAAAGGACACACACTTGATCTCGTTCTGTCATTTGGGCTATCTGTCAATATAATTGACATATGTGCTGCTGCTTTTTCTGACCACTCACCTATTGTTTTCTCCATTAAAATCCCCTGCTCTGCTATTTCCCCTCATGTACCTACAAAACAATCCCGCACGTTTACCTCTGACACTACTGCCCACTTTTCTGAAGCCTTCTCCAGCTCCCCAATTTGTGTCCTAAATGCAAACAGTGTCCCATCGATGACTATCTCTCCATGTTCAATGAGTCATGCACCGATATTTTAAATACTGTAGCACCTTTTAAAACTAAACGCATAAAACCCCTCCCCACACCCTGGCTAAATGAATCCACACGTACTCTCAGATGTGCATGTAGACGTGCCGAGAGGAAGTGGAGGAAGGACAGGTTGCATGTATCCCTCCAAATCCTACACAGCGCTCTGTCCATCTACCAAACGGCTGTCAAAACTGCAAAAACAGCTTACATTTCCAACTTAGTCATAGCAAATTCAAACAAACCCCAGGCCCTGTTCAAAGTCCTAAACTCCCTCACCAACCCCTGTGCCACCCCCTCTATTGTACCTTCATTAGCCCTATGCGAAGGCTTCCAACACTTCTTCATCAGCAAAGTCTCTGCCCTTAGATCTCTCTCCCCCTTGCCCCCCTTGTCCCCCCCACCACCCCCCCCCCCCCACCCACTGCCTGCTGTTTTTGACCAGTTTGCCCCGGTCTCCCTCTCCTCCCTCTCTGATGCCATTAAACACCTGCGACCAACAAATTGCCCCTCAGACGCACTCCCCTCACGCATTCTAAAGGAAGTACCTGACCCTGTCCGACTCACATTACTACCACTACTAAACGCTTGCCTCAGCACTGGATGCGTCCCGGCTGCCTTTAAGCACGCTGTGGTCCAGCCCCGGATAAAGAAGCCCAACCTCGATCCCTCTGTCTTTGCCAATTTTAGACCCATCTCACAACTACCATTTTTATCAAAAATCCTGGAGCGCATAGTCTACATACAGTTACAATCATTCCTTGAACACAACAACATCCATGACAAATTCCAATCTGGCTTTAAACCACGACACAGCACTGAAACTGCTCTCCTCCGTGTCTTAAATGACCTGATTACAGCTGCTGATGCAGGAAACTCATCCCTACTATTACTCCTTGACCTCTCAGCCGCCTTTGACACGGTAGACCACCACATCCTTATAGCTCGCCTCGAGCATTACGTAGGCCTTAGGGGCCCCGTCTTAGACTGGTTCCGGTCCTACCTGAGTAATAGGACCTTCTCTGTCCAACTCGGTGATCTCACTTCCTCTGTGGCCCCCCTCACCTGCGGGGTGCCCCAAGGCTCGATATTGGGTCCCACTCTCTTCCTCCTATACATACTCCCCCTAGGCCAGATCTTGGCAAAACACAAGATCTCATTCCACTGCTTCGCCGATGACGTGCAGGTTTACCTCCCCTTAAAGCCCACCCAAGGGAAGACATCAATAGAACCACTGCTAGAACTCCTGGCGAAGACAAAGGCATACCTCTCCCAAAGTAACCTAGAGACAGTGATACATGCCTTTGTCACCACCCGCCTCGACTACTGCAATGCTCTGTACACTGGCATTGACAAGTCCCTCCTCCGCCGCCTACAACTGGTGCAGAACGCAGCCGCGCGCCTCCTCACCAAAACAAGAAAATACGAACACATCAGCCCAGTTTTGGCCTCGCTCCACTGGCTGCCTATTAGCTTCAGGATCGATTTTAAATTAGCACTAAATGTTTTTAAATCATTAAATGGCACGGCTCCCTCCTATCTGTCCGAGCTCCTGCACCGCCACACCCCCCACCGATCCCTCAGATCAGCTGACCAGATGCTATTGGTGGTACCCAGAACCAGGCTCAAAACTAGGGGAGACAGAGCTTTCTCCACCGCAGCGCCTAGACTGTGGAACAGCCTCCCCCTCAGCGTACGGACTGCCCAGACCGTACAGGCTTTTAAATCACTCTTGAAAACCTACCTGTTCTCCTTGGCCTTCCCCCCTACTTAACTATACCACTAGACCCCTGACCCTTCTATCCTCTTTGTTTTACTGTGTCCTACCAGTTTTTATTACTTTCATTGCTTTATTATGTTTTTAATCTTATATCTTGCACCATATTGTTTGTTTTGTTGCTTTCATTGCTTTGCTATGTTTTTTTATTTCTTTCTTTTAATCTTATACCTTGCCTCACACTAATTTGTTTTTATCAACCTGCTTGTGAAGCACTTTGGTGTCAGCTGCCGCTGCCTGGAAATGTGCTATACAAATAAAACTGACTTGACTTGACTAAGACATAACAGGTATAATGTACATAAAGTTTACAAAAAGCATGATAAAAGGCATGCTAAGGTCCTGCGATAGTGCAATACAATACATACAGGGGCAATATAAATCAGTCAAAACATCTGCAGCCAGATGTCCCTGCCTCAAAGTCATTAAGAATAACTTTGAATGCATCCAATGAGACCACCTACCAAAGATTTGGATAATTAGTAGAGGGAGCAACATACTTAAACCCTCTTTTTCTCAATCCAGTACAGGCTTTAGGGAAAGATAATATGAATAATCCTGGGAGCGAAGACAATAACTTCCCATACCTTTTTAAAGAATGTAGATCCATAGGTATGATGGAAGCAAACCAAGAATAGCCGACCCAAACATGCAAAGAGCCATGGTGAGTAAGGCGGAGCTACAATATGTTAGATTCTTGCACATTTGTAAAATGCCCATCCCATGTTTGAGCTCACTAACCTGGCGTTTTCCCTTTAAGAGGGTACATTATACACAAATAATATAGAAACGGAAAAGTAAATAATTTAAACAATTTGGTTGGCTATTATAGATTTAAACTGACCAATGGATACTCAAGTTTTGAGTTTAAAGTGCTTTGCAAAAGATTCCATGTGTCGGGGGCACAGAAGCTAAAAGCAGATTTTCCTAATTCAGTGCAAACTCTGGGGACCTTAAGTGGCTTTATAGTAGAAGCAGCAGCAGCATGTCTATAAACTATGTGTCCATAATCCAAAACAGAAATAGCTTCAACAACCCTCCTTCTGCTAAGCATAGGACAATAGGTTTTGTTTCTGTACAAAAAGCCAACCTTCTGTCGCACATTACTTGCAAGGTTATCTACATGGCATTTAATTGTACATTTCTGATCAAGCAAGATGCCAAGGTATTTATATTCTTTAAAGGTCCTGTGCATTATAAATAGCTTTTTCCAGTGTTTAGCATTGTTTTATAGCAATAGGGGTTGCGTCTATGCTTTTACCAACGCGTTCGTGTTTCCGGGTTCCCGTTTTGCGCTCTGATTGACCACTGACCTACGCTAGTACGCCCCCCTCCTAGCTGCTAGGGTGAAGGGACTTGGCTTGGCTGGGAGGCTGGTGGTGGATGGAGAGGGAGGAGGCGTGGGCTGTCATCTTTCAAATATATTTGTAGCTAAACAATTATATTTGATTTATTAGCCTATTCGTAATAATTCGTTATTAGCCTAGCTAACTCCGTATTATCTTGGCTTACCTGCAGTGGACGTGCATGGAGATGGAACACTGCGAGCAAAGCAGTCGAAAACGGCGCATTTCTGGAGACTAATGTTATGTTTTGACAACAGATGTTTTGACAAATTGCTTGTATTGCCACCCATACTTGCAAATGTTTTATTGCACTTGTGGCAACGTGCGTTGTCGGCATCGACTTTCGTAAAGTGTACCCAGACTGAAGCGCTGAGGACACAGACCGAACTCTGCGCTCATTATTATTATTATTATCATGGCGGAGAGAACAAAACGAAGGTCTGGGTACACTTTACGAAAGTCGATGCCAACAACGCACATTGCCACAAGTGCAATAAAACATTTGCAAGTATGGGTGGCAATACAAGCAATTTGTCAAAACATCTGTTGTCAAAACATAACATTAGTCTCCAGAAATGCGCCGTTTTCGACTGCTTTGCTCGCAGTGTTCCATGCACGTCCACTGCAGGTAAGCCAAGATAATACGGAGTTAGCTAGGCTAATAACGAATTATTACAATTAGGCTAATAAATAAAATATAATTGTTTAGCTACAAATATATTTGAAAGATGACAGCCCACGCCTCCTCCCTCTCCCTCCACCACCAGCCTCCCAGCCAAGCCAAGTCCCTTCACCCTAGCAGCTAGGAGGGGGGCGTACTAGCGTAGGTCAGTGGCCAATCGGAGCGCAAAACGGGAACCCGGAAACACGAACGTGTTGGTAAAAGCATAGACGCATAGGGGTTAGTATCAATGGGTCTGTGTCTCTAATGTTGTTCCAAGGTGTTTTAATAGACAAAAAGGCAGTAGGAGCGACGTTTCGACCGACCTTTCCGGTCTTCTTCAAGCATGCGAGCCCCGCTTTGTCTTATGTATTACTGTTTTTACAGTTTGGCTCAGCACCAACAAACAGAGGATGTGCGTTATAAATTTTTCTCTAATGTCTCTAATGACCATATTGACTCATCAGTATAGTCTAGAGTTCACGAGATCCTCCCTAACTCAACTAAGACGTTCTGATTTGACAGTATTGCTGACGTGAATAAGGTACTGGTTGTAGTCACAGCCCACATCGCTCAACAATAGAGCGAGTGGAATTATATCCTCAAATGGGTTGCGCGGGTGCCGACAGAGAGGGGGAGAGAGGGATACGGAGCAACGAGAGCATTTACACACAAACCCAACTATGTATGTGTGTTTTCGGATGCATCTCTTCTCTCTCTCTCTATCTCTCTCTCTCCCTCGCAGTCGGGAGCAGCATATCACTGTCAAATATCTTTGCGCATGCTCCGACGCGCACGCCCGTATTCCGATCTGTACAATAATATTCACAGAGGTATATATTGTCATTTGAAACAAGTTACCAATGCATTGTCCTGTGGGATTATGCCCCCCCGCTGTGAAATTAATTAGTATCCTTCCCCATCAATCTCTCTCTATCTCTCTGTGCCAGTCGCAGTGACTGTCTTTCAAAGCGCTTATGGGCGGAGCCAGGCCAACACAGCCTGAAATCCAAAGGGAGAAAAATTATGCTTTTGAATACTTGATTAGAAATATAAAACAATGAATTCTTCAATAGGCTCACAGGAATTGTGTAAAGTTGCCCAAATAGTGCAAGGAATAGCAATGCATGTCCCCTTTAACTCTCTCAATAATAGACCCATTCACAGTAGATACAGTAAATGCAAATGATCATAGACAGTACCTTTAGAGAAGAGCATGAACTTTGTTTGGTTTGAGTACCATATATACCAATAGACGATAGTGTCATCCGCATAGAGATGATCCTGACGATATCAGAGACAATATCATTAATATAAATAGTAGGCGTCTAAGGAGGTTCAAAGTGAGTCAGAAGATCTTAAAGAACTTCTACTCA
Organism: Notolepis coatsorum; assembly: GCF_963971535.1. Lineage (NCBI taxonomy): Eukaryota > Metazoa > Chordata > Actinopteri > Aulopiformes > Paralepididae > Notolepis > Notolepis coatsorum. The sequence continues at coordinate 117,917,111 of NC_140176.1, forward strand.
TGCACAATAGAGAGCATCCTGACTGGTAACATCACCTCCTGGTTTGGGAATAGCACCGCACACGACCGCAGCAGACTGCAGAGAGTGGCTCGATCAGCCAAACGCACAACTGGATGTGGGCTTCTCACTCTCCAGGACATTTACACCAGGCGTTGCAGCGCCACGGCTAAGAGAATAGTCAAAGACTCTAGCCACCCAAACAACTGCCTCTTTGCACTGCTGCGGTCAGGCAAGCGCTACCGGAGTCTCATGGCCAGTATAGAGAGACTCAAAAGGAGCTTCTCTCCCCAGGCCATCAGGATGCTCAATGACTCTATGCAACACTAATCCATCCATCTACATTCATTGCACACACATCCACATGCACGCACTAACTTCTTTTTTTATTGTTTTATTGTGGATCCACATTAGTCTACACCAAGGTGAGACTACTCTTCATGGGGTCCAAACAAACACTCACCTTTAACACTTTCAGTGCCGGCCATTAACCCATTCTCTGCCACCACTTTGATCATCCTAAACCATCCTCTGCCAGCGCTATTTGTCTATGGAGATGTTCACCTTCTTTGCAGGCCTATAACTTTTTAAATTGTATTGCTAAATTGACATTACTATGGCCCATTCAACATCAATTATCTATCGTTCAGGATGTAGGAACGTTTTAACTTTTTCATTCACACATTCATACTAAAATACCGTCTAGAGTATAAATATGTTTTTATCGTTTTCTGCAGTATTTCATAGAACGTGAGATATAGGCATAAATGCATATATTAGATTATCAAATGCAGTTTGATACCGATCCATGCTATATAAAAAATTTCAACTGTACATGGTCCTAAACGTCATGACTGATCATCTGCGGGTGAACGGAGGGGGGGGGGGGGGGGGGGGGGTCGTTTATAATTCAATGACCGACGTTAAATGATTTATGTAGTATGGGTGATATATTGATCAGAGCAGTTTGTATCGAAAATGATAAAGAAAAACGCTGAAACTCACGTCAGTGAGTTGGGCGATGAGAGTGGAGCAAACGGATCCCAATTATGGGATGTTGATCGATGCGATCCATTTCCGGTTTGTATATTACTAATACACGTCCAAATCATGTTGATTATTGAGTTATGGCAAAGATCCATATCCACAGTGTCTGTATTGAGCCCCGGGACGATAAACGAGTGGCCGGACGAAAATAGGGGACGGACCAAGCTCCAATGGGCACTTCCGGTTTGGCAACTCGCCGATCGGCCACCAGGTGGCGGTATTGAAGCGTTGCAGAGTTGTGATGACTCAGACAGCATTAGCCAAGACTCCGTGGGTGAAATATGAATACCATGAGGAAAATATGAAATATTGATCTCAAACACGCCTTAAGGCGTGATTGGCAGACAACGCATGGCGGAGAAACCCGCCTTAACACGTGATTGGCGGAGAATGGGTTAACATGGTAAAGCATGGTTAAATGCCACCACCCACTTCAATGAAAGCGTTGTGAACGCATAATCTCGGTCTTAAATTATGTTTATGTGTCTAATCTGCCCGTCGTTTATCAATGACTTGTTTGCAGTCAACATTGTCGAAACGGATTGTTTTTTAATCGCTTCATTTCCGTTTTATAGCATTTTGAAAAGCCCTCGTTTTCAAGGAAAATATAAAGATTCCGTGATAAAAGGCATTTACTGGTATATTCTGGCATACACAAACACGTTGTAATTTTTCGGCCTATTTATGAATAGTTTTCAAATAAACGCTAGATTATCGATAGTATATGTGTACTTATGCACGCTATAGAGGCGATCTGAAAAATCGATTCTCTCATTTCCTCATCAGCAATCACAGCCACACACACACACACATAGGGCAAACGCTGATATATAGGTGAAAATAGCTCTGATTATCCTAAGACTGCTCAAATTCCTTACCTCAGATCAGATGTTATCCAAAAAGATTATTCCAATTCCTGATCGCCATTCCAAATATTGATCACGCTTATTGATTACAGTGTTGGGTACTGTAAATACATAATCCACACGTTTTCCGGGCCGGCGATCACAATGGATTCTTCAGTTGGCCTTGACGGAAAAGTAAAATGAGGAAACTGCCCCCCCCCCCCCCCCCCCTTCGTCAGTCTAAAGTAATGGGGTGCAGCTACACAGGGAGAGACGATAGGGGGCGGTATCTTCCCAATTGAGCTCAGAGAGAGTCTGCAACACTAACCTGAGGCTCGATTGATGAAATATGAATTCAAATCGGCAATAAAAATACGACAAACACGCACTATATAGCGTTGGCGGGCACTCAAAGGTCGGCATGAACTAACGACAAAAAGCGTGGCTGGCATTCAAAGTGTTAACATTCACTTTAGACACTTTAAACACCATATTCTTATCTATCTATCTATTTACAAAATGATTTGCATTTTCATACCTCATTCATGCATTTTGCATTTTTAAAAGTTTGCATTTTGTACCTCATTGTTTACATTTTGTACTTTAGGTTGTACTTTAGTTTGTATATTGTATATTTTGTATAGTGTTTGGATCCTATTCTATTAACTTTTTTACTGTATGAAGCATATTATCAGGGGGCTCATACAAAAGCAGGGACCGGCTCAGTGGCCTCGTGGGTAGAGTGTCCGCCCTGAGTTCGGGAGGCTGGGAGTTCAAGCCCTGGCCGAGTCATACCAAAGACTATTTAAAAATGGTACCCATAGCTTGACACTCAGCATCAAGGGTTGGTTTGGGGGGAAGTCCTTGCGACATACTAGCGTCATGTCCAAGGGGTGTACTTGTACATCAAGCTGCCTCACGCTACGGAAACAGGAGATAGGCTCCTGCCCCATGTGCCGTTACGGCTCGAGAACCATTGGTTCTCAAAGGCAAACTTCTTCTTCATACAAAAGCAAGCATTTGACTGTAATGTACATGTACTTTATATATGACAAATAAAACAACACTTGAAACTAAACTAGTAAATGTAAAAGTATGCCTTTTGGATAAATAGCTTTGAAACCATTTGTAAGCAGATGTGTCAAAGCCAACATTCATTAACCTTTGCAATAGAAGAGAGCAGGGTTAGAAATTAAAAAAAAATTTCAAGGGCTTTTTTTGCCCCCCTTAATTGATTTTCGGGGGCTTTTTTTTGTATTTAGGGCTGCACGATTTTGGTAAATAATCTAATGGCGATTTTTCTGACAGATATTGTGATTGCGATCAAATTTGCGATTATAATTTTTTTTAAGCAGCCCCACAGAGGTTTATTGTAAAATGCGGCTTGCATCTGGCCTACGCGGTGGGTCTTTTCAGGACACAGAGCCTGAAAATGTTTCTTTTTACCTGGGAATCGATACCGGTACCCAATGGTACCTTTTTTTCTGTACTTTACTCTCCCTCTCTGAAGTCTAAACTTCACAACACACAATCTAAAACCTTTTACCTCCCTCTCCCAAACCGATCTTGTATCTCAATGGGACTTCCTGGTTAAATAAATTAAAAAGTTAAAAAAATTAAAATGTATCGTGCAGCCCTAGTGTAACGGTACACAAAAACCATGGTACGGTACGTACCTCGGTTTTGAAGTCGAGGTTCGGTACGGGTTTTCGGTATAGTGGGGGAAGGTTGGCTTTCCATGTTCCACTCGGGTGAGGTAGTGTGCAGTAGCTAATTGTACTTGTAAGGCTGTCAACGAATATTCTATATTGAAATTAATAATCGACTTGTAATTTTATTTCTTAAATAATTATATTAGATTGTGAAAAAAAACAGCCCCTGTGGGCGGTCGTTAGTGGTTAACATACCGTTGTATTCATTCGGTACACTACACAGCCGTTCGGTACGGTATGGTAAACACTGAAACGGTTCGGTTCGGTATGGATACGTGTACCTTTACACCCCTAGAAGAGAGTGATGAACTGTGTCAAATGCTTTTGACAGATCTACAAAAAGGCAGCACAGTGTTTGCTTCAGTCAAGGTCAGATACTATACCATTTACAACTAGAGTAGTGGCTGTTGCTCTAAACTCACATTGATGTGGGCTAGGCTTAATATAGAGTGATCTGAGAGAAACAGATCTTTGCAAGACAAGATAGCTTGGATATTGGTCAATAGCTATTACACATTCCCCGCCAAAAACGGCTTACGACGTGTTTGCCGGCCATGCAAATTCTGCCAGACCACGCTGTACGACGTTATTGAGATCATATAAAAAAAATTCGCCATGGCATTCATAATTCCGCCACCCAGCCTCTGGTGATACAGTGGGACCCTGCACAGTAGTGCAAAGCCTCAATACCGCCGCCTGGTGGATGATCGGGCAAGTTACAACCGGAAGTGGAGAAAAAAGATCCCACTTATTTGTCGTAGATCTACTAGATCCATTTCCGGTTTGTATGGCGCAATAAACGCCCAAATCATATAGATTATTGAGTTATGGCAGCGATCCATATGCACGCCAGTGTATGTCTAGATTCCCGCAACGATATGTGACTGCCGTACGGATTTCCCAGATGCACCGATGGCCAGTCTCATCAGCGAACGGTAAGAGGACAGTAACGTTATTTTCAAGCCGATTGTACATTTCTTTATTTACAAACCATCTGATCAATAAATCAACCCATACTACATAAAGCATTTACTGATGATCACGGAATTATAAACGACCCCCCCCCGTTCATCCGCGCATGATGAGGCATAACGTATAGGATCATATATAGTTGAATTTTTTTATATAGCGTGTATCTGGAATAAGCGGCAATCGATAATCTATATGTGTTTAGGCCTATAACTAGCGTTCTAGGAATTACTGCAGAAAACGATAAAAACATACTTATATTCTAGACTGTATTTTCGTATGAATGTTTGAATGAAAAAGTATAACGTTCCTACATCCTGAACGATAGATAATCGATGTTGAATGGGCCATAGTAATGTCAATTTAGCAATACAATTTAAAAAGTTATAGCCCTGCAAAGGTGGTGAACATCTCCATAGGCTTAGAGTGGTGGCAGAGAGGGGCATGAGACGGGCATACTGCATGGCAGACAATGTGTTAAGATTACTTCTATCTCCACCTTTATGTAATGGAACAATATGAGCTATTTTCCAGATACTAGGAACTATACATGATGGCAATGAAAAATTAAATATATGTTAGTTCTGTAATTACTGGAGCAGCTAACCTGAGGAGAAAAAAATAGTCTAGCTTAACCTCTCCAGTTGATTTCCTGGTATCAATGGTCTAATACTTCAAAAACAACACAGGGAGAGAAGGGCTGCAAGGTCAACTGTGAGGCATGCCTCATAGCGTGCACCAGCTCATGATCACCAAGAGGTGGCTCCATATAATTATTATCAAACAAATGACCGGCTTCAGAAAATGTGCCTATTAACACATCCGGGAAGTGCATAGGCCTTGCCACCCATTAACCCCATGTAAGCGCTCACCTTGTTTGTAGAGCTAAACCTATATTTTATATTATAGCTATGGATCTAATAACGCTGTCGATTGTCAGTGGGTTTCTTCCGGCCAACGTGCAAAAAACAGATAATTCTTTCATCTATACATTTCCGTTTTATACCTTGGTGAATATGAGTATAGTTGTAGATAGGGGTGGGAATCACCAGTTTCATCACGATACGATACGATATCGATTCTTTGGACAACGATACGATATTTGCCGATATCACAAAGTCTGCCACGATACGATACGATACGATTCAATTCAGGTGCCTGCGATCGATATGAGGCGATATTATGTGCCCATTTAACACAATCAGTCACATTTAGATCAACTAAAAAAAGGCTACGGAAATATCAATTGATGTATTTATTTTTGAGCTCTTCCAGACATTTAAATGAAAAACAATCTATTGTTTTTAATACAAATAGACCTCCTGTTCACTTTTGTTTTTATATATTGAGCTTTAACACACACACAGACACACACAGACACACACAGACACACACACACACACACACACACACACACACACACACACACACACACACACACACACACACACACAGTCCCCCACAGCCCCCACCCCTCCTCCTTCCAAGTCCCCTCTCTCCTCTCCTGTTCTCTCTCACGGTTAGCTGCTTAGCTTTTAATTAGATAGTTCATTTAGATATTTAACGCGACGTTGGCATAAAGGAATGGCGACGATGCAACGCCTGTTATATGCATTTGACCCGTTGCGGGGAAAAAACTGCACAGACTTATATCGGCTCGCAAAATAGACGCTCTGAGTGCTTTACAGCAGATGCAAACACTGCTGTAATGTCTACACGGAGTTTCACAATACTGGGCGCCGGCGGATATGACTCGCGGGGATTTTCAAAATAAGAGTATCGCAATATGAATCGATCTTTTTACGTTGCGTCGATCCTATTTGATTATTGATAATAGATCGATATATCGATCTGGATCGATGTATTGTCCCACCCCTAGTTGTAGAGTGCTCCTGTGTAATCCCAGGGAACTCCGTCAAACAGCCCTTTAGTGAAATCCACTTATCACGTTGCCATTTTTCGCCTGATTATCGAATCATCCTGAAATCAACGCTAGATTATCGGTATTATATGTCATCATACATGCAGGAAAGGTGCGGCCGGGTAGCGCAGCGGACTAAGTGTCTGTCTACCACCACAGAGACAGTGGGATCGAATCCAGCTGTGGTACCTCCGGCTTGGTCGACCGTCCATACTGACACAATTGGCAGTGTCAGCGGGTGGGAAGCCGGTGAGGGTGGGTCCTGGTCGTTGTAAACAGCGACTCCTACAGTTCGGTCGGCGTGCCTGCACAGCGAGGAAAGGACCTGGGGGAGGTAGTGTGACCTTCCACACGTTACACTCTCCCAGTGAGAGTCCGCGTTGCCAGGTGAAAAGAAGCGGTGGGCTGGCTGCACATGTGTCGGAGGAAGCATGTGATAGTCTCCGCCCTCCCAGACCGACGGTAGGGGGTAGAGTGCGCAACGACCAGGAAGGGGATTGGGAATTGGCTAGGGCTGACCCATATTAGTCGAATAGTCGACTAATCCGTCGAAAGGAGCCCTAGTCGACTGCCAACCTCTTAGTCGAATACAAAAAAAAAAATATATATATAGTTTATTTATTTAATTTTTTTTATCATTCTTTCCAAAAGAAAAGAGGTCTAGAAGCGTGGCTAACGCTATTGGCACGGATACCAGAGGCTAACTGCCTACGAAAACAGGCACAGAGGCACTGAAAGAGGATTTCACCCATCTAATGAACACACTAGACTAGACAAATATCAAGATGTATCCATCAGTGGACCAATTGCATGCTTTTGCAGAGGACAAGAAGCCTTCAGTCGACTCCTTCAGACATTAAGCACCCCCCCCCCCCACAGCCCAAATGGAACGATAAAAAAAAAATTATATATATATATATATATATATATATATATATATATATATATATATTTTTTTTACTAACAGTAAATTTTGGCCAATCATAGTCGACTATCCAAATCCTTAGTCGGGGACAGCCCTAGAATTGGCATAACGACTAACATTGGGATGGGAGAAAAACGGAAAAAGAAGGGGGAAAAAGATAATACAAAAAAAATACATGCACGAAAGGGGACGGGGGAAAACTATCTATCGCAGCCAATGCCACACACACACACACACACACACACAGGCTGCAATCGCGGGAAAATAATTATCGGATCAATGCATGATTGATAATATATAGTCCTTACCTTGTATATGATGTACTGCAAAAAGAATAATCCAATTATCTGATCGCCAGGTCGCGGTAGTCTGTCCCACGTTTACCACAAAAGAAAATCAACCGGCGGTCGGTGGAGCCTAGTCGATGCATCGTTACCTTGCCTTGCTGGAGTGTACAGACCCCGCCCGCACGCCGCAGCTCGGCCAGGAAAAGAAACCACATTGTTTCAAATTGAGTGCAATAGCAGCCACAAGGCGTTAGGCGGCGGTATTGCACCGCTGCGGTCTCAGACAGAGTGCAACACAGTCCTACACCATAGCAGATGAATTATGAATGGAAATGGCGAATAAAAGAAATAACGATCATAAAAACGAGTTTACTCGTTGTTGGCGTTATTCGATTGGCTGGCTCTAACGAGTTAACTCGTCATTTGCAATTAATGTGTTAAAGGCCAGACAAATCTCTTTCTGCTCAGATATTAGACAATTAAATTGAATTCACCACTTCAAAAAATTCTGGCCGTATAAAGCGTTCTAAATATGAGCTGGTGATAAACTTCAAATAGTAGTTTGATTTGGCATTCACTACCTCAGATGCACATTTATTTCTAAATTGCCTAAATAATGACAGATGGGAAGGGTCTCCAGAGTGTCTGTGTGTGTTCCTTTCTCTAAATAAATCACAGATCAGGTGAGAACCACAGGGTTAATCTATCTTTTATCCTCATTTATTTAAAAGGAGCATGTTTATTGATGACTGAGAGAGAACAACATCAGGGGTGTCTTTTGGAAATAGTGTGTGATTTTGTTTTCTGTAGTCTGGAGTTTTTGATACATGCTGTGGGGCAGTGATCTCTGATTCCCAACTCAAATACTCTGCAAGCTGAATTATTATTACATCTATTTTAGAAACTCGGATCAATTGAGGTGGATTTAGCCATGTTTTTCAGGTTTGGCCTGGTGGGTTCAGTAACCAGCTGGGGACGATATAAATTACCACTAACCTCCTTAAAGTAGTTGGAGGCATTACTTAACCAATTAACATTAAAATCACCAAAGACAATCATCTCAACGTCTGAATAATGGAGAGTAACTTTGCTAGTTTATCAATGGAGCTGATGTCACGTGATTCAGTTAACACTAAAATATCAGAATCAATCTGAGAGACCAGAATCTTCAGATGATCCATATTTTGTTGTTTTACCAGACTCCTTACACTTAAATGAATTAGTCTCAGGCCTTTCCTATGTTTAAAAGAGTGTGTACTAATGAGGCTGATTCAGGTGATAACACAGTGGCCTGAAGGAGGGGGAGGGGTCCGCGAGTAGGGTGTGGGATGTAAACAGTCAATCACATGACTGGACAGCGTGCTGTAAGTTAGCCACTAGCATATGGCTGCTGTTGCGTTTATCTGATCATCTTCAATAATAAAAGGTAGAATTCATCTTTCAGAGGTTTATTCAAAAGTGAACAACAAACAGGAAAATAATACGTTGCAATGGGGAAATTATACATTGCAACGGGCAGAATATACAGTAGCGTGGAGACGCCAAGACATTATGCCCAGAACAGAGAAAACAAGCGTCTTATTGTCACTAAGCCAATGAAATGGCTTTTCAGAAAATAGTATCAGACCAAACAAGGACAGCCTTTTTAAAAAATATATAGCAGACTTAAAAGAGGGTCTAGAATTTCAACAGTTCTTCGTTTTAGAAGACAGACTCTCATCTCCTGCCACAACAGGTTGTGAGTCCATATGAATTTGATGACATTCCCCGTGTGAGCACAAATAGAATTGCCTTGTGTTAGCAAAAATAGTCTCGCACTACCCAGTCTTTTTGGATGGACTCTGTCAGTTCTAAAAAGCGAGGAACAGGGCGGTCATGTGGCGTAGCGGAGATTGCGCTCGTCACCAACGCAGGAGATGCTGGGTTCGAGCCCAGCTCTCTGCGTTGCTACCAGCTTGGCTGGTCGTTCATACTAATACATTTGGCAGTATTAGGGGGTGGGAAGCTGGTGGGTGGGAATCTGGCGTTGTGGACAACGACGCCTACAGGTCAGGTCTCGGCGCTTGCTCAGCGGGGGCAGGATTGGTGGAGATAGCGTGCCCTCCCTCGCGTTTTAAATAAAAAAATAAAAAACGAGGAACATTCCCAAAACAGATTCAAATTGTCAATGAAAGCCATGTTCTGAGCACTGGAGCCAGGTGTGAAGACTGAGGATTCTACTCAACAGGCCAGTGTGGGAATGGAACCAGAGATAAAAAGAGACTTTCCACATTAACTTAAAAAGTTAAGAAGAAGAAGAATCTTTGGTCGGCTCAGACTGCTGGCCAGCTAGCATAGACTGTAAACATAACGAGCATAGACTGTAAAAGATGAGATACTCATGTACATGTCTTACTTTATAGCCTTATGTAATAGAAATGTCAAACCTTTGGCCAATATCTCATCAAGTGGAATCAGATCCATTCTGGAGGAAAGCTGGGAACCTTTTCCTTCTCCTCTGATGTTACTGGAGGAGGAAGCTTTATGACAACTTGGTAATAGATCTGACCAACTGTACAACTGTCGATACAGATCAATCAAATGTAGCTAGTATCACCCTGATAGCGATATTGGGTATATGATCTGTGCATCCCTATATAGGCCTATTCGTTCAACATGTTACTTTTTCTGGCAAGAGTGTAGTGTTTGTTACTTTCAAAAGTAATGGTTACAACTAATTACATTTAAATTCTTCTTTCTAGACTCTGTTGCCTTACAACTGTTTATCTGTGAAGAGGAGGTTCCCCCTGAGCAGCAGGAGAGGAGCCCCAGTCTGAGCCAGGAGGAGCCAGAGCCCCTACAGATGAAAGAGGAACAGGAGGAACTCTGGAGCAGTCAGGAGGGAGAGCAGCTTCAAGGTCTGCAGGAGGCTGATATCATGAAGGTCACATTCAATCCTGTCTCTGTGAAGAGTGAACATGATGAAGAGAAACCTCAGTCCTCATGGTTTAACCCAGATCCCCTACAGATTAAAGAGGAACAGGAGGAACTATGTGAAGATCTAGAGCAGGCTGATCGTTGCAAGATGATCTTACATCCTGTGAAATATGAAAACTATAGTGAGAATACTCTGTCCTCACAACTCAGTCAAACCCAGGACCCAGAGCTCCTACAGATTAAAGTTGAACTACATCCAGGGCTGGAAGAAGCTGATCGCTCCAAGATCACAGTAGACCCAGTGAAATGTGAAGATGGTGAAAAGAATGATCAGCCTCTTCAAACCCAGAGGGAGAGAAACGGAGAAGCATACTCTTTACCAAGCACTTCAACTGAACAGATGAAAACAGAACCTGATGCTGAGGACTGTGGAGTATCAGAACCAGCCAGTAACCTAGATCCAGCTGGTGATTTAGAACCAACTAGAGATGACCAGCTCCTCTCTTCAGACTGTTCGGGAAATGAGACTGATGACGGTGATGATGACAGTTCTGGAAATGAGACTGATGACAGTGATGATGACAGTTCTGAAACTAAGACTGATGACGGTGATGATGACAGTTCTGAAACTGAGACCAATGATGGTGATGAATGGAAGGAGACTGCAGGGCCAGGTTTGATGACTCTGAAACCAAAGAAGACACAGAAAATACAAAGTTTGTCTAACAGCAGTCCTGGGTTCAGAAAGAAGGGACATCTGAAGATACACATAAATAAGCATATTGGAGAGAAACAATTTAGTTGTTCAGTTTGTGGAAAAGGGTTCAGTATGAAGCAAGCTCTGAGGAGACACATGATGACTCATACAGGAGAGAAACCATTTAGTTGTTCAGTTTGTGGGAAAGGGTTCAGTAGAAAAGAAAGTCTGAAGATACACATGAAAACGCATACAGGAGAGAAACCATTTAGTTGTTCAGTTTGTGGGAAAGGGTTCAGTAGAAAAGAAAGTCTGAAGGCACACATGAAAACTCATACAGGAGAGAAACCATTTAGTTGTTCAGTTTGTGGGAAAGGGTTCAGTATGAAGCAAGCTCTGAAGGCACACATGAAAACTCATACAGGAGAGAAACCATTTAGTTGTTCAGTTTGTGGGAAAGGGTTCAGTATGAAGCAAGCTCTGAAGACACACATGATGATTCATACAGGAGAGAAACCATTTAGTTGTTCAGTTTGTGGGAAAGGGTTCAGTAGAAAAGAAAGTCTGAAGATACACATGAAAACTCATACAGGAGAGAAACCATTTAGTTGTTCAGTTTGTGGGAAAGGGTTCAGTAGAAAAGAAAGTCTGAAGATACACATGAAAACTCATACAGGAGAGAAACCATTTAGTTGTTCAGTTTGTGGGAAAGGGTTCAGTAGAAAAGAAAGTCTGAAGGCACACATGAAAACTCATACAGGAGAGAAACCATTTAGTTGTTCAGTTTGTGGGAAAGGGTTCAGTATGAAGCAAGCTCTGAAGGCACACATGAAAACTCATACAGGAGAGAAACCATTTAGTTGTTCAGTTTGTGGGAAAGGGTTCAGTATGAAGCAAGCTCTGAAGACACACATGATGATTCATACAGAAGAGAAACCATTTAGTTGTTCAGTTTGTGGAAAAGGGTTCAGTATGAAGCAAGCTCTGAGGAGACACATGATGACTCATACAGGAGAGAAACCATTTAGTTGTTCAGTTTGTGGGAAAGGGTTCAGTAGAAAAGAAAGTCTGAAGGCACACATGAAAACTCATACAGGAGAGTAACCATTTAGTTGTTCAGTTTGTGGGAAAGGGTTCAGTATGAAGCAAGCTCTGAAGACACACATGATGATTCATACAGGAGAGAAACCATTTAGTTGTTCAGTTTGTGGGAAAGGGTTCAGTATGAAGCAAGCTCTGAGGAGACACATGATGACTCACAGGAGAGAAACCATTTAGTTGTTCAGTTTGTGGGAAAGGGTTCAGTTCAAAAGGATATCTGAAGATACACGCAATAACTCAACTGGAGAGAAACCATTTAGTTGTTCGGTTTGTGAGAAATGGTTCAGTATGAAGCGAGATCTGAAGACACACATGATGACTCATACAGGAGAGAAACCATTTAGTTGTTCGGTTTGTGGGAAAGGGTTCAGTAGAAAACAAAGTCTGAAGGCACACATGATGACTCATACTGGAGATAAACCATTTAGTTGTTCGGTTTGTGGGAAAGGGTTCAGTAGAAAACAAAGTCTGAAGATACACGCAATAACTCATACAGGAGAGAAACCATTTAGTTGTTCAGTTTGTGGAAAAGAGTTCTATATGAAAGCAAATCTTAAGACACACATGAGAACTCATACTGGAGAGAAACCATTTAGTTGTTCAGTTTGTGGAAAAGGGTTCAGTATGAAGGGAGATCTTAAGACACACATGAGAACTCATACTGAAAGAAAAAACATTTTGTTAAGTTTAAGCTGGGAGTAGACTTGAAAAGAAGAGAACAGGTCCCAAAACACAGTTTCAATTTACATAATATTAACCCCATGTACCTATTCTAAGCAGTATACTCAATAGGATCCCCATGTACTTATACTAAACAGTATACTCAATAGGATCCCCATGTACCTATTCTAAGCAGTATACTTAATAGGATCCCCATGTACTTATTTTAAACAGTATACTCAATAGAATCCCCATGTACTCATACTATCATTCAAATCTTAAATTGTACCATATGTCCCCCTTTAGACAACAGACCTAACGCTAGCATCGCACCTTTGTTTGTTAGCCAATCTCGGCCACTGTATTCAGGTGGCGTCTCCTCACCTTTGTAGGATTTGTAGTTCTGACATACACAACCTTTTCTGACATAACGTTTCACCTTTTAAACCAATGCTACCATCTACTGGACTACAGAAAAGTACTGTATGTAAGTTGATTTGTAAATAAAGGCCCCCACAGGCCATTTTCAGTTCAAAACCCAAATGTATATGGTTTTTTTTAATTACTTATTTTTGTTTCAATGGTAAATAATTTTTTTAATGGTTTAGATTCATCATTGCTAACACTGGAATGAAGTACAACAACAACAGTACTGATTGATTGATTGAAAACTTTATTAACAGATTGCAGAATGGGTACAATACAGTACAGCCTAATACACACAATTGTTAACACTTTGATTACCACTGGTGAACATGGTAAAACGTAGTTAAATGCCAGCACCCACTTCAATGATAGCGTTGTGAACGCATAATCTCTGTCTTAAATTATGGCTATGTGTCTAATCTGCCCGTCGCTTATCAATGACTTGTTTGCAGTCAACATTGTCGAAACGGATTGTTTTTTAATCGGTTCATTTCCTTTTTATAGCATTTTGAAAAGCCCTTGTTTTTCAGGAAAATATATAGATTCCGTGATAAACGGCATTTACTGGAATATTCTGGCATACACAAAAACGTTGTAATTTTTCGGCCTATTTATGAATAGTTTTCAAATAAACGCTAGATTATCGATAGTATATGTGTACTTATGCATGCTATAGAAGTGATCTGAAAAGTATATTCTCATTTCCTGATCAGCGAGCACAGACACACACACACACACAGGGAACAAACTTAACTTTTTGATTTACCAGCCATTCGGCTGGTAGATTTTTAAAAGTACCAGCCGGGCAGATTTTTTACTAGCCAAAAATTATAAATAGCTTTTTAGTATATCGCCATGTGTTATTATTACATATAATACTCTCATATGCTATTTTCAATTAATATCATAAACAACATAAGGAATATTAGCATAATTTTGAGTGGACTGAAGGAATGAGTCGGCGTTAATTGTTTTAAATGCAAATAATTTATTGAAACATAGAAGTGGGGTCGGGACACACACACTGTGTTTCAACTCACCACCCCCGCATCATATTGTAGTCTGTCTTCAAACTTCCACTCCTCTCAAAAAAATGTATATTTGAATATCAACATTATCTGTCCATCCTCAGTAATCCTCAGTTTACTATAATATACTCCTGTCCTGAGTCCTGACTAGTGACTCCGTCGTCTTTACAAACGCACACACACAGGGAAGGGGAGAGTGCCCCCCCCCCCCCCCCATTTCCCTTTCCTCAGTGCTGTTTACTGTGGCTCTGCCTCGTCTGATCATCAGGATTAGCTTGTTAGCTGACATTAACGTTGTAGTGATTGGTACATAAACGTTAATTTCGGGCGATGTGGGCATAAAGGAATGGCGACGGTGCAAAGCATGTAGATGCATTGGACTCGTTGTGAGAAGAAAAAAAACATAACAGACTTATTTCGCGCCTGTAGGCGCACTGCTGTGTTAACGCTGCTCTGTTTACAACGCTGCTCTGTTTTCAAGAAACAACACGGACTGGGCGGATATAATAATAATAATAATAATAATACATCTATTTTATATAGCGCTTTTCCAGGTGCTCAAAGACGCTTTACATGGGCAGGAGAGACAAACTATGGCAAAACAAAAAAACAGAACAAAAATAATACATGACAAAAATAAAATAACATATATAACATATCATAATGACTCGCGGAGTTGCTAGAGGGTTTTCATTTACTGTACATTTACAGGGGCCAGTTTCGAATTGTCTCCCGTAGGTGCTCTTTGAGAGTGGTTTTGAAAGTGGGTAGTGATTCACATTCCTTTACAGCTTTGGGTAGGGCGTTCCACATTGATGTGGCATAATTGCGAAACGTGTTTAGTCCCTTGTTTGAGCCGAATCTGGGTTTAACATGATTTGTGGAGCTCCCTCTGGTGTTGTGGTCGTGGTATTCACTGACCTTTGGGAAGTATTTTGACATGTACATGGGTACCTTCGTCGTGTAGTGTATCTTGTAGACCAGGCCCATTGCAAGTTGCTGTACTCTGTCGTCTACTCTAAGCCATCCTAGGTAGTCAAATTGGGCAGGGGTGAGGTGGGTTCTAGGAGTAAGGTCAAGTAGTAGTCTGACCAGTTTGTTTTGTGATGTTTGTAATAGGGCTGTCAGTTTATCACGTTAATTAGATTAATTAATTACACAGCAAATTATCGCGTTATGAAAATTAACTTTTTAATTTTTTTATAATTCTTTTTACAATATACAAAATACACATGTACAGACTTTTTTTTAATATGGTCCATTTGCATGTTCTTGGTATCTGATTCTAGGGACATCTATGAATCTTCGGGAATGTATTCCCAGTGTCAGAAATACTGTGGGCTAGATCCACAAAGAATGTATTGCACGGTGCAAGGTGCACCCTTACTTACAATTCATTATGAATTGAAAATGGGGGACCCTGATGTAAACAAGACGAAAGTCTTTCTCTGGTCTGCATCCCCTTAACAATTGTGTGTATTGAGCCGTACTGTATTGTACCCATTCTGCAATCTGTTAATAACATTTTCATTCAATCAATCAATCTGCGCGGTGATTGATTGAATGAACATTTTATTTTGAGTCAATTGTAATGAACCAAATGAGAATATCAATACTTTTTTTTTTATCTTTGACTGTGAATAACACCATGCTCAAATTGACCAGACCTGAAAAATCTAAGCAAATTAATAGATGGAAGATGATTAAACAGAAGGTTTTGTAGATACAGTACTGAATTCTGCCATCTGGACACATGCAATTTGAAATATGATTATAGAATATAGCAGGGTTAGAAATAAAAAAAAAAAAAATTCAAGGGCTTTTTTTGCCCCCCTTAATTGATTTTCGGGGGCTTTTTTTGTATTTCGGGGGCACTGAATTTTTATGATAAACGGTAGGGGTGGGACAGTTCACAAAATGGACGGTTTGGTTCGTATCACGATTTTGGGGTCACGGTTTTCAGTTCGATATACGTTAATTTTTATAAAAAAAAAATGTAATACTCAAATCTAAACATGCTTCTCATTTATTAAAAATAAAATAAAAGGTTTACAGTGTTTACAGCCTTAAATAATGTTTGGCACACAAAGACCGAACTGACTGAAAAATATAGGCTACATTTGTCAAAGTATTAACTTAGTGCAAACAAACAATATGCTCAGCCAGCACTAGACTTTCCTTTCTTTAATTAATATAAACACACAAAAACAATGTCAACCATGTTTAAATTCCCTGATTGTCAGTTCTGGAAAGATTCGTTTTCTGCTTGAAATTATTATGTTTCTGTCTACATTTATTTAGACTAACATTATTTAAATATTGAGTGCAACTGTGGTGGATTACGTAATTCGGTGAGTTGGAACTATCTATGGGTTGGCGCCGGGTCCCCACGGACATTTTAGCGTGTGGCACCTTCAGCTCCGGTCACGTTAGGAGGAGTTCATAACATCAACAAGCAGCGCGAAAGCGGCAATAGTCCCGGTTGGAGTTAGTAAAACACAGTTGTATGTTAGCCTTCTTGGATGTTGAATAAACGCCTATCATTGTCTTTAAACACTCCGCCTCTCAGACTCCCATTTCCTCCTCTGCTACAGTAGCTAGTAGCTACGGTGACATTTCATTGACTGTACAGTATTAGCTTGCGGGCTGCGTCGGGCTACCATAGTTAAAACGTGCGTTGTGTTTACAAACTGCTAACGCTATGGCAAGATGTGTGTAGGCCTATGTAATGTTAATGGCTATGTTTTTAAAGTCGTAATGAAGATTGATTTATATTGTGCGTGCCATTTTTACACAAACTGACTAGCACCTGGCTGCTGCTGCTGCCTGCAGCCAGTGCAGAACACCGGCTCCGCCAAATGAATTTTTTTATTTGCGCGTCATCTGAACCGTACGATACACAGACGCTCCATTACCGGATAAATATATATATATATAATTAGTAAACTGTCGGGGGCATTAAGTGCCCCCCTTAACTGATTTTCGAGGGCATTTTGTCCATTTTCAAGGGCATTATGCCCCAAGCCCCCGTTAATTTCGAACCCTGGAATATAGAATATCAGGCATAAAATGGTTATGCGATTAAAATGTGATTAATTAGATTAATTAATTACAAATCCTGTAATTAATTAGATACATTTTTTTAATCGCCTGACAGCACTAGTTTGTAATCTTGTTTTTAGCGCCTTTGAGGTGCTTTGGTACCATGAGGTGCAAGCATAGTCGTAGTACCCTTGAATGAGTGCTCCTGCCAGGGTCTTCAGGGTATTCTTGTTTACCAGAGAGGAGTTCCGGTACAAGAATCTAGTTTGTTGGTTGACTTTTTTGATTACATTGGATGCCATTTTGTCAAGGGAAAGATTTGCCTCTAGGATGGAACCTAGGTATGGAATTTCATATTTCCTTGTGACAATATTGTCACCCACTGTAACTGAGAAGCCGTCGGTCTTGCTGAGTTTGTTATTTGATCCGAAGAGAATGGACTCTGTTTTACCCAGGTGTAATGATAGTTTGTTATCAGCGAGCCAGGTGCAGATTCTGCCGAGTTCTGAGCTGAGGGTTTTTTCAACCTGTAACTTGTTCTTGTCAGAGACCAGCACAAGTTGCAGTCACAAGCTGACGACATGTCATTTGCATAAATTAGGAACAGTAGCGATCCTAGTATGCTTCCTTGTGGAACACCACAGCTCACTGTGAGGGGGGGGGGGGGTAGGGTACCGTTTACCTCCACCATCTGTTCTCTCCCCTCAAGGTAGGATTGCATCCAGCTCACTGATAGACTATCAAAACCAATTTCTTTTAGCTTTTCAATCAGAATGGAGTAGGTCCAGCATGACCATGCCGCAGTATTTGCCCGCATCCACCTCTTGTTTCATGTGGTCGTTCAAATAGAGAAGGCATGTGTCAGTGGAGTGGGATGTTCTGAAGCCAGATTGGAATTCGTAGATTAGATTTATTCCCGCTAGGTACTTTTCGACCTGTTTGTATACTATTTTTTCCATGACTTTCGAGATGGAGGTAAGAATAGAAACAGGGCGGTAGTTGCCTGGGTCTAATTTGCTCGCCTTTTTGGTTACTCTCGCAATTTTGAAGTCTTTGGGTACGTGTCCCTGTTTTATGGAGAGGTTTATTATATGTGTGATGACTGGGGTGATGGCGGCTGCTGAGTCTCTGAGGAATTTGGAGGGGATGTTGTAGGGGTGGAACGCAGTGGCGTCGTTAGCCCTGGGCTTCCGGGGCTTTAGCCCCGGATGTTTTTCTCCTAACCCCGGATCTAAAAAAAATATAAAATTGTTTAAATTTTTTTTTTTTTTTTGATGGCAGCATCCCCATTGTCTGTGCTGCATGTTTGTTAGTGTTTGGTATTTTTCTTTGGTTTTTAGTACTTTTAAACATCGATTTTTAGCAAGTAGTAGTTTTCATTTGATCCTATATAATTTTTTCATTCACCGATTTGCGGACTTTTTTTTTTAGTGTCTTGAAAGGCGCATTATAAATCAAATGCATTATTATTATTATTATTATTATCATCCAGGAGGGAAAAGACACTTTGGATAGTAGGGACTGCATCTCTGCCTGTCCTGGCCAGGAAACACTTTGCAACTGTGATCTCCTCTGGCAGTAGTTGGATATTGTAATGTGTGGCGAGGGGTTGCAGCAATTCCACTGAGAGAAACTGGTCTGAGGCTGGATAACATGCCTGTATGCCTCTCATATGTTGTTCTCCAACTCATGAGAACCTGCTCTCAAGCTCTTGCAGCATTCTGTCGAGGACTGGATAGAACAGTCTCTGTCTCAGCTGATCTCCATGAGGTCTGAGCTTGTGCCACAAGATGACTAACTACATACTCGTCCATCCTTTTCTGCTTCCTCCTTTGGCTGGTAGTATGTTCCTCAATCCCAAGGCCATTACATATGGCCTTTGTCCTGTCATACATGTCCACTGCTGTAAGGGCCATATGAGTGTTTTTGTTATAGATTATTATTATTATTATTATTATTATTATTATTATTATTATTATTATTATTAGCATTATCATTATCATTATTATTATTTCCAATAGAAGGATATGATTTATGGGAATGTTATGATTATCTGTGTAACCAATTGAATGGACTCTGTTGTACTGTGGGTGGATCACCTGTCAGGCGGATCAGCCACAGCGCGGCGGAGATCATAAATGGGTGATAGGAATCAGCTGGGGGCTGTAGCCACGGGGAAAGCATAATATTTTCTGACCGCTTCGGAAATGCTTTAGGACGCTTCTGATCGCTTTAGAACATTTTTGATAGTCTTTGAACCATTATAGGAAAATAGGATCGCTTTGATCACCTCTCCTATGTAACCCATACATATTCTAAATAAATCGGATATCTGTGGTATCTGATAACGGAACTCAAGGTGTGGAGACTATTATTTGGATGGAGCGCGTACGGAATCACGTCCCCGACTACCACTAGAAGCGGACCCAGGCAGAGGCCGCTACAACTGCCATCTCTGAGGTGCGATAACCTTTGAGTGTGTCCTGCACTGTGCTTTTAAATAGTACAGATAGGTATTGAAGATGTGCACTTTAACGCAGCAGCACCTGGAGCCATCCATACCCATGTCCAGTGTCCACTGACAAAGACATGCTCATGATACTGTGATAAACTATAATAAGCTTTAATCTAACCCTGGTTCATTTCCTCGGATAGTCCGGTTGGTTTGGGGTGGTGTGAAAGCTCATTCTCTCTTGCAAGTGAACCCTGCTGCGGTTCATTTGAGATGTGAATGCAAAGCGGACCAAAGGCAGGAAAATACCCCAAAATCTAATATTTTTTTTATGAGAAGACTGAAACATTATGTATATAATTTTTTCGATTGCTTAAGCACGATTTTGAAAACAGGGCCCGGTGTTTCAAAACACTACACACAATTAGCACAACCACACACACAATTATCAGAACACCTCAGATCCTTTGCTAAATTAAACACAAACTACACTAATTTATAAAAACTACATTTTGTTACCATATGAAACGCACGTTTCATATGACTTAATTCTGTTTGAACCAGTTACACACTGCTGTGCTTAACCTAAAACACAAGCAATTCTACTTCTCAGTGATTAGAGTACTGTAAGTGAAGTACACAGAGAATGTGAAAATATACAATAAATTCACCAAACACTACTGTAACTGAGGGGTACAATTCCCTGACTGTATTTGATTTGATTTTTGATTTGAAGTCTTTATTTCGAACATGCAATGAATACAACAAACAATAACAAAAAGAAAAACAACTCAATCTGCATGTTCGAAAAGGAGTAGGAAGAAGTATACACTTATTTAATCCTACCCCTTTTCCACTACTCAAATGAGTGTACTATTTTAAACATAAAAAAGGAAAAAAAAAAAAAAAAAATACATATATATATATATATATGCAAAACAAAAAACAAAAACGATATATGTATAAAATAAAATAAAAATAGAAACAAAATAAAAATGTAAACACCCGTGAATATCAAGTCCCTTCTTCATCCCTGTACCTTGTGAACATAATTTCCTTATACATCAGTTTGAATTGTCTCATGTTTGGACATTGCTTTAGCACCACATTAAGACTGTTCCACAGTTTCACTCCACATATTGAGATGCAGTGTTTTCTCATGGTAGTGCGTACGTTTAGCACCTTTAAATTGTGATCTCCCCTCAGATTATAACCCCCCTCCCTATCAAAGAACAATTCTTGAATGTTTCTTGGAAGTGCATGACTTTTTGCTTTATACATTAATTGTGCCGTTTTAAATTCCACAAGATCATTTAACTTCAATGTCTTTGACTCCAGAAACAATATGTTAGTGTGATCACGATAACCTGCAATGTGAACTATCCTTATGGCCCTTTTTTGGAGTATAAAAAGTGGTTGTAGTGTAGACTTATAATTGTTTCCCCAGACTTCAGCACAGTAATTTAAATATGGTAAAACTAGTACTAGTATGGTATCATTAAACCACTACCGCTTTATGTACTTTAACTACTGGCCATACAGTACACGATATCTAAATATGATGAACACTTTCCCACAATGAAATCGGGTCCACACAAAGGTAATAATCAAATATTGAATATATAGCAAAAGGTACATATAATAGTTACTATTACATTTATGATTTGAATGCACTTGTAAGGCAAATGAGTACTCGTAGGCAAATCAACACTGAATGTCCAATCTCTGGTTACGCAGGAAGCAAGTATACAACCTGGCTCTTAGGGAATTAGATCTATGGTACTCTTAATGATATAGCAGGATATTCTGGAAGGGGTCCTCCCGGTTGTAGGCCGGTAGGGGGGGTAGGAGAGCCGTCGGTAGTAGACCGTCTGGTCAACGATATCTAGGGAGACTTCAAGTACAGAAGACAGTGCAGTAGACTCTTGATCCGCAGATGAATACACCTTGGTTCTCTTGTAGGCTGTAGCTCCACAGTGAAGAAGAAGCTAGGCAACCTCAGTCTCTGAGCGCCGACTCAACTTGACTCCTCTCGGGGGTAAATCCAACACTCACAGGCGTCTGCGATTATCCGCTCCATAAATCACAGTACCAAAGCAAATATATTCCAGCCGCATAGGGCTCAGCAGTCGTCGGGTAGGTAATCCAGTGTACATGTCCCTCGGTCCTCGTCTAGATCTCCTCGGAAGAAAGCGCCATGTGTGGTCGGCCCCAGCCTGGATAAGACTCTAGATAACACGAGGAAGCGTTGGAGATGCTGGTCACTTTAGAACTCTAACCGCACGATGCACCATACACGATAGACTATTATTACTTAATAGAAATACGTCGCACTCGACGGTACAGTGCCAAACTCTGACAATTCAGCTATTAATTCGCACGAGGTCTCGATGCTATTCTAAGGCCAAACAGGCCATACTACACCGCACGCGGTATCGTGGGTGAGGCTTCACGTTCTGTTACTTAGTTGGGTAGAAGGGTAAAGGACTAAGGGATAAGAGGACTTCTACATTTACTTGCGCCATATTTATATGCACGGTGAACAAATAGTGCCACTCTCTTTTCGGTAGCCGTATTCCTGCGCAGAGCCGGGGCTAGTAGAGACATGTCTCGTCGGTACCATTGAACTTGGCTCCAAGGGGCTTGTCCCCTGGCGCCAGGTCCTTGTCCAATAAGAGAATGAACTATTATGGGCTATAGTAGGCTAAAGGGATATTCCGTGTATATGTACAAGGAATATACAAGGGATATCAAACGATATACAAATACTATTCAATATATATCCATAAATAAATATATATATTCGGTTTAATCTGATCCTTCGTAACAGCCGCCCCCTAATTAGTCCCACCTAATTAGCTAAGCAGAGACAGATTAACCGCACTGTCCACTACTCAATGTCCGCTGTGAGGGTCAGTCAGTTCACAAAGTCATGGGGTCATGGTCGTCATCGATAGTATCAGGGAGCCTCGGCAGTTCTATTAGCCTCGCCACGGGTCGGGTGTAGGTCCGCCCTTGGACGAGCACTTCAGCTGCTCGGACCTTTCCATCGGCACCGGTGATCACTTTGCTTACGCGGCCAGCCGGCCACATAGCTCGGGGTAGTGACTGGTCGATAATCATGACGACTGTTCCTTCTGTCAAATTGTCTCTCTCTTTCACCCACTTCTGGCGGGTCTGTAGAGACGGTAGGTAGTGGAGTAGGAAGCTGTTCCAAAACTTGTCAGCCAGTACTTGACTGTACCTCCACATCCTTCGGCCGTTCGCTTCTTCAGGCCTGTACATTGTCTGGGGTAGCGCGGGGTCCAGCCACCCCATCAAGAGTGTGTTGGGGGTGACTGGGTCGACATCTGCTACATCACTTGAGACGTAACCAAGGGGCTTTGAGTTCAATACTCCCTCGATCTCCGTGAGGACTGTCATTAAGACTTCTTCCGCCACGGTCTGGGCCCCAAGCACGGCGTACAGGGCTGTCTTTATAGAACGTACTTCTCGTTCCCAAGTTCCACCGAAGTGAGGTGCGTTCGGGGGATTAAACTGGAAGTCAATCTGGGATGGAGCGAGGTGGGTCTTAAGTTCTGGGCCCATAGCTTGGAAGCTCTCTCTCAGCTCTCTTTCTCCGCCTTTGAAGTTTGTCCCGTGATCAGACAATAATGTAGACGGTTTTCCTTTCCGTGATGTGAATCTTCGGAAGGCCATAAGGAATGAGTCTGTGCTCATGGTTGGAAGGAGTTCGATATGTATCGCTCTGGTGGTCATGCATTTGAATACAACACCCCACCGCTTCTCGGTTCCTCTTCCTTTCTTTATATACAGCGGGCCAAAACAGTCCATACCGGTGGAGTGAAAAGGCTTGTCGCCGAGTCGGAGGCGACAGGGAGGTAGGTCAGCCATCCGGGGTATACTGGGCTGGGCTCGCCACTTACGACAGTCTAGACAGGTTCGCTGGAAGCGCCGCACTGCTTCTCTCCCTTGCAGTATCCAATAACGACGTCTGATCTCCGCGAAGACTCTCTCTGCTCCTGCGTGGTGCACATCCTCGTCGTATTTCTTTATGATCAGCTCCGTGACCTTGTGTCGGCTGTTCAAGACTATCGGGTACTTGACGTCATCCGGTAAGTCTGGGGCTCTCCGCAGACGACCACCCACTCTGATGAGATTATGGGCGTCGCTCTCGGGGGCTAGGTGGAGCAGTCTGCTGTCTGATGGGACGGGCTTTGCTCCCTGTAGACAGGCTAGCTCATCGGGGAACAAGTCTCTCTGGGCTCGTTGTAGTAGAAGAAGTTCTGCTTCTTCGTAGTCAGCTGCTGAAATGTCAGTTGTGGGCTGAACCTCTGGGTGGTGCCACAGAAATGTCTTTAGCTGCGCACTCTGTAGGGTGAGGCAATCGTCTATGTCGGGGTCTGTGGAGACAAGTGTGTTCAATCCACAGAACATAGGTTTCTTGTTTTCGGCCTCCTCTTTACTTGCCTCCCGTGGGGTGGGTGCAGGCCACTCCTCCTCCGGGAGCTTGAGGAACTCTGGCCCGTCACTGTAGAGGTTGTGACGGGTGAGGTCATCCAGGGACATTCCCCGGGTGATGACGTCAGCTGGGTTGTGTTTGGTGTCCACATACCTCCAGCTCGCTACTTCTGTTAACTCTTGAATCTCGGTGACTCTGACTCCCACGAAGACCTTGTATCTGCACGAATCAGACCGGATCCATGTGAGTACTGTCGTGGAGTCTGACCACAAGATTGTTCTTTGCACCGGGATGGTGAGTTCACGTTGGATTAACGTGGCGAGCTGCGCTCCTGCTAGGGCTGCGCAGAGCTCTAGACGCGGGATAGATTGTTGCTTTCGTGGGGCTATTCTTGAGCGAGCCAGGATGAAAGCAGTATGTATTTCTCCTCCCTCCTCTCGGGCACGCAAGTAGGCCACTGAACCGTAGGCTACTTCGGAGGCGTCGCTGAATACGTGCAGGTCGATCTTGCATGTCTCTGGCCTCACTGTGGGTGGGAAGTAGCTGCGGCGTATATTAACACCTGGGAGTGAGCGGAGTTCCGTCTCCCACTCTCTCCATGTGGATGCAAGGTGTTCGGGTATGGGATCGTCCCAGCCCTGGTCCTTGTCCCATAGCGCTCTTACAATCATCTTTGCCCTGGTGGTGTAAGGTAGAATACATCCCAACGGGTCATATTGTCTGGCGAGTGTTCTGTATACACTCCGTCTGGTGGTCGGTATTGCCGTCGACCTTCCCTGCTCCTTGATCAGGGGTTTGTGTCTATAATGGAGCGAGTCTGTTTTGAAGCGCCAGACTAGTCCTAGTGTCATTTCTTGGGCTTCTCCTGGGATGGTCGCCATCCAGGTGTCGCTGCTCGCTGCCTTGTCCTCGGGGGAGAGGCTGCGCAATACTTGCGGGTCGCTGCTGGCCCACTGCCTGAGACCAAAGCCGCCTTTGATCAGGGAGGCGCGGAGCTTGAGTAGGAGAGCCTCGGCTTCTTCTGGCGTCGAGACGCTTTGTAAACAGTTGTCCACGTAGAAACTATTTGTCACACTTTGTCGGACCTCTTCATCTGCTGCTGGGTCCTCTGCGACGTGTTTTTGTAGTGCAAACGTAGCACAGCATGGGCTGCATGTGGTTCCGAAAGGGAGGACTTCCCATTGATAGATGGCTGGGTGCTCATCTCCGATCCTCTCTCTCCATAGGAACCGCAGCAGGGGCTTGTCCTCCTCCACTAGTCTCACCTGCAGGAACATCCCTTTGATGTCGCCGCTGATAGCCACCTTGTCCTGGCGGAAGCGTAGTAGCACGCCTAGTAGGGAGGGGCCGAGTGTTGGGCCGGCCAAGAGTTCTTTATTCAGATTTTGTGATCCGATCTGGTAGCTGCAGTTAAACACAATGCGATCCTTGCCGTTGTGGTGGACCTTGTGGTGCGGCACGTACCATGATTCGGTCGTCTGATCAGCCTCTTTAATGTCAATTTTCTTTATGTGTCCCGCTGTGATTAGCTTGTTAATCTCAGCGCGGTACACAGCCTCTTGAGCGGGGTCTTTGGCTAGGCGCCGCTCTGTGTTCAATAGATACCGCTCCGTCGCCTCTTTTGTGGCGTGAAAGGTGGGCATTCCCTCTCGCCTCAGGAGTGGAGTTGCGTATCTCATCACTCCGTTGACTGTGACTCTCTTTGTCCCGTGCTCGAGGAGGGCTATAGCGTAAATATCTTCCTTAGAACAAATGTCTTTCTTTTCGTTCTTAAAGGGCATTGTCTCTAGTGTCCATAGCCTCTCGACATGCTGCAGGAGTGTGGTGTCTCCTTCTGTCGCTCTGGAGTGGAGGCAGCTAGTGGCTGCTGTTCGGTTAAGAGACTTGGCGAGGGGGCCTTGTAATGTCCATCCTAGGCGGGTCTCGACTGCTGCAGGACAACCTCTGGGTCCTGTATGGACCCGGTCTATCGGGACTATGAGGTCTGCATGGTCGGAGCCTATCAGCAGGGTCGGGGTGGCACCGTCTATGAGCGGGATAGGGAGTTGACGCAGGTGCACATATTTATCCATCAGCTTGGCGATGGGGTAGGTGTACTGCGAGAGTCCTATTTCTTGGCTGGTGAAAGCATTAGTAATCCTATACCGTCTCTCGGGCTGCCCGCTTGCTGCGATAGTGAAGGAGACATTCTCGCCCTTTATCGTCTTTAGATCTCTTCTTATTGTCCGAATCGTCATCTGGTTCTCGCTCCCCCGCAGCCCCAGCTGGGCCGCAGCGGACGCGAGGAGAAGGGTCTTCTCTGACCCGTCATCAAGGACGGCGTAAGTGTCCATGACCTTATCTTGGTAACTCAGTGTTACGCGGACCACCTTTAAGAGCACCTGGGCGCCGCTGCTGCTAGCGGGGTCAATGTACATAACACTTGCCTTTGTGCTGCTGGATGGTGCAGGCTTTCTTCTGTTACTGTCGTGTAGGACATCTAGGTGGGCTCCGTCACACCGACTACACCTCTTCTTGAGGCGGCACTCGGCTGCCATGTGACTGCGCGCACATCGGTAACAGCGCCTGTTGGACTTTATCCAGTGACTCACTTCTTCAGCGGTCATCTTCTTGAACAGGTCACATTGTGACAACCAGTGTTCCTTCTCGCAGTACGGGCACACCATCTTCCACTTCTCTTTCATCGAGGGGGTACTGTGGTTCTTGCTGCTCGGTACTGATTCTGATTGGTGCATGACAGTCACCAATCTTCGGCCATCGTTTGCTCTCCTAGGTCCCTCTCTGGAGCTTGGTGTGCTCCGCACGAACGTATCCAACCGTAGGCTGCTGACTTCTCTCGCCAGGAAGTCGGCTAGGTCTAGGAGGGATGGCTCGGGACCGTTAGGATCACGGTGGTCTCTTTGCCGCCTGAAGCGCTCCTGTCGGGCGGGCGGCAGCTTCTCTAAAATCCTCTCGACATTCGAGTTTGCGTATAGTTCGTGCATACCCTTTTCTCGTTGCGCCCCCAGCATCTCTACCAGGGATTGTACTTTGATAGACAGGTCGTCTAGTGAGCGATTGTCTGTTGCTGGGGGTAGGCGGTCAATATGCCTTATCTCTTGTATTACGTAATCCCATATACGTCCATATCTTTGGTCTAGTGCTGCTAGAGCCGCGGTGTATGGGGTCGTAGAGGTGGCATAAGCTAGCGCTATGTTGTGCGCTCTGGGCACTTTCAGGTGCTTCAATAGGATAGCATACTTGTGGCGTTCATCAGCTACATCCACCATCATTGTCTCTAAGCACATCCGTAGCTCCGTGTACTGTGCTCGGTTCTCATGGGTGAAGTCTGGAAACGTCGGTGTGCCAATGTATGACGCCGTGGATGGCTGGCACATCGGTGAGCGTTGGAAGAGAGGCCTCCTAGGCGAGTCTCCTCTTACGCCTCTCGGTGGGCTGGTACCGGCAGGGTACCATGGCCCGCTGGTCCAGGTGCTATTCCTCGGGACTGGTCGTGCGTCATGCTCACCCGTGAATAGAGTCGGGGGTCTGTAGCGCAGAGCCGCGGGGGTATAGCCTGGGCTGTACTGGACCTCCTGGTCCTGTGGAGTACTGTGCTGCTGTTGGGCTTGACTCTCCTCCTCTCCCTATTCTTCCTCTGTCAGGTCATCTAGATCCTGTAGTCGTCTATTTAGCCTCTCCGCGGTGTACGCCGTTCCTTCCTTGTAGCTGGGTCTCACTGGGACCAGTCGGGGAAGGAGTTCGGAGGGGGGTATAGGCTCTCTCTGGTGGTCGGGCTCAGGGTCGCTTAATCGGTTAGGGGAGGGTGCCCTTGACCCGTGTCTTGACGAGGCCCTGGAACCCCTTGTGGAGGGAGGGGGTGTTGCCCTGGTGATCAGCTGCTCCATTAGCTGCGCTTATAGTCTGTCGCGCTCGGCTTGTAGTCTGTCGCGCTCGGCTTCGCGCTTGGTGAGATCTGCTTCTCTTTGGGCACCGGCAGCGGCACGCTGGGTGTCGGCCCGGTCTCTTGCCATATTCTCTTCCGTCTGAAGGCGTCTCATCTCCAGACGTATGCGCTCTTCTTCGCTCCGTTGCTGCGCTTGGAGGCGTTCTCTTTCAATGGTAGAATGTTCGCGCTCGCTAAGCGTCTGTGCTTGGAGTCGATCGCGCTCTGCTTGGAGTCGATCACGCTCCGTACAGGCTGCTAGGCTGGCGAGGAACGCCTGTGCCAGCATCCTCTCCGCCTCGCTGGGGGAAGACGCTGGTTGAGGTGAGCCGCTCCTGGCAGTACCCGTTGGGGATGCGTTCCCCTGCGGGGAGTCCTGGAGCCGTATCTCCTCGGCGCTCTCCTCATCTTGTTCCGTGCAGAGTTCCATCTCTGGAGGGTTGTCTTCCTTCCGGAGCTCTTGGGGGACTACTTCTTCGGTCTTGGCGGGGGGTAAAGTCGTGTCAGTTCCCTCCTGGTCCCCACCGTGAGCTTGGTCAGTTACATTAGAACCCACTAGGGCCTCTGTGGTCGGGGTATCCTGGTTGATAGGGTCGGACATAATTTTACTTTCTACTTTTACCGCGTTTACCGTTTGTAGAAGGCTAGGTAGTATACTGGCAGCGTAATCCTCTAAGTACTGAGGTGGCTGTCGTCTACGCTGCGGGCATTCTACTTTAGGAGGACTGTTTTGTGGAGTGTTCATCATAGGCCATTTCAATATTAATACCACTATATTAATATTACACTAATTACCCTCCGGCTCGAAGGACCAATTGTAACTGAGGGGTACAATTCCCTGACTGTATTGATAAGTATGGTATCATTAAACCACTACCGCTTTATGTACTTTAACTACTGGCCATACAGTACACGATATCTAAATATGATGAACACTTTCCCACAATGAAATCGGGTCCACACAAAGGTAATAATCAAATATTTAATATATAGCAAAAGGTACATATAATAGTTACTATTACATTTATGATTTGAATGCACTTGTAAGGCAAATGAGTACTCGTAGGCAAATCAACACTGAATGTCCAATCTCTGGTTACGCAGGAAGCAAGTATACAACCTGGCTCTTAGGGAATTAGATCTATGGTACTCTTAATGATATAGCAGGATATTCTGGAAGGGGTCCTCCCGGTTGTAGGCCGGTAGGGGGGGTAGGAGAGCCGTCGGTAGTAGACCGTCTGGTCAACGATATCTAGGGAGACTTCAAGTACAGAAGACAGTGCAGTAGACTCTTGATCCGCAGATGAATACACCTTGGTTCTCTTGTAGGCTGTAGCTCCACAATGAAGAAGAAGCTAGGCGACCTCAGTCTCTGAGCGCCGACTCAACTTGACTCCTCTCGGGGGTAAATCCAACACTCACAGGCGTCGGCGATTATCCGCTCCATAAATCACAGTACCAAAGCAAATATATTCCAGCCGCATAGGGCTCAGCAGTCGTCGGGTAGGTAATCCAGTGTACATGTCCCTCGGTCCTCGTCTAGATCTCCTCGGAAGAAAGCGCCATGTGTGGTCGGCCCCAGCCTGGATAAGACTCTAGATAACACAAGGAAGCGTTGGAGATGCTGGTCACTTTAGAACTCTAACCGCACGATGCACCATACACGATAGACTATTATTACTTAATAGAAATACGTCGCACTCTACGGTACAGTGCCAAACTCTGACAATTCAGCTATTAATTCGCACGAGGTCTCGATGCTATTCTAAGGCCAAACAGGCCATACTACACCGCACGCGGTATCGTGGGTGAGGCTTCACGTTCTGTTACTTAGTTGGGTAGAAGGGTAAAGGACTAAGGGATAAGAGGACTTCTACATTTACTTGCGCCATATTTATATGCACGGTGAACAAATAGTGCCACTCTCTTTTCGGTAGCCGTATTCCTGCGCAGAGCCGGGGCTAGTAGAGACATGTCTCGTCGGTACCATTGAACTTGGCTCCAAGGGGCTTGTCCCCTGGCGCCAGGTCCTTGTCCAATAAGAGAATGAACTATTATGGGCTATAGTAGGCTAAAGGGATATTCCGTGTATATGTACAAGGAATATACAAGGGATATCAAACGATATAC
This sequence comes from Notolepis coatsorum, assembly GCF_963971535.1. NCBI lineage: Eukaryota > Metazoa > Chordata > Actinopteri > Aulopiformes > Paralepididae > Notolepis > Notolepis coatsorum. The sequence continues at coordinate 117,947,653 of NC_140176.1, forward strand.
AAATACTATTCAATATATATCCATAAATAAATATATATATTCGGTTTAATCTGATCCTTCGTAACAGCCGCCCCCTAATTAGTCCCACCTAATTAGCTAAGCAGAGACAGATTAACCGCACTGTCCACTACTCAATGTCCGCTGTGAGGGTCAGTCAGTTCACAAAGTCATGGGGTCATGGTCGTCATCGATAGTATCAGGGAGCCTCGGCAGTTCTATTAGCCTCGCCACGGGTCGGGTGTAGGTCCGCCCTTGGACGAGCACTTCAGCTGCTCGGACCTTTCCATCGGCACCGGTGATCACTTTGCTTACGCGGCCAGCCGGCCACATAGCTCGGGGTAGTGACTGGTCGATAATCATGACGACTGTTCCTTCTGTCAAATTGTCTCTCTCTTTCACCCACTTCTGGCGGGTCTGTAGAGACGGTAGGTAGTGGAGTAGGAAGCTGTTCCAAAACTTGTCAGCCAGTACTTGACTGTACCTCCACATTCTTCGGCCGTTCGCTTCTTCAGGCCTGTACATTGTCTGGGGTAGCGCGGGGTCCAGCCACCCCATCAAGAGTGTGTTGGGGGTGACTGGGTCGACATCTGCTACATCACTTGAGACGTAACCAAGGGGCTTTGAGTTCAATACTCCCTCGATCTCCGTGAGGACTGTCATTAAGACTTCTTCCGCCACGGTCTGGGCCCCAAGCACGGCGTACAGGGCTGTCTTTATAGAACGTACTTCTCGTTCCCAAGTTCCACCGAAGTGAGGTGCGTTCGGGGGATTAAACTGGAAGTCAATCTGGGATGGAGCGAGGTGGGTCTTAAGTTCTGGGCCCATAGCTTGGAAGCTCTCTCTCAGCTCTCTTTCTCCGCCTTTGAAGTTTGTCCCGTGATCAGACAATAATGTAGACGGTTTTCCTTTCCGTGATGTGAATCTTCGGAAGGCCATAAGGAATGAGTCTGTGCTCATGGTTGGAAGGAGTTCGATATGTATCGCTCTGGTGGTCATGCATTTGAATACAACACCCCACCGCTTCTCGGTTCCTCTTCCTTTCTTTATATACAGCGGGCCAAAACAGTCCATACCGGTGGAGTGAAAAGGCTTGTCGCCGAGTCGGAGGCGACAGGGAGGTAGGTCAGCCATCCGGGGTATACTGGGCTGGGCTCGCCACTTACGACAGTCTAGACAGGTTCGCTGGAAGCGCCGCACTGCTTCTCTCCCTTGCAGTATCCAATAACGACGTCTGATCTCCGCGAAGACTCTCTCTGCTCCTGCGTGGTGCACATCCTCGTCGTATTTCTTTATGATCAGCTCCGTGACCTTGTGTCGGCTGTTCAAGACTATCGGGTACTTGACGTCATCCGGTAAGTCTGGGGCTCTCCGCAGACGACCACCCACTCTGATGAGATTATGGGCGTCGCTCTCGGGGGCTAGGTGGAGCAGTCTGCTGTCTGATGGGACGGGCTTTGCTCCCTGTAGACAGGCTAGCTCATCGGGGAACAAGTCTCTCTGGGCTCGTTGTAGTAGAAGAAGTTCTGCTTCTTCGTAGTCAGCTGCTGAAATGTCAGTTGTGGGCTGAACCTCTGGGTGGTGCCACAGAAATGTCTTTAGCTGCGCACTCTGTAGGGTGAGGCAATCGTCTATGTCGGGGTCTGTGGAGACAAGTGTGTTCAATCCACAGAACATAGGTTTCTTGTTTTCGGCCTCCTCTTTACTTGCCTCCCGTGGGGTGGGTGCAGGCCACTCCTCCTCCGGGAGCTTGAGGAACTCTGGCCCGTCACTGTAGAGGTTGTGACGGGTGAGGTCATCCAGGGACATTCCCCGGGTGATGACGTCAGCTGGGTTGTGTTTGGTGTCCACATACCTCCAGCTCGCTACTTCTGTTAACTCTTGAATCTCGGTGACTCTGACTCCCACGAAGACCTTGTATCTGCACGAATCAGACCGGATCCATGTGAGTACTGTCGTGGAGTCTGACCACAAGATTGTTCTTTGCACCGGGATGGTGAGTTCACGTTGGATTAACGTGGCGAGCTGCGCTCCTGCTAGGGCTGCGCAGAGCTCTAGACGCGGGATAGATTGTTGCTTTCGTGGGGCTATTCTTGAGCGAGCCAGGATGAAAGCAGTATGTATTTCTCCTCCCTCCTCTCGGGCACGCAAGTAGGCCACTGAACCGTAGGCTACTTCGGAGGCGTCGCTGAATACGTGCAGGTCGATCTTGCATGTCTCTGGCCTCACTGTGGGTGGGAAGTAGCTGCGGCGTATATTAACACCTGGGAGTGAGCGGAGTTCCGTCTCCCACTCTCTCCATGTGGATGCAAGGTGTTCGGGTATGGGATCGTCCCAGCCCTGGTCCTTGTCCCATAGCGCTCTTACAATCATCTTTGCCCTGGTGGTGTAAGGTAGAATACATCCCAACGGGTCATATTGTCTGGCGAGTGTTCTGTATACACTCCGTCTGGTGGTCGGTATTGCCGTCGACCTTCCCTGCTCCTTGATCAGGGGTTTGTGTCTATAATGGAGCGAGTCTGTTTTGAAGCGCCAGACTAGTCCTAGTGTCATTTCTTGGGCTTCTCCTGGGATGGTCGCCATCCAGGTGTCGCTGCTCGCTGCCTTGTCCTCGGGGGAGAGGCTGCGCAATACTTGCGGGTCGCTGCTGGCCCACTGCCTGAGACCAAAGCCGCCTTTGATCAGGGAGGCGCGGAGCTTGAGTAGGAGAGCCTCGGCTTCTTCTGGCGTCGAGACGCTTTGTAAACAGTTGTCCACGTAGAAACTATTTGTCACACTTTGTCGGACCTCTTCATCTGCTGCTGGGTCCTCTGCGACGTGTTTTTGTAGTGCAAACGTAGCACAGCATGGGCTGCATGTGGTTCCGAAAGGGAGGACTTCCCATTGATAGATGGCTGGGTGCTCATCTCCGATCCTCTCTCTCCATAGGAACCGCAGCAGGGGCTTGTCCTCCTCCACTAGTCTCACCTGCAGGAACATCCCTTTGATGTCGCCGCTGATAGCCACCTTGTCCTGGCGGAAGCGTAGTAGCACGCCTAGTAGGGAGGGGCCGAGTGTTGGGCCGGCCAAGAGTTCTTTATTCAGATTTTGTGATCCGATCTGGTAGCTGCAGTTAAACACAATGCGATCCTTGCCGTTGTGGTGGACCTTGTGGTGCGGCACGTACCATGATTCGGTCGTCTGATCAGCCTCTTTAATGTCAATTTTCTTTATGTGTCCCGCTGTGATTAGCTTGTTAATCTCAGCGCGGTACACAGCCTCTTGAGCGGGGTCTTTGGCTAGGCGCCGCTCTGTGTTCAATAGATACCGCTCCGTCGCCTCTTTTGTGGCGTGAAAGGTGGGCATTCCCTCTCGCCTCAGGAGTGGAGTTGCGTATCTCATCACTCCGTTGACTGTGACTCTCTTTGTCCCGTGCTCGAGGAGGGCTATAGCGTAAATATCTTCCTTAGAACGAATGTCTTTCTTTTCGTTCTTAAAGGGCATTGTCTCTAGTGTCCATAGCCTCTCGACATGCTGCAGGAGTGTGGTGTCTCCTTCTGTCGCTCTGGAGTGGAGGCAGCTAGTGGCTGCTGTTCGGTTAAGAGACTTGGCGAGGGGGCCTTGTAATGTCCATCCTAGGCGGGTCTCGACTGCTGCAGGACAACCTCTGGGTCCTGTATGGACCCGGTCTATCGGGATTATGAGGTCTGCATGGTCGGAGCCTATCAGCAGGGTCGGGGTGGCACCGTCTATGAGCGGGATAGGGAGTTGACGCAGGTGCACATATTTATCCATCAGCTTGGCGATGGGGTAGGTGTACTGCGAGAGTCCTATTTCTTGGCTGGTGAAAGCATTAGTAATCCTATACCGTCTCTCGGGCTGCCCGCTTGCTGCGATAGTGAAGGAGACATTCTCGCCCTTTATCGTCTTTAGATCTCTTCTTATTGTCCGAATCGTCATCTGGTTCTCGCTCCCCCGCAGCCCCAGCTGGGCCGCAGCGGACGCGAGGAGAAGGGTCTTCTCTGACCCGTCATCAAGGACGGCGTAAGTGTCCATGACCTTATCTTGGTAACTCAGTGTTACGCGGACCACCTTTAAGAGCACCTGGGCGCCGCTGCTGCTAGCGGGGTCAATGTACATAACACTTGCCTTTGTGCTGCTGGATGGTGCAGGCTTTCTTCTGTTACTGTCGTGTAGGACATCTAGGTGGGCTCCGTCACACCGACTACACCTCTTCTTGAGGCGGCACTCGGCTGCCATGTGACTGCGCGCACATCGGTAACAGCGCCTGTTGGACTTTATCCAGTGACTCACTTCTTCAGCGGTCATCTTCTTGAACAGGTCACATTGTGACAACCAGTGTTCCTTCTCGCAGTACGGGCACACCATCTTCCACTTCTCTTTCATCGAGGGGGTACTGTGGTTCTTGCTGCTCGGTACTGATTCTGATTGGTGCATGACAGTCACCAATCTTCGGCCATCGTTTGCTCTCCTAGGTCCCTCTCTGGAGCTTGGTGTGCTCCGCACGAACGTATCCAACCGTAGGCTGCTGACTTCTCTCGCCAGGAAGTCGGCTAGGTCTAGGAGGGATGGCTCGGGACCGTTAGGATCACGGTGGTCTCTTTGCCGCCTGAAGCGCTCCTGTCAATATGCCTTATCTCTTGTATTACGTAATCCCATATACGTCCATATCTTTGGTCTAGTGCTGCTAGAGCCGCGGTGTATGGGGTCGTAGAGGTGGCATAAGCTAGCGCTATGTTGTGCGCTCTGGGCACTTTCAGGTGCTTCAATAGGATAGCATACTTGTGGCGTTCATCAGCTACATCCACCATCATTGTCTCTAAGCACATCCGTAGCTCCGTGTACTGTGCTCGGTTCTCATGGGTGAAGTCTGGAAACGTCGGTGTGCCAATGTATGACGCCGTGGATGGCTGGCACATCGGTGAGCGTTGGAAGAGAGGCCTCCTAGGCGAGTCTCCTCTTACGCCTCTCGGTGGGCTGGTACCGGCAGGGTACCATGGCCCGCTGGTCCAGGTGCTATTCCTCGGGACTGGTCGTGCGTCATGCTCACCCGTGAATAGAGTCGGGGGTCTGTAGCGCAGAGCCGCGGGGGTATAGCCTGGGCTGTACTGGACCTCCTGGTCCTGTGGAGTACTGTGCTGCTGTTGGGCTTGACTCTCCTCCTCTCCCTATTCTTCCTCTGTCAGGTCATCTAGATCCTGTAGTCGTCTATTTAGCCTCTCCGCGGTGTACGCCGTTCCTTCCTTGTAGCTGGGTCTCACTGGGACCAGTCGGGGAAGGAGTTCGGAGGGGGGTATAGGCTCTCTCTGGTGGTCGGGCTCAGGGTCGCTTAATCGGTTAGGGGAGGGTGCCCTTGACCCGTGTCTTGACGAGGCCCTGGAACCCCTTGTGGAGGGAGGGGGTGTTGCCCTGGTGATCAGCTGCTCCATTAGCTGCGCTTGTAGTCTGTCGCGCTCGGCTTGTAGTCTGTCGCGCTCGGCTTCGCGCTTGGTGAGATCTGCTTCTCTTTGGGCACCGGCAGCGGCACGCTGGGTGTCGGCCCGGTCTCTTGCCATATTCTCTTCCGTCTGAAGGCGTCTCATCTCCAGACGTATGCGCTCTTCTTCGCTCCGTTGCTGCGCTTGGAGGCGTTCTCTTTCAATGGTAGAATGTTCGCGCTCGCTAAGCGTCTGTGCTTGGAGTCGATCGCGCTCTGCTTGGAGTCGATCACGCTCCGTACAGGCTGCTAGGCTGGCGAGGAACGCCTGTGCCAGCATCCTCTCCGCCTCGCTGGGGGAAGACGCTGGTTGAGGTGAGCCGCTCCTGGCAGTACCCGTTGGGGATGCGTTCCCCTGCGGGGAGTCCTGGAGCCGTATCTCCTCGGCGCTCTCCTCATCTTGTTCCGTGCAGAGTTCCATCTCTGGAGGGTTGTCTTCCTTCCGGAGCTCTTGGGGGACTACTTCTTCGGTCTTGGCGGGGGGTAAAGTCGTGTCAGTTCCCTCCTGGTCCCCACCGTGAGCTTGGTCAGTTACATTAGAACCCACTAGGGCCTCTGTGGTCGGGGTATCCTGGTTGATAGGGTCGGACATAATTTTACTTTCTACTTTTACCGCGTTTACCATTTGTAGAAGGCTAGGTAGTATACTGGCAGCGTAATCCTCTAAGTACTGAGGTGGCTGTCGTCTACGCTGCGGGCGTTCTACTTTAGGAGGACTGTTTTGTGGAGTGTTCATCATAGGCCATTTCAATATTAATACCACTATATTAATATTACACTAATTACCCTCCGGCTCGAAGGACCAATTGTAACTGAGGGGTACAATTCCCTGACTGTATTGATAAGTATGGTATCATTAAACCACTACCGCTTTATGTACTTTAACTACTGGCCATACAGTACACGATATCTAAATATGATGAACACTTTCCCACAATGAAATCGGGTCCACACAAAGGTAATAATCAAATATTTAATATATAGCAAAAGGTACATATAATAGTTACTATTACATTTATGATTTGAATGCACTTGTAAGGCAAATGAGTACTCGTAGGCAAATCAACACTGAATGTCCAATCTCTGGTTACGCAGGAAGCAAGTATACAACCTGGCTCTTAGGGAATTAGATCTATGGTACTCTTAATGATATAGCAGGATATTCTGGAAGGGGTCCTCCCGGTTGTAGGCCGGTAGGGGGGGTAGGAGAGCCGTCGGTAGTAGACCGTCTGGTCAACGATATCTAGGGAGACTTCAAGTACAGAAGACAGTGCAGTAGACTCTTGATCCGCAGATGAATACACCTTGGTTCTCTTGTAGGCTGTAGCTCCACAGTGAAGAAGAAGCTAGGCGACCTCAGTCTCTGAGCGCCGACTCAACTTGACTCCTCTCGGGGGTAAATCCAACACTCACAGGCGTCGGCGATTATCCGCTCCATAAATCACAGTACCAAAGCAAATATATTCCAGCCGCATAGGGCTCAGCAGTCGTCGGGTAGGTAATCCAGTGTACATGTCCCTCGGTCCTCGTCTAGATCTCCTCGGAAGAAAGCGCCATGTGTGGTCGGCCCCAGCCTGGATAAGACTCTAGATAACACGAGGAAGCGTTGGAGATGCTGGTCACTTTAGAACTCTAACCGCACGATGCACCATACACGATAGACTATTATTACTTAATAGAAATACGTCGCACTCGACGGTACAGTGCCAAACTCTGACAATTCAGCTATTAATTCGCACGAGGTCTCGATGCTATTCTAAGGCCAAACAGGCCATACTACACCGCACGCGGTATCGTGGGTGAGGCTTCACGTTCTGTTACTTAGTTGGGTAGAAGGGTAAAGGACTAAGGGATAAGAGGACTTCTACATTTACTTGCGCCATATTTATATGCACGGTGAACAAATAGTGCCACTCTCTTTTCGGTAGCCGTATTCCTGCGCAGAGCCGGGGCTAGTAGAGACATGTCTCGTCGGTACCATTGAACTTGGCTCCAAGGGGCTTGTCCCCTGGCGCCAGGTCCTTGTCCAATAAGAGAATGAACTATTATGGGCTATAGTAGGCTAAAGGGATATTCCGTGTATATGTACAAGGAATATACAAGGGATATCAAACGATATACAAATACTATTCAATATATATCCATAAATAAATATATATATTCGGTTTAATCTGATCCTTCGTAACAACTACACAAGACCAATGCTGTAGACTGATGAAAATATAATTTATTTATCTCCATATACCCAAATCAATGATGCAGACTGATGAAAAAAAAAATCTCTCCATATACCCAAATCAATGATGCAGACTGATAAAAATATAAATTGTCTCCATATAACCAAATAAGTCAACATTTCAACATGGAGAATCACAACAAAACATGTCCCAGTTTTCATGCTACTACAGTGTGCATAACACAGTAAGCTCAGCAAATATCAGACAAACATAAAATACTGTATCCAGTACAGGTTAAAATAACAGAAAAACTAAAATATAATTTTTTTTAAATAGAGTACAGAAAATACTAGACATTATCTCTTTGCCTAGCTGGATCTGGCAAGATATTATTTTGTTGTGATTCTCCATGTTGACATGTTGACTGATTTGGGTATATGGAGAGAACATTTATATTTTCATCAGTCTGCATCATTGGTTGTCTTGTGTAGTGTTTGGTGAATGTATTGTATATTTTCACGTTCTCTGTATACAGTACTTCACTCTCCTTCCATTTTGGTTGAAGGCAGGTGAACTCACCTGCTGCATTTTTATAGTGATTAAACCTGATTGGTGTATCTACAATTAAGCAATGGTGTGTTTGTGCATCTGATTGCTGTGTTTAACCAATTGGCTCATATGTGTGGTAATTTGACATTCTATGTGTAATGTAATGCAAGTGTGTTTAGTGTTTTGCAAATCACTGTGTATTGTTTTGCAAAAAGTGTGAGGCTGACTTTGTGCTTATAGGGGTGCAAATCTGGGCCTAAGGTTTTGATAATTGTGTAATACTTTTGATTTGAGTGTTTATGCAATCGAAGAAAACTGTAAAGATTAGAGATGAACAGTTTATTTCTTTTGTACATAGGCTGTGCATAATGTTTGTTTGTTTATTTGCTTATGTGTATGATTCTTAACTGTGTTTTTATTTGGTTATTGGTGTGTATGTGTGTATGTGTGTGTGTGTATGTATGTATGTATGTATGTATGTATGTATGTATGTATGTATGTATGTATGTATGTATGTATGTATGTATGTATGTATGTATGTATGTATGTATGTATGTATGTATGTATGTATGTATGTATGTATGTATGTACCCACCCACCCACCCACCCACCCACCCTCGTTGGGGCCTCTTGGACCATATCAATGTTTTATCTGGCTAAATAAAGGTTAAATAAATAAATAAGAAACTGATGAGTTGGTCCTGTTAACTTAGAATGTTCTATGGGGACTGCCCAGATCCCTCTCATGGACCTGGACCTCACTTTAAAAAAAAACTTGAATCTCTTCAGTATTCGTCTCGAATTACTCTAAAATTGCGTATTTCTGTGTGTAAAAAAAAAAATAGAAATAAACTGGCTGAAGCCCCCAATGTTTTCTAACCCTAAAAACGCCCCTGGTGGAACGATACGCATTCGAACCGTACACCGTTCGATACGACCTCCACGGTTCGGGCGTCTGTGTATCGTACGGTTCAGGGGATGCGCAAATAAAAAAAATAAAAAACTTCATTTGGCACGGAGCCGGGAGAGGTGAGTGCTGGCTGCAGCAGCAGCAGCACCGGAGGTGCTAGTCAGTTTGTGTAAATGGCAAGCACAATATAAATCAATCTTCATTACGACTTTAAAAACATAGCCATTAACATTACATAGGCCTACACACATCTTGCCATAACGTTAGCAGTTTGTACAACACAACGCACGTTTTAACTATGGTAGCCCGCCAGCTAATACAGTCAATGAAATGTTATCGTAGCTACTAGCTAGCAGAGGAGAAAATGGGAGTCTGAGAGGCGGGGTGTTTAAAGACAATGATAGGCGTTTATTCAACATCCAAGAAGGCTAACATACAACTGTGTTTACTAACTACAAACCGGGACTATTGCCGCTTTTCCACTGCATGTTATGAGCTCCTAACGTTACCGGAGCTGATAGCGTTGGCTGAGCTGAAGGTCTGTGACGCTAAAATGTCCCTGCGGACCCGCCAACCCATAGATAGTTCCAACTCACCGAATTACGTAATCCACCACAGTTGCACTCAATAGTTAAATAATGTTATTATAAATAAATGTAGACAGATAATGTACGTATTTTAAAAATAGAATGAACAGAGCAGTGTTGTTTTGAAACAGTACAGTGTGTGTGTGTGTGTTGATGTATGTGGCAATTTATATTGATGGCCTTCTAATTTGTTTATTTATTTATTTTAAATAACAGTGAGACTTTTCCCTTTGATAAGAAATCCAGCCATATTCCTTTCATAATCTAAACTAATCTTTCCATTAAGAACTGACAATCAGGGAATTTAAACATTGTTGACATTGTTTTTTTGTGTTTATATTTGTTTGCACTAAGTTAATACTTTGACAAATGTAGCCTATATTTTTCAGATAGATAGATAGATATTTTATTAATCCCCTTGGGGAAATTCAGGAAATTCAGTTCTGTCTTTGTGTGCCAAACATTATTTAAGGCTGTAAACACTGTAAACCTTTTTTCTTTTCTTTTTTTTAATAAATGAGAAGCATGTTTAGATTTTTGAGTGTTACATTTTGTTTTAAATAAAAAGCAACGTATATCGAACCGAACCGAAAACCGTTAGCCCAAAACCGTGATACGAACCGAACAGTTAATTTTGTGAACCGTTCCACCCCTAGGATGTTGTCATGGCCAGTGGCCTTGTTAGGTTGGAGGGCGCTCAGTTTTTTGAGTACCTCATCTGTTGTTGCCATTTCCAGTTTGAAGTCGTCTTTGCAGACCCCTAGGTTTTTGTAGTATGCTACTATGTGTTCTACCCCATAATGCCCTGAGTGGGAGGGTAGTTTATTAACCAGTGTTGTGGCTATGTTTGTAAAGAATATGTTTAGGTATTTGGCCACATCCAGTTTGTCTGTGATGAGAGTGTTTTCTGTCTTTATGTTTATGTTTGTAAATCTGGTTTTTAGTTTTTTGCTGCAGCCTAGTTGGTTGTTGAGTAATTTCCACTGTCATTTATATTTTCTAACAAACAAATACTAATCACTAATCACAATAACTAATACTTGTCTCATTAACATTAGTGAGTACGTGTTTTGAAAAATATGACAAACTTGACACAACAGCCAGCACTTTATAACATTTTATAAACATAAACAATTGAAAACGATATAAACTATTTACAACACAATACACCATACATTAGGGGTGTAACGGTACGTGTATTCGTCCCGTGAATTTACGGTACGGCCGTCACGGTGCGGTACGTGCAGCCATTCGAAGAATACGCCTCACAGCGCAAACACACCAGTCGCGCATGCAGGCACTCGCGGGTTCCGTGTGAGAACAGCGCGCATGGCCGGGCACACCGAGTCCGACTTCAGAGCGGGCGAAAGTGCACGGAGGAAGGCACATTTACATTGGAACAGCTGCAGGGTCATTACAATTTTACAGTTTTCGTTTTCTTGTTCGCCCAATAATGTTAACCAAATGAAACCAATGGAAAGACACACACACACACGTCGCCAACACACACACCAACATTCTCCCCCGCCGGACTCTCACAGAAAAAAAAGAAACATACTTTTCCGGACTGATCATCTGAGCTCTCCAGTTGAACTGCTACTGTGTTTAAATCCAAATAATCCTCTGCCATTTTTGTAACATGTCATCTGTTCTCTAGTATTCAGTCTCGTGAAGTTAAATCCTCTCTACAAGTGAAACTGTAAATCCTTAACACTTTAACTGCCAGGAAACGTCTTTTCACGTCTTTCCCGGCCATGCTCAAGGTGCCGAAGACGCTGTACAGCGTCTTTGATCTGTTTACATCTTTTTTCGATTTTTTCCGTCTGAACTTCACCGCCGAGCTTTTGGAAGAAAATTTGAACCGGAAACTGCATTTCCTCTCAAATTTCACTAGGTGGCAGTGTCCCCCTATTTTCTAACACTATCACAATAGGGGGAATATTGTACCCCACAATGAATCTGGCATTTGATTGGCCAGCATACCTGGCCAATGTAACCACAGGTATAAAACGTTAGCGCGATCCCAGAATCGACAAGGTTTTGGAGGAGAGAGAGAGAGAGAGATAGATAGAGCGATAGAGAGAGAGAGAGAGATTGAGAGAGATATTTGAATTGAGATCAGCCTATAGTCTATATTTATAGTGTTATACAGTATAGTGGTAGTATCAGACTAATTGTAAGGTTTCAGCTGTGCTTTAGAAAGTACTTAGTCGTGCTAAGTAGTAGTACTATTCGAGGGATTAGTGTGTAGTCTAGGTAGTATATTTCAGTAGTAGTAATAGTAGTTTGATCAGTTAGTAGTTTCATTTAGATTATTAGATCAGTATGAAGAGACGTAGTGTAGGTAAGCGAGGGGACAATCCGGCGGCGGGTCGCTTTGTTCAGACGAAGCTGGCGTTTGGACCCGCGGTTGTTCGAGTAGCAGCAGCACCAACGACTTTGGTAGCTCCGATCGGAGAGAGCCGTGTTCGAGGAAGAGGAAGGCTGCCGCTGTGGTCATAGCTTCTTCATGCGAGTCAGGGGACAGCGATTCGACCGCCCACGAATCTGATGGGAGCGCCGATTGGGAACCACCAGGTAATTACACGGTCTTATATATATATATATATATATGTGTGTGTGTGAAACGTGTATTTGATGATTTACATACTGTGACTATGTAACGTTAGTTCGACAAACCAACGCCGATATGCATGTGATTGTGTGTGTGTGTGAAACGTGTATTTGATGATTTACCTAACGCTTATTCTGTGACTATGTAACGTTAGTTCGCCAAACCAACGCTGATATGCATTTATTATATTCTAGCTCCGGAATCATCTGACGATGATCTCGGCTTGGGTCGGAGGTGTTATGAGTCTGATTCATCGCACGATTCAGACGTGGGACGCGGTGGTGGTCGACGGGGCAACGGTACGTCATGTTTACTAATGCAATGTGAATATTGTTTTACGTGCATGTTCAAATCGATAGTTGAATGATATAGGATATAGTAGGCATGTACAGGCCACCATGTGCTACACGTTAGGTTGTAATGGTCTTGTGTGTGTGTGTGTGTGTGTGTGCATGTGCACGCCCTTTGAAGTGGCTCTTTGAAGTGTGTAGCTATCAATGTAAGTGATAATAGTTGCATGCTGGGCATGAGACGACGTGGTGGTGGTCGACGTGGTAATTGGTATCATGTTGCAATGTGAATATTGTTTTATGTTCAAATCGATATAGTTGATGGCCATGTGCTGCACGGGTTGCATGGATGTGTGTGTGTGTGTGTGTGTGTGTAGATGCCAGCCCTTTGAAGTTTGTCTACATTTAGTTACATGGATGTGTGTGTGTGTGTAGATGCCTCACCCCATGCCATTTGATGTGTGTGTGTATGTGTGTGTGTGTGTGTGTGTGTGCATGTGCACGCCATTTGAAGTGTGTAGCTATCAATGTGTTATCATGTTGCAATGTGAATATTGTTTTATGTTCAAATCGATATAGTTGATGGCCATGTGCTGCACGGGTTGCATGGATGTGTGTGTGTGTGTGTGTAGATGCCAGCCCTTTGAAGTTTGTCTACATTTAGTTACATGGATGTGTGTGTGTGTGTAGATGCCTCACCCCATGCCATTTGATGTGTGTGTGTATGTGTGTGTGTGTGTGCATGTGCACGCCATTTGAAGTGTGTAGCTATCAATGTGTTATCATGTTGCAATGTGAATATTGTTTTATGTTCAAATCGATATAGTTGATGGCCATGTGCTGCACGGGTTGCATGGATGTGTGTGTGTGTGTGTGTAGATGCCAGCCCTTTGAAGTTGTCTACATTTAGGTTACATGGATGTGTGTGTGTGTGTAGATGCAGGCCTCACCATGTGTCCATGCCCTTTGATGTGTGTGTATGTGAGTGTGTGTGCAGTACACACACACACACACACACAAGATCAAAAGGCATGAATCCTCTCCAACACCTTTGAACTTCGCAGTACATGGTGAGGCCTCTATATGCAAATTCCATTGATTACAGCACACACATACACACACACAATGGCATGGGCACATGGTGAGGCCTATATTTAAATGCATGGTTGTGTATCATATGTAAAATTCCATTGATTACAACACACACACATGTACATGCTTTGATGTACAATGGCCGCTGATTTATTTTGTGTTCACACAGGCTCCGAAACCGAATCCGGGGCCAATACACCAACATGCTTGGGTATGTACTAACTACATTTATGTATGTGTAAATGTATTACTATTGTGTTTTGTGAGACTTACTTACTGAATGAATTTAATCCAATTCAGATTCTGGCGCAGACCCTGCCGATAGTGACGCTGAGACTGGCAACGACATGGGATCACATTCTACTCCTGCAGGTAATTGTACATGGTGGTGACTGGCTGCTGCTAGAGCCTGGGCCTGGTGGTAGCTGGCTGCTGCTAGAGCCTGGGCCTGGTGGTGACTGGCTGCTGCTAGAGCCTGGGCCTGGTGGTGACTGGCTGCTGCAGGGCCTGGGCCTGGTGGTGACTGGCTGCTGCAGGGCCTGGGCCTGGTGGTGACTGGCTGCTGCAGGGCCTGGTCTGGTGGTGATGGTAAATACAATGACAATACGTTGCCCTAGTGTAATGTATTACATCATGTGATTCTAGAACTGGATGCTAGTCTGGACATGCCGGAACCTGTTGCAGGGCGGAAACGCACATCTAAGAGCGGTAAGTTGGCCTCACTCTGCACACCACTTCCAGCTCTGACCTCTGACCCCCACACCACGTCCAGCTCTGACATCTGAACCCCACACACACTCACTCATTCACTCACACAGTTTGTAACTACGTGGCATATGAATGTCTACAGTAGGGGTGTTATAGTATATTTGTATAATTGACAGGTCGTGGCGTGCGACGTGGAGGAGCGAAGAGCAGGGCTGCGATCCGCCAGGAAGAGGAGAATGCCTGGTCTCGTGAGGGCTGGGTGCCTCAAAGGATCCCCTTCACAGCCCAACCGGGGTTGCTCCAGGACGCCATGGCACTCAGATCTTACCGGCCTGCGAAATGGATGGATCTGTTCCTGACAGATGCTTTTCTGAACTCTATTGTTGCCCAGTCCAACCTCTACGCTGAGCAGTCCATTGCCCGGCTGGACCCCACGCTAACCAGTAGCAGGGCACTGCTTTGGAAGCCCCTCACATTGAAGGAGCTGAAGAAGTTCCTCGGACTCAATTTCCTTAGCAGTGTCCTGCGGAAGCCTCGCGTGGACCAGATGTGGACCACTGACGACATGATGTACACACCGTACTACTCTGAGACCATGCCACGCAACAGGTTTCAATTGATCTGGCGATTCCTCCACTTTGCGGACAATACTTCCCTGGAGGTTAGAGACAAATTGTGCAAAGTACGCCCTGTAGTCGACCATGTAAACACGAGGTGCAAGGAGCTGTACCAGCCTGAACGCGAGCTCGCCATTGACGAGGGGGTGATGGCATGGCGAGGCCGCCTGACCTTCCGGGTCTACAACCCAAACAAGCCCACCCGCTATGGTATCAAGTCTTACTTCCTGTGCGAATCTCGCACAGGATATTGCTTTTCATTTAAGCCATATTGTCGGGAAGGCTCGCTCCTGGGGGACACGGTCGTCGGTCTGCTTGGACGTCTGTCTGGGGCCGGCTATACGCTCTTTATGGACAACTTCTACAACTCCGTACGTATGTCCGCCAGGCTCCGACAGTTGAGGACCGACGTCTGTGGTACCCTCAGGAAGCACCGGGGCGAGCCAGCCATCATCAAGAACATGACCAAACGTGACATCGGTGTGGGGGAGCGCATTGCGGTCAACAACAAGGAGGTCATGATCGTGGCATGGCGCGATAAAATAATCGTGAAGACCATCAGCAGCTTCCACGAGGACACCATGGAAAAGGCGATGGTGTGGCAGAAGCAGAAGAAGGGCAAAGCGCTGAGGGTGGAGATGCTCAAGCCATCATCAATCATGGAGTACAATAAATTCATGAACGGCGTCGATCAGCTGGATCACAATATATCGTACTATCCGGTTACACGTAAGACTGGAAAGTGGACCAAAAAGTTTGTGATGTATCTGATCCAAATATGTATGTTCAACGCTTTTGTCTTGTACAAAAAAAAGCACCCACAAGGGCATTACTCCAACCTCTTCCGGTTCACCAGGGCTGTGGCGCGGACCTACACAGACGGTAAGGAGAAGAAGATTCCTGGGGTGACAGCGGAGATGGAGGCGGAGGCAGGGGAGGAGGCAGGGGAGGAGGCAGGGGGTGGGGATGAGGAGGAGGCAGGGGCTGAGCAGGTGGGGCGTGTCGACCCTAGGGCCCCACTGGGGGACCCGCAGAGCAGATTAGTGGGTGGCTTTGTGAAGCATGTAATGGTTGCATACAAAGCCACCCCGAAGAAAAAGCTACCGTGTAGGAAATGTCGTGTCTGCAGTAGGCGTGGCATCAGGAGTGAGACCAGATATTTTTGCACATCGTGCAAAGTCCCCCTGCATCGTGACAAATGCTTCACTCTGTACCACACAAAGAGGGATTTCTCTAAATAGTTTCTTTATTAGTTGTCATACAGAAGTACAGACTACTTCTAAATAATCCGGCACACAGAAGTACAGATTACTTCTAAATAAT
This sequence comes from Notolepis coatsorum, assembly GCF_963971535.1. Taxonomy (NCBI): domain Eukaryota; kingdom Metazoa; phylum Chordata; class Actinopteri; order Aulopiformes; family Paralepididae; genus Notolepis; species Notolepis coatsorum. Next base: position 117,963,993 of record NC_140176.1, read on the forward strand.
CCATCATTGTGTGATACAGACAGAACCATGTGTACCGGTACATAGTATAGCTAGCTGAGTGTAGTATAGTATAGTGTAGTATAGTATAGTATATTGTAGTATAGTATAGTGTATGGGTAGTTGCACTGTTTTCTGTACAAGACAAATGCGTTGAACACATGTATTTGGGCCACGGTTGTCGATATTGCATAGGCATGTTTGGACCACTTGCAGATGAGACGTTATGTTAGCGATCTAGCTGTATCGACTCCATTCATAATTTGCATTGTGTGTGTATATAGTTTTTTTTTTTTTTATCTTTTTCCCCCCTCATTTTTACCGTTTGCACAGAACCAATGGTTGCTGACAGTCACCCAGTTTATAAAAGTATATACTGTAGGTAACATACCACACTTTTCTAATGCAGTCCATTGGCCTATTATTTATATACTTTGGAAGCATGTATTGGATATTTTTTGGTCCACAGATCATCTGGCGCTTCATCCATTTATCAATGGACAATGCAGTCATCGATGCGAGAGACCAAGTAAGATATGCCCTGTAGTTCATGTGACGTGAATGTTACCAGCAAACTTCTAAATGCACTGAAACAATGGTTGGTTATCCTCCAGTGTTCACTTTTTATAAGGTATTGTCTTGGTAAATTACCATAATCCTATACTGTGAATGTTACCAACAAACTCCTAAATGCACTGAAACAATGGTTGGTTATCCTCCAGTGTTCACTTTTTATAAGGTATTGTCTTGGTAAATTACCATAATCCTATACTGTGAATGTTACCAACAAACTCCTAAATGCACTGACACAATGGTTGGTTATCATCAGCCAGTGTTCACTTTTTATAAGGTATTGTCTTGGTAAATTACCATAATCCTATACTGTGAATGTTACCAACAAACTCCTAAATGCACTGAAACAATGGTTGATTATCCTCCAGTGTTCGCTTTTTATAAGGTATTGTATTGGTAAATTACCATAATCCTATACTGTGAATGTTACCAACAAACTCCTAAATGCACTGAAACAATGGTTGATTATCCTCCAGTGTTCACTTTTTATAAGGTATTGTCTTGGTAAATTACCATAATCCTATACTGTGAATGTTACCAACAAACTCCTAAATGCACTGAAACAATGGTTGATTATCCTCCAGTGTTCACTTTTTATAAGGTATTGTCTTGGTAAATTACCATAATCCTATACTGTGAATGTTACCAACAAACTCCTAAATGCACTGAAACAATGGTTGGTTATCATCACAGTGTTCACTTTTTATAAGGTATTGTCTTGGTAAATTACCATAATCCTATACTGTGAATGTTACCAACAAACTCCTAAATGCACTGAAACAATGGTTGGTTATCATCACAGTGTTCACTTTTTATAAGGTATTGTCTTGGTAAATTACCATAATCCTATACTGTGAATGTTACCAACAAACTCCTAAATGCACTGAAACAATGGTTGGTTATCATCACAGTGTTCACTTTTTATAAGGTATTGTCTTGGTAAATTACCATAATCCTATACTGTGAATGTTACCAGCATATAATGCACAGCAACAATGGTTGGTACTGATGACTTGTCACCCAGTTTATTGAACATATTTTACAATAAAAATGTTCATGGCATCAAAGTTTCAAGTTTTCTGCATTGTAAAGTATTCTGTATTTTTGTATTTCTGTAATTGATATATTATCAATACAAGATATTATTACTTTATGAATGTGTTTATCATGTATGGACGAATAAATTGAAAAACGGGTAGGTACAGAGCAACACAGTGTCTACAACACAGGAGCAGATTATGCACAGTACATGAATGAGAAACAGTCAAAATGTTTTTTTGTTTAGTTTATTGCATGCACATGATCTATAATACCTGATGGGTACAATATCTACTAACCTGATCGATATAATAGTATTACTGCATTTCAAGTTTGTCAGTCAGTCGGACTGTCAATCAATCAATCAATCAATCAAACAATCTATGAATCAAACAATCTATGAATCAAACAATCAAACATTCTATCAATCAAACGACCAACAAAGTAATCAATCAATCAAACAAATCAATCTATGAATCAAACTATCAACAAAACAATCAAACATTCTATCAATCAAATGACCAACAAAGTAATCAATCAATCAAACAAATCAATCTATGAATCAAACGATCAACAAAACAATAAAACATTCTATCAATCAAACGACCAACAAAGTAATCAATCAATCAAACAAATCAATCTATGAATCAAACTATCAACAAAACAATCAAACATTATATCAATCAAATGACCAACAAAGTAATCAATCAATCAAACAAATCAATCTATGAATCAAACTATCAACAAAACAATCAAACATTCTATCAATCAAATGACCAACAAAGTAATCAATCAATCAAACAAATCAATCTATGAATCAAACTATCAACAAAACAATCAAACATTCTATCAATCAAATGACCAACAAAGTAATCAATCAATCAAACAAATCAATCTATGAATCAAACTATCAACAAAACAATCAAACATTCGATCAATCAAATGACCAACAAAGTAATCAATCAATCAAACAAATCAATCTATGAATCAAACTATCAACAAAACAATCAAACATTCTATCAATCAAATGACCAACAAAGTAATCAATCAAACAAATCAATCTATGAATCAAACTATCAACAAAACAATCAAACATTCTATCAAGCAAATTACCAACAAAACAATCAAACATTCTATCAATCAAATGACCAACAAAGTAATCAATCAATCAAACAAATCAATCTATGAATCAAACTATCAACAAAACAATCAAACATTCTATCAATCAAATGACCAACAAAGTAATCAATCAATCAAACAAATCAATCTATGAATCAAACTATCAACAAAACAATCAAACATTCTATCAATCAAATGACCAACAAAGTAATCAATCAATCAAACAAATCAATCTATGAATCAAACTATCAACAAAACAATAAAACATTCAACCAATAAAACAATCAATCAATCAAACCATCCATCCATCCATCCCAGTCTAAATTGCTTTATAACACGTTCAGTACCTATTATCACCCCGCCGGCACACCTTTCATAAAAGTGCCTGTAACTTCTGTTCTAAAGAATCCACCTGGATTTTTACCTTGTGTTGACCTTTTTTAACTTGTAATTGTGAACGAACGAAGACATGCAGAAACAAACGGTTTTTTGCATTGTGTACATCAACTTGTCGTCTTCAAATGAGCCCAACCATTTCCCCATAGTTATAATATAAAATATAGAAATAGCTCCGCTAAGATCATGAGATATGCTAGAATCGTCCAGGAATCCTGGCAACCCACAGTCATTTTCCGGATTTTTGGCCGGCACCCAAAGTGTTAACAAGGCTAAGTTGTTAAAGGGGCAGTAGGCAATTAATTTACCTAGTGGATGCCTGAACACATAATGCCACCAGTATCACTGACTACCACGGCAAGCCTATAGAAAATTATTCTATTTAATAATAATTATTATAATTATCATAAATATATAATAATAATTATAAAAATATTTTTTCTGTTGTACCGAACTCGTACCGAACCTTGACCACAATACCGAGGTACGTACCGAACCGTGGCTTCTGTGTACCGTTACACCCCTACCATACATACATTTATTCATTCATACTCATTCATCTAAACACCAATAGCACCAAAAGTCTTCATCCTCCTCCCACTGTACACAGTTGTCACACACTGGACCCACGACACTAATAGTCCATGGGCCAGAGCCCAAAATGTCACTTGTCGGTACCACTCTAGGTGACGAAACTTACATATAATTTTTTTAAAGATCTATGTCTGTAGTTGATATTTTGGTATGATAGACCTTCCTGAGTGTTAGCTGTATCATAATTATCAAGTCATGAAGTATACCCACCCCCTCAGGAAATTACATTTCAGATGCTGGTGCATATCCTGCTTTAGACTCACGTAGAGGACATCTGTCAATGTTTCACAATATTGTCTTTGGTATCATTTTAAAGGGGACTGTCTTTCATTCCAGCTAATATGTGAATCTTTCTGACCAATATAGAGGTCACTGGAGCTCAATTCAATCCAATTAAATTATCTTTAATGACCACCCAGCCAGGCTGGTGGAATTTGATTTTAGTGCAGCATTGTTACAGCTTTTGTTCCAACATAGAACATATAACATCACTTACAATACGTACATACTACATGCAGTTAAATACATAAATACATAATTACAAGACCACAATATCAGAGTTCAAGTTTATGTCCATGTCCATAGCAACAGAGGTAGGGGGTTGCAGGGGGGGGGGGGGGGGGGTTGCTACAGGGAGTTCAGTGTCCATATGGCAGTGGGGAAGCTCTTTCAACAACACACATTTTACACGATTTTCGCCTAAATGATATACTATATTTTTGCCTTGTGTCATCTAGGAGCAACAGGGACACAATACAAAATCTACACTCAGGACCATAAGGATTCAGGAAATGTATAATATGCCTATACTATTTCTTGTCGGGGGTGATTGAGTACTTTCTGATGATGTATCATAGTTAAAGACAGTAGAGGTTGAGTCCTTTCTGGTGATGTATCATAGTTAAATACAGTAGAGGTTTGAGTACTTTCTGATGATGTATCATAGTTAAAGACAGTATAGGTTGAGTCCTTTCTGGTCATGTATCAGTTAAAGACAGTAGAGGTTGAGTCCTTTCTGGTCATGTATCATAGTTAAATACAGTAGAGGTTGAGTACTTTCTGGTCATGTATCATAGTTAAATACAGTAGAGATTGAGTACTTTCTGATGATGTATCATAGTTAAAGACAGTAGAGGTTGAGTCCTTTCTGGTCATGTATCAGTTAAAGACAGTAGAGGTTGAGTACTTTCTGGTCATGTATCATAGTTAAAGACAGTAGAATTGAATCCTTTCTGGTGATGAAAGTACTCAACCTCTACTGTCTTTAATTATGATACATGACCAGAAAGTACTCAACCTCTACTGTTTGTAACTATGATACATCACCAGAAATAATCAGAATCAGAAAGGTCTTTATTGCCAAGTATACTTTACACATACAAGGAATTTGCTTTGGACGTTACTGGTGTGACATTAGCGGACAGACATTAACAGACAAAGATAATACAATAAAGTGGTGGAGTAAAGTAAAATGAAATATGAGCTAAGTTAAGCACAATAGAATAATATATTTATGAAATAAAATATAGGCCAGGGCTGTACGACTGTATAAGAGGTTGAATAAAATGATGTGGGATATAAACTAAGTTAAATATAGCTCAATAGATAGTAAAATTTTAAGTAAAAATAAAGTAGGAATAGGTAGTGGTGGGGGAAAATACCGATACATAGTAGTATCGCGATACTTAGCATGGCGATACTGTATAGATACAGGGACGCCAAGTATCGATATTTAATTATTTATTTATAAAAAATAAAATAAAATAAAAAAATGTATAAGGAAGTTGCATTGTTCATTTCAATACCTGTAATAGTACAGTAGTCCACACACACACACATGTGTATTCAGTTAAGTTGGAATATGACTAACAGTTCAGTTTGTCAGGTACATGCAACACAGATTACAGTGTTTACATCTGTCTGCTTGAGAAAATACCATGTTCTGCAATACAAATGATTGAAGTGAGATGAATAGACTGAACTTTATTTTGTTAGATAAAACATGTTGACAAAGTTTTACTTTGCAGTTGAAAAAAGGTAAAAAATCGCAAGATATCGCAATATTAATATCGCAATACTCAGCATATCGCAATATATTTAGTATTGCAATACTATCGTATCGTGACTCAAGTATCGTGATAGTATCGTGAGGCCTCTGGTGATTCCCACCCCTAGGAATAGGCCAGGGCTGTGCAACTGGGCAGATGTGGTCAATTATACAATTATATACACTAATTAGAATGAGTAACGTTAAGACAACTATTTAGTTCAATCGGACATTTCGTTTTGAACGGTGAACTAACGTCAGCTAACGGAGATATCAACATGGACCACTAGACTTCTGGGGCATTTGTTGATATCCGGAGCTATCAGTAGCTAGCCGGCTAAATACCGTTAGACAATGCCTACTAAAAGTGAATAGTTGACTGGGTAATTTTGTTTAAACAGTAACGATAGCTAGGTAGCTAACGTTAGCTCAGGTCGAATGCACTATCTAGACTCAGCAGAGGAGTGTGTTTACAAACTCTACACGGGTACGGGCGGGGCTAGGGAGGAGGAGCAGTTTGCAGGTCCTGTGCGTCTGAGACAAGCGAGTGAGATATCCACTTGATCAGTTTCCGCGATCGGCGAATATGACTAATTATCGGAATTCCCCGATCGCATATTTATACTAATTATCGGCCGATAACGATCGGTGGCCGATCGATCGGGGCATCCCTAGTTTTGTGGCATTAACGTTATATAGTTACACGTTCAATAACATTAGCGTATTTACCCAAACATAGCAACGTCCGATGACGACATAGATAGCAAGCGTTACTGTTCATATCTCAGCCCGTGCTGAGTTGTGCATGCCCATTCTGCGGTCTGTTAATAAAGTTTTCAATCAGACAGATGTATGGAAAGGCTTTTATTATAACATTCGTTGCAATAAAATCATTATGGCTCGTTTAGTCATGCTGCGGTGCGCTGGTAATCACTCGTCGGCCGCGGGGAGCTCAGCTGTTGTTGTCGTTGAGCTGAGCTCAGCTCTCGTCAAAATCAATGGCGGAAGTAAAAAACGCATAGCGCTTGCCGATTGGTGCTAAGAACAGCAGGGCGGGTGTAAGCGGTGTGACGTAATTGGCAGACTCGACTGTCAATCAAAATTATTCTGTTGCCGGCTGAATGATCGAATGAATGAAAACGTTATTAACGATTGCAGAATGGGTACAATACAGTACAGCAGTACAGCTCAATACAACAACAGTGGACTGGGGGATGAAGACCAGAAAAAGACTTTCGGCTTTTTTACATAAGGGTCCTCCATTTTCAATTCATCAAAACATTTAGAGACATACAAATATACAGTAGTTTCATAAAAATGCTAAAATGCTATTGATTGATTGATTGATTTAAAACTTTATTAACATATTGCAGAATGGGTACAGTACAGCTCAATACATACAATTGTTAAGGGGATGCAGACCAGAGAAAGTCTTTCGTCTTGTTTACATCAGGGTCCCCCATTTTCAATTAATCATATTTCATATCTAAATCATATAATATCTCATTGCTAAATATATGCAATATATAATCTAATAATCCAATAATCTAAATCTAATATATAATATAAAAATGCTAAATGCATGGGTATTTTATTTAGTATTTAATGTTAGCTTGCAAACTCAAATACTGTCTTGGTAAGCCTCATAATGAATTGTTTGGGGGAAAAAAGAAAAACATCGTGATGTGTATCGTGTATTGCCGAAAGGTCAGAAAATATCGTGATATCATATTTAGGCCATATCGCCCAGCCCTACCCCTAGTAGAAATCTGTTATCCAACTGTTGAATTATCTGTGGTGACGATCCATGGCTGTTCTTTTTATATTATTATTATTAGCTGCCGCAGCCTCAGATATTATTAGCCCTTCATTAGCAAAATCCAGAACAAACGTTAGCTTAGCAGTGTTTCTCATCTGTTTATCCGACATACATTATCCTAGTTTAGCTTGGCTTAGGAGTCCATGGTAAAGTTATATTATTTGCAGTTTACCAAACAATTCTTTTTCAATCTTCTGTAGATGTCCATGATATTACATTTAGAGTTGTTGCGATACCAGTATCGGAAATGCCTCCGATACTGCCTAAAATGCTGTTATCCGTATCGGTGAGTACGCCGAAAGGCTAGCCTCCGATACCATGACGTAATTTATCAACAACACGTGCGGTATCCTCCTACTGAGAGTGAGCATTATAAAACAAACGTGTTTTTAATCGGCCATGAATTAAAGTGTCAATGCTGTTTGTCATTTTAACAGCAGATACTTTCTTAAATGCCATCGTCCCGAGAGAGGGGTGTTGACAGGGATTTTTTTGACCCAGTGTCATGTACAGAGGTCTAACGACCACACAGAAATGTAACTGGAGCAGGCTGTACATGAGCAGAAACAGCCCCTCTCAGTAAAAATGCTTTTCAAAACAGTCCCGGGTAGGCAGATAGTAAACAAAGACGTTTTCAAATGGTAAATTAAGTTTATTGCATGTGGGGCTTCCAACCCACGGCCTTTTCCCAAAGGGAAAAGGGATGTTGTCAGTGGGGATTTCAACCCACAACACACACAAAGGGAAAGGGTAAGGGGAGAACAAACAAGGTGAGAATAATAATAAACAAGGCAAACACTAACCACACAACCACATGCCACGTGGTTGGCAATCTGGGAACAAAGGAACACCACTCTAACCATGTAGCTCACAGTGTAGGATGAATCTAAAATGGCCAACAATATACCTACCCCACACAGGGTTTGGTCCACGCAGGCAGCACATAATCAATAGTCCATACACAGTGGCAATTGGCATAAGCAAGCACAATAATAATAACTACACAATAGTGGCAAACAGAGGCAACCTCACTCCACTTGGTCACTGGCAAAATGACACAGTGAGGCGCCTCGACGTGTGTGTCCTGTCAGCTACTTGTCCACCCGTCCCTCTCGAAGTGATTGCCCTCAGCTGTCACTCATTAGGCAATCAGCACTCTTCAGTGTAGGGACGGGCAGCACCTGACAGGAAGAGAAGAAGAGACGGCATCAGCTCTCATGTTCACACACACACACACACACACACATACAAAACATAACATAACACTAATTATACTAACCTGATGTTCACATGGTCTTCCAAATACAGTAATAATGACCAACCCACGTACGTCACACCCCGATATCGATAACTTACTGCTCCTCAAGGTCAATACCGATACCGATAATATATATTTATTGTATTATTTAAAAAATGTGTATTCCTGTAGTTTTGACTAACCAGATTTATGAGCGTTACTACTATGAACAAAACAAAGCCAAGACAACAGTTTTGACCATATTTATTTTTCCAAATAAATATAATTTGAATCACAAAATTCACAATCCGTCAATAACTTGTAAACATAACACTGCAAAATGTAAACATTTGCCAATTGCCATAGTGAGGTTCATCACTCAGTGATGTAAAAATAAAATAAAGGCCTCTAGAACTGTTGCAGATCTTTGCATAAGCCTGGGATTCAAATTCAATACTGGCAGGTAAAATCGGACAGTCAGATATGTCTCTATGTAAACAAAGTATACAAACTGAAAAAGTGCATTCCTCACAGTATCAAAAACAAATAAATAAGCTACTGAAACAAGTTCCACACAGTAACAAACAGTCATTTTACAGAACAAAGGATTAATTATATTACTTATAATAATCCATATAAATGACAGTGAGTGAACCCTTTTTTCCACTAAACTACTAAAGCATTGAGGTTTCAAACTTTCAATTGTTTTAGTTTTTTTCTCAAAGAGAGAGATATTGTCTGCTCTGAGAGTGGAGACCACTAGTCACCACCACTAACTTGTGTTTCAGAAACCTTGTTTAAATATGCTGATACTAACGCATATACATGTGAAAAAGTAGAGCCATGTACTAATATCTAATTGTGTGCCCAGGTAAACGAGAAGCCATTCTTCCTGTTTTCAATTATCAATATTAAGCCCAATGCCAGTGATGTATATCCAGGAGAGGTCATATTCCACGTGGAGTGAACTCCTATTGAGCGGAGCATGTAATGCCTTACTTTTATACATAATAAAGTACCTTGGACCTAATGAGGAACTAAATGTTAACAAAGTATAGAACAAATATTATTCACTTGATAGTTTTTGAATTCGAGGTAAACAGATGGATAGGTGTTTACTGAATGTGTCATTAGGAAGTGAAGTAGAAGCCATTCTGGAAGGATTTCAGGTCATCCGGTCAGACTTGAGTGATGATAATCAATAGTTTAACATCAAATTCCTCAATGGGTGCTTAATCATGATTATTATGCCCTCTAAAGTAAATGTTACTGTATTTATAAAGGACCTTTCAATACAGTTAAGTAACAAAAGAGCTTCCCAAATCAAAATAAAAACAGGACTTTACACATTAAGAAAATGCCTGCAGGTTGTTTTAAAAATGAAATCAAACTTTATTTATATAGAGCCTTTTGTGCAAGATTAAAATACAAAAGTGCTTAACGAAGAAGTCATCAAATAAATGCAACACAATAATTGAAATGGGAATAAAACGACAACAAATAACTAGTGGTAATGAAGTAATGAATTAGATAAGAGCTAATAAAATAGCATGGTAAGACAGAGACTCTGTGACCGCTATGAGGGCCGTCTCTGTGGAGTGACCAGTCCTGAAGCCTGACTGATTAGGGTCTAGGAGGTCATTCTGTAAGAGATAATCAGAAGGTTGGTTGGATACAGCACGTTCAAGTGATTTAGAAAGGAAGGAGAGAAGAGAGACCGGATGATAGTTGTCTATGACAGTGGGGTTCAGGGTTGTTTTTATGAGCGGTGTGACTCTGGCTTGTTTCAGGGAGGTGGAAACCAGACCGTACCAAAGTAGTGCCAGACCGAATCACCCACGTCATTAGTTTAACCATTTATTATAATGCAGAATAAATGTCAATGGTAATAGTTATTCTTGGTGAGGTGGTTCTACTCTTAGGGGTGCTCCCTGCTGCAAGAGAGATTAAAGCATAACGTTTAATGTTGCTCCATGTGAGTAGACCTTTAGGCCGTGGTGGGACATCTTAAATCCAAATGAACCTATAGCGAGCTGAAAGGTCCCACTCTATCCTTCCTCATAATAACTATATGGCTGAACACAGCTCTTCTGCTCAACGTTGACACTCTGAGCCTCCAGATGTGTTCTGCACAATTTCCACTAGAGGGCAGAATGTCCCCATTTATCACCTGAACGTCACTCATTACAGTGATACAGGTATAAAGACACTATTGTAATAGTAGCTGCTCTAGGGACGTGTTGGCACAGGGTGAAAGTGATGGTGAGCAGAGAAGAGTCACGGGCAGATGACTGGTCAGGTTTGAAGACAGGAGAGAGTTCCACTTTAAACTCTCTGTGGGTTTTATTCATCGCGGAAATGTGTGTGTGTGTGTGTGCTGCAACAGACAGAAAGATTTATCAATTAATGGATACAACTCATATAATCTCACTCTTAAATGCAAATAATAGTTATAGGCAAATTAGATACTTTAAATATAAGTCTTTATTTGTCATCAGATTAACACAAACACACGCATGCGATGGGCGACCCACAGGAACACGCATGCACTGAGTCGCTGACAAAATGTTCTCTGCACCTCCCATCCCGTCGTCCTTCCCCCCCCCCCCCAAGGGCAGCCGGAAGCAGACAAGGGCTGCAGCGTGTGCCGCGGGGACCAATCCATGTGCTCCTGTCCGTCTTCGTCAGGGATGCGACAGCATTCGCGATCTGTTGTGCATGTTTTTCCATTGGGGTTTATCTTATTGGGTAAGCCTTGCAAGCACGGGGAGAACATGCAAACTCCACACAGAAAGGCCCGGGAGATACCCCACCTGGGTACCTGGCAACCTGGTCCCCAAGCGGGATTCGAACCCACGACCTTCTAGCTCTGAGTTAACCACTATACCACCGTTTGTTTTATGTATGATATTGTAAGGAAGGGGCAGGACTAGATAAGTAATTGCTTCCTTCTCGAACTAATTTGTTTATGATTTAATGAATGGAAGATTTCATTTAAAAAAAAATTATTTTGTTGTTTTGATTGTTTGAGATAAAATAAACTCAACTAAATTCTCTGGGGCTCATACAGAACCAAGCATTTCACTGTAATGTACATATGTACTTTATACGTGACAAATAAAAGCAAACTTGAAACTGTAATAGTGCTAATCAGTAAGTCATACTGGCCAGCTGTGTAACTAGCGAGAGTAGGTAAGGGATATGTACAGATATATATATATCTACTGTGGCGTTCGGGCAACACAACACAGACACTGTATTTAAGGGGTTTATTGTCCATATGGGAGAGAGAAGAATTGAGGGAAAATTAGACAAATTATAAATATAATGAAGGGGAATATATCTACTGCTTTCTACAACTAGCCTACACTGTAATCATAACTATTATTAATTCAGAAATAATGTTAGAGAAAGAAGTAGCCCTGGCACTCTTAATTAGATTGTTAAATTCAGATATCAACTCTTTGAGATAGAGAAGATGTACATGGAGGTTGGGAGATTTCCATTGCCTCTCTGTTTTGCGACACAGATGTCGTAATTCAACCAAGGGGAGCGGTTTACGGCTTGCACGGAGCAAGTTACGGCATCTAAGATGGCCGCACGTCGCTGTTAAAACTAGCAGCTGATTGATTGATTGATTGAAAACTTTATTAACAGATTGCAGAATGGGTACAGTACAGCTCAATACATACAATTGTTAAGGGGATGCAGACCAGAGAAAGACTTTCGTCTTGTTTACATCAGGGTCCCCCATTTTCAATTCATCATAACATATGACACACGACATACAGATAGACAGTACTGCTACATCTATACATTTATGACATACCAGATTTGCAAATTCAGTACTGTTTGTGATACAAAAAGAGTCCAGAAAAGAGAGTATACATTTGACGTAGAAACTGTACATTGGAGGAGGTTGGGTAGGTGGGGTGGCATTGGGTGGGTTGGGGGGGGGGGACTGTACATTGGAGGTGGTTGGGTGGGTGGGGGGGTTGGTTGGGTAGGTTGGGTAGGGGGTGGGTGGGGGACACTGTACACTGTACATTGGAATATTGACAAAGCCATACTTGGTAATTTACTGTACATTGGAGGGGGATGGGTTAGGACATTAGCAGGGGCCAGTTTCGAATTGCAGTCTCTCGTAGGTGTTCTTTGAGAGTGTTTTTGAAAGTGGGTAGTGATTCACATTCCTTTACAGCTTTGGGTAGGGCGTTTCACATTGATGTGGCATAATTGCGAAACGTGTTTAGTCCCTTGTTTGAGCCGAATCTGGGTTTAACATGATTTGTGGAGCTCCCTCTGGTGTTGTGATCGTGGTATTCACTGACCTTTGGGAAGTATTTTGACATGTACATGGGTACCTTGGTCGTGTAGTGCATCTTGTAGACCAGGCCCATTGCAAGTTGCTGTACTCTGTCGTCTACTCTAAGCCATCCTAGGTTGTCAAAGTGGGCAGGGGTGAGGTGGGTTCTAGGAGTCAGGTCAAGCAGTAGTCTGACCAGTTTGTTTTGAGATGTTTGTCATTTAGTTTTTAGTGCCTTTGAGGTGCTTTGGTACCATGAGGTGCAAGCATAGTCTTAGTACCCTTGAATGAGTGCTCCTGCCAGAGTCTTCAGGGTATTCTTGTTTACCAGAGAGGAGATCCGGTACAAGAATCGAGTTCGTTGGTTGACTTTTTTTTATTATATTGGATGCAGGCCATGTGAGCGGATCGGAGCGTGAGCGGCGCGGGGAGCGGAGCGGGCGGTTTTGACGTGAGCGAGGAGTGGGTTTTAAAATGGGTCGGCGCGACGTCCGGAGCGAGAGTTCTCCTCCGCTCCAATCCACTCCGGATCGCTCACACAGTGGTTTAACACTGATGTAATAATATACATGTAGTACAATGCCAAAGCAACAGATGGCGATATACAAACATGAAGGCCGTTTTCAACCAATGAGAATTGAGAAGGGTGAACCTGTGATATCCTGTTCAGGCTTCACTCCTCCTCCTTCACTCACAGGATGTTAGAAAAGTATCGACGCCATTGTTGTTGTCGTTAGCTTACATGCTAACGTTAATGGCAGCGACCATAGCATTGTGGCTCGGCTAACTATCATCGCTTAATAGAGCTAGTGAATGGATAAACAACGTTATTTAACATTGCAGAATGGGTACAATTACAATGCGGCTCAATACAAACAATTGTTAAGGGGCCCAGGGGGTGTAGACTGTTGTAGTTTGAGCTAATTTACACCATGCTCAAAAAAAAAAAAAAGAAAAAAAAAAAGCTGAGCGATCTGGAGCGGGGAGCGCTCGATTCAAGGTGAGCGGTGAGGGAGCGGAGAGCAACTTGGGGGCGGGGTCAACATGAGCGATTAGCGGAGCGGACCAAGCTTTAAAGAGCGAAGAGCGGATTTCTCGGCCGCGCCGATCCGCTCACGTGGCCTGATTGGATGCCATTTTGTCACAGGAAAGATTAGCCTCTAGGATGGAACCCAGGTAGGTAACGTTTCTACAGCCAGACTGTTTACATTAACACTATCAGTGCCTACCTTGTTTACCTTTTTACCCCGTTGAATGCCATCATCCACTTCAATGTTGGCGCTAAAAATGCCTAATCTATGTTTTAAATTATGGCTGTGTCTAATCTGCCCGTCGCTTATCAATGACTTGTTTGCAGTCAACATTGTCGAAACGGATTATTTATTCGGGTTTATTTTCGTTTTATAGCATTTTGAAAAGCCCTATGTAATTGGTGGGTCATGAGTAATTGTGGAACAAAATATAAATCGCGGGAAGTCTGTTGTTAGATGCCATTCGTCAAAAGGACATGCATTTCACTGTTAATACAATTTTCAAGCAATCAATCAATCAAACCAATAACACACGCTCACGCGGAGGTGCACTGTTGTAAGTGAGCGTGGGTTATTGAATTGATTGATTGAAAATGTAATTAATGTCCGCCTTGTTTCAAACTGGTTAGGCTTAGGCCCTCTTTCGAAGTCGGTTATGCTTAGAGTTTATCTTTAGAGCAGGGCGATAGACCACCAGCCCTATTCCCCGTACCTGGTTCAACTAAGTCGATCAAAAGTCCCATTATCCAGATTCAATTAACCCGATGTTTGAATCGGGGCTTTCCCTGTTCCTCGAACGCTGATTCAGTCTCGTTCATTCAAACCAGACTTGATACTCAGGATAAGTGCGCGTGGCCGCCTCACATGAAAAGACAGCAGGTGTCGATCGCAGAAATCCTGATTTTCTAACGGCATTGATTGATTGATTGATTTAAAACTTTATTAACAAGATTGCAGAATGGGTACAATGCAGTACGGCTCAATAGCCTCGCCGACAAGTTAAATGCATAATCTATAGGCACATTTTAAGTCCCTCATTACCCCAATCAATCAGATTATATTTATTTAAATGTGGCTATAGATTATGCATTTAATTTAATAATCGAATGAGATCTTGCTAGCGAAAATAATTATTTCAACTCTTTCAGAATAAGTATACAAAAACAAGCCCAAAGATAAAGAGAATATCTAATTGATACGAATTAATAGATACTTATGAGGATATCTGTACTGTATGCGCTTAGGTATCATGTAATATAATAAATACATCGTTCCTAAAGTTTTCAGGCCGCGACCCCCGAAATAACGGTGTCAGAGAGCCGCGACCCCCACTATTATATAGAGGTGGTTGAAACATGCAAACGTTCACACGCACACATATGCATTGGAGGCTTTTAACATGCACAATAACTACACAAAATAACACAATAATCAAACAACCATAAAATGAATACATATAGCGTGTTTCATTTAGAAGGCTATAATGTTCAACTCACCGAATGAGATGGATGGGCATAGTCTGGGTTTAATTTTGGAGACAGCGACTCGGAGATCATCCTCCACATTCATTCAGACGTGATCTGTACTTATTTTTTATATCAGTCAGTGCAGATAATGTTTTTTTCGAATAGGTAGGTATAGCTGTGCGTATTCCCCCTCAATTGATATCTAGTCGGCATCGGAGGTGGGCAGCGATCTGGGACGCATTCTCAATCAGACACAAGCGCGCCTCATCCCGCAGCTCAAACAGGTGTCGTGCAGTATAGGAAATCCATAGGCTGAATATGATTTATTATCAGAATTTTAGGTCTATTATTTTACATTTCAAAAGCATTTATTTTACCAGTTTAATGTATTTTAATTGTTTTTAATTATAGGCCTATTTCACACATTCTATGAAATCAATACATTCTGGAAATCATCTCACGAAAACATTATTCAGAATGGTATAATTATAATGGGATCAAAGAGCACCTACGGGAGGCTGCAATTCGAAACAGTTTCCTCCCCCTCGTATATATATTTTCTGTTAGGATCTCTGTTTAACAGTACTGTATATTTGCATATCTTGTATCACAAATGTAACAGTACTGTATGTATGTCATAAATGTCATGATATATATCTGTATATCTGTATGTCATGTATGTCATAAATGTCATGATATATATCTGTATATCTGTATGTCATGCATGTCATAAATGTCATGATATATATATCTGTATATCTGTATGTCATGTATGTCATAAATGTCATTATGAATTGAAAATGGGGGACCCTGATGTAAACAAGACGAAAGTCTTTCTCTGGGTCTGCATCCCCTTAACAATTGTGTGTATTGTACTGTACTGTACCCATTCTGCAATCTGTTAATAAAGTTTCCAATCAATCAACCAATCTCTGAGGAAGGGAGCTGCCATTTTGTTCCAAGGGAGTGGCCAGCTTATATCCAGCTAACTCAACTAAACCTGCTCTGGAGCAGGTTCAAACTTTTCGATCTGTTGCCATAGCGACTTAGAAAATCCGACGTCGGGGAACGGAAATGTCTGGCTTAAGTCAAGCTATGCTGAAAATTATCCGGCTAACTCAGTTAGCCAGGTACGGGGAATAGTGATTCCAAACTCTAAGCATAACCAACTTCGAAAGAGGGCGACTTCGAAAGAGGGCCTAAGCCTAACCAGTTTGAAACAAGGTGGACATTAATACAATTTTCAATCAATCAATCAATCAATCCTGTCATCCTGTATCTCTCAATGTCTCTGAAAATAGTTATTTTTTGTTGTTTTTTTTGTTTCTGTTTTCCTGATGCGTTTGTCTACATATGTACCACTTGATCCTACACATTAACCGTAGGTGTATATAGGCACCCACATATAGTTGCTGTTATTACCGTCCTGTAATTGTCTCTGTATTGTCATTTGTGTATGTTTTGAATAATGGAAAATCTAAATAAAATATTCAAAACAAAAAAAAACTGCCAAGGCTGTGTCAGGATGTTGAATAACTCAGAGTCTTTGACTGATGTACTATTAGCTGAAGGCATGCCACATCTAACAGATGTGTGGTATGGTATGACCACTACGATACTGTCTTTACACCTGTATCACTGTACATGTACTACAACTCTGTACATGCATGTGATTAGCACTACACTCAGTAGTACTAATTTGTATAATCTCATTAGACATAGTAGTTTTGCTATTTGTATTGTTTTGTTGTACGCACTTTGTATAGATAGCGATCTGGCCAAGCAAGCAGGGACCGAAACTAGAGAGCGCCACCCGCCATTTGCGCTCAGTTTTTACGTTTGGCGCCTCCCACTGAGACGTCTGAGCGCCGTGTGACGGGCAATCAAATAGTCATGTGAAAACCGAAAATCATGATCCAATTCTTTAGCGGAGTTCTCACTCGCTGTCTCAGCACAGACATGAAGCGTGCACCGCGCACTGCTGCTGCTACCCCCTCCCCACCTGTTTCTGTATGCCTGCATGTAAACAGAGGCTATTGCCTCCGAGTCACTGTGACGTTAGTTAGCACTGCTGCTGCTGCTCCTACCCCTGTATGCCTGCATGTAAACAGAGGCTATTGCCTCACCGTGACGTTAGTCTAGTCAGTGTGGGACCTTCGTAAGATAACGTTAGCTACCGTTACAAAATGACCCAGTCAACTATTCACTTAGTTTAATACATGAGGCATTGTGTAACGTTATCCAGCCGGCTAGCTACAGATAGCTCCCGACATCAACAAATCCTCCAGCAATAGTCCAGTGCATAATACCTCCGTTGGCTAGGTAACTAGTCACTACGAAATGTCGCAGTAAACTAAATAGTTCACTGAGGCGTTGTCCCAACGCCATCCAGCAGTAGCTACAGATAGCTCCTGGCATCAATGTCCTACAACAACAACATGCGTATTCGAGTCCCTGGTTTACATCGCATGAGTGAGGGCTGCTGACTAGGGTCCAGGTGCAGCGCCGGAGAATTCTTTTGCATGCTGAATGTAGCGTTTAGGGTCCAGCTGCACCCCCGGAGAATCCTTGCTGGAGCTGGAGGCCACTCGAGTATACACACAGACAGTGGAGCTGTTTGCAGACAGCGAGGTGGCGATGTCTCGCAGATAACACAATCACAAGTATGATTATATAATATATATATTTTATTAAAAAAAAATTATATAAAATAATAATAAAAAAAAATAAAAAAAAGGTTGGCAGGTAAGAAATATGCTTGGCGGGTAGATTCTTCCCATCTACCCGCCACTGGCCGGTGAGTCAAAAAGTAAATTTCGCTCCCTGCAAGCAAGGCAGCAGAAAGTTTCAACATAAAAAAGAACATCACAATAAAATACATATAAAACATTCTCAGCCAGATCCAATTTCAGACAAGTTATCAAACAGGCAAGTTATCAAACACAGTTGCACTGTCCGAGGGAACTGAATTCGTAGGTTTTTAAGATGGCTTTGAATTCTCCGAGGGTGACCAGTCCTGACAAATTTAGGTCCTCCTGTATCTTGTTCCAGGATGAAGGAGAAGCATATTTAAAAGCCTTTTTTCCCAATTCAGTTCTCATATAGGGAACATCCAGTTTCAGAGCATCTTGGGAACGAAGGGCATACTTGTATTGCTTAGTGCACAGAAGCACGCTTAGGTACGAGGGAACCAGCTTAAGCAGAGCGTTGTACACAAGAGAGAGCCATCAAGAAAATTGCCTTACTAATAGAGATGGGTAACTTGCAATGGCATATAGGGTGCAATTAGGGGTGCACCGATATATCGGTCGGGTATCGGTATCGGCCGATAAGTGCCTTGTTGACTGCTATCGGCCTATCGGCCGATAAGCTCAAATGTGCCGATAGCAGTCGCCGATAAATACCCATCAATTTGTGTAGCGTCAAAAGGCAAAAAAAAAAAAGTTCACTCGCGACCTACCTGCACAACGCCCGCCGTCCCCCACACACAAGCTACTGCATCAAAGTTACTATTTATGATTAACAAGGCATTCGTTTTGTGGCATTAACGTTATATAGTTAGTGTTACACGGACAATAACATCAGCATATTATTATTAGCCATAGCAGCAAGGCATTACTCCGAGTCCGTTCATTAGCTACCGGGAGATGCAAGACTAACGTTACTGGTGAAAATGTGATTTGGGTTGGAATACTCCTTTGCCAACTTGCTGTACTTTGCTTGCAGGTCTGCAGCCATTATTGCTGCATTATGAATAGCCCCAACTTTAGCCAAGGTAACGTTATGGCTAAACCTTTAACAATAGTTAACGCTAGCTTTCGGTTAGCTGTTCAATGCTATTAATAACACAACTCCCCGTCAACACCCTCTCTCGGGAAGATGGCATTTAAGAAAGTATCTGCTGTTAAAATGACATACATTCGTTTTGTGGCATTAACGTTATATAGTTAGTGTTACACGTTCAATAACAAGCATATTATTTACCCGAAGATAGCAGTAAACAAGGCGTTAGTCCGTTCATAGCTCGGTTCCATTCCGTTGCTCATTCCGTACCCAACTACACATTCTGCAATCTGTTAATAAAGTTTTCAACCAGACAAATGTATAGAAAGGCTTTGTTTTATTATAACATTTGTTGCAGTAAAATCATTATGTCTCATTTGGTCCGGCGCTCCATGCTGTGGAGCGCCGGTCGGCGGGCCGGGCAGCTAACGTAGCTACGTTAAGTGTGTTCTGCTCTCGCAAACAGAACAATGGCGGCATGCCCGAAAGTAGAAAAATGAATAAACGCTTGCCGATTGGTGGTAAGGACAGCAGGAGGTGGGTGCTAGCGGTGTGGCGTAATTGGCCGAATCGACTGTCAATCAAAATGGTTCCATTGCATTGGTTGAAAGCTCTGGTTGAGAGAATAGTATCCCGCTGCAGGCCGCAAGAATGGTTCCATTGCATTGGTTGAAAGCTCTGGTTGAGAAAATAGTATCCCTCTGCAGGCCGCAAGACGATACTGGGAGAGAGATAGTGATACCATAAACATATTTCTTGATGTTTCCTTTTTTTAAGTAAGTAAAGAGGCCTACAAATACAAACATACACATACAAATATACAGTAGTTTCATTAAAAAAAATTAAATTAAAAAAATAAAAAAATAAATAAAAATGTTTTACAAATACTTATATACAAATATACAAATATCGGTATCGGTATCGGTATCGGCCGATAGTGTTAGTTGAACAATCGGTATCGGTATCGGCGGCCAATTTTCATATCGGTGCATCCCTAGGTGCAATGGTGCACTCGATTGCCACATCTCGTGACAAAGCATAAGGCAGAATGGTACACAGTATCCAGCTTTCTTTTCCAGCATTGAATTTTTTATTTGCACCTCAAACAAGTAATTTATAGGCCTTTTGGGCATGGAGATACACACAGAGATGCTCTAACACCTGGGTCAGGTGCTCAGCTGCCATGCTAGCTGTTTTAGCAACATAGATGGTATCGTCATTGTATGTCTCTCTTTTGTAATTAGTGTTGTTTTGTCGGTCACTGTTTTTTGCCTAGGTTACGTCTCTAAACTTTTACTGACAAAGAAATATTTTAAAGTTCACATCACTTCCTGTTCCTTATATTACGGGGAGAGGGGCTAATAGGTTAAACCCACAACATTAAGAGATTTCTCACAAATTAATAATGTGTAAATATTTCAATTCAATAATGTAAATGGGAATAAATGAATATAAAAACTTCATGAACACAAAATCACTATTCTGGCTGCTACATTTCCAATCCCTAATTGTTACCGTGGAACAATTATCAATGAATGATAATATTGCAGCCACATTCTACAACATTGATACATAAAACATAATATATAATATATACAGTAATAACATTATGGAAGTGCATTTCTGTTTTTAAATTAAAGTCCAGGTCCAATGTGATGTGTCCGTCTTTCAACATTGAACACTGAAGTCTTCCTAGGGATCAGCCACAGACCATGTCTGCCCTTGGGGGGGGAAGGACGACGGGATGGGAAAAGTGCAGAGACACATTTCAGTGCATGTGTGTGAGTGTTCCTGTGTGTCGCACATCCCGCATGTGTCTGTGTTCTTCTTCTAAAAGAGTACATGGGGTTTCTATTTAATATACTGCAAACTGTGTTTGGGGACCTGTTCTCTTTATTCTTTTCAAGTCTACTCTCAGGTTAAACGGAACAACTAAATGGTTTCTCTCCTGTATGAGTTCTAGTGTGTCTCTTCAGATTTGTTTGCGGACTGAACCCTTTCCCACAAACTGAACAACTAAATGGTTTTCAGCCCAACTCAGGCGGCTGAGGTCGGAGAAGGAGGTGGCCAGGCTCAGTGGTGATGCTCATCGGTTCAGGCAGGCCAAGTACAAGTTCGCCAAAGAGGTGAGGGAAGCGAAACTTCGCTTCTCAGAGAAACTGCGGCAGCAGCTCTCTGAGGGGAATTCCTCCTCCGTATGGAAAGGCCTCAAGACCATTACCAACTATAAACCGAAGTCACCACAGGCGCCCGAGAGCCTCCCCCTGGCGAACGAGCTTAATGAATTTTACTGTAGGTTTGAGAAAGAGGTTCCCCCCCGCCCTCTTCCTTAACCCACTCAGCCACAACCTCCATCCCCCCACCCCAGTGGGCCCCCCCCACACCCCCCCCCCCCTCTCTCTGTCAGTGTGAGAGAGGTGAAACGGCTGTTTTCTAGTCAGAATCCCCGGAAGGCGGCCGGCCCGGACTCTGTCTCCCCCTCTGCCCTGAAGCACTGTGCTGACCAGCTCGCACCGGTGTTTACCACCATTTTTAATGCATCGCTGGACTTGTGTCATGTCCCAGCATGCTTCAAGGCCTCAACAATCATCCCCGTCCCCAAGAAGGCCAAGGTCACGGGCCTTAATGACTACAGACCTGTTGCCCTGACCTCTGTGGTCATGAAGGTCCTGGAGCGCTTTGTCCTGGCCCACCTGAAGCTCATCACAGATCCTGTGCTGGACCCGCTGCAGTTCGCGTACAGAGCCAACAGATCCACTGAGGATGCTGTGAACATGGCCCTGCACTACACGCTGGAACATCTGGACTGCGCGGGCAACTATGTCAGGATCCTGTATGTGGACTTCAGCTCGGCCTTCAACACCATCCTTCCACCCATCCTGGAGCACCAGCTATCCCTGCTGCAGGTGCCGGCCTCCACTCGCAGGTGGATTACCGACTTCCTGTCCAACAGGTCTCAGCGGGTGAGGCTGGGGAAGAGCATTTCCAGCTCTAGGTCCACCAGCACCGGTTCCCCGCAGGGCTGCGTCCTGTCCCCACTACTGTTCTCCCTGTACACCAACAGCTGTGCCTCTCTCCACCCCTCGGTCAAACTCCTGAAATTCGCTGACGACACCACCCTGGTGGGTCTCATCTCCAGGGGGGACGAGTCGGTCTATAGGAGGGAGATCGAGAGGCTGCAGAGCTGGTGCAGCTGCAACAACCTGGAGCTCAATGCTCAAAAGACAGTGGAGATGGTAGTGGACTTCAGGAGGAAAGCAGCCCTGCCTCCTCCCATCATACTGGGAGGGGGAGGCACTCAGGTGGCCTCCGTGGAGTCATGCCGATTCCTTGGCATGACCATCTCCCGGGATTTGAAATGGGAACTCAACATCACAGGCCTGCTCAAAAAGGCCCAGGGGAGGATGTTCTTCCTCCGGCAGTTGAAGAAATACAAACTGCCGAGGACCATGATGGCCCAATTCTACACGGCCATCATTGAGTCCATCCTCACCCACTCCATCATCTCCTGGTTCCCCGCTGCAGCGGCAAAAGATCTCGCCAAGCTGCAGCGGGTGATTCGCTCCGCGGAAAGGGTGATCGGCTGTCCCCTGCCCTCCCGGCTCCCTCAGGTCCCTGCACGACTCCAGGGCGCTGAAGAGGGCGAGGAAGATCATGGCCGACCCCTCCCACCCCGGTCACAGCCTCTTCACCCTGCTCCCCTCTGGGAGAAGGCTGAGGATCCCAAAGGCTGTGAAAGCTCGTCACAGACTGAGCTTCTTCCCCTCAGCCGCCAGGCTGATCAATGCCTCAGGCCCCCCCCCCCCCTCCCCCCTCTGCCCCCAAGTGACACTGGCACAATGACACTGACAGCACTAGTCCTTACTGGAACTCTGCACTCTACACTTTATATATATAATATATATATGTATTTAATTGATTAATCCCCCACTGCACTGTTTTTTGTCCTGCGTCTGTGTTGGCGTTTACTGTGAAAAAAGAAAGGAAACGCATACACTGTAACGCTGCAAAAATTACCAATGTGTTTTTACACAAATGGCTTAATAAAGGAATCTGAATCTGAATCTGAACTAAAAGGTTTCTATCCAGTATATGTTCTCATGTGTGTCTTCAGATTTGTTATGGTTTCTCTCCAGTATGAGTTATCATGTGTGTTTTCAGTCGTCCCTTCCTACTGAACCCTTTCCCACAAACTGAACAAACACAAACTGAACAAACAAAAGCTCTCTCTCCAGTATGGGTTCTCATGTGTGTCTTCAGATGTCCGTTCCCATTGAACCCTTTCCCACAAACTGAACAGTTAAATGGCTTCTCTCCAGTATGAGTTCTCATGTGGCACTTCAGATTTGCCTTCATACTGAACCCTTTCTCACAAACTGAACAGCTAAATGGTTTCTCTCCAGTATGAGTTATCATGTGTTTCTTCAGATTTCCTTGGTTATTGAACCCTTTCCCACAAACTGAACAAACAAATGGTTTCTCTCCAGTATGAGTTATCATGTGTGTCTTCAGATTTCCTTGGTCATTGAACCCTTTCCCACAAACTGAACAAACTGGTTTCTCTCCAGTATGAGTTATCATGTGTGTCTTCAGATTTGTTTGCTGACTGAACCCTTTCCCACAAACTGAACAACTAAATGGTTTCTCTCCAGTATGAGTTCTCATGTGGCTCTTCAGATGTCCCTTCCTACTGAACCCTTTCCCACAAACTGAACAACTAAATAGTTTCTCTCCAGTATGAGTTATCATGTGTCTCTTCAGATCTCCCGTCCTACTGAACCCTTTCCCACAAACTGAACAAAGAAATGGGTTCCCTCCAGTATGAGTTATCATGTGGCTCTTCAGTGATGCCTTCACACTGAACCCTTTCTCACAAACTGAACAGCTAAATGGTTTCTCTACAGTATGAGTTCTCATGTGTATCTTCAGTTGTGCCTTTACACTGAACCCTTTCTCACAAACTGAACAACTAAATGGTTTCTCTCCAGTATGAGTTCTCATGTGTATCTTCAGATCTCCCTTCGTACTGAACCCTTTCCCACAAACTGAACAACTAAATGGTTTCTCTCGTTTCTCTCCAGTATGAGTTCTCATGTGTATCTTCAGATCTCTCTTCCTACCGAACCCTTTCCCACAAACTGAACAACTAGATAGTTTCTCTCCAGTATGAGTTATCATGTGGCTCTTCAGATGTGCCTTCATACTGAACCCTTTCTCACAAACGGAACAGCTAAATGGTTTCTCTCCAGTATGAGTTCTCATGTGTCTCTTCAGATGTCTTTGCTGATTGAACCCTTTCCCACAAACTGAACAGCTAAATGGTTTCTCTCCAGTATGAGTTCTCATGTGTTTCTTCAGATTTCCTTGGTCATTGAACCCTTTCTCACAAACTGAACAGCTAAATGGTTTCTCTCCAGTATGAGTTATAATGTGTCTCTTAAGATCTTCCTTCATACTGAACCCTTTCTCACAAACTGAACAGCTAAATGGTTTCTCTCCAGTATGAATTCTCATGTGTCTCTTCAGACGTGATTGCAGACTGAACCCTTTCTCACAAACTGAACAGCTAAATGGTTTCTCTCCAGTATGAATTCTCATGTGTGTTTTCAGATCGCCCTTGCTACTGAACCCTTTCCCACAAACTGAACAGCTAAATGGTTTCTCTCCAGTATGAGTTATCATGTGTCTCTTCAGATTTCCTTGGTGATTGAACCCTTTCCCACAAACTGAACACCCAATTGGTTTCACTCCGGTATGATTTTTTATGTGTATCTTCATATCTCTCTTCTTGCTGAACCCAGGCATGTTAGACAACGTTTGTATTTTCTGTGTCTTCTTTTGTTTTACTGCCATCAAACCTGGACCTCCACTCTCCTTCCATTCATCACCGTCATCAGTCTCAGCTCCAGAACTGTCATCATCACTGTCACCAGTAGTTAGAAAACAGTCTGAAGAGAGAGGCTGGCTATCTCTAGTTGGTTCTAAATCACCAGCTGGATCTAAGTTACTGGCTAGTTCTGCTACTCCACAGTCCTCTCCTTCAGGTTCTTTTTTCATGTGTTCAGTTGAGGTGCTGGGTAAAGAGTATGCTTCTCTGTTTTTCTCCCTTTGGGTTTGAAGAGGCTGGAAGGACAGAGCGTTCTCTTGACCATCTTCACATTTCACTGGGTCTACTGTGATCTTGGAGAGATCAGCTTCTTCCAGCCCTTGATCTAGTTCATGTTTAATCTGCTCTGGGTCCCGGTTTTGGCTGAGTTGTGAGGACAGAGTGTTCTCACCTTCATTTTCACATTTCATAGGTTGTAAGGTCATCTTGGAGCCATCAGCCTCCTCTAGATCTTGACATAGTTCCTCATGTTCCTCTTTAATCTGGAGGGGCTCTGTGTCCTGGGTTTGGCTGAGCTGTGAGGACTGAGGTTTCTCTTCATCATGTTCACTCTTCACAGAGACAGGAAGCTCCTCTCCCTCCTGACTGATCCAGAGTTCCTCCTGTTCCTCTTTCATCTGTAGGGGCTCTGGCTCCTCCTGGACCAGACTGAGGCTCCTCTCCTGCTGCTCAGGGGGAACCTCTTCTTCACAGATAAACAGCTGTAAGGCCATGGAGTCTAGAAAGAAGGGCATACAATCATTTAAATGTAATTTGTTGTAACCATTGCTTTTGAAAGTAACAAAGGGTCAGGTCACTATTTCACACTACTCTCTTTTTTTCTTCTTTTTTTCTGTTTCTCTCTTTTATCTGATTTTCTCCCCGTCCCAATTAGTGCCAATTCCCCCTCTCCCCTACCTGGCTGCTGTATGCATGTTCTCCTACGAGTCGGTACAAGGGCGTCCCGAGTCGATCGCACGCTTCCTCCGAGACGTGCGGCGACAGCCAGTGACGTCTTTTCACTTGGCAGCGAGGGCTCTCATTGGTAGGGCAGGGCACGCTATCTCCACCAAGTCCTGCCACGCTGAGTAAGCGCCGAGACCTGACCGGTAGGCGTCGCTGTCCACAACGCCAGATTCCCACCCACCAGCTTCCCACCCCCTAATACTGCCAATTGTATTAGTATGAACGACCAGCCAAGCTGGTGGCAACGCAGAGAGCTGGGCTCGAACCCAGCATCTCCTGCATTGGTGACAAACGCAATCTCCGCTACGCCACCTGCAGGGGAGGAAACTAACTTTTTGGCTTACCAGCCAACTGGCGAGTATCTGATTTTTTTTACCAGACAAACTGATTTTTTACCAGCCAAAAATTGTGATAATTACTTCTTTGTATGTCTTTGTCTAAATTGATTTTCAATCATAGTAAAAATCACACCGTGTCTCTACTCTTTAAAATATTTATTAGCATAAAACATTAATAACAGTCTCTACTCTTCACAATATTAGCATACAACATGTATTAATCACACTGTCTCTACTCTTCAAAATATTAGGATATCACATATTAACATGAAAGAGGGAACTATTCTGGACTGGGTTGGGCTGAACTAGGCAGTGAAAGATGCTGGGCTGGACTGGACTAGGTTGGACTGGTCTAGGTTGGACTGAGTTGGGCAGTGAAAGAACCAAGCATTTCACTGTAATGTAATAGCTAAATAAAACAACTTGACTTGTTACATTTGCACTCTGGTTGTATGCCAAATGTATTCTGGTTGTACTGTACTTGTGCTGTAAGATGACAATACATTGGAACCGAATCGACAACGCTAGGGGTTCAGCAGGTGTATTCTGAATGCCAAGTATGACAACATCACCGTTGTGAAGGGCATATGGGCGAGTGGTGATATGGGGGGAAACCCGGTAATAATAAAATGTCACTCGGCTGCATTTAAGCAAAGCCGCTCAGTATAGTCCACTATGTTGAACGCGCGTTATGGTAGCTTGTTACATGCTAGGTAGCTAGCCGGCTAATGCTGGTTGACTTGTCATTCTCATCCGACTCGAAGGAGACGCGTCGCATGCTATTGTTCGCCCCCATGTCAGACCGCACTGATATCCGAAAGAGACGACTCTACATGCAATTATTTTCATCCACTGATGTGTTTTTGTCTAAGTTTGTCTACGTTGTCAAGCCGGTGGCAGGAGTCTGTAGGTCCGCGCGCAGTGATCTGTCCACTTCCCCTAGATGGGCGGCATCTTCTAGAAAATGAGTGTTCATTGGAGGAGCTTAGAGCGCATCTGTACAACGATGATGTTCATTGGTTATGGTTGGATTGAGGCGCAAATGGGAGGAATCAAGGGGGGAGTCAGAGTTCGGCTTGTGCCAGTGAGCGAATCAGCAGATTGCAGAATGATTTTTTTGTTTTGTTTTGTAATTACTAGTACTCGCCAGACTGGCGAGTGCTCTTCATGAATTACTCGCCAAACGTAAAAAATACTCGCATTTGGCGAGTAAAGTGGCCTAATTTCATCCCCTGGCCACCTGACCGCCCTCACACTACTCTCTTAACAGGAAAGTAACAACACACTGAACTAGGGCGGGGCGATATGACGATATTATATAAATATCGGGTACAGTTCATTAACGATACACTTTTTAAACGTATCGTGGATATCGTGATGTTTTGCCCAAGAGGATTGTGTCGCGTCAATCTGGTCCACGCGTTCAAACTTTTGAACAACGCCGTCCCCACACACACTACTGCATCAAAGTTACTACTTATGATTAACAAAAGCATTCGTTTTGTGGCATTAACGTTATATAGTTACACGTTCAATAACATCAGCGTATGACATAGCAACGTCCGAGGACGACATAGATATATAGCAAGCATTACGCGTTCATATCTCAGCCCGTGAGGTTCTGCGGTCTGTTAATAAAGTTTTCAATCAGACAGATGTATGGAAAGGCTTTTATTATAACATTCGTTGCAGTAAAATCATTATGCCTCGTTTAATAATCCTGCGGAGCGCTGGTAGCCTACTCCGTGGGCCGCGGGGAGCTAATGTTATTAGCCACGGTAGGTGTTGTGAAGGGCCAGATTAAACTGAGAGTCTACCTTTATTGTTTGATATACTTTGTATATTATTTATATATATACACGGAATATCCCTTTACCTGCGTTCAGACCAGAGTAATATTCGCTCTCCTATTGGACAGCGCCCCCAGGCGCCAGCGCGCAAGCCCCCAACGGCAAGTTCAAAGACAACTGCAGGCATGTCGGAACATGCCCGGAGTCAGCGTAGTGATACCAGACAAGGACTGAGGTTGGGACTAGATATTCACTTAAGTATAAATACAGCGCAAGGTGCGCACACCGTGCTTAGTTCAATTCAGTTACGTTCAGTACCTTACCCACCTTCACCACGAGTCAACGTGCAGTGAAGTGAGCAACCTTGCGTCTAACAGAGCATTGAGAACCGCGTGCGAATAGAATGGTAAACGTGTCAGAGTTTAATGAAGTAACGTTGAGTTTGACTTAATCTAATGTGAAGTAAATAGTTGTTCATTTATTGTATATCGTGCGGCCACAGTTCTTTCGTGTGTAGCATTACCCAGCGGTTCGTCGTGTCTTTAGCTAGTGTACTTAACCAGGCTGTG
This sequence comes from Notolepis coatsorum, assembly GCF_963971535.1. Taxonomy (NCBI): domain Eukaryota; kingdom Metazoa; phylum Chordata; class Actinopteri; order Aulopiformes; family Paralepididae; genus Notolepis; species Notolepis coatsorum. The sequence continues at coordinate 117,992,928 of NC_140176.1, forward strand.
TGGCCTAAATACGTCGCCCACACCCGAGGAGTCCTAGGCGGAGAACCGTTGGACATGTACACAGGAGAATCGGCGTCGGCGATTGCAGAACCATTCCTGGTTGGATTATATTGATTTGGAACGTGGTACCCGGAGAAGAGCATCGTTGATTTCCACTATCGTTTGGGATTCAACCTCGTGAGGATTACAACTCGGGCCTGCCTCGTGGACGGGGCTGGCTAGCTGTCATCAATGCTGTCGAGCATCTGGATTACAATTATTACTTTGCTGCTGATCAAGGGAGTTTACAAGGACCGACTCCTGTACCTGGAGTCTCTTTATTCCTCATTGAATCAGACGGAGTACCCGAACATTCCTCTACCCTCCAGGCCTTACACCCCCGGAGGGAACCCATTGTCTCCAGTCGGTACCAGTGTTGCCCTATATAGTTGCTACTATACGACAGGTGGTGTCAACTTAGACCCATCGTAGGATTCCTGCTATTCTTAGTGACTCATGCTCTTGACTGACTTTACGTATATTCTTCGCCATACAAGCGCGACCCTAATTCTCATTCTGTAACCTAACGTTGCCTAATAATAATAAATTACCCTCAAATACTATTTCTGTGTCAATGCCGTGTTCTTGTGGGTGTTCACCATCGATATTTGATGTACTGTCTGGCCAGTGATTAAAGTACATAACTAGCAGTGGTTTAATCTATCACAATCTTTAATACAGTCAGGGTTTTGTAACCCCTCAGTTACAGTAGGTTTGTTGTGGTTTTCTGTGTGTGTAGATCAATGGCGGATTTACCGGAAGTTAAAAACTAATAAGCGCTTGCCGATTGGTGCTAAGAACAGCAGGGCGGGTGCAAGCGGTGTGACGTAATTGGCAGACTCGACTGTCAATCAAAATTATTCTGTTTGCCGTCAGAATGAATGAATGAATGAAAACTTTATTAACAGATTACAGAATGGGTACAATATAGTACAGCTGAATACAACAACAGTGGACTGGAGGATGAAGACCAGAAAAAGACTTTAGGCTTTTTTACATAAGGGTCCTCCATTTTCAATTCATCAAAATATTTAGAGACATACAAATATACATAAAAATGCTATTTATTGATTGATTGATTGATTGATTTAAAACTGTATTAACATATTGCAGAATGGGTACAGTACAGCTCAATACATACAATTGTTAAGGGGATGCAGACCAGAGAAAGACTTTCATCTTGTTTACATCAGGCAGGGCTGTACGCTGCGATGATCTCATCGCAAATTGCCCCTTTAATTGGCCGTTGCGATTGGTAAATAATATTTGGGGGCGGGCTTGCGAGTAGGGATTTCAAGCCGTGCATTCGCATTTCACTCCTAAATGATCCAAGGCGTGTGATGACGCTGAGCACTCAGGTATGATCAGCGGGGAAAATCAACTGAGCACTCACTCTGATAGACTGGCTGACTGTCTGATTTAGCTATGAAGAAAAGTAAAGTTAGTAGTAGGGATGGGAATCGATGGTTCCTAACTGGGTTTTGGCCATATGCTCCCGAAATTCTCCCGCTGTTTGGCTGCTTCTATGTGCAGTGAAAACTACTCGAAATGCAGAACCTAGTCATTGATTTAGTTCAGGGTTAGCTAACGCTAGCTAACGTGAGCTAATCAAGCTCACAGAGAGAGATAAACAGCTGACAGCAGGTAGTACAGGTACAAATACAATAAAACAAGGGGTGGGGGCTGTTGTGTAAACCTTGTGTTGCGTCAATCTGGTCCACACGTTACTCGTTCATATCTCAGCCCGTGCTGAGATATGCCCATTCCGCGGTCTGTTAATAAAGTTTTCAATCAGACAGATGTATGGAAAGGCTTTTATTATAACATTCGTTGAGGTAAAATCATTATGCCTCATTTAGTCATCCTGCAGAGCACTGGTCTCCTACTCGTGGGCCGTGGGCAGCTAACGTTAGTAGCTTTGTTGACGTTGTTCAGCACACAGGGCATTCAGGAAGTCAAAAACGAATGCGATTGGTGCTAAGAACAGCAGGGCGGGTGCAAGCGTTGTGACGTAATTGGCAGACTCTACTGTCAATCAAAATTATTCTGTTTTCCGTCAGAATGAATGAATGAGAACTTTATTAACAGATTGCATAATGGGTACAATACAGTACAGGAGGATGAAGACCAGAGAAAGACTTTCGGCTTTTTTACATAAGGGTCCTCCATTTTCAATTCATCAAAACATTTAGAGACATACAAATATACAGTAGTTTCATAAAAATGCTAAAATGCTATTGATTGATTTAAAACTGTATTAACATATTGCAGAATGGGTACAGTACAGCTCAATACATACAATTGTTAAGGGGATGCAGACCAGAGAAAGACTTTTGTCTTGTTTACATCAGGGTGCCCCATTTTCAATTCATCATATTTCATATCTAAATCATATAATATCTCATTGCTAAATATATGCAATATATAATCTAATAATCCAATAATCTAAATCTAATATATAATATAAAAATGCTAAATGCATGGGTATTTTATTTTGTCTTTAATGTTAGCTTGCAAACTCATACTGTCTTGGTAAGCCTCATAATGAATTGTTTGGGGTAAAAAAAGAAAAACATTGTGATCGCCGAAAGGTCAGAAAATATCGTGATATCATATTTAGGCCATATCGCCCAGCCCTAGTTGGTTCATTATAAAAGATACAAACCTGACAACAAAAGCACTTAAATGTTAAATAAAAGGACCACAGTAATGAGGCAGGAGGAACATATTTTTTTGCACTATAATGGTAAAATTGTTATTAAAAAATTTGCCCCTAAAACATATTTTTTTGCCCCTAAATTTCTAATTTAGGGGCAAGTGTGCCCCTAGTGAAAAAGCTTAGCGTACAGCCCTGTCAGGGTAGGGCTGGGCGATAAAACGATAACGATAACTATCGCGATAAATTATTTCCTCGAAATAAACATGAAACGTGGTCGCAAAGTTTCGATATATCGATTTTCCAAGCTTGGATATGAGCACACGCACTAACAACCAATCAGTGAAGGAGATGGCCGATAGCGGAAGGAGACCCGGAAGGAGACGCGGAGGTAGGACTCAGTAAACAAGGCTGGCTAGGGCTAATTAGCTTGCACGGCGCTATTTTACAGTTTACCTGCCGAGTTGGTGTGTGTTTTGAATTCTGAGGGTAACTGTTATAGTAGTGTGGGGTATACGGTGGACGTCGTTGCAATGAATTGGGCGGAACAGAGTATTTTAGGGTCATTTTTAGTACATTGTCATGAGATACTCCGCTCGGAAACGAGGCTGGCTAGGGCTAATTAGCTTGCACGGCGCTATTTTACAGGTTACCTGCCGAGTTGGTGTGTGTTTTGAATTCTGAGGGTAACTGTTATAGTAGTGTGGGGTATACGGTGGACGTCGTTGCAATGAATTGGGCGAAACAGAGTATTTTATGGTCATTTTTAGTACATTGTCATGAGATACTCCGCTTGCTTTGGCTAACTGCTAACGTGCGCGGACTGATGACGACATCAACTCGACTCTCGAGACATTCACAGCAGCAAAACAAGTCTATTAATAGCCCGTCCATCGGCGCCGGGCATAATAAGTTAATTAAACTTGACAGACATTATATCGACGATAATTATCGATATCGAGTTATATGAAAATAATTTTATAATTTTATCACGATAACGTTTTTGGCCATATCGCCCAGCCCCACATCAGGGTCCCCCATTTTCAATTCATCATATTTCATATCTAAATCATATAATATCTCATTGCTAAATATATGCAATATATAATCTAATAATCCAATAATCTAAATCTAATATATAATATAAAAATGCTAAATGCATGGGTATTTTATTTTGTCTTTAATGTTAGCTTGCAAACTCAAATACTGTCTTGGTAAGCCTCATAATGAATTGTTTTGGGAAAAAAAGAAAAACATCGTGATGTGTATCGTGTATCGCCGAAAGGTCAGAAAATATCGTGATATCATATTTAGGCCATATCGCCCAGCCCTACACTGAACCAATATGTTGGAGCAAGATTCAGTCCTTATTATTTATTTATTTAGTTAATAATATATATATATATGTTTGGAAAACGATTGGAAATGAACTTGATTGATAACATCTTTTATTTGGTATGATTTGGATGCGTGTTGCTTTGACAACGTCCAGGCGTGTCCAGTCCAGCCCATTTTGAACCGAGTGTGTCATCAATGGGACTGGTGCCCTAGCACGCAGCCCAGACGGATTTTGAAATAACAAGTGTACATGTACACCTCAAATACTGCACATGTACACACAACTACATGTACACCTCCAATACTGTACATGTACACCTCCAATACTGTACATGTACACACAACTACATGTACACCTCCAATACTGCACATGTACACACAACTACATGTACACCTCCAATCAGGGAACAAAATTTACTTTTTGACTTACCAGCCATTTGGCTGGTAGATTTTAAAAACTACCAGCCAGGCAGATTTTTTACCAGCCAAAAATTAAAAATAGCTTTTTAGTATATCGCCATGTGTTATTATTACTATATAATACTCTCATATGCTATTTTCAATTAATATCATAAACAACATAAGGAATATTAGCATAATTTTTAGTGGACTGAAGGAATGAGTCAGCGTTAATAGTTTTAAATGCAAATAATTTATTGAAACATAGAAGTGGGGTCGGGGACACACACTGTTTCAACTCACCACCCCCGCATCATATTGTAGTCTAGTCTGTCTTCAAACTTCCACTCCTCTCGAAACCTTTTTATATTTGAATATCAACATTATCTGTGCATCCTCAGTAATCCTCAGTTTACTACAATATACTCCTCTCCTGAGTCCTGACTAGTGACTTCATCGTCTTTCCAAACGCACGCGCACACACAGAGAAAGGGAGAGTGCCCCCCCCCCCCCCCCATTTCCCTTTCCCCAGTCCACACTGTCTGCTGTTCTCTATGGCTCTGCCGCTGATCAGGATTAGCTTGTTAGCTTACGCTAACATAACGTTCATTTCGGGCGATGTGGGCATAAAGGAATGGCGACGATGCAATGCATGTTAGATGCATTTGACCCGTTGTGAGAAGAAGAAAAAACCACAGACTTATTTCGGCTCGCAAAATAGGCGCACTGCTGTGTAGCTCTGCTCTCAGGGAACAAACTTAACTTTTTGACTTACCAGCCATTTGGCTGGTAGATTTTAAAAACTACCAGCCAGGCAGATTTTTTACCAGCCATTGGTGGTTGGCTGGTACTTATTTTGTTCCCTGCCTCCAATACATATACATGTACACACAACTACATGTACACCTCCAATACTGCACATGTACACACAACTACATGTACACCTCCAATACTGTACATGTACACACAACTACATGTACACATCCAATACTGTACATGTACACACAACTACATGTACACCTCCAATACTGCACATGTACACACAACTACATGTACACCTCAAACACATATACATGTACACACAACTACATGTACACCTCCAATACTGTACATGTACACACAACTACATGTACACCTGCAATACTGTACATACATACAACTACATGTACACCTCCAATATATACATGTACACACAACTACATGTACACGTCCAATACTGCACATGTACACAACTACATGTACACCTCCAATACTGTACATGTACACACAACTACATGTACACGTCCAATACTGCACATGTACACAACTACATGTACACCTCCAATACTGCACATGTACACACAACTACATGTACACCTCCAACACATATACATGTACACACAACTACATGTACACGTCCAATACGGTACATGTACACACAACTACATGTACTGCATACCTCCAATACTGTACATGTACACACAACTACATGTACACCTCCAATACTGTACATGTACACACAACTACATGTACACCTCCAATACTGTACTAAGGGCGCTTTCACATATAGTTTTGGTGGACTCTGTGCGGTTCGGGGGGTGAAGTTGCAACATTGTTGCATTCTTCATTTGGTTTGTCTGCATTCACATTGCAATTTGTCAAGCGCACTAAACTTTCTGAACAATGTCACGCGGTCGAAAAGGGCGCTCGTCTATTGGACACAATAGAGTAGAAATGTGTGTGTGACTGTTTGATTGATTGATTGAAAACTTTATTAACAGATTGCAGAATGGGTACAATACAGTACAGCTCAGTACACACAATTGTTAAGGGGATGCAGACCAGAGAAAGACTTTCGTCTCGTTTACATCAGGGTAGAGCTGCCGCGGTATTGATGTTTTCCTTACCGCACAAATTTGCGAAATATTTCCTACCGCTGCGGTTATTACCGCCCACACACACACACAAAAAAAAAAAAGTTTGAATGCATTTTTTTTTTGTAGTCTACTCTTTATAGCATATAGCCTGCCTCTAGTCTAAATGTCTATCTTTAGAGGATGACTTTGCAGCATGAATATTGTTGTGAAGGATCAGATTAAACCGAATATATATATTTATTTATATATATATATTTAATTGTATTTGTATATCGTTTGATATCCCCTGTATATTCCTTGTACAATATGCACTGAATATCCCTTTAGTCTACTAAACAGCCCATAATAGTTTCATTCTACCATTGGACGAGAACCTGGCGCCAGGTTGCCATACCCCTAGGTTCAAGTTCAATCGTGCCGCCCAACATGTCGTGGCAAGCCCCGGTTCCGCGCAGGAATATGTCGGGCGAAATACGAATGGTACTATTTGTTCATAGCGCATATATATATGGCGCAAGTAAAGTAGAACTTTTTTTTAGTCCAGTTCTTTACCCTCCAACAGAGTGACAGACGCGAAGCCTCCCCACGACGCACGTGTGGTGTAGTAAGGCCTACTTGGCCCCAGAATAGGCATTGAGATATCGTGTAGATTAATAGTTGAATAGTCATAGTTTGGCACTATACCGTCGAGTTGGACGTATTCTATTAAGCTAATAATAGTCTATTTATGTATGGTGCATCGTTCGGTTAGAGTTCTAAAGTTATCAGTACCCCCATCGTTCCTGACGTTATCTGGACGCTTAACCAGGCTGGGCAGACCCCTAGTGGTGCTTGCATCCGAGGAGCTCCGGGCCAGGGCGACTGGACCTGTATATTGGATTACTCTACCCAGACGACGGCGAGCCTTCCACGGCTTGGATTATGCTTTGGGTGCTTTGATTATTCCATGGATAAAGGCCAACACTGCGGAGTGTTGGAACTACCCCCCGGAGAGGACTCCAGGTGAGACGGCGCTCTACACCAGTGAGGTCGCCTCACGTCTCTCCGTTGTGGACCGGCAGCTACCGTCCACAGAGGGTCCAGCTGTATTCGTCTGCGGACCGAGGTTCTGTGGGCACCGTGTTCAAGACTTTGAATTCTCCCAAGACACCGTCGGCCAGATGGGATACCGCCAGCGGCTTCTCTAACCCCCCCCTCCTACTGTCTTACAACCAGCGGGACCCCCCCCCCCCCCTTTAGTGTATCCAGCTATAATCATTTAAGTACCATCGCTATCGTTTCCTAAATATTCCAGGTTGTATACTTACTCCCTGCGTAACCAGAAATTGGACATTCAATGTTGATTTACCTACGAATACTCATTTGCCATAAAAGTGCATATTTCAAATCATAAGTGTAAACAAGTGAACGTTGTATATACCTTTTGCTATATTAAACCTTCGATTTGGTACATTTGTGTGGATTCGTTTCATCAGGTGGGAAAGTGTTCATCATACTTATATCATGTACTGGATGGCCAGAAGTTAAAGTACAAGAGGTAGTGGTATTAAATATCATATCTAACAATACAGTCAGGGAATTGACAAATATTGTTTGGGATTCGGCAAGCACGCATTCGTTATTAAAAGTGAAACACGGATTCGAAGTCTCCCCTCTGTGTCGCGGGCAGGGGTGGTAGCGGCGCGCCCGCCGGTTACCCCCCCGACCCTTTCTTCTTCTTATTATTATAACGTTACTACTTATGATTACAAAGGCATTCGTTTTGTGGCATTAACGTTATATAGTTACACGTTCAATAACATCAGCGTATTTACCGGACCATAGCAAGGCAAGCGTTACTCAATTCATATCTCAGTTCCTTTCTTTGCTCAGAGCGTGCCGAGTTGTACCCATTCTGCGGTCTGTTAATAAAGTTTTCAATCAGACAAGTGTATAGAACGAAGGGCTTTTATTATAACATTTCGTTGCAGTAAAATCATTATGCCTCGTTCCCTGAGGAGCGACGGTAATCCACTCCGGTCTCCGGTGGGAGCTAACGTATTAGCCGTGTTGTGACTGTGAGCTCTGATCAATGGCTGACATTCAGGAAGTAAAAGCACGCTCCAACGTGTGACGCGTATCTCTTCTGACCAATCAGTGGTCTGCAGTGTTTCATGTGACTTTTCTGGTACCCAATAGGGTCGCTTGGAACCTCAACAGAGAAGTAGGGTATATCTGCAGAGCCGCAAGCCCAACGAGAGCAGGGTACTTTATTATTATTATAAAAAACAGCGGTGATGCGGTATTCAGCCCAACTCTACGGTGGGCATGATGTAACAGCGATACCGCGGTAATACCGATACCGTGGCAGCTCTACATCAGGGTCCCCCATTTTCAATTCATCAGGACATATATGACATACATGACATACAGATAGACAGTACTGCCACATCTATACATTTATGACATACCAGATTTGCAAATATAGTACTGTTTGTGATACAAAAAGAGTCTAGAAAAGAGTATATACATTTGACGTCAAAACTGTACATTGGGGGAGGTTGGGTGGGTGGGGGGGGCTGTACATTGGAGGTGGTTCGGTGGGTGGGGTGGGGGTTGGGTAGGAGGGGTGGGTGGGTGGGGAACACTGTAGAACTGTACAAGCAAAACTGTACATTTGAATATTGACAAAACCATACATGGTAATTCTAATTTTTTTTTTAAACTTTTGGCCATTTCCCTGGCTCTTTTATACGTTTATCGCATTTATACTTGGTCAAGTTCGACCGACAGAAGCAGGCTGAAAGGGTTCAGATGGGGGGGAAGACACTCTGGGAAAGGCACGGCTGCAGTCCGGGATTCGAACTCGCTCAGCCCCAGATCCGTGACGAGCACGGTTGTCCACGGCGCTGAAATAGCACTCGCGGTACGTGGTGAGCTACTGGAGCTCCCCACCATACATGGTCATTAACTGTACATTGGAGGGGGTTGGGTTGGACATTTACATGGGCCAGTTTTGAATTGCAGTCTCCCGTAGGTGTTCTTTGAGAGTGTTTTTGAAAGTGGGTAGTGATTCAGATTATTTTATGGCTGTGGGTAGCGGGCGTTCCACATTGTTGGCATAATTGCAAAAAGTGTTTAGTCTAGCTAACTAATCGATGTGATTGGCTTAGACCGTATTGTGTACGGTTGGCTGGCTGGCTGACTTGTGTTGTGGATTGGGGGTGGCCAGCTGGCTATCTGGCAGTTCGTAGTGCAGTAGCTGGCTGGATAGCTGTTGTATTGTGGGTTAACACATTAATTGCCAATGACAAGTATACTTGTTATTGGCCACCATGCGTTGAGTGCCAACAACGAGTAAACTCGTTTTTATGATCGTTATTTCTTTTATTCGCTATTGGCATTCATAATTCATCCAGGAAGCCTCCTGGAGCCAGCTGGACCCTGTCTGATATTGCAACGCCTCAATACCGCCGCTTGGTGGATTTCGGGCGAGTTACACTCCACTGTGACTCTAAACCGAAAGTGGCGCTCTGTGCATCGGGGAAAAAGCTCTGCCTTGTAATATCTTGAAACGTGGATCAATATACACACCTCGAGTGCATGGTAGCTCTTTCGAGATGCAAGAATCAATATGCTTTCGGCGTTTATTGTGTCATACAAACGGAAAATGGATCTAGCAGATCAACGTCAAATAATTGGATTTTTTTTTCTCCAGACGCATCGGCCACAGGTAAGAGGAATCTAGCGTTATGTCCAGCTCGATTGTCCATTTCTTTCATTGCAATCTGTCAGATCAACGTATGGTGTATTACTAAAGAAAGCCGTTAGTGACAATCAAAGAATCATAAACCCTAACCCCCCCCCCCCTTTCCTTCACACATGATGGAGCATAATGTATCATATGCATTTGACATTTTTTAAATAGCGTGTATAGGGACGAAACGCCAATCGATAATGTATAATACGCGCCGGGGCCTATAGCGTGCATTCTAGGAATTACTGCTATACAGTCTAAAAACACTTATATTCTCGACGGTACGAACACGACAATGTATGAATGGAAAAATATAACGTTCCCACATCCGGAACGATGGATACCCGATGTTGAATGGGACATAGTAATGTCGATATAGCTATAATATTTAAAAAGTTATAGCCCTGCAAAGAAGGTGAGCCACATAGGGTTACAGCACTGGCAGAGGGTGGTAAAGATGGGCATACTGCGTGGCACCCAATGTGTTAAGGGTAGCCAGCTAGCTGGCTGGCAGTTCGTAGTGCAGTAGCTGGCTGGCTAACGTTGGCCAATATAGCTGTAACTGAACGCCAATAGCCTTATGTGATCTTATTTTCTTTTTTTTGTATCTACTTTTTCTCCCCGCTTTTTTCTGTATTTTTCTCCCATCCCAATTTAGTCATTATGCCAATCCCCCCCCCCAAAGCCACCCACTTGCCGGTCTAGGGAGGGTTGAAGACTATCACATGTCTCCTCCGATACATGCAGAGTCAGCCAGCCGCTTCTTTTTACCTGACAGCGAGGACTCTCATTGGGGGAGCCTAACGTGTGGGACGATCACACTACTTCCCGCAGATCCCTTCCTCGCTGAGCAGGCGCCCCGACCGACCTGTAGGAGTCGCTGTTTACAACGACCAGGATACCCACCGCACCGGCTTCCCACCCTCTGACACTGCCAATCGTGTTAGTATGGCCGACCGACCAAGCAGGAGGTACCGCTGACAGCTGGATTCGATACCAGTGTCTCTGCAGTGGTAGGCAGACGCTTAGTCCGCTGCGCTACCCAGCCGCTCCTTATGAGTTTCATTTCATAGGAAAATACTTCAACTATAATGGTCAGAAGTAAATTAACTTAGATGCTGTTGTGCTTAACACCCAGTAAGTACACTTTACTTAATTTCTAAGATTAGATTAGATCATTTAGTCCGGAGTCCAGACTTTGAGAATGCCTGTGTTAGACCTACAGTATAATACTGCCAGCTGCTATAACAAAACCAAAAACGATCGGTATCTGCAGTAGGGGTGCACCGATGTATCGGTCGGGTATCGGTATCGGCCGATAAGTGCCTTGTTGACTGCAATCGGCCTTACGGCCGATATGCTCGAATGTGCCGATGGCACTAGCCGATAAATATCCATCAATTTGTGTAGCGTCAAAAGACAAAAGAAAGTTCACTCGCGACCTGCACAACGCCGTCCCCAGTCCCCCACACACACACACACACACACACACACAAGCTACTGCATCAAAGTTACTACTTATGATTAACAAGGCATTCGTTTTGTGGCATTAACGTTATATAGTTAGTGTTACACGTTCAATAACATCAGCATATTATTTACTCGAATGTAGCAAGCATTATGCGTTCATACTAGCTCAGTTCCTTCCGTTGCTCATAGAGCCCTGAGTTTTACCCATTCTGCAATCTGTTAATAAAGTTTTCAATCAGACACATGTATAGAAAGGCTTTGTTTTATTATAACATTCGTTGCAGTAAAATCCAGGGGAGGAAATTAGGCCACTTTACTCGCCAAATGCGAGTATTTTTTACGTTTGGCGAGTGATTCATGAAGACCACTCGCCAGTCTGGCGAGTTGACAGTGCCACGAGAGCACTGCACAAGACCCGCGGACATATATAATGTTTAATAAAAGTTCCCGCAGTACTGGCCAACCCGCGGACATATACAGTATAATGTTTAATAAAAGTTCCCGCAGTACTGGCCAACCCGCGGACATATATAATGTTTAATAAATGTTCCCGCAGTACTGGCCAACCCGCGGACATATATAATGTTTAATAAAAGTTCCTGCAGTACTGGCCAACCCGCGGACATATATAATGTTTAATAAAAGTTCCCGCAGTACTGGCCAACCCGCGGACATATACAGTATAATGTTTAATAAAAGTTCCCGCAGTACTGGCCAACCCGCGGACATATATAATGTTGAATAAAAGTTCCCGCAGTACTGGCCAACCCGCGGACATATATAATGTTTAATAAAAGTTCCTGCAGTACTGGCCAACCCGCGGAAATATAGAATGTTGAATAAAAGTCCCGTGGTACTGGCCATCAGTCAAGGAAGCACTCGCAAACAGATAACGTTAAACACAGAAGATGGAAAACAGACAGACTGAGCAACGGGGAACTGCATCCAACCCTAGTACAACTCTCGAGTCCAAGGCAAGGACACATTTAAATTACAGAGGTGTATGTTAGTCTATTGCGCACCGGACTACGACGTAAGGTTAGACATTTTATTTCATGCTCAAAAGCCCCTGGCTTGCACATCGCAGTCACGAAAGGGGCTAGCTCAACCAGTGCACAACAGCAGACCAACCCAACTGACGTTACCACAACACTTGACGGTACTTCACAGCACTGTCGTAAGGCCACCGTGCCGTCTTAAAGGCACAGTGAACACTCGGATGCATACACAACATTGACGTGGCTTGACAACCGAGGTTCAAAGTTAACTTGATTGACTGATTGAAAACTTTATTAACAGATTGCAGAATGGGTACAATACAGTACGGCTCAATACACACAATTGTTAAGGGGATGCAGACCAGAGAAAGACTTTCGTCTTGTTTACATCAGGGTCCCCCATTTTCAATTCATCATAACATATGACATACACGACATACAGATAGACAGTACTGCTACATCTATACATTTCACATCTATCTATCTATCTATCTATACACTTCACAACATACTTCAGTTTTTTTTCTTTCACTGCCCAACCCAGTCCAACCCAGCATCTTTCACTGCCCAGTTCAGCCCAACCCAGTCCAGAATAGATCCCTCTTTCATGTTAATATGTGTTATGCTAATATTGTGAAGAGTAGAGACTGTTATTAATGTTTTATGCTAATAAATATTTTAAAGAGTAGAGACACGGTGTGATTATTACTATGATTGAAAATCAATTTAGACGAAGACATACAAAGAAGTAATTATCACAATTAGCGATTTTTTTTGGCTGGTAAAAAAAATCAGATACTCGCCAGTTGGCTGGTAAGCCAAAAAGTTAGTTTCCTCCCCTGGTAAAATCATTATGCCTCGTTTAAGTCATCCTGCGGAGCTAAAAGCTAAATGTCGGCCGCGCCGCCCTTGTTGTTGTTGTAGAATACCTCTCGTCAAAATCAATGGCGGACAAAAGCGGAAGTAAAAAATGTATACGCGCTTGCCGATTGGTGGTAACAGCAGAGGCAGGTGCAAGCGGTGTGTGACGTAATTGGCAGAATCGACTGTCAATCAAAATTTCATTGGTTGAGACAATAGTATCCAGCTGCAGCCCAGCCGGTAGACCATACTGGGAGAACTAGTATCTAGCTGCAGCCCTGCAGAACATACTGGGAGAGAGATAGTGCTATTTCTTGATGTTTCCTTTTTTTAAGTAAGTAAAGAGGCCTATGTTCATATCGGTGAGCACAATTTGTAACACAAATATACAGTAGTTTCATAAAAAAAATATATATATATAAAAAAAATATATATATCTTTGCCACAAATATCGATATCGGTATCGGCCGATTGTGTTAGTTGAACAATCGGTATCGGTGGCAAATTTTCATATCGGTGCATCCCTAATCTGCAGTGTATCGGCCAATATGGCTCATAGACGATCAGTGACTGGTGGCCAAAAACGTGATCGGGGCATCCCTAACGCCTACTATTTATATGAATGATATTGTCTCCGATATTGTCAGGATAATCTCTATGCGGATGACACTATCGTCTATTGTTGACTGTACAACTACCCATTAAAAATGTACAACTCTCATTTAATACTTTGCAGGATACGCTTGTTAATCTTAAACTGGTACTCAAACCAAACAAAGTTCATGCTCTTCTCTAACATCTGTGAACATTTGCATATACTGCATCTACTGTGAATGAGTCTATTATTGAGAGTTAAAGAATATAAATACCTTGGCATCTGGCTTGATCAGAAATCTACATGTAAATACCATGTAGATAACCTTGCAAGTAATCTGCGACAGAAGGTTGGCTTTTTGTACAGAAACAAATCCTATTTTCCTATGCTTAGCAGAAGGAGGGTTGTTGAAGCTATTTCTGTTTTGGATTATGGACACATAGTTTATAGTAAGGCTGACCCCTATTAGTCGATTAGTCGACTAATCGGTCGAAAGGAGCCGTAGTCGACTGCCAACCTCTTAGTAAAAAGACATTTATAATTTTATTTATATATATATTTTTTTATCATTCTTTCCAAAAGAAAAGAAGCCTAGAAACGTGGCTAACGCTAATGGCATGCATACCAGAGGCTAACTGCCTAAGAAAACAGGCACAGAGGCACTGAAAGAGGATTTCACCCATCTAATGAACACACTAGACTAGACAAATATCAAGATGTATCCATCAGTGGACCAATTGCATGCTTTTGCAGAGGACAAGAAGCCTTCAGTCGACTCCTTCAGACATTAAGTACCCCCCACAGCCCAAATGGAATGATACAAAAAAAGATATCGACTAACGGCAAATTTTGGCCTATCATAGTCGACTATCCAAATCGTTAATCGGGGACAGCCCTAGTTTATAGACATGCTGCTGCTTCTACTATAAAGCCACTTAAGGAGTTTGCACTGAATTGGGAAAATCTGCTTTTAGCTTCTGTGCCCCCGACACATGGAATCTTTTGCAAAGCACTTTAAACTCAACACTTGTTTGCGGACCCATCGTATATTCTATAATATAGCTATGGAGACAATAGTATGTCTAATTTGACAGGCACTATTTATACTCCAACAGGGCCAAAACTGTTTATTTCTACATACCTTCGTTTGTGCGCTATACCACGCAAAAAAATCGCCTTGTTGCAGAATAATCCAGGCTGGTTTTCTAGATTGTGAGATATAGAGTGTTTTGTGCGCATATGCGCATTATTTTTTTTGCATTTCATGTAAGGTTTAAAATAAAGTTAGATTTATTGGAATATGGAGATTTTCTTCAGATTCATCACAGTATTATGTCATCTTGAAAATGATGGTAATGAGAATCATGGAAAAACATGCATAAAAACAATTGGGGATATAGTTTGAACGATCGCCTCGTCTTTGCATGATTTATTTCAAGCATCTGTATGAACACTGAAGATGGATTTACCCTTTAGAGCCTTACCTCCTCCTTCATTCACAGTTCCTTTAAGTCCTGGTGTTTTAATGCAGTCCACCAAGCAGACAGATAGTTCCTTTAGTCCCAACAGAGAGGGGTGACTGCAAGACGCCATCTCCTCCACTGTACTGGATATCAATGGGGCTGTGGCCTAAAAAATACCGGATAAAAAACAGTAACAATAAGAGTCTTGCAAAGTACAACTTTCACTCTCCCCAGAGTAATGGACCTGTTGCTAAACCACGCCCCAAATAGAATTTGTCCAATCATATCACAGCGAAAATCCTCGCTTGCAGAAAACTCTGACATCACCTGAAACGCTGTTTGTAGGGCGCATCAAACCAATACCAGATGTCTGTGATCGAAACCACTGTGAAGAGTTCAGTTTCTATGTTTATTATCTAGCTAATATCTGATGGTGAAACTCTGTGTGTGGGGTACCTGTAATTCGGACACCAGGTACCCTGAAAGACTGGATGGAGGAGTATATTTTCCGAAGCCCAAAAGAAAATCAACAAATGCAAGCGATGGATTCTGCTGTGTCGTCGACCACATACACAACTGAATGTGAAGACAATTTCCAAGGACACTTATGTTTGCTCAAAGGTAAGGTCAATTCAGAAAGACATCATATTTGACGCCATGTATTAGAAACGTAGACCAAACTATTAGTTAGTTAACGTTAGCTGCCAACTAGCTAGCCAGCTAGCTAGCTGGTGTTATCCTATCTAGCTAGCTACAGTGTTATCAACATCAACTTTGCTGTCATTAATTTGCTGTCTGACTTTTCTTCCTCGCTAGTTAGCTGGTGTTTTAGCTAACTTAACGTTTGCTAACTGTCTTTTGTCCAGATGGGGAGTGCCGGCCTGTGGAGCAGCCTCCCCCAAGCCCAATGGAAGAAGTGGACAAGAGGAGCAAGATGAACGATTGAGAAATCATTATAGGGCTGTCTTAAATACTTCGAAGCTTCGTTCGATGGCACAAGCTTCGAACATTAAAAAAAAATCGAAGTAAAAAAAAAAGAAGAATAAAAAAAAAACGTTCAAATTTTTTTATTTTATTTTTATTTTTACTTCGTGTGTGTGTGTGTGTGTGTGCATGGGGCCATTGGGTGGGGCAGGGGGACAAATACACTGGAGGAAAGTAACCCAGCTTAGCACTGCCCAAATTATATCATCACTATTGCCTGTTTGAAGGATATCATCCTCAAACACATATACACCACCTACACGCCTATTCTCAGTCCTTGCCCCACAATGGTGGAATGAACTACCCACCCCAGTTAGGACAGCCGAATCCCGTCCAATCTTTCGCCGTCGACTAAAGATATCGCTTTGGATAAAAGCATCAGCTAAATGACTAAATGTAAATGGAAAATGCCTTGTAGAATTCCACACATAAGAAAGAAAGATACTGGGATGAATAAACAAAATAGGAAATAAAATGTAGAAATGCATGCAATACATAAATAAATATGAATCTCCATATATGAAATAGAACATTTAGATAAGGTGCTACTGAGATGTTTTGGTGAGTTCTTTGTTTTTTTGTGGAAGTAGCCCTTCTTAAAAATGCATGAACATTCACTGATAATTGGTCTGTAGTGGAGTCTACAAGGTCTACATTGCCGGACCATGTAGAATCCGGACCTTGTAGACTGACATAATTCTGTGCATAGTTTAGTCTACACAGGCCATATTTCAAATAATCAAAATCTTACTTCATTCATCTTAAACATTCTTGATTTGGGGGATTGGTAGTTCCCATGAAATCTGAAGTTGTTCAAACGACAACAGCGATCCACCTTGAATTAAATCACACAGCCGTGTTGGCTGCGTCACAGTCACGAAAGGGCCTACTTAATTCATTAATCCAATCCACTTTATTTATAGAGCACATTTAAAAACAACAACGTTTACCTAAGTGCTGTACAAGTCCCACAACATAAGATAAAAAAAGAAAAAATTAAAGAAAAGCAAAAAAAAAAAGAAAAAAAAATTATAATTTTTTTTTATTCGAAGCTTCGAATTAAAATCGAAGCTCGGCCCCGAAGCTTCGATTGCCAAAAAAAATTCGAAGGTCAGCCCTAGAAATCAACAAGCACAAATCGAATCACTGACGAGTATAAATACTGTTCTGAGACTTAATCAAATACCAAATAGATTAACACCAGAGGTCTTGCAGCACAGCCGTGTACCAGCCTATTTCAAATATGCCACTGGATTCACTTATGATCAATTCAACAATCTATGTACTGTGTTTAGTATACCTAGCAGTGAAACAGCACAGCAAACTACTGTAGCTGGTACTGTAGATGGTACTGTAGCTGGTACTGTAGCTACTACTGTAGATGGTACTGTAGCTGGTACTGTAGCTACTACTTAAGTAAAAGTAGAGAACTATTTGATATTGAATGTACTGTATTAAGTTTCAAAAGTAAAAGTACAGTACATATTCTATAGGATGTTCTTGTATTTCAGTGCATTCAACCCTCGATATATTGACCTGAAGGTTGTTAAAGTGGTCCAGTTATACTGCTCTGTGTACCTCAGATTGCTGGTTTAAAATGTTAAAGTATTTAATCTTCATCAATTTATGCCATGTCTTGCTAAATCTTTTTTGGGGGAGGCTCAGATAAATGTAGTTGAGTAAAATGTACAATATTTACTTTGAAATGTAGTGGAGTGAAAGTACAAAGTTCCCTATAATGAAAATGTACAAGATACAAGAACATTTATTTAAGTGTAGCCCTGACAGGAGGCTGAAGTCCTTGCTATCATGGCCGACTTGTGAGGCTAATAGTGTTTGAAGAGTTTCATTCCAAAATAAGGCTTTAGTAATGCAGTCAGTAGAGTGCAGACTGCATCCAAGGCCTAACAATCTCTCCACTTTGCTGTTACTTTCACATTTTACTGGGTAGATGACGGAAACAACAGTTGCTGATAGGCTTGGGCGGTATGACGGTATTAAGGTATACCGGGGTATTTAGAAATACAGAAGGTATTGATTTTCAATACCGTCCGTCACCGTCAAAATCACAGATGCGCTTCAGTTTCTATAACAGTGAAACGGAGTTTTGAGTGTAGTGCACACACTGAGTGTAGTGCACACACGCGCCAGCAGAGGGCGAGAGCGCTCTAGTGGAGCGAGTGGGTCACAACGTTGTTCACATTTTACGGTAATGTTGCGACAGTGCTGTGAAAATACCGTAAAGCGTTGTGACGAGAGCAGTGTTGTTGTGGAGCAAGCAAATAATCCGTCTCTTATTATATGTGAACTAAAGAGTACAAGGTTTACACAACAGCCCCCACCCGCCTTTTTATTGTATTTGTACCGTCCTGTACTATCCGCTGTCAGCTGTTTATCTCTCTCTGTGAGCTACCGAGCTTGAATAACTAGCGTTAGCTCACGTTAAGTAGCGTTAGCTCTGCGGCTAATCTTAGATTACCCTGAACTAAATCAATGACTAGGTTATAAAGCATTCGAGTAGTTTTCACTGCACATAGAAGTAGCCAAACAACGGGAGCATTTCGGGAGCATATCACCAAAACCCAGGCAATTTCTAGCCCTTAAGGAATCAAATAGTCTGCCATGGCTATAGGCTAGATGCTAACGCTAAAACGGTGCGGGCTTCTACCGGTGCGGGACTACCATTCTGAGAGCTGACGATGATTTGTTTACTTGGTAACACGTAAACCCCCCCCCTGCTGATGAAAATGAAAGTCATACCGTCAAATACCGTGCACCGGGGTATTATAACATAAAGGTTTGCCGGTGTGAAAAAAAGGATACCGCCCAAGCCTAGTTGCTGATATTGCAAATGTCAACAGACCAGGCTATTAATCCATAATGGAGGTACTAGAAGAAAGGTTACAGGGTAACCAAAATCAACATGTTTCTCCTTCCAAGGGTCATCAATAATCACAGCAAATGTTGTGACTGTATGACTAACGGGTCAGGAGATTGACAAGGGGATGTGCATCCAGCAATAACATTTTAATTCGATTTGTGAACTATGGGTCTGCGGTTGGGACAAAATCAATTTAAGCCTTGTCACAGCATTCATTTGGCTACAAGAATATAATGTTAAATTACCATAGATGTATCACAAGAACACATGATATTGTTCGCTATTCCAGCACTGTTTGTATTTTATATCGTACATCCATTTGTGTAACTGTAAATCCATGTATATTTATATTAAAAGGTGGCTATTTATGTACACTTTAGTTGTGGGTTTTCTTTTCTAATCAGAGTGATCTATCTTGAGAATGTGTTGTATATGCATTTATTTATATTTTTTTATTTTTTATTTTTTTTATTTAACCTTTATTTAACCAGGAAGTCCCATTGAGATACAAGATCTCTTTTGCAAGGGAGACCTGGCCAAGATGACAGCAATAACACCCGCAAACATCAGACAGCAATAAAATGTGCGGTACATCACACAAGAACATAATAAAAGTGCATGTACACAATACATCACACGTAAACACAAAAACACAAAACAGAACAGTCTACATAACAGTAAAAGTGTACGACAGTAAAATACAGGGCAATACAGTAACTCTGCAGTTTTGCAGCTGGGACCCGACTAGAGAAAGCAGCGACACTCTTCCTGTAGGAAGTTATGTAATACAGACCTAAACTCGCAGAGGGAGACCAGGGTATCTAAGTGGATATGGTCCTGTAGCCCATTCCATGCCCAAGGTGCGAAGCTTGAAAAAGCTGTTCTTCCTAGTTCAGTGTTTATTCTCGTTTTTTTTTTAAAGTAGCCATCTTGTGGACCTGGTATGGTAGCTGCTAGAGGCAAAGCTAATTAGGTTGGAAACAGGGTTCGAAATTAACGGGGGCTTGGGGCATAATGCCCTTGAAAATGGACAAAATGCCCTCGAAAATCAGTTAAGGGGGACAGAAAATGCCCCCGACAGTTTACTAATTATATATATATATTTATCCGGTAATGGAGCGTCTGTGTATCGTACGGTTCAGATGACGCACAAATAAAAAAATTCATTTGGCGGAGCCGGGAGAGGTGAGCACTGGCTGCAGGCAGCAGCAGCAGCAGCAGCAGCACTGCAGCCAGGTGCTAGTCAGTTTGTGTAAAAATGGCAAGCACAATATAAATCAATCTTCATTACGACTTTAAAAACATAGCCATTAACATTACATAGGCCTACACACATCTTGCCATAGCGTTAGCAGTTTGTACAACACAACGCACATTTTAACTATGGTAGCTAATACTGTACAGTCAATGAAATGTCACTGTAGCTACTAGCTACTGTAGCAGAGGAGGAAATGGGAGTCTGAGAGGCGGGGTGTTTAAAGACAATGATAGGCGTTTATTCAACATCCAAGAAGGCTAACATACAACTGTGTTTTACTAACTCCAACCAGGACTATTGCCGCTTTCGTGCTGCTTGTTGATGTTATGATCTCCCCCTAACGTTACCGGAGCTGAAGGTGCCACACGCTAAAATGTCCGTGGGGACCCGGCGCCAACCCATAGATAGTTCCAACTCACCGAATTACGTAATCCACCACAGTTGCACTCAATATTTAAATAATGTTAGTCTAAATAAATGTAGACAGATACATAATAATTTCAAGCAGAAAACGAATCGTTCCATTAAGAACTGACAATCAGGGAATTTAAACATGGTTGACAGTTTTATTTTGTGTTTATATTAAAGAAAGGAAAGTCTAGTGCTGGCTGAGAATATTGTTTGTTTGCACTAAGTTAATACTTTGACAAATGTAGCCTATATTTTTCAGTCAGTTCGGTCTTTGTGTGCCAAACATTATTTAAGGCTGTAAACACTGTAACACTGTAAACCTTTTTATTTATTTTTTTATAAATGAGAAGCATGTTTAGATTTTAATAAAAATTAACGTATATCGAACCGAAAACCGTGACCCCAAAACCGTGATACGAACCGTACCGTCCATTTTGTGAACCGTCCCACCCCTACCGTTTATCAAAAAAATTCAGTGCCCCCGAAATACAAAAAAAAAAACAGAAAATCAATTAAGGGGGGCAAAAAAAGCCCTTGACATTTTTTTTTAAATTTCTAACCCTGGTTGGAAAGATATAGGGGAAGCTTCCCTATGATGGCCTTATATATAAAAACAAACATGTGGGATTTCCTCCGTACGTACAGAGAGGTCCATCCTACCATTTGGTAAAGCACACAATGGTGAGTAAGCCCTTTGGCACTAGTGATGAAGCGCAGAGAAGCATGATACACACTGTCTAGCTTTTTTAGCATTGAAGAGGCAGCATGCATATATATTATGTCACCATACTCCATAGTCAATTACAGACAGGAATGTGGCTTGAACAAGTTTCTTTCTGGCCTCAAAAAAAAAGCATCGTTTGTTGCGAAAGAAAAAAACAAGTTTTAGTTTAAGTTTCTTTGTGAGGTTTCCAATATGCACTTTAAAAGATAGCTTTTCATCCAGCCATAGCCCAAGATACTTGTAGGATGAAACATTTTCTATGGTTGCTCCCTTTAGCGTAACGATATGAACATGATTCACTGGCTGTGAGCAAGCCCTTGTGAACATCATGGATTTAGTTTTCTTTGCATTTAAAACTAGTTTAAGATCAAAAAGGGAGGTTTGAAAACAATTAAACGCAGCTTGGAGGTTCTCAATCTGGAGTATAGTATACAGGATTGTATCGTCCGCATAAAGATGCATCTTGGCTGTCTGGATTTTATTTCCCATGTCATTTATAAAAATAGAGAATAAAACCGGAGCCAAAATAGACCCTTGGGGAACACCTTTGTTGATTTCTAAAAAACTTGATTTGTAGTTCTCTGCAAATATACATTGTGTTCTGTCTGAGAGGTAATTTCTGAACCAATTTACCGCTTCCTGTCAAATGCCAATGTTGTCCAGTCTATCCAGTAATAGCTTGTGGTCTACGGAGTCAAATGCTTTTGATAAATCAACAAACAATGCTGCACAATGTTGTTTATTGTCAAGTGTGTTGATTATGTCATTAGCCACTAGCATGGCTGCAGTTATGGTACCATGTCCAGACTTGAAGCCTGACTGAACCTCACTTAGGATGTTATTTTCTAATAGGAATTGCTTTAGTTGAATGTTCACAAAGGATTCAAAAACTTTGGCCAGGACAGGGAGCTTAGAAATGGGGCGATAATTATTAACATCTGAGGGGTCCCCACTTTTTAATAATGGAAGGACAAAAGCAGACTTCCACACTTTGGGGATGGTACTAGTCACATGGCTGTATTTATATAGAGCTTTTATCCAAAGCGCTTTACAATTTGTTTCTCACATCTTACCCATTCACTCACACATTCACACACCGATGGTGGAGGCAACCATGCAAGGTGCCAACCTGCTCATCAGTGTCTTGCTCAAGGCCACTTCGACACGCTGCCCGGGAGGAGCGAGAATCGAACCGGGAACCTCCGGATTACCAGACGACTGCTCTACCAACCCACTGTCGCCCCCTATTACTAGGTCTATTTTATTATTAGGTATTTCTACTTTGGTCTCTATCACTATACATTTATAGTTAGTGTAATCAATCATTTGACCTGATGTACACTAGAATGTGCAGCATACCGTTCTCTGACGTCTCACCCCTTTATGGAGGAGGATTGTTGGTATATTTACCTGGGTCTAGGCCTGTCACGATAACACATTTTGCTGGCCGATTAATTGTCCCAGAAATTATTGCGATAAGTGATATTATTGCGGTTTTTACTAATATAATGATAATAGCATAATAATGCAAGGAAACCGTTTCAAAGTGCAATAAACCTTTATTTAACATTGGAAGACATTTTAAATATCCTAAATTACTACCTAACCAATCAGATATGAGGTAGCGTCAGAAGCAGAGTAACCTCATTCCCAGTTTTATCTCCGTGAGAGCAATGATAAAACGAGCAGAGCAATGTGTGTGGACAAGAGGCAGGTTGCTACGTTTACTGTAGGAAGGGGCTTTTAGACCCATGTTTTTATTTTTTGCTTCGAAAAGAGGGACGTGGGACATTAGGTAAAATGGCTGTGCAGTATACAACCAAAAGCGGGACACCTGGTCACCCTAATTGTGGCTCGCGTTTGTTTACTGTGGCTCGCGGATTATGTGATGGGCAAGCTACTTGGAAAATGTAGTAAGCTACACTACCAGTTACTCTCGATTAAAATATAGCTCAACAATAATCAAATAAACACAAATATATACTATCTCTATTGGAATGGAGACTTTTCAGCACAGGATAAACTAGGGATGGGCAAAAAAAAACAGATCGATTGATCACATGATGTACTTGAGTACTCGTGGAGGAAAACGCTGTACAAAATAAACGTCTTTTCCGGTGTTTTAGACTTTGCTCTTTTATTTTGAAACCCACCGACCGGAAGTATTGTTGTTATTATCCTAGCAGAACCTATGAGCGGACAACTTGTGTCGTCCGGTTCTGTGTTTTTGAGCTAATGATAAAACAAATGTTGAGATTGTTGGTGAACAACTAACTTTAGGTTAGTTTTAACGTTAGCTACTAACGTTAGATGCAGCTACTACAGGCAATCAACGATGAGGAGGAAGCGTCATAGCATCAACGCTAGATCTTTAATCTTTATTTAGCAGTCCAGTTTCTCCGGGCAGTAGCGTATAGCGTTTGTTCACGCTACATCACTACTTGGGTCTAAAAATAGCTACACTACAAAGAACGCTACTTGGTTCAAAAGGAGCGACGCTACCATCACGCTACTGAGAAATGTAGTTAAGCTATGTAGCGTTGCTACTGCCCAACATACGCATGGTGCTCACAGGAGCTCCCGTGCTGTACTCTGTAGTAATGTCAGCGGCCCGCCTCCCCACACGGAGAGGTACTGGTTCCCGCCTCATTAAAACAAACACGCAAATAGCAATTAATTGCGCCCGTCAAAATCATTGCATTCATTTTCATTATTGCGCGATAAATTGATTTATTGCTTATTGCAACAGGCCTACCTGGGTCACAAAAGAACCAACATAGCATGTTTACAAAAGAGGTGGATTATTCTGGTTGCAGAATGACAGCTCTCACTTTTTTCCTCATTCCCTCCCCTATCTAGTGACACAACTGTCGGGTCTACATTTTGCTGGGCGATTAATTGCCCCCAAAAATATCGCGATAAGCGATATTATTGCGACCGGTTAGAGAATTTTTTTTTTGGGAAATTTATTTCCCAAAACTTTTATTTTGAAGCCCACCGCTCCGTCTTTTCCGGTGTTTTAGACTTTTATTTTGAAGCCCACCGACCGGACCGGAAGTATTGTTGTGATTATCAGGTACTTTTTGGGTACTTTTTTAGTCCCTGCTCTGTCGTGGTTCCAAGCGAGTAGAAGTGGTACCAGAAAAGTCACGTGAAACACTGCAGACCACTGATTGGTCAGAATAGAAACGCGTCACTCGGAGAGTCTGAACGAAAACAGAAAGCCGCCATCTTTAATGTCTCGCATAGGATTTCATAATCATTATGTTTGCAGCAGGCACAAGTGCAATAAACAAAGGATACAGTCACTGTGTATTCTGCCTCATTTATTGATTAAACAAAACCGACATCAACACAATTTGCCACCGAGCGGAGAGTTTAGTCTCGCAAAAAGATTGCTGACTTGTTAAGGCTTGTTGTTAGGTTAGGTGCTAATGTTGTGCTAGCGTTTTAGCATGGCTATCGTACATAGCGTGATCAATATAACTCGCTATTGATTGTTTGTATGAGTAACGTTAATGCTAGTAGAATAGACACAATGAGGGGTAACGTTAGCCCCACGGAGCTCCTGTGCTGTGCTCTGTAGTAAAGCCAGCGGCCCGCCTCCCAACACGGACAGTGACTGACAAGGGGCACTGGTTCCGCCTCATTAAAACAAACGCGCAAATAGCAATTAATCGCGCCCGTCAAAATCATTGCATTCATTTTAATTATCGCGGCAATTAATCGATTTATTGCTTATCGCGGCAGGCCTAGGTCTAGCTCATATACTGCGTTGGACCACTAGCCTAAACTAAATGTATCAGCAATAGTAGTAATCATGGATTATCGTCATAGTTCTTGTAATCTTCAATCAAGTCAACTGTAAGTAATGCTTGAGATGTTATCTATAGCTAATGCTTGCATCACCATGGAGGTCTAAGGCAGGGCTATTCAACTGGCGGCCCGCGGGCGGATGATTCTGACCGGCCCGCAAAAGATTACATGATAATTAACACTTTAATCGACATCATTAAAATTCATGATATACCATCCCTTGCCAGCTATATTTAACATGGAGAAGTTCCCCTTCTTTGCAGGGCTATAACTTTTTAAATTCTATTACTAGATTGCCATTATTAGGGCCCATTCAATGTCCTATATGTATTGTTCATGGTGTAGCAACGTTAAACTTTTTCATTCACATATTCATACTAAAATATGGTCTAAAGCAGGGCTATTCAACTGGCGGCCCGCAGGGCCAGATCCGGCCCGCGGGATGATTCTGACCGGCCCGCCAAAGATTACATGATAATAAAAAAAAATAAAAAAAATATATTTTTTTTAATATTTTTTTTTTTACTTTTTTCTTTTCATGTCAACGTTAACACGCACAATTGAGCCAAAAGTCACTCAATTAATGACAGATTTCATTGATAAATTGAGGGAAAACTTTGCAAATCGATTTGATGAATTTGACATGTCCAGAGAATTGATGCATTTTGTGAGCAACCCATTTGCCAATGTAGCTGCTATTTCCACAAAAGGACAAGAGTTCCTTGCATCACTTCACATTGATGAAGGTCTCCTGCAACTTGAAATAATTGACATGCAAGCATCATCTGCTCTGCAGCAGGCACTTGAGAATGAATCCACCACAACATTTTGGATAAAGTGTATTCATGTCAAGACATTCCCCAACATAAAAACGCTGGCAATATCTGTGCTAACAATGTTTGGCTCAACATACACCTGTGAATCCAGTTTCTCTCACATGAATGCCATTAAAACAAGCAACCATGCCTCCTTGACAAATGAGCATTTGCATCACTGTTTGCGGGTAGCCCTCACTTCCTATGAACCCTCTTTCTCTGCCATTGCCACCCCCCTGATGTTTGAGAGTTAAGAGTCGACAATAAGTGCTAATAAGATGCTGTGATTTGCTGTTGTTGCACAGACATGAAGCACTTTTTCATAAGCTCAGCTGCACTATAAATGTGTTTTTTTGTTCAAGTGTTGATGTTAGAATGTTCAGATGCACATCATGCACTTGTTTTTTTTTTATATTGAAATGTTGAAGAGGAGATGTTGCAGTTGTTGCACAGTCATAAATGAAGCACTTTTTGCAGGAGATGTTGCAGATGTGGCACCTAAATGAAGCACTTTTTTTGAAAAGTATACTACTTTTGCAATGTAGTTAAAGGGGAACTATCTTATAAATGGCCTTTTTCAGTGTTTAGCATTGTTTCCTAGCTATGTGGACTTATATTAATATGATCTATGTCTCTAATTCTCATATTGGCGCATTCTTCCAATTCTCCTCTCACAATATGATTTGTGATGTCAGAGAGACACCGCTGCATGATAATCAGCTGAGTTTCCACACAGTTCCCACTGTGGTTGGAGCCCAGGCTCAAAACGCGTAAGATCTTGAGGTAGAAAAATGCTGTTTTTGAGTACTTGATTAGAAATACAAAACAATGAATTAAAAAAAAAGAAAATTACAGAGGTGTTCCATAAACCCACAGGAATTGTGTAAAAGTGCCCAAATAGTGAAAGAAATAGTAAAATAGTTCCCCTTTAAATAAAAGTTGTGAAAATGTGGTTGCGTGTTGTGTCAAGTGTACATATATTCATAGCACGGGGAGGCGCCGTGGCAGTCCGGCCCCTGGCCCCTTGGGTTTCTGACAATGTGGCCCCCTGAACAATTTAGTTGAATAGCCCTGGTCTAAAGTATAAGTATGTTTTCATCTCTTTCTGCAGCTTTCTCCAGAACGTGATTTATAGCCCCAAATGCATTATATTGATGATGAAATACAGTTTGATAGCGATCTGTGCCAGATAATAAATTTCAACTGGACGTGGTTCTGGAAGTTACTACACGTCATCTGATGTTGACCGGATGGGCGAGGGGGCATTTATAATTCCGTGGGCAACGTTATACCATTCATCTAATGTGAGTCATATGTTCATCATAGCAGTTAGTATAGAAGACGTTAGAAAATAACGCTGAATCTTACCGTGGCTTCCTCGCGCCGCTGGCAGATGAGCGTGGAACAGAATTTTTACCATTATGGGATGTCGAAATACCTGATCCATTTCCAGGTTGTATAATAGTATATACGTCCAAATAATGTTGTTTTTTCGAGTTATTTGCACCGATCGATGTTCACTGTGTAAAGACGGAGTCTCTCTAACATTAGCGAGTGCCCGGACCCCATATGGAGTGAGTCCTGCCGGGTCAAAGGTTGATATCCGGTTTCGATCTGCCGATCGGCCGCGAGATGGCGCTCTTGAACCGCTAGAGAGTTGAGAGGAGCTTTTCAGTGTGTGTCAGGGCTCCGGAGGGGAAATATGATTCCGATCACAGATTTTTGAAATATTGATATCAAAGACGAGTTACGGCGTCTTCGGCGGAATGAGCATGGCTAGGAAAGACGTCCTAAGGCGTTTTCGGCGACCATAGTGTTAAAAAAAAAATTTTATTAAAAAAAAATTTAAATAAAAAAATAAATCTTTTCATGTCAACGTTCACACGCACAATTGAGCCAAAAGTCACTCAATTAATGACAGATTTCATTGATAAATTGAGGGAAAACTTTGCAAGTCGATTTGATGAATTTGACATGCCCAGAGAATTGATGCATTTTGTGAGCAACCCATTTGCCAATGTAGCTGCTATTTCCACAAAAGGACAAGAGTTCCAATGTTTGGCTCAACATACACCTGTGAATCCAGTTTCTCTCACATGAATGCCATTAAAACAAGCAACTGTGCCTCCTTGACAAATGAGCATTTGCATCACTGTTTGCGGGTAGCCCTCACTTCCTATGAACCCTCTTTCTCTGCCATTGCCCAGTCAAAGAAGTGCAATCTCTCTCATTAGATGTGTGTAAGTAGGCTAGGCCTGTCTGCCCCCCACCCCCCTGATGTTTGAGAGTTAAGAGTGGACAATAAGTGCTAATAAGATGCTGTGATTTGCTGTTGTTGCACAGACATGAAGCACTTTTTCATAAGCTCAGCTGCACTATAAATGTGTTTTTGTTCAAGTGTTGATGTTAGAATGTTCAGATGCACATCATGCACTTGTTTGTTTTTTATTTTATTTTTATATTGAAATGTTGAAGAGGAGATGTTGCAGTTATTGCACAGTCATAAATGAAGCACTTTTTGCAGGAGATGTTGCAGATGTGGCACATAAATGAAGCACTTTTTTTTTTAAAGTATACTACTTTTGCAATGTAGTTAAATAAAAGTTGTGAAAATGTGGTTGCGTGTTGTGTCAAGTGTACATATATTCATAGCACGGGGAGGCGCCGTGGCAGTCCGGCCCCTGGCCCCTTGGGTTTCTGACAATGTGGCCCCCTGAACAATTTAGTTGAATAGCCCTGGTCTAAGGTAATAATGTGTTAGAAATGACTACCCCCGCGGCCATCGTCAACAGTCATTCACGGCTTGAGGTCCCCCCGCGGCGATCGTCATTCACGGTCGGCTTTGTTTGTCCGAGTTTTCAAAGGGGGCGCGGCTTAGCGATAGGTCTATTGTAGATTGACAGGTTTGGCTGAGTGTTTTTTTTTTATGTTATACATGTCTTGTCACTGGAACTTGATGATGAGTGTCACCTTAAAGGGATAGTTCAAGAGTTTTGGACATCAGGTGGTATGAAATACTATAGTAATATAGTTGATGCAGTGCCCTCAGTTTACACACAGAGTCTCGTGGTCGGAGTTCTGACCAGGCAGAAGTTTTAATCACCCACCGCAGAAAACAGTGTGCCTCATTTTCTATGCTTCAAGACCCAGCATTTAGTGACTACCTCACACTGAGAATAGTTCAACACATCATGTCACTCTGAAGCATTTAGTGACGTCACACTGAGACTAGGTCAACACATCATGTGAATGAATGAATGAATGAATGAATGAATGAATGAAAACTTTATTTAACAGATTGCAGAATGGGTACAATACAGTACGGCTCAATACATACAATTGTTAAGGGGATGCAGACCTGAGAAAGACGTTTGTCTTGTTTCCATCAGGGTCCCCCATTTTCAATTCATATAGACATTTATGACATACACAACATACATGACATTTATGGCATAGGGACATATAGGTATTTAGTACTGATACATTTGTGACATAAACGGTATTCAAATATACAGTACTGTTACCCCTAGATCCTGACAGAGTATATACATATGATGGGGAGGGGACTGTACATTAGGAGGGGGTGGGTGGGTGGGAGAGAAATATACATACGGCGGGGAGGGAATATATACATGCGGTGGGGAGGAGACTGTCTATTAGGAGGTGGTGGGGGTTTTGGGCATTTACGGTGGCCAGTTTCGAATTGCAGCCTCCCGTAGGTGCTCTTTAAGAGCGGTTTTGAATGTGGGCAGGGATTCACATTCCTTTACAGCTTTGGGTAGGGCGTTCCACATTGTTGTGGCATAATTGCGAAACGTGTTTAGTCCCTTGTTTGAGCCGAATCTGGGTTTAACATGATTTGTTGAGCTTCCTCTGGTGTAGTGGTTGTGGTATTCACTGACCTTTGGGAAGTATTTTGACATGTACATGGGCACCCCGGTCGTATAGTGTATCTTGTAGACCAGGCCCATTGCAAGTTGCTGTACTCTGTCGTAGGGGTGGACGGTATAAACGGTATACGGTATAAACGGTATTAATTTGCTCTACGGTATGGATTTTGACTATACGGTATAAACGGTATTAATTTGCTCTACGGTATGGATTTTGACTATACCGTGTAACCGGTAGAGCAGCTCTAAAATAGCAATGACGTCATGTAACCACAGCGCGACTATTTCAATCGCATTTGCCCCTAAAAATAGATAGAATTAGTCATAGATAGGGATGGGTATCGTTAGGATTTTATCGATACTACTACTCTTATCGATACTGCTTAACGGTTCGGTACTTTATCGATACTCTTATCGGTTCTTTTAGATTATTATTTAAATATATTTAAATTTAAAAAAAAATTATAAATTATTATTTGAACGGCTTAAGGCTATATCTGTACTTGATATTTGTTTGTTGTGTTGCATATTTGAAATAAACTTCAATCAAATCAAACCCCCGGCCCCCTCTTAAAAAACAAAAACCTGTGTTTAACCTGGCCATCTATAAAACATCATGCTAAAACTGTGAAACAAATGTCCTACTCCCCTAAAGAAAGAAATACATAGCAAACATGACTCAGTTATGCAATAGTGCTGCTGCTTTTTATTTTGTTAAAATCTTTTAGTTAATAAGACTACAAAATGACTACAACGATTTCACGACGTTTTCCTGTCCACGCCGGAAGTGCATCGGATACCTACCTTAACGTTAAATTTTCAACAACGGAACAGATTGTTGCTAATTAAACACTTCATGGAAACGGAGTAACGTTAACGCTATGTCGAGTTCATACGTGTAGTGTAGTATGAACTCGGCGAGTCGGCATAACGTTAACGTTAGTCAGTTTCAGTGTTGCTGGATGTTACACTCTATTAGCTCCGTAGCTAACGTAGCTAGCCACGTTAACGTTAAATGTTCAACAACAGAACAGATTGCTGCTAATTAAACACTTCATGGAAA
This sequence comes from Notolepis coatsorum, assembly GCF_963971535.1. NCBI lineage: Eukaryota > Metazoa > Chordata > Actinopteri > Aulopiformes > Paralepididae > Notolepis > Notolepis coatsorum. The sequence goes on from NC_140176.1 coordinate 118,024,181, forward strand.
CGGAGTAACGTTAACGCTATGTCGAGTTCATACGTGTAGTGTAGTATGAACTCGGCATAACGTTAACGTTAGAGTGTACCATCCAGCAACACTGAAACTGACTATTAGCTCCGTAGCTAGCCACGGACAGGCACCTCCAGTCCCTACCCGTGTATGTGTGAGTGTGAGCGGCTCGCGACAAGTGTGTGTAATGGCTTGCTGCGGCTCGCTTCTCGTGCAGAGACAGAGAGAGGATCGTTCGCAACTTTTAAATAATAATAATAATAATAATAATAATTTCTCTAGAGTATCGATAGCAGTACCGAGGACGTCGGAGCTTATAAATACTCCGGTATTTTCTAATATAGTACCGGTTCCCGTTCAAAACCGGGGTCCGGGGGGCATCCCTAGTCATAGATAATAGATATGTGCAAACTGGAAAAAGTTATTTAGGAGGCTTCGCGCAGTGGGCGTGTCAACACGCAATTGTCATTTCATAATAAACACATATCACCCAGCGTTTCCGTTAGCCGGTAATTACCGGTATTTGACTGGCAAAATCTGTTGAAGTCTGACATATTTAATCTCTCCGGTCTTAATGTCCGGTGAAAATAATTCCCTGAGTCTAAGCACAATTTGATTATTTGAATTGTATTAAAATAGGCTAAAATTAAATAGCCTATGCGATGAACGAAACAATCATTACATTTGTTTCATCGTTGCTTCTAATAATGACAACGACGTTGTCAGCGAGAGCTTAGTGCTGGGTGTGCAAACTTTTGTGAAGCTGCAGAGCCGGAGCAGCAGCAGCACAATGCAGTACTCCAGCAGTACTCCAATTCAGCCATTTTCAATTCAATGTTGGGTGGGGGGCGCTGCTGTGCGGTCCCCAGAAAAGAGCCAATAACAGCTGAATCTGCTGCTCTGCATCGACATACTCTAGCAAATAAGTCATTGGGAGGTGGAGACAGAGAGAGTCGTCACGCAAACCCACGATAATGTTGCCGTCTCTCTCTGCCAAATTTCTCAGTTCTTCGCTTGATATAATTAATACAAATGTCCAATATAACGGAATTCGTTAGCTCATAAAAATGTGATTATAACAGACTGTTGTTTATTAATGTCGGGCGACTGCCGACAGACACCTATTTGATTTAAAGTCGGCAGCAGCACGAGTCTCGGGACTTATTTTATTTGGAATATAATGACTTTATACGCAAAAGTAGCCTAGTTTTAAGTAAAAATATTATAAATCTACATGCCTTGATGATGTCATTCTTTTGTTTTGTTGTCATTCTTTTGCCTATCAATTGTTTTTAAGCTCAATAAACTCTGACCGGAATTTCTCTCACACTGAGGCCGGCAACAATTTTTTCTAACGAAAACCCCGATATCACCGCGGCGCACAGCAAGTTTCAATTTCAGTTCCTGGCATTTTTAACCAGTGGAGAAAGGTAAGAGATGTCCCTATCGTTTTTCTTATATGAATTATTCTACGTTAATAAAACATACCTGGTGATCAACTACAGTTTGCTGTAAACATTATGATATGCGTGTAGTGTTATGATAACGACGGCTGCAGCGGGAGCCGGGAGGACGGCTGCAGCAGTGGATTTGCGAATAGCATGCAGCTGCAGAGCCGCAGAGCCAGCGGCGCTTTCAGGTCAGGTCCGCTCAACAGCGCCCCCCACCCAACGGCTGAAAGCTGTGACCAGACCTGAAAGCGCCGCTGGCTCTGTGGCTCTGCAGCTACATATGCTTCTAGCAAAATCCAGCATCCAGCCCGGCTGTTTGCAATGGGAGCAGCACGGACTCGGGACTTATTTTATTTGGAATATAATGACTTTATACGCAAAAGTAGCCTAGTTTTAAGTTAAAATATTATAAATCTACATGCCTTGAGGATGTCATTCTTTATATAGCCTGCCTATCAGGCAAAAAAAATTATTCTAACGGAAACACTGATACGTGATATATACTGTTACCGTTAGGGATGCCCCGATCGATCGGCCACCGATCGTTATCGGCCGATACTCAGTATAAATATGCAATCTGTGAATTCCGATAATGAGTCATATTCGCCGATTGCGGAAACCGATCAAGCGAAGGTCTCACTCACTGTCTGTCTCAGACACACACGACCTGCAAACTGCCGCTGCTCCTCCTCCCTAGCCCCGCCCGCCCCCGTGTAGTTTGTAAACACTGAGGACTGAGAGGAGGCTCCCCTGCTCGAGTCTGTAGTGCATTCGACCTGAGCTAACGTTAGCTACCTAGCTATCGTTACTGTTTAAACAAAATTACCCAGTCAACTATTCACGTTTAGTAGGCATTGTCTAACGGTATTTAGCTGGCTAGCTACTGATAGCTCCTGATATCAACAAATGATCCAGAAAGTCTAGTAGTCAATGTTCATACCTCCGTTAGCTTGCGTTAGCTTGCGTTAGCTGACGTTAGTTCTCTGTTCAAAACGAAATGTCCCATTGAACTAAAGTTCTGTCTTAACGTCATCTAGCCGGCTAGCAGTAGCTACAGATAGCTCTTGATATCAATGTCTTATAACATTGATTCAATGCGTATTGGAGCTGAGGGCTTGCTGAATGTGAAATGACCAAAGAACCGTAACGTTACCAATAGGGTCCAGCTGCAGCGCCGGAGAATCCTTTTTGGAGCTGGAGGCTACTAGAGTACACACAGACAGTGGAGCTGTTTGCAGATAGCGAGCATTTTGACTTGTTGCGTGGTGGCGATGTCTCGCAGATAATACAAGTACAAGTCTAATTATATAATATATATATTTTATAAAAAAAAAAAAAAAAAAACTTTTTATATAAAATAATTTTTAATTTCTTTTTAATCAAAAACAATCGGTATCGGATCGGTATCGGCCGATATGGCTCACGACGATCGGTGATCGGTATCGGTGGCAAAAAACGTGATCGGGGCATCTCTAGTTACCGTCTATGCTTCAAATTATACCGTGATATAAATTTTAGACCATACCGTCCACCCCTACTCTGTCGTCTACTCTAAGCCATCCTAGGTTGTCAAAGTGGGCAGGGGTGAGGTGGGTTCTGGGGTTCAGGTCAAGTAGTAGTCTGACCAGTTTGTTTTGTGATGTTTGTAATTTTGTTTTAAGCGCCTTTGAGGTGCTTTGGTACCATGAGGTGCACGCATAGTCATAGTACCCTTGAATGAGTGCTCCTGCCAGAGTCTTCAGGGTAGGGGTGGACGGTATAAACGGTATACGGTATAAACGGTATTAATTTGCTCTACGGTATGGATTTTGACTATACCGTGTAACCGGTAGGGCAGCTCTAAAATAGCAATGACGTCATGTAACCACAGCGCGACTATTTCAATCGCATTTGCCCCTAAAAATAGATAGAATTAGTCATAGATAATAGATATGTGCAAACTGGAAAAAGTTATTTAGGAGGCTTCGCGCAGTGGGCGTGTCAACTCGCAATTGTCATTTCATAATAAACACATATCACCGCGGCGCACAGCAAGTTTCAATTTCAGTTCCTGGCATTTTTAACCAGTGGAGAAAGGTAAGATATTTCCCTATCGTTTTTCTTATATGAATTATTCTACGTTAATAAAACATACCTGGTGATCAACTACAGTTTGCTGTAAACATTACGATATGTGTGTAGTGTTATGATAACGACGGCAGCAGCGGGAGCCGGGAGGAAGGCTGCAGCAGTGGATTTGCGAATAGCATGCAGCTGCAGAGCCGCAGAGCCAGGGGCTCTTTCAGGTCTGGTCACAGGCCCGTCAAACAGCGCCCCCCCACCCAACGGCTGAATTGCCAATGGCTGAAATGAATGACCTGAAAGAGCCCCTGGCTCTGCGGCTCTGCAGCTACCTATGCTTCTAGCAAAATCCAGCCCCGCTGTTTGCAATGGGAGCAGGAGTCTCGACTCGGGACTTATTGTATTTGGAATATAATGACTTTATACGCAAAAGTAGCCTAGTTTTAAGTTAAAATATTATAAATCTACATGCCTTGAGGATGTCATTCTTTATATAGCCTGCCTATCAGGCAAAAAATAATTATTCTAACAGAAACACTGATACCGTGATATATACCGTTACCGTCTATGCTTCAAATTATACCGTGATATAAATTTTAGACCATACCGTCCACCCCTACTTCAGGGTATTCTTGTTTACCAGAGAGGTCACTCTGAAGCATTTAGTGACCTCACACTGAGACTAGTTGAACTTCAACACATCATGTCACTCTGAAGCATTTAGTGACGTCACACTGAGACTAGTTCAACACATCATGTCACTCTGAAGCATTTAGTGACGTCACACTGAGACTAGTTCAACACATCATGTCACTCTGAAGCATTTAGTGACGTCACACTGAGACTAGTCAACACATCATGTCACTCTGAAGCATTTAGTGACGTCACACTGAGACTAGTTCAACACATCATGTCACTCTGAAGCATAGGAAATGTTTTCTGCTGTGGATGATTACAACTTTTGCCTGCAGGTTATTTTTGTGTGGTGGAATAACACTTTTTTGTCTCATGACCTCATTTGCTGCCTGTCTGAAGCTTCCCGGTTCACTCAGAACCAGGCCAGAACTCAGACCAGGGTACTCTGCGAGTTAAGCTAATGGCATCGCATCAACTATACTGCCCTGTCAAGGCAGACCGCAGTAACTCAAAAAAAGTCAGAATTGAGTTATGAGTGAAATTGAACTTGTCAATAAATGTTTTATCTTGTGACCAAGTTTCAGATGTTAATGTCGCTCAGTTTTGGAGATATGGGGTTTTAAAAACTGCAGTAACTACAAAATCACACTCAAAAACCAGGCAGACCGCAGTAACTTCCAAACAGTGAAAAATGGCTTTAAAGTGTTTTGACTTGCCATCCAAAATGTGTTATAGGTAGATAGATGATAGTACCCAGATTTAACATGTATTAATGAAGTAATCTTTAGGCATACAAAAATATGACATAATTATTTTAATTAACCCCCAAAAAGCAGATACTGCACTCTGCTGCACAGTTCCCTTAAATAATTATACAGGTAATGTACAGGCAAAGTGCAGTAACTTCAAATACAATGTTGTTTTCCCTCCAGCTTTCATAACTTAACCTAGCCATTTTATTTGGATCATCATCATTCCAATATATTCAGGTGTTAAATTTCATTTTCAAAATGGCTGGGTTAAGTTATGAAAGCTGGAGGGAAAACAACATTGTATTTGAAGTTACTGCACTTTGCCTGTACATTACCTGTATAATTATTTAAGGGAACTGTGCAGCAGAGTGCAGTATCTGCTTTTTGGGGGTTAATTAAAATAATTATGTCATATTTTTGTATGCCTAAAGATTACTTCATTAATACATGTTAAATCTGGGTACTATCATCTATCTACCTATAACACATTTTGGATGGCAAGTCAAAAAACTTTAAAGCCATTTTTCTCAGTTTCACTTTTTTGAAGTTACTGCGGTCTGCCTTGACAGGGCAGTATACTACTGGCAAGTATTTCATACCATTTAAGAGTCCAAAAATCCAAACTATCCCTTTAACTCACAAGTCACTCACAGTGTTTGGCCATGCCAAGTTTCCCCACATGCTGGGGTACAAGATGGGCCAAACAGGGTATTATGTTGCTTGGAGTTTAATCAAATCACACTCTCTTGGTGTCAGATTTTAGCATTGGGGAAATCCCCCCCCCCCCCCCCCCCAATCCCGCTACCCTGTTTTAGCCTGGTATGGCCCGATACCCGTATCAATACATCCCTGGAAGACAATCGTTCACTAGGTCAAACTTTTAATTTGTTCATAACATAATCACTTATGCTCAACCAATGCTCAACCAATGTATTGAAGAGTATACTCTTTGTTTGGATTGTAATAACGGTATTCATAACGGTTCCTTTGGAAATAATTTTGATACTGATATCAAATAGATGTCATATCACATTGTAACTGGTATTGGAAAACTCAATACCATAATAATGTCAAAACTAGCAAAGAGTCTACCCAAAAAGAGTAGATTCCTGAACTCCTACAGTCTAAGGTCGCTTTCACACCTGAGCTCTTTGGTCCGCCTTAATCGAACCCTGGTTCGTTTTCCTCTGATAGTCCGGTTGGTTTTGGGTGGTGTGAAAGCTCATTCGAACTCTGGTGTGGACCAAACAAGTGAACTCCAATGTAGCTCTATAGCCAAAATGGCCAATATGTGCCCACTTATATCATTGGAGTGGATGCGTCAACTCTGCTTGACTCCAATGGTGATCTGCACGGCCTCAGCCAGCTAAGAAGAGCTCAGTGGTACACTAGTTGAAGAAACATGGCTTGGTTTCAAAACCAAATTCTCAACAATACTAAACGACATGGCCCCCCTAAGAACCACCAGAGTAAAGAATCGCGCTGAGCCATGGATGCACTCCGAAATATTGACCGCTATGAAAACCAGAAACAAAAAATGCTCTGAGTTTCATAAAAGTCAGTCAAAGCTTACCAAAAGCTCGAGCAGTGAACTCCGAGCCCACCAGGGGCGGAGCTAGGGGGTGGCTACCTGGGCTCAAGCCCCGGATGTATTCTGAAAAGCCCCGAATCTATTTAAAAAAAATAATTTTTTTTTTTTTTTTTTTTTTTTTTTTACAATTCATCATTGTTACATGAAAATATGTTTGCACCAGATTTAGCAGAAGCTAATTTCCATCTGTGGTCTATCCAGCTGCTAACTGTATTTGAGTGAGTTAAGTCTTGGTGTTATGACTCAGACCTAAGCTTTAAATCACAATCAACAAGTTGACAAAAACTTAATTCTTCCACCTTAGAAACATAGCTAAAGTACGGCCATTTATAAATCAAAAGGACGCTGAAAACCAGATCCATGCCTTTATCTCAAGCCAACTCGACTACTGTAATGCACTCCTTACCGGCCTCCCGAAAAAATACGATGATAACTATTTTATTGCAATGCACTATTGCATTATTTTATTCTATTTGACTAACTATTTTATTGCACTGCACTATTTTACTTTGTATCAGTGAATCATAGACGCCTGGCCATAAGAGCATTCGGAGCATCTCTGCTCTCCCACTATTGAACTTGGGGGAGCAAAGGTATGATCTTGCTCCACCACTTTTTGATTATATGAAAAATATGATATATCCCCCCCCAATATATAAATCTAACCATAACTACGTTATGGTTAACTGAGTTTTATAGTGAAAAGAGCAGCTTTATTGGTCAAGATTGAAGGCTCTATATTGCAGGAAATTGCACGTACAGGTTCATTAAATTCAAAAAAAATCTGTCGTGGAGGGGGTTGTGCCGGACCCCCTCCAAACCACCCCTTGCATGCCCAAAAAAAAAAAAAAAAAAAAAAAAAAAAACATTAAAAAAAAAAAAAAAAAAATGGGGGGGGGGGCCATCTGGGCTAAGCCCCGGATCTCCTACAATCCTAAATCCGCCCCTGGAGCCCACGTGACTAAAATCAAACTGCAAAGAAACAGACTAAGAAATGAAGTAAACTCCATGATCAAAACTGCAAAAAAGAATTTCATCAATGAGAAAACTGAGGAAAACAAAAATAAACCCTGTGCAAATCCCCTCTCTTTTCGAGGCATCTACAGTTTATAGCCTACATATTTGGTTTTTATTTCCATCATAATTATTATTATTGGCTATTCAGCTTTTTTTTTTTATGATTACTATTAGGCATACAAAATTTCGTTAGTGCTATAACTATAGGTCATTAATATTTCTTGTTTTGGGGAGGGTTTTGGTATATTTACTATTTATAATTTTGTATCTGAAATTCAATAGGCTTTTTTTGTTTTTTTGTTTCAATGTTTTTTATAATAATTAGGTTGGTAACACACTTGCATATGCTCCATATAAAGGTTTTCTATAGTCGTTTTTTTATTTTTTTTATTACTTAGTTCTACCCTTGAGCACTCCTTTGAAATGAATGATTATTATTTTATGAATTTCGATTAGTGTTAAATATTGGTTACTTAATAATGTTCTATTTTCTCCCCCTTTCTTTTGTTTACTTCCTTTGCATATATATATATATATATATATATATATATATATATATATATATATATGTATATATATATATATTTACATTTAATCGTTTTGTCATTTGAGTTTTCCAGCAAAAAAAAATTATAATTGAGTCTAGTGTGTAAATTACTACATTATTTGTTATTATCATTATTATTATTATTATTATTATTATTATTATTATTATTATTATTATTATTATTATTATTATTATTATTAACACTTTGACTGCCGGGACACGTCTTTTCACGTCTTTGCTAGCCATGCTAAAGTTGCCGGGGGACGCTGTACAGCGTCCTTATATCAATATTTCAAAAATCTGCGATCGGATTCATATTCCCCCTCCGCTGGCCTGAGATCCACCAGCAGGACCCACTGAGCTCTCTGGCGGTTCAGGAGCGGCATCTGGTGGCCGATCGGCGCAATCGCCACACAGGATGTTGAATAGAGGTTGTCATGACGACGTAGTACTTCCGGGCGCTCGCTATGGTTCATGGGACTCTGGCTCGTCACGCTACACGGTGATCGATTGGCAATAACTCGATAAACAACATGATTTGGACGTATATACCATTATACAAGCTGGAGATGGACCGGGTAAAAATATATCCCATAATGATAAAATTTCTACTCGACGATGATCGCCCAACGGCGCGCGGAGACTGGGGTGAGTTTTAGCGTGTAACGTTACCGTCTTAGATACTAACTGCTATTATCAACATTTGACCCACATTAGATGATTGGTATAACGCTGCCCACGGAATTATAAACGCCCCCTCGCCCATCCGGTCAACATCAGATGACGTGTAGTAACTTCTAGAAGTACGTCTAGTTGGAATTTTTTATATCGCGCTGATTGCCATCAAACTGTATTTCATCATCAATATAATGCATTTGGGGCTATATATCACGTTCTGGAGAAAGCTGCAGAAAGAGATGAAAACATACTTATACATTAGACCATACTTTACTATGAATATGTGAATGAAAAAGTTTAACGTTGCTACACAATGAACAATACATATAGGACTTTGAATGGGCCCTAATAATGGCAATGTAGCAATAGAATTTAAAAAGTTATAGCCCTGCAAAGAAGGGGACTTTCTCCATAGACAAATAGCGCTGGCAATCTATGGTATATCATTAATTTAACCCAAGGCAACCAAAGTGTTAATTACTTGTTTTCTTCCTGTTTTTTTTCGATTCATTATTTGTTTTTCCATTACTAAAATTCTCCTCAAACTAAATGTACTATAGTTTAGTATATAAACACTTGCAATAACAAAATACTTAACAGATGATAGACAATATCACACATTCATAGTCACCCTATTTTGATGGTTAAATAAAATGCTACTAGGCGATATTATCACTCAGTACTATTTATTATTGCTGTTTCTTATTTGTTTTTACTTTTACTCAAGAACACCAATTATTTAATGGTGATACCAACAAAGTAAAAGTAATTGTCATACTTTTGGCCAATACTCCTTTTATTTTTACCTGCTGCTCTTCATAGTTATTTTTTTTTTCTTCAGTTATTCTTTTCTTTTTTTTCTTTTATCTTAACCACCATCTGCATAGTCCATCATAGGATTAATCTGGGTGGTGTAGTTCTGCGAGGTCTCTCTGTGCAGAGGGACATAGTTAAGCTATCTAAGATACTTATTAATTGGATAAACACAACGTTTTTTTTTGTTTTTGTTTTTTAACATTATTTTTATCAATTTGACAAATGTCATAAAGATATATTCCAACTGAATAGTTGCTTAGACACCTGTTAATCAATACTGTTTACTCCAATTGCACAGAGAGCCGACCAGCACACAGCCACCCACTGGGACATGAGGAGATGAGCTTCCTTTTGCAGCTATGTCACAACCCTGTGTTAGATATACAGGGTGGGGAGGATCTACGTGGGAGGGGCACCAATCACCTTTGTTTTTTCTTGTTTTTTTTGTTTTGTTTTTGAAGTTTTTGTACTGTTTTTTTAAATTTCTTACAGATTTTTTTTTTGTTAAGATGGGGTGGGTTATATGGGCCTTTTTTTCCCTTATGTGCATACTTTGGGCATCTCGTCAACAAAGACCAAATTTGGGTTATCTATTAGTACAGATTCATATACTTTTGAATTATTTTATTTCATATTATAAATGTCGTCTTTAGCTATTTTTTCATGGAACGTTAAAGGTCTTAACAATTCCATTAAAAGGGCTAGCTGTCTTGATACTATATCAAGAAATCGAGTTGAAATATGCATGTTTCAAGAAACGCACTTGCTTGAAAGAGATATGCACAAATTAGAAAATCAGCGTTATAAAGTGGCTTCTTCTGCTTCAGCTTTGAATAAAACCAAAGGGGTTGCTATAATCATTGATAAAAAATGCAAAATTACCATCATAGGCAAAGGCAGTGATCAAGAAGGAAGAATAGCTTTTCTAAAATGTATTCATAATGGTAAAAAAATTGCGTTTATTAATGTCTATGCACCCAACTGTTATGAACCAGACTTTTTTCAATGATTGAATAAAATCCTAATGGAACTAGCTGATTTCCAGTTGATTATTGGGTCGGATATGAATTCTGTTTTGGATCATACCTGGGATAAATCAAAAGCAGTTAATCATAATGCTCGCTCGACAAACGCTTTAAAGCACTTGCTATCTGACTTTAATCTTATTGATATTTGGCGGGTTCATAATCCAGGCAACAGGGAGTATACTTTTTTCTCTAATAGACATCTATCATTTTCCCGTATTGATTTAATTTTAATATCAGCATCTTTATTTTCAGACGTAAAAAAAAATGAAATCCGACCTATGAGTTTATCAGATCACCATGCCTATTTCTGTCAATTTCAATTCAGCCAGGCTAAGAAAAAGGCCACAAGATGGCGCTTTAACTGCTCTTTATTGGATAATCCAGTATTCTGTGAGAAATTTCAGTCTGAGCTAGCCCAATTTTTTATGTTTAATAATAACTCTGTGGATGATTTCAGGATACTTTGGGACGCTACTAAAGGCTTTGTCAGAAATAATGCTATTACTTTCTCTTCAAGTCTTAATAAATCTCAGCTAAAACGAATATCGGAATTAGAAACCATGCTGTCTACCTTGGACCTATCTCAACAGAGGCATTACTCTCAATAGACTGCCGCCACACTAGCCAATGTTAAGAGTGAACTAAACGTCTTATCAGGAAAAGAGCCGAATCCTCCATCCATAAAGGTAGAGTAAACCAATACTTTCATGGTAGTCGACCAAGTCAAATATTGGCCAACAAACTACGCAATAGTGATCTTGTAGGAAATATTACTACTGTTACATCAGAAAATGGTGAGCTGCTTACAGATCCAAAATTAATCAATACAAGATTTGCTAAATTTTATAATGATTTATATACTACAGAAGGCGAGCGTCCCTCTGAAGAGATTGAATCCTTTTTAAGTGGCCTTAACCTCTCTGTTTTGTCACCAGTTGAATCAAGTTTAATGGGTGCTCCTATATCATTGCAAGAACTCAAAACATCTCTGGAAACTATGAATAAAGGCAAGTCTCCAGGGTGGGATGGCATTCCCCCAGAATTTTATTTGCGGTTCTGGGACGTCTTAGGCCCGCTACTACTTGAGATGATTAATATATCCATATCTAAAGGCTCCTTAGGGAGAGACGTGAATGTGTCCCTAATCTCTCTTTTATTAAAAAAAGGTAAAGATCCAAACCAGTGTTCTAATTGGCGCCCTATTTCTTTAATTAATACAGATGCCAAACTATTTTCTAAAGTATTATCTTGCCGTCTTGAAAAGTTTTTACCTAAACTGATTCACCCAGATCAAAGTGGTTTTGTTAAAAAAAGGCTTTCGTCTGATAATTTGCGACGTCTCCTTCACATTGTCAACTCCGCCTCTCAAGCTAAAGTGTCGTCAGCTGTTCTCTCTGTTGACGCAGAGAAGGCCTTTGACCGTCTGGAGTGGACCTATCTTTGGGCTGTACTGAAACATATGGGACTAGGTCAAAATTTTATAAATATGGTAAAAATAATATTTTCTAATCCATCAGCCAGTGTCATAACCGGAGATATTAGTTCTCCTCCTTTCAAAATCACTCGTGGAAGTAGGCAAGGGGATCCGATCTCTGCAAGCTTGTTTATTTTATCCCTTGAACCTTTAGCCCAAGCTATACGGCAATCAGAAAACATTAAGCCAATCTCTGTAAATTCTACTGATCATCATATTTCGCTTTATGCGGATGACATCTTGTTATATATGGAGAATGTATCTCAGTCTCCCTCAAGCCTCCTGAAAATCTTTGAAAAATTCAGTTCAATTTCAAGTTATAAAATAAACTGGACCAAATCAGCACTAATGTACCTAAGAACCACTCCTAACTCTGTGCTTGACCATGAGATCCCGGTTGTAACACAATTTAAATATCTTGGTATTGATATATTTCCTTCAATTGAAAAAATTGTGTCCGTAAACTACAATAGAACTATTAGGTCAATCATAAATGATCTCAATCGATGGTGTAATATACCCGTCTCCCTTTCCGGAAGAGTCTCTATTATCAAAATGAACATATTACCTCGAGTAAACTTCTGTAGTTCCATGATTCCTATTGCCCCACCTGTTGCTCATTGGGAAAATTTACATAGAGCAGTCTCAAAATTTATATGGCGAGGCAAGCGAGCTCGGGTTAAACTTACTACCTTACAAAATGAGCGGCAATCTGGTGGTTTAACTGTGCCAAATTTTAAGTTATATTTTCAAGCGTTATCATTTCGTCCTCTGTTGAGTTGGTTTAATTTAAATTCTGAGGCCCCCTGGCTTAATATTGAAAAACATATTGTGGCGCCGATTCGTTTACAAGACATTGTCTTTACAGATATTTCACTAAAGCAATGTAGATTACGTTATGGTCCGATAATAGCGCATGCCATATCTTTATGGCGCAAATATGAAAAGTTACTTAATTGGGATACTAAGTGGCATGAACAGACTCCCTTATTTCATAACCCGTTTTTGCTTAGCGGAGGCCGCAGTTTTGTATCTCAATCATGGTCCAACTGTGGCATTCATGTACTTGGCGATGTTATGGAGGACAATGGTCTAAGAACATTCTCAGATCTGAAAGAGTCATATAACTTACCTGGCACCTCCTTTTTTTATATTTACAGCTCCGCTCGGCTATGCGAGCCTATGGAGTTCCATGGACCAAACCAACTACTCACCCGTTAATTACTTTCTCTAAAAAAACTGCAGGTCTCTCCAAAGGACAAGTCTCTATAATGTATAAAGATCTATCACAAAGATGTACTTCGTTAATACCTGTTATCCAATCGTGGAGCACAGAATTGGGATTAGAACACCATCACTCTATCAATTGGACCAGAGTTTGGGGAAATGTTACTATGGCATCACGAAACCCAAATCATCAGCAGATTCATTTCAATTTTGTCCATAAAACATATTTAACCCCCCAGAAAGCTTATAGAATGAGACGTGCTATGTCACCAAACTGTACACTTTGTTCTCTAAATACGACTGGTACTTTTACACATATGATGTGGGAATGCCCCACAGTTAAAAGTTTCTGGGAACAGATAACTAATTATCTATCTAAAGTATTACAAAAACATATTCCCTGTTGTCCCAAATTACTTCTCCTTAATGATGATGATTCTTTAGCTTTAAAAGGGGAACTCCAACATTTTGGGAAATTAGCTTATTTAACATCTTCCCTGGAGTTAGACAAGAAGATACATACCTTTTTTGTCTCTGTGCGTGCATTTTAGCTTTGGGAATAGACGCTCCGTTAGCATAGCTTAACTTCATCACTGGAAGTGAGGCAGGACAGTACAGTGCCTTACAGTGTATTGCAAGGTCTGACATTGACCAAATTTGATATGCATGACCTTGGTGGGCTCTAGGTCAACTCCTGAAAAGGGGGTCAATGTCAGACCTTGCAATCAAAAGTTAGGGGGCGCACTGAAATTATGGCAAGGGTTATTAGCCCCCTAACTTTTGATTGCAAAGTCTGACATTGACCCCCTTTTCAGGAGTTGACCTAGAGCCCACCAAGGTCATGCATATCAAGTTTGGTCAATGTCAGACCTTGCAATACACTGTAAGGCACTGTAAGGCTACTGTCCTGCCTCACTTCCAGTGATGAAGCTAAGCTATGCTAACGGAGCGTCTATTCCCAAAGCTAAAATGCACACACAGAGACAAAAAAGGTATGTATCTTCTTGTCTAACTCCAGGGAAGATGTTAAATAAGCTAATTTCCCAAAATGTTGGAGTTCCCCTTTAAGTATTGTTCAGAGACGATTTTGGCTGGCAGGAAGTACTGCTGCAAAAAAAAAATTGGCGCTGCGATGGCAAGCTCCACACTCTCTGCCCTTTAATCACTGGAAACAGTTATTAGCTGATGTTGTAACAATGGAGCTTTCTACAGCTAGATTAAATGGGGCAAGATATCAAACAATAGATAGCTGGAACCATATTCTCTATCAAGTTAGGACCTTCAATATATAGCTAGCAGGACATAACTAATTATATCTGTACAATTCCTTTTAGTTTTTTTTATTTTCTTGGTCTTTGTTGAAATTTTTGTTCAATTAATTTTCTTCTCAGGCCTATGACGGGGTGGGTTGGGGGGGGGGTTACTATTATTATTATTATTATTATTATTATTATTATTATTATTATTATTATTATTATTATTATTATTTTATTTATTTTGTCAACGGTGGTTGGTGCAGGGGTTAGGGGGTAGGAGTTTTTTATTTTAAATGAGGCAAGGGGCAAGCCAATGCATGTAATTGGCAAATAATTTAAATGTATGTTTTTATGTGCATTATATGTGCATTGTATGTGCATTATATATCCTGCCTTTTCTTCCAAAAAATGAAATAAAAATATATAAAAGAAAAAAAAAAAAGAAAAAAACCTGTGAACTTTGGAAATTACTCAATAATCAACTAGGCTGCAATAAAAAACTTAAAACCAGATTTTCAAACATAAACATAAAGACGGACAACACGCTCATCACAGACAAGCTGGATGTGGCCAATTACTTTAAAATGTTCTTCACAAACATAGCCACAACACTGGTAAATAAACTACCCACCCACTCAGGGCATTTTGGGGTAGAACACATCATAGCCTACTATAATAACCTAGGGGTCCGCAAAGACGATTTCAAACTAGAAATGGTAACAGCTGAGGTACTCAAAAAACTGAGCGCCCTCCAACCTAACAAGGCCACTGGCCATGACAATATCCCCTCCAAATTCCTCAGAGACTCAGCAGCCGCCATCACCCCAGTCATCACACATAATAAACCTCTCCATAAAACAGGGACACGTACCCAAAGACTTCAAAATTGCAAGAGTAACCCCCCTGCACAAAAAGGGCAGCAAGTTAGACCCAGGCAACTACCGCCCTGTTTCTATTCTTACCTCCATCTTGAAAGTATACAAACAGGTCGAAAAGTACCTTGCGGAAAGAAATCTAATCTTCGAATTCCAATCTGGCTTCAGAACATCCCACTCCACTGACACATGCCTTCTCTATTTGAACGACCACATGAAACAAGAGGTGGACGCGGGCAAATACTGCGGCATGGTCATGCTGGACCTACAAAAGGCCTTCGACACTGTCAATCACTCCATTCTGATTGACAAGCTAAAAGCAATTGGTTTATTCTGCAACGGGTCCAATGCATCTAACCTGCTTTGCAATCCTCGCCACTCCATTATGCCCACGTCACGTTAAAGATCGAAGATAACGTTATGTTAGCGTAAGCTAACAAGCTAACCCAGAGCCATAGGCAGAGAGAAGTGGGGACTGGTTAGGAGGGTGCATTCTCGGGATAGCCCCACTAACAGGATCTGGCCGGTACTGCACCTTAATACAGCTCTGACAGTGAATAGGATATTAATATCAAAAAAAATAAATGAACCAAAAACAGTGAACAGGAGGAAAACAATATTGTTTTTCATTTAAATGTCTGGAAGAGCTCAAAAATAAAAATGTCAAATGATATTTCCATTGCCTTTTTTTTGTTGATTTAAATGTTACTGATTGTGTTAAATGGGCATATAATATCATCTCATATCGATCGCAGGCACCTGAATCGAATCGTATCGTATCGTGGCAGACTGTGTGATATCGGATAATATCGTATCGTTGTCCAAAGAATCGATATCGTATCGTATCGTGATGAAACTGGTGATTCCCACCCCTACAAGCTATTGCATCAAAGTTACTACTTATGATTAGGCCTAACAAAAATAATGGTTTGTTTCCGGTTGCTGACCGACCCTGCCGATTTAGGTGCGACTCAATATATTTTATGAGTTTAAAAAAAAAAATTATATAAAAAAAAGAAAAAAAATCATTTTTTTTTTTTTTTTTTTTTATAAAGTTTCATAGACATCTTAGTCAAACAGGGAGCGAAATTAACTTTTTGACTCACCGGCCAGTGGCGGGTAGATGGGAAGAATCTACCCGCCAAGCATATTTCTTACCTGCCAAATTTTTTTGATTAAAAAAAAATATATATATATTTTATATAAAAAACATTTTTTTAAATAAAATATATATTATATAATCATACTTGTATTATCTGCGAGACATCGCCACCATGCAATAAGTCAAAATGCTCGCTATCTGCAAACAGCTCCACTGTCTGTGTGTATACTTGAGTAGCCTCCAGCTCCAGCAAGGATTCTCCGGCGATGCAGCTAGACCCTATACTAATACTCTACATTCAGCATGCAAGGATTCTCCGGCGCTGCAGCTGGACCCTATTGGTATAATATTGCGGTTCTTTGGTCTAATCACATTCATCAAGCCCTCAGCTAGAATACGCATTGAATCAATGTTATAAGACATTGATATCAGGAGCTATCTGTAGCTACTGCTAGCCCGCTAGATAACGTTAAGACAATTTTAGTTTACTGGGACATATAGATCTAACCATTCTGAGAGCTTAACGTTAGCACTAGATGCTGCGGGCGAGCTGCTATCATTCTGAGAGCTTAACGTTAGCATTAGATGCTGTGGGCGAGCTGCTATCATTCTGAGAGCTTAACGTTAGCACTAGATGCTGCGGGCGAACTGCTATCATTCTGAGAGCTTAACGTTAGCACTAGATGCTGCGGGCGAGCTGCTATCATTCTGAGAGCTTAACGTTAGCACTAGATGCTGCGGGCGAGCTGCTATCATTCTGAGAGCTTAACGTTAGCAGTGGCACTAGAGCTGCGGGCCGCTCGTGTTGATACGAGCAGAAGCCAATAGTATCCCGCTGCAGGGCTGGCCCGGCTGGGCGGATATGACTTGTTGCCAAGTTTTTTTTCAAAATAAGAATATCATATGAACCGAATGCTGCTAACTGCCGGAGCCATCGATATTATGACTCTAGCTGCGCTTGGGCCGGAAATGAGACCCGCACAGATTTTCAAAATAAGAGTATCGTTATGAACTACACGTCTACACGCCACACGGCGGGCAGGGCTCTCAGTGGCAAGCGCCAAAGGTAAAAACTGAGCGCCCCTGGCGGGCGGCGGGCTTTAATTTCGCCCCCTGTAGTCAAACCTTTAGTATTATGGATATTAAACATGCTGGCAGAGTACATGCATCCATGTTGTTGTGAACATTTTAATTAAATAAAGAAATTCCCTATCCATAGTCACCGTGGGAAAGAATAATAAAAAAAAAAAATCCCTACCTACCCATGGCCTAACTGACAACCAACAGGAAACAAACGATATCTTTTTTTATGCCTTAACAAGGCATTCGTTTTGTGGCATTAACGTTATATTTAGTGTTACACGTTCAATAACATCAGCATATTATTTACCCGAACGTAGCAAGCATACTCGTTCATACTAGCTCAGTTCCTTCCGTTGCTCATAGAGCCCTGAGTTTTACCCATTCTGCAATCTGTTAATAAAGTTTTCAATCAGACACATGTATAGAAAGGCTTTGTTTTATTATAACATTCGTTGGAGTCAAATCATTATGCCTCTTTTAAGTCATCCTGCGGAGCTAAAAGCTAAACGTCGGCCGCGCCGCCGTTTGTTGTTGTTGTAGAATACCTCTCGTCAAAATCAATGGCGGACAAAAGCGGAAGTAAAAAATGTATATGCGCTTGCCGATTGGTGGTAACAGCAGAGGCGGGTGCAAGCGGTGTGTGACGTAATTGGCAGAATCGACTGTCAATCAAAATTTCATTGGTTGAGACTCTGGTTGAGACAATAGTATCCAGCTGCAGCCCGTTAGACCATACTGGTAGAACTAGTATCTAGCTGCAGCCCGACAGACCATACTGGGAGAGAGATAATGCTATTTAATTGATGTTTCCTTTTTTTAAGTAAGTAAAGAGGCCTATGTTCATATCGGTGAGCACAATTTGTAAGACAAATATACAGTAGTTTCATAAAAAAAAAAAAGATTACAAAAAAAGTATATATATATATATTTAAAAAAAAATGCCACAAATATCGGTATCGGCCGATTGTGCTAGTTGAACAATCAGTATCATGGCAAATTTTCATATCGGTGCATCCCTACTGACAACAAACTATCATTACACATGGGCAAAACAGAGTCCATTCTCTTCGGTTCAAATAACAAACTCAGCAAGACCGACGGCTTCTCAGTTACAGTGGGTGACAATATTGTCACAAGGAAAGATGAAATTACCTACCTGGGTTCCATCCTAGAGGCAAATCTTTCCTGTGACAAAATGGCATCCAATGTAATAAAAAAAGTCAACCAACGAACTAGATTCTTGTACCGGATCTCCTCTCGTAAACAAGAATACCCTGAAGACTCTGGCAGGAGCACTCATCCAAGGGTACTACGACTAAGGGCTGTACGCTAAGCTTTTTCACTAGGGGCACACTTGCCCCTAAATGAGAAATTTAGGGGCAAACAATATTTTTTAGGGGCAAATTTTTAAATAACTATTTTACCATTATAGTAGGGCTGGGCGATATGGCCTCTAAATGATATCGCAATATTTTGACATTTCCTCTAAAGCACTTAAAAATGCTTGATTTAACCCTTTGATGCATACAGTCACGCCAATATGATGATTATAATAAGTCCCTGCAACATATGTTTGCATTATTAAACCATGAAGATGCTTTAAAAAATAATTTAATGAAAATGTACTAAGAGTAGTCTACTTACTGACACACTAATAAAAAAAATTATTTACATCTAAGACAATTTATATAAAAACTCTTGGGTGCCTTTTACACAGTACTGTGTTTTCTATCCACTTTAGCCAAACACACACACACACACACACACACATATATATATATATACACACACACTACTGTGAGAAAATAATAATCACACAGACTTAATGATTTTAGAATATTTCAGATAATGAAATTAAATGTTTATATCATCAACTATCCAGTTAGTATTTATACTGTGTGTAACATTTGGCTACTTTAAATTATTGAATGTAGAGAGAGAGCGAGAGAGAGAGAGAGAGAGAGAGAGAGAGAGAGAGAGAGAGAGAGAGAGAGAGAGAGAGAGAGGGGGCGAGAACGAACAAGAGAGCCAGCCCCCCCCTTCGCGTTTTGATAGTCTAAGCTGCCGTAGGTGATGACGTCACACTCGAATGTAAACAGGAAGAGATGGAGACACACGGAGATGGAAATTCAATGATATACAGAAATGAATAACCAATAAATATGAAGTTATGTTTAAACTTCTGTTGTCAAGCGTTGTCAATATAACCCACCCCTTTCCTCACGAATGGAACTAGTCTTGTGGAGTCCGCTTTGACCGTTTTCCAGGGTTAGCAGAGATCGCTAGTTAGCTTAGCATAATCCTAATGGTAACCTTGGTTAGAAGCTACCGTTAGCTCATTGCTCGTGTCAATTAAATTGCATGTTATTAAAGGTCCGCGCTGGTCTGTCTAATTAAATTACAACCGCAACATTATATTGCACTGTACAGCCCTGGTTGTAGGCTAATGTTTTACTACAATTTGTATGGATTAATTTAGGAGTGAAATGCGAATGAAGGGTTGAAATTACCACTCGCAAGCTTGCCCCCAGATATTATTTTAAACTCGCACGGACCAAATTAGGGGGCAATTTGCGATCATATCATCGCAGTGTACAGGCCTGACTATGCTTGCACCTCATGGTACCAAAGCACCTCAAAGGCAAACAAGATTACAAACATCACAAAACAAACTGGTCAGACTACTACTTGACCTTACCCCTAGAACCCACCTCACCCCTGCCCACTTTGACAACCTAGGATGGCTTAGAGTAGACGACAGAGTACAGCAACTTGCAATGGGCCTGGTCTACAAGATACACTATACGACTAAGGTACCCATGTACATGTCAACAGGGACCGAAACTAGAGAGCGCCACCCGCCATTTGCGCTCAGTTTTTACGTTTGGCGCCTCCCACTGAGAGGTCTGACCGCCATGTGGCGGGCAATCAAATAGTCATGTGAAAACCGAAAATCATGATCCAATTCTTTAGCGGAGTTCTCACTCGCTGTCTCAGCACAGACATGCAGCGCACCGCGCACTGCTGCTGCTGCTACCCCCTCCCCACCTGTTTCTGTATGCCTGCATGTAAACAGAGGCTATTGCCTCCGAGTCACCGTGACGTTAGTTAGCACTGCTGCTGCTCCTACCCCTGTATGCCTGCATGTAAACAGAGGCTATTGCCTCAGAGTCACTGTGACGTTAGTTAGCACTGCTGCTGCTGCTCCTACCCCTGTATGCCTGCATGTAAACAGAGGCTATTGCTTCCGAGTCACCGTGACGTTAGTTAGCACTGCTGCTGCTGCTCCTACCCCTGTATGCCTGCATGTAAACAGAGGCTATTGCCTCACCGTGACGTTAGTCTAGTCAGTGTGGGACCTTCGTGAGATAATGTTAGCTACCGTTACAAAATGACCCAGTCAACTATTAACTTAGTTTAATACATGAGGCATTGTGTAACGTTATCCAGCCGGCTAGCTACTGATAGCTCCAGACATCAACAAATCCTCCAGCAATAGTCCAGTGCATAATACCTCCGTTGGCTAGGTAGCTCACTAGTCACTACGAAATGTCGCAGTAAACTAAATAGTTCACTGAGGCGTTGTCCCAACGCCATCCAGCAGTAGCTACAGATAGCTCCTGGCATCAATGTCCTACAACAACAACATGCGTATTCGAGTCCCTGGCTTACATCGCATGAGTGAGGGCTGCTGATAGGGTCCAGCTGTAGCTCAGGAGAATCCTTTTGCATGCTGAATGTAGCGTTTAGGGTCCAGCTGCAGCGCCGGGGAATCCTTGCTGGAGCTGGAGGCCACTCGAGTATACACACAGACAGTGGAGCTGTTTGCAGACAGCGAGGTGGCGATGTCTCGCAGATAACACAATCACAAGTATGATTATATAATATATATATTTTATTAAAAAGAAATGTATATAAAATAATAATAAAAAAAGATTTTATCAAAAAAAGGTTGGCAGGTAAGAAATATGCTTGGCGGGTAGATTCCTCCCATCTACCCGCCACTGGCCGGTGAGTCAAAAAGTTAATTTCGCTCCCTGCATGTCAAAATACTTCCCAAAAGGTCAGTGAATACCACGACCACAACACCAGAGGAAGCTCAACAAATCATGTTAAACCCAGATTCGGCTCAAACAAGGGACTAAACACGTTTCGCAATTATGCCACATCATCAATGTGGAACGCCCTACCCAAAGCTGTAAAGGAATGTGAATCCCTACCCACATTCAAAACCGGTCTTAAAGAGCACCTACGGGAGGCTGCAATTCAAAACTGGCCACCGTAAATGTCCGAACCCCCCACCCCCTCTTAATAGACAGCCTCCTCCCCACCGCATGTACATATTCTCTCCCCGCCGGCGCCGTATGTATATTTCTCTCCCACCCACCCACCCCCTCCTAATGTACAGTCCCCTCCCCATCATATGTATATACTCTGTCAGGATCTATGGGTAATAGGGGTGTAACGGTACACAAAATCCACGGTTCGGTACGTACCTCGGTTTTGAAGTCACGGTTCGGTATTTTTTTCGGTACAGTGGGGGGGGGGGGGATACAAAAAAAATTGCTTTTCATTTATCTATTTATTTAAAGGATAACTCCACTATTTTGGGAAATTAGCTTATTTAACATCTTCCCTGGAGTTAGACAAGAAGATGCATACCTTTTTTGTCTCTGTGCGTGCATTTTAGCTTTGGGAATAGATGCTCCGTTAGCATAGCTTAGCTTCATCACTGGAAGTGAGGCAGGACAGTAGCCTTACAGTGCCTTACAGTGTATTGCAAGGTCTGACATTGACCAAACTTGATATGCATGACCTTGGTGGGCTCTAGGTCAACTCCTGAAAAGGGGGTCAATGTCAGACTTTGCAATCAAAAGTTAGGGGGCTAATAACCCTTGCCATAATTTCAGTGCGCCCCTAACTTTTGATTGCAAGGTCTGACATTGACCCCCTTTTCAGGAGTTGACCTAGAGCCCACCAAGGTCATGCATATCAAGTTTGGTCAATGTCAGACCTTGCAATACACTGTAAGGCACTGTAAGGCTACTGTCCTGCCTCACTTCCAGTGATGAAGCTAAGCTATGCTAACGGAGCATCTATTCCCAAAGCTAAAATGCACGCACAGAGACAAAAAAGGTATGCATCTTCTTGTCTAACTCCAGGGAAGATGTTAAATAAGCTAATTTCCCAAAATAGTGGAGTTATCCTTTAACTGTATTAAACAATATAAAACGAATTGGCCATAATTGACTGAGCTTAGGTTGATCACATGATGTACTCGAGTACTCATGGAGGAAAACGCTGTACAAAATAAACGTCTTTTCCGGTGTTTTAGACTTTTATTTTGAAGCCCACCGACCGGAGCGGAAGTATTGTTGTTATTATCCTAGCTGCCTAGCAGAACGTATTGAGCGGACAACTTGTCTCGTCCGGTTCTGTGTTTTTGAGCTAATGATAAAACAAATGTTGATTGTTGGTGAACAACTAACTTTAGGTTAGTTTTAACGTTAGCTACTAACGTTAGATGCAGCTACTTCAGGCAATCAACGATGAGGAGGAAGCGTCAAAGCCGTATAGAATAGCCCCGTGTGCGTACTTAGGCACGACTCGAAACGACCTGTTATAATAAATGTAAGGCTGTCAAATATATCGCGTTAATATCGCGTTAACTCCCGATTCTATTAATGCCACTAATTTTTTTAACTCAAGATTAACTAAAAAAAATTTTTTTTTTTTTTTTTTTACTAGACTTCACTCAGGTGTATTATTGATGCTCTCATTGATACTATGTTTGTTTCTGAAGTGTGTGTGTGTGTGTGTGTGTGTGTGTGTGTGTGTGTGTGTGTGTGTGTGTGTGTGTGTGTGTGTGTGTGTGTGTGTGTGTGTGAGATATAGAGAGAGAGGGGGGTGAGAGATGAGGAAGGGGCAAAAGAGAAAAAGAGCTGGGAGAGTGTGTGTGTGAGGGAGAGAGGGGGGTGTGTGATTAATCAGCCCTTGTGTGTGTGAATGTAACAAGTTCCTAACGTTTTCTTTCCCCTATTATTTCATGCACACTTTATTCATTGTTTTAAATTATTATTTTCTTTTAAGTTATTTTGTGCATCACTCTGTTTTGAATTTGATGCAAATTTGTAATGCATGAGGGTCATCCTTTTGTGTTAAATGGCTGCACAAAGCAAGCATTTGTTGACTCGCATGTTGATAGTTGATAGTTGAGAGTATTAAAACTTGGAACTTGAAAAAGATCTGTTTAAGGTAAAAAAAAATTAAAAATAAAAATGCGATTAATTTGCGATTAATCGCGAGTTAACTATGGACAATCATGCGATTAATCGAGTTAAATATTTTAATCGTTTGACAGCACTAAATAAATGTATTCATGTTTAACTTGTCCCCGTGTCCAGTCCTTTGACTAGCCCCACCCGTTCATTGTAAACAATGATGCATGTAATTGTATTAACATTATTGTGTGTTGTAGGCAGCTATGCTATACATTGTATTTCTTTGTTAGCTATTTAGCTAATATTGAATAGCATCAACGACGCTAGATCTTTAATCTTTATTTAGCAGTCCAGTTTCTCCGGGCAGTAGCGAGTAACTACTTGGGTCTAAAAATAGCTAGCCTACACTACAAAGAACGCTACTTTTAAAAGGAGCAACACTATTGAGAAATGTAGTTAAGCTATGTGCTCACAGGAGCTCCCGTGCTGTGCTCTAGTAACGTCAGCGGCCCGCCTCCCCACACGACCGGTTAGTTGTGCACGTTATATTAGGGCCGGGGGGATTTATGTTCCGCAAAAAAAGTTTCCATACAGTTGCAATCGCTCGGTGCACAGCCCGTACTGTACCGGAGGACCACATTGAGGCGGTACAGTACGTATCCGCGTACCGTTACACCCCTAATGGGTAACAGTACTGTATATTTTAATAGCGTTTATGTCACAAATGTATCAGTACTAAATACCTGTATGTCCCTATGCCATAAATGTCATGTATGTTGTGTATGTCATAAATGTCAATATGAATTGAAAATGGGGGACCCTGATGTAAACAAGACAAACGTCTTTCTCTGGTCTGCATCCCCTTAACAATTGTGTATTGAGCCGTACTGTATTGTACCCATTCTGCAATATGTTAAATAAAGTTTTCATTCATTTAAAGAGGACTGTTGTTTATCGTGCCATCAATCATTGGAATAACTGCCCACTGAACATAAGTAAATTGAATAGCAAAGTGTCTTTCAAATACCACCTGAGAATGCACTACTTAAATGTGAGCAAAATATTCTGATGTTGATAAAGACAGATAAAGACAGCTACAGTGTTTTACTGTTTTTAGATTATCATTGTTAATTAAGTGAATTGTGATTGTCATATGCATCTCATGTATTATGTTTTTGTTGTCTTTCTGTGTGGACCCCAGGAAGACTAGCTCGCCACTTAGGTGGCAGCTAATGGGGATCCTTTTAAACAATAAACAATAATCCTAAAACTATGAAGCCCTAGTGTAATTCCCTTTTATGCGATGATGACAGTCAGCAACACGTTCTTTATAGTACTGGTGGGATTTCTTTAGTAAACATTTAGTTAGCAGCACTTAGCTCCATGGCTTGGGCCTACACATAGCTAACAACCACAACACCAAAAACGTACCTTATTGGCTGCATGAAATAAGAGAGGACATTATGGGGACTGTATCATCTTCTTGACCTTGTAACAATGACAATAAAGATCATTCTATTCTATTCTATTGACCTTATGAACTCTTTACAAGAAGAAGTGAAACTATCTCTTTACAAGAAGAAGTGAAAATCTCTTAAATCCGCGGAGATTTTGACATGCGTGCGTCGGCATAAAAAGTCCCCGGACACTGTGGGCTGCAACCATTAGTTCCCCCATTAAACTCAATAGTATCCAGCTGCAGCCGAACAGACCGCAGCGCTTACAAGCCCCGCACATACAAGCCCCGCACATAGCAACCCCTCCCTTCCATTGGCTGATTTTGGTCACGTGATTTTGGGTCACGTTGCACTGCGGGATTGATTGATTGATTGATTGAAAACTTTATTAACAGATTGCCGTATGATTTGGGTCACGTTGCATTGCGGGATTGATTGATTGATTCATTGATTGATTGATTCATTGATTGAAAACTTTATTAACAGATTGCCGAATGGGTACACATGACCACAGGCCCTGATTGATTGATTGAAAACTGTATTAACAGATTGTAGAATGGGTACACGTGACCTGACCGATTGATTGATTGATTGATTGATTGATTGAAAACTTTATTAACAGATTGCAGAATGGGTACAGTGACCGATTGATTGATTGATTGATTTATTGATTTATTGAAAACTTTATTAACAGATTGTATAATGGGTACAGTGACCGATTGATTGATTGATTGATTGATCGATTTATTGATTGATTGATTGAAAACTTTATTAACAGATTGCCGAATGGGTACACGTGACCACCACAGGCCCTGATTGATTGATTGAAAACTTTATTAACAGATTGTAGAATGGGTACACGTGACCTGACCGATTGATTGATTGATTGATTGATTGATTGATTGATTGATTGAAAACTTTATTAACAGATTGTAGA
This sequence comes from Notolepis coatsorum, assembly GCF_963971535.1. Classification (NCBI taxonomy): domain Eukaryota; kingdom Metazoa; phylum Chordata; class Actinopteri; order Aulopiformes; family Paralepididae; genus Notolepis; species Notolepis coatsorum. Next base: position 118,050,393 of record NC_140176.1, read on the forward strand.
ATGGGTACACGTGACCTGACCGATTGATTGATTGATTGATTGATTGATTGAAAACTTTATTAACAGATTGCAGAATGGGTACAGTGACCGATTGATTGATTGATTGATTGATTTATTGAAAACTTTATTAACAGATTGTATAATGGGTACAGTGACCGATTGATTGATTGATTGATTGATTGATTGATTGAAAACTTTATTAACAGATTGCAGAATGCAGTACAGCTCAATACACACAATTGTTAAGGGGATGCAGACCATGCAGTACTGTTACATTTGTGACATACAGTAAATATATACAAGGGGGAGGGAACTGTACATTTATGATGAATTGAAAATGGAAGTCTTTCTCTGGTCTGCATCCCCTTAACAATTGTGTGTATTGAGCTGTACTGCAGATATATTTCAATTGCCTTACTTATTTACATAAGTATTATAGGCCTACAGCAGTATTGTACAGACAGTCTGTGTGAAGTCTGTGTGGTTATCCAGCTGCATAAAGGCAGAGCAAGAGGCTCTACAGAGGGTGGTGAAGGCGGCAGGCAGGATTGTCGGGACTCCTCTATCAAACATCACCTCCGTCTTCACCTCCCGCTGCCTCCACCGCTCCAAGTGTATCATCAAGGACCAGTCTCACCCAGCACATCACCTCTTTCAGCTCCTTCCCTCAGGGAGGAGATACCGGTCCATACATGCCAAGAGTTAAATATTTAAGAACAGCTTTTTCCCCCAAGCAGTCAGACTGTTAAACGCTCATTGACTGTCCCCTCACGTGGGTGCATCAAAATACACATTTCCAGCGTATTGATTTGTCTGGGTGCTAAAAGTGTTACCATCCATGTAAAAACAATACATGCAAAATATTTTTGCAATACGAGGTGATTTAGAGGTGGAACGGTACATCAGTACATGCTGTCCTCCCCCAACATGGCCTGCTATTAGTGTCTGTGTGTGTGTGTGTGCGCGAGCGTTAGTCTGTGTGTGTGTGTGTGTGTGTGTGTGTGTCTGTGTGTGTGTGTGAGTTGCAACATTGTTACATCTCGCACCTGCAATTTTTGGGGGGATGGGCCTATAAATAGCTTTGCCTGTGTGGCTCTGCATCGCAGTTTACTCAATTCTGGTCAGTTCTGGTCAGCAATTCATCAGTTTACTCAATCCCTCAATGGAGTCAATGCCACCATCACCCACCACAGGATCCAGCTCTCACAAGATGGCATCGCCGCCCTTAGGCTCCCGCCAGAGCAGCCGCAGCCTGGTCTTAGGTCTGGGCGCCAGCATAACCAATGCAGATGCCATCATCACTGGTGCCAAACTGCCATGTGGTCGCCAGATCTTGCGGTGCATGCTGTACAACTGCGACACGCAACTGCATGCCAAGCGGCCAGGTTTGACCGGAGCCTTGTCACGGTTCCATGCGGCTAAGGACGTTTTGGAGCAGGTGCGGCCATTTTATGGAAAGGCCAATATTCCAATGGTGAGTGATCGTCGAGCATGCGACAAGATGGTAGCTCTTGTCGATGCTAGCAACAAGCTGCGGCACATTCCAAAGGCCAGGCGCTCCAGTGAGGCTACAGCTCGACTGGTGGACGCAATGGAGCACAAGCTGAATGCCACATTCCCGCTGTGGTCTCCAAATGCAGAGGAGCTGATCTGTGATCCAGAGGACATTGCTTTCCTGGCCAGCATGAAGGGCGACAGAGTGGCCACATTTGGAGCATTGGATGCCAATCTGCAATCCAAGTTGAAGCAGCGACAGGAGCGTGAAGCAGCGCAGCAGGCATGCTTTACCAAGGAGCAGCAGGAGATGACTGCGAGGTCCAGCATGGCGGTGGTGTTGGAAAGTGATGAAGACAGCAATGCAGATGAAACAGCTGCTCCACCGGCTGAGAACACACCCACCCGTGAGCGTAAGAAGACTGGCACCACAGCCTTCATTCCATCAGACATTCTCAGCCGGCCGAGTCTTGTGTCACTGGCTACACGGTTGAAGATCACACCAATGCAGCAGGCTGCCTTCACGCGCGGTCTGATCGAGGAATCCGGTGGCAATTCGGCAAAGGTCTCCACATCCTACGCAACAGCAGACAGAGCGAGCCGCCACGTGTTGCAGGCCATCAGTGAGGACCAGCAAGAACAGTGGACACCACCTGCCATGTGCACCTTGCACTGGGACAGCAAGTTGACGCCAATGCTCAACAATGTGCGCCAGTTGGAGGAGCGTCTGACAGTGGTGATCGGAGACGTGGAGCAGCTCAAACTGCTTGGTGTGCCAGCATACATGAAGGGGACTGATGAGGCATGTGGAACGATCATTGCCCGGCTGACATGCAAGCTGCTGCAGGACTGGTGCTGCACTGATCAGGCTGTCAACATGGCATTTGACACCACCGCGTCAAACACTGGCCATCTCACGGCAGCCTGCATTGCCATCCAGCTCTCACTGGGTCGACCACTGCTCTGGTCCGGGTGCCGGCACCACATCGGCGAGGTGCTCCTCAGCCACATCTTCACTGACCTCAAGGTGGAGACGTCACACTCGCCAGAGGTTACATTGTTTACACGTCTGCGCGACAACTGGAACCTGTTGCCACACAAGGACAGCGGCCCATTGGCCCGCTACATTCCTGGCGATGCCGAAACACCGTTCCTGGGCAAGTTGCGTGCTGAACTAATTGTGTGCGCTGCAGGAGTGCTCGACTACAAGCGTGGCGACTATCGCGAGTTCGTGCAGCTATGTCTTGTGTATCTGAGTGCAGACAGTGCAGAGCACACTCCAGTTAACTTCCAACGACCGGGAGCACTGCACAAGGCGCGGTGGATGGCTAAGCTGCTCTACACTCTCAAGCTGGCCTTGATGGAGCAGCACATTGCCTTGCTTCCTCAGGGGACCATCACTACACAGCAGCAGGTGCTGAAGATTTGGGCGTTTGCCAACTTCATCACGCACATCTACGCAACGTGGTGGTTGACCTGCGACACGGCCGTAGATGCGGCATGGAATGACCTTACACTCTACCACAACCTGTACGCATACAAGTCTGTTGACGAGGGCATCGCAGCATCAGCGATTAAGGCGCTGAAGCGGCACCTATGGTACCTGTCAGGCGAGATGCTGCCCCTGGCACTCTTCAGCACCAAGGTGCCAGTTGGCGAGCGGCGCGCACTTGCAGATGCTATATTGGAGCACAAGCCGGCTGATATATCCATGCAAGCCCCACAGCTCCGCTTTGGCACTGGCTTCGGCAAGCCAAAGTTTCCAACCCTCTCGCCGACCACCAGCTTGGCTGACCTTGCCAACCGAGACTGCTGGTTCGGCATGCACCTGCTGCACATCGATCCCGCGTTTCTTTCACTGGATGTAGAGGATTGGGTTACCAGTACAGCATTTCAGATGGGTGCAGTGAATGTACGTGCCATCAATGTTGTGAATGACTGTGCCGAGCGTGGCGTCAAACTGACGTCAGACTTTGTGGCAGCAGCCAGGAGCACCTGCAGAATGTGCTACAGGCAGTTGAGCATGACTGCTCAACACAGCCAAATCTTCGCTGCTGCAAGCGCAAGCTGGACCAGGTCTAGGACTCTAGGATGCTTGAGACATGTTTGAAAGACTATTTCAATGTTGTTATCAAACATTTTGTTCTTAAATGTTAGGGTTAATAAATGTTCTCAAAAACAATTTCTTGCCGTTTTTGAAATTGCCTTGTCATGTTATCTAGTAAAACGCCCAAAAAGGCCAATTTACATGTATTTCACATGCTGTGTGCTACCTCTAAATCTCAACGAATCTCTCCCAAACTTTGCACAGATCATTTTTATGTTTGTCCGAACAGAATGCAACCCCACACAGATTGATATGTTGAGATTACATTTTTGCATTGCAATTTGATGCACCCTAACGTGCACCATGCACTTACCTGGACTTGATAATCACTGTTACCACTCATCATGCACTTTATTTAAAATATTCTGTTATGTACAGTGTTATATGTGTTTCATGTATGTATATATTGTACTACGGTCTGTGGGAGCTCCCCTGAAATTTCACTCACGGTCATATAAGAGTTTTAATGTAGAAGGTTTTATTAATGAAATGTTGGGTATAAACTGGGAGGAGGTATGTTGTGAGGATGACCCAGAGGTTGCACTGGACTTATTTATGTCAGAAACAAATCAGCCCCATGGATAGATAGTAGCTTTTAATGAATTTTAATGAATGAGAGAGACATACTGTAGCCAAAAAAGCATCAGTGTGTTCCAGTTCTGCAGATGACAGACAAAAGTACCGTTCCTTACGTAATCAAGTCACAAAGTTAAATAAGGTGAGAAAAAGGGAATATTTTAAACCATGGTTATATGATGTGAGAAATGATGGTAAAAATCTATGGAATGTTTTAAATCAAATTATGGGTAGAAAATCCAATGTCTGTACACCTTTTGTTGAGTCATATGGAATTGCCCTAACCAAACCATGTGATATTGCCAACCATTTTAATGATTTTTATGCAAGTAAGATATCTCAGCTCAGGCAGGGAATGCACATCTCAAACAATACAAAATCAAATGACATAATTAAGAATATCATAATGAAAGATAAAGGGTGTACATTTGATTTTCAACAGGTTGAGGTTAGTGATATTGAAAGGTTACTCCAGGCTCTACCTGACAGCAAGTTAGCTGGCACAGACAACTTGGATAGTAAATTATTGAGAATTACTGCTACGATCATAGCAAGTCCAGTGTCATATTATTAATAGATGTATACAAGTGGGACTATGTCCAAAGAGATGGAAGGAGGCTAAGGTTACTCCTTTACCCAAAGACTCCAAATCAGTTTTTAATGAGGGCAACTCCAGACCTAATATAGAAAAGATAGAAAGGCTGACAAAGAGAAGAAGAGTGGAGCAGAAGCTGGAGAAAGAAAAAGATGGAAATATTTGAGCATTCTCAGTTTTTTAGAGCCACACTTGCAAGACAGGGAGACCAGCAGCTATTTCAGGGAGATGGAGAGCCAGCAGACTGTGGACTCCTTGCTTGCCTCCATCATATATGTCAGAGGTAATAATTGACTTTAGGGCCTGATCACTTCAGTGCAAGCAGGGAGTAGGAGATGAAGGTTGTTGTGGAATATTCCAATGAGCCAAACAGTGAAGCTGTAGGAATTCAGATCGAGTCAATTTGTATAAAAATATAGAACAGTTTATTTCTGTTTCCATGCCCACAGAAAAGTGCTCAGTTCATCATCAGAGACCAGAATGTCAAATCTCCTTCCTCAACCTTGGCTGTTGTTTATAAGAAGGCCGTCAGACTGTAACCTAGTGTCTTTGCCTAGTATACTAGTTGATCATATATTAACTAGTCAAAAGCTGTACAGAGATTTAACACAGATGGACATAGATAACATTTCCAGTCACAAGGTTTTTATTGTTAAACATTCACAGAATGTGTGTGAGATACCACTGATGTAATCAGGTTTGTTTACATAAATGGCAAACTATATATATATATATAGCTTTGGCATTTTGTGGAAAACTGGAAAAAGTGGAAACTTAATTTAATTATTCTAGTTTTATCTCCAAAACTGAAATATTCTGTCGTCTGTCACCCAGACGACCCAAGGTTTGAGCAGTGAGGAGGAGGGCCCTGGTCCATCCACAACACTGCCCCGCTCTGCACCACCAGCGGAGATAGCTTCTCCACCACCTGCTGCACAGAGGGAGGTCCCTGGCACCTCCATCGTCCGTCGGGGACATAACAGCTCTGCACCACCAGCGGAGATAGCTGCTCCACCACCTGCTCCACAGAGGGAGGTCCCTGGCACCTCCATCGTCCGTCGGGGACATAACAGCTCTGCACCACCAGCGGAGATAGCTGCTCCACCACCTGCTCCACAGAGGGAGGTCCCTGGCACCTCCATCGTCCGTCGGGGACATAACAGCTCTGCACCACCAGCGGAGATAGCTGCTCCACCACCTGCTCCACAGAGGGAGGTCCCTGGCACCTCCATCGTCCGTCGGGGACATAACAGCTCTGCACCACCAGCGGAGATAGCTGCTCCACCACCTGCTCCACAGAGGGAGGTCCCTGGCACCTCCATCGTCCGTCGGGGACATAACAGCTCTGCACCACCAGCGGAGATAGCTGCTCCACCACCTGCTGCACACGGGGACATAACCACAGGGCAGGGCTCCTCCTCCACCACCACCACCCGCCTGACTACCTACCAGCAGGAAACAGCAATGAACATTTTTTATTGAGCCTGCTGCCAGCTTTGGACACACTTGATGGTGAAAATAATTCACTTTTAGTAGAAAAAGGGGGTAACCACTGCGCTCAGACAGGTGCGTAGTCCAACATTAATTAAGTTGCAAAAAAGGAGGTAGGGACCGCACTCAGAATATCGTTGTTTTTATTTTCAAGTTGTTATAGCGCACAAAACGTTTTCAGCCATCCGGCCTTCATCAGTGTGCACAGCAGTGCGCTATAACAACTTGAAAATAAAAACAACGATATTCTGAGTGCGGTCCCTACCTCCTTTTTTGAAAAGAATTCACTTGTCAGAATGAAAATCCAGCAGGTTTTGCATGAGGCTCAGTTTCCAGTTGAGTTGTAGGTTCTTTGTTTTATTGTAATCAGTTCAATTGTTTTTAGGTTTACTTGTTTTTAATGATTTAATTTAATTGTAATCAGTTTAATTTACCTGTGCCTTTGATGATCTGTAAATAAAATAAATATGCACTGTTCTAATAATCAATTCAATGTCTAAATGTATCTGTGCCCATAATTGTAATATGTATATATGCATTGGTCAAAGTTTAATCTTGATTTGCATCGTAATAGCCAAAACATTATGCTAGTTATGAATAACATTTATACAAAATTGTTGGTAATAAATAGTTATTGTACAAGGACAATCTTGGTTGAGCATGGGAACAACTCTCTCAACACAAAGTAGGTGGCTCTGAAAAGAGCCTTTGGGTGGCTCTGAAAAGAGCCTTTGGGTGAATACGGGAGGTAGGAGTAGGAGGTCCTCAGATGATCCCATTCTGCCATGGCACCTATCCTGCAGCTGAGCAGCTGAGAAGTACCCAGTGAAGGTTTCCCTGACAGTAATGGCCTCTCTGGTGGAGTTGTTGCTTCCCATCCTTCTGAGGGCCTGGGCACCAAGGAGTGGCTCTGCTGGCACAGATCCATCGTCCCACCTGATTGATTGATTGATTGATTGAAAACATTATTAATTGCAGAATGGGTACAATACAGTACAGTTCAATACACAATTGTTTTTTTTTTTTTGATCAAATTTTTTATTATTATTCACATGAAACAAGACAACACATTAACCACAATCACAGTACATAGAACTTCACAAGAAAATAACAAAAACAATAATAATAATACAGACTAACAATTATACTCAATACACAATTGTTAAGGGGATGCAGACCAGAGAAAGACTTTCGTCTTGTTTACAAATCTGCATATGGCTCGCTGATAAACTATCATTACACATGGGCAAAACAGAGTCCATTCTCTTCGGTTCAAATAACAAACTCAGCAAGACCGACGGCTTCTCAGTTACAGTGGGTGACAATATTGTCACAAGGAAAGACGAAATTACCTACCTGGGTTCCATCCTAGAGGAAAATCTTTCCTGTGACAAAATGGCATCCAATGTAATAAAAAAAGTCAACCAACGAACTAGATTCTTGTACCGGATCTCCTCTCTGGTAAACAAGAATACCCTGAAGACTCTGGCAGGAGCACTCATTCAAGGGTACTATGACTATGCGTGCACCTCATGGTACCAAAGCACCTCAAAGGCGCTTAAAACAAAATTACAAACATCACAAAACAAACTGGTCAGACTACTTCTTGACCTGAACCCCAGAACCCACCTCACCCCTGCCCACTTTGACAACCTAGGATGGCTTAGAGTAGACGACAGAGTACAGCAACTTGCAATGGGCCTGGTCTACAAGATACACTATACGACCGGGGTGCCCATGTACATGTCAAAATACTTCCCAAAGGTCAGTGAATACCACAACCACTACACCAGAGGAAGCTCAACAAATCATGTTAAACCCAGATTCGGCTCAAACAAGGGACTAAACACGTTTCGCAATTATGCCACAACAATGTGGAACGCCCTACCCAAAGCTGTAAAGGAAAGTGAATCCCTGCCCACATTCAAAACCGCTCTTAAAGAGCACCTACGGGAGGCTGCAATTCGAAACTGGCCACCGTAAATGCCCAAAACCCCCACCACCTCCTAATAGACAGTCTCCTCCCCACCGCATGTATATATTCCCTCCCCGCCGTATGTATATTTCCCTCCCACCCCCTCCTAATGTACAGTCCCCTCCCCATCATATGTATATACTCTGTCAGGATCTAGGGGTAACAGTACTGTATATTTGAATACCGCTTATGTCACAAATGTATCAGTACTAAATACCTATATGTCCCTATGCCATAAATGTCATGTATGTTGTGTATGTCATAAATGTCTATATGAATTGAAAATGGGGGGGACCCTGATGGAAACAGGACAAACGTCTTTCTCAGGTCTGCATCCCCTTAACAATTGTATGTATTGAGCCGTACTGTATTGTACCCATTCTGCAATCTGTTAAATACAGTTTTCATTCATTCATTCATTCACATCAGGGTCCCCCATTTTCAATTCATCATATGACATACATGACATACAGATAGACAGTACTGCTACATCTATACATTTATGACATACCAGATCTACAAATACAGTACTGTTTGTGATACAAAAAGGGTTTAAAAAAGAGAGTATATATTTGAGGGGGAAGAAACTGTACATTGGAGGAGGTTGGGTAGGTGGGATGGGGAAACTGTACATTGGAGGATGAATGAATGAATGAATGAAAACTTTATTTAACAGATTGCAGAATGGGTACAATACAGTACGGCTCAATACATACAATTGTTAAGGGGATGCAGACCTGAGAAAGACGTTTGTCTTGTTTCCATCAGGGTCCCCCATTTTCAGATGCAGACCTGAGAAAGACGTTTGTCTTGTTTCCATCAGGGTCCCCCATTTTCAATTCATATAGACATTTATGACATACACAACATACATGACATTTATGGCATAGGGACATATAGGTATTTAGTACTGATACATTTGTGACATAACGGTATTCAAATATACAGTACTGTTACCCCTAGATCCTGACAGAGTGGGGGGGCATGTGGTAAACATGTTTATCTTTTAATTTAGTTTTGAATGACCAATTGAAGCTCTGACATACCTGCGGTGCAGCAAGGGGCGAGGGCGAGGGATCCAGATGCGGACGGCCGTGTTACTATTGTCTCAAAGGGAAGCGTCTTGTACTCTGTGTGGCACTGCCACTCGGGACAATAATACGGTCCGGTCGTGGAGTCACTCCACAAGTCTCCAATACAGTGCTTGCAGAACCGATGGTCGCACTTCAATGTGATCGGGTCGCGATATGAAGACTTACACAAAGGACACGCCGCCGCAGGGGTGTTGAAAGATGCGCCCATTTTGTTTATAAACTTTATATCTGTTAGTGTTCTTCTTCACTTAGTTTCACGTAATGTTTTGGTTGCACAAATCACGTGACCCACCCAAATCAGCCAATGGAAGCGAGGGGTATCTAAGCGCGGAAGACCTCAGCCATTGGGTGGGACCCAAATCACGTGACCAAAATCAGCCAATGGAAGCGAGGGGTTGCTATGTGCGGGGCTTGTATGTGCGGGGCTTGTAAGCGCTGCGGTCTGTTCGGCTGCAGCTGGAAGCATCTCATTAAACTAGCAGCATTCAATGTTGACGCCCTGACCCTCCAGATGTGTTCTGCACATTTACCACTAGAGGGCAGAATGTCACCATGTATAACCTCAACGTCGCTCCTTACATGATATACTTTTCTTATCCAGCAGAGGGCAGTACACTCACTCACCCACTCATTGATTGATTGATTGATTGATTGATTGATTGATTGATTGAAAAGTTTATTAACAGATTGCAGAATGGGTACAATACAGTACAGCTCAATACACACAATTGTTAAGGGGATGCAGACCAGAGAAAGACTTTCGTCTTGTTTACATCACGGTCCCCCATTTTCAATTCATCATAACATATATAACATACATGACATACAGATAGACTGACAGTACTGCTACATCTATACATTTATGACATACCAGATTTACAAATACAGTACTGTTTGTGATACAAGTATATACATTTGACGTAGAAACTGTACATTGGAGGAGGTTGGGTGGGTGGATGGGGGGGGGGGGGGGTGGGTAGGTGGGGTGGCGGGGGGACTGTACATTGGAGGCAGTTGGATGGGTGGGGTGGGGGGTTGGGTAGGCGGGGGGGGGGAAACTGTACATTGGAATATCGACGAAACCTTACTTCCCAAGAAGAGGGTCTTGTGTATTATTGGGTTTAATAGGACATTTACTGTACATTGGAGGGGGTTGGGTTAGGACATTTACAGGGGCCAGTTTTTGAATTGTAGTCTCCCGTAGGTGCTCTTTGAGAGTGGTTTTGAAAGTGGGTAGTGATTCACATTCCTTTACAGCTTTGGGTAGGGCGTTCCACATTGATGTGGCATAATTGCGAAACGTGTTTAGTCCCTTGTTTGAGCCGAATCTGGGTTTAACATGATTTGTGGAGCTCCCTCTGGTGTTGTGGTCGTGGTATTCACTGACCTTTGGGAAGTATTTTGACATGTACATGGGTACCTTAGTCGTGTAGTGTATCTTGTAGACCAGGCCCATTGCAAGTTGCTGTACTCTGTCGTCTACTCTAAGCCATCCTAGGTAGTCAAAGTGGGCAGGGGTGAGGTGGGTTCTAGGAGTAAGGTCAAGCAGTAGTCTGACCAGTTTGCATAGTCGTAGTACCCTTGAATGAGTGCTCCTGCCAGAGTCTTCAGGGTATTCTTTTTTTTTTATATATTTTTTTAATTATCTTTTTCCCCCTCCTTTTTCCGATTTTTCTCCCATCCCACTGTTAGTCGTTATGCCAATTCCCAACCCACTTCCTGGTTGTTGCGCACCCCCCCCCCCCCCCTACTGTTGGTCCGAGAGGCCGGAGACTGTCACATGCTTTCCTCCGACGCATGTGCAGTCAGCCGTCAGCCAGCCTGGCAGCGCAGATTCTCACTGGGAGAGTGTATCGTGTGGAAGGTTGCACTACCTCTCTCCAGAATCAGATCCTACCCTCATCTTCATCTTTCCTTGTGACAATAGTTGTATAATGCTGTATTGTATGTATCTGTGTGTATGAGAGAGGGATATGCGCATGTGTGTTTGTGCATAATGTGTGGGGGGGGGGTTTGTGTGTAGTTATCCTATATAGGTTTAAGAGGGGAGGTCGCTTATAAGCCCTTGGGTTTTTTTTTACCTTTCCTGCACATTTTTAACTGTTCTTCTTTTACTTATTTTATTCCAGAATGTATGTTTGTAAGTGCAAATAACAATAAACTTTGTAAAGTGAAATTGGCGAATTAATGATTTTACGCCTGTGTAGTAATGTAATCCTTGTAGTTTGATACCAATGTTATTTAATGATGTTTGTACTGTACTGTGGAAACCATTATGTGAAAGGTTTGTTTGTCTGTTTATGTACGTTTCCAATGCAGTTTTCACGGCGCTAAAGATGACGTCACGGATTGAGATTGAGATGGAGCGCGGCGCTGAAGAGAGCAGTCGTGTCTCCGGGACAGTTATTCAAATTTAGTCTTTAGTTCGTTTATTTATCAACATGTGTGTCATCACATATGATCGCCAATCACTACTGATCTGCAATCACTACTGGACATACGCAAGTTTTCAATAGATTACGGTCTCAGGACCCTCCAGTCTCAGGACCTCAGTCTCAGGACCCTCCAGTCTCAGGACCCTCCAGTCTCAGGACCTCAGTCTCAGGACCTCAGTCTCAGGACCTCAGTCTCAGGACCTCAGTCTCAGGACCTCAGTCTCAGGACCTCAGTCTCAGGACCCTCCAGTCTCAGGACCTCAGTCTCAGGACATCAGTCTCAGGACCCTCCAGTCTCAGGACCCTCCAGTCTCAGGACCCTCCAGTCTCAGGACCTCAGTCTCAGGACTTCAGTCTCAGGACCCTCCAGTTTCCAGTGAACAAAAAGTCAGCTAGATGAGGAAAATGTAAACAAACAATCATCTGTTAGCTTATGATATCTTGCTGCTAAATTAACTGTTTAAACGGTTTTAAATATTTGTTTAATTAAACCGTAGCGCAGCCCAACTAGCTGTCTCATATTATTTGACTTAATGACTATGGTAATTAATCTTAGCCAGCACCTTAATTAAACTCCAGATGATAAAAGCATCGATATCTGTCTGTCAGCTACATTAAATCAGCAGTAGCCTATACTGTCTTCAGTGTTTTGCAATTATGCCACATCAATGTGGAACGCCCTACCCACAGCTGTAAAGGAATGTGAATCACTACCCACTTTCAAAACCTCTCTAAAAGAGCACCTACGGGAGACTGCAATTCGAAACTGGCCCCTGTAAATGTCCTAACGCAACCCCCTCCAATGTACAGTAAATGTCCTAACCCAGTAATACACGAGACCCTCTTCTTGGACCAAGTAAGGTTTCGTCGATAATCCAATGTAATGTACAGTTACCCCCACCCCGCCTACCCATCCCCCCCCCCCCCCCCCCCCACCCCACCCAACCACCTCCAATGTACAGTCCCCGTCCCCCCCCACCCCACCTACCCAACCCCTACCTAACTCTTTTTGTATCACAAACAATACTGTATTTGTAAATCTGGTATGTCATAAATGTATAGATGTAGCAGTAGGCTACTGTCTATCTGTATGTCGTGTATGTCATTATGTTATGATGAATTGAAAATGGGGGACCCTGATGTAAACAAGACGAAAGTCTTTCTCTGGTCTGCATCCCCTTAACAATTGTTTGTATTGAGCTGTACTGTATATTTTCATATAACAGTACTAAATACCTGTATGTCATGTATGTGCCTATGCCATAAATGTTATGATGTCATGTATGTTGTGTGTCATAAATGTCTATATGAATTGAAAATGGGGGACCCTGATGTAAACAAGACGAAAGTCTTTCTCTGGTCTGCATCCCCTTAACATGTGTGTATTGAGCCGTACTGTACTGTACCCATTCTGCAATATGTTAAATAAGGTTTTCATTCATTCATTCACACCTTGTGATTTGACAAACCTGTCTTGTTCTTGTTGATCTCAGCCTCCAGGGAGTCCAACAGCTGACGCTGGCGACAGACCTCTCCTTCATAATCTTCGATGGTTCTTTCAAAAAACCCAAATATCTCTTCAGCGGCTGCAGTCAGTCTCTCGTTGACTAGCGACCTCAGTTTTATTATTACAGACATGTTTAAAGGATCAGAAACAGCTAGCTAACACTATCTAAGTTATTATTACAGACATTTTAAAGGATCAGAAACAGCTAGCTAACACTATCTAAGTTATTGACATGTTTAAAGGATCAGAAACAGCTCGGTGTTGTTGTTCTTCTACCTCTTGGCTTTAGTTTCCACGGCGGTCGGCATCCAATAATGTCGCATTACCGCCATCTTCTGTCGGAACGGAACACTGCACTTCATTAAATCCTATCCCACAAACCGGTTTCCTTTATGAAGTTAAAGATTGTGTTTCTCGCCATTTCTCTGCTGCCTTGAATATCTTTTTAAATGGTATGTCTTAAATGTCCACTTTCTCTCAGCTCCTCTGTGTTTATCTCAGCAGTGCACTCTCTGTGGTACGCGCTGCTGCGTTATTTTTTTCCGTAGCCGCATTTTGCGGAGACGCTCTTTGATTGGCCGCGTGACGAGCTGTGTCTTTGCCCATTTCCGGGTCTAACAGCCTGCAAACGACCTAACGCCTAGTTTATCACTGGTTAAGCTTAATTTGATTTGATTTGATTTTTATTTAGTACATACAATTTATACAATAGTATAAAAACAAGGGGTACAAGGATAACATGTGAAAGTCTGTCGACTTGTTTCCAACATGGTCCCAAGAAAAATACAATAAATCACAAAGAAAGAGTTAAGATAAAATAGATACAACAAGTAGATAAAATAGACAACACAATTTTCTAAGAGCCTCATTACAGCATGTCATGTTCCTGTTCTTCAAGAGTGGTGGCCAAGCACCCTCTGCAACCTATTGTTGCAGATGTCGCTTCACACCCCTCTTGAAGACAGCAATAGTGGGGGAGTTTTGGATGGCCCTGGGCAGAGAGTTCCACAGCCGGCAGGCTGTAGACAGAAAGCCATTCTGTGAATAGGAACCCTTTCTAGGCTCATAAACTGAGAGCTGTCCAGACCGTAACTGTCGTCCGTGGACCTGGCCATGCAGGACAATACGAGAGCATAAATAACTGCGGGCAGATCCATTTAACATTTTATACATATGTCCCAGTTTCAGAAAGGAGACCCTCTGCTCCACAGGGAGCCATCCCACCTCATTGAAGTGACATGGCTCAATATGGGTTCGAGGTGGCAGATTTAGGACCAATCGTATGGTCTTATTTTGGCTGGTTTGTAGCCTGTGTTTACATTCCACTGTAACACCACTATACCAGTACGTACTTGCATAGTCATATTGGCTGAGGATCATGCAGTTGGCAAGCAGTTTCATAGTTTCCAGTGATAAGAACCTCTTTTTTCTGTGCAAAAATTTCACCCTTGTGTTAACTTTTTTGATCACCTTCAGGGCCATTGTTTTCCCTGAGAGTGTTTGGTCGAGGTCTGCACCTAGGTATTTAACACAGTCTCTAGACTCGACACTGAAGCCATTACAGCTTATCTCAAGTCGGGAACATTCCTTTAATTTATGTTTTGAGCTGAATAGAATTGACTCAGTTTTTCCAAGGTGAATAGATAATCTGTTGTCAACTAACCATTTGTGAAGGCTTTCCAGCTCCCTACTGAGACCGGCTTGTATTTCTGCCGTGTCGTCTCCAGACACCAGAAGTGCTGAGTCGTCAGCATACAGTAGGAGTCTGCAGGATACTGCAGACACCATGTCATTAACATATAGTGAAAATAGCACTGGAGCAAGGATGCTGCCTTGCGGCACCCCACATGTTATTTCATTATATGAAGATGCAACACCATTTATGTTCACAACCTGGGTCCTCCCAGTCAAGTACGACCTGAACCATCTCACCGACCCATCGTCCATCCCACAGGCTTTGAGCTTCTCAAGCAGGATCTGATGGTCAACAGTATCAAACGCTTTCTGCAGGTCAATCAGAACCATGCCAGTTCGTTTGCCACAGTCCATCTGGGTTCGAATATGGTCAGTGAGATCAATCAGGAAAGCATCCGTAGAATACCCAGGGCGAAAGCCAGACTGGAATTGATAAAGGAGATCTGTCTGTTTAAGAAAATCTGATATTTGATTAAATATGACCTTCTCAAGAACTTTGGAGATGACGCTGAGAATAGAAACTGGACGATAGTTTCCCTCGTTTGTCCTATCTCCTTTTTTGTGTAGTGGAACCACTCTGGCACATTTTAAGTCATCGGGTACGATACCCTGTTTCAGTGATAGGTTGATGATATGTGTTAGAGGTTCACTAATCTGGTTTGCTCCGTCTTTGATAAACCACACTGGTAAGCCATCTATTCCAGTAGCTTTATCCTTGCCTAGGGTATTGATAGTTTTTTCTACCAGGGCCATGTCCACTGGTTGTAATTTAAAGGAATCCTGTGCAACCTTATCTGAATAATAATTAAATACATGACTACTACCAAACTGTCCAGTGGGTTCGGGTAACTTCTTCACAAGTGTTGATGCCACTGTAGTGAAAAAATCATTGAATTTTTGGGCCACCCTTGCACTGTCAAAGCAAATTTCATTATCAATATCCAACCCAATCTTTGAAGAAGCTGAACAATTGTTTCTAATGGGAGCCCCCAGAAAGTTCTTTGGCGACTCTTTCAAAGTTGGTTACGGTTAGAGTTTGGATTCAGGGCTGGTGTTCTATCGCCCTGCTCTAAGACAAACTCTAACCTTAACCAACTTCGAAAGAGTGCCTAAGCTTAACGGTTAACCAGTGATAGAAACAGGCGTCACACGATTGGGCGCACATGTCACATGAAGTGGCCAATCAGAGAGCGTCTCCGCAAAATGCGGCTACGGAAAAAAATAACGCGCTGCTGTGATGGGAGTTGGTTGCTGCAGGGGGTAATGAGCAGCAATGCAATTCAGGTGTGTGAATGCCATCTTGGAGTGTTCTGTGCAGGGGAAGGATTGGGCTCCCCTTCAGTGGTAAAAAATGCCCATTAGACCAGTAAAAGAGGGTTCAGTGAGGGAATCACTACAGAGACGCCATTGGTATGTATATGTTTGTAGTTGTCAATTTAAATAACTATAATTTTTTACCTGTTGAGGGCTGGGCCTGGGTTGTTGGCAATTTTGTGGGAATCATTCCAATTAATGAATGTTTGGGTGTACTGTGTAACCAGATAGGAGGGGATGCCAATTGGCAAGTTGTTTTGTGTACTTGGGGTTGGATCTGGTCCATTGTGATCAAGTAACAATTGTTTGGTTAAATGAAATTCAAACATAATTGATTTGGTCTGTTTTAAATTTAAAGTAAATTGTATTTGCAAGGTTGGTAAATTAATTTGGTTAAATTGAAATTCAAACATAATTGATTTTGCCTGTAATGAATGGAAATATCGAATAAAAGAAATAATGATAAACCCGGCTAATCTAATGTTGCTATTATCGCAGCACGCCCAGATTCCACAGTTAAAACAAGATCATTGTTCATCAGAGTGTGCAGCAGGCTGAAGATATGAACCACTAGGGCAGCGAAGGCTTGTGTTTCATTAGCCGTGTTTCAGTCCTCTAAGAATCCTTTTTCCTGTGATGGTCTTCTAGGCTGAAGGAGCACCTAAGAAAGCCAAGCCAGGAGTTGCCAAGAAAGGCGAGGCAGCAGCGGCAGTAGGGAAGACCAAGAAAGCAGCAGACGCCAAGGAGGCAGTGGAGACGGAACTTTCTGTGAGTGACGATGAGCTGAAGAGAAACGCCAGGCTAAATCAAACAGAGACTCAGAAGAAGCTTCTATCCTCAGGCCAACAGAATGCTAAATGACAATAACACCATGTAACAACCATCAAATGCACGCACAGCACACACATCCACACGCACACACTCACTTTAAACAAACAACCCACTGCAGCACCCACTTTACACACTTTAGAACACCTAAACACACTTTATATTTATTGGTAAAGAATTTGCACTACAACCCATACCTCATTACATCTTACTGTAAATTGTACCTCATCCCATTTCTGCTTTGCACTGTATAGTTAGTATTGTAGTTGTAACTGAGGGGTACAATTCCCTGACTGTATTGAATAAGTATGGTATCATTAAACCACTACTGAGTTATGTACATTACTACTGGCCATACAGTACACATGTATATGAGATGAACACCCCCACAATAACACGGCTTCACAAGAAATACTGTTTATAATAATATTTATTAGAAGAACACTAAGATTATCTTACATTATTTATCAAGATTGAGAGTTGCGCTTGTAAGGCGAAGAATGTGCATGAATAGGTCAAGAGCGTAAGTCCATGAGCATATTACGCAGGGGATAATTAATACCACCTGTATCATAAGAATTATATATGGTACACTAGTAGGTCAGCTGGAGATACTAAGGGGGTTCCCTCCGGTTGTAAGCCAGCAGGGGAGAGGATTTGTCGGTAGCAAAAGTCTGGATCAACGAGGAATAAGGAGACTCCAGGTACAGGAGACAGTGCAATAATCCCTTGATCCGTAGACAAAGCAACAGCTATTCTCCGGTGTGCAGTGCCGCATGGAGGAAAGCTAGCCAGCCTCAGAGTCCTAGAGGCGGGCTCGACGGTGCTCCTCACAGGGTAAATCCCACACTGCAGTGGGTGTAGACGATTCTCCGCTCCAACAGCCACAGGACCAAAGCAAATATAATCCAGCCGAAAAGGGCTCTGTAGTCGTCGGTGTAGGTTATCCAGTGTACATATCCACACGGTTCTCGTCTAGGGCTCCTCGGATGACGGCACAAGGTTAGGCCGCCCAGCCTGGATAAGCACACTAGCTCGGTACGATGAAACGTTGGTAATGCTGGTCACTGTAGAACGGTAGCCGCACGATACACTATACATAATAGACTATTACTTAATAATAGAATAGGTCGAACTCGACGATACAGCGTTGAACTCTGACACTTCAGCTATCAATTCGCACGCGGTCTCAAGGCTCTATTTCGGGGCAAAACGGGCCCACTTCACAGCACGTTGTATCGTGGTGTGAGGCTTCAACTTGTTACTAAGATTACTGCTGTATCCACCTGCGCCGTATTTATACGTAAGGTGAACAATCTAGTACCAGCCTTATTTCTGTCTCGTATTCCTGCGCAGAACCGGGCATGTCCAGGCATGTCTCAACGGTGACTTTGAACTAGACATTGGGGGTATGGCCGTGGCGCCTAGGGGATCGCTGTCCAATAGGAGAACGAATATTATGGTCTGGCCTGTACTAGGTAAAGGGATATTCCGTGTATATGTACAAAGAATATACAAGGGATATCGGACGATATACAAATACTATACAATATATCTCAAGTAATAAATATATATATTCGGTTTAATCTGACCCTTTGTAACAGTAGTATTGTAACTCAGTTACTTCTACTCTGCATTGTACATTGATGTATATATGTATATACTGAACACTTTTGTCCACGTACTTGACTTCTATTTTATACTTGCTATACTTATTTTATACTTATCTATTTTTTGTCTAGCACAGTCTCTGGAGCATAACAGAAAGAAGCATTTTGTATAAAAGTATTCTGTACTTCTGTATGACAACTAAAAAAAAATCATTCACATCCCTAGTCTTTATATTTTGCTCACGTTACCCTTCGCAGAGCATCTCTTTGCTATTGCTTTGCCTCCCATGTGTATGAAAGTGTTTTTGTGATCCTCTTGTCTGGTCCAGGCGTTGGAGGCAATGGAGCAGTGGCGTCGCGTGGGTAAAATAACAGGGGAAGCCAAAAAAAAATTATTAAAAAAAACATTATTAAATATTTTTATTTATTTTTATTTAAGTCAAGCAGTCACCATGTACACTACAGTATGGCTCGGCGGCCAGTCAAACTTTCTTTTTATTTATTTATCAGATTGCAGAATGGGTACAATACAGTACGGCTCAATACACACAATTGTATAAGGGGATGCAGACCAGAGAAAGACGTTTGTCTTGTTTACATCAGGGTCATTAATACTGCTGGAGCATAGGTTCATTTTTGGTCAGATTTTCCCTTGCACGATTTTGCGCGCCACGTGGGAGCAAATTCGAGACACATATTCGGTTGCAAAAAGGTGTCCCACGGTCTCCTCTATGGGCGTGAATATCTTCACGCGGATCGGAATCACGGCGCGCCCGTGGGACACTTTTCCGTTTCGGCGAGTTGCTTGCGGCTTTCCTTTTCTAAGCATTTTCGGGGCTACATGTGAATGAGTAAAAGTTGCGGGACGCCCAGATGTTTCCACAATAGAAAGCTCGCGTGGATCCCATAATAGGCTCACTTAATACAGCGTTTTTAAAATCACGCAACATTTTCAAGGTCGCGAGCCGACCTTTTCCCCTCGTTTCCGATGATGGAAGTGATTTAGGAAAAGCTTCGGCACGCCGAGAGGTACCCGTGGATTTAATCTCGCGAGGATCGGGCAATATTCAGCCCGTGGGAGCAGTCACGGGTTAATACAATGTTCAGAGTGCAGAGGGGAGGTGTGCAGAGGGGATGCCAGACTAATTATTCTGCTCACAGCCCCGTTTTAAACTTTTAGGGTGTGGCAGTCAGCTCGAATCTGATTGGCTAGGATCGGTTTTGGACTCTAGATACATGAATCACATGGTTGAGGCTGGAGAAAGAGACCTACCCCCTGCCTCCTCTCCTCTATAGCTGCAGTGAGCACAGTGAGTCTGACAGTGTGTTAGAGGGAGTGAGAAGGAGAAGAGGGAGACATTTAAAAAAAAAAATAAAAAATTATAACACAGATGCACAGATGAAAAAGAATGTGAACTATATTAAAAAAAATTATATATATATATATATATTTTTTTTTTCTTCATATTTCATATTTGATATTAATTCATATTTTAATAGGGAGGCCTGGCTTCCGTTGGCTTCCATAAGGATTCGCCACTGCAATGGAGAGCAGTGAGATGCCCTGTCAGGCTCTGGTCCGCATGCTGGCCAAGAAACCAGGCTGGAAGGAGACTAACTTCCAGGTCCTTGCCCACAATACAGTATTTACCAATGGATGATAGGGCCGTGCAAAATAAATGGTTTGGTTCCGGTTGCAGACGACCCTTTATGAGTTTTCAAAAAAAAAAAAAAAATTTAACTAAAGTTTAGTTGCATCTTTTTAATACCACTACCTTTGTACATTGTACTTTTGTAGTGAAGTAAAAACGGTCCTTGGTTCTTATATTAAGAACCAGCTATGATACTCTGCATTGTGTTTGTCCGTTTACTAATTCCCTTTTACTTAAAAAGGCCAAGCATGGCCTTGTAACGACGGCGGAGCAGGAGAATGAAATGAAGACAATGAGAGTTTGCTAATGTGCAAAATCCGCTTTTTATTTCACAAGCAAAAGTGAAATAACAAAGGCTTGAATTCAAAACGTGCAATGAAACCCAGATTCCCGAGACTATGCCCTCAGATCTTTGTTCCAGACGAATTCACTACAATTAAAGTATCTCGTCTCCTCGCTGTTCGTCTCTTCCTTCTCAGCTCGTCGTCATCAGCTTCCAGTCGGGGATGAGGTCAAGAAGCATGTGTGTCGTTGTTGCGTTCGTTTTTTCTCTCTCTAACTAGAGTGCTAGTCTTTAAAGCCTTTCCTCTCGAGGTCTTACGTCAGGGGGGAGGACCTCTTTAGAAGAGAGAGATTCTGATTGGCTGAGACGCATACTCTGTCATTTTGAACCAGGTCTAACGCCGGATATTACCTTATAGGGAAATATCTTTGCTAGATGTACATTTTACAGGGCAGGCTTTTTTTTTATTAGAGAATTCTTTAGTTTAGCGTTTAAATGTATCTGGCATTAGATAGTTTGTCTTATAAACCCACAATAGGTCCAATCCACGTCCAGGACACCAAGAAACTCTGCGGAAAGACCAAACAAGATGCCCAAGCAAAACAAGCATTACCCCTTGATTGATAAATTGATAAATCTAATGCTTATTTTGCTTAAACATCCAACCTAGTCCCCCCACCGAATCTGCCAGCGTCCCAAACATAGACCAAACCCACCGTGGGCCTACAAGACAAACTGCTTTACTTTCTGTAATCTAGGTTAATATCTTTGAAGTTAATTTGATGCTTAAACCTGTTTTAGACCATATGAATATCAGTTCAATATTGTAAACAGATTGATTTCTATAGCTTGACTATACTTTGTAAAGATGAATACACTATTTTATAACTGTTTTTACTGATTGATTTAGACTTTACACCAATGGAACCTATTTATTATTTTCTACTTCTATTAAGTTAGGTTTATTTAATCAAGTACATTATCACTAATTTAGTGTATTCTTATATTAAACCAATGTTTTAGTTTGAACGCTGATACTCTCTCCCTGCAAACCAGGAGAGGCGTTTTCTGCCGGCCGTTTGTCTCAGCTGGTGTTATCTGAAACTTCCTTTTGAAGCTCTGTGTCCTATCTTTATGACCCCCAAACTGGGTGTCCGCTCTCAGCGTTTCTATAGAAAGCTGCAAGCCTGTAAATGGTAACAACCGGGCGTCTGCTAACAGCTGGATTCAGCGTCCTGTTTTGGTAAACACAGTCTTTTGTTCTAATTTCAAAGCTGGCCGACCAACTTTAACCAGTATCCTGTCTTATTTACATATCATGATCTCCTGGGGGGTTGCTTACTCAGGTGCAGTTTGCCCAGACCAAATAGTGCATAATCTAATCAGTCACTTTACTTGTGGTCTATTATAAAAAGCTTTTAGGGATTTACTAATATGAGACTTCTAAAACCCATGTATTTTGACTACCTGTTGGGGAGAACATTCAGACTATTCTAAAATGTGTGTGCACTGGTCCCACCATTATCAGTATCGTCCAGTAGCTGCAGACCTAGCTTCCAAGGAAAATACAACTTCAATAGCATTTTCCCACCCCTAGTGGTTTCATGAGTTTGAGCTTGGGAAAATCTACCACAGTAGTACAGTGTCTTTGTATTTTAACCTTTAGTATTATGGATATTAAACATGCTGGCACTGGCAGAGTACATGCATCCATGTTGTCGTGAACATTTTAAATAAAGTAATTCCCTATCCATAGTCGCCGTGGGAAAACATTTAATTAAATAAATTCCCTACCTACCCATGGCCTTAACTGACAACCAACAGGAACCAAACAATTTATTTTGTTAGGCCTAACCCTTATCCATTGGATAAGGCTCCCCGTATTCCATTAGACACGGAGCAGCAATATGTTGTATTTGCTTAAAATGTTTGTCCTATTCTTCATTGTTTTAGGTGACGCAGCTGAAGCTGCAGGTGGTAGCAGCAGTAGCCAGAGGGGTCGTTTCTCCAAGATGTCTGCCTCTGTGCTGCTAGATGCTCTGGTTGACAAGGTGGGAGATGCCAAGTGTGGAGAGAAGGCCAAGGAAGCCCTGACTGCCATCTGGGAGGCCTGCTCTTTACCTTGGACTGCTGAGCAGGTAACTAGTAGAGATGGGCACGTTATTCTATTCTAAATTATGTTTTTATTCTACTATAGCTGATGGGTTTCATTTGTCAACTGCAATGATTCAGCCTACCTATTGATCGAGTTTATTTTTTCCATATTTATTCAACTAATAAAAGGGAAAAACGGTTCTGATTTTATTTGTTTAGTAAAGGCAAGGATCTGAGAAGCCTTTCTGGCTATGAGTGCACTGCACTCCTTTTCTTTATTTTAATTTGGGGTAGTTTGATTTAACACTTTGAGTGCCGCACTGTTTTCGGGCCACATCTATTCAATGCCACGCTTTAAAAGATACGAGTCCGTCACCTTGTTTGTAGAGCTATAACTATATTCTATATTATAGCTATGGATACAATACTATGGTCATTTGACAGTGACTTTCTTTCGGTCAAGATGCAAAAAAGAAAATTTTTCAATGCGCACATTCGAGCGTTATACCGTGGTGAAGATTTGGGTCGATTAACAATGTTGTCTGTTTATGTTTGCAGTTGTATTCAATCTAGCGCCTCCCTTCTCCTTCCAGAATAAACGTGAAGGCTTTTATCAACCATATCAAGACTGCTTTGTGAGCCAACAATCCTGTGAGTGTTTCAGCCTTAGTTAATTCAGCACAGCGTATGTCTGTTGCTATTGTGAATGTCTGAGCTTTCCTGGCTCAAAGCTATGCTGTAGGTAGGAAGGCGTACCTATTTGGAGTTGCAGGGCTTTATCTAATTTTGTTGTTGTTTGTTGTTTTGTTGTTGTCCTGCGGCAGAAATGTTAGATGGCATCTTGGTGTGTTTGTCAGGGTTCGCACAAGGTTCTTAAAGTGCTTGATTTGTTTTACCAAAAAAAGCCAAGGCCTGGAATTCCTTATACAGCCAATTTTTTTTACGAGGTGCTTAAAAAGTCCCTGAAATCAACCATTCGCATTGAGAGTTTGTTCATCCATGATAAGAAATGTCTGAATCAAGAGATTACATTTTTTTTAATTTAAAAGTAACTAATTGTCGGAATTTTTTTTAAGCCATACATATTGGATCCGATCTTTCTTCTATAAAAACGGCATTTAAAAGTGAATTGTATCCTTTTAAATGCCCTTTTAAAATGAAAGATGGTGCTTGGAAAAGTACTTTAATTTCATTTTGCCATGTCTGGGAACCCTGGTTTGTGTTGCAGCAGCTGTGCGAGCAGCAACCATCTCCCTGATGGGGGTCATGTTTCTGTATATGGGCGCTCCTCTGCGGATGTTCTTTGAGGATGAGAAGGCTATCTCCGCGATAGACGCAGAGTTCCAGAAGGTAACTGTACAACAAATGCTACCTTTTTATAAGTCCTGTGTGATGTTACTTGGAAGTCCAAATAATGTTTGTTTAAGCTCCTGTCTGTACAATCTACTTTGTGTGCACTGTGGGGTAAATTTCAGTGAGCCTCACCCATTTACTTTGCATTGCTTTGTGGCTAACTAACTAGCCGGAGCTAGTATTGGGGAACAGCTTTGATTGTACTTCAGTATTGGTAGGTAAGACATTCTAATGGGGCTAGGGTTCCAAAAATCTGTTTACATCCATGTGACAACACAAATTCAGGCATTCTCTCCCGATTTCGATTAACGAATATTGACTGAACTGTCCCGGAGCACAGGAATTTTTAAATGGTTCCACGCCGTCAGGCCTACTTGAAGTATGACCGTATATGTTCACTGACTGATGTTGAATGTGCTGTGTTTTAGATGCAGGGCCAGAAGCCTCCTGCTCCTACCAGGGGCTCCACTGAGGGGCCTGGGGGCCAGAAGGAGGTTGACGACGCTGCTGAGGAGCAGGAGGAAGAGGGAGGACCAGCAGCTGTTATGGACCTGCTTCCCCGCACAGACATCAGGTCAGTGTCTCCAGCTCTACTCTGACTGAGCGTTACAGTGATCTTTCTGCTTTATTTATCATTTAATAAAATGTGTAAAGGTGCAGAATGAAGTATTGCTTTCCCCCAAAACATTATTATGTATTTTATGATTTATTTATCTTTCGGTGTCCAAAATGAGTTGTATGCATGTATCCCCTACCCTACTTCCCATTTCCACATGTGGAATGCACCTCATTGGATAAATATGCTGCTAGTTGTTGAGAGGTCCCTGTTTCGCTGCTGTTTTCAAAAAGAAAATGGCGGCTGGCTTGTTCATCAACTTTCTCTTTTGCAACCAAATGTTAATGTTTCTGACGACTATAGTACTAATAGCAGACGGATTGATCTGCACTTAGTTTGATACAGTGTACAATTATTGTAATTATCTATGCATCCCGCGTGATTTTCTTTCCGTATCCTCCGTTTGCGAAGACACTCTCTGATTGGTTTAGCTCCGAAGGGCTCTGGGATATAAATGTCCGCCTTGTACACATATATATTCTCTGCTTTGAAGTGGTTATGCTTTGGCCCTCTTTCGAAGTGGATTATGGTTAGCCCTAACGCCTAACCAAGCATAACTCACTTCGAAAGAGGGCCAAAGCATAACTACTTCGAAGCAGAGAATATATATGTACAAGGCGGAAGAGACCCTTCGGAGCTAAACCAATCAGAGAGGGTATTTTCTTCTTCGCTGTACGCGGGCTAGCCAATCAGAGAGCGTCTTCGCAAACGGAGGCTATGGAAAAAATCACACAGGCACACCATTGTTTGTGGCTGATGTGCTGGTGCTCTAGTGCAGCATCTAGTGGCTGAATTATATATAGCACATTTTAGACAGTTATATGGCTTTCAGCTGACCTTTGTCCATATTTCTTCTTGCAGTGATAAAATCACAGGGGAGTTGCTGGCTAAGATTGGGGATAAAAACTGGACGATCCGGAAGGAAGGACTAGATGAGGTGGCTGCCGTCATCTCGGAGGCTAAGCTCATTAAGCCCTCTGTGGGAGATCTTCCCGTCGCTCTCAAGGCACGCCTTGGCGACTCCAACAAGATCCTGGTGGGTAGGAAGTCCATTGCTGCCACAAACGTTGGCCATGATGCTTGATGTGGCACTAGTGTGTGTGATACCATCCTGTTAGTGTGTTTCAGGTCCAGTAGACCCTGTCTATCCTTCAGCAGATGGCCACGGCCATGGGCCCTGCCCTCAAACAGCATGTCAAAACGCTTGGCGTGCCAGTTATGACTGCTCTGGGAGACCGGAAGGTACAGAGTTGTAAAATGGTGCAGTTTGAATACTAGGCCTGTCAACCAAAGAGCATTGGCTAACAGTATTTACACTATGTGAAAATTCATCAACTAATATTCTGACCACCCCTGCTGCTCACTGCCGTGTCCCCCTCATGGTTGTTTGTGTGCGTTTACCTTAGAACACTGTTCGTGCCACAGCGCTGGCCACCCTGACCATCTGGGTGGAGCAGACTGGTATGAAGGAGTGGCTGGAGGGAGAGGACCTCGCAGAGGAGCTGAAGAGGGAGAACCCTTTCCTCAGACAAGAGGTGGGACCACCACTAGTTCTTCTTGACCAATATGGAATTGATTGATTGATCCTGGTGTCGTCATGGCGAGATGATGCCCTATGGTGGTCTGGGTTACAGACAAACGGATGTTCTTTAGTATGGAAATGGTACATTTCTCTGAGCTGAAATAAAGAGAATTCACATATTAATTCACATATTAACATGTATTCCCATCTCATTTTAATTACATAATTAGTCTGTCTGGAAGTTGATGTTTAGAGGGAAACTATCGGAAGTAAGAGACTTTGCTCTGACTGTGCTCCTCCTATCCAACAACTCTTCCATCCACTTAAAGGATTACAGTTAGACATAGTTTGATTTATAGCATATGGTTTGACAACTGGCCAAACTTGATAGCAGCTTATTTTACCATGTTATGCTCTAGTCGGCCTATAGCAGGAACTGGTTAAATGTGCAATCTTTTGCAAATATTGTTGACTATGTATAATTTCTTGACATCCATTAGGGGCAGGGGTGGTGTGCACTGCTAGGTCACTTAATTAATGGCAATGGTAGGCATAAGGCACCAGCTGTTGCACCATGTCAACAGACTCATCTGTGCTCTCGATGGCTCCTCCCCCTAGGTGCTGGGCTGGCTGGCGGAGCGCCTGACCTCCATGCCATCTGTGCCCTCTGACCTGATGCTGTGTGTGGCCCCTCTGTATGTCTGCCTGGAAGACCGCAATGGAGACGTGAGGAAGAAGGCCCAGGATGCCCTGCCTGTTTTCATGACTCACTTGGGGTTTGATAAGATGAATACGGCTGCAGGGAAACTCAAGGTAGGCCACATGGACTGGATTAAGTGACTGCGCTTGTGCCATAAGGTCAATTGGTCCATCTTAAACCCTCCCCTCTTTTTGTGATCCTCCAATCGCCCTTTTCAAGCCCTTGTCCTTCAGTGGGAATTTGCATGCCTGGTTCTCTGCAACGTATTCCAGCTTGTTTAGGAAATGTGACTATGCTTTTGTTTACTTATATTTCTCCACTGTAGCCTTCTTCTAAGGACCAGGTGGTGGCCTTGCTTGACGAGGCACAGTCGGTCATGCCGGCCAGGCCAGCTGCTCGTGGTCCCCCTGCCAAGGTGACCACAGGTACGGTCCTCCCGTCTTCATCCAAACAAGGGGAACGTGTCCCTGTTGATTTTCAAGCATGGGTGAGCATTATGATTAAGTGTTGAATCTGTCCTCTATAATACATTTAAATAAATTAATCTATGGAGTGAAATCTTCAACGTTCTGAACTTTTAGTAGTATTCGCCGCGGATATAAGAAAGAGGTCTAGCTGAGTCAATGTTGATGGTTTTGTTGAACATTTGTATTTCACAGGAGAGAAACTGTATTCAAAGAAAGCTATTAAAATAGTGTTTGAATCTAAATATACTTTATTTGTGTTGATTTTACAATAATTCCATGATTTTACTCTAGTAAATATCTGTTACAAGCTTCGGTCTTAAAGGGGAACTCCACTTTTTTTGGAAATTAGCTTATTTAACATCTTCCCTGGAGTTAGACAAGAAGATGCATACCTTTTTTGTCTCTGTGCGTGCATTTTAGCTTTGGGAATAGACGCTCTGTTAGCATAGCTTAGCTTCATCACTGGAAGTGAGGCAGGACAGTAGCCTTACAGTGCCTTACAGTGTATTGCAAGGTCTGACATTGACCAAACTTGATATGCATGACCTTGGTGGGCTCTAGGTCAACTCCTGAAAAGGGGGTCAATGTCAGACTTTGCAATCAAAAGTTAGGGGGCTAATAACCCTTGCCATAATTTCAGTGCGCCCCCTAACTTTTGATTGCAAGGTCTGACATTGACCCCCTTTTCAGGAGTTGACCTAGAGCCCACCAAGGTCATGCATATCAAGTTTGGTCAATGTCAGACCTTGCAATACAAAAAAAGTACAATGACAATTGAGGGATTTGCCACAAAAGTTCCCTTTGTACCCACTATAAAATTTGATAGAAATGTTCTGCACATTTCTTACTATAAATAAAAATTCACTAAGCAAGTAATTCTTGTTGCTTTAACGAGTGCTCATTTTGAAATGAGTAAATATGTAAGAATCTCCTTTAAATGGTAAATAGCTGCATTTATATATCTCTTTTATCCAAAGCGCTTTATAATTTGTTCCTCACATTTTTACCCATTCACTCACACGCCGATGGCGGAGGCAACCATGCACGGTGCCAACCTGCTCGCGTGAATACTTTCCCCAAGGCAGTTGTCCTTCCTCATTCGGTTTACGCGGCCTGATTGGCCACTGACGCTTCTCTCAACGCCCAATCGCGTTACTCCTAACGCTCGCTCCTAACTTTCAGAACTTCTCTCAGTTCCACAAGTCCATCACATCAGCTACCTACCTGCATCAATATACTAACTAACTAGCACATCAATGCACTAACTACTACCGCCGTGCATCAATATACTAACTTATCACATCAATGCACTAACTACTACCGCCGTGCATCGCTATACTGCTACCATATCAATCGACATCACATCAATAAAAATAACGTATTGTTTTCATCTCTCTATATTAACATAACGCGCTATTCATATCAATCGACATCACATCAATATAAATAACGTATTGTTTTCATCTCTCTATATTAACGTAACGCGCTATTCATATCAATCGACATCACATCAATAGTTAGTATATTGATGCACGTAAACCGAACGCGGAAGGACGACTGCCTTGGGGAAAAGTATTCACGCAACCTGCTCATCGGGAGCAATTGGGGGTTAAGCGCGTTTTCTCATTAGGATCAGTTGCCTCCGTTCCGTCCTGTGGCCAGCTTCCTCACTACCAATCTCGTTTCGTCCCCGAGCACACTTGAGGGAGCAACACCCCGATACAGCAGGTGGCGGTATGCGCCTAGTTGGTTTGCTATAGCTGGCGCTTCAACCCTTCTTTGCTCTCGGAGAAAGCATTTCGGGATCAAATGAGATGGAATGAGACATGCTTTTTTCCGTAGCCTATGTTTGCGAAGACGCTCTCTGATTGGCTAGCCGCGTACAGCGAAGACCCCCTCTGATTGGTTTAGGGCCGAAGGGTCTCTTCCGCCTTGTACATATATATTCTCTGCTTCAAAGTGGTTATGCTTTGGCCCTCTTTCGAAGTGGGTTATGCTTAGAGTTAGGGTTAAGGTTAGGGTTATGGTTAGGGTTAGGGAACAACATATCAATTGTTGTTGAATATGCGGAAGAGACCCTTCGGCGCTAAACCAATCGGAGAGCGTCTTTGCAAACATAGGCTACGGAAAAGAATCACGCTGGAATGAGACGCGCTTTACCGGCAGCACTTCTCTCTCATCTCTCCCTCGGCTCTCCGCCACACACACACTCACCCAACTTACGTCACGTGCACGCACATGCATGCACGCTAGGGCTGAGCCCAAACGTTCGGACCAACATTTAACATTTTTATTTTTTAACTTTTTTGTAGGAGTCTATTCATTCGATTTAAACCATGTGGTTTTTCTTCACAGTTGCAGATAAAGATTAGGCTACACTAATATTATAGTATTAAAAACTGAGTTATATTCATTAAAGAAAGTTGGTTTAATAAATAAAAACTAATTTAATCACTTTATTCAAATTGAGGATTTAGTTTGAGGATATTTATAAAAAAAATACGTTATTTTGAAAGACTAGGGCGGAATCCACAGAGAATGGATTGCGCGAAGCAAATTGCATTCGCGGAGCCTGCTCTGCGTCTGCGAGATATCCACGAAAGCACATTGCTCGATGAGATACCAGCGCAGACACGGCCAATATGTGTAGCTCGCGAGCAGTCCGCACTCTGCGCTTTGCCCCCCTGACAGCGCCCTTGGCAGAAATGTGTGTCGAAATGTAGCGTGCTGTCAAGTTCAGCGCTGTCCAAAAAAAGAAAAGAAATTAGAAATCACTCCATCCATCCGTAGCTGTCGTGTACCGAGCCAGGGAACTTTGCAACTACGTCAGTACATTTACGAAATAGGTATGTTTCCTATTCCGAAAAACTTGCTCATTTTCGCCGGGTGGTACAAGTGCAATATGCGTGCAGTCAATCGCGCCCAGGACATTGGGGAACCCAGCAGTGTCAAAGAAACCCCGCTTTGTCTCCTCAATGTTGCGTATGGCTCGGGGAAATGTAATGTACCTTGCCACTCTGCGCAGAATGGCTGGAATAACATCCCACATCGCCCTACTGATGGACGACTGGGCTATTCCAGAGCCACCTGCAATCGGTGTCTGAAAGGAGCCAGACGCCAGAACCTGCAGTGTTGCCAGCAGTTTCACGATCCCAGGTACCGCATGTGATCTCTGGGTGGCTGGCTCAATGTCGTCCTTGATTTCATCAAGCAGATCGAGGATTTCTTGAGGGGGCAACCTGTATCTCCTGATGACTTTGCTGTCGGTGAAATCGAACAACGATACTCTCCTTCGATATATCCTCTCACGGGGAATACGCCTGGCGGCATTACGATGCCTTCGTCTGGCAATAACCACTTCTGCCATGATCACCTGCACATGTGACGCTGGCAATGCCGCCTCTTTATGGATGCGCTATAGTTGCCTGTTTAGAGGCTCATTTACATAGAAAGGGGAGATTTTCCGCCCATGTTACCTCATTTAAATATACGCCAAATGCACAGACGCAAAGCCTATGTTTACGCATGAGCAACCTATTTTCATTAATTTGAGAGCGAGATGCGCCGGCTTTGCTTTGGAAAACGCGCGCAAAGCCTCTGTGGATTCCGGCCTAAGGTTCGAACGTCCGTTAGAAAAACCCTGACGAAGTTCGAATCCCAAAAACAGGCTTCGGGGACAGTCTTGATGCACGCACACACCCACCCAGAGACGGCGCTGCGCGTTTGTTATGTTTGGAGGAAGAGAGAAGCGTGAGAAGTGAAGAGAGTTTAGCGAGTGGACACGGCGCCTTAAGGTGGTATTGAGAGGGCACATATCATATCACAATCTTAGCATCTGAAAAGAGAGACGTAATCCCTCGTTGGATCAGCTTTATAGACTATCCCAAACGGACTTAAATAATCATTTAAAATTGTAGTATGAATACAACTCTATTCTGGGCAAGCGGGTTAGAACTCAACAGAAGCACTTATTACAGCAAGCCTCTTCCGTGTTTTGGTGCAGTTGTGCTCACATTTGCAATAGTTCGGTGCTCTTCCGTGCCTGGGGACGCTGATTCGCTCCCCAAACCACCTTTTCAAGTGGTCCCGAATCCCGATTATCCGTCCCCGGGGACGGAACGTAGCGTTGTCATTACACTACTTTTGGGGCAATCGTGCTCAGATTCGGCCCCGGATGCCTAGTGAGAAAGCACCCTCAGTGTCTTGCTCAATGACAATTCGACAAGCTGCCTGGGAGTAGCGGGAATCGAACCGGGAACCTCTGGATTGCCAGACGACTGCTCTACCTCCCGAACCACTGTCTAATACTGGAAATGCTGCATACCAAATTAGATGTGTTTTAAAAATCTTTTTTAACTGAATGTTCTCTCTCCCTCTCTCTGTTCAGGGTGCCTGGGGGAGATAGGCTGTCTCATTGAGCAGTTTGGTATCTCTGCCTATCAGCCTGCCGCTTCCAAAGCACTCAAGGAGATCGCCGTGCACATTGGAGACAGGGACACATCTGTACGCAATGCAGCCCTCAGCACCGTGGTGGTGGTCTACAAAGTGTGCGGAGAGCAGGTCTACAAATTGATCGGCAATGTATGACATCATCTCGCAGCTTCTTCTGCTGAGCCCTACACTGCTTTCCTTTTCTCCTCCGTCCTGTTAACGTCGTAACATGTAAACCTTGTAGTTTGGTCTCTGAAAAGCACTTTCTCTGGCTCTTTTGAACTGTTAAGATATTCCTTTATTGATCCACTTGGGGAAATCCAGGCATCATAGCAGCATGGGGGAGGGGAGGTACAGATATGGCCATGGTAATAGTAGAAGACATAAATATAGGCAATACAATTAATAGTACAGTACAAATTTGGAGTTTAAACAATATAATTGACTCTGAATATGAGCAAGTAGGCAGTGTAATCAAAAGTGCAGATGAGGGTCAGTTATATTATATGTAGGGATGTCTGATATTATCGGCCGATATTGGCATTAAAATGTGATATCGGAAAATATCGGTATCTGTTTTTCAAAAAAGATATATATATATATATTTTTTACATTTCTATAACCTTTATTTACCCAGGCAAGCAAGTAAGAACAAATTCGGATTTTATTTATTAAAGTATGCATAATGTTGTGTTAATTCCACAACAAGAGATATGTAATGTTAATTACCTGCATTATCGGTTGATATCGGTATCGGAAATGAAGAGTTTGACTATAACGCTATCGGTAAAAAAGCCAATATCGAGCATCCCTAATTATATGTTAACAATAAATATTAGAATCTGATTATATATATATATACACTATTGAGTAAGTAAAGTATACAAGAGAGCAGTGTACATAGGTATCCTAACTGTCATGATATACGTCACATGTTGACTCGTCATATGTGCTCTTTGTGCCCGTGTGCCAGCGCCCCACACACATGTAAAAGGAGAGACTTGAATAACCATAGTTTCTTTCCCCAGCTGTCCCAGAAGGATATGAGCAGGTTGGAGGAGAGCGTCAAACGTTCAGCCAAAGAGACGGACCCGGTCCCCAAGCAGGTGGAGGAGAAGGCACACCGGGTCCCTCCCTCCCACCCTCGGGGCGCTTCACGTGCTCTGGGGGGCCCAGCGCGAGGCCCCCGCCTTCCAACACCCCAGCCCAATTCTCCCTCCATCAAGACCTGCTCTGCGACCTTTGCGTTTCTCCCGTCTGCGAGCTACCGGACTTGGTGCAAGTTGACGACGGTGGGCCTTTTCCTTGGCCCAAGTAAGACACACGCACACATTCTCTGAGCCTCAATTTTTTTTTTAAATGTTAACGATCACTTTCCATCAGACCTAAAATCTAGTTTTGCTTACATGCTTATATATTTCACATTAGACACGTTTGTAGAATAATGTTCCGGGCTCTGCAGATATACTATTGGCTTCATTCAATGACCTGTTTACTTTTTTGCAAAGCATCGTGGGAGGACTAACACTAGGGGGAGCTGGTTGGCATCGGTCTGGTAGTCGGTAGAGAGATGTGAAGAAGACCGGTATTATCCACAAGGGGAGGGGGTACACCGTACAGGTACGGGGTCTATGCGGCGCTATCCACGGGAGCGAGTGGATGTCTTAGCCAAGAGCATCCTACTTTTGAAAACCAAATGTGCAGCATCGGAGCAGAAGAAATAACGCAGCATGCCGTAAGCTTATCAATACCAAGTATAGTGATGCCAAGACAAAGGGGACGTTCGGCAGGTGGACTGCAGATGAAAGTTGTTGCGTGTTAGAACGTTCAGTCAGGCTAGCCATGTCGGCTAGTAGCTTAGCTAAAGGCAGGGACAGCTAACTAGTAATGTATCTTCTCAATGATTCTATGTTATAGCTATATGCTCGTTCTCTAATGTATAGTGGAATAGCTTACTCTGCTCGTTGTATTTCCCGTTAAAGTAACAGTTCATTCAAATGTGGTCCGTTGGAAATCACGTGGAGGCGGAGACAGCGCTGCGGGTGAAAACGGTCTGACCGTTGCTTTATTGGAATATCCAACAGCTTAATCAATCAGGTTTACAGCAATCAATTATTTCTATTTCTAATCAGCTCGTCTCGAAGGTTTCTTCTCGGCTCTGTTCTCGAACTCTGGTGGGGTGGATTCTCCGTCTCTGCTTCTCCGTTCTCTCTGCGTGTCTCTCTGCGTCTCGGTGTCTCCGTGTCTCTGTTTTTCCTCCATCATTCAACCTGCAGGTTTTATAGAGAAGAGAGAACCCCCCCCCGCCCTTGCGCCATCCAGTGCCGTCACCCCAGAGAGCCTGCTTTCCTATTGGCTAGAAGGTCTCCCCTCTTAGTGATTTGGGTCTTGCGAAACAGCGTTACAAGGTGACCTTACAGAGGGGATATGAACTAGTTCCCTTTTAGAATGATTTACCCAAGTGTCCCTGAATGCGACCCTCATACAGATGGAAATATAGTACCCACTCAACCTAACAGTGGGTATCCCAGAATGGCCTGTTTGGTCTGCTTAGCTAAAGTAAACAGAACTCGGGTGCTGGCCTTCAGGCCGTCACTTCTTGACTTAAAAGTTAGTTATTGGGCGCACCATCCCTGTTCGTTGTGGCGGAAGATGTGTCATCTGTTTGCCATTTGATCTGTTCTTATTTTTATGGCACTCTGGGCTTTTTCCTATAGCTGCTAGGTGAAGGGTGAAGGGTTGCACTATTAGCTTTTGACTGAATTCTCCTGTGGCCTTTTCCAGAAACCGCTAGATGATTTTGATCCCTCCTGTAATGCTTATACGGGTCATTTTGATCAATTTAATTTACGACACTAGCGTTAGCTAACCTAGTTAGCTTTAGCTACATAACGTTATCAAGTGCTAACGTGTGGTTCAGTCGCGCTAGCCATGTCGGCTAGTAGCTTAGCTAAGGGCAGGGACAGCTAACTAGCGTTATCGAGTGCTAACATGTGGCAGACTCCCAAGTTCATCCCAACGGTGGGGACAATATCATGGGACTGGTGAACTTTGTCATCTCCACGGTCGTCTCCTTCCTCTTGGACCTGATTCTGCGTTAGGGTGAGTTTTTTTTATGCAATCTATTCTGTTCCCACCGTGGATCTCTCTCTTTCTCTCTTTCTCTTTCTCTCTCTCTCTCGCACTCCCTCTCTCTCACTCAGTGTGTTGCTCTCTTTCTCTCACTCTGTGTGTTGCATCATGCAAGGGTCTGCTCACACTGTGCTTGTGCAGTTTGTGACGTGTGTACTAAGCTTATAGAGTTCGATTCAAATAAGGCAAAACTGCAAATCTGCATGTCGTGCTTGAGAAATGTACCTGGCTTTAAGCTTGTTTATCAGGTTCCAGGGGTGTTTTATGCATTTTCCCTGTTACTGCCAGGTGTACGACTGTACAGGTGCATTGCCACTAAGCCTCGGGCAGCGCTATTATTTAAGAATATATTGACTGTATGCCCAGCCTCGTGCAGCGCTATTATTTAAGAATATATTGACTGTATGCCCAGCCTCGGGCAGTGCTATTATTTAAGAATACATTGACTGTATGCCCAGCCTCGTGCAGCGCTATTATTTAAGAATACGTTGACTGTATGCAAAACATTATTATTATTTTTTAAATTAATAATATAAAATAAAATATTATATATATATATATATATTTACCTTTTAGGGGGGGGGCTCGCTCGCTCGCTCTCTCTCTCTCCTTGTTTACGACATACACAACTTTCGTCTTGTTTACATCAGGGTCCCCCATTTTCAATTCATCATAACATGACATACAGATAGACAGTACATTTACATTTAGTCATTTAGCTGACGCTTTTATCCAAAGCGACTTACAAGTTCTGTACGACAAGCCATCAGGAAGGGCACAACTCTATCAGCTGAGTAACAATGTTCATCAAAGTGTTGAGTGCTACAGTGTAGGTTAGTTTATTAGGACAAGTGCATGACAGTATGGTTAGTTAGGGTTAGATTTTTTTATTTTTTTTTTTTATTCAGATAATGGTTGAAGAAGTGCGTCTTTAGTCGACGGCGAAAGATTGGACGTGTTTCGGCTGTCCTAACTGGGGTGGGTAGTTCATTCCACCATTGTGGGGCAAGGACTGAGAATAGGCGACTTCTCTTTGATGACCCTCCCGGAGCTTGGATAGGAGTAGGTCTGAGGCGGCCAGAAGATGCAGAGCGTAGGGGTCTTGAGGGTGTGTAGTTAGAAACCATTGACCGGAGGTAGGCGGGAGCAGTTCCCTTTGCCGCACGGTATGCTAGGTCGAGGGCCTTGAAGCGGATTCGTGCAGCAATGGGGAGCCAGTGCAGGTCCCTAAGAAGTGGGGTTTACATCTAGACATTTATGACATACCAGATCTACAAATATACTAGACATTTATGACATACCAGATCTACAAATATACAGCACTGTTTGTGATACAAAAATAGTCTAAAAAGAGAGTATATACATTTGAGGGGGAAAAAACTGTACATTGGAAGAGGTTGTGTAGGTGGGGAAAACTGTACATTGGAGGGGGTTTGGTGGGGGGGACTGTGCATTGGAGGATTGGAAGAGGTTGGGTAGGTGCCTTTCTCAGCCTTTCCTGAGCTAGACATTATCAAACAGATCTATAAGCAGATGTATGGATGTCTGGCATCTTTGTCATGGCACCTAAAGCTTCTTTCGGTTTATTGTCTGTGGCTGTGCAGGGATTCATGGGGAAAAAAACAGGTTGGTACGTAATGGGCTGCTGGAGTTAAAATGACTTGTACCTGAGGCCTGCCTGGACACATGACATCAGTGGTGGTCCACCCGTCACCTCTCACTTTACCATGACTGCACATTATCCTGGCACACAACATACTTGTTCACATGTCATTTTTCTTTCACTCTAAAGGAAATATGTCTCGCATACAGTAGACCCCCCCAGTACTTTGTGGAGACGAAGATGGGAGGCCCGTCTGTGGACCTGATGATGAGTACCAGTCTTCTCCTCAGATATATAAAATCAGTTTTTCACATTAGGATCTAACATCCCAACAGGCCACCTTGTTTATGGTTTGATTCAGTTTTAGCAGAATGTGAAAGACAAGAATGACATTGATGTGACATACTATAAAATCAGTTTCTTTACAGTGCAATGAAATAGTTATGGGTTACTGTACAGTTCAAAGTCATCTTTACCTTCTGTTTGGTATCCAGTTTAAAACCTGAGTCTTCCCTCTCGTCTGACACCCACTCTTATATGGTATATATCAGTAAACACAATGAGTTTGATAATCAACCATGTGAGAAATTACTGTATATCAAGTGCAATGCTGCATATTTCCATATCTAGATTCCACATACTATAAATACTGGCAACAATGTAGAATGCATTACAGTTACCAGGAATGGAAAGATTGTCTACACAACTTAAACGACATTGATCTACCTTGTGCCTTTACTTTACTATTTAATGTTACAGGTTAGAAACTGGCTGACAACTTATTAAATGTACATGGAAATTTGAGGCTCTTAGAGATTTAAACATTATTAACAGATGCAGAATACAATACAGTACGACTCAAGACACAGAACATTAGTATGCAAAATAAAAAATGAACACAGATTTGAGTGTGAATGAGAACTTTATTTAACATATTGTAGAATGGGTACAATACAGTACGGCTCAATACACACAATTGTTAAGGGGATGCAGACCAGAGAAAGACGTTTGTCTTGTTTACAACAGGGTCCCCCATTTTCAATTCATATTGACATAGGGACATACAGGTATTTAGTACTGATACATTTGTGACATATACGGTATTCAAATATACAGTACTGTTACCCATAGATCCTGACAGAGTATATACATATGATGGGGAGGGGACTGTACATTAGGAGGGGGTGGGTGTGAGAAATATACATACGGTGGTGAGGAGACTGTACATTTGGAGGGGGTGGGTGGGAGAGAAATATACATACGGCGGGGAGAGAATATATACATGCGGTGGGGAGGAGACTGTCTATTAGGAGGTGGTGGGGGGTTTGGACATTTACGGTGGCCAGTTTCTAATTGCAGCCTCCCGTAGGTGCTCTTTAAGAGCGGTTTTGAATGTGGGTAGGGATTCACATTCCTTTACAGCTTTGGGTAGGGCGTTCCAAATTTTTGTGGCATAATTGCGAAACGTGTTTAGTCCCTTGAGGGCGAATAGAGTTACGAGGTTTAGACAGATGATCTGTTTAATGCTTTCCCATTAGGGGTGTAAAGGTACACATATCCGTACCGAACCGTTTCAGTGTGTAACGTACTGAACAAATACAACGGTATGTTAACCACTAATGATTGACCGCCCATCTGTTTTTTTTCACAATCCAATATAATAATTTTTTCTCTTTTACAAGTCGATTATTCATTTCGATATAGAATATTTGTTGACAGCCCTACAAGTACAATTAGTTATTGCACACTACATCACCCCTGAGTGGAACATGGAAAGCCAAACTTCCCCCCACTGTACCGAACTTCAAAACCGAGGTACATACCGAACCGTGGTTTTTGTGTACCGTTACACCCCTATGTCCCGTTGTTTACTTTGTAAAACCACACACATGGAGGATGATCTACGGAGTTGATTTATAAAAAATAAAAAAATTATATCCTGCTTTCGTGGAAACATGTGCCAAACCTTGTCATACCATTGCCATTGTCCTTTTCCAGCTACAGAGAAAGCTCGGTCTCCCTGTGTGGAACGCCTGGTGCGGGGGATGGTGAGGAGGTCTGAGTTGGAGTAGGTCGGTCAGGTAGGAAGGGATCAACCCGTGCAGGGATTTGTAGGTGAGGAGGAGGCTCTTGTAGGGGATTCGGTAGTTGATGGGGAGCCAGTGGAGTTTTTGCAGGGTGGGGGTGATGTGCTGCCAGGGTTTGGTGTGCGTGAGGACCCTTGCAGCCGAGTTTGACGTGTTCAGCGCTGCTTCTTCCTTTCACGGTTGATTTTGTCATCGAATGCCGCCCACTCACTAATATGAAAAAGCATAATATATAGAAAATGTAAAAAAGTTTGACAATGCAATATTCTGGTAATTCTACACTGTACCACTATACATAGTTAGGTCTAATAGCGATATGACCAGGACAACACATACTGTGACAAAGAAAATTCAAAACAGACATTTAAAAGACAATGTTTCAGTTAATAAAAACGAATCTGATGATTAGGATCATGTTGGCATGCCTTTTGTCGACATCTGGGGTCCAGAAGATTTCTTCAGCCCTCCTACTGGTGACCTCATTGACTGCTGCAATAGCGCTTATAGTGGCCCGTCATGGAGAGAGAAGATTGTTAGGAAACATCAGTTTACCCCTTGAGACAAAGGCTAGTAAATTAGCCCCTGGATCATGCATTCTTTTTCAATAACTGCACACCTAAATCAAATCAAATCAAATTTATTTATAAGGCCCGACAACACACGTTAATGTCCCCATGGGCCGTACAGGTCTTTTTTAAACAAGTCAAGAAGAAAACATAACAATAAGTCAAGAACAGAACAAGAACACCATAAGGTCCAAAAAATTTAAGATAAATGAAAGAATGCAAGCACTCCCAGACATACCCCACGCAAAGGTAAGGAAAAACTCACTAAAACCTAACCATAGGGAAAAATGCTCCACAGGCAGTGTGGAGGAGAGAAACCTTAGAAGGGCCATTCACCTCCACACATTAGAATTGAACTCTCTCAACAAAGGCTTGTTTCATTCTCCTGTAAGATATTAACTTGAGACACATTGACCCCACACAATTTGTATTACAGCATTGTCTGATTCATTGATTAAATGAGGAGAAATACATAGTACATA
This sequence comes from Notolepis coatsorum, assembly GCF_963971535.1. Lineage (NCBI taxonomy): Eukaryota > Metazoa > Chordata > Actinopteri > Aulopiformes > Paralepididae > Notolepis > Notolepis coatsorum. Next base: position 118,090,102 of record NC_140176.1, read on the forward strand.
CATAGTGAAAAGTAAAAATATCATACATATTCAACTCAGGCAGCAAGACTTCAAGGATATAGGCTACGTTATCCAGGATGGGTACAGATGAGACTGTGCTGGCCAGGATGTTTGACAAGATGTTTGACAAGAAGTCAAACACTGTTTTGATGCCCGTCGTCCTGAAAATAGACTGGGGCACACGTTGACCATGACTGCTTCTTGCTTGGTGACCTCTGGATACTTCTGCAACCAGTTTGACGGTTCTCTGCCACTTACGACGGCCTGAGAGTACAGAAAAGCAATGTGAGAGAATCGTCCAGGATCAAATCATTGTAGACAGTCAGATAGGCTTGGTAAACACAGATTTGGCAACAGGTGCCAACATACTGTACCTTAGGTGTTCTTTAGTCCGATGTGCTGTGATGATGAAGTCCACCAGCTTTCTTTGTTCAGCACTGCGGTCCATGGCAACCTGGAGGTGTTGTGTGATACTGCTAGTAATCCTTGAAGTCCGAGGCACCCTGTAAACAGGTTGTAGCCGTCCTTGGAGCAGACACCTCGACTCCCTGGTCCTGTGGGCAAACCTCTTGCCGTGACATTTGGACAAGCAAAGCCATTACTTGTTTAAGTTGCAGGCAAGACAAGTCTGTCCACCGTCTCTGGTTTTAAAGCTGCCCTGTTGCAGGTCACGATACAAATAATTTTTTTATTGACATTATTTTTATTTTCGATTATTTAAATATCGCCCAGCCCTAAATCAAAGTTGAACTTTGCTGGATGAAACACATCAGCATTGTCCCATTATTTTCCCAAGCCTAGTAAACACAATTTTCAGATTCCATGACTATCGTCAGGTTTTCCATGACCGTATGAACCCCGAAGGCGAATACCAAATGAGAGCTTTAACGATCACTGTTGGACTGACATTTCTGAACGGAGAAAGGGCCAACTGATACCTCTTACCTCAGTTGAAGTCAGTCTTGAGAAAAGCTCCTCACAGAGTCTTGGGATTACCCCTTCCTATTCCTCGAAGCCCATCATCCTGTAGAAAAAATTAAAACAAATTGAGAATGAAATGCTACAAATGTAACATTACATTTTCCAAACCTCATCTTCATAGCTAGCTAGGAACACCAAGCTAGGCGAATTTTAAAGTAATGAGAGTAGGGTTGGGATCAAGTTAGTAAAAGACTCAGATATTTGGTGTGTGCCCTTTTCTCCCATCCCCCAATTTAGTCATTATGACAATTCCCTTCCTGTTCATAGCGACGCCCTACTGTCCGTCTGGGGGGAGAGTAGACTACCACATGCCTCCTCCGTCACATGTGGAGTCACCAACCGCCAAGTTTCACTGGGAGAGCGTAAGGCGCACCAAGGTACACATTATCTCCCCCAGATCCAACCGGCCAGTAGGAGTCGCTATTGCAATGACCAGGACTCATACCCCAGCGGCCTCCCACCGATAAAACACTGCCATTATGTTCATACTGAGGGACGACTGACCAAGCCGGAGGTACCCCTGCCAGGAATTGAGAAACCCAAATTTATTAAGCTCCGAATCCTCTTATCAAATATTCCTTAAACATTGAGGAAAGAATACTGTGTTACTGCACAAAGTAATAAATAAAAGCAACATTCTTTACCCAAGAAATATTATTTGATGGAAATATAAAAGGATTTGGATACAATAAGCAGATTGCATACTGGATTTAGAAGCAATTAAATGCTTTGAAACGCCAAAGTGCGACACTCACGTATATGATTTCCCGGACCCCGTTTGTCCATAAGCAAACGGGCAAGTGTTGAATCCGTCAAAGGCCTTCTCTAAGGGAGGCCTGGCCAGCCTTTCGTATACCATCTGCTGGCTGGCAAAGCTGGGGTCGCTCTCATCGACGGAGCAGAAGGAGAAGTCGTAGGTGAAGGAGTGTTTCTGCTTGGTGTCTGGGTGGCGTGAACACTTAAGGTAACCTACTTGCGTTGAGCGTTTCTCTGATTGGCCACGACGCCCACGTGACCGGGCGCTAGCCCGCCCCCTTATCGCCGTCTGCTGCTCCTATGTGTTGCAGCGCGGCACGAGCGGCAGAGGTCCCTCGCGGAAATTAAATGCGGAAATGTAATGTTATGTTCGAATCGAATCGCTAGAATACACAACATATTTATCAAAACAACTACCAGATTCACTCATAACGTTATTTCACGTGACAACACAGCCCAGCTGTCAGAAACTGTACATTGTAACATTATATAACGCAACGTTATATAGCGTTATTTCACGTTTTTATTCATAACGTTATTTTGTGTGACAACACAGCACAGCTGTCAGAAACTGCCCATTGAGGGGGTTTGAATCACAGTACATCAGTGGAGGCTGCCGACTGATTAACTAGAAACTGTACATGCAGAGTTAAGTGTACTGTACTGTACAATACAGAGTTAAGTGTGTACTGTACATACAGAGTGTAGTGTACAATACAGAGTTAACACTGCATGTACAGTACACACTTAACGCTGTATGTACAGTACACTCTGTATGTACAGTACACACTTAACTCTGTATTGTACAGTCCACTCTGTATGTACAGTACACACTTAACGCTGTATTGTACAGTACACTTAACTCTGTATGTACAGTACTCACTTAACTCTGTATGTACAGTACACACTTAACTCTGTATTGTACAGTACACTTAACTCTGTATGTACAGTACACACACTTAACTATGTATGTACAGTACACTTAACTATATGTATTGTACAGTACACTCTGTATGTACAGTACACACTTAACTCTGTATGTACAGTACACACTTAACTATGTATGTACAGTACACTCTTAACTCTGTATGTACAGTACACTCTTACTGATTAACTAGAAACTGTACATTGTAACGCAACGTTATATAATGTTATTTCGCGTTTTTATTCATAACGTTATTTCGCGTGACAACACTGTACATCAGTGGAGGCTGCTGACCAAATTTTTAGGTGAAGCACAAATTATTATATTATATTATATATATTAAATTATATATTTTTTAAATCCCCAACGCTGCAACACCCCCATTCCTCCCAGGTGTCAGGCTCCTCATTCGCTTCCATTCATTTTGGGGCCCATGTTTAAATATCGGAGATGAACGTTATTTCGATTGATATGAATAGCTAGTTATGTTTATATAGTTTGACTTCCCCACATGCAAAAGGAACAGAGGTATTGAAGATGGGAATCAAATATGTGAATATGCAAATATCCAATCAAACTAACTTTACCCCGGTAGGCTAGAAACTAGAAACAAAGCTAAACATAGTGTGTGTCTGTGTCTGTGTATGTGCGTGTGTGTGTGTCCCTCAGAACAACATAGTGTGTGTGTGTGTGTGTGTGTGTCCTTCAGAACAACAATAGAGTGACTGCGTGAATGAATGTAACTCCTAATTACCTCATCTTTCACAACTCAGCATCTTCAAGATCAATTTAAACCCCAAACCCTGGGTAGAGGAGCTGTGAACGTCACTGATCTCTACTTCAGCTCACAAAACTCAGTCTTCCCAGGGTATGAATAAAGCCCAAGTCCAGGATAGAGAGGCTGAGTGAACGTGGTGTTGACTCTGTGCAGGAGGGTCATGGTGTCAGAGACGCTGTAGAAGGACAGAGTACCTGCCCTGTGATCCAGGTACACTCCTATTCTGGAGGACCGGGGGCCCGGTACTGTGATCCTCTTGTTATTGTGTCTGAAGAAGTAAACACTTTGTGTGTAATACTCTAAAGCCCAGGATTTAAAATGTCTTCCAAATCCACAGTTCTCCACAGTGCCTCTTCTACTAATGTCTTTGTAGGAGGCTGCTACAGAAACCCCTCCACTCCACCTCCCAGTAACAGAGTCCAGTCAGACCTTCTGTACCCAGAACCCCAGGCCACCATCCAATAAATCTTTCTGGGTGATCAGGATATGACTGCTCTGGCAGCATACATGTTGCTTTTCTGTTCCCCTCAGACAAAGACAGTTTTCTGTCTGTTGTGTTTGGGTCCAGTGTGATCTGAGAGGAATATTGTAAGAAGTCAGCTCTGGTCTTGGGCTCTGCACGTGAGCGAGAAATTCGTCCATTAGATAATTTCTGTCGGACAACACCGTTTTTCCAGTAGTTGTAGTTTGTAGTTAGTAGTTCGACTTTTATAACAGTAGTAATAGCAGTAATAGTAGTGGTAGCAGTAGGAGTAGTAGTAGTAGTAGCAGTAGTAGTAGTTGTAGTAGTAGTAGTTGTAGTTGTAGTAGCAGTAGTAGTAGTAGTATTAGTAGACATTTTAGTAGTAGTAGTTTGAGCTATCCTGTGCTAACATGCGGCGAAGTGAGCGTGTCAGCAGTGTGCCAATGTGGAGATCTCTCTATGCTGGAGACCAGGACATGAGAGAACAGCATCAGTGTCCTTCCTCTCCTGTACTTTGCAGATGTGACTGAGGTCGTGTCTGAGCTGAGAGACAAACTAGAGGACGTTCTGAAAGAGAAGTGGCCCAGAATCTCAACAACAGTGAATGCAGTTATTAATAGTCTACTCTTTTTTTTCTCGCAGTAAACTTCCGCCTCCTTCGTCACTTCCTCCCAATCTTTTCCATTTCATTCTAGCACAAAGAATGGCCAAGATATTGATAAAAATGTAACGCATGTAAAATTAAATCTGGCACATTTTACGCGTGTGTAAAAGTTTATTTAGCATCGAATTGAAATTATCCTAGTTCAGTCATTTATTGGTTTATCAACACAAAATAAAAAGTAGCGTGTAGTTTCAAGGCCACGTCATAATGCCACGCCGAAAAAACCCCGGAAATGGACTACATTTTCGGTACAGAGCGTCACAAACTGATGACGTCACTTCATCACGGCGCCGTGAGCCCGGACAGCGAACCGTTAAAGTAGAAAAACAAATGTAATCTGTAAAATAGTTATAAAAAAGTTGAAATCCAAGGCAGCTCTACAAATATTAAAATGCCTTTATTTTATGGCTCACGTTATTTAGAGAATTTAAAATAAACAGACATGTTTCGGCTACATAGGGCCTTCATCAGAGGAGAGACAGACCCAAATCCCACAGTAATGACCAAAATAACCAAAGGTGATCAAATACAATGGTTGCATATTGTTGTCCAACCTACCCAGAGTATGAAAATAAAGAGTTTGACTTCCCCACATGCAAAAGGAACAGAGGTATTGAAGATGGGAATCAAATATGTGAATATGCAAATATCCAATCAAACGTGACCCGACTCCAACCTGGCAAGATGCACAAAACGCATCTACACCTAAAATAACATTTGGCTCAGTTATTGATGACATTAAATAATAATATTGACCCGAATGAAAGATAGTTACATATTTGTCAAGCATTTCAACCCCGACAGGCCACTGCAGCAGCTCCCCCTAGTGTTCAGAGCACCAAACAGGGAAATCTCCTTGTGAAAAATAATAAGTTGCATGACAGTTAAAGCCGCCTTGTGCAGCTGACCGCAAATGAATATGGCCTGCAGGTAAGGTTAGGGCCTTAATTTAACTGTAGTGTGGTTAAGGGAGAGATATCGGATATATATAAGAGTGGATTGTATGTGTTAAGAGAATGAGTGATATGTATATAATAAAGAATGATAGAGGAAATGGTGTATAATAAAGAATGATAGTGGAAAAGGTGTATAATAAAGAGTGTGTGCATGACATTTTGTAACAAGACAAAGTGTCTGTATGAAACTGAGAACGATAATATGGAGGGCATCTTATTGTAAACTTTCAGGATGCGAGAGTCAGTGTGCCTGACCTCTGATGAGCTTGGCGTTGGTGTCCTCGTTGACCTTGGCCTGGTTGATGATCATGCGGGCCTGCCTGGCGTAGCGCAGGGTGCTCAGGCTCTTCTCCACGTAACTGGCCACGGGGCTCAGGGTGGCGATCATAGCCGTCTTGGAATTACCCCCCAGGCTTTCTTTCAGCAGCCTGGAGCAAAACACACACCAGATGTGTATCGTGATTAACAACTTACAACAAACTCTCAACTCATTTCACCTACAACTTATCTAGACTTCTCTAACAAGTTGTCTGAAAACACAGATGCCAAAAACAGCTGTGAAGTAAGATAACAGTCCTATTACTGTGCATGTATATATATAGTTTGTTATGGCAACACTACAGGTAAATGTATGTCGACCGACATGCAATTCTGCTATTGACCAGTGTTGTCGTAATTGCCATTAATTGTCTGGTCATGGTTCCAACCACAAATAATTGCAATGACTAAACAACTAAATGGTGGAAAGCAAAGGCAAGTAAGATTCTACAGAAGAATTCAAAATGGAACACAATAACATTATGGGAAAAGCGTTTACCGTCTTCTCCAGAGTCAGACAAGAAGATGGATACAGTACTCATTTCCTCTGTGCGTTCAGTAGAAAGCTATCCGGCTGCAAGCTAGCCTAGCTCAGCACAATGAGGACCACTAGCCTAGCTTAAAACTCCGGGGGAGGCGTTTTGGACAACAGCTAGGCTAGTGATCTGTATCCGCTTCCATTCATTTGTGCTAAGCTAGGCTAGCTTGTACCCGGATATCTTTCTACTGAAAGCACAGAGAGGAAAATTGGGATCCATTTTCTCCCGACTCTGGAGAAGACTAAGTGTATTTCCCAGAATGTTGGCGAGTTTCTTTAGAAAGGAACTGGTTAGTTCATCTCACCATGTGAGGACAGACTCTCTGTAGGGTATGAAGACCACATTCCTGGTCTGGGCCTGTTCAGACAGCGCTGACATCACCCTGCCCAGGGTCAGCAGGGACTTGTTGATGCTAGCACCCTCCTACAAAGACAAGCAAGGGGTGGGTGAGGTTAACATAATTTATATTACATAACCATATGTCCGTTTCCAATATGTAGAAAAAGATTACTTTTGAATCGTAAATTGTTCAAGCAGGATTTAGTCTTCCTGCATATCCCTCTTATATACAGTCCCCTAGCTACTATGGATGGGCATGTTAAAGAAAAATCCAGATCGATTGCATGCTATACTCGATTGATCGTGTATTACTAGAAAAAAAATATATATATATATATTTATATATATAAGATTTTTTTTTTATACTTATTTTTGTTCATTCACGTATATATGTTTAAGGAAACCAACAAAAATCGATAATTTTGATTTTTCTTTTAAATTTCTCATAGCTACGATTACTCACGCCCATCCCTACTAGCTACGCCTACAGTCCCCTAGCTACACACAGTCGCCTAGCTACACAGTAATTTCATCAGAGAGGTCAGAGCGCAAGGCCATTGAAGCCAACGGACATATGAGTAAAGCATGATGAGCCTTAAACACTGCCATAGTATCTTTTGTCGTACAGTACAATGAAAATAAGTTGGCGTCTAACCAGAGTGCAAGGTAACAGTAAAGTACATTAACAATATACAGTGTAACATGTGATTAATGGGAATATATATACAAAACGAAGGTACTGAGCAAATATGGTAATCTGATGTATGGGAAGTATTATTATTATATACAGTGATATAAGTATAAATACACTATGGTAGTAAGCCATACTGGCCAGTAGTATAAGAGTAGGTAGGAGATATATACAGATAGTATATACAGCATGAACAGTGCACAGAGTGGGTATGTATAAAGGAATATATGCAGATAAATAATATACAGTGTACATGGCTATAATGTTAAGTGAAGTACAGACGTTAGCAGAAAAGGGTTCTCGCCCTTTTCGGGAAGTAATTATCCAGGAGATTAAATTGCAAATGTAGGACATGCTTAACAAATAGTTCTGCTGCTAAAGGATATTCAAATATTGCAGCTTGTCAATATGAGAGATCATAAGGAAGACTTAATGGTTTCAAAATATTGATTTCTGGTGATTTCTCATTTCTTTTTAAGTAACCTTTAAAAAAAGGGGCACTTCACCAAAAACAATGCTTGTTTATTTTCTACATCTCACACATCCAAACACTCAGTTTTTAACACATTAATTTAGTTCGACGGTTAGTGAGAGTAAATTATTTGGAATATGGTCACCAGTGATCATCGGGGACATTGAATCCTTGTGTGTTGATTTACAGCTCAATGAAACGATAAGGTATTTCTATTTCTTCATCTATATAATTTCATGGAGCTGTAATTAACACAAAACAAGGATTCAGTGTCCCAGATCACTGGTGGCCATATATTCCAACTAATTTGCTCTTAACACTTTGAATGCCACCCACAAGTTTTCTCATGTTATTACCCCCCGGGTTGAATGCCCACTCACGAGAATATTCGTTTTATTCGTTTTTATTTTTTTATTAGCGATCTGAAATCATATTTCATCAAGCGAGCCTACCGTTGGAGATCCGTCACCCCAGGCGCTCAGATGTGAAAAAAGCACCCCCTATCGTCTCCCAGATGGTAAATCACCCTTTTGGATTGGAGTCAATGAAAGTGAATGGGAGAAAGGATTTCTGACTCCACATTTTACATCTCACTCACGCAGCCGTGCAGGGGCGGACCTTCCTACAGGCGATATAGGCGGTCGCCTAGAGCGCCACCCAGAGGGGGGCGCCAAAAAAAAAAAAAAAAAGATTTTTTATTTTTTTTTTTTTTTTTTTTTATTTTTTTTATTTTTTATTTTTTTTTCTCTGTGCAGTTTTGGCGCCCCCTCTATATCGGCAACCATTATTTTTACATACAAAAAATTCTAACATAAGGGAAAATGAGCCAAAAATCTAAAACGGTCGGTCGGTCTGAGCCTCAGCTTTAGGTGTTCACAGTCAGAACATGCTAGAGCGCTGTGCATTGATGGGTATCGGTCAAGTGTTTATAGAATTGAGCGTTGAGGAAAGAAAGACTAACGTTAGAGAACTATGAAGAGGCAAAAGCCATAAAAAAAAAATAAAAAATTACAAAAAAAAAAAAAGTGGTGAATCTCGCCTAGGGCGCCAAATGTGCTAGGTCCGCCCCTGCAGCCGTGTGACAAATGGCAAATGGTTGGCAAATGGGTGGCGGGGGAACACAGGATAGGGGACGAAGGGGAGGGGAGGGGGGTGTCTTTACATGAGAGTTGGGGAATCGATATATTATTCCAGTTAGTCTGTTTTTCTCTTCATAATGTGGGTGAGATTAATATATAATATACCAGGATTATTTATTATTATTTATTAATAACAAGTAAAATATTGAAAAGTGAATAGACATGGTAAAAGAATGAGATCGCTGTAATCCATCGGTTATCAGATAATGAATGAATAGAAAACAATTAAAATAATGAAAATTTTGGCCAATGTGATCTGTTGGTTTACCGGATTATTGAATAAAATTTATTCAAATCCTTAATTTGGTGGTTCAATTCAGTTCAGTTCAGTTCAGAGTTTTTATTTGCCACATGGAATAATACAATCATAGTTTCTTCATAAAAAAATCATAAATAGCCATTCCATGGACAAAAGGAGCAGGAAGAAGAATAAATCTTATAATTACCTGCCCCTTATTCCTAAACTAACATGTATTTTCTTAATGGTCGGCGTATAACCTTATTTACACAAATAATCATTTATACCATTATAAAAGAAACACAATCCACAGTTAAACAAGAAAAATTTAAATAATAATAATAATGATAAAGAATAAAAAAGAAAAGAAAGAGAAGAGAAAAAAAAAGATCTCACTATTCAGATCACATTTTGATTTTCATACTGACTAAATATTTTTTTTTTATACATTTTTTTGAATTGATAAACACTGTTACATCCCTTAAGCTCGCTATGGAGAGAATTCCATAACTTTACACCAATAACTGACACATCTGTTTAAGTGTGGTACGTGCAAACTGATGTTTAAAATTGTATTTTCTCCTACTAAACTCACTTTCTAAATGAAAAAGATTTTGTAGTTTTTCTGGCAGTGTATTATTTCTTGCCCTAAACATAATTAACATTGTTTGAAACTTAACCATGTCTTCAAGTTTAATTATTCTAGATTTAATAAATAATATATTTGTGTGTTCTCGATAACTCACTTTATGTGTGATTCGTACAGCCCTCTTCTGTAGTATATATAATGGTTTTATATTTGTCCCATAAGTATTCCCCCATACTTCAACACAATAACTGATATAAGGTGAGATGAGTGAGCAGTAGTGTTCTCATTGCCTCATACTCTAACACATCCTTTACTTTATTCATAACAAAAATACTATTGGACATCTTTTTTTTAACGTGTGCTATGTGCGATTTCCATGTTAATTTATCATCCATAATCACACCAAGAAAACGAAATTCATTAACTCTCTCTATATCAGCTCCATCTATGGTCAGTACTATATTTTCATCTAGTTTTCGATTGCCAAAAATCATAAATTTAGTTTTTTTCAGATTCAGTGATAGCTTATTTACATCAAACCATTTCTTTAGCTTTGTCATTTCATACACAATATATTCAGCTAGTTCCTTTAAATTATTTCCAGAACAAAAAAAATTTGTATCAGCAAACAAGACAAACTGTAATAGTTTTGAAACATCACAAATATCATTAATATATAAAAGAAAGAGTTTGGGCCCCAAAACCGAACCTTGCGGTACCCCACATTCAATCTTCATGAGCTCAGATTTGACATCTGCCAACTGCACATATTGTTGCCTATTGTGGAGATAACTACTCAACCATTCAAGAACCATTCCTCTCACACCATATGAACGTAATTTGGAAATTAGAATATTATGATCTAAGGTATCAAATGCCTTTTTTAAATCAATAAACACCCCTATTGTTAATTTCCTTTTATCTGTTGCTGTTGTTATTTCTTCAATAATATTCATTAAGGCAGTCGCTATTGATCTGTTTTGCCTAAAGCCATACTGGCTTTCGCTCAGCAGTTTATTCTTTTCCACAAAACCATCTAACTTATGCGAAAACAGTTTTTCAAGCACTTTCGAGAACTGTGAGAGCAATGACACTGGTCTATAGTTAGTGAAGCTGTGCTTATCTCCTACTTTGTAAAGTGGGATCACTTTTGCTACCTTCATCCTGTCTGGAAAAATACCTGTCTGAAAAGAAAGATTACAAATATAACAGAGGTTTGATTATACAATCAATTGTCTTCTTCACTATAATCATATCTATCCCATCACTGTCAATGGATGTCTTATTCTTTGACTTTAATACAATGGACATGATTTCTGCTTAACTGACATTTCCTAAAAACATAGACTGCAGTACTTTACTATCTCCTCTCCATCCTTCCTGTAATGGTTCATCGTGTTTTTGAATGGCATCTGCCAAATTTGGCCCCACATTCACAAAAAAAGAGTTGAATTCATTAACCACCTCATTCAATGAATGAAATGGCTAGGCATTTTTATGGTCGCTGATTTATTTCCCATTACCTTATTTAGAATGTCCCATGTGCCCTTTATATTATTTTTATTTTCGCCTAACAATCTATTGTAATAATCTTTCTTGGCCCGTCTCATAATGAATACTAACTTATTCTTATACACTTTGTATTTAGTTTCAGCAGCCTTTTTTCTACATTTGATAAAATCTCTATACAGTTTGTTTTTCTTTTTACATGCATTCTCTAACCCCTTTGTTATCCATGGTTTTCTATTGTCATTACTACTTTGTTTATGTTGAACCATTGGGCAGTGCCTATCGTAAAGTGTCCGATAGATATCCAAAAAAGTATTGTAAGCAGCATTGACGTCTTCTACATAGACCCCCTTCCATTCCTCATTCAAAAGATCATTCCTGAACATGTTTACAGCATCATCCCTTCTTAACCTTTTATATCTGTACCCATCCTCCTCCTTTGTTCTCTTCAATTGACAATCAAAAGTAACAAAAACAGGTAAGTGGTCACTTATATCATTTATGACTAATCCACTTATGATGTTATCCTTAAAGCTATTAATAAAAATATTATCTATTAATGTAGCAGAGGTTTCTGTTATTCTACTTGGCTTGCTGATCAGTGGATATAACCCTCTTCCATACAATAATTCAAGAAAATCTGCTGAAGCCTTGTGCTTAGAAACCTTTAGTAGGTCAATATTATAATCTCCACAAATAATAAATGTCTTATTTCCGTTTACCCTACTCAACAAATCATCCAATGTATCTGTAAATGTTTCTATCTTTGACCCAGGTCTCCTGTATATACAAGTAACAATTATATTGCTTATTTTTTCCATTTCGATTTCCACCGTTAAACATTCCATTATGTCATCAATAGCCATTGTCATATATCCAACTGGTTTACATTTAAAATCTCCATCCACAAAAAGTGCCACACCTCCTGCTTTCTTACTTGTTCTGTTTATATGATATAGTTCATACCCGTCAATGTGGAAATCAACACCCCTTTCATCCTCCAACCATGTCTCCGATAAGGCTATCAGCTTAAACTTGCCTTTAAGAGTATTCAAATAATCATTAATCTTATCAAAGTTTTTGTAGAGGCTTCTACAGTTGAAATGTATTAACGAAAATGTGTTATCTAATACTATACATTCACTAAATTGTTCCTCAGTATAATAATTACAATTGGCTTCAATGGAATTAAACACATGTCTTTCTGGGTCGATATCACATTCAAAGTCTTGTATTTTATCGTCACATAAATATTCGTCTGTTGATTCTGTCATATTTCATGGAATATATATATATATATATTCAACTGCTTTGCATTTCAAGTCATCGTCGACAAACACAGCTGCATTGTTGTTAAATTGTTCCTCTGTGTAGTATTCCCAGATTGGATTGATTGCATTACATACATATTCAAAATCATGTAATTTCAAATTACTAATTTGTGTTCTGTGTATTCAGCTTTTGAGAGCGATTGGTACTCATCTCTATCGGTGTGCAGTCCCACTCAGTCATGTCCAGGGCCGGACTGGGGAAATAATTCATACCGGGAGATATAGCGCGAAATATAGCCCCAATCAGGCCACTTTTTAAGCGGGGGGTCTGGGGGTTCCCCACCAGAGCGCCGCTGGCTCTGCGGCTCTGCAGCTGCATGCTTCTCCGGGAGTCCGGTTGGATAATGCCATGTAAAAAGCGATTGCGCGTACTTCAGCCTCAGTGAGTGAGGTATCACAGCGTTATACCGAGTGATACCAGCACTGCAACACTGACATCAATGTTACTTTCGCTCTATCTCTCTCCCGAGTCCCCACTTCACTACCTGGCTCAGTGTAACCTCGTTCCCAGCTTTATCTCGTGAGAGTGCCATCTCTGCCATTCCATTCGCCGTCTCCGCTGTCAATCAGTTGTATGGCCTGGTCCCGCCTCCACCAATCACATTCACCAATCACAGCACGGCTCCATTTGTGTGTGTGTGAGAATGCTCCGCGAGAGGGGGAGAGTCAGACACTACTCCAACTCTGTCGCAGACAGTGAAATCCTGGTTGTTCCCCCCACCCCACCCACCTATTATCTAACTATCGCACCGCCGCAACTAGAAACAATGGCGTCTAAGTTCAGTGGCCTGACTGTGGGCAAAAAATATTATAATAATAAATAAAAAAAAATGTAATTATATAATTTTTTTTTTTTTTTTGGTATCTGTCCAGGTCAGGCCACCGGGAGAACTCCCGGTGCTCCCGATGGCCAGTCCGGCCCTGGTCATGTCCTTGTTCTTCCGTCATGATGGGTTTAGTCATCTGAATGGCTCCAGATCCTTCACCTCTCGAATTGTGACAACCCTGGCTTCTTCACGTGTCTTCCCGTTTAGCCGGATCATGATTTTACAATTCCTCGTCCATGTCGATTGGATCTTTTTCTCTTTTCGGAGGATGCGAGCCTGCCTTGCAATGTCCGCGTTCCTCCTGGTGAGATGCTCGTTAAGGTACACACCTGTCCCGTCCAGATTCCGCCACTCTCTCAGTAATGCCGTCTTGTCCTTTCGGGACACGAAGCGGATCACGATGGCCGGCTTAGAATGCTGGTGGTCCTTTCTGGGGAATGTGTAGCATGCTGATATGCTTTCGCTCTTGAGATCAATTTCCTTGCTTTTAAAGAATGTTATGATTTGTCGTTCCAACGTGTCGATTTCCCCTTGCGGGGGCGTCGGCACCTCTGCTCTCTCCGGTCGTCACACCTGCATATGTTCGATGAGTGGTCTCCAGTCCACTTATGATCACGTCGTCCATTCTAGTGTACTGTTCCAACTCATCAATTCTTTTTTCCAGACAGTCGATTTTCTCGTCTTTTTCTTTTAAGAGGTTTTTCAGTTGTTTCATTTCGCTCATTAACTCAGTAAATAGTTCCTGCTTGGACACCTTTTTGATTTCCTCAGACAGGGAGTGTAGAGACATCTTAATCTCCTCCATGTCATCCTCGAGTTTCCTTTGTTTGGCCGCCATTATTGTTATTTTGCCTTCTTATCTTCTCTGTTTCAGTAGTTTTCTAGCACTTTTGCTCAGTTATTTTTGTTAGTTTAAACAAACAAATTCACAGAGAATCCTTGCTGGTGCATGCGCCGCCATCTTGGTTTTCCCAGCATGCACCACATTTTGATTGGTTAGCATAACAGTTTAAAATAGACATATTTACATACATGATTCATGACTTGATTGACTGGACTAAAGTCTGTTATTTTGATATCAGAGATGTGGGAATATCACCCTTTTCTTTTAATAATCTCAATTACCTACATCAATGAGTGGTCCTCAACTCTGATATCAAACGCCAGACAACATAATCATCAGAAGCTCTAGTTGTGCCTATATCTTGGCATGGCACTTACCTCATTCATGTCGTGAATCAGACATTTAAGTGTTAACTATGTTTCTTCGTGATAATATCTATGGGAGCTAAAATCATGGTTGTACACATACAAACATAGTAATATTTACAATAGACATTACCTTAGTGGCTAATGTATATAAAGAGAACATTTAATAAAAAAAACTGATATAAAAGATGATTATGCTACCCGTGTTAATCTATGTGTATATAATTTAGATAAAAGGTTTTATCCATTGTTCTAGTATATTGTGCATATACCATCAATGGTCAAAAGCGAAACTTGGTGTCTTCTTTTATGAGACAACAAACCAACTGATTCTGTCCTGTTTAACAATATAATTTTGGCACTTAAGGTTGTTCAAATGTGATGCAATGCGACTCTGTGATCATTCTTTCCTTTAGCACTCCATTGTTGCTTGTTATTATAAAATTGGTTAGTGCCATCTTATTGATTGTATTTCATCACATTCTTAGTTCATAATTTTCCAGCTACATATGAAATTTGTGAAACAGTTCTTGTTTGTGGAGGTATGAATCTGACGGATGTCGCTTTGCTGTTGACAAGCTGTTCTCTGCCAGGGGTGCGTCCTTCTGTGGTGGTCTTGATGTGTGTTGAATGTATCGTACATTCAGTTGATGTTTCTGTGAGTCTGTCGTGTGGCAGCGCCACAGAGTAAGACAGTAATTTAAAAAAATTAACAATGTAGACCATATGTGCTAGGCCTGTTTTACTGCAAGTGTTAGGCATTTCTCGTGTGTTCAGGTCGCCATCCACTCCTGGCGTCATTGCGGTGCGACTTGGTGGAGGGCGAGGGTTTGCCGGTGTAGCGGCCAGTCAGCAGGACGTTCTTTCTCACACGGATGACAATCTTATCATCTGAATCCATCTTGATGGTCGGGGCTCTAGTTCCCTTCTGCAGGTGATGGGTTTGGTCTGCCGTGGGCTGCCGGGTGAGGCCGCATGTCGTCCTTTCTGTCTCTGCTCCCCTTCCTTTGGGGACGTCTGTGTCGTGTGGGCTGGGTTGGATGGCGGCTCTCCCACGGTTGCTGTCGTCGCCCTGGTTGTGTCCACAGCTCCTTGCCTGTGTCCTTCGTGGTTCAGCTGTTGTGGGTCGCTCAGGTCTTTGGGTTGTGTTCCTCTCTGCCTGGTCCCGTTAGGCTGTTCACGAGTCACTCCTTCTCTTTCATTGTGTCCTCTCACCAATATGATCTGAGGATGATAAAAACCTGCCTTAGACAACTTCTTATATACATGATTCAACGCCTTTCTGCTAAAGAGGAAAATCATTTAGGATTAGTTCAATTCATTGTGTAATACCATTATGCATGTTCTTTATTTTTGTGATTCGCTTGAACTTACCGATATGTTGCATCTTCGTACTAACCTGTCCTTAACGGTGTCATGTCTTGTAGGGTGTTTGGGTCATGACCACTCTGGTTCTCTTTCCACTTTCTCGCCGCTATGTTTGTCAAAATGTTAGCATAGAGAAAAACAAAACAACAGAAAACCTCGAGCCAGCCAGGTATTTTGCATGGAATATACTCATTCATTGTCTCGTCTACCTAAGTAGTATTCATTCATTTACCTCTAATACACGTGTGTTTCATATGGTAACAAAATGGTTTTTATAAATTAGTGTATAGTTTGTGTTTAATTTAGCAAAGGATCTGAGGTGTTCTGATAATTGTGTGTGGTTGTGCTAATTGTGTGTAGTGTTTTGAAACACCAGTTTTCAAAATCGTGCTTAAGCAATCGAAAAAATTATATACATAATGTTTCAGTCTTCTCATAAAAAAAATTTGATTTTGGAGTCTTTTCCTGCCTTTGGTCCGCTTTGCATTCACATCTCAAATGAACCGCAGCAGGGTTCACTTGCAAAAGTGAATGAGCTTTCACACCCAGCAAAAAAAAAACGGACTATCCGAGGAAATTAACCAGGGTTCGATTAAAGCTTATTATAGTTTATCACAGTATCATCGAGCATGTCTTTGTCAGTGGACATGGGTATGGATGGCTCCAGGTGCTGCTGCGTTAAAGTGCACATCTTCAATACCTATCTGTACTATTTAAAAGCACAGTGCAGGACACACTCAAAGGTTATCGCACCTCAGAGATGGCAGTGGACATGTATGACAGGACAAAGGCCATATGTAATGGCCTTGGGATTGAGGAACATACTACCAGCCAAAGGAGGAAGCAGAAAAGGATGGACGAGTATGTAGTTGAGTAATCTTGTGGCACAAGCTCAGACCTCATGGAGATCAGCTGAGACAGAGACTGTTCTATCCAGTTCTCGACAGAATGCTGCAAGAGCTTGAGAGCAGGTTCTCATGAGTTGGAGAACAACGTATGAGAGGCATACAGGCATGTTGTCCATCCTCAGACCAGTTTCTCTCAGTGGAATTGCTGCAACCCCTCGCCACACATTACAATATCGGCGGAGAATACGGCCCAAAGCGTGCTGGATGGATAAGAGTCGGCCTATGCTCCGCTTTGAGTTAAGGGGCCAAGAAGAAGATCAGTTGGGCTGCTCAACCCAACTCAACTTCTGGGTCGGGGGTCAGTTGGACTGTCTAACCCAACTCAATATAGAATAGAATGATCTTTGTCATTGTTACAACGAAATTTAAAAATGCAGCCCTACAGTAGGTGCTAGCAGTCACAGTCCTAGATCTTAAAAATATAAAAACAGTCCTAAACACAGTATTAAAAATATAAAAACAAGAGTACAAGTAAGGCATAAACAACATTAAAAGAGAATTGCACTATCCCTTAATGTTGTGTGTGCGTGGGGTGCAAGGGAGACCGTTGAACATAACAAACCTTCAGCACAGACAATGGGGATGCTGCCAAAAAAATTCTTTATTGTCATTGTTTTAAAATGGTCAAATTTAAAAATGCAGCCCTAGGTGCTAGCCGTCAGTCCTAGATCATAAAAATATAAAAACAAAGAGTACAAGTAAGGCATAAACAACATTAAAAGAGAATTGCACTATCCCTTAATGTTGTGTGTGCGTGGGGGGGCGTGGGGTGCAAGGGAGACCGGTGACTCTTGGTCAAGGTTAGACAGTCAACTCTTGGCCAGATGACGACTTGTTGGCTGTGGCCTGTAACAAAAATAAAAACACTCGTTATTAAAAGGTCAACATCGTAGCTGCAGGTTTCAACAAGTTACATTACTTTTAATACCCCTTAGAGCAAAATGTACTGCCAAATTCACAACTATACAAAAAAAGAAAAAAAACACTGCAAGACATGGCCAGATTACAAGCTCTGGAATGCATGACAAATTCTCCATATTAGGGATGTGCATGACAACCAAAATAATTTTCGAATTTTTATTGTATTAAAGTTATTTTCTGCTTCAGTTTAAATTCAGTAAACATTCTCAGTTATTATTTTTAATAAGACTAAATCAAAGGGTATTGCACATAAATAGGCACTTCAGAATCGGAAGTTCAGATAATCCTTCAGAACGTTGATCAGCTCAGCTGACCAGTGGAGGTTTCTCTATGACAACACGTGAAACACAAATTCACTCATAATTCATCATTATTATTAATTTACATAAATATATATTCTTTTTTATTTATACATATATAAATCTTTAATTTTTTTTTGATTATTATTATTTTATATTTTTTTATTCGAAAAGTTTTCCTCTGTAAAAAAATGGCCAAAATTGACAGCTCTGAGCAGGCCTGCACTGCAGTAATGACTGCAGTAATATTCGTGCAGAATACTTCACAGGTTGACCCAATGTTAAATAAATAATAAATAGCAGCCAATCAACATAGGCTATTAACTTAATCTAAGCACGGTCTGTGCAGTTAAACTCTTGCCATTGAATAGAGGAGTGAATGATTGACAGCCCTTGACATCCAATACACAGAGGTTGAATATGATTGGCAGCCTTGCAAACCTCTCGACCTCAGTACAGGGTTTTAAATGCTGGGGTAACAGGACCTCTCGACCTCAGTACAGGGTTTTAAATGCTGGGGTAACAGGACCTCTCGACCTCAGTACAGGGTTTTAAATGCTGGGGTAACAGGACCTCTCGACCTCAGTACAGGGTTTTAAATGCTGGGGTAACAGGACCTCTCGACCTCAGTACAGGGTTTTAAATGCTGGGGTAACAGGACCTCTCGACCTCAGTACAGGGTTTTAAATGCTGGGGTAACAGGACCTCTCGACCTCAGTACAGGGTTTTAAATGCTGGGGTAACAGGACCTCTCGACCTCAGTACAGGGTTTTAAATGCTGGGGTAACAGGACCTCTCGACCTCAGTACAGGGTTTTAAATGCTGGTGTGGCAGGACCTCTCGACCTCAGTACAGGGTTTTAAATGCTGGGGTGGCAGGACCTCTCGACCTCAGTACGGGGTTTTAAATGCTGGAGTGGCAGGACCTCTCGACCTCAGTACGCGGTTTTAAATGCTGGGGTGGCAGGACCTCTCGACCTCAGTACAGGGTTTTAAATGCTGGTGTAACAGGACCTCTCGACCTCAGTACAGGGTTTTAAATGCTGGCGTGGCAGGACCTCTCGACCTCAGTACGGGGTTTTAAATGCTGGGGTGGCAGGACCTCTCGACCTCAGTACAGGGTAGGATGTGGTCTCACCTTGTTGGCCAGGGCATGGATGACCATGTCCAAGTTGGTGAGGGAGCCGTTGATGGCCGTCATCTCTTTGAACCGGTCCCCCTGCGACAGACTCTTGTCCACACGCTCACTGCCAGCCAAGTCCACCAGGCACAGAGAGGCTACAAACAGAGCGAGATACAGTGAAAATCATTGATAGCAATAGTTTGGAACAGAATAAAAGGGAAAGCCACTGGGTAGATGCTGTTGTCTAAAGTTACTAAAGCACCATGAGTACAAACCCTGTTTAGCCCCAGTGGAAATAAACGCTATGCTCCATTTGTGCCAAGTGGCCATTCCAGCCTGATACTATGGCTGCTTTTATCCAAAGCGACTTACAAGTTCTGTACGACAAGTCAGTAGGAAGGGTACAACTCTATCAGCTGAGTAACCATGTTCATCAAAGTGTTAAGACTTGGGTGCTAGTGTTGAGTGTATGTTAGTATAATTAGGAATAGTGCAGAGTGTAAGAGGGTTATTTTTCTCTTCTTCAAAACAGTGAACAGCACAAATGACATGGAATCTGTTGTGCCACTTTCGGTCCTGAATCAGATACAGGTCAGATGTGTTTTAATTAGCTGACCATGTTTACATCCCATCTTCTTTATTGTTCATTTGCACATGCGGTCAGTTCAGGAGCAGTGACCAGAATCTGACCTGAGCAATAAATTGAGCACCAAGGCTTGCCATGTGAATGTAGCCCATGACTGTACTTTTAGACTTTTTTATAAATCCCGTTAATGACATAACATGCGATAATGAGTAACCAGGGCCTTGATGTTAGAAATACGTAGAATATATCCATAATCATTACCGTAGCAGCACTGTAGTCAAATGAAGGATAAGGCTTGCCACGACTTCTAATCACCTTGAACCATCTGCTCCTCTTTTTAAGCAACTTAAAATACTATCAATCTTTGATATGTATTTATGTTCAACTGCACTTTTAATTTAGATTAATTTCCTATTGTGTTCCATAATTTTTTCATATCAAACTCCAGTATTCATTCATATCCAACAAGGCAATCAAATAATAATCATAATTTCTTCCGCACAACATTAGGTCAGTTCAGTATAAGATTTAGAGGTCCTACAATTTGGAATTCAAAACCCTCATCCAACAAAGATTGCTCATCCATTTCATCACTCAAATCCAAGCTTAAATATACATTGTTAAAATGAATAGCTTCAATCTCATAAAACCATTAATGTCACTTTGTTTTACAGTTTCATGTTAATTTGTTTAGACTAATATTAATGTTGGTTATTATTATAATGTTTTATGAACTTATTTCACTTCAATTCTTTTTATCCGATGATTCAATGAGTTGAGGCCCCGTATAGGCCCGTCTGGGTCTCTTGCCTCTACTCAGCATCTTTATATACACTTTGTCATGGTCAATGTTTCGATTTTTTACCGTTTTGCTGAAACGGTGCGAAATAAATAAAAATAAAATAGATACTTACACTTGCACTTGATGTCCCTGCCGACATGCCGCCCCTCGACATCCAACTTGAAGATGGAGTGCGAGGAGTGCTCGTTCACGTTGGTCCTCGCCGTGGAGCGGCTCCGATTGGCCAGAGCGATCAGGTTGTACACCTGGCAGACAGGAGGGGTGAGAAGGACATGTAGTATGAAGTACGAAAAAACGTATATCAATTTATACCCAACTACCTACCTCATACTATAGTCCACCCATATACTTATACTGATTATATATATATATTAAGGCTGTCAAAGTTAATGCGGTATTAACGCACGATTCTATTGACGCCACTATTTCTTTTAACTCACGATTAACTTTAAAAAAAAATATATATATTTACCTTTTACTAGACTTCACTCGGGTGTATTATTGATACTCATTGATACAGGGCTGTACGCTAAGATTTTTCACTAGGGGCACAGAATCATCTTTAGGGGCACTTTTTTTAAACAATTTTACCATTATAGTGCAAAAAAAACATGTTCCTCCTGCCTCATTACTGTGGTCCTTTTATTTAACATTTAAGTGCTTTTGTTTTCAGGTTTGTATCTTTTATAATGAACCAACTGAAGTATTACCACAGCTGCAAACATTTCTTCTTTCATTGATAAGTGTTCATTAGGGATGGGTTAGGATCATTAGGATTTTATCGATACTACTACTCTTATCGATTCGATACTGCTTAACGGTACGGTACTTTATCGATACTCTTTATCGGTTCTTTTTGGATTATTTTGCAAGCATTTTTTTTTATTAAGAACATAATCGACATTGCTTTATTATTCTTTTATATAACTATTACTGCACATGGCTTCTTTTTGATCAATTAATACAAGCAGTCAGATAAATTAACTATTTTGGGACTTTCTATTTTATTTAGAAAGTTCTTAAATCAGAATGTCCCACCCAATACCCAGCTGTTAAAAACGGCTCAATACTCCCTTTTTTTATTAGTAGAGATACTTTTAGAACAATAGCCTGATGATATATTTTCCATGAATTGAGTGGATGCATGACCGGAGCAGTGTGTGTGAGAGCGCACGCTTTGCATAGTGGGCGTGTCGGCTGAACTTGCACCAAACCATGCATAGGGAAATACATCCCAGAATTATTTCATAATACAAAGTTTCTGAATGGCTATTTGGATTCAACCAAGTTGTATGCAGTGATGACCGGTCTTTCCCCACGGAACACAAGTTACTTAACGTTACACGGGTCGTGCTATGCATGCTTAGCTTGCTAACGATAGCAGTGTAACTTATGTTACACAAGTCAGCTATGCATGCTTTTTTCAAACGTTTCGTTCTCTCCGCTATTATGAGCTCTGCTTCAGCACGGACAGCACCTCTCAAGTACCCGTATGTGCATGAGAGTGTTATGCTACGCCCTCGTAGCACTGTACAGCCCTGTGATACTATGTTTGTTTCTGACTCAAAGTGTGTGTGAGAGAGAGATGAGGAAGGGGCGAGAGAAAGAGACCTGGGAGAGTGTGTGTGAGAGAGAGAGGGGGGGGGCGGGGGGGTGAGTCCTCAGCCCTTGTGTGGGTGAATGTAACAAGTTCCTAACAATTTCGTTCCCCTATTATTTCATGCACTTTATTCATCGTTTTAAATTATTATTTTCTTAAGTTATTTTGTGCATCACTCCGTTTTGAATTTGATTCAAATTTGCAATGAGGGTCATCCTTTTGTGTTAAATGGCTGCATAAAGCAAGCATTTGTTGACTCATGTTGATTAGATAAGAAAATAACTATGGACAATCATGCGATTAAATATTTTAATCGATTGACAGCACTAATATATATATCCACATCAGTCTGTACATTGCTGCATATAATCCTTTTTTTTACATCTATAGATATCTCTTACTAGTTACACTGCTGGCCAGTATGACTTACTACCAGTGTCTTTATACCTGTACACATTTAATACTACTCTGTTGTACATACAGTACATGTCATTAGCACTATTACTCAGTAGTACTAATTTGGGTGAATGAGGATTTTTTATTTATTTATTGTAAAGTGCTTGGGATAAATGCACCATTTAAATGTATATATCAGTTGAATCACCTGTACATTGTATTCGCACTTTACAGTTACATTTGCACTCTGGTTGGATGCCAAACTTCTTTTCGTTGTACTGTACTTGTGCTGCACGACGACACTAAATTTTTTTTTTATCAAATTCTTTTATTATTATTCACATGAAACAAGACAACACAATAACCACAATCACAATACTCAGAACTTCACAGAAAATAACAGAAACAATAATAATACAGAAATAACAAATTATAAAGGCAAAAAGAAGGGAAAACAGAGTTCAACCTATTAAATTTCAAGGGGTACTATCTAATAAATAAATGGCCTTTCCCAGTATTCAGCACCGTTTACCGGCCGTGTGGCCCTATATTAATAAAACTATATCTCTAATTTTCAAAGGGCGGCTAGGTGGTGTAGTGGGCAAGGCACTCGCCACCAGTGTGGAGACGCTAGGATTCGCGTGTTCGTGTTTTCAGTTTAGCTGGTGGTTCATACTAATACACATTGGCCGTATTAGGGGGAGGGAAACTGAAGGGTGGGGATCGAACGTTGTGAACAAGCGACTCCTACAAGTCGGTTGGTGCGCCTGCGCAGTAGAATCAGGAAGTGTCGGGGGCAGCGTGAGCCTCCCACGCGTTACTCCTCGAACACTGAGAGATCGAGCTGCGCAGGTGAAAAGATGCGACTGCTGTTACCTCAAGTACCGGAGGGGACTTGTGCTATGTATGACTTAGTCCACATTGCAGCCGGCTTGTGGGAGGCAAGAAACAGCGTTCGTGACAGGGGAGGGTTGAATTGGATGATACGAAAATTGGGATGGGAGAAAATATAGAAAAATGGGAGAAAAAGTGGATCAAAAAAAAAAATCTCTAATTTTCAAAAGGCCACTCTCCCAACCCACCGCACAACAATCACCCTATGTGACAGATGCCACCGGGTCACACAGTGGTTGGAGCCCAGCCTCAAAACGGCCTAAGGTCCTGAGGAAGAAAAACGCCGCTTTTGATCACACGATCAGAAAACAAAACAATGAGCCTTCTTGAAAAACAAAACCTACAGAGGTGTTCCATACTCACAGGAGCCGTTTAAAAGTGCCCAAATAGTGAAGAAATAGCTAAATAGCTGCCCCCCCATAAAATCCCTATAGTTAAATTCAAGACATCACAAAAGACAAGACAGACGAGACATGTGTATTACAAAACCCTTGCAATAAATGTCTTAAATGAATGAAAATACATGCTCTGGATACAGAGCATATATCGTGTGGGTGATATCATGACTTGTATTCTGCTTACAGAATTTCACTTATTTAGTTTTATAATGTCAAAGCCTAAATCAAAACGTTCCCGTATTTCTGCAATATATGCGCAAAATAATAACGAGTTGAGTTCTAACAAAGAACGTATTACATACTGGGTGGGCTGATGGAGTAAACTATGATATGAACATGATATTATATAAGGTATACTGGTCCGTCCGCAAGGATAGCGAGGAGTCGGATAGCCATTAAATGCCATTTGAGAATTAATGCAAAGTGACGGCCTATAGCCTATACATATTATTTAATGTTTTCATAAGCGTAAAGATACAACGATTAATGATCAAGTTAGTTTATTGTGCAGGGTTCGCAGGGCTGTGTCATGTGCTATTATATATGCGCAAGTTACTGTTGCATAATGTAAGCTATGGGCTGGCTGCTATTATATGTAATTCATATAGGCTACCTAATACCGACAACAAAATAGATTGTATCATATGCCTCTACACACATCATATTATACCCGGTAGCCAATCCATATTCCAGCATGGTTATAATAATGACGCGCCAAACAGACAGTGGTTAACGAACGGTCTTTATTAGTATTTTGAGCTGTCCAGGCAGAATTGCAGCAATGGTCTTAGGGAGTCGTTGATATCTGACATCACCATGTACAAGTCCGCCAGCATTTTATTTATTATCATCCGGGTTGTGTCTTCTTGGTTCGGCAGCGCCTCTGTGAACAATCTCTCAGTTTGCTCGGGTCAGTCCATTATTTCACATCCCATGGGGGTGTGCCATTACCATATATGGATAATCGGGGCGGGTCTGGTATGCAAATACGTAAAACCGTGCACGAGCTGCAGCGTAGGATCAAAGTGATATTTATCAAGACAGGTGTGCGTACGACCTGTGTACGCACGTGTGATAAATCCCGTTTTCTTTTGTGCGTACACTCATTCTAAATTATGTGCTTAAGAACAAGGATAGAACACTTTCTAAGAATTGTTGATAAATGAGGGCCCTGGCATTTATCATCTTGCCTAGGGACTGCAGTTGAAAACTAGCTACCCAGCCAACACTGGCATATTTACAGTGGTGGTACTTTGTCTCATTACTGTTGAATAATGTGCACTGTCCCCATTTAAATAAACAAAAAAAATTATAAAAAAGAACACAAGTGAAAACCCTTTGTCTCAGCTCCTCTGCCTAGTAGCAGCAACATCAATAACATGGGACATCGGAAGAAGAAAAGAAAGCTATAGAAATAGTGTTAAAAATAATGGTGTAAATAGCTCTAATTTGCAATACACTAATTTACAATAATCACATTGTGGGTGTAATGTGTGCAAAGTGGCAACAGTAATTCAAAAAGACTCGACACAGCATCAGCTCCCAATATTCTTCTCATTTTATTTCATTAAAAGACAAAAAGAGCCGATACCGTGTTGTCTTTTTGAATTATAATTTTGAATGAATTTGCGCTTCTCGACTCGGCACCTGCTAAAAGAGACGTGAGACGCTGACTACAAAGTGGCAACAGAACAATGATAGATTATCTAGACTATAACATAACAACCACGTGCAAAACAGCAGTAGAAACAACGGTAAAAATACTAAATTACAAACAATGTAACAATCAAAGTCGGGATGTAGTGCGTGCAAAGTAGACTGCCTCAGAGGCTGCTGGTCCGGGCCCCCTGCTGGAACAGTCCACGATTGGGGCGTTTGATAATCCTGCTGGCTTCGCCGACACACAGGTGTGTTAGTAGTACTAGGCGTGGCTCCATACTAGCGTTTAATTTCCCATGCAGATGGTTCAGATGCCACGAGTGCGAGTGTCCGCCGACATCGATGCCAATCCAATATCTCCCCATCCTCTTAAACTAGTGTAAGCTCTAGTTCTGAGGTTTGGTTTCGATACCGTCTGGAGTTGACTGGGCAGTGATGTCTAGTGGTGTGGTCTTTACAGGGCAGGGGAATTAACCACACGATAACCGTCTCTGTGATAACGTTGCACACCAATTACATTCTGGGGGAAAGACGATTCTGGAAAATAGGCGTGGCATTCACCCATGCTGGAGTTTTTCTTGGGCGTTTAATAATAATAATAATAGATTGAATTTGTAATGCACTTTTTGTTCGTTGGGATCCCAAAGTGCTACACTACAGGGTTAAAACAGTTGAACAAAATTAAATAGTTATTAGTAAAACAAATAAAATAAAATACAGAATAAAAATAGAACATAGTTAATTAAAAACATAGTATAAACAGAACATTTTAAAACAACAGCACAAAAAAACAGTCAAAGGCCTTTTTGAACAGGTAGGTTTTCAGGCCTGCTTTAAAAGAGTCCAGGCTCTGTTGTGCCCTCAGCTGGATGGGGAGGCTGTTCCACAGGCGTGGTGCAGCCGTGCAGAAGGCTCTGTCCCCCATGGTGCAGAGCCGGGTACTGGGGACCTGAAGGAGCAGGCTACCTGCGGATCTGAGGGTGCGGGTGGAGGATTGTGGAGTGATGAGTTCCTGAAGGTAGAGGGGTGCGTGTCCGTTTATGCAGTTATGGGTGAGCATCAGGACTTTGTAATTGATCCGGGATGAGACTGGGAGCCAGTGTAGTGAGTGGAGGATGGGGGTTATGTGATCGTGTTTACGGACTCTCATCAGGATCCTGGCAGCGCTGTTCTGGATGTATTGCAGCTTTTGGATGCTCTTGCCAGGAATCCCGATGAAGAGTCCGTTACAGTAGTCCAGTCTTGAGGAGATAAATGCGGACAAGCTTCTCTGCATCTGACAGGGTTAGAGTGGGACGGAGTTTTGATATATTTTTTAGGTGATAGAATGAGGTCTTGCAGAGGTGTTTTATGTGGATGTTGACCGCAAGTCAGTGTAATTTAGTAACCCCACCTGGGCTGGAACCTGGAATTAAACAAAAGGGTAACAACAGAAACAAGGCACCCATGCAAAGAAAATCCCAAATGAATCCCATTTGATTTTCTTATATTGGAGCTTGGTACCTTGCAACGGGGGTCTTTTGCCGACAGCCTTTGCGTTTTTCGACGTGGTAGGAGGCTTCCTAGATTCCCCCTGAAACAGGAAACACATACAGTTAAGACTAGGGCGTTAATTAGATTAATTCATTACACATCACATTTTTTTATTATTTACATGAAACAAGACAACACATCAATCACAATCACAATACACAGAACTTTACAGGAAAATAACAAAAACAATAATAATACAGAAATAACAATTTATAAATTATAAAGACAAAAAGAAAAGAAAACAGAGTTCAACCTTTTTAAATTCAAGGGGTACTATCTAATAAATGACCAAATAGTGAAGAAATAGCTGCCCCCCAATAAAATCCCCAGTTAAATTCAAGACATCACAAAAGACAAGACAGACGAGACATTTCCTCCTCCCCCTCCCACGAGACCGCCGGACTCCCCCGAACAAGCACCCCCACCCCGCTCAGCCGCACACTGCTGTCCTGACCTTCTCAGCTGCTGCGTACCACAGGTCAATCCCAGCCTGCCCCACCCCAATCACCCGCGCCGTGGATATCTCAAGATAAATCACAACAGTGTTAGGGACCAGTTAATCACTGTGAGCTTCTCAGGCTCCTTCCATCTCATTGCTATTAGCTTCTTCGCTGCTGTGACGCCCGCTAGGACAACCCTTTTCAGTTGTACGGACGCGGGTAGTGTTGTTATATCGTTCAGGAGTAGCGTAACAGCTGTGAATGGGATAGTTAAGCCACACGGATCTGAAAGTTTGTCCGCTATTGACCTCCAGAAGCAGGCCACTGGTGGGCAATCCCAATACATATGCATATAAGTGCCAGTGGCCTTTTGAGAGCACAAAGTGCACCGAGAGTCGGTTATCAGTCCCATAGCAAATAGCTTCCTAGGTGTAAGATAGGTCCTATGAATATAATTAAAATTAATTTGCTGGTGGTTGGGGTTGCGGGAAGACAATGCCACATTTGCCCAAACATCATCCCAGTCAAACTCGGGGTCCAACTCCGGGATATCCACACGCCAGATTGTATCCAAAGATAGATCTTTATACGTGGATTGAATTAAGAGCGTATAAAAGTCTGAGACAAACCCTCTGGAGGTCGTCCTGTCCACTATGAGCCTGAGGAAGGGGTGTGGTTGCAAAGCTTGAGCCCATGGCACGACATGCGCCCTCAGCGCTGACCTTAGTTGAAGGTAAAGAAAGAGACTCGCCGGGAAGATCATAAAATTCTCTTAAGTCCTGAAACGCCCGAAGGCCGTTCTTATCATAAATATCCTCCAGAGTATGAACTCCCCTCCTTTGCCATTGAGGAATACTAACCGGCTTATGCCCAACAAGTAGTTGCTGATTATAAAAAATTGGAGAGTCCAGGTGCCATGGGCATTTAATCCCACACGACTTCTGTACATTACGCCACGTTTGGATCACGTGAGTTATGATCGGTCCATACCTCAGTCGGCATTTCTAAATAGGGACAGTGGAGTACACTACATCCTGCAATCTTAGCGGTGAAACCGCCGCCGCTTCTAAGGTGCGCCAAGATACAGCTTCAACAGGGTCTAGCCAGCACATCAGAGGTCTCAGTGAAAAGGACCAGAAATAAAGCTTAAAATCAGGGATTGCGAGGCCCCCATCTTGTTTTCTACGTTGAGTAGTAGCCCTTTTGATTCTCGGGCGTTTGTTATTCCAGATAAACTTAGATACCATCGATTGTACCTTGCGCCAGTGGTCTATTGGAGGGGGCAGGGGGAGCATTGAGCTAACAAAATGTATCCTAGGCAGGACGTTCATTTTGATTATGGAAGCCCGGGCTTGTAAGGAGTTAGGAAGGGACGACCACCTGTCTAGATCCTGGCGTATTTTATCATAATTCCCCCGTGAAGTTGTACTTGGTAGTTTAATTCAGCGTGGGGAATATCTCTATGCCCAAGTATTTAAAATGTTCTACTATGGGGATATCAGCTGGTAGTCGTACCGCCTTGGCCAGCTCATTAAGAGGTAGGCAGGCTGATTTGTTCCAGTTAATCTTAAAGCCTGACATTTTACCAAAGTCGTCGATTATTCCCAATAATTTTGTGGCCGACCGGGAGGGGTCGTCCATAAAAATCAGCAGGTCATCCGCATAGAGAGCAATTTTGTGTGGAGTATTATTGACCATTATGGGGACGATGTCCTCCGATTGCCTAATAAATTGGGCCAATGGTTCGAGGGAAAGCGCAAACAGTCCTGGGCTCAGAGGACAACCCTGTCTAGAAGATCTGGAGACTGGAAAGAGTGTGGAACAGTTTTTGCCTGTCAGTATCATCGCAGACGGCGAGGCATACAGGACTTTAATCATATGAATAAAACTCTTTCCAAGACCCATAACCTCAAGTACCTTCCACAGGTATGACCACTCAAGTCTGTCAAACGCCTTCATGGCATCCAAAGACAGAACTGTGGACGGAGCTGTATTGTCTTTACTGTTATCGATTACATGCAACAGCCTCCTAAGATTATCTGCAGCCAGGCGCCCCGGGATAAAACCAGTTTGATCGCAGTGTACCAATACCGTCATAAATCTCTGCAGGCGGCGGGCCAGCACCTTGGCAAACACTTTTAAATCGGCCCCGAGAAGGCTCAAGGGCCTATAGCTACCACATTCATTGGGATCTTTGTCCTTCTTGAGAAGTAAGGAAATCAACGCCATGTTGACATCTCTTGAGAACTCCCCTTGTTCGATAGCATAATTGATCATATCGAGCATCAATGGACCCAGTTGGTCCCAGAAAGCTAAATACACCTCGGGTGGAATACCATCCCAGCCTGGTGCCTTACCCCTCTGCATTTCAGCAATCGTCTCCCTCAATTCCATAAGAGTGATCGGTTTCCCCAGTTCCTTGGCCTCTTCCTCAGAAATGTGGGGTATCTCAAGCCCGCCAATGAACGATTCAAATTTAGAGTCGTCGAGATTAACCTCTGAGCTATATAACTGAGTAAAACTCTTTAAAAGTGTCGTTGATCTTTTTCGAATCAGTAGTGACTGTACCCTGTCTCGTCTTGATCGAGGGGATATCCGAGAAATTATCATTCGAGCGTATTTTCATTGCCAATAGATGGCTAGGCCTGGAGCCGTGAAAGTAGTAATTTTGTCTTGTCCTATGTATCAAGAACTCAGACTGTTGTTTAAGTATAGAGTTTATTTCTTTCTTGACTATCTTACGTTGTGTGTTTAGTCGTTCACTATAGTTAGTTTGCAAGGATGCGTATAGTTCCGCATATAATGTTTCCAGTCCTTCTAGTTTTTTTGACCGGGATTTTCGCAAATTGGAGGAGAAAAGTGTGACATGACCCCTGATAAATCCTTTCAATGCGTTCCACAGGACCCTAGGGTCTTCGACCGTGCCAACGTTGATCTGCAAGAATTCAGCTAGTTTACTCCTGAACTCAGAACAGAAATCATCGTTCTTTAACAAGGTTGAGTTAAAACGCCATCTGGGAGCTCTCGTAAGGAAAATCCCCTTGTGGTCCGAGAGAGCCAGGGGAACCAATGAGACGTCGAAACTATCAAACATATTAGGGGACGCGAATGCATAGTCTATTCGAGAGAAGGTTTTGTGTCTGGCTGACAGGTGAGAGTAATCCTTGAGGGTGGGATTGGATATGCGCCATAGGTCTGTGAGCCCAGTGTCCTGGGCCCACATCCTGAGGGCCTTAGAGGACCGTTGGTAGCTTGTTTCAGAGGACCCGGACCTATCCATCTCCGCATCCCAGCATGCATTAAAATCGCCACCCACAATGAGAGCGTATCCAGTAAGTTCCAACAAATTCTTCGTGATTGTATTATAGAACACTGAATCAAATGTGTTAGGGGCATACAATGCTATTATTGCCATCTTCCTATGAGAGAACTCAACTTTTGCTATAGTAATCCTTCCCTCCGTGTCCGACCACACG
Organism: Notolepis coatsorum; assembly: GCF_963971535.1. Taxonomy (NCBI): domain Eukaryota; kingdom Metazoa; phylum Chordata; class Actinopteri; order Aulopiformes; family Paralepididae; genus Notolepis; species Notolepis coatsorum. Next base: position 118,121,228 of record NC_140176.1, read on the forward strand.
TCCAGGACTTTGATATCAAGGTTACGTCTTGTAACTATGACGACTCCTTTCGTCTTATCATCGGCTGAGGATGAGAAGATAACATGATATTGTCGATTTGCCAGCCTTGACACATCACCTACCAATAAATGCGTCTCACTAAGGAGAGCAATGTCAATATTTCTTCTCTTCAATAACCAAAGGACACTGGCACGCTTGTGAGGGGCGTTAAGACCCCCAGCGTTCCAAATTAAAATATTCAATTTAGCCATGGTTGAATTTGTCTAAATGCGTAGAGAACATACCAGTGCAGCTAGGCTGAGGCTCGAGGCGCTGATCCAGGCGGGCCCAGACGGTCAATCTCAGGAGTTCAGAGGAGGAACAATCACACACATATAAGACAACAGTACATAAAACACAGAACAATACCACCCCAGTTACAACCCCCCCTCCTTCTACTCTAAACCCTAACCCACCCGTCCTATTATTAACCCTCCTATACCCACTCTCCAATCCCCTCCCTATGCCCCATCCACTAAGGATGGTCATCTTCCTCTCATTACCCACTGGAGTCATGGATCCAATAAGACGCTCTCCACTCCGACCCCCCTCTAGATAAACCCCTGATTAAACCCCCACTAGTCCAATAAACACATAAAAATGTAAATGTATCAATAAAGATATCGGTCAAACCACCGTGAGCCTTGGCTTTAACACGAGACAACTATAATGGAAAAAATAGATTTTTTTTTTAATAACTCAACATCAACCCTGTGATCATCTACTTCCGAGTCTGCGTATCAATGTCGCAACGTTATAGCATAAATGGATAAAGGAAAATTCAAAACAAAATCAAATTAAAGCATACCAGCAGATAGTCCAAGGCAGGATCGGATCTCAGTTAAATTGCGCATATAGATGTCATTAAAACAGCGACAATAAGACGAAAAGGAAAGAGGGTTATGGTTAAAGTGCAAGCAAAGCTAAACCTGACCCAACCTGTTATCATATATTTTGTATGTATATTCGGTCGAGAACCACCGTGAGCCTTGGCCCTAACATGAGACAACTATAATGGAAAAAATAGCCATTATTATATAATAACTCAACATCAACCCTATAACCATCTACCTCCGAGTCTGCGTATCAATGTCGCAACGTCATAGCATAAATGGATAAAGGAAAATTCAAAACAAAATAATTTTTTTTTTATTTTTTTTTTATTATTTACATGAAACAAGACAACACATTAATCACATCCACAATACACCAAACTTCACAGAAAAATAACAAACAATAATAATACAGAATAACAATTTATAAGACAAAAAGAAAAGAAAACAGAATTCAACCTTTTAAATTAAATCAAGGGGTACTATCTAATGAATGGCCTTTCCCAGTATTCAGCCCCGTTTCCCGGCCGTGTGGCCCTATATTAATAAACGTAACAAACACCTACCGAGGTGTTCCATAGACTCACAGGAACCGTGTAAAAGTGAATAGCTAAATAGCTCCCCCCGATAAAATCCCAAGTTAAATTCAAGAGGACAACACCAAAGACAAGACAGACAAGACATTTACTCCTCCCCCTCCCACGAGACCGCCGGACTCCCCCGAACAAGCACCCCAACCCCGCTCAGCCGCACACGGCGGTCCTGACCTTCTCAGCTGTTGCGAACCACAGGTCGATACCTGCCTGCCCCACCCCAATCACCCGCGCCGTGGATATCTCAAGATAAATCACATCCAACAGTGTTAGGGACCAGTTAATCACTGTGAGCTTCTCCGGCTCCTTCCATCTCATTGCTATTAGCTTCTTCGCCGCTGTGACGCCAGCTAGTACAACCCTTTTCAGTTGTACGGACGCGGGTAGTGCCGTTATATCGTTCAGGAGTAGCGTAACAGCTGTGAATGGGATAGTTAAGCCACACAGATCAGACAGTTTGTCCGCTATTGACCTCCAGAAGCGGGCCACTGGTGGGCAATCCCAATACATATGCATATAAGTGCCAGTGGCCTTTTGAGAGCACAAAGTGCACAGAGAGTCGGTTATCAGTCCCATAGCAAATAGCTTCCTAGGTGTAAGATAGGTCCTATGAATATAATTAAAATTAATTTGCTGGTGATTGGGGTTGCGGGAAGACAATGCCACATTTGCCCAAACATCATCCCAGTCAAACTCTGGGTCCAACTCCGGGATATCCACACGCCAGATTGTATCCAATGATACATTTTTATACGTGGATTGAATTAAGAGCGTATAAAAGTCTGAGACAAACCCTCTGGAGGTCGTCCTGTCCACTATGAGCCTGAGGAAGGGGTGTGGGTGCAAAGCTTGAGCCCACGGCACGCCATGCGCCCTCAGCGCTGACCTTAGTTGTAGGTAAAGAAAGAAGGACTCGCCGGGAAGATCATAAAATTCTCTTAAGTCCTGAAACGCACGGATGCCGTTCTTATCATAAATATCCCCCATAGTATGAACTCCCCTCCTTTGCCATCGAGGAATATTAACCGGCTTGTGCCCAACAAGTAATTGCTGGTTATTAAAAATTGGAGAGTCCAGGTGCCATGGGCATTTAACCCCACACGACCTCTGTACATTACGCCACGTTTGGATCACGTGAGTTATGATCGGTCCATACCTCAGCCGGCATTTCGAAATAGAGACGGTGGAGTACACTACATCCTGCAATCTTAGCGGTGAGACCGCCGCCGCTTCTAAGGAGCGCCAAGATACCGCATCTACAGGGTCTAGCCAGCACATCAGAGGTCTCAGTGAGAAGGACCAGAAATAAAGCTTAAAATCAGGGATTGCGAGGCCCCCATCTTGTTTCCTACGTTGAGTAGTAGCTCTTTTGATTCTCGGGCGTTTGTTATTCCAGATAAACTTAGATACCATCGATTGTACCTTGCGCCAGTGGTCTATTGGGGGGGGCAGGGGGAGCATTGAGCTAACAAAATTTATCCTAGGCAGGACGTTCATTTTGATTATGGAAGCCCGGGCTTGTAAGGAGTTAGGAAGGGACGACCACCTGTCTAGATCCTGGCGTATTTTATCATAAGTACCCGTGAAGTTGTACTTAGTAGTTTGATTCAGCGTGGGGAATATCTCTATGCCCAAGTATTTAAAATGTTCTACTATGGGGATATCAGCTGGTAGTCGTACCGCCTTGGCCAGCTCATTAAGAGGTAGGCAGGCTGATTTGTTCCAGTTAATCTTAAAGCCTGACATTTTACCAAAGTCGTCGATTATTCCCAATAATTTTGTGGCCGACCGGGAGGGGTCGTCCATAAAAATCAGCAGGTCATCCGCATAGAGAGCAATTTTGTGTGGAGTATTATTGACCATTATGGGGACGATATCCTCCGATTGCCTAATTAATTGGGCCAATGGTTCGAGGGAAAGCGCGAACAGTCCTGGGCTCGGAGGACAACCCTGTCTAGAAGATCTGGAGACTGGAAAGAGTGTGGAACAGTTTTTGCCTGTCAGTATCATCGCAGACGGCGAGGCATACAGGACTTTAATCATATGAATAAAACTCTTTCCAAGACCCATGACCTCAAGTACCTTCCACAGGTATGACCACTCAAGTCTGTCAAACGCCTTCATGGCATCCAAAGACAGAACTGTGGACGGAGCTGTATTGTCTTTACTGTTATCGACTACATGCAGCAGCCTCCTAAGATTATCTGCAGCCAGGCGCCCCGGGATAAAACCAGTTTGATCGCAGTGTACCAATACCGTCATAAATTTCTGCAGGCGGCGGGCCAGCACCTTGGCAAACACTTTTAAATCGGCCCCGAGAAGACTCAAGGGCCTATACTGCCCTGTCAAGGCAGACTGCAGTAACTTCAAAAAAGTTAAACTGAGAAAAATGGCTTTAAAGTTTTTTGACTTGCCATCCAAAATGTGTTATAGGTAGATAGATGATAGTACCCAGATTTAACATGTATTAATGAAGTAATCTTTAGGCATACAAAAATATGACATAATTATTTTAATTAACCCCCAAAAAGCAGATACTGCACTCTGCTGCACAGTTCCCTTAAATAATTATACAGGTCATGTACAGGCAAAGTGCAGTAACTTCAAATACACTGTTGTTTTCCCTCCAGCTTTCATAACTTAACCTAGCCATTTTATTTGGATCATCATCATTCCAATATATTCAGGTGTTAAATTTCATTTTCAAAATGGCTAGGTTAAGTTATGAAAGCTGGAGGGAAAACAACATTGTATTTGAAGTTTGAGTGTGATTTTGTAGTTACTGCAGTTTTTAAAACCCCATATCTCAAACTGAGCGACATTAACATCTGAAACTTGGTCACAAGATAAAACATTTATTGACAAGTTCAATTTCACTCATAACTCAATTTTGACTTTTTTTGAGTTACTGCGGTCTGCCTTGACAGGGCAGTATAGCTACCACAATCATTGGGGTCTTTGTCCTTCTTGAGAAGTAAAGAAATCAACGCCATGTTGACATCTCTTGAGAACTCCCCTTGTTCGATAGCGTAATTGATCATATCGAGCATCAATGGACCCAGTTGGTCCCAGAAAGCTAAATACACCTCGGGTGGAATACCATCCCAGCCTGGTGCCTTACCCCTCTGCATTTCAGCAATCGTCTCCCTCAGTTCCAAAAGAGTGATCGTTTTCCCCAGTTCCTTGGCCTCTTCCTCAGAAATGTGGGGTATCTCAAGCCCGCCAATGAACGACTCAAATTTAGAGTTGTCGAGATTAACCTCTGAGCTATATAACTGAGTAAAACTCTTTAAGTGTCGTTGATCTTTTTCGAATCAGTAGCGACTGTTCCCTGTCGCGTCTTGATCGAAGGGATATCCGAGAATTGATCATTAGAGCGTATTTTCATTGCCAATAGATGGCTAGGCCTGGAACCGTGAAAGTAGTAATTTTGCCTTGTCCTATGTATCAAGAACTCAGACTGTTGTTTAAGTATGGAGTTTATTTCTTTCTTGACTATCTTACGTTGTGTGTTCAGTCGTTCACTATAGTTAGTTTGCAAGGATGCGTATAGTTCCGCATATAATGATTCCAGTCCTTCTAGCTTTTTTGACCGGGATTTACGCAAATTGGAGGCAAAGTGTGACATGACCCCTGATAAATCCTTTCAATGCGTTCCACAGGACCCTAGGGTCTTCAACCGTGCCAACGTTGATCTGCAAGAATTCAGCTAGTTTACTCCTGAATTCAGAACAGAAATCATCGTTCTTTAATAAGGTTGAGTTAAAACGCCACCTGGGAGCTCTCGTGGTGAGCCTACCAAAGGTTGCCGTAAGGAAAATCCCCTTGTGGTCCGAGAGAGCCAGGGGAACCAATGAGACGTCAAAACTATCAAACATATTAGGGGACGCGAATGCATAGTCTATTCGAGAGAAGGTTTTGTGTCTGGCTGACAGGTGAGAGTAATCCTTGAGGGTGGGATTGGATATGCGCCATAGGTCTGCGAGCCCCGTGTCCTGGGCCCACATCCTGAGGGCCTTAGAGGACCGTTTTTGGTCGCCTGTTTCAGAGGACCCGGACCTATCCATCTCCGCATCCCAGCACGCATTAAAATCGCCACCCACAATGAGAGCGTATCCAGTAAGTTCCAACATATTCTTTGTGATTGTATTGTAGAACGCTGAATCAAATGTATTAGGGGCATACAATGCTATTATTGCCATCCTCCTATGAGAGAACTCAACTTTTGCTATAGTAATCCTTCCCTCCGTGTCCGACCACACGTCCAGGACTTTGATATCAAGGTTACGTCTTGTAACTATGACGACTCCTTTCGTCTTATCATCGGCTGAGGATGAGGAGATAACGTGATATTGACGATTTGCCAGCCTTGACACATCACCCACCAATAAATGCGTCTCACTAAGGAGAGCAATGTCAATATTTCTTCTCTTCAATAACCAAAGGACACTGGCACGCTTGTGAGGGGCGTTAAGACCCCCAGCGTTCCAAATTAAAATATTCAATTTAGCCATGGTCAAATTTGTCTAAATGCGTAGAGAACATACCAGTGCAGCCAGGCTGAGGCTTGAGGCGCTGATCCAGGCGGGCCCAGACGGTCAATCCCAGGAGGTCAGAGGAGGAACAATCGCACACACATAAGACAACTGTACATAAAACACAGAACAAAACCACCCCAGTTACAACCCCCCCTCCTTCTACTCTAAACCCTAACCCACCCGTCCTAGCATTAACCCTCCTATTCCCACTCTCCAATCTCCTCACTCTGCCCCATCCACTAAGGATGGTCATCTTCCTATCATTTCCCACTGGAGTCATGGATCCAATAAGACACTCTCCACATCGACCCCCCTCTAGATAAACCCCTGATTAAACCCCCACTAGTCCACTAAACACAAATAAAAATTTAAATTAAATTCAATTCAATAAAGATATCGGTCGAAAACCACCGTGAGCCTAGGCCCTAACATGAGACAACTATAATGGAAAAATTAGCCATTACTATATAATAGCTCAACATCAGCCCTGTAACCATCTACTTCCGAGTCTGCGTATTAATGTCGCAACGTTATAGCATAAATGGATAAAGGAAAATTCAAAATTAAATTAAATTAAGGCATACCAGCAGATAGACTAAGGCAGGATCGGGTCACAATTAAATTGCGCAAATAGATGTCATTTAAACAGCGACAATGAGAAGAAAAGGAAAAAGGGGTTATGGACTAAGTGCAAGCATGTAACAGCCCCTCTGGTCAGGCACACCGGCTGGAATGACATAACTTATGTAAGAATAGAATTAAACACCTTCATTAACCCGGGGATAATAATAAGCTATACCTGACACAACCTGTTATCACATATTGCATATATATACTCAACCGAACTTCTACTACTGGAGCCCAAAGCTCAAAACAGCCTGGAAATTAAAATTAAGGCATACAAGAAGTAAGATAAGGACCCGATAACCGTTGAATTGTGCATATGCAAACATTATCGGGTCTCGAATGTCAACATCAGCCCTGTAACCATCTACTACAGAGTCTGCGTATTAATGTCGCAATGTTTTAGCATAAATGGATAAAGGAAAATTCAAAACAAAATTAAATTAATTTCACGATAACAAAATGGCAAAAATCATGGGTACTCTCAGTACACTCATTCAAGGGTACTACGACTATGCCTGGCTGCACCTCATGGTACCAAAGCACCTCAAAGGCACTAAAAACAAGATTACAAACATCACAAAACAATCTGGTCAGACTACTGCTTAACCTCACTCCTAAAACCCACTTTACCCCTGCCCACATTCAAAACCGCTCTTAAAGAGCACCTACGGGAGGCTGCAATTCGAAACTGGCCACCGTAAATGTCCAACCCCCCCCCCCTAATGTACAGTCTCATCCCCATCATATATATATATAATATTTTCTGTTAGGATCTCTGGGTAACAGTACTGTATATTATTTGCATATCGTATATGTCACAAATGTAACAGTACTACAGTATATACCTGTATGTCATGTATGTCCCTATGCCATAAATGTCATGATGTCATGTATATTTTATTTCATTTTTATTCTATTTTACTCTACTCTTATCCCAGGCAACTTGATTGATTTGTGTTATTCTAATTCGTGACCTGTCCTGTCTAAATGTTTAAATGTTGAGCGATTTGCAGTGTCAAATTTCCCACGGGATAATAAAAGTATTTCTATTCTATCTATTCTATGTTGTGTATGTCTATATGAATTGAAAATGGGGGACCCTGATGTAAACGAGACAAACGTCTTTCTCTGGTCTGCATCCCCTTATTATTGTGTGTATTGAGCTGTACTGTATTGTACACATTCTGCAATCTGTTAAATAAAGTTCTCATTCATCCAGTTGTTTTGTTTTTGTGGTTTGGTTGAATGAATACTTTATTTAACAGATTTCAGAATGGGTACAGTACAGCTCAATACACACAATAATAAGGGGATGCAGACCAGAGAAAGACTTTCCTCTTGTTTACATCAGGGTCCCCCATTTTCAATTCATCATAACATTTATGACATACACATATACAGTACGTTACTGCGTTCCAACCTACAACTGCTCCACACCAGTTCCACGCCAGTCTCCGTAAATGTTCCGTTATAAAAATAAAATACCATTTCAATACACAACAAGTTTTCGTGTTTTGAAATACATGAAATGAAATTAGCTAACGTTGATTCGCCTAACGTTAAGGCTTTGCTACATGCTGCTTATTTCAAAACACTGCGGTGAAAACAGAGTCCGGTAAACACAAGTTTGTAATTCCAATAGTGTATTCTGCCGGTTACTTGACTATTTCGATTATTGAAGTGGTATTTTTAAAACTAACATTTACAGAGACCGGTGTGGAGCACTTGTAGTGTCGAGCCAGGCTGAGACACATTAATAATATGATCCATTAGCTCACCTTGCATGTGGCTCGAAAGTGCACTCTCCCCCATCGTAAAAATCTTCAAGTCCTTTCTGCATATTTTGCAGACGGCTACTCGAGGATGTTCTCCTCTTTTCAACCATGACTTATATTTGATATTTTCGAGCCAGAGCTCATTAAAACGGCAGCCTCCCGGCATTTTGACCACCACACACGCGCGATGTTCTCAGATAGCACAGCTAAAAACACTACGGGTAGAGCCGAGTCACATTTCATTTTGCGTGAAAGGCGATTGCAAAATAGGCTCACTCGAATCGCTCCGACTTATTTGATTTCTTTGTCTAAACAAACCAAACTATTCAGTCAGATAGCGATTTATTATTAAATCTATGTCTTTGTCTATGGCATTTTTAAGACCTCTGAAAATGGATTTAAGACAAACTAAGGCCTTAATTATTGATAAACAAATTTAAGACTTTTTAAGGATCCGCGGACACCCTGAAAAGATCCATATACGTGGGGACATGGCCTAAAATAAAACCCACATAAACCGTGATCCATCACATAATTACCCCTCATGCAGACTGGAAGCTGAATGATAGAGGTAACTCACTGTAACACTTTGATGAATATTGTTACTCAGCTGATAGAGTTGCATCCTTCCTGATGACCTGTCGTACAGAAGTTCCTTTGGATGAAAGCGGCAGCAAATGAGTATGGACAAGCACACAGTCAACCAAGCCTACTTAAAGGCACTGCACACCTGACACCAATCAAGCCCACACACCTGCCATGCCGGATGGCAATTAATTGGTGTCTGGTGATTGACAGCTCACCAGAGTTGAATGAATGAATGAATGAATGATGAATGAAAACTTTATTTAACAGATTGCAGAATGGGTACAATACAGTACGGCTCAATACATACAATTGTTAAGGGGATGCAGACCTGAGAAAGACGTTTGTCTTGTTTCCATCAGGGTCCCCCATTTTCAATTCATATAGACATTTATGACATACACCACATACATGACATGTATGGCATAGGGACATATAGGTATTTAGTACTGATACATTTGTGACATAAGCGGTATTCAAATATACAGTACTGTTACCCCTAGATCCTATTGCAAAAACACACTGAGCTTTATTAGTCTCCACCCCCACAATCATCTCCAACGTTGTGGGTAACATAACATAACATGATGCCTATAGCTAACAGCTGAGCTACATCCACATCAAAGTGCTTAGGAAGAAAGCTAGGAAGATAGTGGGTGACCCCTCTCACCCACTCTATGGGGAGTTTGAGCTGTTGCCCTCTGGTAGTAGTTAGTTTTAAAAACTCCTTCATTCCTAATGCCATTAAATTAATCTTGCACTCGTTACTCAGTCCTTGTTTATTGTATTCCTACGTTCTCTGCACTTCCCCATTACAGATGTGTGTATAATGTCTGCTGTCATTGTTGTTTTATTGTCCACATTGGTATCTAGAGACATCTATGGATCTCAGGTAATGTAATCAGTGTCAGAAATACTGTGTGTTAAATTGTGATGAAACAAAGGAGAATATAAATGATGATTTTTCTTTGCATTTTTGACAGTGAATAACACCATGCTAAAAATGACCAGACATGAAACACTGATACTGAGCTCATCCAGTACCTTCTTGAGATCACGTCTACAAAAAATCTAAGCAAATTAATAAAGCGAAGATGATTAAACAGAAGGTTTCAGCTTGTGTTTTTTAAAGGCTGCAACTCTCTGATGAGGCTCCAGGTGGATCTCACAGTAGGAGGCCAGACACACCAGGCAGGACCTCATGGCCTTGATCTTCCCAGTGCAGATGTCACAGGTCACCTCTCCTGGTCTGGCAGGTTGCTGGTCTGGGCTGCTGGTGCTTCTCTCTTGAACAGACTTCCTGAACTGAGGTGCCATCTCTGATAGGACAATATTGACAAAGATATCTGGGCCCTCATTTATCAACAATTCTTAGAAAGTGTTCTATATTCGTACTTAAGCACACAATTTAGAATGTGTGTATGCACAGAAATATCGGGATTTAACAACCGTGCGTACACGGGTCCTACGCACACTCCGTGTTGATAAATACCTCTTTGTTCTACCGTCAATGCTCGTGCACGATTATCCATATATGGTAATGAAACACCCCCCATGGGATGTGAAATAATGGACTGACCCGCGCGAACTATGAGAAACTCCACGAGCGAGATTGTTCACGGAGCGGAGGCGCTGCCGAACTGAGAAGACACAACCCGTGTTATGGGATAAATAAAAGGCTGGCGGACTTGTACATGGTGATGTCAGATATCAACGGCTCCCTAAGACCATTGCTGCAATTCTGCCTGGACAGCTCAAAATACTAATAAAGACCGTTTGTTAACAGCCATTTTCTTGAAGCAAAACTGTACATTGGAATATCGACAACCTTACTTTGTCCCAAGAAGAGGGTCTTGTGTATTATTGGGTTAGGACATTTACAGGGGCCAGTTTCGAATTGCAGTCTCCCGTATAGGTGCTCTTTGAGTGGTTTTGAAAGTGGATAGTGATTTACATTATTTTACAGCTTTGGGTAGGGCATTCCACATGGAATCGCATACACGGTATATAAAACCGGTTATATCAAAGCAAACTAAAATAAAAATAAGTAATATTTCTTCGTGATGGATGTTTATCAAAAACACAGAACACACCGCACACGACACCGGATATTAATACACCACCGGAAGACTACTCTTCGGTTCAAATAACAAACTCTGTAAGACCGACGGCTTCTCAGTTACAGTGGGTGACAATATTGTCACAAGGAAAGATAAAATTACATACCTGGGTTCCATGCTAGAGGCAAATATTTCCTGTGACAAAATGGCATCCAATGTAATCAAAAAAGTCAACCAACGAACTCGATTCTTGTACCGGATCTCCTCACTGGTAAACAAGAATACCCTGAAGACTCTGGCAGGAGCACTCATTCAAGGGTACTACGACTATGCTTGCACCTCATGGTACCAAAGCACCTCAAAGGCGCTAAAAACAAAATTACAAACATCTCAAAACAAACTGGTCAGACTACTGCTTGACATTACTCCTAGAACCCACCTCATCCCTGACCACTTTGACTACCTAGGATGGCTTAGAGTAGACGACAGAGTACAGCAACTTGCAATGGGCCTGGTCTACAAGATGCACTACACGACCAAGGTACCCATGTACATGTCAAAATACTTCCCAAAGGTCAGTGAATACCACAATCACAACACCAGAGGGAGCTCCACAAATCATGTTAAACCCAGATTCGGCTCAAACAAGGGACTAAACACGTTTCGCAATTATGCCACATCAATGTGGAACGCCCTACCTAAAGCTGTAAAGGAATGTGAATCACTACCCACTTTCAAAACCATTCTCAAAGAACACCTACGGGAGACTGCAATTCGAAACTGGCCCCTGTAAATGTCCTAATCCAACCCCCTCCAATGTACAGTAATTTAACTAGTATGGTTGTCAATATTCCAATGTACAGTGTTCCCCCCCCCCAACCCCCTCCAATGTACAGTACATTACCTAGTATGGTTGTCAATATTCCAATGTACAGTTTTGTACGAACGATGCAAAAGGACTATGAAGCGATTGATTACGGCTGGTTTTTAGCCTCAACGTTAAACCGCGTTGAAACTACGACGGAAAGTAAGAGTGTGTTTGAAGCCGGTTACTTCCATTTAATGCCAGTAAATTCTCTTCCTACATTATTCCTTGCACACCCTCACTCAGTAGCAGTCGTGCTCCAAGTCTGAACCGGAAAGAAGACTCATCAAGAGGAATGTCTCAAAAATACACTTTTATTTATAATGTATACGTTTAAAATACCTCATTTAAAAATACAAAAAACAGATCATTCAAAACCAAAATCAACGCAATCCTATTGTAACTGAGGGGTAATTCCCTCCTAAGCGCTCAGTTTGGATGCCTCTGGGGAGTGAGTTTTACACCCGTTACACTCACCCCCCCTAAACTCACACCACCCAAGGCATCCGGGTCTACGGCACCAGTGTAACAGAGGCAACTCGCCCCTGCCACGAATTCGACCATGCCTTGAGTGGGAGTCGAACCCCAGGCGTCCGCACTGCGGGCGACATCACAAACCGCTGCGCCAAGAAAGGAATTCCCTCCTAAGCGCTCAGTTTGGATGCCTCTGGGGAGTGAGTTTTACACCCGTTACACATGGATGAAAGCTAGCCAGCCTCTGTGGGTCCTAGAGGCGGGCTCGACGGTGCTCCTTACAGGGTAGATCCCACACAGCAGTGGGGTAGACGGTTCTCTGCTCCAGCAGCCACAGTACCAAAGCAATATAATCCAGCCGGAAAAGGCTCTGCATTCGCCGGTGTAGGTTCTCCAGTGTACATATCCACACGGTTCTCGTCTAGGACTCCTCGGATGGCGGCACGAGGTTAGGCCGCCCAGCCTGGATAAGTGCACTAGCTCGGTACGACGAACCGATGGTAGTGCTGGTCACTGTAGAACGGTAGCCGCACGATACACTATACATAATAGACTATTACTTTACAATAGAATAAGTCGAACTCGACGATACAGCGTTAAATTCGGACACTTTAGCTATCAATTCGCACGCGGTTCTCAAGGCTCTATTTAGGGGCAAAAGGGGCCCACTTCACGGCACGTTGTATCGTGGTGAAGGCTTCAACGTTTTGGTCTAAGTGCTTCTGTATCCACCTGCGACGTATTTATACGTAAGGTGAATAATCTAGTGCCAACCTCAGTTCTGTCTCGTATTACTGCGCAAACCTGGGCATGTTGAGACATGTCTTAGCGGTAGCTTTGAACTCGACATTGGGGGTATGGCCGTTGGCGCCTAGGGGTCGCTGTCCAATAGGAGAACGAATATTATGGTCTGGCCTGTACCTAGGTAAAGGGATATTCCATGTATATGTACAAAGAATATACAAGGGATATCAGACGATATACAAATATTATACAATATATCTCAAGTAATAAATATATATATTCGGTTTAATCTGACCCTTTGTAACAGCCGCCTCCTAATTAGTCCGCACCTAATTAGATAAGCAGAGACAGATTAACCGTCTTGTCCACTACTCAATGTCCGTTGTGAGGAGTAGGGCAATTCACAAAGTCAGTGGGTCATGGTCGTCATCAAGGGAATCAGGTAGCCTTGGCAACTCTATCAGCCTCGCCACGGGTCGGGTGTATGTCCGTCCCTGGACGAGCACTTCTGCCGCTCTGACCTTTCCGTCGGCACCAGTGATCACTTTGCTTACGCGGCCGGCCGGCCACATAGCTCGGGGTAGTGACTGGTCTATAATCATGACGACTGTGCCCTCCGTCAAATTGTCTCTTTCTTTTACCCATTTCTGGCGGGTCTGTAGAGACGGTAGATAGTGGAGGAGGAAACTGTTCCAAAACTTGTCAGCCAATACTTGACTGTACCTCCACATTCTTCGGCCGTTCGCTTCCTCAGGTCTGTACACTGTCTGTGGGAGCGCGGGGTCCAGCCGCACCATCAACAGAGTGTTGGGGGTGACTGGGTCGACATCTGCTACATCACTTGAGACGTAACCGAGGGGCTTTGAGTTCAATACTCCCTCGATCTCCGTGAGGACTGTCGTGAGGACTTCTTCCGCCATGGTCTGGGTCCCAAGCACGGCGTACAGGGCTGTCTTTATTGAACGTACTTCTCGTTCCCAAGTTCCCCCGAAGTGAGGGGCGTTCGGGGGGTTAAACTGGAAATCAATCTGAGAAGGAGCGAGGTGGGTCTTAAGTTCTGGGCCCATAGCTTGGAAGCTCTCTCTCAGCTCTCTTTCTCCGCCTTTGAAGTTTGTCCCGTGATCAGACAAAAATATAGATGGTTTTCCTTTCCGCGCTGTGAATCTCCGGAAGGCCATAAGGAATGAGTCCGTACTCATGGTTGGAAGGAGTTCTATGTGTATCGCTCGGGTGGTCATGCATTTGAATACAATACCCCACCTCTTCTCCGTCCCTCTTCCTTTCTTCACATACAGCGGGCCGAAGCAGTTCATACCGGTGGAGTGAAAGGGCTTGTCGCCGAGTCGGAGGCGACAGGGGGGTAGGTCAGCCATCCTGGGTATACTGGGCTGTGCTCGCCACTTGCGACAGTCTAGACAGGTCCGCTGGAAGCGTCGTACTGCTTCTCTTCCTTGCAGTATCCAATAGCGACGTCTGATCTCAGCGAAGACTCTCTCTGCCCCAGCGTGGTGCACGTCCTCGTCGTATTTCTTTATGATGAGCTCTGTGACCTTGTGTCGGCTGTTGAGAACTATCGGGAACTTGACGTCATCCGCTAAGTCCGGGGCCCTTCTCAGACGACCACCCACTCTGATGAGATCATGGGCATCGCGCTCAGGGGCCAAGTGGAGCCGTCTGCTGTCTGACGGGACTGGCTTTGATCCCTGCAGACAGTCTAGCTCGTCGGGGAACGAGTCTCTTTGGGCTCGCTGTAGCAGAAGGAGTTCTGCTTCTTCGTAATTAGCTGCATTAATGTCAGTAGTGGAGGGAACCTCAGGGTGGTGCCACAGGAATGTCTTTAACTGCGCACTCAGGGTAGGGTAGGGCAGTCGTCTATGTTGGGATCTGTTGGGACTGGTGTGTGCGTCAACCCACAGAACATAGATTTCTTCATCTCTGCCTCCTCTTGACTAGCCTCCCGTGGGGTGGGGTTAGGCCACTCTTCTTCCGGGAGCTTGAGGAACTCGGGACCGTCACTATAGAGATTGTGACGTGTGAGGTCATCCAGGGACATTCCCCGTGTGATGACGTCTGCTGGGTTCCGTTTTGTGTCCACGTACCTCCAGCATGCTGATTCTGTTAAATCTTGGATCTCTGTGATTCTGACTCCCACGAAGACCTTGTATCTACACGAATCGGACTGGATCCATATGAGTACGGTCATGGAGTCTGACCACAGGATTGTTCTTTGCACCGGAATGGTGAGTTCACGTTGGATTAACGTGGCGAGTTGTGCTCCTACTAGGGCTGCGCAGAGCTCTAGACGCGGGATCGATTGTTGCTTGCGGGGGGCTATTCTTGAACGAGCCAGGATGAAGGCGGTATGTATTTCTCCTCCCTCCTCTCGGGCCCGCAAGTAGGCCACCGAACCGTAGGCTACTTCGGAGGCGTCGCTGAAGACGTGCAGGTCCATCTGACATGTCTCCAGCCGCACTGTGGGTGGGAAGTAGCTGCGGCGTATGTTGACACCTGGGAGCGAGCTGAGTTCTGTTTCCCACTCTCTCCATGTGGAAGCAAGGTGGTCGGGTATGGGGTCGTCCCAGCCCTGGTCCTTGTCCCACAGCTCTCGTACAATCATCTTTGCCCTGGTGGTGTAAGGTAGAATACATCCCAACGGGTCATATTGTCTGGCGAGTGTTCTGTATACACTCCGTCTGGTGGTCGGTAGTGAAATCGACCTTCCCTGCTCCGTGGTCAGGGGTGTGTATTTGTAATGGAGCGAGTCTGTTTTGAAGCGCCAGACTAGTCCTAATGTCATTTCTTGGGCTTCACCTGGGATGGTCGCCATCCAGGTCTCGCTGCTTGCTGCCTTGTCCTCTGGTGAGAGGCTGCGCAGTACTTGAGGGTCGCTGCTGGCCCACTGCCGGAGATCAAAGCCGCCTTTGATCAGGGTGGCGCAGAGCTTGAGTAGGAGGGCCTCGGCCTCTTCTGGCGTCGAGACGCTTTGCAGACAGTTGTCCACGTAGAAACTCTTCTCTACACTTTGTCGGACCTCCTCGTCAGCTGCTGGGTCCTCTGCGACATGTTTTTGCAGTGCGAACGTAGCACAGCATGGGCTGCATGTGGGTCCGAAAGGGAGGACTTCCCATTGATAGATGGATGGTTGCTCATCCCCGATCCTCTCTCTAAAATAAGAACCGCAGCCGGGGCTTGTCCTCTTCCACTAGTCGCACCTGCAGGAACATCCCTTTGATGTCGCCGCTGATGGCCACCTTATTCTGGCGGAAACGTAGCAACACGCCTAGTAGAGAGGGGCCGAGTGTTGGGCCGGGCAAGAGTTCTTTATTCAGATTTTGTAATCCGATCTGGTAGCTGCAGTTAAACACAATACGATCCTTGCCGTTGTGGTGGACCTTGTGGTGGGGCACGTACCATGATTCGGTCGTCTGATCGGCCTCTTGAATGTCAATTCTCTTTATGTGTCCCGCTGTGATTAGCTTGTCAATCTCAGCGCGGTACACAGTGGCTTGAGCGGGGTCTCTGGCTAGGCGCCGCTCGGTGTTCAGTAGATATCGCTCCGTCGCTTCTTTTGAGTCGTGGAAGGTGGGCATACCCTCTCGCCTCAAGAGTGGAGTTGCGTATCTCATCACTCCATTGACTTTGACTCTCTTTGTCCCCTGCTCGAGGAGGGCTATGGCATAAATGTCTTCCTTGGAACGAATGTGTTTCTTTTCGTTCTTAAAGGGCATTGTCTCTAGTGTCCATAGCCTCTCTACGTGCTGTAAGAGGGTGGTGTCTTCTTCTGTCACTCTGGAGTGGAGGCAGCGAGTGGCTGCTGGTCGGTTGGGAGACCTGGAGAAGGGGCCTTGTAGTGTCCATCCTAGGCGGGTCTCGACTGCTGCTGGACAGCCTCTGGGCCCAATGTGGACCCGGTCCGTCGGGACGATGAGGTGTGCGTGGTCGGATCCTATGAGCAGGGTCGGGGTGGCGCCGTCGATGGGCGGTATAGGTAGTTGACGCAGGTGCACGTATTTTTCCATCAGCTTGGAGATGGGGTAGGTGTACCGCGACAGGCCTATGTCTTGGCTGGTGAAAGCGTTAGTGATCCTATAACGCCTCTCTGGCTGCCCGCTTGCTGCGATAGTGAAGGAGACGTTCTCACCCTTTATTGTCTTCAGGTCTCTTCTTATAGTACGAATCGTCATCGTTTCTTCGCTCCCCCGCAGACCCAGCTGGGCTGCAGCGGATGCGAGGAGGAGGGTCTTTTCTGACCCGTCGTCAAGGACGGCGTAAGTGTCCATGACCTTGTCCTCGTAGCTTAATGTCACTCGGACCACCTTCAAGAGCACTCGGGAGCTCCCGCTGCTGGCGGGGTCAATATACATGACGCTTACTCTGGTGCTGCTTGGGGGTGCGGGTTTCTTCCTGTTGCTGTCATGCAAGACGTCCAAGTGGGCTCCGTCACACCGGCTGCACCTCTTCTTCAAGCGGCACTCTGCTGCCATATGGCTGCGCGCACAGCGGTAACAGCGGCGGTTGGACTTTATCCATTGACTCACCTCGTCGGCGGTCATCTTCTTGAAAGTGTCACATTGTGACAGCCAATGTTCTTTCTCGCAGTACTGGCATACAATCTTCCACTTCTCCTTTGTCGAGGGGGTGTTGTGGTTCTTGTTCCACGGTACTGATTCGGCTTGGTGCATGACGGTCACCAGCCTGCGGTTATCGTTTGATCTCCGAGGTCCATCTCTGGGGCTTGGTCCACTCCGCACGAACGTATCCAGTCGTAGGCTGCTGATTTCTCTCGCGAGGAAGTCGGCCAGGTCTAGGAGGGATGGCTCGGGACCGTTGGGATCACGGTGGTCTCTTTGCCGCCTGAAGCGCTCTTGTCGGGCGGGAGGAAGCTTCTCTAATATCCTTTCTACATTAGAGTTAGCGTACAGTTCGTGTCTACCCTTTTCCTTTTGTGCCACCAGCATCCCTACCAGGGATTGTACCTTGATAGAGAGGTCATCCAATGAGCGATTGTCTGTGGCTGGGGGGAGACGGTCAATATTCCTTATCTCTTGTATCACGTAGTCTCATATGCGTCCATAACGTTGGTCGAGGGCTACTAGAGCCGCGGTGTATGGGGTACTTGAGTTGGAATATGCCAGCGCTATATTATGCGCTCTGGGCACCTTCAGGTGCTTGAGGAGGATAGCATATTTGTACGTCTCATCGGGGACGTCGGACATCATAGTCTCTAAGCACATCCGTAGTTCCGTGTACTGTGCTCTGTCCTCGTGTGTAAAATTCGGGAACGTCGGTGTGCCAAGGTACGATGCCATGGATGGCTGGCACATCGGTGAGCGTTGGGGGAGAGGCCTCCTGGGCGAGTCTCCCCGTACGTGTCGTCGTGGGCTGGTACTTGGTGGGTACCAAAGCCCGGGTACCCAGGTGCTGTTCCGCGGGGCTGGCGGTGCGTCAAACTCACCCTTGAGTTGAGTCGGGGGTCTGTAACGCAGGGCCTCGGGGGTAAAGTCTGGGCTGTACTGGACCTCCTGGTCCTGTGGAGTACGATGCTGCTGGTGGGCTTGACTTTCCTCCTCTTCCTCTTCCTCTTCCTCTGCTAGGTCTTCTAGATCTTGAAGTCGTCTATTCAGTCTCTCGGCGGCATAGGCCGGTTCTTCCCGGTTGCTGGGTCTCGCATGGACCGGTCGGGGAGGGGGTTCGGAGACGTGGATAGGCTCTTTCTGTTGGCCGGGCTCCGGGTCGCTTGGTCGGATAGGGGAAGGTGCCCTAGACCCTTGTCTTGACGATGCCCTGGAGCTCCGTGCGGAGAGAGGGGGTGTCGCCCTGGCAATCAATTGCTCCATTATCTGCGCTTGTAGTCGGTCGCGCTCTGCTTCGTGCTTGATGTGAGCGAGGTCGCGCTCTGCTTCGCGCTGGGCTTGGGCTGCGTCGCGCTGTGCATTGGCGGCGTCGCGCTGTGCATTGGCGGCGTCGCGCTGTGCATCGGCGGCGGCGCGCTGGGCATCGGCGCGGTCTCTTTCAATATTCTCTTCCGTCTGGAGGCGTCTGGTCTCCAGGCGTATGCGGTCGTCTTCGCTCCTTTGCTGCGCCTGGAAGCGCTCTCGCTGGGTCGCAGAGTGTTCGCGTTCACTAAGGGCTTGCGCTTGGAGTTGCGCGTGAAGGCGCTCTCTTTGGTCTGCAGATTGTTCGCGCTCACTCAGTTGTTGAGCCTGCAGGCGTTCTCTTTCCATGGTAGAGTGTTTGCGCTCACTTAGCTGTTGCGCCCGGAGGCGCTCTTGTTCCATGGCAGAATGTTCGCGCTCGCTAAGCGTCTGTGCTTGGAGTCGATCACGTTCGGTGGAGGCTGCCAGGGTGGCGATGAATGCCTGCGCCAGCATCTTGTCCGCCTCGCTGGGGGAAGACACTGATGGAGGTGATCGGCTTCTGACAGTGCTCGTTGGAGATCCGTTCTCCTGGCGCGCTCCGAGGAGGTCTATCTCCTGGGCGCGCTTCTCTTATGGTAGTGGGTCGGGTTCCGTCCCTGGAGCGCTTTCTTTATTCTGGAGCTCTCCGGGGACCGTCCCGTTGACGTTGTCGGGGGGTATAGTCATGTCATGTCCCTCCTGGTCCCCCCCGTGAGCTTGGTCAGTTACGTTAGAACCCACTAGGGTCTCTACTGGCAAGGTCGCTTGGTCGTTAGGGTTTGACATGCTTTTACTATCCGCTTTTCCCGCATTTAACGTCTGTATAAAGCTAGGTATTAGACTGGCAGCGTAGTCCTCTAGGTAAGGAGGTGGCTGACGTCTGCGCTGCGGGCGTTCTAGCTTAGGAGAGCCGTTTGTGGAGTGTTCACCGCTGGCCATGGTTAATATCAATATTATATTTAGATATTACACTGATATTCATCTGGCTCGAAGGACCAATTGTAACTGAGGGGTACAATTCCCTGACTGTATTGAGAGTATGGTATCATTAAACCACTACTTAGTTATGTACTTTAATTACTGGCCATACAGTACACGGTATATATGGTGAACACCCACACAATAATACGGCTTAACAAAGAGTCATATTTAGAAGTATTTATTAGCAGAGCAGCAATATTAGGTTACAATATTGAGAATTATGAATTGCGCTTATATGACGAAGAACACTTAAGTAGGTCAAGAGCGTAAGTCCATGAGCATATTACGATGGGTATAATTAATACCACCTGTAGCATAAGAATTATATAAGGCACACTCGTAGTCAGCTGGAGATACTAAGGGGGTTCCCTCCGGTTGTAAGCCAGCAGGGGAGAGGAATTGTCGGGAGCAAAGTCTGGATCAACGAGGAATAAAGAGACTCCAGATACAGGAGACGGTGCAATAATCCTTTGGTCCGTAGACAAAGCAACAGCTATACTCCGGTATGCATGGCAGCATGGATGAAAGCTAGCCAGCCTCTGTGGGTTCTAGAGGCGGGCTCGACGGTGCTCCTCACAGGGTAGATCCCACACAGCAGTGGGGTAGACGGTTCTCTGCTCCAGCAGCCACAGTACCAAAGCAATATAATCCAGCCGGAAAGGGCTCTGCATTCGCCGGTGTAGGTTCTCCGGTGTACATATCCACACGGTTCTCGTCTAGGACTCCTCGGATGGCGGCACGAGGTTAGGCCGCCCAGCCTGGATAAGTGCACTAGCTCGGTACGACGAACCGATGGTAGTGCTGGTCACTGTAGAACTGTAGCCGCACGATACACTATACATAATAGACTATTACTTTACAATATAATAAGTAGAACTCGACGATACAGCGTTAAACTCTGACACTTCAGCTATCAATTCGCACGCGGTTCTCAAGGCTCTATTTAGGGGCAAAAGGGGCCCACTTCACGGCACGTTGTATCGTGGTGAAGGCTTCAACGTTTTGGTCTAAGTGCTTCTGTATCCACCTGCGACGTATTTATACGTAAGGTGAATAATCTAGTGCCAACCTCAGTTCTGTCTCGTATTACTGCGCAAACCTGGGCATGTTGAGACATGTCTTAGCGGTAGCTTTGAACTCGACATTGGGGGTATGGCCGTTGGCGCCTAGGGGTCGCTGTCCAATAGGAGAACGAATATTATGGTCTGGCCTGTACCTAGGTAAAGGGATATTCCGTGTATATGTACAAAGAATATACAAGGGATATCAGACGATATACAAATATTATACAATATATCTCAAGTAATAAATATATATATTCGGTTTAATCTGACCCTTTGTAACACCTATTTACATGATAAAACATTTTCAGCTGACGTGTGTAAATTAGTCAAACTACTTTGTTATTAACTACATCGTTAAGACAATGAAACCATCACACTAGATCACATACTGTAAGTGTGTGCGCGCACCAGGGCAGGGAAATAACCTTTAATAACCCTTTCATCCCCCAGTCACACTAACATGTGATACGTCGCAGGAAACCAGTCAACCTCGACTGTCTCGAACTATGAAAATATTAAATAAATATTAAAATATTGCACACAATACTATTTTAAAATAAACACTCTTAAACACTCAAAAACTAAAATGGCCAATTTTGGGGGCGCAGGATCACACCATCCTGAAGTCATCATCTGAGGAGAAACACAGAACATGTTTTAAAATTAGGGTCAAGTGTCTTACACTCAAGGATACTTCGACACGGTCAGGAGGAGCCGGAATCGAACCAGAAACCTTCCGATTACCAGACGACTGCTCTACCGCCTGAGACACTGGTCCTCATTCACCAACATTGTCTTAAGATTTCTCTTATGACAACCTCCTTGGAACGTCGTAAGAGAAAGTCGACGACAATTACCCCCCCGGATTGACCAACGCGTGGAGAGGTCTTAACTTGCCAAAAGATCTCTGCTGCAATCCCCAGAATGAGATAAGTCACTCATTCACAAACTTGAAAGCGCACGTTCCGGTTTACTTAATTTGCATACAGACACGCCCCCTACAGCTCCTTATAATGCAAGGGCCGTGTGCCAAAAATGGTCGGCATTGCCCCATATTAAACAGTTAGCAAGGAAGCGCTTTGAGACGGGATCAAAGTTTGATTAGATTGATACCGTCTTGTTGCGCGCTCCTGGCCACAGCGCACGCACACGCGCGTACTGTATAGTCTACGTGCTTAATGAATGAACAGTAGGCTTATATTATTATAATGACTTTGTTTTATTAGATCACAGATACTGCGCTGCCCTATAGCAGTCACTGTTGTTCCACTAAAGTACAGTACACATCTTAGCATGACATCTTAAGAACGCCACAGAGTTGTTGGTTGACATCGACCTGCATTAAATGTAGTAAACTGGCATGAGAAATGTAGGAAATTGGTAAGCGGTGGTACGCTCGACTGCAACCTCAAACGGTTGTGGACATGCCGCACAGAGTCCGGTCCGCTCACAGTGCATACAGTATCTACTATCTCCTAATGAAACAAGTAATTAGAATAATATAAGCCTATACTATTCATTCATTACACACAGGCTATACAGTGTGCGCTGAACAGGTGGCCAGGGGAGCACAACAAGATGGTATAAATATGGAATATTAATACAGTCCATTCCACTATAGCTATATCCATGCGATTAGCTTTAGTTCTTATTTATCCACTGTCATTTGCAGTGTTGGTGTAGTGTTTTTATTTATTTTCGGACATCACGATGCCTCTTGAGGCGTGACTAAATGTAATGATAAAAATGTTTCATCATACAAATTGTCATATTTATTATGATTATGATTAATTAATTCCAAAGATGCCTGTAGAGTTGGCTTTATTTGGGAGGAATCATGGGGGATTTCGTTCATGTCCTTAAGAACATGGCGCACACCAGTCTGTCCGATTTACGACTGCTCTTCAGCGCTCCTAAATCCTGCTCTTAGTTAAGACCGAATCCAGGAGAAGGGACGGTTGGTGAATCCCAAAATAGTCCAGAAAATGTCTTAAAATGGAGCTAGGACAAAAATGTGTCTGATCTTTTGTCTCAAGTCTGTTGGTGAATGAGACCCACTGTTCAATGCCTGGTAGGATCCATTGGTTTGAAGGAGGCTTTTTCAGTTGACCCAGGGGATTAAACTGCTGACCTCATAATCTGCCTTTAAAGTAGGCGTGGCCATTGAGCTCCTGTCTGTCCACATGCACTGAGTAGAGTT
Source organism: Notolepis coatsorum (assembly GCF_963971535.1). Lineage (NCBI taxonomy): Eukaryota > Metazoa > Chordata > Actinopteri > Aulopiformes > Paralepididae > Notolepis > Notolepis coatsorum. The sequence continues at coordinate 118,144,503 of NC_140176.1, forward strand.
AAAGTCTGGCACTATTTTATAGGCTGTAAAATCTGCATTTCTTAAATCCCTCTGGACAAATATATGTCCCAACTGTCAAAGTGACAGGAGTAATGATACTATATTTCTCTTTAGGCAACTAATATGTGTTTATATCTGATGATACTATCAGAGGTGGAGCTTCAGATTGTGGTCACAAACTATTTCCCACATTGTGGCAGATGTGTTATCAAGAAGGCCTCTGGTGCTGAAGATTAGTACTCTTGACAAGGAAATATTAACCTCCCATGTGCAGATTAGAAAACCAATGACCAGTGAAGACGGAAGACCCAGGCTTAACCCATAGTTCAAGTTCAGTATATCCACCAGTGAAGTAACCAGTATATTCACCAGTATAGTAACCAGTATAATCACCAGTGTACTATAGTAATCAGTATATTCACCAGTGTAGTAATCAGTATATTTACCAATATAGACCATCAGGGGCGAGGCTTTAGACATGTCAGCTGTGGGAGCACGCCCCTAAAGACAGTAAAGATAGTAATATACTGGAGAGCCTTCTTCACCGTCATCATATACTACAGTCTTCTTGACCGTCATCATAATATACTAGTCTTCTTCACGGTCATCATCATAATGCATTTCTTTCCTTTAATCGTACATGGAATTGTTACAGTCCAACAGTGTCTTCCGTACATATAGTTCACTTAATATGATCCACTAAATTCCAAGTCTAAAAGGAACAGGAAGAAGAAAACTCTTATTGTACCTGCCCCTACATACATGCAGTACACCGATAAGACTCTTATGCGCAATGCGCAATGTTTACCAAAATGTTTAACAAAATGTACATACTTATTTTGCAGAAATGAAAACACAATTAAACATAAATAAATACAATTGCATTTACTGATGTTCATTCATTTATACACACCTATATATTTATAGTACACTTTTATATAATATTATTTTTATTTTATTATACTATAACTAAATCATACTATACTAGACTATATTGGTATACAGTATTATTTTATATATATACTGTTATTTTAATATATTATTATTCTATGTTAAGCTGCTATTCTCGAAGTCAACTTCCTGTCTGTTATTGCTACGCAACTGCAGCGTGGGGGGAAACTGCCCCGCCTGGTACATTGTGTACACTATTTAGTGGAGAAACGGATAGTTAAAGCGGCAAATTAAAGACAATCAAGCAGACTTTTCTTCAGTCCTTCACAATGCCAAAGAGCTGCTGTGTTACGCGTTATACTAATGACAAAAACAGAAATCCAAATCGGACGTTTTATACCATCACAGAGGAAAAAGTGGCTGGTGGCTAACGTTCGGCTAACTCGCTCTGATGTTGTGGTCGTGGTAATCAGGGGGAGTTTCTTTGACTCATATCTCGCCTTAGAATCACCAGAAAGGCTTTCGAAATAGTGAAATGCCATGTTGGCCTCAATATTTTCAAAACAAATCGTATGAAAATGTTATGAAATGAACAAGAATGTGATAAAACATGTAATAAAAACGGAGCTCAATGCATGGATTTGATGGTAGAAATCCGTATGGTCACCCTATACCAAGATGGCGGCGGTCTCGTGACATCAGTGTCTTCGAGAATACTATACTCCTACTAGCCTATACTGTAATGCTATATTATCCTGTTATGCTAAACTGCAATACTATACTAAACTGTGCTATACAGTCTATTTATCTTTTCTTTGTACAACTTTCTGAAGTGAAATATATTAGTAGAACTCTTTACATCATTCTGAGAGTTCCATAGTTTGATACCTATAACTGAGGTGCACCTTTGTTTTAAGGTGGTTCGTGCAAATTGGTGCTTACAATTGAATTTCCTTCTGCTGTCATCTGGACAGGGAACAAACAACCTCTGTATGTTTGCTGGCAATACTCTGCATTTTGCTCTAAACAAAACTAATAAAGTCTGTATTTCAGCTAATTGACTATTTATAATGATCTCTAAGCAAATGTATGCGTTTATTAATAGATTTATAAGCATAATGTTATTAAATAATAACTAGGGATGCTCGATATTGGCTTTTTTACAGATACCGATATTGTCCAACTCGTAATTTCCGATACCGATATCAACCGATACATGCAGGGTTCCCCCCCCCCCCCCCCCCCCAAAAACGGAATAATTTCAGGTAATTAACATTACATATCTCTTGTTGTGGAATTAACACAACATTATGCATACTTTTGACAATAAATAAAATCAGAATTTGTTCTTACTTGCTTGCCTGGGTAAATAAAGGTTATAAAAAAAATTAAAAAAAAACTATACCAATATTTTCCGACATCACATTTTAATGCCGATATCGGTAGGCCAATAATATCGGACATCCCTACTAATAACCAATGCATGCGTTTATTAATTGGTTTATGAGCATAATGCAGTTAACTAGTAAAGGGTGTCGAGTCTTTTCTCCTAATGATTGATGAAAGCATCACAAGCCCTACAGTAGAAACATGCTCACCTTGCGAGCGCTGGCCGCCAGGCTGGGTGAATTGGCAGTGCGTAGAGCCTTTGTGCTCCGGGTAAAGTTAACCTGAGAGAGACACAGAAAGACGCACACAGAGGGAAACAGTGAAGCTCCCATACATCAGCATAAGTGATGTAACTTTCTTTCTTCTAATTTCTCTGTTTTTCTCCCCGTCCCAATTTAGTCGTTGTGCCAATCCCCCCCCCCCCCTCCCCTACCTGGTTGTTGTTCGCATGTTCTCCTACGAGTCGGTACAATGGCGTCCCGAGTCGATCGCACGCTTCCTCCGATACGTGCGGCGACAGCCAGTGACGTCTTTTCACTCGGCAGCGAGGACTATCATTTGGTGAAGTGTAACGCGAGGGAGGGCACGCTATCTCCACCAAGTCCTGCCCCCGCTGAGCAAGCGCCGAGACCTGACTGTATGCGTCGCTGTCCACAACGCCAGCTTCCCACCCGCCAGCTTCCCACCCCCTAATACTGCCAATTGTATTAGTATGAACGACCAGCCAAGCTGGTAGCAACGGCGAGAGCTGGGCTCGAACCCAGCATCTCCTGCGTTGGTGAAGAGCGCAATCTCCGCTACGCCACCTGACCGCCCGCAATTACCATTTTTGTCCCCGGAAATAACATTAGGCTGGTCAGACTCCCAAATATCTAACGCTAGCTGTTGGCAATGAAAGCAACCAGCACTGTATTTCAAATAGTTCCCAGTGACTATCGAATATCGATTTTCTGAGTTTTGCCCATCCCTACATCCCAGATAGATGGCTATTTCGATCGACTCTAGGGATGTGCATAGCGGTTATTTTATTTGATCTGCCGTCATTAACCAGATGAAAACCAGATAGCTGTGTTAACCTGGTTCCAAGTGGTCTGCCGTGCCACAATCTGCACATTCCAATATCTCTCAACACAATACAAATCTAACATTACCAGACGACATCCGTACAAGGCTACACAGTGATCATCCATGAGTTGCTGCTCATTATCACACAACAATGCTTGCTAATGCATAATGTTAGGAATTTACTCATCATTACTTTACATTTCACCAGTTTATCACGTTGCCTACTTCACACCCTGTCATTGATCGCATTGATTAGACTAACAGTAGAGAACGAGGATTGTATTTATTTTTCCTCGGATCAGCTGTGAGGGAAGGTTGCATGGAATAAAGTTGGTGTATGTGTTTGATGTTCAGCCTATTTTAATGACCCTGCTGTGTTACAAACTGGTCAATTATCTGTAGTTTTGTTTCAGGGACACCTGTAGTATCCGATTGTATTAATCAGAATCTGGCGAAAAGAGTTTGATATTTTGAAAGCTAAGACTTTGTTTATTCAAAATCAAACAAAACCCCCAAAATCTATATGTTGACATAAATCCACGTTTATCTAGAATTGTGCTGTTGAGACATCCGACGTATTTTGATGAAGCATGTCACATGTGTGTGTACGTGCATTTGTCTTTGTGTATGTTTGGGCATGTGTATTTGTGTGTCTCACCGGACTGAGAGGTTTCCGTGTGTTCCTCTTTGGTGTCGAAGAAACTGAGGAGCTGGTTTCGGGCATCAGGGAGTGGCCACGGGAGGCAGGGCCAGCAGTATGACCGGGCATCAGAGACGCTCGGCGGATGGTCTCAGATGAGTCACCCAGATGCAGGTCTTCGTCTGTGATGTTAACTATATTCAAGGGAAAATATCTAAGTCAGTAGCAATATTGTATAAATGTAAGGATATATTAAACTATAAAGCCTTGTACATCGGTTACTGCTCACTTATACTTCCTTACATATCTTACTATGTGGAAGTATGGGGGTCAACATTAAAAAAAAGTGTAAATCCGATAGTCTTACTGCAAAAGGGGGCCATTCGGAGCCTTTTTAAGGCTGGTTACTATGACCACACAAATCCATTGTTTATAAAGTCGCATGTTATGAAATTTAATGATTTGGTTTATTTTAAAATTATGCAAATAATGTACAGAGCTAAAGCAAAGTTACTCCCGGACGGGGTGCAAAGTTTTTTTTAGTTTTTTTCAATACATGAAAGAAAAGATTTGAGAGATATTTGTAAATTTACTGTTCAAAAAGCTAAGAAAGGGATTAAAAGGAGGTGTATTTCTATTATTGGAGTTAACTTGTGGAACAATGGCGATAAAGTTAAGAATGAGTCATTCGCTTTTGGTTTGTAAAGCAATTTTTTTTTATTTTTTGTTAATTTCTTTTAGAATACCGTTTGAGTCTTAATTCTGTTAAGAATATAGGACAGGCATGCCTCAGTCTGTACCTTTTCAGTCACTATCAAATCAAATATTGTAAAATTATTGTGCATATTGTATTGTGTGAGATGATGACTGTAGTATTAGGAGTAGTAGTCGTTTTATTCAGACAGTTTCAGTAACTATGAAGAATCACTGTAAGACGGACAGAGTTTCAGTAACTATGAAGAATCACTGAAGAATAGACTCGATTACTCACTGCGTGGAGGAAGCGGATGGGCGGTGCTTCTCCTGTATCCTGGGAGATTGCGAAGTTGGCCGCTACTGCCGCCAGTGGCCATGTCGGCGGGCGGGTCAAGCGGCTCCATTGGGATGGGGCGTGTGTGGAGGTGAGGTTTGGCTGGGAGCGGGCCGATGGCAGGCTGTAGAACGTGTCGTCAGTCTTGTTGAGACCTGGGCCCTCATTCATCAACGTGTTCTACGCACAGATTTGTGCTTACCCTGTGCGTACGATCATTTCTAAGCAAAGAGTGGGATTCATCAATTTCAACTTGAACTTGACTCCGTGCTTACGTCTACGCACAGGTCAGACCATGCGTACCTGGCGCCCAGTGGTAGAATATATTATTACAACAAGGAAATGAGCTTCTGTGCATAATAACACTGGCATGTTCTGTACGAACCGTAGTTCATTATAGTTCATTGTAAAATAGCAACAGTAGTGTAATTATGGTCAAAACCCTATAAATAGCATTTGGAATAATAGATCTTTCTCTCAGAATGAATGCAGCATGGTTTATATAGCGTTATCGGAATATACGGGGTGTAGGCTACTGACTGACTGCGCTCCGCGTAGCTTGATTGATTGATTGATTGATTGAAAAGTTTATTAACAGATTGCAGAATGGGTACAGTACAGTACAGCTCAGTACATACAATTGTTAATTGGGGATGCAGACCAGAGAAAGACTTTCGTCTTGTTTACATCAGGGTCCCCCATTTTCAATTCATCATAAATCATAAAGCTCAACTCGTTATTATTTTGCGCAGACCGCAGAAACACGGGAACGTTTTGATTATATTTAAAAGGCTTTACGTTAAACGAAACAAGTGGAATTTCAAAGCTGTAAGCAGAATACAAGTCATATGAATATAGTGTTCTTCCCCCTTTTTACTGTATAAGAAAGAATAGAAAACGCATTGCAATGACACCAGATAGTGGACAGACTATGTATATGATGGGATTCAAGTTCATGTATTGAAAGGCAGGCTACATCATACATGCAGTGAGATTCATTGTTCTTGTATATGCTCTCGTATTATTGTTTATATAGGCTACCCAATACTGACATCAAAATAGATTGTAGTATGCCTCTAGAAATCATATGCAGCAGGTAGAAAATTGACGGGAGATCCATCGCGATTTGGAATAAAATTGAGGAGAACTTTAATCCCTGGGTATTAATCAAACAACACGGGAAAAGGCAGTCATATTCCAGCGCGGTCTTTATTAGCCGACAACAAAATAGATGCCTCTAAAAATCATATAGCCAATCGAACACAACTAATAAAGGCATTCATATTACAGCACGGTTATAATGACACACAACCAACGCCAAACAGTGGTCAACGAACGGTCTTTATTAGTATTTTGAGCTGTCCAGGCAGAATTGCAGCAATGGTCTTAGGGAGCCGTTGATATCTGACATCACCGTTTACAAGTCCGCCTTTTATTTATCCCATAATACGCGATAGTGTCTTCTTGGTTCGACAGCAGTGAACATTGAACAATCTCCGTGAAGTTTCTCAGAGTTCCGCTCGGGTCAGTCCATTATTTCACATCCCATGGGGGGTGTTTCCTCACTTTCATGACCATATATGGATAATCATGCACGAGCATTGACGGTAGAACAAAGTGGTATTCATCAACACGGAGGAGCATAGAGCCTGCGTACGCACGTGTGATGAATCCCGACTTCCCTGTGCGTACACTGGTTCTACATTCCGTGCTTACGTGTGGAAATAGAACATGTTCTACGCACACATTGATGAATGAGGGCCCTGGAGTCTTCTGCAGACAGAGATTACCAGTCATTTAACATCTCACAATCCTGTAGTCTCTACAGACTTTAGTCACCTAATGTTACATTACCAACAATCATGTAGCCTCTACAGATTTTAGTCGCCTAATGTTACATTACCAACAATCCTGTAGCCTCTACAGATTTTAGTCACCTAATGTTACATTACCAACAATCCTGTAGTCTCTACAGATTATAATCACCTAATGTTACATTACCAACAATTCTGTAGTCTCTACAGATTTTAGTCACCTAATGTTACTGTAACTGAGGGGTACAATTCCCTGACTGTATTAATAAGTATGGTATCATTAAACCACTACTGTCTTATGTACATTACTACTGGCCATACAGTACACAGGTATATGATATGAACACCTCCACAATGACACGGTTCCACACAAATCTTGGTTAGAATAATATTTATTAGCAGGAATAATAGTATATTACATTACTTTACTTAGAGTTGCGCTTGTAAGGCGAAGAATGTGCGTGAATAAGTCAAGAGCGTAAGTCCATTAGAATAGTACGCAGGAGATAATGAATACCACCTGTATCTTAGGAATTATATCTATGGTACACTAGTAGGGCAGCGGGAGATACTAGTAGGGTCCCTCCGGTTGTAGGCCAGCAGGGGAGGAAATGTTCGAATGCAAAGTCTGGATCACCGGGGAATCAATAAGCTCCTGCTACGGGAGACGGTACATTACTCCCTTGATCGGCAGACGAAAGCAGCAGCTGTAATCCAAGTATGCGTGCAGCATAGGTGAAAGCCAGCCAGCCTCTCCTAGAGACGGGCTCGAGTGATGCTCCTCACGGGGTGGTCCCACACAGTAGTGGGTGTAGACGATTCTCCGCTCCATCAGCTACAGGACCAAAGCAAATATAATAATCCAGCCGAAAAGGGCTCTGCATTCACCGGTGTAGATTCTCCGGTCCGCGGTACTTCACATTAACTAGGTCGAACTTGACGTTATTCCACTAAGCTCTGACACTTTACTATCCTATTCGCACGCGGTTATAAGTGCTCTATTTAGACGCACGGTTGCTCACTTCACTTGGTCGTTGACTCGTGATGAAGGCTTTAACGTTTGAGGGTAACACGTTTCTAGGTTAACTTGACTTTAGGCTAAGTGCTGCTGTATCCACCTGCGACGTATTTATACGTACGGTGAATAATCTAGTACCAGCCTTATTCCTGTCTCGTATTCTTGCGCAGAACCGGGCATGTCCAGGCAAGCCTTGGCGGTGACTTTGAACTAGACATTGGGGGTATGGCAGTGGCACCTAGTGGATCGCTATCCAATAGGAGAACGAAATATTATGGTCTGTACTAGGTAAAAGGGATATTCCGTGTATATGTACAAAGAATACACAAGGGATATCAGACGATATACAAATACTATGCAATATATATCAAGTAATAAATATATATATTCGGTTTAATCTGATCCTTCGTAACAGCCGCCTCCTAATTAGTCCGCACCTAATTAGATAAGCAGAGACAGATTAACGCACTGTCCACTACTCAATGTCCGTTGTGAGGGTAGGGCAATTCACAAAGTCAGTGGGTCATGGTCGTCATTAGGAGAGTCGGGGAGCCTTGGCAACTCCATCAGCCTCGCCACGGGTCGGGTGTATGTCCGCCCCTGGACGAGCACTTCTGCCGCTCTGACCTTTCCATCGGCACCAGTGATCACTTTGCTTACGCGGCCGGCCGGCCACGCAGCTCGGGGTAGTGACTGGTCTATGATCACGACGACTGTGTCCACTTTTAAGTTGTCCCCGTCCTTGACCCGCTTCTGACGGGCTGGAAGGGATGGTAGGGGGGTTAGGAGGAAGCGGGCCTGAGACTGCGTTGATCTGTGCTTGGCTGCGCCTCCACCTCCTCCGTCTGTTCCTCTTGTTTGCTCTGTACCCCGTCTGAGGAGGGGCCGGTTCCGGCCGCCCCACCAAGGAGTCGCTTGGGGTACTGGGTTCGAGGTCAGCTACGTCTGGAGCGCAGCTGAGGGGGGTGGAGTTCCGAACTCCCTCTTGTGCCCACGGTTCTCTCACAGGCCTCTCGCTTAATGTCAATAGCCTCTCAACGGGCTGTACGAGAGAGTGGCCGGTGTCGCTCACCTTTGTGTGTAGGCAGCGTGCAGACGTGGGTTGACTGTCAAGTCCGTAGAGGGGGCCCTGGAGCGTCCACCCCAGTCGGGTCTGAACCGCGACTGGGCATCCTTTGGGTCCGATGTGGGCCGCCTCAATTGGGAGAATGAGGTCCGCGTGGTCGGAGCCGATGAGCAGGGTCGGTGTGGCGCCGTCGATAAGCGGTATAGGTAGTTGACGTAGGTGCACATACTTCGCCATCAGCTGTGGGATTGGGTAGGTGTACTGGGACAGGCCTATGTCGTGGCTGGTGAAGACGTTGGTTATACTATACTGCTTCTCGGGCTGGTCCACCGCTGCTATCTTGAAGGAGACCTTCTCACCTTTTATGGTCTTCTGGTCCCTTCTGATGGTGCGTATTGTCATGGTACCTTTGGCACCCCGCAGGCCCAACTGGGCTGCGGCGGAAGCGAGGAGGAGAGTCTTTTCAGACCCATCGTCCAGGACGGCGTAAGTGTCCAGGACCTTGTCCTCGTAGCTCAGGAGCACTCTGACCACTTTGATGAGCACTCGGGGGGGTCCCGCTATGCTGGTCAATGTGGAGCACTCCTGTTGGTCGGTTGCTTTGGATCGTCTGGGGTGGTGCCGACTCGCGGTCGTCCGAGTAGCACCGTGACTCCCAGTGTCTGCTGTAGCAGTCGGGACAGTAGGGAGCGGTCTGGTGGATCTTTGGTACTGGTGCCACCGCCTCGGCCTGGTACATTACCGTGACGGGCCCACTTTGTTGTCCTGGCGGACGCCTGTTGATGTCATGCAGGACCTCCAAGTGGGCGCCGCCGCACCTGCTACACTTTTTCTTCAAGCGGCACTCAGCTGCCATGTGGCTGCGCGCGCAGCGGAAGCAGCGGCGGTGGTCCTTGATCCACTGACTCACCTCATCCGTGGTCAGCTTCCTGAAAGTGTCGCATTGATACAGCCGATGTTCTCCTTCACAGTACTGGCATTCAATCTTCCACTCCTCTTTCGTCGAGGGGGTGTTGTGGTTCTTGTGCTGCGGTACTGATTCGGCTTGGTGCATAACGGTCACCGACCGGCGGTTATCATTTAATCCCCGAGGTCCTGGTCTTGGGCTTGGTCCACTCCATACGAACGTGTCCAGTCGTAGGCTGCTGACCTCCCTGGCGAGGAAATCAGACAAGTCTAGGAGGGATGCCTCTGGACCGTTGGGGTCGCGGTGGTCTCTCTGCCGCCGAAAACGCTCTTGTCGGGCGGGAGGGAGCTTCTCTAATATCCTCTCTACATTAGAGTTAGCGTACAGTTCGTATATCCCTTTTTCCTTTTGGGACCCCAGCATCCCTACCAGGGACTGTACCCTGATAGAGAGGTCATCCAATGCTCTGCTGTCTCTGGCTGGGGGGAGACGGTCGATGTCTCTTATCTCTTGTATCACGTAGTCCCATATGCGTCCATAACATTGGTCGAGGGCTACTAGAGCCGCGGTGTATGGGGTAGTAGAGTTGGAATATGCCAGCGCTATATTGTGCGCTCTGGGCACCTTCAGGTGCTTGAGTAGGATAGCATACCTGTACGTTTCATCCGGTACATCGGACATCATTGTCTCCAAGCACATTCGTAGCTCTGTGTACTGTGCTCTGTTCTCGTGTGTGAAGTCCGGGAACGTCGGTGTGCCAAGGTACGATGCCATGGATGGCTGGCACATCGGTGAGCGTTGGGGGAGAGGCCTCCTGGGCGAGTCTCCCCGTGCGTGTCGTCTTGGGCTGGTACTTGGTGGGTACCGAAGGTCGGGTACCCAGGTGCTGTTCCTCGGTGCTGACGGTGCGTCAAACTCACCCGTGAGTTGAGTCGGGGGTTTGTAGCGCAGTGCCTCGGGGCTGACGTCTGGGCTGTACTGGACCTCCTGGTCCAGAGTACGTTGCTGCTGGTCGGGGCTGTACTGGGCCTCCTGGTCCAGAGTACGTTGCTGCTGGTCGGGGCTGTACTGGGCCTCCTGGTCCAGAGTACGTTGCTGCTGGTCGGGGCTGTACTGGGCCTCCTGGTCCAGAGTACGTTGCTGCTGGTCGGGGCTGTACTGGGCCTCCTGGTCCAGAGTACGTTGCTGCTGGTCGGCTTGACATTCCTCCTCTTCCTCTTCCTCTGCTAGGTCCTGGAGTCTTCTGTTCAGTCTCTCGGCGTGGTCCGGTTCTTCCCGGTTGCTGGGTCTCGTATGGACCGGCCGGGGAGGCGGTTCGGAGACGTGGACAGGATCCTCCTGTTGGCGGGGTCCCGGGTCGCTTGGTCGGGTAGGGGAATGTGTCCTAGACCCTTGTCGTGACAATCTCCGGGAGCTCCGTGCGGAGTGAGGGTGTCGCCATGGCAATCAATTTGTCCATCATCTGCGCCTGCAGCCGGTCGCGCTCTGCCTCGCGGTGGGCATGGGCGGCGTCGCGCGCTGCTTTGCGCTGGGCATTGGCGGCGTCGCGCTGCGCATTGGCGGCGGCGTGCTGCGCCTCGGCGCGGCTTCTTTCAATGTTCTCTTCTGTCTGAAGGCGTCTGGTCTCCAGTCTTATGCGGTCGTCTTCACTCCTTTGTTGCGCCTGGAAGCGCTCTCGCTCGGTTGCAGAATGTTCGCGTTCACTGAGGGCTTGGAGTTGCGCGTGAAGGCGCTCTCGTTGGTCTGCAGCTCGTTCACGCTCGGTGGAGGCTGCCAGGGTGGCGATGAGTGCCTGCGCCAGCATCTTGTCCGCTTCGCTGGGGGAAGACACAGGCGGAGGTGATCGGCTTCTGGCAGTGCTCGTTGGAGATCCGTTCTCCTGTCGGTCTCCGAGGAGGTCCATCTCCTGGGTGTGCGTCTCTTCTGGTAGTGGGTCGGGTTCCGTCCCTGGAGGGCTTTCTTTATCCTGGAGCTCTCCGGGGACTACCTCGTTGGCGTCGGCGGGGGGTAAAGTCATGTCAGGTCCCTCCTGGTCCCCCCCGTGAGCTTGGTCAGTTACGTTACAACCCACTAGGGTCTCTACTGGCGGGGTCGCCTGGTCGGTAGGGTTTGACATACTTTGACTATCCGCTTTATTTATTTTATCCGTATTTAACTTCTTTATAAAGCTAGGTATTAGACTGACAGCGTATGCCTCTAGATAGGGAGGTGGCTGACGTCTGCGCTCCGGGCGATCTAGCTTAGGAGAACCGTTTGTGGAGTGTTCATCATCGGCCATGTTAATATTAATATTATATTAATATTATGCTAATTACCCTCCGGCTCGAAGGACCAATTGTAACTGAGGGGTACAATTCCCTGACTGTATTAATAAATATGGTATCATTAAACCACTACTGTCTTATGTACATTACTACTGGCCATACAGTACACAGGTATATGAGATGAACACTTCCACAATGACACAGTTCCACACAAATCTTGGGTAGATTAATATTTATTAACAGCAATAATAATATGTTACATTACTTTAATTATGGGTCGCGCTTATAAGGCAAAGAATGTGCGTTAGTAAGTCAAGAGCGTAAGTCCATTGGCATATTACGCAGGAGATAATGAATACCACCTGTATCTTAGGAATTATATCTATGGTACACTAGTAAGGTAGCGGGAGATAATAGTAGGGTCCCTCCGGTTGTAGGCCAGCAAGGGGAGAGGAATTGTCGGTAACGAAGGGTCTGGGTCAACGAAGAATAGGGAGACTCCAAGTACAGGAGACGGTGCAATAATCTCTTGATCCGCAGACGAATAACAGCTATTCTCCGGTATGCAGCTCCGCATTGAAGAAAGCTAGCCAGCCTCGGGCGTCCGAGAGGCGGGCTCGACGTTGCTCCTCACAGGGTAAATCCCACACAATTGTGGGTGTAGGCGATTCTCCGCTCCATCAGTTACAGGACCAAAGCAAATATAATCCAGCCGAAAAGGGTTATGCAGTCGTCGGGTAGGTTATCCAGTGTGCATGTCCACACGGTCCTCGTCCAGGGCTCCTCGGGTGAAGGAGCCAGGGTAAGCTGCCCAGCCTGGATAAGCACACTAGCTGGTACGAGGAAGCGTTGGTGATGCTGGTCACTGTAGAACGGTAGCCGCACGATACACTATACATAAATAGACTATTACTGAATTAAACCACTACTGTCTTATGTACATTACTACTGGCCATACAGTACACAGGTATATGAGATGAACACCTCCACAATGACACGGTTCCACACAAATCTTGGTTAGAATAATATTTATTAGCAGCAATAATAGTATATTACATTACTTTACTTAGAGTCGCGCTTGTAAGGCGAAGAATGTGCGTGAATAAGTCAAGAGCGTAAGTCCATTAGAATAGTACGCAGGAGATAATGAATACCACCTGTATCTTAGGAATTATATCTATGGTACACTAGTAGGGCAGCGGGAGATACTAGTAGGGTCCCTCCGGTTGTAGGCCAGCAGGGGAGGAAATGTTCGAATGCAAAGTCTGGATCACCGGGGAATCAATAAGCTCCTGCTATGGGAGACGGTACATTACTCCCTTGATCGGCAGACGAAAGCAGCAGCTGTAATCCAAGTATGCGTGCAGCATAGGTGAAAGCCAGCCAGCCTCTCCTAGAGACAGGCTCGAGTGATGCTCCTCACGGGTGGTCCCACACAGTAGTGGGTGTAGACGATTCTCCGCTCCATCAGCTACAGGACCAAAGCAAATATAATAATCCAGCCGAAAAGGGCTCTGCATTCACCGGTGTAGATTCTCCGGTGCGCGGTACTTCACATTAACTAGGTCGAACTTGACGTTATTCCACTAAGCTCTGACACTTTACTATCCTATTCGCACGCGGTTATAAGTGCTCTATTTAGACGCACGGTTGCTCACTTCACTTGGTCGTTGACTCGTGATGAAGGCTTTAACGTTTGAGGGTAACACGTTTCTAGGTTAACTTGACTTTAGGCTAAGTGCTGCTGTATCCACCTGCGACGTATTTATACGTACAGTGAATAATCTAGTACCAGCCTTATTCCTGTCTCGTATTCTTGCGCAGAACCGGGCATGTCCAGGCAAGCCTTGGCGGTGACTTTGAACTAGACATTGGGGGTATGGCAGTGGCGCCTAGTGGATCGCTATCCAATAGGAGAATGAAATATTATGGTCTGTACTAGGTAAAAGGGATATTCCGTGTATATGTACAAAGAATACACAAGGGATATCAGACGATATACAAATACTATGCAATATATATCAAGTAATAAATATATATATTCGGTTTAATCTGATCCTTCGTAACAGTTACATTACCAACAATCCTGTAGTCTCTACAGATTATAATCATCTAATGTTACATTACCAACAATCCTGTAGTCTCTACAGATTTTAGTCCCTAATGTTACATTACCAACAATCATGTAGCCTCTACAGACTTTAGTCACCTAATGTTACATTACCAACAATCCTGTAGTCTCTACAGATTATAATCACCTAATGTTACATTACCAACAATCATGTAGCCTCTACAGATTTTAGTCACCTAATGTTACATTACCAACAATCCTGTAGTCTACAGATTATAATCACCTAATGTTACATTACCAACAATCATGTAGTCTCTACAGATTATAATCACCTAATGTTACATTACCAACAATCATGTAGTCTCTACAGATTTTAGTCACCTAATGTTACATTACCAACAATCCTGTAGCCTCTACAGATTTTAGTCACCTAATGTTACATTACCAACAATCCTGTAGTCTCTACAGATTTTAGTCACCTAATGTTACATTACCAACAATCCTGTAGTCTCTACAGATTTTAGTCACCTAATGTTACATTACCAACAATCCTGTAGCCTCTACAGATTTTAGTCACCTAATGTTACATTACCAACAATCCTGTAGCCTCTACAGACTTTAGTCACCTAATGTTACATTACCAACAATCATGTAGCCTCTACAGATTTTAGTCCCTAATGTTACATTACCAACAATCCTGTAGTCTCTACAGATTTTAGTCACCTAATGTTACATTACCAACAATCCTGTAGCCTCTACAGATTTTAGTCACCTAATGTTACATTACCAACAATCATGTAGCCTCTACAGATTTTAATCACCTAATGTTTGTGTCTGTGCTAGTGTAGTACTTTTCTGGGCCTAAATGTTCTGATACAATCAGAACCTAATCCTCTGTCTGCTCTGCGTTGTGTTCAAAACCTTAAACGCCCTGAAGTACTTCAAAAAACCAGGAAATGGTTTGTATGCGGCGGCCAACAGAGGAGACGGCGGTTTGAAGAAAAAGAGGTCCGAGCGGATTTGATCAGCTAGAATCCGGGTTTTTATTAGGATTCAATAGCAAGTTACAAATCAATGATTTGAAAATTTAGTGCAATGAATTCTGCTAGTTGAAATCACTAGGCCGAAGTTTAGCAGAATTCAGTCTAAAAAGTCCAATATCTAATGAGCTCGACGTCTGTCTCGCTTCTTCTCCGTTGTTATCTCTCGTCTGCTCCGGGGCGTCGCAGCTGACTTCCGGTGCAGTGGGGGGAAGAGAATGTAGATTGGATGTTGCTTGCTCGTCGTCGTCCGTGGGGTTGTGTCGCTCTCTCCCAGAGCCACCTATCTCAAAGTCTATGTCTCCTCCTCCCAACATTACGTCATGGGGGCGGGTCGTTCTGAGCGTTAAAGATCTTCCTATTGGATGGCCAGTAGTCATGCCCGTTTATAGGCTACCTTCACGTCTAATTCGCTGAAAATAGATGTTTGTCTTCTTTGAATAGCCCTGGCCGGATCTCCTTGTAAGGGTTTTCCTAGCAGTTTCTAGTTAGGGGTGTTTAACAGCTGCAGAACGGTTTCTTAAAGGGGGGCTATGTAATCAGCTTGGCCAGTTCCTGTGTTTTAGGGCCCGGTGTAAACACTTCATTGTCTCCACCAGTCCTACAACCCCCAGGATTCTTTTTGATCTATTGTAACTAAGGGAGTTTGAGACAAAATGTCTGGCGTCTCTTAACATGCCACTATTATCTCTAAATCTCGGTTTCAAGAAGTCTATTGATCTTGGGGGGTTTTAAACAGAAGTATAGTGTGTTCTTTGTTGTAAGGTCAACACACCCCTAAGGTATCTGAGTGTGGCCCTGAGAAAGTAAACTAGTGATACAGGTGCAGTTTGGGGGTTTTGAACCAGCAGTCTATTGTAAGAATGTAGGTATGCGGGTGATTAACTCAGCCGCTACCTCCACTTTCCCCCTCTCCAGGAGTTAGATGACGGTCACTTTGAGTCAGCTATGAATGTGATGATGCGTGCAGTTTACCAACTCTGCCAAATTGCCATTCTGATTACAGTTTATTTAAACAGTTTACTTTATGGAAAACTACTACACTAGTGCAGGTGACAAACCCGGTGTGTGTGCGTGCACATTCCCTCCACCTGTGTCATGGTGATGTTGATTACCCGAGTGGTCCTGCGTCTCTTGGTGGAGGAGGGCAGAGGCCTCTTGGCGGAGTCCAGACACAGATCAGCTGCTGTAGAGGTCAGACTCGCCATGTTACCACCGGCCCTGGAGGAGGAGCAATAACACTAACTCAATATACAGGTACTGACCATACCAATAATACAACTCAGTGGCTTTACTAAGAGGTAGTGAGACAAACGGCAGACAAATATAACAAACACACAAGGATGGATGGATGGGGTTAAGAGAAGACTGGAGAAGAGACGGGTCATGAGGCAGGTTTGAAGAATAGAGACTGCAGGTCTCTAATGTCTCGTCTAATATAATGGAAACACCCAAGTAAATGTAGAATTATATAATACAAATACATATAGAGTACTGTATATTGAATGAGTAAATCAGTATAATTGTATAAAGTATAATGGAAATAGTAAATATATAGAAACAAATGATAGAATACTGTATATTGGAAGAGTAAATAATGAACATGAAGACTGAGGCAAAGGATTTAGAGCCTGACCGATACTGGATTTCTGGGGCCAATGTCAATACTGACATTTGAGAGTAAAAATAATACAAGGGTCATGAATGTGCACCGCAAATTTGACAAGATTAAAATGAAAGCTATCGGAGTTATGGCGTTCTGCCATGGTGGTCAGGGTAAATCCATAATATAATTACAGGTCCCAATTAGGGCTGGGACATCACAGCGTTAATTTAGATGAATTAACTACAGAAAGAAATTACGCATTTTATAGCACTTTGTTTATAATACGCTTCTCAGTGGACAAGTTCCAGGCATACCGTTTATACAGTTGTACAGCATGCATTGGGTGACGTCAGACAGTTGTAGGCTACATGGGGAAAGTTGACTGCATTGCTTGGCCCGTTGAATGGGAGATTTAGTAAAAAATTTAAAACAGAAGTTTGCAAAGACTTTGCATATCACCAGAGCATTTCAAGCCTAAGGTATCACCTCAATGCTAAGCATTCTGCAGCTAACGTGGATGCTAGAGCTAATGCTGGCCAGGCTAACGTTAGCCCTAGTACGAGCAAGCAGGGTCGCCAACTGCTGCACGATTAATCGATTTTTAATCGAAATTGCGATTTGAAATGATGCAATTAGCAAATCGAAAAAAAAAGCTATTTTCTTTTTTTACATTTATTTAACCAGGAAGTCCCATTGAGATACAAGATCGGTTTGGGAGAGGGAGGTAAGGGGTTTTACATTGTGTGTTGTGAAGTTTAGACTTCAGAGAGGGAGAGTAAAGTACAGAGAAAAAGGTACCGTTGGGTACCGGTATCGATTCCCAGGTAAAAAGAAAGATTTTCAGGCTCGGTGTCCCGAACAGACCCACCACGTAGGCCAGATGGAAGCCACATTTTACAATAAACCTCTGTGGGGCTGCTTAAAAATAATAATCGCAATCACAATATCTGTCAGAGAAATCACAATTAGATTATTTCCCAAAATCTTGCAGCCCCATCGCCAACCCACACTAGACCAGATGATGGGGTTCAGAGCCAAGATGAGTCAGACCAACGTCTAAAAGTAAAAAAACACTGGCTCGCTGGATTGCTGTGGACTGTAGCCAACCAAAATACAGAAGCTGGGCCCTATTCCCCGTACCTGGCTAACTGAGTTAGCCGGATAATTTTCAGCATAGCTTGACTTAAGCCAGACCTTTTCGTTCCCTGACGTCGGATTTTCTAAGTCATGGCCACACCCTCGCAAAGAAATGACAGCTCGCTTCCTGAAATAATTATCACAGTGTAGATCTGCATTATACCATTCTGAATTATGTTTTTGTGCTTCGTTTTCCTAGAGGGGGCTTTTGAAATGTAAAATAATAGACTTAAAATGCTGATAATAAATCATATTCAGCCTATAGATTTACTTTGTCCTAAATAATGCACGTCATATTTATACGGATACGGCGCTCGGAGTCGCGATACACACTGCATGTGGTTATTTTAATAACTGCGCATTGCAAATGTGAATCCCTCTGGATATTTTTAATGAATGAAACCTATCGGGCGTTTGGCTGTGATTAGTTTCTGATTGGGGTAATGAGGGATTTAACATTAGCCTATAGATTATGCATTTAACTTGTCGGCGAGGCTATTGAGCCGTACTGTATTGTACCCAATCCGTTAATAAAGTTTTAAATCAATCAATCAATGCCATTAGAAAATCAGGATTTCTGCGATCGACACCTGCTGTCTTTTCAGGTGAGGCGGCCACACGCAATTATCCTGAGTATCAAGTCTGGTTCGAATTAACAAGACTGAATCAGCGTTCGAGGAACAGGGAAAGCGTGGATTCAAACATCAGGTTAATTGAATCTGGATAATGGGACTTTTGATCGACTTAGTTGAATCAGGTACGGGGAATAGGGCCCTGGAGACCCTCCTTGAACCATGCAGGTAAACAAAAACCCACCCACAACAAGAACAGTTTATTAGGGTTTCAAGCACAAAGTGCAGAAACCCTATTGTTTGTGAATAATTCTCTTAAGCATTGGTTTTGCAAATTCCCGTGAAATGGTGAACATGAACTTTGACCCATTGATTGGAAGTTGTGCAAATGACCCCAATTGGTAAAATGGGGGCACCTAATGTTGGTTTTTGGACCAATTGGTCAAAAGGGGGCGCTATAGGGCGGCCGGGTGGCGCAGCGGACTAAGCGTCTGCCCACCACCACAGAGACAGTGAGATCGAATCCAGCTGTGGTGCTTCCGGGTTGGCCGACTGTCCGTACTAACACAATTGGCAGTGTTAGAGGGTGGGTCCTGGTCGTTGTAAACAGCAACTCCTACAGTTCGGTCGGGGCGCCTGCACAGCGAGGGAAAGACCTGGGGGAGGTAGTGTGATCCTTCCACACGTTACACTCCCCCAGTGACAGTCTGCGCTGCCAGGTGAAAAGAAGCGGTTGATTGGCTACACATGTGTCGGAGGAAGCTGTAGGGGGGTAGGTGCGCAACGACCAGGAAGGGGATTGGGAATTGGCATAACGACTAACATTGGGATGGGGAGAAAAACGGAAAAAGGAGGGGAAAAAATTATAAAAAAAGGGGGCGCTATAATTAAAGGTCAACTTTAAAAGATCAGAACTCCGATTTACACAACTTGATGCATACATCCATCTCTATGCCCTCTACAGATTTGCCTCAAGGACCCATAAAGTCTGCCATATTGGATTTTCTGCCATTTTAGATTTAACACATTTTCATCATTATCATCATTTATTCATACATGGAATTACCAGTCCAACAGTACATATTAATATGATCCACCAAATTCCATGGCCGAAAGGAACAGGAAGAAAAATTCTTATATGCACCTGCCCCTACACACAGCACACTGATGGACTTATTGCAATGTCCACCAAATCAAACAGAATGTACATACCCATTTTGCAAAAATGGAAACATCAACACAACTAAATTAAAACATAAATAAACCCATTTTGTGTATCTGTCAAACTACATATTTAGGTTAATTCATTTATACACACACGTATCTATTATAATAACTAAATCATACTACTACCTCAGGGTATCTGCAGGTTTAGCCCAGTCAGATTTAAGGCTTTTTAAGACTTTTTAACACTATTGGGACCGGCCACGTATAAATACGTGTTTCGAATCCATGCGTTGTGGACCAGAGGCACGTATATAGCCGTGGCAAGTTGTTAGTTTTATCAAGATCCCCGATCGACTCCCCGATCGACTCTGCATATCTACCCTCGGCAACATGCAATACCGGCCAGATCCTCTTAGGGGCGCCATCGCTCCACTGCAGTATCATTGTGGGCGAGTGGATTTTTGGCCTCCAACGGAGTATCATATTACTCTGATCCCAAAGCAACATCATGCGCAGTGTATCACGTTTCGAATCGCAGATCTCTCCATGGAATAAGGGGATTTATCATCAACCAATGGACATATCGATCTACCAGATGCCGATCGATAACGGGGAAATGCTGTAGGATATCCCACGGGCTGACGGTAAGACCTTATTCACCTAAATTACAGCCGGAACAGACATTGTTGTGAGACGCAAGCATTCGATCAGTGAATGTGGCTACTTACACGGACACTCTATTGGTAATCAATAATACTAATCGACGTTCCCTGCCGCCCCCCTTTCATCCATAGATGCTATGGGATAGTCCAGATCATAAGCAGTTTGTCATTAGCATATATACAACAGAAATGCTGTTGAATATAACGTTAGTAGCCTTTAGCTCTATAAGTAGCTTTCCAGCAAATATATGAGACGAAATCTGCGATAAAGCTTATATTCACGGCGCTATAAAATGACAACCTATTGATTGATTTTTTCTTTTCTTTAAGCCATTATGAAGGGACGGTTTATGAACTCAAGTGACAATGAGAATGGACAGATAGCAATACTATAAAGTATAGATATAGCTCTACAAAGACACATCGGTTTGTTGACAAACCTTGGTCCTCTAGCACCATATTAGACGGCGCCGAACGGTCGTCAAAGTGTTAATGCCACTCAGAATTAAATTTAATACCAATTTCACAACAAAAATCATGCAACAACACCAATTAGTTTAAGTTTAGGGACACATTGGTCCAAAGATGTTTATTAAAACATAACTTGGAAACTTAAGGAGTAACTGGATTGGATGAATTTCAACAAAGGGGTGACCAAACATAAATAGCAAATATAGCTATACAAAATATACCAGGGGCCAAGCAGCAAGTGCAACAGCCACATTTCCGTCGGAACACATACTACCATAGGACTGATACCTGTAAGAACACATGACTATCACCATAGGACTGATACCTGTCAGAACACATGACTTACCATAAGACTGATACCTGTCAGAACACATAACTATTACCACCCTCCCCAGGGTATCAAAAAAGTCAACCAACAAACAAGATTCTTGTGCCGGATCTCCTCTGGTAAACAAGAATACCCTGAAGACTCTAACAGGAGCACTCATTCAAGGGTACTACGACTATGCTTGCACCTCATGGTACCAAAGCACCTCAAAGGCCCTAAAAACAAGATTACAAACATCACAAAACAAACTGGTCAGACTACTGCACAACCTCACTCCTAAAACCCACTTTACCCCTGCCCACATTCAAAACCGATCTTTTTGTTTTTGTGGTTTGGTTGAATGAAACCTTTGTTTAACAGATTGCAGAATGGGTACAATACAGTACGGCTCAATACACACAATTGTTAAGACCAGAGAAAGACGTTTGTCTTGTTTACATCAGGGTCCCCTATTTTCAATTCATAGTGACATTTATGACACTCAACATACTTGACATCTGTTACATATACGATATGAAAAATATACTGTACTGTCATGATTCTACCAGCTCTCGGTCGTTCTTCCCGCCTATTGCAGAAGAATCATAGAACAGCTTCTAACAGAGTAGCGTTTTCCAAGGATATCATGTATAATAAGCCCACGTATCTCACCTTGTTGAGCAATCAAACACCGTTAAACACGGCCGGATCTGAAATCCGTTATTAACAACGATATAGAGGTCCAATATACTATAGTCAAAATTTACGGTCCCTGAACAACCGTGTTTCTCTACCCGCCTATCTGTAATGACAATAGCTAACCTAACCTGACTATATCGGTTCCAGGAAGTTAATGAACGCAGGTCTAGTCAGTGTGAACTTGGAATTAATACAATGATACTCGGGGCAAATCCTATCACGGTCTTAATACTAGCATCTCGGTCCTACTTCCCGCCTATTTGCAGAAAAAAAACATAGAACGGATTCGAATCAAGTAACGTTTCCAAGAATCTCACTACTAACACGCCATACGTATAATAATAAGTCGGTCCTCTTACCAACAGTATATATCTTCTAAGTCAGCCAGCCCCTGGTCACAACATATTAGTTGCACCCTCTTGGTCCTAACTAGGAAATCTACATTCCCATTGCACATACTTTTAGCTAGTCTCTGGTTAAAACTCAGTCAGGGTTTAGTACACTTCGACCCAGTACATATTTTAGCTAGTGTCTATAACACTCAGGGAACAGGTACCATTAACCCAGCAAATCTTTCCTTCACACCTGAGGAAGACCGGGGTACACGTGTTCCCCGTAACGATTCACAATACAAATCAGATATATTAATGCACATTACTCTCACTCAGCCATGATCTCAATATTGACAACATACCGTAATATTCACCTGGCACAGCGAAAAGCGGGAAGGTTTTAATTCCTTGCCATATATTTGGTCGACCATTCTATTATACTCACTTTTCTCTGTATAGATGAAACAATACAGCACGCCGGGAGGACGCAAAGAGTCCGTCACAAGTTCGTAGACGCCAATTGTGGGATATTGTGGATATCCTGAACGTTCTCAGTCAACCAAGGTTCAGTTAATAACGAGGTTTATTAACCAGACAGATAGAATTATACACATAGTATTAGAGAGAATGGCTGATCAGGTGATCAGCTGAAAATGACCCAGGTAGAGACCCCAAATGCTGTCGGGAGAAGCCCTATATAGTGAAAAGGGGGGGGGAGGATGGTCCCATTTGATAGGTCAAATGGGTGGGGGGGGGGGAGAGACACAGGATAGGGGACAAAGGGGAGGGGAGGGGGGGTGTCTTTACATGAGAGTTGGGGAATCAATATATTATTCCACACAGCCCTACAAGTACAATTAGTTATTGCACACTACATCACCCCTGAGTGGAACATGGAAAGCCAAACTTCCCCCCACTGTACCGAAAACCTGTACCGAACTTCAAAACCGAGGTACATACCGAACCGTGGTTTTTGTGTACCGTTACACCCCTATGTCCCGTTGTTTACTTTGTAAAACCACACACATGGAGGATGATCTACGGAGTTGATTTATAAAAAATAAAAAAATTATATCCTGCTTTCGTGGAAACATGTGCCAAACCTTGTCATACCATTGCCATTGTCCTTTTCCAGCTACAGAGAAAGCTCGGCCTCTCTGTGTGGAACGCCTGGTGCGGGGGATGGTGAGGAGGTCTGAGTTGGAGTAGGTCGGTCAGGTAGGAAGGGATCAACCCGTGCAGGGATTTGTAGGTGAGGAGGAGGCTCTTCAAGTTCAAGTTCTTTAATAGTTGTCATACAGAAGTACAGAATACTTTCATACAAAATGCTTCTTACTGTTACGCTCCAGAGACTGTGCTAGACAAGATAGTATCAAATAACATAATAACATAATATAGCATGTAATTTAGAAGAAGAAAAATGAGGTCACAGTGTTCGGTATAGACATATGTACAATGTTCTGAGTTACCATATAATATACAATACTATGCAGTGTACTAATGTACAGTACTATCTAGTGCAAAGCAGAAATGGGATGAGGTACAATTTTAGGTACAATTTACAGTAAGGTGTACGAGTTGTAGTGCAATCCTTCATCCATAAATATAAAGTGTGGGGAGTGGGTGCTACAGTGTGTTTGTTTAAAGTGGGTGTGTGCTATAAAGTGTGTGGAGTGGGTGCTACAGTGTGTTTGTTTAAAGTGAGTGTGTGCGTGTGGATGTGTGTGCTATGTGCGTTTGGTGGTTGTTGTTGTGTAGTGTTCATTCATTGTTCGTTTAGCAGCCTGATGGCCTGGGGATAGAAGCTTCTTCTGAGTCTTTCTGTGCTCGCCTTGAGACTCCGGTATCGCTTGCCTGACCGCAGCAGTTCAAAGAGGCAGTTGTTCGGGTGACTGGAGTCTTTAATGATTCTCTTAGCCTTGCCCTTGCAACGCTTGTTGTAAATGTTCTCGAGGGTGGGGAGCCCCCCTCCAATTGTGCGTTCGGCTGAACGTGTCACTCTTTGTAGTCTGCTTCGGTCTTGTGCAGTGCTATTCCCAAACCAGGAGGTGATGTTGCCGGTCAAGATGCTCTCTATTGTACATAAGTAGAAGTTCTTAAGGATCTTCTGACTGACTTGGAACTTCCTTAGGCGCCTGAGGAAGTAGAGGCGTTGTCGTGCCTTCTTCACAACACTGTCAATGTGTGTGGTCCATGTCAAGTCCTCGGATATGTAGGCTCCGAGGTACTTAAAGCTGTTGACTATCTCAACCGGTGCCCCGTCGATGCTGAGGGGGCTGTAGTCCTTGACCCCCGACCTCCTGAAGTCCACAATCATCTCCTTTGTTTTGCTGACGTTCAGGGAGAGGCTGTTTTCCTGGCACCATCCCGCCAGGACCTTGACCTCTTCCAGGTAGGCCCTCTCGTCGTTGGCAGAGATCAGGCCCACCACCACTGTGTCGTCAGCAAATTTGATGATTGTATTGCTACTCCGCTGAGCCACACAGTCGTGTGTGTACAGGGAGTA
Organism: Notolepis coatsorum; assembly: GCF_963971535.1. Lineage (NCBI taxonomy): Eukaryota > Metazoa > Chordata > Actinopteri > Aulopiformes > Paralepididae > Notolepis > Notolepis coatsorum. The sequence continues at coordinate 118,169,157 of NC_140176.1, forward strand.
GAGGAGGGGACTCAGAACACAGCCCTGGGGGGCCCCTATGTTGAGGGTGATGGATGAGGAGGTGCAGTTGCCTGCTCTCACCACTTGTAGGGGATTCGGTAGTTGATGGGGAGCCAGTGGAGTTTTTGCAGGGTGGGGGTGATGTGCTGCCAGGGTTTGGTGTGCGTGAGGACCCTTGCAGCCGAGTTTGACGTGTTCAGCGCTGCTTCTTCCTTTCACGGTTGATTTTGTCATCGAATGCCTCCCACTCACTAATATGAAAAAGCATAATATATAGAAAATGTAAAAAAGTTTGACAATGCAATATTCTGGTAATTCTACACTGTACCACTATACATAGTTAGGTCTAATAGCGATATGACCAGGACAACACATACTGTGACAAAGAAAATTCAAAATGGACATTTAAAAGAGAAAATGTTTCAGATAATAAAAACAAATCTGATGATTAGGATCATGTTGGCATGCCTTTTGTCGACATCTGGGGTCCAGAAGATTTCTTCAGCCCTCCTACTGGTGACCTCATTGACTGCTGCAATAGCGCTTATAGTGGCCTGTCATGGAGAGAGAAGATTGTTAGGAAACATCAGTTTACCCCTTGAGACAAAGGCTAGTAAATTAGCCCCTGGATCATGCATTCTTTTTCAATAACTGCACACCTAAATCAAATCAAATCAAATTTATTTATAAGGCCCGACAACACACGTTAATGTCCCCATGGGCCGTACAGGTCTTTTTTAAACAAGTCAAGAAGAAAACATAACAATAAGTCAAGAACAGAACAAGAACACCATAAGGTCCAAAAAATTTAAGATAAATGAAAGAATGCAAGCACTCCCAGACATACCCCACGCAAAGGTAAGGAAAAACTCACTAAAACCTAACCATAGGGAAAAATGCTCCACAGGCAGTGTGGAGGAGAGAAACCTTAGAAGGGCCATTCACCTCCACACATTAGAATTGAAATCTCAACAAAGGCTTGTTTCATTCTCCTGTAAGATATTAACTTGAGACACATTGACCCCACACAATTTGTATTACAGCATTGTCTGATTCATTGAGTAAATGAGGAGAAATACATAGTACATACATAGTGAAAAGTAAAAATATCATACAAAATCACCTCAGGCAGCAAGACTTCAAGGATATAGGCTACATTATCCAGGATGGGTACAGATGAGACTGTGCTGGCCAGGATGTTTGACAAGATGTTTGACAAGAAGTCAAACACTGCTTTGATGCCCGTCGTCCTGAAAATAGACTGGGGCACACGTTGACCATGACTGCTTCTTGCTTGGTGACCTCTGGATGTACTTCTGCAACCAGTTTGACGGTTCTCTGCCACTTACGACGGCCTGAGAGTACAGAAAAGCAATGTGAGAGAATCGTCCAGGATCAAATCATTGTAGACAGTCAGATAGGCTTGGTAAACACAGATTTGGCAACAGGTGCCAACATACTGTACCTTAGGTGTTCTTTAGTCCGATGTGCTGTGATGATTAAGTCCACCAGCTTTTTTTTGTTCAGCACTGCGGTCCATGGCAACCTGGAGGTGTTGTGCGATACTGCTAGTAATCCTTGAAGTCCGAGGCACCCTGTAAAAGGGTTGTAGCCGTCCTTGGAGCAGACACCTCGACTCCCTGGTCCTGTGGGCAAACCTCTTGCCGTGCCTTTCAAATTAAGAAAAACAATTATCAGTGGAATTACCGACGCAAAGCAAAATTCTGACTGAAAACAAATGACAGCCGATATGTAACGAAGGTTTATTTTATTTTTTGTATTTTTTTTTAGATAAAAAGTCAGTTTAATTGATAAAAAAATACATAAAACACAACAATCATATACATAAAGATTAAAACACAATTGTATATACAGGTTAAAAAGGGCAGAGCTCTGTGGGCGTGGCTGGTTCTGGAGATGAGGACATGTCCACGGAGGAGGGAGGACCGGGACACTTGGAGAGCAGGGGGTTTGGGGTGGGACGTTCCTCGGTCTCCTTCAGCTGATGTCTGTGCGGGGAAGCAGGTCCATAACAGCTGCTGGTCCTCCCTCTTCCTCCTCAGCCTCGTCATCATCCTCCTGGCCCCCAGGCCCCTTAGGAGGCCTCTGGCCCTGCATCTTGAGCTCCTGGATGGTGTAGTGGAGGAGGCGGCGCTTCCTCAAGTTCAAGTTCAAGTTCTTTAATAGTTGTCATACAGAAGTACAGAATACTTTCATACAAAATGCTTCTTACTGTTACGCTCCAGAGACTGTGCTAGACAAGATAGTATCAAATAACATAATATAGCATGTAATTTAGAAGAAGAAAAATGAGGTCACAGTGTTCGGTATAGACATATGTACAATGTTCTGAGTTACCATATAATATACAATACTATGCAGTGTACTAATGTACAGTCCCTCAGCTGGGCGATCTCCCTTTTCTGGGCCATAGTGTCCCTCAGCTGGGCCCCCTCGTCCCTCAGCTGGGCCTCCTCGTCCCTCAGCTGAGATCGTGTCTCTCTCAGGAGTTCAATAAGCCTCCTTTGGGACTGTATACAGGAGCAGCCTGTTCAGATAGTTGGCCCTCTTCAGTGGGAATTAAGTTGCAGCAAACCTGTTCATGGAGATGAAGAAGCAGAGCTGTAACGAAGGTTTCATATCATTGCTTCAACACATGTTGACTAATTATACTCCAAGATATAAAAAAGCAACAAAGTAAAAAAGTAAAGTCACTATTAATCCCATTGCTGGGAAATTGGGCGACCACTTTACCAACTCTAGCTGACCTGGATCAGGAAATGAACTGTAGTTGTACGTGTTTTCTAGCAACACACCAAAGACTAAACTGTAACATACCCCTCAGTTTGGAAGCGCTCCATTAGTAGAGTACACCACCACTCACGAATTGAGTTCATGTCCAACAAAAAATCACACATGACAAACAATAACATGGGTTTATCATTAATGGCAAATGAGTTGTACAATTGAGCTATATTGGTAGGCAATGGCATGATGTCATGAGAATGATGTGAACTGGTATTTTAAGTAATTGCAATCACAAGTATCTCTGCTTGCAAGTTGTGCAATATGTGTTACATACAGTAGGCCCTTTACTTTGGTTGGAAATACAGACCTCTGTGAACTGGAACCGGGTGTTGGCAACAATGCAAAGGGTGTACTGAAAAAAGGGGTGGGGGAAGAGCGCTTTTAATTTCCTAACTCCACTAAAACGTGGTGCATCCAGCAGCAGACTCATCTCATCTCCTGGGTAGATGTAGTGCAGTCTTAACCTAAGGCCCAAGCTGTTTTTTTTTAACATGCATTTTTTATTTCTATTGGCTTTTTGGGCATATTGGACCCTAATTAGAATAAAATCATCTTTTTATATGATTTACTTTTAGAGAACAATGATGTCCACATATGTGGATTCTTGGTCCGAATTTCCATAAAACCCAATTTAGTCACCATTGTGTAATGGAATGAAAAACTCTTTATAGGCCTGGGTTAGAGGCTGGAGGCCTGGGTTAGAGGCTGGAGGCCTGGGTTAGAGGCTGGAGGCCTGGGTTAGAGGCTGGAGGCCTGGGTTAGAGGCTGGAGGCCTGGGTTAGAGACTGGAGGCTGGAGGCCTGGGTTAGAGGCTGAAGGCCTGGGTTAGAGGCTGAAGGCCTGGGTTAGAGGCTGGAGGCCTGGGTTAGAGGCTGGAGGCCTGGGTTAGAGACTGGAGGCTGGAGGCCTGGGTTAGAGGCTGGATGCCTGGGTTAGAGGCTGGAGGCCTGGGTTAGAGACTGGAGGCTGGAGGCCTGGGTTAGAGGCTGGAGGCCTGGGTTAGAGGCTGGAGGCTGGAGGCCTGGGTTAGAGACTGGAGGCTGGAGGCCTGGGTTAGAGGCTGGAGGCCTGGGTTAGAGGCTGGAGGCCTGGGTTAGAGGCTGGAGGCCTGGGTTAGAGGCTGGAGGCCTGGGTTAGAGGCTGGAGGCCTGGGTTAGAGGCTGGAGGCTGGATGCCTGGGTTAGAGGCTGGATGCCTGGGTTAGAGGCTGGATGCCTGGGTTAGAGGCTGGAGGCCTGGGTTAGAGACTGGAGGCTGGAGGCCTGGGTTAGAGGCTGGAGGCCTGGGTTAGAGGCTGGAGGCCTGGGTTAGAGACTGGAGGCTGGATGCCTGGGTTAGAGGCTGGATGCCTGGGTTAGAGGCTGGAGGCCTGGGTTAGAGACTGGAGGCTGGATGCCTGGGTTAGAGGCTGGATGCCTGGGTTAGAGGCTGGAGGCCTGGGTTAGAGGCTGGAGGCCTGGGTTAGAGGCTGGAGGCCTGGGTTAGAGGCTGGAGGCCTGGGTTAGAGGCTGAAGGCCTGGGTTAGAGACTGGAGGCCTGGGTTAGAGGCTGGAGGCCTGGGTTAGAGGCTGGTAGACCCCAATTCAGCAGCGTACACAATTTGACATAAGAGCTAAAAAGTGCTGTCCACGCATGTGACCACTAAGCCTTAAGAGGTTAAGTGTTATATGTAATGTTCTGTGTCTTCAATAGAAGACTTAATATATATATTCAAGGGTAAAACCAATGTATACCAATATGAAACAATCTTACCATAAGCATACAAATCCCACAGTCAATTAAAAAAAATTGTCGTGGAATGAACATGTGCTAGAAATGAAATAAAAGTTATTAATGCCCATGAAGAAAAGAAAATGGGGGCTTTATACATATGTTATCTTACAACATAACAATGATGGCAGAAATCATGGGGGATAATAGTAATGACTGTATTAGCTTTTCACCTGCAAATCATAGGCCGTCGTCTCAGTCCAGTTTTGCTCAAGGACACAAAATATTCACAACATTATTATAAATATAATAACCACATGTGGGGCATGAATTTATTTATTAAAAAAGTTACAATTACACATTGTTACATAGATATCATACATATCAATAAACAACAAAAGGGGTTTATTGTGCAGGGCGGTAGAGCTGCTGGGCTCTGGTGAAACCCATCTCGTCTTCCTCCAACGCCTGCTGGGTCAGGATGTTCTGGTAGGAGACCAGAGAGGAGAGCTCCAACAACTCTGAGAAGCCTCTGGTGGAGCACAGGAGGACAGACGAGAGGAGGACAGACAGATGGATAGAGGAGGACAGACAGATGGTTAGAGGAACAGAAGAATGTCTGATCAGAATTTTAAATACATTCATAGCATTAACTTTTATAAAGTAACCCTAACCCATAAATCATTTCAGATTTGACGGATTGAAGACAGTAGAACCAGACTGACCAGGGTTCCCACTCTGTTTTGAGAAATCATTATCCAGTAGTTTTTCTTGATAATCCAGTGCCCTCATTTATCAACAATTCTTAGAAAGTGTTCTATTTTCGTACTTAACACAATGGGGACCAGCCACGTATATATACGGGTTTCGGTGCCATGCGTTGTGGACCAGAGGCACGTATATAGCCGTGGCATTTGTTATTGCTGTTATTCCATTTTAATAACCGGCTCATGATCCCCGACCGGCTCTGCAGATCTACCCTCGTCTGTGGAATCGAGAACATGCAATACCGGCCAGATCCTCTTAGGGGCGTACGGTTATGTATATAACCATAGTTATATGAGAATAGTGATGCTCTGCGTCGGACTCACTGAGGACCCCGTGGTCTTGCCTTTGTGGTGAAAGACTTGGGAAGGAGCTGTTAGTATGGCCACACCCCTGCTTATGTAGAGGAGCGGATGGGGGTGTGGCCAGACAGATGAGGTGTGTAAAGGTGCATGTGAAAATGTATTCAGTGCTAATACTGATATGGAAGAGTATTCCGGTATGACGCAGAGCGTCACTATACTCATATAACTATGGTTATATACATAACCGTAGTGATGGCGAGATGAAGCTTCATGAAGCATTGAGGCTTTCCATCCAATAGTGCCACACGTGTGTTGAAGCTTCATGGTGTATTTGCTCTACTGTGCCATCAAGTGGACAATCAATGTAGAACAGGCAGAGTGATTATAATATAATAATAATAATACCATGGTTTTGGTGTGTGAAGCTTTGATGTGATGATGATGCCAAATAAGCAAATAATATTGTCTGTTTTTCTAACAGAATGATGGCAGGGACAGAGGAGAAAGTGCTTGTGTTACAACATTCTATTGTTTAATATACTGTGTTTTTCTGACAGAATGATGGCAGGGACAGAGGAGAAAGTGCTTGTGTTATTACCACATTCTATTGTTTAATATACTGTTTTTCTGACAGAATGATGGCAGGGACAGAGGAGAAGTGCTTGTTACTTCATTCATTTTTATTTAGAAAAAGCAACTTTTCCACAGTGCTGGGGCTCAGGCGTTTTTTTATTTTTTATTTTTTTTTCGTTATTAAAAAAAATCTTTATTAAAAACACAAAAAAAACAGTCAAAAAATAATGCAGCATCCGATGGCCCTGGGTGGCAGGTGTGGGGCCCCTCGCTGAGGGACAGGGACTGGGGGGTAAACGTCTAAGAGACTGTCCCAAGAGTCAGAGAGAGGCTGGAGCTGGGGGCTCATCTGGGTCTGGGTCCCAGAGGAGGGGCAGGAGCCCACGGCCAGGGGGGAGGGGGAGGAGGAGGGGAGGGCGGTGGAGAGAGGCTGGAGCTGGGGGCTCCTCTGGGTCTGGGTCCCAGAGGAGGGGCAGGAGCCCACGGCCAGGGGGGAGGGGGAGGAGGAGGAGGGGAGGGCGGTGGAGAGAGGCTGGAGCTGGGGGCTCCTCTGGGTCTGGGTCCCAGAGGAGGGGCAGGAGCCCACGGCCAGGGGGGAGGGGGAGGAGGAGGGGAGGGCGGTGGAGAGAGGCTGGAGCTGGGGGCTCCTCTGGGTCTGGGTCCCAGAGGAGGGGCAGGAGCCCACGGCCAGGGGGGAGGGGGAGGAGGATGGGAGGGCGGTGGAGAGAGGCTGGAGCTGGGGGCTCCTCTGGGTCTGGGTCCCAGAGGAGGGGCAGGAGCCCACGGTCAGGGGGGAGGGGGAGGAGGAGGGGAGGGCGGTGGAGAGAGGCTGGAGCTGGGGGCTCCTCTGGGTCTGGGTCCCAGAGGAGGGGCAGGAGCCCACGGTCAGGGGGGAGGGGGAGGAGGAGGGGAGGGCGGTGGAGAGAGGCTGGAGCTGGGGGCTCCTCTGGGTCTGGGTCCCACCAGAAATCCACCAGAAATCCCGGTGGCCTGGCCTCTGCACGTACAGGTGGTGTTCGCGACAACATCCGCCCCCTCGGCATGTCCCGAGTCCGTAGATGTGGAAACCCAGTATTCATAGTTCAAGTCAGTTTCTTTTTTTTTGACAGGATTTCCCCAGCTTTTGAAAAGACCCTTTCACAGGGCACAGATGATGCTGGCATACATAGGTACCTTACAGCAAGTTTGTACAAGTTAGGATACACGTTTCATTGTCTCTCCCAGTACTCCAGGGGGTTCTCCATCCTGTCAGTGTTGGGTTCGGATAAGAACTTATGGACCTCCACTGTTGCGTCCGCAGCGACACTCAGGCCCTGGGTCCTGGCCTCCTTGACTGCGGTGTCCAAACGACGCCACATATTTTTACCTAGGATAGACAAACAGGCTGTAAGTGATTGAATACAATAACACAAGTACAATGTGTCTGTCCATTACATACCTTGAGTCACAGGCTGCAGAGCTTCCGATGATGATGAGGAGGCGGAAGAAGAAGCGCTGCTTCGAATACATTTACTGCATTCCACTATGAGCTTCTGCTCCGCAGTTGCTGCCTTATTAGAGCTAAAGAATCGAATTTTTTTGAATCTGGGATCCAGCAGTGTCGCCAGGGTAGTGATACTCGTCGTTTGTACGCCTTCAAGCATGTCCCTCACAAAAAAAACACTCAAAAAATAATGCAGCATCCGATGGCCCTGGGTGGCAGGTGTGGGGCCCCTCGCTGAGGGACAGGGACTGGGGGGTAAACGTCTAAGAGACTGTCCCAAGAGTCAGAGAGAGGCTGGAGCTGGGGGCTCCTCTGGGTCTGGGTCCCAGAGGAGGGGCAGGAGCCCACGGCCAGGGGGGAGTCGAAGGGGGAGAGGGAGAGGGGGGAGGGGGAGGAGGAGGGGATGGCGGTGTAGAGAGGCTGGAGCTGGGGGCTCCTCTGGGTCTGGGTCCCAGAGGAGGGGCAGGAGCCCACGGCCAGGGGAGAGGGGGAGGAGGAGGAGGGGAGGGCGGTGGAGAGAGGCTGGAGCTGGGGGCTCCTCTGGGTCTGGGTCCCAGAGGAGGGGCAGGAGCCCACGGCCAGGGGGGAGGGGGAGGAGGAGGGGAGGGCGGTGGAGAGAGGCTGGAGCTGGGGGCTCCTCTGGGGCTGGGTCCCAGAGGAGGGGCAGGAGCCCACGGCCAGGGGGGAGGGGGAGGAGGAGGGGAGGGCGGTGGAGAGAGGCTGGAGCTGGGGGCTCCTCTGGGTCTGGGTCCCACCAGAAATCCACCAGAAATCCCGGTGGCCTGGCCTCTGCACGTACAGGTGGTGTTCGCGACAACATCCGCCCCCTCGGCATGTCCCGAGTCCGTAGATGTGGAAACCCAGTATTCATAGTTCAAGTCAGTTTCTTTTTTTTTGACAGGATTTCCCCAGCTTTTGAAAAGACCCTTTCACAGGGCACAGATGATGCTGGCATACATAGGTACCTTACAGCAAGTTTGTACAAGTTAGGATACACGTTTCATTGTCTCTCCCAGTACTCCAGGGGGTTCTCCATCCTGTCAGTGTTGGGTTCGGATAATAACTTATGGACCTCCACTGTTGCGTCCGCAGCGACACTCGGGCCCTGGGTCCTGGCCTCCTTGACTGCGGTGTCCAAACGACGCCACATATTTTTACCTAGGATAGACAAACAGGCTGTAAGTGATTGAATACAATAACACAAGTACAATGTGTCTGTCCATTACATACCTTGAGTCACAGGCTGCGGAGCTTCCGATGATGATGAGGAGGCGGAAGAAGAAGCGCTGCTTCGAATACATTTACTGCATTCCACTATGAGCTTCTGCTCCGCAGTTGCTGCCTTATTAGAGCTAAAGAATCAAATTTTTTTGAATCTGGGATCCAGCAGTGTCGCCAGGGTAGTGATACTCGTCGTTTGTACGCCTTCAAGCATGTCCCTCACAAAAAAAACAGTCAAAAAATAATGCAGCATCCGATGGCCCTGGGTGGCAGGTGTGGGGCCCCTCGCTGAGGGACAGGGACTGGGGGGTAAACGTCTAAGAGACTGTCCCAAGAGTCAGAGAGAGGCTGGAGCTGGGGGCTCCTCTGGGTCTGGGTCCCAGAGGAGGGGCAGGAGCCCACGGCCAGGGGGGAGGGGGAGGAGGAGGGGAGGGCGGTGGAGAGAGGCTGGAGCTGGGGGCTCCTCTGGGTCTGGGTCCCAGAGGAGGGGCAGGAGCCCACGGTCAGGGGGGAGGGGGAGGAGGAGGGGAGGGCGGTGGAGAGAGGCTGGAGCTGGGGGCTCCTCTGGGTCTGGGTCCCACCAGAAATCCACCAGAAATCCCGGTGGCCTGGCTTCTGCACGTACAGGTGGTGTTCGCGACAACATCCGCCCCCTCGGCATGTCCCGAGTCCGTAGATGTGGAAACCCAGTATTCATAGTTCAAGTCAGTTTCTTTTTTTTTGACAGGATTTCCCCAGCTTTTGAAAAGACCCTTTCACAGGGCACAGATGATGCTGGCATACATAGGTACCTTACAGCAAGTTTGTACAAGTTAGGATACACGTTTCATTGTCTCTCCCAGTACTCCAGGGGGTTCTCCATCCTGTCAGTGTTGGGTTCGGATAAGAACTTATGGACCTCCACTGTTGCGTCCGCAGCGACACTCGGGCCCTGGGTCCTGGCCTCCTTGACTGCGGTGTCCAAACGACGCCACATATTTTTACCTAGGATAGACAAACAGGCTGTAAGTGATTGAATACAATAACACAAGTACAATGTGTCTGTCCATTACATACCTTGAGTCACAGGCTGCAGAGCTTCCGATGATGATGAGGCGGAAGAAGAAGCGCTGCTTCGAATACATTTACTGCATTCCACTATGAGCTTCTGCTCCGCAGTTGCTGCCTTATTAGAGCTAAAGAATCGAATTTTTTTGAATCTGGGATCCAGCAGTGTCGCCAGGGTAGTGATACTCGTCGTTTGTACGCCTTCAAGCATGTCCCTCACAAAAAAAACACTCAAAAAATAATGCAGCATCCGATGGCCCTGGGTGGCAGGTGTGGGGCCCCTCGCTGAGGGACAGGGACTGGGGGGTAAACGTCTAAGAGACTGTCCCAAGAGTCAGAGAGAGGCTGGAGCTGGGGGCTCCTCTGGGTCTGGGTCCCAGAGGAGGGGCAGGAGCCCACGGCCAGGGGGGAGTCGAAGGGGGAGAGGGAGAGGGGGGAGGGGGAGGAGGAGGGGATGGCGGTGTAGAGAGGCTGGAGCTGGGGGCTCCTCTGGGTCTGGGTCCCAGAGGAGGGGCAGGAGCCCACGGCCAGGGGAGAGGGGGAGGAGGAGGAGGGGAGGGCGGTGGAGAGAGGCTGGAGCTGGGGGCTCCTCTGGGTCTGGGTCCCAGAGGAGGGGCAGGAGCCCACGGCCAGGGGGGAGGGGGAGGAGGAGGGGAGGGCGGTGGAGAGAGGCTGGAGCTGGGGGCTCCTCTGGGTCTGGGTCCCAGAGGAGGGGCAGGAGCCCACGGCCAGGGGGGAGGGGGAGGAGGAGGGGAGGGCGGTGGAGAGAGGCTGGAGCTGGGGGCTCCTCTGGGTCTGGGTCCCAGAGGAGGGGCAGGAGCCCACGGCCAGGGGGGAGGGGGAGGAGGAGGATGAGGGGAGGGCGGTGGAGAGAGGCTGGAGCTGGGGGCTCCTCTGGGTCTGGGTCCCACCAGAAATCCACCAAAAATCCCGGTGGCCTGGCCTCTGCACGTACAGGTGGTGTTCGCGACAACATCCGCCCCCTCGGCATGTCCCGAGTCCGTAGATGTGGAAACCCAGTATTCATAGTTCAAGTCAGTTTCTTTTTTTTTGACAGGATTTCCCCAGCTTTTGAAAAGACCCTTTCACAGGGCACAGATGATGCTGGCATACATAGGTACCTTACAGCAAGTTTGTACAAGTTAGGATACACGTTTCATTGTCTCTCCCAGTACTCCAGGGGGTTCTCCATCCTGTCAGTGTTGGGTTCGGATAAGAACTTATGGACCTCCACTGTTGCGTCCGCAGCGACACTCGGGCCCTGGGTCCTGGCCTCCTTGACTGCGGTGTCCAAACGACGCCACATATTTTTACCTAGGATAGACAAACAGGCTGTAAGTGATTGAATACAATAACACAAGTACAATGTGTCTGTCCATTACATACCTTGAGTCACAGGCTGCGGAGCTTCCGATGATGATGAGGAGGCGGAAGAAGAAGCGCTGCTTCGAATACATTTACTGCATTCCACTATGAGCTTCTGCTCCGCAGTTGCTGCCTTATTAGAGCTAAAGAATCAATTTTTTTGAATCTGGGATCCAGCAGTGTCGCCAGGGTAGTGATACTCGTCGTTTGTACGCCTTCAAGCATGTCCCTCACAAAAAAAACACTCAAAAAATAATGCAGCATCCGATGGCCCTGGGTGGCAGGTGTGGGGCCCCTCGCTGAGGGACAGGGACTGGGGGGTAAACGTCTAAGAGACTGTCCCAAGAGTCAGAGAGAGGCTGGAGCTGGGGGCTCCTCTGGGTCTGGGTCCCAGAGGAGGGGCAGGAGCCCACGGCCAGGGGGGAGTCGAAGGGGGAGAGGGAGAGGGGGGAGGGGGAGGAGGAGGGGAGGGCGGTGGAGAGAGGCTGGAGCTGGGGGCTCCTCTGGGTCTGGGTCCCAGAGGAGGGGCAGGAGCCCACGGCCAGGGGAGAGGGGGAGGAGGAGGAGGGGAGGGCGGTGGAGAGAGGCTGGAGCTGGGGGCTCCTCTGGGTCTGGGTCCCAGAGGAGGGGCAGGAGCCCACGGCCAGGGGGGAGGGGGAGGAGGAGGGGAGGGCGGTGGAGAGCGGCTGGAGCTGGGGGCTCCTCTGGGGCTGGGTCCCAGAGGAGGGGCAGGAGCCCACGGCCAGGGGGGAGGGGGAGGAGGAGGGGAGGGCGGTGGAGAGAGGCTGGAGCTGGGGGCTCCTCTGGGTCTGGGTCCCACCAGAAATCCACCAGAAATCCCGGTGGCCTGGCCTCTGCACGTACAGGTGGTGTTCGCGACAACATCCGCCCCCTCGGCATGTCCCGAGTCCGTAGATGTGGAAACCCAGTATTCATAGTTCAAGTCAGTTTCTTTTTTTTTGACAGGATTTCCCCAGCTTTTGAAAAGACCCTTTCACAGGGCACAGATGATGCTGGCATACATAGGTACCTTACAGCAAGTTTGTACAAGTTAGGATACACGTTTCATTGTCTCTCCCAGTACTCCAGGGGGTTCTCCATCCTGTCAGTGTTGGGTTCGGATAAGAACTTATGGACCTCCACTGTTGCGTCCGCAGCGACACTCAGGCCCTGGGTCCTGGCCTCCTTGACTGCGGTGTCCAAACGACGCCACATATTTTTACCTAGGATAGACAAACGGGCTGTAAGTGATTGAATACAATAACACAAGTACAATGTGTCTGTCCATTACATACCTTGAGTCACAGGCTGCGGAGCTTCCGATGATGATGAGGAGGCGGAAGAAGAAGCGCTGCTTCGAATACATTTACTGCATTCCACTATGAGCTTCTGCTCCGCAGTTGCTGCCTTATTAGAGCTAAAGAATCAAATTTTTTTGAATCTGGGATCCAGCAGTGTCGCCAGGGTAGTGATACTCGCCGTTTGTACGCCTTCAAGCATGTCCCTCACAAAAAAAACACTAAAAAAATAATGCAGCATCCGATGGCCCTGGGTGGCAGGTGTGGGGCCCCTCGCTGAGGGACAGGTATGTAAATGTCTGAGAGACTGTCCCAAGAGTCAGAGAGAGGCTGGAGCTGGGGGCTCCTCTGGGTCTGGGTCCCAGAGGAGGGGCAGGAGCCCACGGCCAGGGGGGAGGGGGAGGAGGAGGGGAGGGCGGTGGAGAGAGGCTGGAGCTGGGGGCTCCTCTGGGTCTGGGTCCCAGAGGAGGGGCAGGAGCCCACGGCCAGGGGGGAGGGGGAGGAGGAGGGGAGGGCGGTGGAGAGAGGCTGGAGCTGGGGGCTCCTCTGGGTCTGGGTCCCAGAGGAGGGGCAGGAGCCCACGGCCAGGGGGGAGGGGGGGGAGGAGGAGGGGAGGGCGGTGGAGAGAGGCTGGAGCTGGGGGCTCCTCTGGGTCTGGGTCCCACCAGAAATCCACCAGAAATCCCGGTGGCCTGGCCTCTGCACGTACAGGTGGTGTTCGCGACAACATCCGCCCCCTCGGCATGTCCCGAGTCCGTAGATGTGGAAACCCAGTATTCATAGTTCAAGTCAGTTTCTTTTTTTTTGACAGGATTTCCCCAGCTTTTGAAAAGACCCTTTCACAGGGCACAGATGATGCTGGCATACATAGGTACCTTACAGCAAGTTTGTACAAGTTAGGATACACGTTTCATTGTCTCTCCCAGTACTCCAGGGGGTTCTCCATCCTGTCAGTGTTGGGTTCGGATAAGAACTTATGGACCTCCACTGTTGCGTCCGCAGCGACACTCGGGCCCTGGGTCCTGGCCTCCTTGACTGCGGTGTCCAAACGACGCCACATATTTTTACCTAGGATAGACAAACAGGCTGTAAGTGATTGAATACAATAACACAAGTACAATGTGTCTGTCCATTACATACCTTGAGTCACAGGCTGCGGAGCTTCCGATGATGATGAGGAGGCGGAAGAAGAAGCGCTGCTTCGAATACATTTACTGCATTCCACTATGAGCTTCTGCTCCGCAGTTGCTGCCTTATTAGAGCTAAAGAATCGAATTCCAGCAGTGTCGCCAGGGTAGTGATACTCGTCGTTTGTACGCCTTCAAGCATGTCCCTCACAAAAAAAACACTCAAAAAATAATGCAGCATCCGATGGCCCTGGGTGGCAGGTGTGGGGCCCCTCGCTGAGGGACAGGGACTGGGGGGTAAACGTCTAAGAGACTGTCCCAAGAGTCAGAGAGAGGCTGGAGCTGGGGGCTCCTCTGGGTCTGGGTCCCAGAGGAGGGGCAGGAGCCCACGGCCAGGGGGGAGTCGAAGGGGGAGAGGGAGAGGGGGGAGGGGGAGGAGGAGGGGATGGCGGTGTAGAGAGGCTGGAGCTGGGGGCTCCTCTGGGTCTGGGTCCCAGAGGAGGGGCAGGAGCCCACGGCCAGGGGAGAGGGGGAGGAGGAGGAGGGGAGGGCGGTGGAGAGAGGCTGGAGCTGGGGGCTCCTCTGGGTCTGGGTCCCAGAGGAGGGGCAGGAGCCCACGGCCAGGGGGGAGGGGGAGGAGGAGGGGAGGGCGGTGGAGAGCGGCTGGAGCTGGGGGCTCCTCTGGGGCTGGGTCCCAGAGGAGGGGCAGGAGCCCACGGCCAGGGGGGAGGGGGAGGAGGAGGGGAGGGCGGTGGAGAGAGGCTGGAGCTGGGGGCTCCTCTGGGTCTGGGTCCCAGAGGAGGGGCAGGAGCCCACGGCCAGGGGGGAGGGGGAGGAGGAGGGGAGGGCGGTGGAGAGAGGCTGGAGCTGGGGGCTCCTCTGGGTCTGGGTCCCACCAGAAATCCACCAGAAATCCCGGTGGCCTGGCCTCTGCACGTACAGGTGGTGTTCGCGACAACATCCGCCCCCTCGGCATGTCCCGAGTCCGTAGATGTGGAAACCCAGTATTCATAGTTCAAGTCAGTTTCTTTTTTTTGACAGGATTTCCCCAGCTTTTGAAAAGACCCTTTCACAGGGCACAGATGATGCTGGCATACATAGGTACCTTACAGCAAGTTTGTACAAGTTAGGATACACGTTTCATTGTCTCTCCCAGTACTCCAGGGGGTTCTCCATCCTGTCAGTGTTGGGTTCGGATAAGAACTTATGGACCTCCACTGTTGCGTCCGCAGCGACACTCGGGCCCTGGGTCCTGGCCTCCTTGACTGCGGTGTCCAAACGACGCCACATATTTTTACCTAGGATAGACAAACAGGCTGTAAGTGATTGAATACAATAACACAAGTACAATGTGTCTGTCCATTACATACCTTGAGTCACAGGCTGCGGAGCTTCCGATGATGATGAGGAGGCGGAAGAAGAAGCGCTGCTTCGAATACATTTACTGCATTCCACTATGAGCTTCTGCTCCGCAGTTGCTGCCTTATTGGAGCTAAAGAATCACATTTTTTTGAATCTGGGATCCAGCAGTGTCGCCAGGGTAGTGATACTCGCCGTTTGTACGCCTTCAAGCATGTCCCTCAGTCGTCTCCTCACATCCCATTTGTTTCTGCACCTGCGTCAGTCTCTCCTATAAAATTAGCCAACAATAATTGATTAATTCAAGTGTCACTGCAGCAGCAACTTAAAAAAAACAGCATCATTTAGAATATTGCAATGAAATAAAGAAGCTCACCTTTGCAGTGGTGCTGCTCTTGAAATAGCCCACTATCTTCCTTCCTTTGTCCCGGATCTCAGCCAGCACAGGGTTCTGGTCAAGAGACTTTTTAATTATTAAATTTAAAGAATGCGCCACACATTTTCCGTGATGCAAATTAAGCTCTTTCAAACAGGCAGACATATTTGCTGCACCATCAGTCACAATGCAATGCACTTTCTCAGTAATGCCCCACTCCGACATCATTTCTGCTTTCACTCTAGCCATATTGACAGCAGTATGTGACTCAGGGAAATGCAGAACCCCCAAAACAACCGAATGCAAAGTGGTGCTTGCATCTATGAAATGCCCCGTCACCGCTAGATATGCATCCGTGTTGATGGAGGTCCACATATCTGATGTTAAGGCAACCGCAGTTGCCTCAGACACCATGGATTTAGCTTTCTCCTTGGACTCCTTGTAACGGTCGTCCACCATAGCTTTCAAAGCCTAAAGGAAAGAAGAGAACAGTCTTGGAATGGCAAAGGGAAATGGGGTAGAATGCTACAGTATATGTGCTCACATACATACGCACCTGTCTTGTGGGGAGAACATAGGTAGGATTCAAAGCTCGAACCAGCTTTCTGAATCCTTTGTCCTCCACAACACTAAAGGGCTGGGAATCCTCAATGACCATATTGTCCAAGGCCTCATCCATATCCTTCTTCTCTCCTGATGACAAAAACAAAAGCAGTATTAAATTACAGATGTCATTAATTACTCACATTTAAAATATAAATGACTGTTGTCTAATACAAACGTACTGTAGCAGGGTGTATGCTGTCTTATCATTGCATTCTAAAATGGTTTACCTGAGCTTGGTCCACCTTGGTTGGTGTCCTTGTGCTCATGCACGGCTCTATAATGCCTCAGCATGGACGAGGTGTTGTTGTTGTATCCAAAGTCCTTGGAACACAACTTACACTTCACCTTTTAAAATACAAAAACATTGAAGAAATAAATTAGAACAAGGCATACACTGTGTTATAATAATAATAATACAACGTTATATTAGCAGTGCACCTGTCATACAGAAACTGCAGCTCAAAGTGCTTCACAACAGATAAAAGAGCTGTGCAGACAGTTTCACATTAGGGTCTAACATCCCAAAAGGCCACCTTGTTTATGGTTTGGTTCAGTTTAAAAAATAGACAATAATAAAAAGAGTAAGATAGAATAGACACTGACAGAGTAAAATAGTGCAATACTATGTGCATACAGCATACCTTATTAGGAGAGATCAGCTCGAAATGGTCCCATGCAGGGGACATGAATCGCCTCTTTGGTGCTGGCTCCATCACAAAAAAATAAGTCGGCAAAGAAACGAGTAAAGTCGCAAAACAAGCAGCAAACAAACACGTAACGATGTCCTATGTGCACACAAGTGTGAAGGGATAGGCAAATGACATTACGTTTTCTTTCCATCTTATACACTTGACTTCACATTTCGCGCGAATCGCGAAACCATTTCCTGAATCAGTGACGCGGTACGCCCCCGAGTGAGGCTTCGGACGTCATCAGTACGTCACCTGATACGCGCTTCGATACAGGCTCCACATAAAAAAAACTGGATTGCTCGACACAAGCTCCGAAGCCTCGCTTCAAACGTCACATCACTACATAACCGTACGATTAGCATAAATAAATAAGATAACTCAAACTGAGAAAAGCTGTCATTTATTTTACAATAAGCGGTGCAACAATACAACACAATTATTCCCCACTTATGAGTTGAAAAAGTGTGGAAGGCACTTTGGGTGGCTGTCTGCTCAGGACTATTCAGCTGCACAGTGAGTGGGAGTCTGAACTCTGATTAGATTAGATTCACTTTATTGTAGAGCTGGGCCGTTAACGGCGTTAACGTGCTGCGTTAACGCAAGACTATATCGTGCGATAATATAATTGACGCCGTTAATCTTTTTCTCAACGTTGGGTCTGTATTGTCCTTAAATACTTGCCGTAGTTCACAGCTGTGGTGCTCGGAAGTGATTGCACGTATGTACCGGAGCTGTAGTCAGAATAATGTGTTAAACTAAAGTAACTTTAGTGGTCCGGTAATCATTGTTATACAGGTGAGGTTAAGAAGTCCTCAGGATATAACACGATTCGACGATGAGGACGTCTGAATCTGCGCAATGCAAGAAAGAAGAAGTCCGTTGAGAGCTTTGTTTACATTAACGTTAGCTTAGCGAGTTAGCATGTTAGCTCACATTGATCGGGCGGCACTTGGAAACATCTACAAGAGGAGGTAATCCACTTTACACACTAAAGGAAGGATCGACTGGACTATCGTGAGTGTTTACAACAGAAATGGCTTGGGTTATTGGAAATATTGGACCGTTTGATGACAATGTGGAGCAATATGAAATGAAAATGGGAGACCCTGATGTAAACAAGACAAACGTCTTTCTCTGGTATGCATCCCCTTAACAATTGTGTGTATTGAGCCGTACTCAGACTGTAGTAGCTGTTCAGTGTTCTCTTGGAGGTGGACCTGAGACTGCAGTAGCTGTTCAGTGTTCTCTTGGATGTGGACCTGAGACTGTAGTAGCTGCTCAGTGTTCTCTTGGATGTGGACCTGAGACTGTAGTACTGTAGCTGTTCAGTGTTCTCTTGGATGTGGACCTGAGACTGTAGTAGCTGTTCAGTATTCTCTTGGATGTGGACCTGAGACTGTAGTAGCTGTTCAGTGTTCTCTTGGATGTGGACCTGAGACTGTAGCTGTTCAGTGTTCTCTTGGATGTGGACCTGAGACTGTAGTAGCTGTTCAGTGTTCTCTTGGAGGTGGACCTGAGACTGTAGTAGCTGTTCAGTGTTCTCTTGGATGTGGACCTGAGACTGTAGTAGCTGTTCAGTGTTCTCTTCATTCATGGAACTGTTACACTGAGCTTGCACTGAATTTGTTGAGAAACCTGCTTCTGCAGCAGTCTGTGTGTGTGAGCAACCAGTCAGCTGCATTGTGAATTTAGAGATTCACTAAAAGACAACTGCAACAGGTCCTGCATTATTATTATTATTATTATTATTATTGAGAGACGGGTTTGTGTGTGGATTAAGAAATGAAGGTGCACAGAAGAAACTACTGACAGAGTGATTTGACACTGGAGAGAGCTGTCAATATCAGTGTAACAATGTTAATGGCATCAAAGGAAGGGCACAGAAAATTACGATAAATCTGGTTTTAAAAGAAACACTGGAAATTACAAAAAGAGGAGACATGTTCATGCTGTTGAACAAGGAGATAGAACAGCTAGTGACTCCTCAGATGAAGAGGAGAGGATAAATCTCCTCCTCTGGTCATTATTTGGGTAGAACACACATATTTAGAATGCCTTTGGCAGATTTTTTTATTTTTTTTTACTCATTTTAATCTAGATTAATCTAGATCAATTCCAGGATTGCAGGTAGATTAATCTAGATAAGAAAATGTGATCTATGCCCAGCTCTACTTTATTGTCATTACACAGTACAAGACAGTGCACCGAGATTTTGTACGTCTAACCAGGATGTTACAATCAACAATCATTTGCAATATAAAACACATATAAATAAAAACTGTACAGTAAAGTGCAATGGTTAGCACAAAGTTGGTTCAGTGGGAGTCTGAACTCTGCAGTACTCTTCTGGGCAGGGCCGCGGGAAGTCCGCGGGAAGTGGGGGTGCTGAGATATTGATAGTTTTTGATAATTTTGTTTTTTAATTTTATATTTTTTTTATAAAATATATATATTATATAATTATACTTGTAGTTTTATTGTCTGCGAGACATCGCCACCACGCAACAAGTCAAAATGCTTGCTATCTGCAAACAGCTCCACTGTCTGTGTGTATACTCTGCTTTGGTCAAATCACATTCAGCGTGGGGCCTGAGAGTGCTGGGGCTGACGTTCTGCAGATGGATACTATTGAGTCAGAGCGTTCAACAGGGTCTGAAACGTGTTATGAGGGGGTGCTGAGATAAGTGATATAATAATAACGTCATAGGTTTACCACTGTGGTAAACCAACACTCTCGTTCACTAGAGGATACCACTGCCCAACTCCGCTCTCTCACGCTCAGCTCTGCGGAGCCTACGGGGCAAACAATGTAACCGTTTTGATGCATACATCACAGCCCAGCTTACCCCACCTGTTGCGCCCTCCCTCTGCAATTCGTTCCCTGTATACATGATCGCCGACATGCAAAAGGTCTTCGACCACCCTCCCGGGGGTTCGGATAGTTCTGCTGGCTTGTTCACGCCAGGGAAACCGCAGATATATTCCTTTACTGCGAATTCAGCGTCCCAAAACTATTCCAGGCTGCGTCTATTTTTTTACCAACGGATTTCCAGTTCCGCGTTGACGCTTCCAGGCCACGTCTATCCGAATCCCAGCGGTTCATGCGTCAGCTACACGCTGTTAATAACACTGCATTATCGAGACGGCGCCCCTATGAGGATCTGGCAATGAATTCCAAGAGTAGGGTAAATCTGCAGTGCCGCTCCGCTCTGTGACATTGAGTAGCCTCGGTTATAATGGAATAAAAGCCAAAACAACCTTGCAGTTACACTCCCCGCCCGCAGGGGGTGCTGCAGCCCCCGCCGCACCCCCACTTGCCGCGTCCCTGCTTCTGGGCTGTTGAATGTAGACTTCTGGTGGATCCTGCTGGACTTCACCCTAATCGATAAATGACTAGCATGGATAACAAATTATTATTCATAATACAGTACATACATGAAGGCAATATATTTGGAATGCAATTCATTACAGCTGATCCAACACACATTCAACGACAGGTAGCCTATAGAAACGGGCAAACAATGACACTTATGCTATTTTCTTTGTTCATAGACCTGTTGTCCTGTTCATATGACCTGAACTCCGGAGTAAACAAAATAGGTTAGCCAATTTATGAGTAGCGTAATGTAGTCTCGTTTATTATGTAACGCTGTGATTGATGCATGCCAACAGGGACTCGTCCAAACTCTGTTGGCATGCATCAGTCACGAACAGGGATAGCGTTACACAATAAAAGTACACAATAAAAGAGTAATAATAATACCACAAGTGTTGATTCACTCGCCCAAATCACTGCATCACAGTCACGAAAGGGACTAATGTAATGAACATGTGCTAGAAATGAAATAAAAGTTATTAATGCCCATGAAGAAAAGAAAATGGGGGCTTTATACATATGTTATCTTACAACATAACAATGATGGCAGAAATCATGGGGGATAATAGTAATGACTGTATTAGCTTTTCACCTGCAAATCATAGGCCGTCGTCTCAGTCCAGGGTCTAGGATCTATGCCCTGTGCAACACGCCTGAGGGATGGAGGGGGCAGAATTAATGATTGGATATCAGTATAATAACTGGACTTGGAGAAGTCTTTATTGGGCATGCAGACAGACACGCACTTAGTTGGGTCGCTGATGCGTTTGAGTCTCTGCACTCCCTCCCCCCAAGGGCAGCCAGGAGCAGTATCTCTCATCGGTGAACCATCACATCTTAATGCCATATAGCTCTTATCTGTGTACCTAAAAACAGTTAGGAATGTTGGTTCCTCATGGTTCGAAAACGCAATATGGATTACTTTCAGCATTACACATATTTGCAAGATACAGCAGGTGGCCTTGATAAGCAACGTGCGTTTTTTAAAATAGCGTTTGATTAAAAATAGATACAAAGTAACATATAATATATAGGACACTAGATACATAAAGTAACATACGGAAAATAGGACCTAATGTCCAAAATAGCGAAATACGTACTTACATTTTTACTGAAAGACATCTTTGGTTGAGAAAGAACTTGTTCTTCTGTCGGCCACTGTGAGAAAGAGAGAAAGAACTTGTTCTTCTGTCGGCCACTGTGAGAAAGAGAGAAAGAACTTGTCCTTATGTTGGCCACTGTGAGAAAGAGTTAGGAAAAAATTTACTCTTATACTCTCACGTGCTCCAGTCCACACGCATGCGCACTATGAAGCCCCGCCCAACAAAACCAGGTACATGCCACAACGCACAGTCAAACCTAGTCCACGCCACGAAGCCCCGCCTCAAACCTAGTCCACGCCACGAAGCCCCACCCAGACGTTGGGTTCTGTGGCTCTGCAGATATAATGCTATTGACTGTGTGGATGACTGTCACTCAAAGTGCTTATGGGCGGAGCCAGGCCAACACAGCCTGAAATCCAGGTGTCACATGTACTTTACATGTTCTGGAAATTTCCATATAAAGCTTTTTCCTTGATTTTACCTCATGAAGTCCCAAAGGGACACCAGTGGAACATCCTGGTGGGGTCATGTGACAGATCATGTGATGTTGTGCTCCCATAAACCACCTTTCCACAATGATGACTGATGGTGGTGACTAAATGACAGAAGTAGCTAGCATTCAAAAACTAGATTCTTGTTGCTAAAAGGTAAGATTTGCCCATTTAAGAATTATAATGCTTACATAACATGGCCTTTATGATATATAACCTGTTGTGAACACATTTCTTGAATAAAATGATAAAGAAAACAATTGATAAAAAAAGCTAGTTTTAGCTGAACGTTACCTTGGCTAAAGTTGGGACTATTCACAATCCAGCTGCAGACCTGCAAGCAAAGTACATCAAGTTGGCAAAGGAGTATTCCAAGGTAAATCACTTATTCACCAGTAACGTTACATTGTTTATTTCCATCTAGCTCGCGTTAGCTAGTGGCTAACCTATAGCTCACGCTAACGTGGCTAACTGATCGACCTCTCACACACAATTAATGACAATGCAGACAGCCATACCGGTGACAATGTTTAGCTTTTAGTGCCAAATGATAAGAGTCTGAGGCGGAGTCTCAAAAGAGAATGTTGAATATTTATTTTGCATTAAAAATCACAACAGAGCCTCTGCTAGGAGCTAACCTAAACAGAGCCGACTGGACAGGAAGTGCGCAACAATGTGTAACGTCCGTGCAGAACCAATGTACCAACAACCATTCCGTGGGTGAACTCATCGAGCTTAGTTGTCAATTAATGATACTAATACTAATCTATACAATCACCTGTTGTTGAATAAATACCATTACTTTCTAGTTATTACTAAAAAACAGTATATATAAAACAGTAGCTGTAAAAAAGAAAAGAAAAAAAGTTTTATAATTTATATAATATAATATTTTTTTTTTGTATGTATGCACTGGTATCAGATCAGTATAACCAGACCTAGACCACGTCTAACTCTAACCCCTAACCAGACCTAGACCACCTCTAACTTTAACCCCTAAGTTAGGGTTGTGACTTAGAGGTGGTCTAGGTCCGGATAGGGGTTAAGAGTTGGTCTAGCCCTTTACATCCATCTATCTAAATAATAATAATAAATTATAATGAATGCTTAACTACCCCTAAGTTACCCTAACCAGACCTAGACCACCTCTAACTCTAACCACTAACCAGACCTCTTCCATGTGGCACCTTAATACTGACCTCAGAATGTGATTTTATATAATGTTTTTATGCAAGCAGATTGCAATCAGTGTGTACTACTACTAGTACTACTGTGTGTTCTGTTTACTTAGTTTACAGTATCCTGTTATAGAATAAACCGCTGCCAGACACAGCAGAGAGAGAGAGAGGACAGACACAGCAGAGAGAGGACAGACATGGCAGAGAGAAACGAAAGACACAGCAAACAGAAGACAGAGTTCAGTGTCGTCTCTCTGGTCAGAAACAACGTCACCACATCCGTAATGCTCTCTTTGATGCATACATTGGACCATGTCTACACCAACATATACTGTAGGAGCAACAATACATTGGACCATGTCTACACCAACATATACTGTAGGAGCAACAATACATTGGACCATGTCTACACCAACATATACTGTAGGAGCAACAATACATTGGACCATGTCTACACCAACATATACTGTAGGAGCAACAATACATTGGACCATGTCTACACCAACATATACTGTAGGAGCAACAATACATTGGACCATGTCTACACCAACATATATACTTCCTGTGTATCACTTGTGCCGCCGACTCAGATTCCCCTAGGTTAAAAAATATATATACGCAATTTAAATCAGAAAATGTTCCATGTTGACTATTTCTGACTTCTGACAAGTTTTTTTCCATTAACTAAAAATAGACAATGTCGTCCGTTTTCGTCAACTAAATCTAGACTAAAACAAAAAAGACAAAATTGAGACTAAAACTGACTAAGACTAAAATGCTCAGACATTTAGTTGACTAAAACTGACTAAACGAAAAATAAATGAAGATGACTAAATATGATAAACGAAAAAGGAGCACTTGACACATGACTAAGACTAAAACTAAAATGAAAATAGCTGCCAAAATTAACACTGCTGGCAGCTGAATTTTGAACATACTGGAGCCTGTCCAGGGTTTTGTTTGGGACCCCGGACAGGACCCCGTTGCAGTAGTCCAGGCGGGAGATTACAAAGGCATGGATGAGGGTCTCAGCTGTGGAGTCTGAAAGTGATGGTCGGAGTCTGGATATGTTTCTGAGGTGGAAGAAGGCGGATTTGGTGACGGAACTGACATGGGCTTGGTAGGAAAGGGTGGAGTCCAGGATAACGCCCATGTAGTACCATGTAGTACCATGTAGTGCCCTGTAGTACCATGTAGTACCCTGTAATGCCATGTAGTACCATGTAGTGCCATGTAGTACCCTGTAGTGCCATGTAGTACCCTGTAGTACCCTGTAGTACCATGTAGTGCACTACATGGGAATTAGGAATAAGTTTAATGATTAACGCCCAATGTGACATATATGTAACATTTCAGATCTTTGCCATTAGGGGGCGCTATTTTGAAAATAAATTCAGAAATGTGTTCTTTGTAGTCTATTTAGTCAGTCTTATGCCCCTCATAATTGTCCTTGAAGTAGAAATGGGTGTGGGTTCCAATGGGCTAGACACTCGCATGTATACTTTTGATAAAAAGGTCCATTTAATTGATTTAAAAAATACATAAAATGCAACAATCATGTACATAAAGATGAATAAAACACAATTATATACATATACAGGTTAAAAGGAAGGGCCATGAGGGCGCCCTGCTAAGCTGTATTTTGAGAGAAGGATTGATTGATTGATTGATTGAAAACTTTATTAACAGATTGCAGAATGGGTACAGTACAGCTCAATACACACAATTGTTAAGGGGATGCAGACCAGAGAAAGACTTTCATCTTGTTTACATCAGGGTCCCCCATTTTCAATTCATCAGGACATATATGACATACAGATAGACAGTACTGCTACATCTATACATTTATGACATACCAGATTTGCAAATACAGTACTGTTTGTGATACAAAAAGAGTCCAGAAAAGGGAGTATATACATTTGATGTAAAAACTGTACATTGGAGGAGGTTGGGTGGGGTTGAGTGGGGGGGAAACACTGTACACCTGTACAAGCAAAACTGTACATTGGGATATTAACAATCATACTAGGTAATTTACATTGGAGGGGGGGGGGACATTGTACAAACAAGCAAAACTGTACATTGGAATATTGACAACCATACTAGGTAAATTACTGTACATTGGAGGGGGTTGGGTTAGGACATTTACAGGGGCCAGTTTCGAATTGCAGTCTCCCGTAGGTGTTCCTTGAGAGTGTTTTTGAAAGTGGGTAGTGATTCACATTCCTTTACAGCTTTGGGTAGGGCGTTCCACATTGATGTGGCATAATTGCGAAACGTGTTCAGTCCCTTGTTTGAGCCGAATCTGGGTTTAACATGATTTGTGGAGCTCCCTCTGGTGTTGTGATCGTGGTATTCACTGACCTTTGGGAAGTATTTTGACATGTACATGGGTACCTTGGTCGTGTAGTGTATCTTGTAGACCAGGCCCATTGCATGTTGCTGTACTCTGTCGTCTACTCTAAGCCATCCTAGGTTGTTAAAGTGGGCAGGGGTGAGGTGGGTTCTAGGAGTAAGGTCAAGCAGTAGTCTGACCAGTTTGTTTTGAGATGTTTGTAATTTTGTTTTTAGCGCCTTTGAGGTGCTTTGGTACCATGAGGTGCAAGCATAGTCGTACAGTAGTACCCTTGAATGAGTGCTCCTGCCAGAGTCTTCAGGGTATTCTTGTTTACCAGAGAGGAGATCCGGTACAAGAAACGAGTTCGTTGATTGACTTTTTTTATTACATTGGATGCCATTTTGTCACAGGAGAGATTAGCCTCTAGGATGGAACCCAGGTACGTAGGTAATTTCATCTTTCCTTGTGACAATATTGTCACCCACTGTAACTGAGAAGCCGTCGGTCTTGCTGAGTTTGTTATTTGAACCGAAGAGAATGGACTCTGTTTTGCCCATGTGTAATGATAGTTTATCAGCGAGCCATATGCAGATTCTGCCTAGTTCCGAGCTGAGCGTTTTTTCAACCTGTAACTTGTTCTTGTCAGAGACCAGCAGGGCTGAGCCGTCCGCAAACAGGAACAAGTTGCAGTCACAAGCTGACGACATGTCATTTGCATAAATTAGGAACAGTAGTGGTCCTAGTAAGCTTCCTTGTGGAACACCACAGCTCACTGTGAGGGGGGGGGGGATAGGGTACCGTTTACCTCCACCATCTGTTCCCTCCCCTCAAGGTAGGATTGCATCCAGCTCACTGATAGACTATCAAAACCAATTGCTTTTAGCTTGTCAATCAGAATGGAGTGATTGACAGTGTCTAAGGCCTTTTGTAGGTCCAGCATGACCATGCCGCAGTATTTGCCCGCGTCCACCTCTTGTTTGATGTGGTCGTTCAAATAGAGAAGGCATGTGTCAGTGGAGTGGGATGTTCTGAAGCCAGATTGGAATTCGTAGATTCGATTTTTTTCCGCTAGGTACTTTTCGACCTGTTCGTAGACAATTTTTTCCATGACTTTCGAGATGGAGGTAAGAATATAAACAGGGCGGTAGTTGCCTGGGTCTAATTTGCTGCCCTTTTTGTGCAGAGGGGTCACCCTCGCAATTTTGAAGTCCTTGGGGACGTGTCCCTGTTTTATGGAGAGGTTTATTATGTGTGTGATGACTGGGGTGATGGCGACTGCTGAGTCTCTGAGGAATTTGGAGGGGATGTTGTCATGGCCAGTGGCCTTGTTAGGTTGGAGGGCGCTCAGTTTTTTGAGTACCTCATCTGTTGTTACCATTTCCAGCTTGAAGTCGTCCTTGCTGACCCCTAGGTTTTTGTAGTAAGCTACTATGTGTTCTACCCCATAAAGCCCTGAGTGGGAGGGTAGTTTGTTTACCAGTGTTGTGGCTATGTTTGTGAAGAAAATGTTTAAGTAATTGGCTACATCCAGCTTGTCTGTGATGAGCGTGTTGTCCGTTTTTATGTTTATGTTTGAGAATCTGGTTTTAAGTTTTTTACTGCAGCCTAGTTGATTATTGAGTAATTTCCAAAGTTCACGTGGTTTGTTTTTGTTTTCCTCAGTCTTGTCGTTGATGAAATTCTTTTTTGCAGTTTTGATCATGGAGTTTACGTCGTTTCTTAGTCTGTTTCTTTCTAGTTTGAGTTCAGTCACGTGGGCTTGGAGTTCACTGCTTGTGCTTTTGGTAAGCTTTGACTGACTTTTACGAAACTCGGAGCATTTTTTTGTCTCTGGTTTTCATAGCGGCCAGTATTTCGGAGTGCATCCACGGCTCAGCGCGATTTTTTACCCTGGTGGTTCTTAGGGGGGCCATGTCGTTTAGTATTGTTGAAAATTTGGTTTTGAAACCAAGCCATGTTTCTTCAACCAGTGTACCATTGAGTTCATCTGACCAGTCCAGACTCTCCAGTTCTACGTTAAAGGCCTCGCTAGAGTAGGTTTTGAGGTCTCTAGATGTGACTGTTTTGTGGCAGCCAGCCTTTTGTTTTAGCTTTTTGCGGGTACAGAATATCATATAATGATCACTTAACCTGCATGCTATAACCCCTTTATTGGAGATCTTGGACTTGTCGGAGGTCAGAATGAGGTCAATGGTAGTCTGAGTTGATTCACATACATGTGTGGGTTGGGTGATTAGCTGGCTGAGGCCATGCAGATCACAAAACCTACTGAATGACTTGAAGACGGGTGCATCTTTTCGTTGCATATCCGTGCTCCAGTCTCCAATAATAATTTTGTCTACATCCTCAACTCCAGCGAAACACCCGCCAAGTGTATCATAAAAGCCACTATGATCTGGTGGTCTGTAGATTGAGCCAACCAGTAGGGATTTCGCCCTTTCGAATAGGATTTCCACCCATACAGTTTCAATTGAGTCATGATTCAGGTCATTTCTGTTGATAAATTTGGTGTCTTTGTGTATGTACATACAGACGCCACCTCCATGTTTGTTCCTATCATTCCTGATTATTGAGTAGTTCTCTATCTCTATCTCTGGATCTTTTACAGAATCGTCAAGCTTAGTTTCTGAGAAGCACAGTATGTTTGCCTTACCATTTATGAATAATTGTTTGATTTCATCCAATTTGTTTTTTAGGCTGTTTGTTAAGGTGGAATATGTTCAGTCCATTAGAGTTGGTTATTTCGTTGATGTTGTCCGGTTCGAAGTATTGTTCATTTGTGATCTGTTCCTCTGTGTGGGCTTTGTTGTCGTGGGTGGGAAGGGGGGAGGGGGGGGGGGTCGGGTCCCGCGCTGTGCTGTTACAACAAAGGACTCGTTCCAGAGTCCTTTGTTCATGGTTTTTTACGCTGTTAGCTCTGCTGGCTAGCCGGCTATCAGGCGTCGAGATGTTTGAGTATGGCGTCGAGTTGGTCGTCATGGTTGCGACCCTCGGATCACCTCCTCTCGTCTCTGCCTCACGT
Source organism: Notolepis coatsorum (assembly GCF_963971535.1). Classification (NCBI taxonomy): domain Eukaryota; kingdom Metazoa; phylum Chordata; class Actinopteri; order Aulopiformes; family Paralepididae; genus Notolepis; species Notolepis coatsorum. The sequence goes on from NC_140176.1 coordinate 118,197,400, forward strand.
GTGCTCGTCTGCTTGTTGAGTTGTTGATGTTGGTCGCGATGGTAACCTCCATCACTGCTTGCGCTGCCAGACCAAGTCTTCTAGCCTGAGTTCTGGTCAAAACCGGGCCTGGGTTTAATTGAATGTCTCCCGAAAGTAGCAGAACCAGGATGATCATGGTCCTTCGGTCCAATCTGCCAGTCGGGGGTACGTTTTTACGTACCGGGCTCGCTGTTAGTAACGTGTGTATAGCCGCGGTTCCAACGCCGAGATGTTTATTTTCTGAGCCATTGAGAAGGTAGAAGTCACTGTGGGTCTCGTTTAATCCGTTTTCTCTTCTCTCCACTTCTGCTTGCTTTTGATTCATTGATGAATTGAGGTATGAGTCCGTAATCCATATTAGCAGTAGGAGAAAATTTGCACAAAACCTTGTTGTTTTGGTTCCTTGGCGAGAGCTCTCAGTAATGCGACTGTTTATGACTGCACCGGTTCAGATTTGGCTAACTGGCTAACGTCAATCCAGGAGGGGTGGGACGTTCCTCGGTCTCCTTCAGCTGGGGTAGAGGGGCAAACACAAGTTCAGTCACTGCTGCTCCATATCCTGTCAGTGGTTTTCAAACTTGGGCACCCAGTAGGAGGCCACGAGGGTCCAACGATGAGGGCAAAAAGTTACATTTTCCATTTTCTTTGGTCAGTTAATGATAATGATTATTATTATTTTTTTTAATATTTTTTTTTTATTATTTTTTAAACAAACACATAAACATAAACATGACAACATAAAATTAGATATACAAGCATTAATTAACAGTGCACATCCAATGAAATTACCATTTAAATAAATGTAATATACAAGGTAATACTTGCTATCTAATACCCTATACACATATGCTCTCACTCGCTCCCCCCCCCCCCCCCCCCGGGCCCCCCCCTTGGATAATCCATCCAATTATTTACAATTTTTTATGTTGATTTAGAATTCGAATGTCAACATTATGAACGAAGCTTCGAACTATTCGGTGTTTTGATAATGTCAATTATCTCACTTTTACTAGGTGACTTTTACTGTGACTAACTGAAATATGCCAAAAAAAAGGAAAATGGACATAGGGACGTTTTTTTATCAAAGGGCAGCAGAGACGAGTGATACAGGGCTTAGTGATTATAACAGTGCAGTTCAGCATTCAGTAACCCATACTTTTTGTGAATATGTTTTTGATACTACATTCTGTTGAACACACACCTCAAAACCGTACCTAAGGAAAATTGGCTCAATTGCAAGAAAAGTAATAGACAGCTATGATATTACATTCTGCATAATTCGTATGCAAAATATTGTGGTTACCTGCTTTAGTCTGTTGACACATTTCTATACTAAAAATGCTTGTGTAGTCCTGTGTCATACCTAAATGTCATATAACTGAATTGTATAGAAACAACTCACCAAAAGTGACTATTGCACAACTGATTTGACAAAAAAATTCCAACAAGGGGGGGGAACCACCCCTCCACCCCCCCCCCCCTCCTCGCCATACCTTGCCTTTTACTGAAATGACGCCACTGCAGGTAATCAGAGTTAGCCAAAACAAGGGCATGACTTATTATACACAAAGTGGCACTGAGCCTTTTAAAGGGCGAACAGGCAGGAAAAAAGTAAATGGGAATCTTCTGGAACACGGGCAAACGGTACACAGGAATCTTCTTCTTCCCGACCAGAATGCTGCCGACGGGCAACGCAGCAACCAGGGGGTCCAAGGAGAATGGGGTGAGAACACGGGCATCCTCCCGTGGAATAGAGAGCGATGAAGCGGTCTCACCCCAGGAACGAGGTCCATGTAGAGGGAGTAGGGAAGTAGCCGGCACGACATCTGGAGTGGGAACATTGGGATCCTCCCGTGGAATAGAGAGCGAAGACGGTGTCCTACTCCAGGAAACGGCGATAGGTGGTGATGAACAGAGGTGGCACGACGTCTCACGCCGGAGACGCGGCAGTAGATGGTGGTAACAAGGACGACCCGACAAGGAGTGGAGGGGAGTCTGCAATACTTGTACTCTCATCTGAGCTGATTGCAAACTCCTCTCAGGTGCATGAAGCAGAAAAACAGCATGCCCCCTCGTTGGGCTGCATGCAGAATTCCTCCAGCCCTCACAGATTTTAAGTGTTAGTGATAGAAATATAGAAATCTCAGGGCATAGTCAGAAAAAGGTGCTTATTGAAGAGGATTTGGCGCAACCTAACTGAGTGTAGACTTTTGAGAGAAGAGACCCACGGCTTCCGGATAACAAAAAAAAAATATTCACAAACCTGAACGTTATTGCCATAAAATTGCAGTTAGTCTAACTTTCTGTGAACGTCTAGCAAAAATCGGCGTTGCAATCTGATGAAAAATGGCGGATACATTTACATTATAAAAAAGTAACTACTTAAAGTATAGGTAGGTAGGTATTTATTTAAACAAAACATATACAGATCATTACATGACATATTTGCTTTTGTCAAGGAGAGGAACGAAAAAGCCAATGACTTATTTACATCATTGTCCCTGGAAGTCAAGGATGCTTGATACAGACGCATACAACTCATTACAGAAAATCATTCACAATTATTACATTTGAATAGCAATAATGGCACGACCCTTAATTAATAGAAACATGTGCATTTGGTGAACTCAACATACAGGTACTGACCATAACAATAATACATTCTTTTCTAGAACTCAGTGGCTTTACTAAGAGGTAGTGAGACAAACGGCAGACAAATATAACAAACACACAAGGATGGATGGATGGGGTTAAGAGAAGACTGGAGAAGAGACGGGTCATGAGGCAGGTTTGAACAATAGAGACTGCAGGTCTCTAACATCTCGCCTAATATAATGGAAACACCCAAGTAAATGTAGAACTATATAATACAAATACATAATGGAAAGTATATTGAAAGCAAAAGTATAGAGTACTGTATATTGAATGAATAAATCAGTATAATTGTGTAAAGTATATGGAAATAGTAAATATATAGTGTAGGTGTATATATCCGACGGTCTTTGAGTTTCGCACACCATTGAAGCAGAGTAGGTCATTAACGGGAGTCTGAACGCGCACGACAGGACCACAGTGTAACGTTTAGTATTTAATAAATAAAATAAAAACATAACATGTTAAATCGCTGTTCGCACGGTCAAAAAACTATAACACTACCCACTACTCTGGGTTCATTCACAAAACTGCCGCTGCCTGTTACCCAGCTGACGCTAAGTAGTCACATGACATTCCTAACATTCTGACATTCCTCACATGACATTCCTAAGCCCTAAATTGGCTCCTACATTACCGGCCCCTAATTGGTTAGGCAGGAGGGCTAAGCAATTATTAAACAAATTATAAAGTCCATGAACCGGCACACTTTGAGCCTCCTGAGGACTATTTTCATTCAGTCATCCTCACGTGTTGCTTCCTCTAGCAAGCACAGTTTGTTTACTGGCCTTTCCAGTACGTTAGTCTTGGTTTTTATTTTTACCCTTCGTACCATCCCGCTCGAGTCCGGTAGCGTTTCGACTACTCTTCCCAGGAGCCAGGAGTTGCGTGGGGAAGTGCTGTTCACATGGAGTACAACATCTCCTGTTGCGAAGTTTCGCCTTGATGTTGACCATTTCTGGCGCTCTTGGAGGAGTGGGAGGTACTCTCGAGTCCATCTAGTCCAGAATAAGTCAGACAAGTACTGGACTTGTCTCCATCTTTTTCTTGTGTACATGTCGTCTTTGTTGAAGATGCCAGGCGGCATGATAGGTTGGGACTTCAACAGCAATAAGTGGTTAGGTGTCAGAGGCTCCAGGTAATTTGCATTGTCTGAGATGGTTGTGAGCGGTCTTCCATTGATGATGCTCTCGACCTCGCACATTATTGTCTGGATAGAGTCGTCATTGACAGCTTGCTCTTTCATGATGGAGCTGAGAATCCTCCTGACTGTTCGAATCTGTCGTTCCCAAACCCCGCCTTGGTGGGAGGCTGCTGGGCTGTTGAATATCCACTTGATCCCTTTTGGTTGTAAAGCTCTTTCAATCTTGTCATTGTCCAGTTGTTGGATTGCTTCTCTCAATTCTCTTTCAGCGGCCACAACATTTTTGCCATTATCGGACCGCATGATGGTGACTTGTCCTCTTCGGCATACAAAGCGTCGAATCGCATTTACACAAGAGTCTGTGTCAAGGCTGTCTGCGACCTCAATGTGTACAGCTCTCAGGGTAAGGCATGTGAACAACACACCGTATCTCTTGACTGTACTCCGGCCCGCTTTACACCGAAGGGCCCAAAGAAGTCCACCCCAACGTTCGTAAATGGTGGTTTATCGGGCAGGAGGCGATCTTCTGGTAGGTTCGCCATCTTCTGCTCCCCGACCTTTCCAGTGATTCTGCGGCATGTGACACACTTGTTGAGTAGCTTTCTGATTGCAGAGTTGGCTTGTGGAATCCAATACTTGCATCTTAGTTGCGCCAAGACGTAGCTGCGTCCGGCATGTCCTGTCCTTTGGTCTGTCAGGATCAGCGTGGCAACTCTGCTGTGCTTTGATATGATTGCTGGCCGTTTGGCGGTCTCTGGCATGGCTGACTTCTTAAGTCTTCCGCCGACCCTCAAAATGTTCTCTTGAAGCACAGGGTCTAGTCTGAACAACTGACTGTTGCGACTAACTTGCTTTTCCTTCCGTAGTGCTTTGAGTTCTTCGTTGAACTGTTGTCTCTGGCTGGACTAGATTATTTCTGACTCTGCGGCCACCAGGTCATCCAAGGTAAGTGGTTTCTTTTCCATTGCCTATATTTCTCCATGTGATGCTTTAGCTTGGACTTTTGCTTTTCAAGGTCCTTTTCTGTTTGGGTGATTCTTCGTGATGACTCTTTTCTTTCCTCTTTCAGTTGTTGCAGAGTCCTCCTTAGTTTTAGAATCCATGCCACCGCTCTTTTTAGCTTCTGCCATTCCGAGTAGTACTCGACCAGCTTGCACACTGGTTCCATGTCGTCATTTTTATTATTATTTTTTTTTACAAAAAAATCTTATTTAAAAACACAAAACAAACTTAAACAAACCCTCTCCATCCATTCATCCAATGGAGCATGCGCAGCATGCAGGCAATGTCTCGTCATAGTCGAGGGCCAGGGCCCTGGGTGGCAGGTGTGGGGCCCTTCGCTGGGCTGTGGCCTGCCCAGGGACAGGGACTGGGGGGAGAGATGCTGGGGCTTGGAGGGCTGCCTGGCTGGAACCTGTCTGAGAGACTGTGTCGCAAGAGTCAGGCTCCTCCTCCTCCTCCTCCTCCTGGCTCTCTCCCGTCTGTCCTCTGACCGGCTGGCCCAGGAAGGAGCCCTCGGTGGGGCAGGAGCCCACGGCCAGGGGGGAGTCGAAGGGGGAGAGGGAGAGGGGGGAGGTGGAGGAGGAGGGGATGGCGGTGGAGAGAGGCTCCAGACCTCCATTGGCCTGGAGCTGGGGGCTCCTCTGGGTCTGGGTCCACGGTCCACTCCTCTCCGTTCCTTCCTGGCCCAGGAAGGAGCCCTTGGTGGGGCAGGAGCCCACGGCCAGGGGGGAAGGGGAGAAGGAGGGGAGGGCGGTGGAGAGAGGCTCCAGACCTCCATTGGCCTGGCGCTGGGGGCTCCTCTGGGTCTGGGTCCACGGTCCACTCCTCTCCGTTCCTTCCTGGCCCAGGAAGGAGCCCTTGGTGGGGCAGGAGCCCACGGCCAGGGGGGAAGGGGAGGAGGAGGGGAGGGCGGTGGAGAGAGGCTCCAGACCTCCATTGCCGACACCGCTGCCATTGGGCCTAGTTGAGTTCGGCGTGGAGTGGCCCGAAATCCACCAGGCGGCGGTATTCAGGCATTGCAATTGCCAGCTGGGAGGGAGGCTTGATGATGGATTGTGAATGCCCTCCGGTGTCCTGTACAGTGTCCGCCCCCTCGGGAAGTCCCGAGTCCGTCTCAGTTGTGGTGTGTGTATTGAGCCCATTCTGCAATCAGTATGCATAGTGAAATGCAAAGTGAACAGAGCAGTCCAGCTAAGGTAACATTGCATGGAGAATGTTCTCCAGACTATGAAAACGTACACGGACCCACAAGCAATAAAATACACATTGTAGAGGTTTTAACAGTCAAAAGTCAAGTAAATACTCTTACCCGTTCCATGTCATCTTTGACTTTGATTGTGTTGACTGTGTTGACCATCGCCGTGTTCTTGACCTCTGGGTCGTCTTGAAGGCTTTCCTTCCTTTGCACGGGTTGTTCCGGCCAGTCACACTATTTGTTCAGCAGGAAACTTGGCCCGTTGATCCACGTCCTTGATTGTGCCAAGTTCTTGGCCTTCAGGCCTCTGCTGGACTGATCCGCTGGGTTTTCTGGTGTTTTTACATACTTCCATTGGGAAGGCTTGGTGGCTTCTCAGATCAGGTTGATTCTGTTTGCCACAAAGGTTTTGAAGCGAGCAGTATCATTGTCTATGTATCTGAGCACTGTGGTGCTATCAGTCCAGAAGGTAGATGGTTGTAGCGGAACTTGAAGTTCTTGACGCAGCATCTTGTCTACCTTCACGGCAACGACTGCCGCTGTCAGTTCTAGTCTGGGGATTGTGACTTGTTTGAGTGAGGCTACTCTTGACTTTCCCATCACGAGGGAACAATGTTTCTTGCCTTGCTTGTTCTCCAGTAACAGGTAAGTTGCAGTGCCGTAGGCATACTCTGAGGCATCTGAAAAGTGGTGCAACTGCGCTGTAGCAGTGCGTCCAAAGTCAGCAGGTTTCAAGCACCTGTTCACTTGGAAGTTGGAGAGGTGAGTAACGTCTTTTATCCATCCTTTCCAATCCTCTGCATGCTTTTCACAGATGTCTTCATCCCATCCACGTAGCTCCTTACACATATCTTTCAGCAGGAGTTTAGCAGGCAGGATGATCGGCGCCAGTAAGCCGAGGGGGTCGTAGATGGAGTTGACAACGGACAAGATTCCCCTTCTCGTCATCGGCTTGTCTGGCAGCTTGATGCTGTAGGTGAAAGTATCGGTTTCTGTATCCCACTGTATGCCGAGCGCTCTCTCGACAGGTAGAACTTCACAACTAAGATCCAAGTTCTTCATCTCTTTAGCTCTGTGTTCTTCTGGGATGGACATGAGCACTTTTCTGTTATGGCTCGTCCATTTCGTCAAGGTGAATCCTCCGCTGGCACACAAGGTGCGAAGATCCTTAGCCAAGGTCACTGCGTCCTTTTCCGATGCCACGCTCTTCAAGCAGTCGTCTACGTAGAAATTGTTTAGGACTGTTTGAACGGCTTCTGGGGGCGCAGTGGCTTTGTGATATTCTGCGGTTCTCTTCAACGCATACGATGCAATGCTTGGTGATGACGTGGCACCAAAGAGGTTCACTGTCATCCTGAATTCTTCCATGGGCTCGTTACAGTTGCCGTTGGGCCACCAAAAGAAGCGTTGGAGGTCTGCGTCATGTTCAGGTACCTTCACCTGATAAAACATTGACTCGATGTCGGCCATCATCGCTACTGGCTCCTCACGGAATCTTAAGAGGACGCCAACTAGCGTGTTAGTCATGTCTGGTCCTTGTAGTAGCCTACTGTTCAGAGACTGTTCTTGAAAAGGATCCAAAAAAGCATATGTCACTACGTGCTTGTCACTCTTTGGCTTGATTTTCACCGGTATTATTGACAGCACATTCATTTTCTCCGGCCCCAGTGAGGCAGGTGGCCTCTTGCGTGAAGGGAACTTGAGGGCCTGATACTTCTCGAGCACCATTGATCCTTTCCTGGGAGGTGGAATTTTCTTCTTTGCCTTTGTGTAGGATGTCTGGATGTTTTAGTGCACATTCCTTACACTCCGTTCTTTTCTTGCAGAACTTGCTGAGATGGCCCATGGCCAAGCACCCGAAGCACAAGCCTTTTGACTTTAAAAACTCGTTCCTTGTGTGGTTGACTCTTGACTTTACTACAAGTGTCTAGGGCGTGAGCTTGCTGACAGTACATGCATGGCTTCTCAAAGGCACTTCCTTTTTTGTTTTGTTTTTCCGTGGTGACGGTTGTTGCGAAGCTCCCACGTTTCTCTTTCCTAGCTGGGGGCCTTTCCCTCTCACTCCTTCCAACTGTGGTTGGACGGCTGTCTGGTAGGTCACCGAAGAGGGGATCCGTTGCCATTTTGGCTTGACGCTCTATGTAGGTCACCAGGTCATTCAATTTTGCTCTTTTGTCTCTTCTCTCTTTGATGTTGTAGGCTTCAGTGCGCCAACGCTCTAACATTAAATAATGTCCCCCTCCTCATTCAATAAAACAGATTTTAAATTATTATTACGGTCTGGCCGGCGTTCTTGTGCGTCAAAAGGTCTGCACCTGACGACCACTTGGATGTGTTTCCACTTCTCCTCTCGTTTCACGCTGTTCGAAGCCATGTTTGCAGAAGAACACTAGTATTGAAGATATAATGTTATTTGCAATGTTGCTGGAGCCACCTCATCCACAACAGCGTACCCCGGTCAGAGAGCGGACACAAGAGTCGAGGGAACAGTCCTTTTGTATTTTTATTTAGGATTCTGTTGTTGAGAGTGATCTCTCAAACTGGTGGTGTTTCAGAGTGGTTTTCTGTAACACATAAACAGAAACAAGAAATGATAATACATAATACATAATTAGCAATACATAATTAGCAGAGGTAAAGGTCATATGCATCATGCACTATCCACTGCCTGCATTAGGCCGCTAGGTGACCCATATGCACGACCACGGCTAGTTGCCACCCCGTGTCATGCCCGGCCCATGCGGCCAACCGAGCCAGCGCCAGTGCTGACATGCCAATGGAAATACCATATAGCATAGCCAGCTGGCTAGCACTAGCTCAATTAGCAGCACGGACCAAACACAACACAAAGCAGCAAACCCCAAGCCATAATCATACACATGAATCACAGCGCCCCAACAACACACAATGCAGGCTACATATGACATTTACCTAGCATAAACCACAGGCATTACATTTTGGAAGCTGGTGATTACTTACTTCCTCAAGGACGCACTCTCAGTCTGCAAATGGAAACACAGGTGCCGGCAATTCACCACCTGTATTTAATTACCAGGCTGTCTGGAGAGATGCCTGACTAGGAATAAGAATACCCCCTGGGCTGTCCAATGTAATGCCTGAATAGAAATAATAATACACAGTATGGAAAATAGTGGGGAATTTACAACAACTAGCCAACACACTGCAAGTCGGAGGACGATTCAATTTCCTCTCTCGTTGATATGTCGACGAATATCTTGCTTGAGTTGCTTCTTCTTAGCGCGTTCAGACTCCCGTTAATGACCTACTCTGCTTCAATGGTGTGCGAAACTCAAAGACTGTCGGATATATACACCTACATTTGTCAAAAAACTATAACGCTACCCACTACTCTGGGTTCAAGCTGCCGCTGCCTGTTACCCAGCTGACGCTAAGTAGTCACATGACATTTCTAACATTCTGACATTCCTCACATGACATTCCTAAGCCCTAAATTGGCTCCTACATATAGAAACAAATGATAGAATACAGTATATTGGAAGAGTAAATAATGAACATGAAGACTGAGGCAAAGGATTTAGAGCCTGACCGATACTGGATTTCTGGGGCCAATGTCAATACTGACATTGAGAGTAAAAATAATACAAGGGTCATGAATGTGCACCGCAAATTTGACAAGATTAGAATGAAAGCTATCTGAGTTATGGCGTTCACGCGAAAGATCTGCCATGGTGGTCAGGGTAAATCCATAATATAATTACAGGTCCCAATTAGGGCTGGGACATTACAGCGTTAATTTCGATGAATTAACTACAGAATATTTCTGGTGACTTACATTGTGGTGTTGCGATATTTAGATTGAGGCTCCAGACTGTCGTCCTGGCTGATAGTGGGCTGTTTGACCCGAGCCTGAGTCCTGGAGACGCGCCTCACTCTTCCTTCACCACCACAGACAGTGTTCTGCTCCCGCAGATTACGGTCAGCAAAAGCCCAATCTGATTTGCCGACTTCCCTTATCTACCTTGTTCTGACACTGAAGAAAGATCATCTGCCGTTTCTTCAGCCTCCATATTAACATCGTCACCAAGCTCCATGTTCAGGGTCCGTCGAGGCCTCTTGCGGCTCAGTCCCTTCACGGCAAAAGCTGGTCTCCGCCACTCCAGATTCGGGGATCTGAACCCGACTCCCTTTCGAACGGCCGGGGGCCATCGCCCCTTCCTTCCGAACGGCGTTCGCCCATCTCTTAGGACCGACTGACCCATGTTCAACTGCTGTTCACATGGAACCCTTCTCCACTTCGGCCTTCAAAGTTCTCGTTTGAATATTTTCTACTACCACCAAGATCTGCACCCGCTACGTGAGACAGAGATATTAAGTAAAACAACATTCTTTCCAGTTTGACATGACTCTTTAAGTTGTTCAATGTGTTGGATATTCTATGATCATAAAACATACGTAGTGTAGTATAATCCTAACAATAATCTAAGGTCATTGTACAGTACAAGGAGGTCGCTAACTGGAGGAGGAAAAAGGATCATAAGTGATAGAATTTTGGTCTCCTCATCTGACTCCCAATATAGCCAGCAAGGAATAAATGTGCAGTCCAGACAACAGAGTTCGAATTCAACTCATGGATTTATTTGTCTCGGCGGCCACGAGTGAATAAAAAGGTTGCTTTTCACATACAAGGATTATCAGAATACATTAATCATGTCTGTTTTGTACACAGGATCAACAAGGTTTGCATCTCAAAACCCCAACATGTAGGTACATACAACAGTCATTGTTAACATAAATGTAATTAGAGAAAATACTGTAAGCATTACACATGAGTAAATCTGGTTTACAGATCAGGGATCTGTACATTACTCTAATCTAAACAACAATTGGTGTTTCCCATGATTTACTCACGTAAAATGCAATCAGCTCACAGTAGTCTCTGGATGGGTGGCGGTGGAGCCGCAGACCTGTGGGAGGGGTCTGGGCTCCTGAACTAACACTATGTTCGCTCTTATATACTATAACTTCCCACCAATCATAACATTCTAGTAGTACATTTTGGTCCAATCAGGTGGTCTTCTGTGGGGGCCGTCCCCAATCGATCTCCTGGGTGGGTGTCGGCCTTCAGTAAACCGAGGGGTCTGCTTTTGACCCCCCCCCCCCCCTTCTTTTGTTGCTCAGGTCTTTTCTCAGTCCAGGGGGTCTGTGGCTTTCTTCCACAGAGACATCTCCTAGTTAAACATTTTACTCAAATATCTCTAGTGGATTATGAATTACACTCCTTCCAGTATTATCACAGTTTCCCACTTGGCTTATATTTTGATACTAAACAGTTGATTAATAGATAACTTGTTTGAGAATTAGTTTCCATGACTAATCATCCTGTGAATACATTCTACTCTTCACAAGTCTGGGCTGGGCTGGTCTGCCCTCTACACCCAGTGGGGGCACTATATTAACATACAGTACTCCACCAGGATTCTTAATTCTATATAGATGTTTTTATTGGGTTCCTTATCCAATCAAAGCCAATCAAGTATCATGCTTTTTCATTTATCTTTGAACCATGTCTTTATTGATTAATGATCTTTTAGTCCTGAATTATACTTATCAGAGCCAGCTATCCTGTCTCTGCTGTCAGTGCTGATATCTGCTATCATTTGGGTGTGACTTTTCAGTTTCTGCTCAACAAGTCTAAGCTGGTCTGCCCTGTGTTCAACCCAGCTGTCTCTGCTACAATCTGCTCACAGTGAGGTGCGACCTCTAGTCTTTGTTCTGGTGCTGATTACATTAACATCTTCATTGTCTCGTTATCCTGAGAATTTTCAGTCAACAGAGGTTCCCACACTAAGCATAGTGAAATTGTGAAGTATTTCTCTAGAGACTCTCACAGAATGTGAATAAACAGTTTAGCATAGTGTTTTTTCTAATTATAGACACATATCAATTATGAAATTCAAAGTCAATATCACCACAGTAGCACATAAAAAGTATAGACTTTAAATTGAATTTAAAGAAAATAACAAGAAAACTTTAAAATGGGAAATCGGGGGAAATGATGAGGAAGTCTGTTAACCTTTTCATTCTGTCTCTCGCTCTCTCCAAACGTGTAAGTCAAGGTTAATAATGTTAGCTTCACACAGATAGGTTTGTAGGTTGCTGGTTTAAAAGCTTGATGGACTGCTTATCTTTGATATCATATCTCACCACTGTTCATATCATATCTCACCATAAAAATATGTCAACAAATTCCAGTTGACCTGCTAATGATAAGGCAGTGATACACAGGGCAACTTTCCTTTTTTATCAAGTCTGATCAAATATATATATATAAATGCAGTCCATTATGATGGGCAAGTATCCAATAGGTTGCCTCAATGTGGTTGCTTTAATTACACAGGACAGTCTTCTTGTGAAACATTGAAATATACTTTTTGATGCTGTGGTTCACTTATATAATTTTCCTGGTGTATCACCACCCATAGACTACAAAAGACATTTCGACAAGGTTATTCAAATTCAAATTTGAAGAAAATCCACTAAATTGATTGAAATCAATGTTTTTTTTTACCCCAACCCTATATCACATGATCAATGTCTACCTTGCGTCTCGTCAGTCAGTCCAGCATGATGTTGTCAGTGTCCTGGTGGACCTTTTGTATTGCAAGAAAGTCAAGAATTTAGACATTGATAATTAGATTTTTGGTAACATTACTTTAGGAGGCACAAATAATGATGAAGTATCTATGAACTAATGAACCATATGAAGCTCACCAGGAAAGGGACAAAATATTGCTCCAAAATCGAGCAACATTTTGACAGGGGACATTTTCAGGGGGCCCCTTGACCCCTCTTCTCAAGATATCTCAATGTAAATTGGCTCTATGGAACCACAAGTGTCTCCCCTTTACAAAGATCACTATCATGCAATGTATGCTAGTCCCATGTCAGTTGGGGTCAAAAAGGTGTTATTTACCATTTAAAACAAAAGTTAAATGATGTGCGTGTATATATGTATAATATACTGTAATTGCATAAATTAGGTCTGGCTGGAAAACGGAGACTTGTGGATCCAAAGAGTCCACTCTGTGGTCATACAATTTATTTATTGATTTATTTTTTAAACTTGACCTCACAGTATGACCCCGTTGTGACCTCTAGGATCATCACAGCCTTGTGACCCACTTTACACCCAGAGACTAGAGACCTACAGTAGGCCATTCAGATGATGTAGGGTTTGTAAGGCTGAGACCATTATGCCATTTGGAAGAAACGATAAATCGGGACAAAATTATCGATAAATATTGATTTTTGTATTATTATTTTGCATGTGTAAAAAAAGAAAAAAAGAAAATATTTTTGAAATTGTTTGTCACATGCTCTCACTGTAGTTTGAGATGGTGTAGTGGCCCATGACACACACACAAACTAACGTTAAATAATTTTCAAAAAAAAAAAAAAAAAAAAATATGTTTACACTTGCCAAAAAATAGATAAGTGACCAGTCACTTATCGATTTCACGCAGTTATCGATAAATCGATAAGTGGTCTCTGCCTTAACACTTTGAGTGCCATGCTGGGTTTTCCTTTTTACCCCCTTGATGCCACGGTCCACTTCAATGTTAACGTTAATATCGCCTAATCTATGTTTTAAATTATGGCTATGTGTCTAATCTGCCAGTCGCTTATCAAAGACTACTTTTCCAGTCAGTGCTGTCAAGGCAGATTGGTTTTTTATCGCTTCATTTCCGTTTCAGAGCATTTAGAAAAGCACCCGTTTTGAGATAAAAAACAGTTCATTCCAGACCATTCTATGATAATCGTCTTTTACTGGAATATTCCAGAACGCTGATATTCGTCGGCCTATTTATGAATCGTTTTCAAATAAACGCTAGATGATCAATATTATACGTGCACGCAAGCACATTCGGGCCGCGCACGGATAACGCCGTGTTCATTTCCTCTTGGGACTTTTACAGTGAAACCGAAAGAGCCCATTTCACAAAACAGCCTATATCTTCATCAAAATTAGTCTGATTATCCTAACACTGATAACATAGATTCCTTACCTGACATCAGATGGTATCCAACTGGTATATTCCAATTCCTGATCACCATTCGAAAAAATCGATAAGTGTATGGATCCAACGTGATACAGTAGTACACATGATTCCGCGGGGCTGAGAGGCTCCAGAATGAACTGTGGTAACCCCGGCTGGATCAGTGGACTGGAAAATGTGGAGTACCGGATTTTTTTCCCCATCCATTTTCATTGAGTCCATTCCAAAATCCCTTATGTCATCTGGGAGACGATAGGGGGCGCTTTTTTCCACATATGATCGCCGGCGGCGCTCGGGTATACTCGGGTAGGCTCGCGTGATGCAATATGATTTCAGATCGCTAAAAAAAAAATAATAATAATTCTGAGAAATCTCGTGAGTGGCTTTCAACATAACTATCGGAAACCCGAGATATCTTGTGTGTGGCAGTCAAAGTGTTAAGGGTTTGTCAAAGTACATTGACAATAAGTGGAATTTTCTGAGCCATTTTCAGAGAGGAGCACTCGCCATCCCATCCCATGTGTTTGAACCGTTAGTTAGTCAAGGTCCTGAGCTGTAACTGAAATATCTGCTGTCTGGTGTTCCTTTAGTAATTATTATTGTGCCTCCTAAAGTCAAGTGTTTTACATGCTGGTCTGGGTTAGGCCAGTAGCCTTTTCAATAACGACAAAACGTGATTATCCCCTCATCCTTCCTTTTACCGCCGAAAACAACCTCTACCCTGAATGGTGCTGATCCGGAGGCCACCGGCCATCAACCAATCAGACGGTCTAATGAAGTAGAGCAATTGTGGCACTACAAGAAACATCATGGGGGCGGGGCTACCAAAATCAATAGCTTTCTTCCTCTTAGGGTCATGAATGTGCGCAGCGAATTCCATGGAAATCTGGCCTTTTCCATATTGCACATGCCATATATTGCACATGGCTCTTGGTATTTTTGTTATTGGGTAAATCCAGATTGTGTTTAAGTAGATTGTTTATGCCTGGCATCAGTTAGATATCCAATAGACACCCTGTTTATGCCTGGCATCAGCTAGATACCCAATAGACACCCTGTTTATGCCTGGCATCAGCTAGATACCCAATAGACACCCTGTTTATGCCTGGCATCAGCTAGATACCCAATAGACACCCTGTTTATGCCTGGCATCAGCTAGATATCCAATAGACACCCTGTTTATGCATCATGCATGGCATCAGCTAGATATCCAAGAGGACAACGGGACGGGTCAAGTGCAGACATTTCAATTCATGTGTGTGTGTGTGTGTTCCTGTGTGACGCCCATTCTTCAAAAACACCATGTTTGGTATAGAGGATATATTTCAATTACCTACTGCATCTTGAACAATGCATTCATAACCTTATCTTCATCACTTCGAGCAGTTGCTCTAGATGAACACATTTTGCATTGTCATAGCTAGAAACATATACTCAGCTTCACAGGCTGATAGTATCCCTGTAGGCTCTGAGCCCTTAAACCTTTGTTGTCTTTCCTGAAAAAACGCTGTCCGTCTGCAGCACCTCTGGGATAACGAAAAACATATTTTTGACACAGTTCAATGATTCTCTGTGGGATCAACAAAAACAAAAATACTATGACATTCTTACTCACTACAGAACATAGGTCAGGGCGAGTACAGGTTGTCCAACAGAATGAAGTTACCCACAGTTTATCTATACCTTTTCAGTTATCTCAGGACCTTTTCCCACATATCTCTTCTGGGATATTTTTACACAGTTGACAGACTGTTCGAAGTCCATACCTATAAAATGGTTTAACCTGCCTAGGTCTTTCTTTTGTGGTCTGGAGCGATGATCAAATCCTCCACTTCTGTATTTTAAACATAGATCACCTCTGTACTTTAACATTGTAAACCACCCACCTTTGTACTTAAACATGGGATTAAACATATGATCCATTTCAGCATTTTAAACCTGGTAACTCATCCACCTCTGTACTTAGACATGGGACCAAACATATGGCTCAATTCTTCAGCATTCAATCAATTTTCTATGAACCATACTTTGTGTTTACCGTGGTCTTCAATACCTTCCTGGATTGAACACCCCCATCTCCCTCCCACTGTATGCATGCCCTCTTCGGGGGACATTGTGGCCTCTTTAAAGGTCGGGTTTACCCCACTGACTACCCTGTAGTAGTGCTCAACGGGGATCGGTGTATTGTCCTCCTCGTCACTCCCTTCCCTGGCATAGCCTGTCAGACGTTCTGGGGGTCTGTGTTCCCTTGTGGAATACCTCCCACTGCTTGAGGCGCTTGACGACACCCTCAGGTGCTTCTCGTCATCGCCCTCTGGGGGTTGCTGACTGTCTGCGCAATTGTACTGAGTACACTGGGGTGTTGTGTTTCAATTTCTACATCTATTTCTACACACCTTGTTCTGGAGTCCAGCTCTGGCTCCTCTGTCTGTGTCTCGTCCTCACAGGTTGCCTTCGTGACAAACTTGACTAGCATGTGTTTCAGCACTATCCCTTTACCGGGATGATAAACTAGGAGAGCAGGACTTCCTCTGTCGTGTCCTATGGAAAATCCTTTTACATCCTTGGACTTGGGTTTTCCCTTGTCCGGCAGGTACACATAACACACTGATCCAAATCGGTGCATTCTGGCTAGATTACACTTCTTTCCTGTCAGCACTGTATACAGAGTGGTGCCGAGTACTTATTAAAGCACCCGTTTCTGGTGTAAGCGGCTTCTTGTACCGCATAATGCCACAGGCTCTTTGGTAAGTTACTATCTGCTAGCTTACATCTAGCCATTTCAGAAAGGGTGTGCCATTCCCTCTCTGCCACCCCGCTCTGATGCGTGGGCTATGGACATGACGTCTCGTGTCTTATCTTATACCTTCCCAACAGTGATTGGAACTCTGTTTGTGAACTCTGTTTTCGTGGTCGGACCTCAAACATCTTACTGTACCATAAGGAGCTACGTCTGCCAGGAATTTTTCCGTGGCCTGGAGTGTGTCACTCTTTTCTTTGATAAAGTAAACAAACACTGCCCCTGTACACACGTCTGTAAAATACTGTACATATCCAAAACCTCCTATGGACTTGTTGCTTACTGGGCCGACTAGGTCCATGTCAACTAGTGCAAGTGGTACCCCTACTCTGTCTATGGGATTTCTGTATCTCGGTTGGGTAAACTTCCCCGTTTTACTCATTGCACAATTTGTCAGGTCTACGCTTCTCCCCCTCAATGTGCATACCCTCTGACACTACTTGCAGTTTCAGTAAATCCTCGTAATTTCAATGACCCATAATCTCGTGCCATGTCTGAATATCGTGACTGGCCGTCCCGCTATACACATCATCATTATCGTTACACTGGTCGTAGTCATTACACTCCGTTTTCAGATAAAATACTCTCTGGTACATCTTTATGTCAAACCGGGTACCGTCAGGTTCTACAAGAAAATGTTTACCTTTATCGAAGGATACCTTGGCGCTGCTTGCAGTAGCAGCTATTACAGAGAATAGTTCTTGTGGGAACGATGGTACATATAGAGCGTTATTTAGCGTCACCGTACGCCGGCGCCCCCTGCTGTCCGTGAGGCATACCTGTGCGTCTCCCCTCTCTTGTGCCAATCCGTAGATGCGTCTACCGTCTGCCAGCTCCATGCAGTGCCTCTCCGAGTGGAAAGTGTCATCAAAGTTCTTGAACCGACTCCTGTCGTTGATGACATGGGACGACGCGCCAGTGTCCACGATCAGTCTCCTTCTCTGGGCCCGCTGCATCTGGGCCGGTCCGGCGATGCCCGCCGATTATCATAGAATGGGTTGTTTATTCCGCGAAAACGAGTGATTTTCAAAATGCTATCAAACGGAAATTAAGCGATAAAAAAACAATCTGCTTTGACAATGTTGACTGAAAAATGAGTCTTTGATAAGCGACGGGCAGATTAGACACATAGCCATAATTTAAAACATAGATTAGGCGATATTAACATTGGAGTGGATTTGGGCATTCAAGGGGGTAAAAAGGAAAACACGGACTGGCTCTCAAAGTGTTAAAGAAAACAGCATCATGGAGGAATTTTTTATACTACAGTGAAGCACTTGGGCTGTAATTCTTGTGACTGGGGTGGGCTGTAAGGGGTCATCCCTATGTTCCCCAGGTCCTATGTTCCCCGATTGATTGAACATTTTATTTATTTTTATTATTTTATTAATTATTAATGTCCGCCTTGTTTCAAACTGGTTAAGCTTAGGCCCTCTTTCGAAGTTGGTTAAGGTTAGAGTTGGGAATCAGAGCTGGTGGTCTGACTATCTATCGCTACCGGGGAACATAGGACCCGGGGAACATAGACATGCTCCCGGCCAGGGACGTGCACAGGACTTTAGAAAGGCAGGTGCCCGAAATCAGAAAAGGGCATTAATAATTAAATGCAATGCGAGCGCGCACAGCGCCCGAGCCCGATTTTTGGGGTTAATACAAGTCTATGGTTTCACCGATAGATGTCACCAAAACTACATAGTGTCCCTTTAATAACACAATATGCGCTCCAGACCAACAGCAGAGAGAGAGAGAGAGAGAGAGAGAGAGAGAGAGAGAGAGAGAGAACCGTGGAGATGATCAAGTTCACCAGTCCATATTGTCCCCCCATTGGGATGAACTTGTGAGTCTGTTCCTAGTTTATCTGCCACACGTTAGCACTCGATAACGTAGCTAACACTAGTTAGCTGTCCCTGCCTTTAGCTAAGCCGACATGGCTAGCCTGACTGAACTTTCTAACACGCAACAACTTTCATCTTCAGTCCATCTGCCGAACGTCCTCTTCGTCTTGGCATAACCAAATCACTATACTTGGTATTGATAAGCTTACGGCACGCTGCGTTATTTCTTCTGCTCCGATGCTGCACAGCGCTCCCGTGGATAGCGCAGAATAGTCAGACCCCGTACCTGTAAGTTATGTAACCCCTCCCCTCGTTGAAACCAATAGTATATCTGCAGAGCTCCAATAGTGTATCTGCAGAGACGCAGAGCTCCAATAGTATATCTGCAGAGCCCGGAACAAGTCAGACACATTCTACAAACGTGTCTAATGTGAAATATGTAAGCAAAACTAGATTTTAGGTCTGTGATGGAAAGTGATTGTTAACAATCTATATTTTTTCCCCCCCGCAAGGCCCCCCTCCGGAGGCCCTGTGCGACCGCACTGCTCGCACACCCTTGAGGCGGCCCTGTGCACAAATGTCTTATTCTCATCCTATTCTTATTGTATTATTGCACAATCGTTGCGGGCAAGACCCCCCCGCATTTCACTGTATACTTGTATGCCGTGACAAATAAAACTCTTGACTTGACTATAATAGCATCATGTCATCTCAAGCAGATTGTGCTTAGTTTGTTTAAAAAAAAAACATTTACATGTTACAAGTCAGTTTCCTCTTTCAATAAACAGATGTAGGCATTCTGCAAAACTGCACTTTCATGAAGCCATTGTGAAGTCCTCCAGGTTCCACAATCTGTTCCAAAATGCAACATGTACATCTTTGGCGGTATTGCCATATTATTATGATTTAACGTCAAGTCTTGAGCATGCACACACACCGCACACATGCACACACACCGTGGGGCCGGAGAGGCGGCACAGAGTATATAGCAGGGTCTTGAGCGTGCGGTGGGGGTCGGACCCGAACTGGCGCAGCCTCTCTTTGGGGAAGACCCTCATAAAGTTGTGCAGGTCCAGCAGGATTTTGTCCAGGTTCAAGCTACCTATGGTCTCTGGGAGGAACTTAATCTTCCTCCATAGACACTGAAAAAAAAGAAATATATATAAATAAATGTTCAAAGCCCCTTCGGACTGGAACAATCTTCCGGTGAACATTCAATCCATATCTTCATTTTATCTCTTTGAAAATGCTCTTTGTTCTAATTTTATGGTCAAGTGTACATGCTTCCGTGGTGGGGCTCCTGCGCTGGTGAGGGCACGTGGGGCACAGCCGTCCTTTACGCGGGTGTTACGGGTTAGCTAGTTGGTTCTACTCCTATTTTTAGGCAGGGGGGGCCGATTGGGTGATTTGGGGCGCTTGTTGGGCGGGTTGATTGCTCCTCTTCTCCTGCCAGTCCTGGAGCTCTATCTATTACATCCTGTATTCTACTCACCCTTTGAATGTTTTGTTGGGCCTTTCTCGCGGCGGCTGCCTGGCGGTGTCATCGCGAGGTAAGCATATTTGTTTGCCCTGCGGTGGCACCGTCATGTGACTGCCGTGGAGTGGGCCTATTATGATGGAGATTGAGACATATCCTCTTATCTTCTTATAATGAGACATATTCTCTTACAATGTATTCTCTTACAATGTGTACTTGTTCTGTTGTGTTTTTGTATGTGTCCTTTATTTATTTAATTTTTGTTGTTGTTGTTGTGTGCCATGTGTTCTGATTCTGAATTACATTGCACAAAATGTGGGACCCTCTCGAAAACGAGATACTGTATCTGAATGTGGTTATCCCAATAAAATGATTTCAATATATAAATTATAAGCACAAGACTCGCCATGTAAACATTTATTTAACCCTTGGCAGTGAAAGAAGATAAGAGGATATGTCTCTTTTTTTTTAACTCTTTTTAAACTGTAGTGTGGTAGTGAAATGGTTAACATTCTATAGTGTGGTAGTGTGGTTTTTGACCATATGAATGTGGGGTATTTTCACATGCATTGCAACTGCCTCTGTGTTCAGTTTAAGTTTGGTTCCTACCAGGTTTTGGTTCCTACCTAAAGGCTGCTAGTGTAGCGATTTAATGGTACATAATTCACCCACGGACTATTGTTAGGAACATTCTGGCACGTGTGTGATGATGTCATAGTAGTACATGCTATAACAGTCTAGAACATTAGCCCTGCCACAACATTCTGGAACGTTCGTGATGATGTCATAGCTGAACATTCTAGAACCTCGCACATCCTTATATAAGTGGAAGTTTCGGCCACGGACAGTCTTTTCGTGTAGAGTTCCTAACAAGAGGAAGAAGAAGATGCTAAAGTCCATAATTTCCTCTCTTATTGCATGCAGCCAATAAGGTACGTTTTGTGTCGTAAATGTTGCTATGTGTAGGCCCATGCCATGTAGCTAAGGTGCTAACTAAAGGCTTGCTAAGCATCAATGATTGAAGGACTTAATGTGCTTGTAGATTAAGTTAATTTGGTTAACAACATTGCAAAGACATGTGACACTAAGAGACAAGTAGAGATAATATGGATGCATGTTATTGTTTGAGCTGTGATTTATTGTATTTCATGTATGTGTTTCACAGTTCTCACGGTTCGGATTGAAATAAATCCAATCAGTAATATCAAAGATTACCCTCTGCGGACATGCAACGATCACAGAGAGGCGATACAGAGGGATAGATTCTATGCAGTTTGGTTTTAGAGTAATGTAGTCTGTGAATGACCTTAAACTTTATAAGTTGGACTCTGGCATTAATAGAACATTTATGTATCCTGCTAAGTCCCTCCTCCCACATCTCATCAGAGATTTCATACTAAGCTCTGTGGACCATACATCTTTAATGTGGTCGGAGGAAGCCATAGATTGGACCGAGAAATATGAAACAAAATCAGAGATCAGGTGTTTTGAAGCTGGTGATCGGCTCATGAGATTATAAAAATGGTAATCAGCAGGACATGTCTCAAAGTCTGGGATATTACTGTGGACATAATTTCTAACCTGCAGGTAACGGAAGAAGTGTGAGCTTGTAAGATTAAACTTAGACTTAAGTTCGTTAAATGAGGCAAAGTGACGATCAACATATAGATCTTTGATAGTGGCCAGTCCCTTTCCCTTCCATAGTGAAAAAACAATATCAGATCGTTGCATGTCCGCAGAGGGTAATCTTTCACATATGTTTTGGTTTTGTGCCAAGCTATTTAAGTACTGGGTAGACATTTTTGACTGGTACACCAAGGCGTATAAAAGAGAGATTGCCCCAGACTGCCTTCTAGCTCTACTCGGCTGTTCAGCTAACACTGTGGAATTACCTTACAATGAGCAGGAGGCCCTGATGTTTGGTATGGCTGTGGCCAAAATAATTATCCTTAAGGAATGGAAAGACACGTCGTCTCCAAGTTTTAAAAGATGGCTCACTGAGATGGTCTACTCTCTGCAGCTGGAAAGCATCCGTCACAGTAGGTCTGAGACCTCGAACAAATTTGAAATGATATGGGGTCCCTTTTTGGAATGCTTAGCTAGAACATAAGTGCTTCTCAATGTCCTCCTGTGTATTTTCTGTACTATACTAGTGTTGTCACGATACTGGAATTTCAAACTTCTATACGATACCTTGAAAAGTATCGATATTCAATACCATTTTCGATACCACAGGGAAAAAGGTTCAATCTTAAAAAAAAAAAAATTTTTAAATAAATTTTGCTTTTGTTGCTGGTTGATTCTCCTCAGCTTCTCTCTGGTACTATAAGAGAATATAAATATAACACTTTTAAAACCCTTTGTTTATCTTTAGATCACACATTTAAAAATAACTGTTCGTCTCGCTTCAATAGTTTTTGTTGCAGAGCATGGTATTTTCTCAAGTGGACAGATGTAAACACTGTGATCTGTGTTGCATGTGCCTGACGGGCTGGGCTGTTTGTGTTGCAGCCATATTCCGACTTAACTGAATGCACGTGTGTGTGGACTGCTGTACTATTGCAGGTATTGAGATGAACAGTGCAACTTCCTTATACAAAAAAAATTAAATTAAATCTGGAAATGAGTATTGAAACAGTTTTAAATATTCAGAATCGATATGTATCGATTTTTTGATATTTTTGACAACACTACTATGTATATATGTATATGTGTGTGTGTATATATATATATGTGTGTGTATGTGTATATATGTAATGTGTGTATATATGTCAGAGAATTGGCCCCTTGCGTCCTTAGTGTATAGCATATGACATGGTGTATGTTTGTTCATTGATGTGACAGTGTCTGGCATCATACTGTTTGTGTTATTTTTATTTATTTGTTATTTTCTTTGTGTTTGTGATTTGTCTTGATGTGTGTTTGTGAAACTATAAAAGCTGAAAAATAAAATATTATAAGTAATATCAAGAACGTGTTGCTGTCATCATTGCAAGTAGAGGGAGTTACATGCATTCTTCGAAGGTTGTATTTGTAGATGGAAAATAAGTTTGGGGTCAAATCAGAATACAAGTGTTTTACTTCAGTGTTCGCAAACATGAGCAACATAAACAAACCTTTTAAAACTACAAGAAGAAAAGCCATGCTCATCTGTAGCTCAAACAAACTCCTTGTTTACATTCATTAATGTTATTTTTGTGATGGGGCTGCTACCCATTTGTTTAGTCAACATTAGTTTGACCTTTTAAAATCAGAAAGGTCTGTATTGCCAAGTAGTTTACACATACAAGCCATTTGATTTGGTAGTTTTTGGTGTGACATTAACGGACAGACAATAAAATAAAAAGGTGGAATAAAATATAACTAAATTAAGATGGAAGCAATAGGATATAATTATGAAATAAATAGGCCAGGGCTGTACAACTAAAATAAAAAAGGTGGAATAAAATGTGATAAACTAAATTAAATAGAAGCACAATAGAATATAGTATAATTATGGCTGGAACACAGACTGCTCTGAGCACAGCTTCATATGCCAGCATGTTAAGCCTCAAACCTTTCACACACTAGATGGTTAACCCTCTGTAGTGTGGTAGTGAAAGGGTTAACCGTCTGTAGTGTGGCAGTGAAATGGTTAACCACTTGGTAGTGTGGTAGTGAAAGGGTTAAAAACATTCTCCTGGTTTCCCCAGAGGTCGGTTTTACCTTCATGACAAGGTCAGAGAACTTGGTGGATCCGGAAAAGGACATGACGGACTCTTGATGTAACACCAGTAGAGCAGTGAGAAGGAAAAGGAAAATGTATATAGCACTTTACAATTTTGTTCCTCACATTTGACCCATTCACTCACATCGACGGCAGAAGCAACCATGCAAGTGCCACTGCCAATCTGCTCATCGGGTAGTTAGGGGTTAAGGGTCTTGCTCAAGGACACTTCCGACAAGTTGCCTGGGAATCGAACCGGGAACCTCCGGATTACCAGACGACTGCTCTACCTCCCGAGCCACAATGACTTTGTTTGAATGCTACATTAGAAACAGAGCGGTGGACTAGTTGGTTCACACCTGAGTAGGTTGGTCTGCTCCGCCTTCTGGAAGAGGCGTCCCAGCAGCTTGTTGACCGAGCGGACGATCTGCTGTCCGTCCTGCAGCAGCTCCACCCTGGAGTCCAGCAGCACCATCAGCAAGCCCGCCACCAGGTCCTTCAGCCCCCCACAAGAGGCCTTGAGCGCCAGCCGCTCTATCCCCAGCATCTAGGAAGAGAGGGAGACGGTTAGCTACCAACCAGACCACAGCTTTATCATTTTATTCCATTTGCGGCAGACCAGAGACGGAGACATTCCAAACAGGTTACACACACGTACAACAAACAATGTTTTGATCACTGTAGGTATATATTAAGGGTGTAAAGGTACACGTATCGGCAGTCGCGGACTGGGACCATAATTCCTACCGGGAATTTGACTCAGGCAGGCCAGGCCCATACCCCATACCCCCCCCCCCCCCCCCCCCCCCCCGCGTTTTGTATCTTGCTGCGTTGTATCACGTAGTTGCACTGTAGAGGCTGTAGTAAATGTGACCTTCAGATCAGCACCATGGACAGCGACGCTGTCACAAAACGGACCATACAAGTTGTATACACTACACCAAAAGTGTAGAATAACTACTTTCCAAATAATGGATTGTCCAAATGTCGGGTTATAATACGAAAGTGTCCTTTATAGAAGTTTCTCTACTTCACTGGCGCTCTCTGTGATCTACTGTTGTCGATTCATTATAGTATCACTCACCCTCGCGCTGCTGCCATCAGTTCAACATAATACAGTTCCTTATACATTCCTTATACATTCCTTATAGTTCCTTATACATCTCAGCGGCTTCAATATCGGCATCCAAATCATCCATCAGACTTATAGCTGTTCTATTTCACGGTCAGGTTCCAACAAACTGTCTTCTTTAACTCCCAGTACATCCAATAAAGTGATCAAGTGATCAACATCCGGAGTTTCCACGTCAATTTCAATGTCCATCTGATTCAAAACTCGTCTAGTAACACGGAAGAGCCCTTCGGAGCTAAACCAATCAGAGTGTCTTCGCAAACTGCGGCCTGAACTTATACATGCGCAAATAGAAACATGTATACCGACCTGGCCAGCTTCGGAGTTCAGTGGCCTGACTGCGGGCACAAACAAACACATTTTAAAATAAAAAAAAAGCATTTGCCAGTCTACCAGGGCAGCCAGGCCGTGCCAGTCTGCCAGGCCACCGGGAAAACTCCCGGTGCTCCCGATGGTCAGTCCACTAGTGCGTATCTGTACCGAACCATGTCAGTACTGGACGGCTGTGTACCGAACGAATACGAAAACGGTATGTTAACCACTAACGGCCGCCCACCGGGGGCTGTTTTTTTTCACAATCTAATAGAATTCTTTTTAATTTATTTATTTAACAAGTCGATTATTAATTTCAATATAGAATATTCGTTGACAGCCCTACAAGTACAATTAGTTACGGCACACTACATCATCCCTCAGTGGAACATGGAAAGCCAAACTTTCCCCCACTGCACCGAACCATGACTTCAAAACTGAGGTACGTACCGAACCGTGGTTTTTGTGTACCGTTACACCCCTAGTGTGTGTATATATATATATATATATATATATATATATATATATATATATATATATTAAGGCTGTCAAAGTCAACGCGATATTAACGCGTTAACTCCCGATTCTATTAATGCCACTAATTTTTTTAACTCAAGATTAACTAAACAATTTTTTTTTTTTTTTTTTTACTAGACTCCACTCAGGTGTATTATTGATGCTCTCATTGATACTGTGTGTGTGTGTGTGTGTGTGTGTGTGTGTGTGTGTGTGTGTGTGTGTGTGTGTGTGTGTGTGTGTGTGTGTGTGTGTGTGTGTGTGTGTGTGTGTGAGATATAGAGAGAGAGAGAGGGGGGTGAGAGAGATGAGGAAGGGGCAAGAGAGAGAGATCTGGGAGAGTGTGTGTGTGAGGGAGAGAGGGGGTGTGTGATTAATCAGCCCTTGTGTGTGTGAATGTAACAAGTTCCTAACGTTTTCTTTCCCCTATTATTTCATGCACACTTTATTCATTGTTTTAAATTATTATTTTCTTTTAAGTTATTTTGTGCATCACTCTGTTTTGAATTTGATGCAAATTTGCAATGCATGAGGGTCATCCTTTTGTGTTAAATGGCTGCATAAAGCAAGCATTTGTTGACTCGCATGTTGATAAGAGTATTAAAACATGGAACTTGAAAAAGATCTGTTTAAGGTAAAAAAAAATAAAAAAAATAAAAATGCGATTAATCGCGAGTTAACTATGGACAATCATGCGATTAATCGAGTTAAATATTTTAATCGTTTGACAGCACTAATATATATATATATCTATATATATAGATGATTGGGGCAATAAGACAAGTGATCTTTAGGAGCATTGCAGACGGGTCAATTTAAACTCTCCTCTATATTCACTCACCAGTTTTTAACCCTTTCACCACACTATATAATAATAATAATAATAATAATAATAATAATAATAATAATAATAATAATAATAATAATAATAATAATAATAATAATAATAATAATAATAATAATAATAATAATAATAATAATAATAATAATAATAATAATAATAATAAAAAAAAAAAAAATAATAATAATAATAATAATAATAATAATAATAATAATAATAATAATAATAATAATAATAATAATAATAATAATAATAATAAGAATAAAAAAAAAAAAAAAAAAAAATTAAAAAAAAAAAAAAATAATAATAATAATAATAATAATAATAATAATAATAATAATAATAATAATAATAATAATAATACATTTATTTTATATAGCGCCTTACATAAGTTATCTCAAAGCACTTTACAAAAAAGGTTAATGTCACAACCTGCACTAAGAGCAAAGGGCGGGGGGGGGGTTGGGGGGGCTACTTTCAGAAGCAATGGTACTCAACATGCTATTCTATACTGTTAGGAGACGGTGAAGTGGATTTTGAGACTGTCTGCATGCCTGCCTACATGTTAGTGTTGTCACAATACTGGAATTTCGAACTTCGATACGATACCTTGAAAAGTATCGATATTCGATACCATTTTCGATACCACAGGGAAAAAGGTTCAATCTTAAAATGTAAAAAAGAAAAGAAAAAAGAAAAATATATTTTTTTTTAAATAAATTTTGCTTTTGTTGCTGGTTGATTCTCCTCAGCTTCTCTCTGGTACTATAAGAGAATATAAATATAACACTTTTAAAACCCTTTGTTTATCTTTAGATCACACATATAAAAATAACTAAATGATATAATCTTAGAAATTAAGTAAAGTTAATAGTACTGCGTGTTAAGCATAACAGATTGATTGATTGCAAATTGTATTAACAGATTGCAGAATGGGTACAATACAGTACAGCTCAATACACACAATTGTTAAGGGGATGCAGACCAGAGAAAGACTTTTGTCTTGTTTACATCAGGGTTTTCAATTCATCATAACATATGACATTTTGTTTTTATTCTTTTTTTTATCAAATTTAATTTGTTACCTTTTTTCAACTGCACAGTAAAACTTTGTCAACATGTTTTATCTAATAAAATAAAGTTCAGTCTGTTCATCTCACTCCAATCATTTTTATTGCAGAACATGGTATTTTCTCAAGCAGACAGATGTAAACACTGTAATCTGTGTTGCATGTACCTGACAAACTGAACTGTTTGTATTACAGTCATATTCCAACTTAACTGAATGCACATGTGTGCGTGGACTACTGTACTATTACAGGTATTGAAATTAACAATGCTACTTCCTTATACAAAAAAATAACCTTATGAATAATTAAATATCGATATTGCGGGAAATGAGTATTGAAACCGTTTTAATTATTCAGAATCGAAATGTATTGAAATTCAGAAATGTATCGAAAAATCGATATTTTTGACAACACTAATACATGTTGCTGATGTTACATTGTCCCCGTCTTGCCTTGTTGTCCCAGAATTTTTTCCTGTATTGTATTCTCCCATCCTATTCTGTATTTTCCCCACTTTGCCAATAGCAAATTGTGTATTTAATAGCCGTAACCACTTTTAACTATGCCAATATATTAAAATACGGTTCTAATTATGCTCTTAAAATGCTCTATTAAAATAGAATAGATCTTTATTGTCATTGTTGGTACAACGAAATTTTGTTAGGAACATCACCACTGGCATACAAACATAAAATATAGCATGTGCAAAATAATAATGTCATTAATAATAGAAATATAATAATAAAGTATCAATGTCCCAATGTCCTCAATAATAATAACATACCATCATTGTCCCAAGTGCATTTAGTGCTAGTGCAAATAAATAAATATTTCAGTGATAGTCCAGTGAGTTAATGGAAGGAGGGGGGGGCGTTGACTTGCAATGGATGAAATAGTGTATAGTGCAGCAATGCAAGTCCGGTTCACAGTTATTGTTGTAATGTAGAAGTGGGAGTTATGTCACCGGGGGTTGGGGACGGGGCGGTGGGAGGCGGGGGGGGGGGGGGTGTTGATCGTTGAGCAGCCTGACAGCCTGTGGATAGAGGCTGTTGGTCAGTCTGCTAGTTCCGGACTGGATGGATCTATACCTTCGACCAGAGGGCAGCAGTTGAAAAAGATGGTGTGCTGGGTGGTACTGGTCCTGTAAGATGTTATTTACACGACGTAGGCAGCGGGAGGTGAAGACTGTGGAGATATCTGGGAGGCTAGCTCCAGTGATCCTCCTTGCAGCCTTGACCACTCTGTGGAGGGCCTCCTTCTCTGCCCTGGTGCAGCTGGAAAACCACACCAGTAGTCCGTACGTGAGTACACTCTCTACTGCGCAGTGGTAGAAGTTGGCCATCAGTCCCTGTGGGAGTTTAGCCCATTTAAGCTTCCTAAGATAGAAGAGGCGCTGCTGTGCTTTCCCCACAGCAGAGGCAATGCTGATCCCCCAGGACAGGTCATCAGACATCGTCACGCCCAGAAACTTAAATTTTGAAACCCTCTCCACCTCCTCATTTCCGATGAGGAGTGGAGAGTGGCTGTGGTCACCAGTCCTGCGGAAATCGATGATCATCTCCTTGGTCTTCGTGGGGTTGAGAGCAAGGTTATGACCATCGCACCACTCCACTAGTCGCTCAACCTCCCTCCTTTATGAGGTCTCATCATTTCCTCTGATGAGGCCAAGTACTGTTGTGTTGTCTGCATTTTAACTATGAGGTTAGATGGAGAGGAGGAACAACAGTCGTGTGTGAAAAGTGTGTAGAGAAGTGGGCTGAGTACACACCCCTGAGGGGCCCCGGTGCTAATGGGCAGGGTGGGGGATGTGTGCTTGCCAATCCTGACATGTTGTGTGCGATTTGTAAGAAAGTCCAAGATCCAATTGCATAGTGTGGTGTTCATTCCGAGTTTGTGTAGTTTACTGTGAAGCTTATTGGGTAGAATAGTGTTGAAGGCTGAACTAAAGTCAACAAAAAGGAGTCTACCATATGTGTGCCTGTGCTCTAGATGTTCCAGCAGAGTGTGCAGTACAATGGCAATAGCATCCTCTGTTGACCTGTTCTTCCGGTAGGCAAACTGGTTGTGGTCTAATGATGGCGGTATGGAGGCTTTTATGTGTTTCATGACCAGTCTCTCAAAGCATTTTGCAACGATGGGGGTGAGTGCCACAGGTCTGTAGTCGTTCAGGCCTGTGACTTTAGGTTTCTTTGGAACCGGGACTATTGTTGCTGCCTTAAGACATGCGGGAACCCAGGATGAGCCCAGAGACAGGTTGAAGATGGTGGTGAGAACTGGGGCTAGTTCAGCCGCACAGTCCTTGAGCACCCGTCCCAGGACTCCATCAGGCCCTGCCGCCTTCCTTGTGTTGATGTTTCGTAGACTGAGTCTAACCTCATGAGTGCTCAGGACTATTCTGTTTTTACCTGGGCCCTCATTTATCAACGTTGCGTACTCACAGATATGTGCTTAACCCGTGCGTACGATAATTTCTAAGCAAAGTGTTGTGAAGGGCCAGATTAAACTGAGAGTATACCTTTATTGTTTGATATACTTTGTATATTATTTATATATATACACGGAATATCCCTTTACCTGCGTTCAGACCAGAGTAATATTCGCTCTCCTATTGGACAGCGCCCCCAGGCGCCAGCGCGCAAGCCCCCAACGGCAAGTTCAAAGACAACTGCAGGCATGTCGGAACATGCCCGGAGTCAGCGTAGTGATACGAGACAAGGACTGAGGTTGGGACTAGATATTCACTTAAGTATAAAATACGGCGCAGGTGTGAACAGCAGCAGTTCGTCTAAGTAGCTGTTCATCAAGTTCGGTAAAACAGTGAAGTGAGCAACCTTGCGTCTAAACAGAGCATTGAGAACCGCGTGCGAATAGAATGGTAAAAGTGTCAGAGTTTAATGAAGTAACGTTGAGTTCGACTTAATCTAATGTGAAGTAAATAGTCGATCATTTATTGTATATCGTGCAGCCACAGTTCTTTCGTGTGTAGCATTACCCAGCGGTTCGTCGTGTCTTTAGCTAGTGTACTTAACCAGGCTGTGTGGCCTAAATACGTCGCCCACACCCGAGGAGTCCTAGGCGGAGAACCGTTGGACATGTACACAGGAGAATCGGCGTCGGCGATTGCAGAACCATTCCTGGTTGGATTATATTGATTTGGGACGTGACCACCGGAGAAGAGCATCGTTGATTTCCACTATCGTTTGGGATTCAACCTCGTGAGGATTACAACTCGGGCCTGCCTCGTGGACGGGGCTGGCTAGCTGTCATCAATGCTGTCGGGCATTTGGATTACAATTATTGCTTTTGCTGCTGATCAAGGGAGTTTACAAGGACCGACTCCTGTACCTGGACTCTCTTTATTCCTCCTTGAATCAGACGGAGTACCTGAACATTCCTCTACCCTCCAGGCCTTACACCCCGGAGGAAACCCATTGTCTCCAGTCGGTACCAGTGTTGCCCTATATAATTGCTACTATACAACAGGTGGCGTCAACTTAGACCCATCGTAGGATTCCTGCTATTCTTAGTGACTTATGCTCTTGACTGACTTTACGTATATTCTTCGCCATACAAGCGCGACCCTAATTCTCATTCTGTAACCTAACGTTGCCTAATAATAATAAATTACCCTCAAATACTATTTCTGTGTCAATGCCGTGTTCTTGTGGGTGTTCACCATCTATATTTGATGTACTGTCTGGCCAGTAATTAAAGTACATAACTAGCAGTGGTTTAATCTATCACAATCTTTAATACAGTCAGGGTTTTGTAACCCCTCAGTTACAATTGGTCCTTCGAGCCGGAGGGTATCAGTGTAATATTTAACATAATATTAATATTAACATGGCCAGCGGTGAACACTCCCCAAGCGGCTCCCCTAAGCTAGAACGCCCGCAGCGCAAACGTCAGCTACCTCCATATCTGGAGGAATTCGCTTTCGTTCTACCCCCTAGCTTATCTAAACAGACGTTAAATACGGATAAAGCGGATAGTCTAAGCATGTCCAATCCTATCGACTTGGCGACCCTGCCAGTAGAGACCCCAGTGGGTTCAAACGAAACTGACTCAGCTCACGGGGGGGACCAGGTGGGACATGACATGACTATACCTCCAGACAGCGTCACCGGGATAGACCCCGGAGCGCTCCAGGATAAAGAAAGCGCTCCAGGGATAGAACCCGACACACAACCAAGAGAAGAGAACCGCGCCCAGGAGATAGACCTCGGAGCGCGCCAGGAGAACAGATCTCCAACAAGCCCTGTCAGCACCCGATCACCTCTGTCAGTGTCATCCCCCAGCGAGGCGGACCAGAGACTGGCGCAAGCCTTGATCGCCACACTGACAGCCTCCACCGAAAGAGACCGACTTCAGGGTGAACGCGACCGGCTTCAAGCAAAGATGCTTAGTGAGCGCGAACGGAAAGAGAGCGCCTCCACGCGCAACTCCAAGCGCAAGCCCTTAGTGAGCGCGAACACTCTGCCGTGGAACGAGAGCGCCTCCGGGCGCAACAATTAAGTGAGCGCGAACACTCTGCCGCGGAACGAGAGCGCCTCCAGGCTCAACAGATGAGCGAGCGCGAACAACGAGAGCGCCTCCAGGCGCAACAATTAAGCGAGCGTGAACACTCTGCAGCGGAACGAGAGCGCCTTCACGCGCAACTCCAAGAACAAGCCCTTAGTGAGCGCGAACACTCTGCAACCGAACGAGAGCGCCTCCAGGCGCAACAAAGGAGTGAGGACGACCGCATAAGACTGGAGGAGAGGCGCCTTCAGACGGAAGAAAACATCGAACGAGACCGCGCCAATGCACAGCATGACGCCGCCAATGCCCAGCGCGAAGCAGAGCGCGACCGGCTGCAGGCGCAGATGATAGAACAATTGATCGCCAGGGCGACACCCCCTCTCTCCGCACGGAGCTCCCGGAGATCATCACGACAAGGGTCTAGGGCACCTTCCCCTACCCGACAAAGCGACCCGGGACCCGGCCAACAGGAGGAACCTGTCTACGTCTCCGAGCCCCCTCCCCGACCGGTCCATACGAGACCCAGCCAACGGGAAGAACCGGCCTACGTCGCCGAGAGACTGACTAGAAGACTCCAGGACCTAGAAGAGGAAGAGGAAGAGGAGGAATGTCAAGCCCACCAGCAAGAACATACTCTGGACCAGGAGGCCCAGTACAGCCCCGACTTCAGCCCCGAGTCACTGCACTACAAACCCCCGACCCAACTCACGGGTGAGTTTGACGTACAGTCAGCACCGAGGAACAGCACCTGGGGACCCGGCCTCTGGTACCCACCAAGTACTAACCCACGACCACACGTACGGGGAGACTCGCCCAGGAGGCCTCTTCCCCTACGCTCACCAATGTACCAGCCATCCATGGCATCGTACCTTGGCACACCGACGTTCCCAGACTTTACGCGCGAGGACAGAGCACAGTACACAGAATTACGCATGTGTTTGGAGACTATGATGTCCGATGTCCCCGACGAGTCGTACAAATATGCCATCCTCCTCAAGCATCTCAAGGTGCCCAGAGCGCATAACATAGCGCTGGCATATTCCAACTCAAGCACCCCATACTCCGCGGCTCTAGTGGCCCTCGACCAGCGTTATGGACGCATATGGGATTACGTGATCCAAGAAATACGGGATTTCGACCGCCTCCCCCCAGCCAAAGACAATAGAGCACTGGATGACCTCTCTATCAAGGTACAATCCCTAGTAGGGATGCTGGGGTCCCAAAAGGAGAAGGGGAGATATGAACTGTATGCAAATTCTAATGTGGAGCGAATACTGGAGAAGCTCCCTCCAGCCCCCCAAGAGCGTTTTCGGCGGCAGAGAGACCACCGTGTACATATGTCTAAACTGAACACTGTGACCTCATTTTTTTTACTTCTAATTTTACTATGTTATTTTATTTCATACTTATCTTGTCTTGCACAGTCTCTGGAGCGCAACAGTAAGAAGCATTTTGTATAAAAGTATTCTGTACTTCTGTATGACAACTATTAAAGAAACTTGAAACTTGAAACTTGATCCCAACGGCCCCGAGCCATCCCTCCTAGACCTGGCCGCTTTCCTCGCAAGGGAAGTTAGCAGCCTACGACTGGACACATTCGTGTGGAGTGGATCTAGCCCAAGAGATGGACCTCGGAGGTCCAACGATAACCGCCGGTCAGTGACCGTTATGCACCAGGCTGAGTCAGTGCCGCAGCACAAGAACCACAGCACCCCCCAGACCAAGGGGAAGTGGAAGATTGTATGCCAGTACTGTGAAAAGGAACATTGGCTGTCTCAATGTGACACTTTCAAGAAGCTGACCGCTGACGAGGTGAGTCAGTGGATCAAAGCCAACCGCCGCTGCTTCCGCTGCGCGCGCAGCCATATGGCAGCTGAGTGCCGCTTAAAGAAAAGATGCAGCAAGTGCGACGGCGCCCACTTGGAGGTCCTACACGACAGCAACAAGAAGAAACCCGTACCCCCAAGCAGCTCGAGAGTGAACGTCATGTACATAGACCCTGCGAAGAGCGGGAGCTCCCGAGTGCTCTTGAAGGTGGTCCGAGTGATCTTAAGCTACGAGGACAAGGTCATGGACACTTACGCCGTCCTAGACGATGGGTCCGAAAAGACTCTCCTCCTCGCATCCGCCGCAGCCCGGCTGGGTCTGCGGGGGAGCGAAGAAACAATGACAATCCGTACCATTAGAAGAGACCTGAAGACCATAAAGGGTGAAAATGTCTCCTTCACGATAGCAGCGGTCGGGCAGCCCGAGAAGCAGTATAGCATCACTAACGCCTTCACCAGCCACGACATAGGCCTGTCACAGTACACCTACCCCATCCCAAAGCTGATGGAAAAATACGTGCACCTACGTCAACTACCTATACCGCTCATCGACGATGCCACCCCGACCCTGCTCATAGGATCCGACCACGCACACCTCATCGTCCCAACGGACCGGGTCCACATCGGGCCCAGAGGCTGTCCAGCAGCGGTCGAGACCCGCCTGGGTTGGACACTACAAGGCCCCCTCTCCGGGTCTCCCAACCGACCGACAGCCACTCGCTGTCTCTACTCGAGGATAAACGAAGAAGACACCACCCTCTTACAGCACGTCGAGAGGCTATGGACATTAGACGCGATGCCCTTTAAGAATGAAAAGAAACTTGTTCGCTCAAAGGAAGACACTTATGCCATAACCCTCCTCGAGCAGAGGACAAAGAGAGTCGAGGTCAATGGAGTGATGAGATACGCAACTCCACTCATGAGGCAAGAGGGTATGCCCACCCTCCACGCCCCAAAAGAAGCGACAGAGCGATATCTACTGAACACCGAGCGGCATCTAGCCAAAGACCCCACTCAAGCCACTGTGTACCGCGCTGAGATCGACAAGCTGATCACAGCGGGACACATAAAGAAAATTGACATTCAAGAGGCCGACCAGACGATCGAATCTTGGTACGTGCCCCACCACAAGGTCCACCACAACGGCAAGGATCGCATTGTATTCAACTGCAGCTACCAGATCGGACTACAGAATCTGAATAAAGAACTCTTGCCCGGCCCAACACTCGGCCCCTCTCTCCTCGGCGTACTACTACGTTTCCGCCAAGACAAGGTGGCCATCAGCGGCGACATCAAAGGGATGTTCCTGCAGGTGAGACTAGTGGAGGAGGACAAGCCCTTGCTGCGGTTCCTATGGAGAGAGAGGATCAAAGATGAGCAACCATCCATCTACCAATGGGAGGTCCTCCCCTTCGGAACCACATGCAGCCCATGCTGTGCTACGTTCGCACTGCAAAAACATGTGACAGAAGACCCTGAAGCTGACGAGGAGGTCAGACAAAGTGTAGAGAGGAGTTTCTACGTGGACAACTGTCTGCAAAGCGTCTCGACGCCAGAAGAAGCCGAAGCCCTCCTACTCAAGCTCCGCGCCTCACTGATCAAAGGCGGCTTTGATCTCCGGCAGTGGGCCAGCAGTGACCCTCAAGTACTTCGCAGCCTCTCCCCAGAGACAAAGGCAGCAAGCAGCGAGACCTGGATGGCGACCACCCCAGGTGAAGCACAGGAAATGACATTGGGCCTAGTCTGGCGCTTCAAAACAGACTCGCTCCATTACAAATACACACCCCTGACCACGGAGCAGGGAAGGTCGACCCCTCTACCGACCACCAGACGGAGCGTATACAGAACACTCGCAAGTCAATATGACCCGCTGGGGTGTATCCTACCTTACACCACTCGGGCGAAAATGATTGTACGAGAGCTGTGGGACAAGGAACAGGGCTGGGACGACCCCATACCCGACCACCTAGCTTCCACCTGGAGAGAGTGGGAGAGAGAACTCAGCTCGCTCCAAGATGTGAACATACGCCGAAGCTACTTCCCACCCACAGTGCGGCTGGAGACGTGCCAGATGGACCTGCACGTCTTCAGCGACGCCTCAGAAGTGGCCTACGGTTCGGTGGCTTACTTGCGGGCCCGAGAGGAGAGAGGAGAAATACACACAGCCTTCATCCTGGCTCGCTCAAGGATAGCCCCCCGCAAGCAACAATCGATCCCGCGTCTAGAGCTCTGCGCAGCTCTGGTAGGCGCGCAACTCGCCACGTTAATCCAACGTGAACTCACCATCCCGGTGCAAAGAACAATATTGTGGTCAGACTCCATGACCGTACTCACATGGATCCAGTCCGATTCTTGTAGATACAAGGTCTTCGTGGGAGTCAGAATCACAGAGATTCAAGACCTAGTAGGATCAGCGTGCTGGAGGTACGTGGACACGAAACAGAACCCAGCCGATGTCATCACACGGGGGATGTCCCTAGATGACCTCACACGTCACAATATCTACAGTGACGGTCCTGAGTTCCTCAAGCTCCCGGAGGAAGAGTGGCCTACCCCCACCCCTCGGGAGGCTAGTCAAGAGGAGGCAGAGATCAAGAAATCTATGTTCTGTGGGTTGACGCACACCCCAGTCCCCACTGACCCTAACATAGACGACTGCCTCACCTTTGGGAGTGCGCAGCTAAAGACATTCCTGTGGCACCACCCTGAGGTTCCCCCCACTACCGACATTGACGCATCGAACTACGCAGAGGCAGAACTCCTTCTGCTACAGCGAGCCCAAAGAGACTCGTTCCCCGACGAGCTAGACTGCCTGCAGGGAACAAAGCCAATCCCGTCAGACAGCAGACTGCTCCACTTGGCCCCCGAGCGCGACACCCATGGCCTCATCAGGGTGGGTGGTCGTCTGAGACGGGCCCCGGACTTAACGGATGACGTCAAGTTTCCTATAGTCCTCAACAGCCGACACAAGGTCACCGAGCTCATCATAAAGAAATACGACGAGGATGTGCACCACGCTGGGGCAGAGAGAGTCTTCGCTGAGATCCGACGTCGCTATTGGATACTGAACGGAAGAGAAGCAGTACGTCGCTTCCAGCAGACTCGTCTAGACTGTCGCAAGTGGCGAGCACAACGCCCTCGAGTACGTCTCAAGTGATGTAGCAGATGTCGACCCAGTCACCCCCAACACTCTCTTGATGGAGCGGCTGGACCCCGCGCTTCCACAGACGGTGTACAGACCCGAAGAAGCGAACGGCCGAAGAATGTGGAGGTACAGTCAAATATTGGCTGACAAGTTTTGGAACAGTTTCCTCCTCCACTACCTACCGTCTCTCCAAACCCGCCAGAAATGGGTAAAGGATAGAGACAACTTACAAGTGGACACAGTCGTTATGATCATAGACCAGTCACTACCCCGAGCTATGTGGCCGGCCGGCCGCGTAAGCAGAGTGATCACTGGTGCCGACGGAAAGGTCAGAGCGGCAGAAGTTATTGTCCACGGGCGGACCTACACCTGACCCGTGGCGAGGCTGATAGAGTTGCCGAGGCTCCCTGACTCCCCTGATGACGATCATGACCCACTGACTTTATAGATTGCCCTACTCCCCACAACAGACATTGAGCAGTTGACTGGACTATTAATCTGTCTTCCTTTAACTAATTAGGTGCGGACTAATTAGGAGGCGGCTGTTGTGAAGGGCCAGATTAAACTGAGAGTCTACCTTTATTGTTTGATATACTTTGTATATTATTTATATATATACACGGAATATCCCTTTACCTGCGTTCAGACCAGAGTAATATTCGCTCTCCTATTGGACAGCGCCCCCAGGCGCCAGCGCGCAAGCCCCCAACGGCAAGTTCAAAGACAACTGCAGGCATGTCGGAACATGCCCGGAGTCAGCGTAGTGATACGAGACAAGGACTGAGGTTGGGACTAGATATTCACTTAAGTATAAAATACGGCGCAGGTGTGAACAGCAGCAGTTCGTCTAAGTAGCTGTTCATCAAGTTCGGTAAAACAGTGAAGTGAGCAACCTTGCGTCTAAACAGAGCATTGAGAACCGCGTGCGAATAGAATGGTAAAAGTGTCAGAGTTTAATGAAGTAATGTTGAGTTCGACTTAATCTAATGTGAAGTAAATAGTCGATCATTTATTGTATATCGTGCGGCCACAGTTCTTTCGTGTGTAGCATTACCCAGCGGTTCGTCGTGTCTTTAGCTAGTGTACTTAACCAGGCTGTGTGGCCTAAATACGTCGCCCACACCCGAGGAGTCCTAGGTGGAGAACCGTTGGACATGTACACAGGAGAATCAGCGTCGGCGATTGCAGAACCATTCCTGGTTGGATTATATTGATTTGGGACGTGACCACCGGAGAAGAGCATCGTTGATTTCCACTATCGTTTGGGATTCAACCTCGTGAGGATTACAACTCGGGCCTGCCTCGTGGACGGGGCTGGCTAGCTGTCATCAATGCTGTCGGGCATTTGGATTACAATTATTGCTTTTGCTGCTGATCAAGGGAGTTTACAAGGACCGACTCCTGTACCTGGACTCTCTTTATTCCTCCTTGAATCAGACGGAGTACCCGAACATTCCTCTACCCTCCAGGCCTTACACCCCGGAGGGAACCCATTGTCTCCAGTCGGTACCAGTGTTGCCCTATATAATTGCTACTATACAACAGGTGGCGTCAACTTAGACCCATCGTAGGATTCCTGCTATTCTTAGTGACTTATGCTCTTGACTGACTTTACGTATATTCTTCGCCATACAAGCGCGACCCTAATTCTCATTCTGTAACCTAACGTTGCCTAATAATAATAAATTACCCTCAAATACTATTTCTGTGTCAATGCCGTGTTCTTGTGGGTGTTCACCATCTATATTTGATGTACTGTCTGGCCAGTAATTAAAGTACATAACTAGCAGTGGTTTAATCTATCACAATCTTTAATACAGTCAGGGTTTTGTAACCCCTCAGTTACACAAAGTGTGGGACTTATCAATTTGAACTTGTGCTTGACTTTGTGCTTATATCTACGCACAGCTCGGAGCATGCGTAGCTGGCGCCCGGTGGTAGAATATGTTTACAACGCGGAAAATAAGCACTGACTGCGCTTCGCATATAACTCAGCTCGTTATTATTTTGCGCATAGATTGCACAAATACGGGAACGCTTTGATTATATTTAAAAGGATTTGCCATTGTTAAAAGTAATAAGTGGAACCCCGAAGCTGTAAGCAGAATACAAGTCATATGAACACCCACGAATCGTGGGCCACGATATAGTGTTCTTCCCCCTTCCTACTGTATAAGAAAGAATAAAAAACGCATTGCAACGAGAACAGAGGTTATTTGTTGAGTGTATGTGTATTACAAAACCCTTGCAATAAATGTGTCTTAAATGAATGAAAATACATGCTCTGGATACAGAGCATATATCGTGTGGGTGATATCATGACTTGTAATCTGCTTACAGAATTTCACTTATTTAGTTTTACAATGTCAAAGCCTAAATCAAAACGTTCCCGTATTTCTGCAATCTATGCGCAAAATAATAATGATTTGAGTTCTAACAAAGAACGTATTACATGCTGGGTGGGCTGATAGAGTAAACTATGATATGAATATGATATGATATAAGGTATACTGGTCCGTCCGCGAAGATAGCGAGGAGTCGGATAGCCATTAAATGCCATTTGAGAATTAATGCAAAGCGACGGCCTATAGCCTATACATATTATTTAATGTTTTCATAAGCGTAAAGATACAACAGCTAGATTAATGATCAAGTTAGTTTATTGTGCAGGGTTTGCAGGGCTGTGTCATGTGCTATTATATATGCGCAAGTTACTGTTGCATAATGTAGGCTATGGGCTGGCTGCTATTATATGTAATTCATATAGGCTACCTAATACCGACAACAAAATGGATTGTATCATATGCCGCTACACACATCATATTATACCCGGTAACCAATCCATATTCCAGCATGGTTATAATAATGACACACCAACGCGCCAAACAGACAGTGGTTAACGAACGGTCTTTATTAGTATTTTGAGCTGTCCAGGCAGAATTGCAGCAATGGTCTTAGGGAGTTGTTGATATCTGACAT
Organism: Notolepis coatsorum; assembly: GCF_963971535.1. Lineage (NCBI taxonomy): Eukaryota > Metazoa > Chordata > Actinopteri > Aulopiformes > Paralepididae > Notolepis > Notolepis coatsorum. The sequence goes on from NC_140176.1 coordinate 118,237,613, forward strand.
CACCATGTACAAGTCCGCCAGCATTTTATTTATTATCATCCGGGTTGTGTCTTCTTGGTTCGGCAGCGCCTCTGTGAACAATCTCTCAGTTTGCTCGGGTCAGTCCATTATTTCACATCCCATGGGGGTGTGCCATTACCATATATGGATAATCGGGGCGGGTCTGGTATGCAAATACGTAAAACTGTGCACGAGCTGCAGCGTAGGATCAAAGTGATATTTATCAAGACAAGTGTGCGTACGACCTGTGTACGCATGTGTGATAAATCCAGTTTTTTTTGTGCGTACACACATTCTAAATTATGTGCTTAAGAACAAAGATAGAACACTTTCTAAGAATTGTTGATAAATGAGGGCCCTGGCATTTATCATCTTGCCTAGGGACTGCAGTTGAAAACTAGCTACCCAGCCAACACTGGCATATTTACAGTGGTGGTACTTTGTCTCATCACTGTTGAATAATGTGCACTGTCCCCATTTAAATAAACAAAAAATATTATAAAAAAGAACACAAGTGAAAACCCTTTGTCTCAGCCCCTCTGCCTAGTAGCAGCAATAGTGCAGTGGCTTAGCACCAGATTTGAAAAGGATGTGGACACGCCGGACAAAAGCACCAAATTTTCCCCACGTGTTCCTCATCATCATAGCTTTCATTTTGGGGTAGGGGCCACGTCATCATGATGGATTTCAAGATGGCCGCCATGTAAAATCAAGGTTCTGCCCATTAATAAATATCTTGGTCCATAGCGGGCTCAATATTTGAGCGAACACAAAGGTATTGGTATCCCTGTAAACTAGAGAAGCTAAGCTTTCTATTGGTATCATTTTCATTAAGCCCAACTGTTGGGAAGGGGGTTTTAATAGGCAATGATTCAAAATTATGTTAGATTTTCGCCTAGAAAAAACTGCCATGCTCATCTTCCAAAAGGTCCCTTGGATATTCACATGAATATATCAGAGTGCACATTGGTTTTATAGGTACCCACAAGCCTCTTCTTTCCAGACATACACTTTGTCCAACTTGCATGCTATTTGGGGCAACAATCAAGCAGGTTTGTGCATGTGGTACAAATGTGTCGAACATTCTAACAACTGCCAAAAATTTGAATGTTGGGTTAGGGTTTGTTGTTAGAATGTTGAACATAGAAGATCAATTTTTGTGTCAAACTATACATTTTCTGGGTCAATAAATGTGTTAATGCTATGAAGAATGTCACCAGATGAATATTTGTACCATTCTAACAACATATTTACATAATTTTTTACTTGTTTAACAGTCAGACATGCATGAATCGAATAGACATTTTATTAGGATCACTCGTTACATTTATTATTATTATCATAACTCTTTAGCCCGTATAGGCGTATTTAACTGTTATGGAGATATTTTAGCGGGTCTTGTGCAGTGGTCTCGTGCCCGCGAAAATATCAGAATGTTTCATAAAAGGTCCCGCGGTATACTGGCCAGCTCTCAGTGTGCGTCTCGTGACAGCTGTCGTGGACAGCGTGATAAGGGACATGTTTAAAAAGGCAAAAAATAATATAACAGGTAAGTCAAGTGTCATTACTTTAGTTATCAAAGCTGGAATCTCTGGACATAAGCAATAGGGATGGGTACTGTTCACATTTGAACCGACACGGTACTGGTACCTGTGAATCGATACCGGTACCCAACGGTACCCTTTTTCGGTACTTTAGTCTCTAAAAATGTAATCTACCTACCTCAGTCGGAAAAAAAAAATCCAAACTTCAAATAACTACACGTTCGACCGGTTTCGGCTTGCCATTGCCCCGACTGCTTTGTTGTTAAATCAAGTCAAATCCTAGGTAAGTGTATTGTAGAGGAGCCAAAGCTATATATTTAGGTTATTGTATTATATGAATGTTTATATGTTTATTTTTATAACCTTACATTGAAACGGCATTAGGAATATTGATTGGATTTAGATAAAGTCATTGAACCGTATTATTTGTCATAATAGAACCTTCTAGAACATTCGTGATGTCACATTATGATGTCATAGTCAACCATTCTAGAACATTTGTGATGTCACAGTATGCTGTCATAATGGAACATTCTAGAGCATTTGTGATGTCACAGTAAGCTGTCATAATCAAACATTCTAGAACATTTGTGTATCTATATATATTCAACAATTCTCTGTGTCTATCCTACAACACATAGACTGAAACCTGCATTTCTCAACCAAGGTGCCTTGCCTACCGTTTTGCTGTGGAAAGGTGAGTGTCCACAACAGCTAGCTAGCTGTTCTACTTGAATACTGAATGTTAATATTGAATCAGACAATATTGAATACTGAATGTTAATATCAGACCATATTGTATGACAGTGAAGTTATTGAATCTTTTTGTAGTGTCTCTTTTCGGTGTTGCACTTTTTAGACGTCCCTGGCTGCGCACTTGCCTCACAGCCGACTGCAGAGATCAATATTATTAAATGTACAGCTCCGAGGACGGCTCGTTTAGGTGAAAATAAGGCTGTAGCTCATTGTCTACCTTACTACGATAGGAAAGAGGTGTCCTTTGTGTTTATTTCGCTTAAAAAAACGAAGGTTCGAACGTCCGTTCGAAGAACCCTGACGAAGTTTGAATCCCAAAAACAGGCTTCGGGGACAGCCTTACCAAACACATTATTTATATTATTCAAATGGAACTCAAACATGTTCCGTTGTGATGCCACAGTATGATGTCATAATAGGACATTCTAGAACATTTGTGATGTCACAGTATATCAACCGATACCGATATATGCAGGGCCCCCCCCCCCCCCCAAAAAAAACGGAATAATTTCAGGTAATTAACATTACATATCTCTTGTCGTGTAATTAACACAACATTATGCATACTTTGACAATAAATAAAATAATAATTTGTTCTTACTTGCTTGCCTGGGTAAATACAGGTTAAATAAATGTAAAAAATTATAATAATAATAATTTTAAAACAGATACCGATATTTTCCGATATCACATTTTTATGCCAATATCGGCCGATAATATCGGTCATACTGTTTACCAATCGTATATTATCGTTTTTTTTGTTCCAAGTGTTATTTTTCATTACATCACTAACAAAATAAAAGAAAAAAGAAAAACGAAGGTTCGACTCATTTAATCAGATTAATCACTTTATTCAAATTGAGGATTTAGTTTGAGGATATATATATATATAAAAAAGAATTTATAAAAAGAAATGAGAATTATTTATTTTTATTAAAAGAAAATTATTAAAAACGAATGTTCGAACGTCCGTTCGAAAAACCCTGACGAAGTTTGAATAACTATTCAAATTGAGGATTTAGTTTGAGGATATATAATAATAATTTTAAAAATAATATATGTTTTTTTTTTTTTATTAAAAACGAAGGTTTGGAACTCGTCACAGTATGTCATAATAGGACAATCTAGAACATTTGTGTCACAGTATGATGTCATAATAGAACATTCTAGAACATTTGTGATATCACAGTATGTCATAATAGAACATTCTAGAACATTTGTGATGTCACAGTATGATGTCACAATAGAACATTCTAGGACATTTGTGATGTCACAGTATGATGGCATAATCAAACATTCTAGAAAATGTTTGATGTCACAGTATGATGTCATAATAGTACATTCTAGAACATTTGTGATGTCACAGTATGATGTCATAATCAAACATTCTAGAACATTTGTGATGTCACAGATGATGTCATAATATAACATTCTAGAACATTTGTGATGTCACAGTATGATGTCATAATCAAACATTCTAGAACATTTGTGATGTCACAGATGATGTCATAATAGAACATTCTAGAACATTTGTGTCACAGTATGATGTCATAATAGAACATTCTAGAACATTTGTGATGTCACAGTATGTCAAATAGAACATTCTAGAACATTTGTGATGTCACAGTATGATGTCATAATCAAACATTCTAGAACATTTGTGATGTCACAGTATGATGTCATAATCAAACATTCTAGAACATTTGTCATGTCACATGATGTTATAATAGTACATTCTAGAACATTTGTGTTCTATATGATTTTGAGATGTGCGCAGAGTGGCGGCGTATGCGTCCGTCGGAACTGTGCAGAGACATTGGGAGTAGTAGTCGGTGGTGGGAGGCGAACAGAGTAGTTATGGAGGATCGGGAACAGGGAAGACCTCGCGATTGGTGGCCCCGGCCTGTGAGAGGCTGTCCAGGGTATTGGGAGGATGGTGATGGAAGTAAATGGTGTGAGAAGGGCGAGGAAGATAGCGATAGGGGTAAGAATGGCAAAGGGAAGGAGTCGGGGGGTGACAGAATGGAGTATAGTGGGGAGGAGAGTGAGAAAGAAGAGGTTGAGAAAGAGGGGTGGGTAACGGTGGTGAAGAAGAGGAAGAAACAGACGGAGAGGAACGACAGCGATGGGGGTGAGAGTAGCCAGGGCAAGGGTAAGGGGTCGGGTGGTGACGTGGAGAGTAGGGGGGAGGAGAGTGGGGAAGAAGGGGTGAAGAGGAAGAAAGCGAGGGACGATAGCTCAAGTGGGCCGGGAGGAGAGGGTGCTGGAAATTATGTGGCAAAAGAGGAAGTGATTCATATAGTGGTCAGGCTTGAGGGGGAGAGGGGAGTGGGGAAAGTAGGTAGGCTTGAGTTGCCCAAACTCATTGCCGAGCAATTAGGTGAGGTAAAGTATGCGAGAGTTTTGTGGGATGGGAATCTGGCTGTAGGGTGTGGTAGTGAGGGGCAGGTGGAGAGGGCTAGGAAGATGGGGAGCATTGGTGGGGTGGGTATAAGTAGGGTGGCGAGAGTAGGGGAGGGGGGATGTAAGGGGGTGATAGCTGGGGTACCGGTCGAGGTTACAGTAGAGCAGCTGGTGGAAAAGCTAAAGGAGAACGGGCGTAATGGCATAGTTAAGAGTGCAGATAGGATGAAGAGGGGAGCAGAGAGGGCAGTGACGGAGACGGTAGTGATTACGTTTGAGGGGGGGGGTTGTTCCTAGGGAGGTGTTTGTAGGGCGTAGGATGTATAGGGTTAGGGCATTTGTCCAGAATCCTCTTAGGTGCTATAGGTGCCAGGAGTTTGGCCATATAGCTACCACGTGTAGGAAGGGGCTGAGGTGCGCTAGGTGTGGCGGGGAACATGAATATGGGAAGTGTGGAGAGGGAGTGAAGCCGAAGTGCTGTAGTTGTGGTGGGGAGCATAGTGTAGCGTTTAGGGGGTGTGAGGTGATGAAGAAGGAGGTCGCGGTTCGGAGAGTGAGAAGGGAGGGTAAGTTGTCGTATGCTGAGGCGGTTAGCAGGGTAGGACAGGGCAGCCAAGAAAGGGTGCAGGGGGTGGAAGGAGGGCATGTGGCAGAGAGGGTAGAGCAGGTGGAAAGAGAGAGGGGAAGGGAGGAGAAATTAGGTATTGTGGCCTTCGTGGCAGGGGTAGTTACTGGTATGGCAGAGGCTAAGGGTAAAACAGCGATGGTGAAGATGATTGTTAGGATAGCGGTTCAACATCTGGGATTGGAAGGTCTGGGCTGGGAGGAGGTGTATAGCGAATTGGCTGAGGGGGCTGAGAGGGACAAAGCAGCCCAGAATAAGATCGCAGGGGGCAAGGAGGGTCCCGCGGAGGGGGGCTCAGACAGGAAGTAGCAGCATTAGCTTCACTCCAATGGACAATGTAGTTGATGACGGGGTCCAGTAGAAGGAGAAAAAGACGGTGAAGAAGGAGAAGAAGGAGAAGAAGAAGAGCCCATAAAAAGAATTGCGGAGGGCAGTAATACGCCACGATGCGTCTACACTGCCGGAAATTCAAATAAGAAGAAGAAGAAGAAGAAAGTAGCAGCAGTAGCTGCACTCCAATGGACAATGTAGTTGATGACGGGGTCCAGTAGAAGAAGAAAAAGAAGGTGAAGAAGGAGAAGAAGGAGAAGAAGAAGAGCCCATAAAAAGAATTGCGGAGGGCAGTAATACGCCACGATGCGTCTACTCTGCCGGAAATTCAAATAAGAAGAAGAAGAAGATCTCATTGTGATGATGATTCGGATTCAGGTGGCGATGAAATGGAGGGTTCCCCCTCTTGGGGGGGCCCTCCAAGAGAGGAGACGATGTTTGTATTGTGATTGTATGACAAGAGGAGCAGAGAAGAAGGAGACAGAGATGATAGAAATGTGTTTTGAAGATGAGAAGAAGAAGAGGAGTGTAAACTTTCTCAAGTGTGGGCGAAGCAAGAATTGTGGAGGGCAGTAATACGCCACGATGCGTCTACACTGCCGGAAATTCAAATAAGAAGAAGAAGAAGGAATTGGCTGAGGGGGCTGCGAGGGACAAGGCTGCGAGGGACAAAGCAGCCCAGGATAAGATAGCAGGGGGCAAGGAGGGTCCCGCGGAGGGGGGCTCAGGCAGGAAGTAGCAGCAGTAGCTGCACTCCAATGGACAATGTAGTTGATGACGGGGTCCAGTAGAAGAAGGAAAAGAAGGTGAAGAAGGAGAAGAAGGAGAAGAAGAAGAGCCCATAAAAAGAATTGCGGAGGGCAGTAATACGCCACGATGCGTCTACTCTGCCGGAAATTCAAATAAGAAGAAGAAGAAGAAGAGCTCATTGTGCATCTTGAAACAGTGCTGAGCAGTACTGAACAGATAGACTAAACAACATAGATTGAAGCCTGCATCTCTCAACCAAGGTGCCTTGCCGACCGTTTTGCTGTGGAAAGAGCCAGCAAGTTGATTTACGGCTTTCAGGTGAGGAGGAATTTTCATTTGTCTAGTAGGCGGTGATTTTGGAGAGGGGGAAAATACAGTTTTCTTACCTTGTAGTGACGTGTATATTTAGGAAAATAGCTTTAGGATCACTTCTGTAAAGAAAGACTTCGCTGTGGAAGAGAAATAAAACATTTGGTTGGCTGTGGACCTTATTTTTCTTTATCAACGAACGTACTACTCACGAGTAAGCAACTTTTAACCAGTAGAGTGGAACGTCGGCCCTGATACGTATATTGTGCGTAAGAAAAAAGGTTAAAAAAAATATAAAAAAAGTGCAAAAAAAATGAATTCTTTTTCTTTCTTTTACGGTATCTCACGTGAATCGATACTCTGTAGTACCGATGTGTTTCGGTAAGTACCTTTAAAAGTACCGAATTCGGTAGCCATCCCTAATAAGCAATGACGTTATAGTTTTTTAGCATTTTTACAGCTTTATTGGTCACGCAGGACCGACAGAGGAGAGGGCGAACGGGAGGAGAGGTGAGGAGGACATGCGACAAATAATGACGGGAGCTGGGATCGAACCCGGGTCGGCCGCGTAGGTGCGCGAGGCACTATGGTATGCGCCACGAGGGCGCCCCAAAGACGTTATAGTTTAAAGCTAAACTATACGTTTTTCTCTCTTGTTAGAAGAGGGATAACTTCTTCAGTTAGATTTGATTTGATCTTTATTTATCTCGAACATTTTCAACCATAAACACACATTTGTAATAACAAAAAATAAATTAAAACGAAATAAAATACAAATACATTTAAATATATCTTCCTATGGAGGGAATAATCAACATAGCTCAAGACAAATCAAATGGTTTTGTTCGAGAAGGGACAGAAAGAAGCAAAGCTTATCTGGTCCTGCCCCTTACAATATCATATTAATATGTAATAAGTTATCTATCAATACATAGTTACATACATAGAGGTGCAAATCCAGAGCCTGCAGGATAATAAAAGACCCTCACCACCCCAATAACAGCCTGTTCCAGCTGCTGAGGTCAGGCAGACGCCTGCGAACCCCAGCTACTAGGACAGAGCGGCTTAGGCTCAGCTTCTTCCCCCAGGCCATCAGAGACCTGAACAATGAACATTGAGTGCCACAGAACACTGAACTATCCACACACAAGCACACATGAACACACACACGACACGCACGCTGTGCACGCTCACACACTAGCAGCCACTTAACACTTTAACATGAGCGGGCACACACTCATGCCGCACACACGCACACTTATGGCCAAAAGGAAAGGCCACTTTAAATTAGAATAACAGGAACAGTGTATTGCACTACCAAAGCTACCTAGCATGTCCCATATATATGCTCTGTAAATAACTATGTACAGATACCGAGATGTCACACCATGTTACCTGTTTATTGCACAATGTTGTTTTTTTATTGGATTCTATTATATGTTGTACCACTGTACTGCACATCGTTGCGGGCAAGACCACCCGCATTTCATTGTATACTTGTATGCCGTGACAATTAAAACTCTTGACTTGACTTGATAGTTAATTAACGGAATAGATAGTTAACTAATCAAAAACACTCTCAAAAAACACCTACAGGAGACTGCAATTAGAAACTGGCCCCTACAAATGTCCTAACTCAGTTGTACAGTAAATGACCAAGTATGGCTTTGTCAGTATTCCAATGTACAGTACCATGTTCTCTGGTCTGCATCCCCTTAACAATTGTATGTATTGAGCTGTACTGTATTGTACCCATTCTGCAATCTGTTAATAAACTTTTCAATCAATTCAATCAATCAATCAAAGTATCAGAATGTTTATAGAAATTCCTGCAGCCTGCGGGCCATCCTCTCAGTCACGACTCACGAGAGGACTCGCAAATTATGCTGCATGCATGCATATCATTGTCAAACGGTGCGCGTCTCGAGTCATGCCACTGTCGGTCGCTTGGTTGACAGTGGCACGCACAAGACCACTGCACAAGACCTGCAAAAATATCAGAATGTTTCATAAAAATTCCCGCGGTGGCCATACTCTCAGTGCACATCTCATGACAGCTGTCGGTGGCTATACCGGTCATCAACACCATAATGACCAAACTACCAGGATATTCTTCATGGCATTAACACATTTATTGACCCAGAAAATGTGTAGTTTACTTTGACACCAAAATTGATCTTCTATGTTCAACATTCTAACAACAAACCCTAACCCAATGTTTGACACATTTGTACCACATGCACAAACCTGCTTGATTATTGCCCCAAATAGCCCTTTGTCTCAGCTCCTCTGCCTAGTAGCAGCAACATCAACACGATGGGACAAAGAAAGCTATAGAAATAGTGTTAAAAATAATGGTGTAAATAGCTCTAATTTGCAATACACTAATTTACAATAATCACATTGTGGGTGTAATGTGTGCAAAGTGGCAACAGTAATTCAAAAAGACAACACAGCATCAGCTCCCAATATTCTTCTCATTTTATTTCATTAAAAGACAAAAAGAGCCGATACAGTGTTGTCTTTTTGAATTATAATTTTGAATGAATTCGCGCTTCTCGACTCGGCACCTGCTAAAAGAGACGTGAGACGTTGACTACAAAGTGGCAACAGAACAATGATAGATTATCTAGACTATAACATAACAACCACGTGCAAAACAGCAGTAGAAACAACGGTAAAAATACTAAATTACAAACAATGTAACAATCAGTCGGGATGTAGTGCGTGCAAAGTAGACTGCCTCAGAGGCTGCTGGTCCGGGCCCCCTGCTGGAACAGTCCACGATTGGGGCGTTTGATAATCCTGCTGGCTTCGCCGACACACAGGTGTGTTAGTCAGGGGCGCGGGAAGGGGGGGGTGCGGGGGGTGCTGCAGCACCCCCTCTCAATTATTGCAAAAAAAAAAAAAAAAAATGTATGGCAGTATTTATATATTTGTATATACTGTAACTGTATAACTGTAACACTGTATATTATAAGTTTATCCTGCTCAAAGCACGTCACCATTTTAATATTGTGTGTATTGAGCCGTACTGTATTGTAGCCATTCTCCAATCTGTTAAATAAAGTTTTCATTCATTCATTACACTACTGTATGTACACAATCATACGTGTATAACCGAGTAGATTTTCGAGTGATGACAGACTGTCACAGACTGATTGAATGACAGGTGAAACAACTAATTGTATTCACCTCCTGTCTCCCGCCCTTCCCACGCGCCACAAACCACTGAGCTACTGTGATACAGTGCTTGCGCAGTCAGTCGATTTGAGCTAGTAGTCAGACTTTGCTAGCACAGAATGTCTCACTCGCAGAAAAGAAAAATATCAGATTTATTTTCGAAACGTCCCGCCGGTCCCAGTGACAGTCCCACTAAATCTGATAAACGTCAGAGAGAGACAGAGACGACAGGTTCAGCCTCAGCAGGTATTGAAGAGTTAACTGAGTCTGTTCCCCTATACCCCCCCTCGGGCGCCAGGGGCTTCCACTGAGGGGTGATGCAAATTGGGATGGGGTGTTATGGCAGCTCATGATGGAAAGAGTGCGCACCGAGTCTGATCCCGAGTTGAAGAATTGGCTCCAAAAGAGAGACAACTGGATGTCCAACAACATCCAAAACGAAATCTTACAGCTGCTTGCCCATGATATTCAGCGACAAATTAGAGGCAAAGCATCCAAAAGCCCAATCTTTGGCTTGAGCGCTGACGGAACCACTGATGTCACTCACTGGAAAAGAACAATTTAATACTCGTGTAATATACAGTTAGCCGATGACAACTTGGAAGCTCAGAACTTCTTTTGGGGTTTTTACAATGCCCGGCCCAGACACTGTTTTTGTGTATAAAATACTTTTACGCCTCGACCTGCCCATGGAGAGGCTGATAGGATACTGTTTTGACGGGGCCAGCAACATGTCTGGGGGGTACAGGCTAGACCAGGGGTTCCCAAACTTTTCAGGCCGCGACCCAAAAAAAACGGTGTCAGAGAGCCGCGACCCCCACTATTATAGGAGGTAAAAAAAATTATTTTAAATGGAAATGTATGGTTGAAACATGCAAACGTTCAAACGCACACACACTAATAAGCATTGGAGGCTTTTAACCAGGGCCGGACTGGGGAAATCATTCAGGCCAGGAAATATAGCCCCAGTCAGGCCACTTTTTAAGCAGGGGGTCTGGGGGTCCCCCACCAGGAATTTCTTTGTTACAAAGACTTAATTTCCTGCATTCTGGTGCAGGCATTTTTTTATTTGTACCCTTTAATGCCAGTGTTTGTGATGGCATCACAACTTATTGTTAAAAAACAGGCTAGCATATGTATGATTAGCAACAACACAGATTTTTATGGATTTTCAGTTTTTTGTAATTGATAAATACAATATTTTATTCAACTTCAGCCCTGATCATAACACCACATATTCATTTTATAATTCTAACCCTTTAAATGCCAGTGTGTGTGATGGCATATATTTGCAATATATCAAATGCAAAGTAAATTTTTCTGGGGGGGATTATTACAGGCTAGCATGTGTCAATGATTAGCAGTTTTTCGTAAGGATCCCGCCTCCACCAATCACATGCGGCTCCCTTTGTGTGTGTGTGAGAGCAAGAGAGAGAGAGAGAGAGATAGTTCTCCAACTTGTGTGAGTTGCAGTGATCTCCTGATTGTTCCCCTAGGTTATCTAACTATTGCACTGGTGCAAATAGAAACACTGGCCTGGCCTGCTTCTAAGTTCAGTGGCCTGACCAAAAAAAAAAAAAAAAAAAAAATTTCATCTGGCGACCCCCCAGCACCCCCTGCCGTTTTATAGTTCCCGCGTGCCTGGTGTTAGTAGTACTAGGCGTGGCTCCATACTAGCCTTTAATTTCCCATGCAGATGGTTCAGATGCCACGAGCGCGAGTGTCCGCCGACATCGATGCCAATCCAATATCTCCCCATCCTCTTAAACTAGTGTAAGCTCTAGTTCTGAGGGTTGGTTTTGATACCGTTTGGAGTCGACTGGGCAGTGATGTCTAGTGGTGTGGTGTTTACAGGGCAGGGGAATTAACCACACGATAACTGTCTCTGTGATAACGCTGCACACCAATTACATTCTGGGGGAAAGACGACTCTGGAAAATAGGCGTGGCATTCACCCATGCTGGAGTTCTTCTTGGGCGTTTAATAATAATAATAATAATAATAATAATAATAATAATAATAATAATAATAATAATAATAATAATAATAATAATAATAATAATAATAATAATAATAATAATAATAATAATAATAATAATAATAATAATAATAGATTGAATTTGTAATGCACTTTTTGTTCGCTGGGATCCCAAAGTTCTACACTACAGGGTTAAAACAGTTAAACAAAATTAAATAGTTATTAGTAAAACAAATAAAATAAAATACAGAATAAAAATAAGATAAAAATAGAACATAGTTCATTAAAAACATAGTATAAACAGAACATTTTTAAAACAACAGCACAAGAAAATTAAAATAAAAAGCTAACAGTCAAAGGCCTTTTTGAACAGGTAGGTTTTCAGGCCTGCTTTAAAAGAGTCCAGGCTCTGTGGTGCCCTCAGCTGGATGGGGAGGCTGTTCCACAGGCGTGGTGCAGCCGTGCAGAAGGCTCGGTCCCCATGGTGTAGAGCCGGGTACTGGGGACCTGAAGGAGCAGGCTAGGGTGCGGGTGGAGGATTGTGGAGTGATGAGTTCCTGAAGGTAGAGGGGTGCGTGTCCGTTTATGCAGTTATGGGTGAGCATCAGGACTTTGTAATTGATCCGGGATGAGACGGGGAGCCAGTGTAGTGAGTGGAGGATGGGGGTTATGTGATCGTGTTTACGGACTCTCATCAATATCCTGGAAGCGCTGTTCTGGATGTATTGCAGCTTTTGGATGCTCTTGCCAGGAATCCCGATGAAGAGTCCATTACAGTAGTCCAGTCTTGAGGAGATAAAGGCATGGACAAGCTTCTCTGCATCTGACAGGGTTAGAGTGGGACGGAGTTTTGATATATTCTTTAGGTGATAGAATGAGGTCTTGCAGGGGTGTTTTATGTGGATGTTGACCGCAAGTCAGTGTAATTTAGTAACCCCACCTGGGCTGGAACCTGGAATTAAACAAAAGGGTAACAACGGAAACAAGGCACCCATGCAAAGAAAATCCCAAATGAATCCCATTCGAGTTTCTTATATTGGAGCTTGGTACTTTGCAACGGGGGTCTTTTGCCGACAGCCTTTGCCTTTTTCGACTTGGTAGGAGGCTTCCTAGATTTCCCTTGAAACAGGAAACACAGACAGTTAAGACTAGGGCGTTAATTAGATTAATTCATTACTCAGCAAATTATCGCGTTATGAAATTAACTCAAAATTAATAAAAATAATTTTTTATTTTTTATTTTTTATCTACTTTTTCTCCCATTTTCTATTTTTCTCCCATCCCAATTTCGTATTATCCAATTCTACCCTCCCCTGTCTCGAACGCTGTTAGGCCATGCCTCCCACTGGCCGGCTGCAATGTGGACGAAGCCTTGCATCACGTGTCCCCTCCGGTACACGAGGAGGCAGCCGTCGCATCTTTTCACCTGCACACCGTGATCTCTCAGCGGCGAGGGTCTGCGTGGGAGGGACACGCCGCCCCTGTTGCTTCCTGATTCTGCTGCGCAGGCGCTCCAACCGACCTGTAGGAGTCGCTGTCCACAACGTCCGATCCCCACCCACCAGCTTCCCACCCCTAACACTGCCAATTGCGTTAGTATGAACGACCAGCCAAGCTGGTAGCAATGCCGAGAGCTGGGCTCGAACCCAGCATCTCCTGCATTAGTGGCGAGCGCCTTGCCCACTGCGCCACTTAGCCGCCCCAATTTACATTTTTTTTTTTTTTTTTTAATTTTTTTTATTATTGCAAAACAAAACTTATTAAAAGTCAGTACTCAACACACAATGTATAATGAAACTTTCAGTAAAGGTGGTTAAAATATATGCAAGTACAGAAACAGGATAAAACAAAAATAGTCAATAATAACATTTTAACCGTATACCGTGTATATCCAGCGAAGTTACAATTATATAAATGTTAGTATATAATATACCCCGAATACCTATTTTCTAAAACCCTACACACATATGCTCCAGCTCAAATCCCCCCCTCCCGGACCCCCTCTTGGATAGTACCTCCATTATCCCTCACTCCTAACCAGACATCACCATTATAGGCTAGCTTTTATTCTCTCCACCACTTCTAACCACATTAACATTTTGGATTCATTGAGCCCTAGAATTCTTGCTGTTGATATTTCTTGATATATCACATCAAGATATGTAAGAAACCACACTTTCCGGCACATTTTTTCCGGTTGAAACCAACGTGATGCAATCAGTTTTTTAGCTACTGTGATACCCGATAAAACCAATCTTTTTAGTTGTGGGTTCACTGCAAACTCAAAAACATCATTCAATAGCAATACCGCGGGGTGTACAGGTATATTCCAAAATACGAGTATTGATAATTGTTGGGACACATCTTCCCAGAATGCCTTAACTGGTGGGCAGTCCCAATACATGTGCATAAATGTTCCTTCATCCCCATTTGTACATTGGGAGCATTTGGAGTCTTGTATAAGCCCCATTTTGCACAGCCTTATAGGAGTCAAGTATGTCCTGTGAATATAGTTCAGATTGATTTGTTGATGATCCGGGTTCCTTGATGTAAGTCGGACATTTGCCCAGGCTCCTTGCCAATCAAAGTCATTTTCCAGGTCTGGTATATCCCTCCTCCAGACATTGTCTAGTTGAAGGGTTTCGTACGAGGACGTTAGTAATTGATAATAAAAACCTGATACAAAACCTCCCAATGTATCTCTGTCATAGAAAAATTTGTGGTATCTGTGGTGTTCAATTGGTATGTGTAATGGAACACCGTGAGATCTCATACAAAGTCGTAACTGTATGTAAAAAAGCCATGTGGACTCGGTGAGGTTAAACTTTATGCATATTTCGACATAACTACAGAGGCCCTTGTTATTAAAAATATCCCCTAATGAGTGTATGCCTCTTTCTTCCCATACAGGGAATCTTATAGGTCGTTTTCCCATTAAGAGAGCATTGTTATTGAATATGGGAGTGTGATTATGCCATACTTGATTGTTAGGAAATTTCCTTTGTGTTTCCCGCCATGTCCTGATTGCATGGGTTATTATTGGGCCAAATTCTCGCTCACAATGCTTGATTGAAAGTTTAGTGTATGCTATGTCTTTCAATCTCTGTGGGGCTACTATGTTTTCTTCTAATTTTCTCCAAGATACCAAAGCCTCGGGGTCAAACCATATCTTCTTCAATGGTCTTAATGTGAAGGCATTAAAATATTGTAAAAAATCTGGGACTGCCATGCCACCGTCTGCTTTACTTCTCTGTGCGGTGGATCTTTTTATGCGAGGTGGTTTGTTATTCCAAATAAATTTGTATGTGGAGGTTTGTAATCTTTTCCAGTAGCCCTCTGGAGGAGGTAACGGAAGCATTGAGCTGAAGAAATTGATTCTTGGTAATACATCCATCTTAACTATTGATACCCTTGCCTGTACTGAGTTTTTAAGTTTTGCCCACCTGTCCAGGTCGTCCTTGATTTTGTTCTGTATTTTTGTGTAATTGTGCTTCACCGTTTGTCTTATGGTGGGGAATATTTCCACTCCCAAGCATCTGAAATGTTTTACCATCGGTATCGCACCTGGGAGGGTTATATCTTTTTTTGCAGGGGTGTTAAGTGGAAGGAAAGCCGACTTCGGCCAATTTATCTTAAATCCCGATAAATCACCAAAGTTCTCAATCAACTTGAGCAGATGAGGCAATGTGGTGTTGGGGTTTTGCATGAACAATATTACGTCGTCCGCATATAAACTAATTTTTTGTTGTGTGCCCTTGATTACGATTGGTTCTATGGATTGGGATTGTCTTATATATTGTGCTAAAGGCTCTAATGATAAATTGAATAGTCCGGGACTAAGAGGGCAACCCTGTCTGGCAGAGCGTGATACCGGAAAGATTTTGGAGATGATTGTGCCTGTTGTAATCATGGCCGATGGGTCCTTGTATAGTACTTTAATCATATCAATGAAACCTTTTCCTAACCCCATCCTTTCCAATACTGCCCATAGAAACGACCATTCCAACCTGTCAAATGCTTTCATAGCATCCAGGGATAGTATCGCCTTAGGTGTGATGTCCTCTTTGTCTGTATCTAGTACGTGCAGTATTCGCCTTATGTTATCATTGATCAGGCGACCTTTTATGAAGCCTGTTTGGTCCGTATGAACTAAAGACGTCATATGCTTTTGCAATCTGATGGCTAATATCTTAGAGTACAGTTTGACATCGGTTCCGAGGAGGCTTAAAGGACGGTAACTACCGCATTCAGTGGGGTCTTTGTCTTTTTTGTGAAGAACTGAAATGAGTGCGGTATTTTGGTGTTCAATGAAGCTTCCCTCTTTGACTGAGTATAAGATCATATTTAGTAATAAGGGTCCAAATATGTCCCAGCAAGAAATGTACATTTCTGATGGGATACCGTCAATTCCCGGAGCTTTGCCGTTTTTCATTCCGGATATGGCCTTCTTGAGTTCTTCTAATGTGATCGGTACTTCTAACTGTTTAGCGTCTTCATCCGTAAGTTTAGGGAGAGTAATTTGATTAAGATATGTGTCTAATTTGTCTTGATCAAAGGTCGTTTCTGAGTTACTGTATATAAATCGGAGTAGAATTCTTTGAATGTATCGTTTATTATTTTGGGTTCTGTTACTAGAGCTTGTTGTTTCCTAATGGCAGTTATATCTGCAAATTTTGCATTAATTCTTAGTCGCATGGCTAATAGGTGACTAGGTTTAGAACCTTGGAAGTACTGCTGTTGTCTAGTGCTGCGTATTTGCAATTCCGATTTTTGTCTGTACATTGCTTTGATCTCGGTCTTTAGAATGTTAACTTGGTTATCTAGTCTAGTAGAGTTGTTGTATTTTAAAGAATTAAAAAGCGTTGAGTAAAGCGTTTCCATTTCAGACAGTTTTGTGTTTTGATTTTTGCGCAATATGGAGGTAAATCTATCCGAGAAATCCTTGATCATACTCTTTACCGACATCCATATTATTCTGGGATCTTGCACCGAGTTAGCATTATCTTGTAGGAATACTGTGAGAGCTTCTTTAATTTGTGTAATGAATTCCTTGTTGTTAAGCAGCATCGAATTAAAACGCCATCTTGGGGCCCGGGTAGATAATGTACCAAATGTTGCTTTCAGGATTAAGTAGCAGTGATCTGATAGCGCATTGGGTGTCATTTCCACTTCGTATTTATCAAATATTCTCGGGGATGCAAAGACGTAATCAATTCTGGATAGTGTGTTGTGTCTCGCCGAACGACAGGAGTACTTGCGGGTCATGGGGTTAAGTGAACGCCATAAATCAGTTACTCCTGTTGATTTCGACCAATCTTTTAATGCTTTAGATGAATTATTTTGTTCGCTGGAGAAGGAAAGGTAAGTTTTGTCCATCCTTGGGTTCCAAATGGCATTAAAATCCGCACCTATTATGTATGAGTACTCGGGATGGTTTAACATTTCTCCTGTTAGTGAAGTGAAGAAACCCACTTCGTACAAATTCGGGGCATATACCGCTGCCAATGCAATTTTCCTGTTATTGTGTATAATCCTAGCTATAGTTATGCGCCCCTCAGCATCCGACCATACCCCTTTCAATTCGATATTTAATTTGCGTCTGACGACTATGGCTACCCCTCTAGTTCTCGTAGCAAAAGAAGAGTGACCAATATTATGGTATATGTTATCCGCTAACGTATTTATGTCTCCCTCTAAAATGTGCGTTTCGCTTAATAGTGCCACGTCCACATGTTCTTTTTTCATCAGTGTAAGCACGCTTTTGCGCTTGTGTTGTTTGTTCATCCCACCGGTGTTCCATACCATTATATTCAAACTAGCCATAGTCTATGCATGTTTTCGTGTAGTTTTTGGTAATGTTTCTGGAGTATGAAGCTACAATAGATGCACATCCAATTAATGAGGTCCCGTTGAGAGCTGAGCTTAAAAACATATATATATACAAATAAAAATCCCCTATTTTCCCCTCTCCCAGAAAGTCGAACATGCCTGTGTTCCAAGAACACATCCTCCGCGATTGACTTTCTCCCATGGTCCACCGGATTGCCCAACCTGAGCATTGTAATCCTAATTTTCCTATGCTCATTGCCATAGGATCTAACATTTCCATTCTATTGCAATAGAATGTCGCTTTTGGTCTTGCACCTTCCCTTACTGTAATGAAGTATTGTGATAAATAACCTAAAGATAAAAATAAAAAATAAAATAAAAAGAGAATAAACCTTTATCGACATATTCCTTTGAACCCTCCACCAACGTGTGGGGGGGAAAAAAAGGAAAAGATTGTAGATCAGTATTGACACCTTAATGTGAAGAACATTGGAAAAGAATAATGTAAGTTACAATATATTTAAAAAATATATAGTAATATTGACACCTTAATGTGAAGAACATTGGAAAAGAACAATGTAAGTTAAATTATATTTAAAAAATATAGGGTGATGAGAAGAAAAAATTTAATAAAATAAAAATCAATGGAAAGATATAGATAAGGAATAAGAGATAAATAATTATCAACGTGGAGAGGCCACTAGAACCGATTTAACTGATTAGATAAGATAGAAAAGCAGCGCCTTTTAGCGCTTCAATGTGCCTTTAATGGAGTGATTACTTAAATTGTTAGAATAACCTTGCTGTGCTCATACGTTTATGTGTGGATAATTTTAAAGTATTATTAAGGGCTGATTGCACTTCATTTAATTTATTATATGCTATGTGTATGCACACCGAATGTTATTGTTAGAGTTGTATGCTTCGTTGTCATGGTGCCTTATATTCTAGAAGGTTGTAGAATATACTAGTGCCTAGACTATTTTACATTCCAGAATGATCTAAGAGACCCAGGGCATTTGAGCGATAAACCCAGAATATTCCAGATAGATCTTTTTGCATTGATATTTATTTGTCCCCTCAGAGACCAGAGACTGAAATTATAATGTATTATGAATCGTATTATACACAGTACACATTGTTATAGACGACTTGCATATCGTTTGCTACTTTGATGAACACAACAATGTTATTCCAACACTGGTGGAATGACCTCATTGATGAACACAATAAAGTCATTCCAACACTGGTATATATTTAGAGAGAGGCTTAACTGATT
The DNA here is from genome assembly GCF_963971535.1 of Notolepis coatsorum. Taxonomy (NCBI): domain Eukaryota; kingdom Metazoa; phylum Chordata; class Actinopteri; order Aulopiformes; family Paralepididae; genus Notolepis; species Notolepis coatsorum. Next base: position 118,256,599 of record NC_140176.1, read on the forward strand.
CCGGCATTTCCGTCATGCTTTGGGTTATTTGCTGCATTTTGAATCAGGAAATCCTCAGCATCAAAGGGTGTAAATGGACCTGACCTGCGGCCGTTATTGTCCAAGAATGATAACAGCGCCGGATATGCTAGCCTTGGCTTGTGGCCGGCTATGTACAGCTTTTGCATCACAACTTTGTATGGTTGACGTCGGATGATGGCCTCTCTGCTCAAATCTTCGTAGATAAATATTGGTTTATCACCATACTTCAGCTTCCCACGTTGGTTGCGAGCATATTTGATGATTTCATCCCTTGTTGTAGTTTTCCGCAGAGTGACAATGATGACTCTCGGCCCGTTGATATTTTGCCCCTGGGAACCAATTCTGTAAACTTGTTCCACTTCTGGCACTTTGTTTGGATCGGAGTTTTCCAAAATCGTTGATAACTCGTTTGGAAAGTTGATGTCATCGCAGTTCACTGATTCATCAAGCCCCACAATGCGGATGTTATTCCGCCTGTGGTAACGATGGGTTTCTAGTTGCCTCTCCATCACTTCGTTTTTAAGCAATTTTATTTCCCTCCGGTATTCATCTTTAACTTTTTCCATCTCTTCTCCCATCTCTGTCATGATACCTTCGTTCGCCTTGACTGCTTTTGTGTTTTCTGTCACCGAAATCTCCACTGTCGTGATTCGCTCTGACTGTGCATCGAACGCTTTCTTGACTTCTTCTAATTTCTCATCGATGTGATCGAATTTAGCCTCGATGCGATCGAATTTAGCCTCGACGTTTGCCTCGAGCGCCTTGATGTGTGTAATCTGCAGGTTAGACTGTTCTACCATCTGTTCTTTCATCAGGTTAGACTGTTCTACCATCTGTTCTTTCATCAGGTTAGACTGTTCTAACTGTTCTTTCATCAGGTTAGACTGTTCTACCATCAGGTTAGACAATGTGTTGAAATCGGGTGGATTTCTGCTTTCTTCAGTTGACGGCATATGGTAGATAGATGCAGTGACGTTGGAATCCATAAATCTGGCTGCTCTCCCTCTCACGGAGCTTGAATCTGTACCTTCTTTTATGTTGGTCTCTATTGACTCTCTTTCGGGGACCGTAATCGATGATCCCGGTACGTTGTCCTCTTCCTTCTCCTCCTCGGAGCTTGTCGCCGTCGGCTCAGAACCAGCGACGGTTAGGACGCGTCTATCTCGTTTTTTTACGTCCTGCGCCGTTGAAGTTGCCGTAGTTATTTTCTCTGCCTTCTTTCCACCTTTAACCATATTGTCTTTTGATATGGTTAGTAGAGGGTCTTAACAATACATACGATGTGGTCTATTCTCTTTCTTTACTGTCCAAATAATGTTTTTAAACGAAATTAGCGTTAGTGGGAGCGGAGCAATTGCAAAATGCGTGTGCTACATGTTGTAGCGTAACCGGAAGTTTACGCTTATTTTTAAATATATTTTTTTATCTCATTCATTCCATAAGAACGTAGAATACACATTTACAGACTTTTTTTTTTAATATGTTCCATTTGCATGTTCTTGGTATCTGATTCTAGGGACATCTATGGATCTCTAGGAATGTATTCCCAGTGTCAGAAATACTGTGTCTGTTACTAGGCTTGAGTAAATTGTAATGAACCAAATGAGAATATCAATAAAAAAATATGTTTATATTTGACTGTGAATAACACCATGCTAAAATTGACCAGACCTGAAAAATCTAAGCAAATTAATAAATGGAAGATGATTGAAAGGAAGGTTTTGTAGATACAGTACTGAATTCTGCCATCCGGACAGATGGCATTTGAAATATTATTATAGAATATCAGGCCTAAAATAGTTATGCGATTAATTAGATTAATTCATTACAAATCCTGTAATTAATTAGATAAATTTTTTTAATCGCCTGACAGCACTAGTTAAGACGTGAAAGAAACAAAGCAAAAGTATGCTGTGTGTCAGCCGACACCACCGGCTGCTCCATGGCCTCCTTCCTTGTGAACGACACATGTGATGTAATGTTGGGTCAGAATGCCGGTGCTTATTGAAAACAACTACCTTCTTCACTGTGCTCTGGTCCACCATGTTCTCCTCATCCTCTGAACCCGCCTTGGCTGTGGCCCGTTTCTTTGACGCTGCAGGAGGAAGGGGACGGAATGTTCATCGAGCGTTGTATGAGAAAGCATTAGGGCTCAAAGGCCAGCGCATTAACAGGAGCCAGAGAGAAGTTGCACACTAATCTGGCTCCAATCCGTTTCGTCTGCCACTTCCACCACAAAGGAGTCCTCTTTTAACATCCCATCCAAAACAGTGGTATTATTAACAGTCGTAGTCGTGCTTCTTGGCGCCAAACTTGATCATTTCATTGAAGGTTAAAAGGGTAAGTTCAGAATTTTGGAGCCTGAGCCTCTCCTCTGCCGTTTCTCATCCTGGATAACTGCAGCTCCAGCTAGTGAGCCCCAACACAGATGCAAACTGTGGAACAGTCTGAATGTGGTGCTAAAGCAATGTCCTCCAAACATGAGACAATTCAAACTGAATTATAAGGAAATTATTTTCACAAGGTACAGGGATGAGGAAGGGATTTGACATTCACGGGTGTTTACATTTTAATTTTATTTCTTTCATGTTTTACATATAAATGTTTTTTTTGCATATATATATGTATTTGTTTTGTAAAGTTTTTAATTAGTACACTCATTTGAGTATTGGAAAAGGGGTAGGATTAAATAACTGTATACTTCTTCCTACTCGTTTTCGAACATCTAAATTGAGTTATGTTTTGTTTTTGTTTATTCCTTTTCCATTTCATAGAGATCAATGATTTGTTTTGATTTTATATTGTTTGTATTTACATGTTCGAAATAAAGATTTCTAATCAAAGTCGATGAGACCATGCTCCAGTCTGAACAAACACCTAATTTGCGACACTGTTGGCCACAACCACAGCGAGGACGGCGCAGGGAAGATCACACCACCTTGATGTTTTTCTTTTTTTTATCCACTTTTTCACCTTTTTCTGTGTTTTTCTCCCATCCCAATTTAGTCGTGCCAATTCCCCCCTCCCCTGTCTTGGCCGTTGCTCGCATGTGCCCCCCACTGGTCGGTCGTAGATAGATACTATCGCATGTCCCCTCCTATACTTGTGGAGTCAGCCCGCCACTTCTTTTCACCTGCCAGCGCGGACTCTCATTGGCGAGGTGTAGCGTATGGGAGGCTCACACTACCCTCACCCTCTCCTGTCCTCGCTGTGCAGGCACCCTGACCAACCTGTAGGAGTCGCTGTTTACAACGACCAGATTACCACCCATCGACTTCCCTCCCGCTGACTCTGCCAATTGAGTCAGTATGACGGCCGGCCCAAGCCGGAGCCAACGCTGACAGCCGGATTCGATACCGGTGTCTCTCGCGTTGGTGATGAGCGCTTAGACCGCTGCGCTACCCAGCCGCCCTACCACCTTGATGTTTGAACAGGTCCTGCATTATTATTATTATTATTATTATTATTATTATTATTATTATTATTATTATTATTATTATTATTATTATTATTATTATTATTATTATTATTATTATTATTATTATTATTATTATTATGTTTTTCAAGAGTTTTGGCAAGTTGAAATCTGCTCAGGACTAGAATGTGTGACAGGAGATCTGGAGTTCTGTTGACTGTTGTTAATCTATAGGGGTTGCGACCCAAATTGGGGTTGCGGGAAGGTTACAGTGGGGTCACGCATTGGCAAGTCAATTTTTTTTATTTTATTCTGGCAACATATTCTGACTAAATATGCCTAGTGCTATAACATAGTGCCGTAATACAATTTTCTAAAAAATATGCATGATCAAGTTCAACAACGTGTGCTTTTATTTTGATATTCCTTACTTCCACGTTGAAATTACGCAATACATTAAGTGTGGGGTACGCCAAACAAATCCTAAATAAAATGGGGTCACGCTATGAAAAAGTTTGAGAACCCCTGATCTATACAATCCCTGTAAATGGTTGACTATGGCAGAATTAGAGAATATCATGAGGGAAATGACATCTCCGGTTATGTGGGTTGGGGATTTTAATGCCCATAACCCCCCCAGTGGCTCAGGAGGTAGAGCAGTAGTCTGGTAATCCGGAGGTTCCCGGTTTGATGTGTTCTTGAGCAAGACACTTAACCCCAAAATTGCTCCTGATGAGCAGGTCGGCACCTTGCATGGTCGCCTCCGCCATCGCTGTGTGAATGTGTGGGTAAAATGTGAGGAACAAATTGTAAAGCGCTTTGGATAAAAGCGCTATATATAAATGCAGCCATTTACACCTACTTTACGTGTCTTGATATTATTTTATTCAATGTTTTAACAACACATATACAGACAAAATAATCCCAACTCCCCACTATAAGACAGCAGAGTAGACCTGCACAACAACACCAACAACAGAAATGTACTGAATAAAAAAAGGTCTTTTTCCCTCCCAGTCAGTCTATTGATCGGCTTGGGTCCAGTCGGCCCGAGATGACCAGCCACTCTTGGCATGCCCTCTACCGATGTTAAACGTATCATGACGGGTACATATAGACCCAGAGTCTGAGGTCTTTCTACATGGCTGCATGTGAGAGACCGCCTCACAGCCGCCATTCAGTCCCCATGTGGTGCCGGCTAGTCGTCGTATCGGCGCGGCATGGGCGGTTGTTTTTCCCCTGGCACCTTCCAGGTGTTGATTGTTTGTTCTGTCAAGCTTCACACTGAGGTATGTTGGTAGCCGGATGTTATCCACCATGCCGCTCATCTCACGGGTCGCTTCCCTGTTGTTGAGGTGGAACATTGTAGACATTGTCTTTCCCATGCTGAGCTTGAGACGCCCGTTCCTCAGGTATGAAGACAGGATGTTCATATCTTCAGTGAGGCCCTCTTCGGCTGCTTCCCAAGTTGGCTTGCTGAGTAGGATGGCTATATGGCTGAACACAGCTCTTCTGCTCAACATTGACACCCTGACCCTCCAGATGTGTTCTGCACATTTACCACTAGAGGGCAGAATGTCCCCATGTATCACCTGAACGTCACTCCTTACAGTGATACAGGTATAAAGACACTATTGTAATAGTAGCTGCTCTAGGGACGTGTTGGCATAGGGTGAATGAAAGTGATGGTGAGCAGAGAAGAGTCACGGTCAGATGACTGGTCAGGGTTGAAGACAGGAGAGAGTTTCACTTTAAACTCTCGTGGGTTTTATTCATCACGGAAATGGTGGGGAAATGTGTGTATGTGTGTGTGTGCTGCAACAGACAGAAATATTGGTCAATTAATGGATACTGTTACAAAGGATCAGATTAAACCGAATATATATATTTATTGATTGATATATATTGCATAGTATTTGTATATCGTTTGATATCCCTTGTATATTCCTTGTACATATACACGGAATATCCCTTTAGCCTAGACCAGACCATAATATTTCATTCTCCTATTGGACAGCGGTCCACAGGCGCCAGGGCCATGCCTCCGGAGTCAGGTTCAAAGCCACCGTCAAGACATGTCTGTACATGCCCGGCCTTGCCCAGGAATACGAGACAGAAATGAGGTTGGCACTAGATTGTTCGCCGTGCATATAAATATGGCGCAGGTGAATACAGAAGTAGAGTTACCCAATAAGTTGAAGCCTCACCCACGATACTCCGTGCGGTGAAGTATGGCCTGTTTGGCCCCAAATAAGAGCATTGAGACCGCGTGCGAATTAATAACTGAATTGTCAGAGTTTGGCGCTATACCGTCGAGTGCGACATATTTCTATTAAGTCAGTAATAGTCTATTTGTGTATAGTGTATCGTGCGGCTAAAGTTCTACAGTGACCAGCATCACCAACGCTTCCTCGTACCAGCTAGAGTGCTTATCCAGGCTGGGCTGCTTTCATGGCGCTTTCACCCGAGGAGACCTAGACGAGAACCGTGTGGACATGTACACTGGATTAATCTACCCGACGACTACATAGCCCTTTGCGGCTGGATTATATTTGTTTTGGTCCTGTGATTTATGGAGCGGAGAATCGCCGACGCCTACACGTGTGGGATTTACCCTGTGAGGAGCCACGTCGAGTCTGCGCCTCAGAGAGCCTGAGGCCGGCTAGCTTTCTTCACTGTGGAGCTACAGTCTACGGAGAACAGCTGTATTCGTCTGTGGATCAAGAGACTATTGCACCGTCTCCTGTACTTGGAGTCTCCTTAGTCATCGTTGACCAGACTCTCTACTACCGACAGATCCTCTACCCCTGCTGGCTTACAACCGGGGGGACCCTTCCAGTATCTCCCGCTATATATTACTAGTGTACCATAGATATAATTCCCTAAGATTCAGGTTGTATAATTACCTCCTGCGTAACCAGAGAATGGACATTCATTATTGATTTGCCTACGCACATTCCTTTGCCTTATAAGCGCATCCAAAGTAAAATAGAGAAGTATATTATGTACCTTTTGCTGCAATAAATACTTAATTACAACTTTGTGTGGAACCGATTCATTGTGGGAAGTGTTCATCATATTTATATATCATGTACTGTATGGCCAGTAATTAAAGTACATAAAGCGGTAGTGGTTTAATGATACCATACTTATCAATACAGTCAGGGAATTGTACCCCTCAGTTACAGATACAACTCATAATCTCAGTCTTAAATGCAAATAATAGGCAAAATAGATACTTTAAATATCTCTTACCAAATAAAATAAGTATAAGTCTTTATTTGTCATCAGATGAACACAAACACACACATGCGATGGGCGACCCACAGGAACACACATGCACTGAGTCGCTGATGAAATGTTCTCTGCACCTCCCATCCCGTCGTCCTTCCCCCCAAGGGCAGCTGGGAGCAGACAAGGGCTGCAGCGAGCGCCGCGCCCGGGGACCAATCCAAGTGCTCCTGTCCGTCTTCGTCAGGGACACGACAGCGTTAGCGATCTGTTGTGCATGTTTTTCCATTGGGTTTATCTTATTGGGTAAGCCTTGCTAGCACGGGGAGAACATGCAAACTCCACACAGAAAGGCCCGGGAGATACACCACCTGGGTAACTGGCAACCTGGACCCCAAGCGGGATTCGAACCCACGACCTTCTAGCTCTGAGGCCACAGTGTTAACCACTATACCACCGTTTGTTTTATGTATGATATTGTGAGGAAGGGGCAGGACTAGATAAGTAATTGCTTCCTTCTGCTCCTTCTCGAACTCATTTGTTTATCATTTAATGAAGAATGGAAGATTTCATTAAAAAGAAATTATTTTGTTTATCCATTTTATTGTGTTTTTATATGGTTGATTGTTTGCGATAAAGTAAACTCAACTAAATTCTCTGGGGCTCATACAGAACCAAGCATTTCACTGTAATGTACATATGTACTTTATACGTGACAAATAAAAGCAAACTTGAAACTTTGATTGATTGATTGATTAAAAACTTTATTAACAGATTGCAGAATGGGTACAGCTCAATACATACAATTGTTAAGGGGATGCAGACCAGAGAAAGACGTTCGTCTTGTTTACATCAGGGTCCCCCATTTTCAATTCATCATAACATATATGACACACACAACATACAGTTAGACAGTACTGCTACATCTATACATTTATGACATACCAGATTTGCAAATACAGTACTGTTTGTGATACAAAAAGTGTCCAGAAAAGAGTGTATATACATTTGACGTAGAAACTGTACATTGGAGGAGGTTGGGTAGGTGGGGTTGGGTGGGTGGGGGGAACTGTACATTGGGGGGGGGGGGGGGACACACACACACAGCAAGACCGACGGCTTCTCAGTTACAAGGAAAGATGGGTATTCTTGTTTACCAGAGAGGAGATCCGGTACAAGAATCTAGTTCTTTGGTTGACTTTTTGTATTACCTTGGATGCCATTTTGTCACAGGAAAGATTTGCCTCTAGGATGGAACCCAGGTATGTAATTTCATCTTTCCTTGTGACAATATTGTCACCCACTGTAACTGAGAAGCCGTCGGTCTTGCTGAGTTTGTTATTTGAACCGAAGAGAATGGACTCTGTTTTCCCCAGGTGTAATGATAGTTTGTTATCAGCGGGCCAGATTCTGCCGAGTTCCTTCTTCTTTTTTTAAATATTTATTTTTTAGCGTTTATCGTTTTTTTTTTTTTTTTTATTAATAGTTTGAAACACAAAACAGCTCAACATAAATACAGTACAATACAGACAAAACTAAACTCACAAAAAATACAATACAAATCAAACTAAACTCACAAACAATAAACAATACAGTACAATACAGACAAAACAAAACTCACAAACAGTACAATACAGACAAAACACACTAACAAAATGGGGGGGGGGGGGGTGTGCAGATCAAACACTCCTGCTTTCAGTCATAACTATTCTCCAAGTATGTCCTTATATAGATCCAGGGACCGTCCTCTCCATGGTCATGTTCAGCGAGCGTTGAGGCTGCTCGTTCCATTGTCAATAGGTCCATGAAATCCCTCATCCAGGTGTCCATGCAGAAACAATTTGGCTTTTGGATCTTCCAGTTCATCATGATTGTACGCTTAACTGACATATGTGCTAGTGTAATGATGCGTTGCGTAAGTGCTGACTGTATACCAACTACCCCTATGCCCAAGAGGCAGACTTTTGGACATAAGGGTATTTTAACACTGAGAATAGAGGATAGTCTTAAAATGACCTTGTGCCAAAAACTCTTCACTGTGGGGCAATGCCACAACATGTGTGTAACTGAGGGGTTACAAAACCCTGACTGTATTAAAGATTGTGATAGATTAAACCACTGCTAATTATGTACTTAGTATTACTTGCCAGACAGTACAACTAATTATGGCAGACACTCATAATAACACGGCACGGTGACAAAGAAATATCATTGAGGGTATTTATTATTATGCAGCTAATTGTACAGATATGAGAATTAGGGTCGCGCTTGTATGGCGAAGAATATGCATGAGGCAGTCAGTAGCAAAAGTCAGTGGGAATAGAATAATTCCTACGATGGGGTACTAGGCTAACGCCGCCTGGCGTAGGATGGCAATTATAGGGGGAAACGCTGGTACCGCTGGAGACAAGGGGTTTCCTCCCAGAGATGTAAGCTCTGGAGGAGAGAGGAATGTTCGGATACTCAGTCTGATCAATTGAAGAAGAAGGGGGTTCACGTACAGAATCCAGTCCTTGTAATCCAAAGCTCAGCCACAAGCAATAACTGTAATCCAATTGCACGATAGCAATGATGATAGCCAGCTAGCGTCGGTCCACGAAGCCAGCCCGAAGTAGATCCTCAAGGTGGTTAAATCCAAACGACAGTGGGGATTAACGATGCTCTTCTCCAGGTAGTACGTTCCACAATCACTATAATCCAACCAATACTGGTTCTGCAATTGCCGCCGTCGGTTCCAATATGCACATGTCCAGTAGGTTCTCCGACTAGGCCTCCTCGTGTACTGGCACCAATGTATTTAGTCCACGCACACTGGCTAAGGTCCACTAGCTAAACGAACGAACTGCTGGGTAATGCTGCACACGAACGAACTGCTGTTGGCACGATACACAATAATTAACGACTCTTTACTTCACATTAAGCTAAGTCGAACTTGACGTTACTGCATTAAATCTGACACTTTTACTATTCACTTCGCACGTGGTTCTCAACGCTCTGTTAGACGAACTGCTTCTCACTACATTAGAATCACACTGAACTTGATGAACAGCTACTGTTCGCACCTGCCGCCGTATATATACTTAAGTGGCTTTCTAGTGCCGAACCTCAGTTCTCGTCTCGAATCAATGCGCCGTCTCCAGGCATGTTCCAACATGCCCGGACTCGCCTTTGAACCTGACTTTAGGGGCTTGCCGTCTGGCGCCGATAGCGTTATCAAATAAGGAAAGCGAATATTACTAGGATTCAAACGCAGGCTTAAAGGGATATAACGTGTATATATAAATAATATACAAGGTATATAAAACAATAAATGCAGATTCTCAGCTTTAATCTGGCCCTTCACAACAATGTGGATGAGTGTTCCTACCTCCCCACATCCATGCCAGCACAAATCTGAGATGGCTTGATCAATTTTTTTTATTTTACATGGTGTAATATAGGCTCGATGAACTACCTTTAATTGTATCATTTTATATCTTACACATTTGGATGATGTTGTTGTATTTTTTAAAACCGTCTCCCATTGTGGAGCAGTCAAGGAAACCTTCAAATCCCTCTCCCACTGCTGTTTAATGGAGGCCAGGCCATCTGATGAGCTAAGTGACAGTAACCTGTAGATCTTAGATACTGACCTCCTTTCTGAAGCGATCCTTCTTAGTCTGTCATCCATATCCTTGTTTATCCCCATATCTCTATTTTTAATGGATACTGATCTTACTACAGATCTTAACTGAAAGTACAACATGAATTCACTATCTCTTAAATTATACAGATCTTTCAATTCATTAAAGGGTATTGTCTCTCCATCCTTCACAATCTGTCCTAGTTGATGTATTCCTTTACCCTGCCATGAAGTATTTACTAGTGTACTGCCCCCAGCCATTAATAGGAGGTTAGACCAAATGGGGCATGAAGGTAAAGAGATCCCTTTGAAGGCTTACCGTTTCTGTAGGGTTTTGATGATCTCACATGAAAATCTTATTATAGGGTTATCCATTTTAAAGTTAGGTTTGGGGTGACACCATAATGATACCAAGGATACCGTTTTACTAAGTTCTGATAAAATATTTTCCTCAATCCATTTCCAACTGCTTATTTCGTTCTTGCATATGTAAGGGGAATCTGGAATTATAAGAGAGATAGTATGAGTAAACATCCGGAATACCAAGTCCACCGCTATTTCTTGGTCTCATCAATTTCTTGTAGCTGATTCTAGGTGTCTTCTCCCTCCACAAGAAACCTGTAAATAACTTATTTATCTCTTTAAACCAATAAGAGGGGAATTTGCGTGGAACAGCTGATATTAGAAATGATATTCTAGGTAAAATATTCATTTTTATTATCTCTGCTCTACCCCATAATGAAATGGGTAACACTGTCCATATCTTAATATCCTCCCTAATTGTCTTCAAGAGGTGTGGACCATTAGAATAAAAAATTTTGTCTATAGGTGTCCGGATGTTTATTCCGAGGTATCTCATACCTTGTGATCTCCACTGTAAGGGAGCAGAACCATTATGTGAAGGATGGGTCAGGTTATTCAGAGGAATAGCTTCACTCTTATTAAAGTTCACCGTAGGGCTGGGCGATATGGCAAAAAATCATATCGCGATAACGATATGATAATGTTATCATATTTCTCGATATCGATAATTATCGAAATTGTTATAAGTATAAAAAAAAAATTGTAGACAACAGATGTATGTTTATTTTGCAGCAATTCTTTGTCGTTGCCGCCATCTTTAGTGTTACATCCCCTCACACTCCAGTTCTCAGGCTGCAGCTGGTTTAAAAGCTAAAGTAAACCGGCTTCTCTGCTGGCTGTGGCTCCAGGGGAGTTGAACAGTTCTGGCTCTGCTAGTTTATTTTTGATCTTTTGGCGTTTTTTTGGTGGACAAACCACCGCACATGTGCACCGTGACTGGAGTCTAGCTCTGCTAGCACACATAGCCTACTGTGTACAGACGGTTTCAAACTGTATTTTAAATTAGAAAGCAAACTAAATAAATGGACAAGAGAAAAATAAATCTCAATTTGGTCAGTATTGTCATTTGGACAAGCAAAGCCATTACTTTAAGTTGCAGGCAAGAAAGACAAGTCTGTCCACTGTCTCTGGTTTTAAAACTGCCCTGTTGCAGGTCGATTTTTTTCCTTCCCGATATTCGATATCGATTATTAAAATATATCGCGATATTTATCGTTATTGTTATATCGCCCAGCCCTAGTTCACCGTATATCCTGAAAACTCCCCAAATGCTTTAATCAGCTTCATCACCTGTGGGATTGATTGACAGGGTTGTGTTAGTGTTAATAGTACATCATCTGCGTACAGATTCGCTTTAAAGTCATGCCCCCCAATATTGATGCCCGTGATTTTCTCCTCTGCTTGTATGGCACATGCCAGCGGTTCAAGGGCGAGGATGAAGAGTGATGGAGAAACCGGACAACCCTGTCGGGTGGACCTGAATAGCTGAAACGGTTGAGATATAATGCCATTTGTTTTAATTGAAGCTAGTGGTTTGTTGTAGAGCGCCATCACCCAACGTATGACCGTGGGTCCAAAACCGAATCTGGTAAGAACATAAAACAGATAGTGCCATTCTATTCTGTCGAAAGCTTTCTCAGCATCCAAGGATAAAGCTACCGCTGGTTGTTGTAGGTTGCCTGCTTTTGACATGACATGAAATAGTCTCCTCATATTATTAGAAACGTGGCGGCCTTTAATAAACCCTACTTGATCAAGGTGGATCAGTGAAGGCATGACTGTCTCTATGCGCATGGCCAGGATCTTAGCAAATAGCTTATAATCGCTGTTCAATAAACTTAAGGGACGATAATTACCCATTTGTGAGTGATCTTTATCAGGTTTAGGTAACAAAGAGATAGTAGCCTGGCACATACTCTGAGGCATGGATTGATGAACTATTATGTCATTGAATACTAGTGTAAGCAGTGGGGTTAGCCTGTGTTGAAACTGTTTGTAAAACTCTAAGGTGTTATCCATCATTCTCTGGTGCTTTCCCTGTTGAAAGGAGGTTCATGGCAGATATGATTTCTGATTATCTGATAGGACCCTCTAAATGCTCCCTTTCTACCTCTTGTAATGTAGGTAAGGATATGTCCTTAAAAAATATATCCATGTCTTCCTGTTTTTTAAATCCTTCTGACTGTTTACTATACAAATCACTGTAAGCTTTATTAATTTCTGTTTGTTCATAAATAACTGCACCTGTACTATCACATATAAATGGTATTGATTGGCGATTTTCTAATTGTTTTAATCTTAGTGCTTGCATCTTACCGGCTTTATCTCCTGATTCAAAAATATTTCCTACTGAGTCTGAAAAGAGCAAATGCTGTCTCCTCATGTATAATTGATTGCAACTCTGTCTTAAGAATCAACATAGTATTTTTCAGTTGTATATTTCCAGGGTTAAGCATGTGTTGTGTTTCTACGGCCCTAAGTTCTAATATTAAGTTGTTTTTCTTCATTATCATTTTCTTCTTTCTGGCTGTAGAATAGCTAATAATCCACCCTCTGCATGTTGCTTTGAATGCTTCCCACACCATTTGTATTGAAGGGACCGATTTTAGATTAATATTTATAAATTCAGTTATTCTCTCATTTATCAAAGATACAAACTCTTGATCTTTTAGCAAAGAGTTGTTAAATCTCCATTGTTTACTTTTGTGATTGTTTACAGAGAGAGCTAAGCGCACTGACATGGGGGCATGAACTGAGATTATAATATTATGGATGTTGCACTCTATCACATTCTCAACTGTACATTGTGAAAAAAGAAAGTAATCAATCCTTGAGTACGAATTATGAGCGTGTGAATAGAAAGTATATTCTCGGGCAAGAGAGTTTACTACCCGCCATATGTCTGTCAAAGCCAGAGATACCTGCAACTCATTGAGCGCTGCTGACAATGCACCATCTGATATGAGTGGGTGGCCCAATCTATCCACTGCCGGGTCACTAACTAGGTTGAGATCACCTCCTAAATAGATCTGGTCTCCCGCAAAATGAGATAATGCCACACTCAATTTGGATAGAAATTCGGCCTGACCAATATTGGGTGCATAGACATTTACTAACGTGCATTTAGTATTTTGTTAAAAACCTGATAGAATGATAAACCTGCCATCATTGTCATTTATTTTTTGAGATAGTCTAAACGTCAGTCGTTTTGCTATTAAAATACTGACGCCCCTAGATGCCCCGGTACCTGGTGCTGAGTAGGCCTGGCCTACCCATCTCTGTCTCAACTTAATAGAATCCTCATCCTTCAAATGTGTCTCCTGTAACATCGCAACATCACAGTCCAGGGATTTCAAATGACTAATGACTTTATATCTATTTGTTTTATTTGAAACCCCGTTTACATTCCAACTAATCATGTTAATTGTGGCCATCAAAAATTATACTACGCTTTAGCTCGTTGAAAAGGTTGGATAAAAAGGAAAATACTGAATATATGTTGAAGTTATCAATGGTCTGCACCAACAAGGGAAAATACACACAAAACACATAACAAACCATACAAGAAGTGCCAATAAAAGGGCACACACATAATATAAGGGAGATAGAACCCGTGTCCATCCCCTGTCTGTGAACAAACTGATAAACACAGTTATCCGCACGCAGTGATTAGTAGGGGTGGGACAATACATCGATCCAGATCGATATATCGATCTATTATCAATTATCAAATAGGATCGATGCAACGTAAAAAGATTGATTCATATTGCGATACTCTTATTTTGAAAATCCCCTCATGAGCATATCCGCCCGGCTGGCTGCAACAACAGTAGCTCAGCGCAGCTCAGCGTGTGTAGACGTTAGACAACATTGCTTCAGAGTCCGCCTATTTTGCCCGAAATAAGTGCCTGTTGTTTTTTTCCCCCACAAGGGGTCAAATGCATCTAACATGCTTTCCATCCTCGCCATTCCTTTATGCCCACGTCGCGTAAAATACCGAAATTAACGTTGCGTTAGCGTGAGCTAACTAAGCTAAGCTGATAGAGAGAGCAGCAGAGGTCCACTAGGGACTGGGAAGGAGGGGGGGGGGGGTTACTGCATTCTCAAGATCTGGCCGGTACTGCACCTTCTGACTCCCAATATGCCTTTTCCAGCCAAAATACAGCGCTGTGATAGGATTTTAATATCAGAAAAAAAATAAACGAACCAAAAAACAGTGATCAGGAGGTCTATTTGTATTAAAAACAATAGATTGTTTTTCATTTAAATGTCTGGAAGAGATCAAAAATAAAAATGTCATGATATTTCCATTGCCTTTTTGTTGATTTAAATGTTACTGATTGTGTTAAATGGGCATATAATATCATCTCATATCGATCGCAGGCACATGAATCGAATCGTATCGTATCGTGGCAGACTTTGTGATATCAGAAAATATCGTATCGTTGTCCAAAGAATCTATATCGTATCGTGATGAAACTGGTGATTCCCATCCCACCCCTAGTGATCAGACCATGTCCTTAATTTAATGCATGATCCGTGCATCCGAAATTATGATGATAAGGGCAGTGCAATACATAACAGCAGAAAACAAATAATACCTACATATATATATATATATATATATATATATATATATATATATATATATATACATACATACATACATACATACACACATACGCTACATAAAACATTAATTATAATAATAAACAGTATAACGAAAGAGGCTGCCCTTAATGTTCATTGCATACCTTGCACGGGATCTTGCTCATCACCCACACTAAATAACTCAGTTTTCTGTCAACTGTCAACTGTCAGTGAGTGGTGGGCGTGTCATACCTCTTTGCTCTGTCCATTAGCCAAAAATATTAGGAAGCTTGATCTTCAATCCTTTCGCTGCATCCGTGGGGTTATTATAGATGCATGTTTCGCCATCGATGGTGACTATCAGCCTCGCGGGATACAGAATGCCATTTCATACATCCGCGTCCCACAATTTCTTCTTGACGTTTACCGCTTTTTACTACTGGGCAGTCCAGTAGAGAGAGAGAGTGAGGAAGAACGGGAGACAGAGTGGGGGGGAAGACATTCGGCAAATGACGCCGGGTCCGGGAATCGAACCCAGGTCGGCCGTGCCGCGACGCAGCGCGTTACATGGTTCGCCACTTGGGCGCCTGTTCTTGTCAGAGACCAGCAGGGCTGAGTCGTCCGCGAACACGAACAAGTTGTAGTCACAAGCTGACGACATGTCCTTTGCATAAATTAGGAACAGTAACAGTCCTAGTATGCTTCCTTGTGGATTAATAAAGTTTTCAATCAATCAATTCAATCAAAACCCTATGCTACCTGGCCACGCCCCCCACTAAATGTATTGACAGAAGATTATGACAGAGGAGGTGCCGGATCCGATCAAATAGGTGCCGGTCTCAATCTGGCAGGTCCTGGCACAAATTAAGTCCTGCATTTAAGTAATCGGCTTTGAATAAAAGCATGTCAACTAATTGGCCTACAGTTCTCATTTTCCCCTCCATACTGTGATGTGATTGGTGGAGAGAAGCCTCTATATATGTCCTGGCTGACCGTTAGTTCCAGACTTGGATCTACAGTATGGGCTCTCTGTGACCATCTGCATTTATCCTTGTAGCAAAACTCCAGTTCCAGTAGAAGACGTCCAAGATCACACCTACTAGAATGAAGGAGGAATCAGACCAGCAGGACCTCTGTAAGTCACAACAAGAACTTCCTACTGAAGATACTTTAGTTTACTCTCCAGACCCAGAAGTAAATAAAGACTTGTAGAAGCAGAAACCAACTTGGTGGATTTGTGTTGTTTAAATTATAATTTATATTGTTTAGACTAGAGGTTGTATTCATGTTTGAACACTAGGGAGCACACCACCTCCATTATAGCACCTCCATTATAAAGGTCCTTGCTAATCAGTGTAATTTATGCACCTGCTGGAGTAACGCTTTCAAACCTGTTAATGCTTACCTAAACAAATAATTGACAACTGTTCTGTTAATCATTCATTCATTACTATTCTTTTGGACAATAAACCCTGCAAAGTACATCAGTCGCAACTTGGACATTCAACCTTTATCAACCATCCACAACTTTCGTACTCAGTTAAGAAATATCTAAGTGGGTGCATCGTGATGCTTGTCAATACATTTGGGGAGTGACAAGCGGCCACTACAAGACTAGTATGTTGAGTTGTGTTTCCCTCTGACCCAGATCCACCCAGAGACCTACTGATTATTAAAGAAGAAGATCAGGACACGCTAGAGCCACCCATGGAGACTTCCTTTGAGATGAAGGAGGAGCCCACAGATCACCAGGAGATCAGTATGTTGTTTCTTTCTCTTATCTTGATTTAGTCTTCTCCTTCCTCTGCTCCAGCATGTTTGTATGTCTCTGTATTTGTCGCCATTGCTTTCTCTCCTCTCATTCTTTAATTTGATCAAACTCTTGTTCTCATTCAGCCTAACTGTGACGGGGTCCTCTCCCGAACTCCTTTGATTCTCTCATAAACAGGCGTAGTCGAAAGATCTCGTTGGTGGGTGTTTATTTCCCGCCTCCCAAAAGTGCAGAGGTGATATAGTTTTACAAAAAATGTGAAAAGTGAAAGTAACGTAAACCAAAATACCCTATACTTACTATATCTAACAAAAGTGGAAAAAGAGAAAACAAATAAACAAAACAAAATATACTTAATACTTAACACTACACAAAGTCTAAATACACAATATACACTACTACTTCCACTACAAGCAATACCAACACGTTTTACTAGGGATCCTGGTTACCTTCACTGTAACTCAGTCCATTCAAGACTGACGTCCCTGGGCCAAAGCAGCTCTCTTGTATCCAATAGCCCCTCCCACTAGGCTTTAAACAGGATGTACATATTATTATTATTTTTAACACATTAAACCAATTCCTACACACAAAATATATATCCTCCACTATATCACATAACTTCCAACTGTTTTAAATTACAGATAACCAAGTAAACAGTACAATACAATCATATCGCTCACGTGACGATTACCTTGCGTCAACCCCTCCCATTTAACCTGGCGGATATGTGTGCTTCTGCTTGGCCAACACGTCAACCTAGGAGTGCAGAGCGAAGCGAATGCATCATGACTGTGAGTAATAAATGTGATGTGATGAATGAATGTCTTGCTGTATGAACGTCATTCTGCTATAACAACGGAAACGGAATGAAATGATTGTGCGCATTCGGACATCCTACAAAAGCTGACAAGAGGGAATGTTTGGTGTGTGTGTGTGTGTGTGTGTGTGTGTGTGTGTGTGTGTGTGTGTTGCTCCGCGGCATATGGCGTGTGTGCGTTCCCATGTGCGCTGTCCACATGAAACGCACCACATTACATTATACGGTTATGGTATATGGAAAGACAGACAATGAGTGTGTGTGTATGTACAGTATGCGCACTGCCCGCAAAGTCAGTGACGGAGCCGCACCGTCACATCATCCCTCTCCTCCTCGAGGTTGGCGATGTGCGGCAACCTGGATAGGTAATCTGCCACCACATTGGTCTTGCCCGATCGGTGTCGGATGTTAAACTTAAATGGCAGGAGTGAGAGGTACCATCGGGTAAGGCGGCTGTTGTGGTCCCTCATGGAGTTGATCCAGGTAAGAGCTCGGTGGTCCGTTTCCAGGTCAAATTCCCGTCCAAGCAGGTAGTACTGCAGACTCTCCAGCGCCCACTTAATGGCCAAGCCCTCCTTTTCCACTGTGGAATACCTGGTCTCCGGTGGCTTCAGCTTGCGGCTCAGGTATAGGATTGGATGTTCTTCCCCAGGGTCTCCTTGGGCCAAAACCGCTCCAAGGCCAACTTCGGATGCATCCACCTGTACCAGAAATCTTCTGGTGAAGTCCGGGCTCTTGAGGACAGGGGAAGAACATAGGTGGGATTTCAATGCTTTGAAAGCCGTTTCACACTCCTCTGACCAGTTTACTGGATTCTTCTGGTCCTTATTGGTCAGTGCTGTAAGTGGGGTTGCAATGGTTGCAAACTGGGGCACAAAACGTCGGTACCAGCCAGCCAATCCCAGGAAGGACCGTACTTCCTTCTTGGTCCGAGGTCGAGGGGAGTTTTGGATAGCTTCCACCTTATCCACTTGCGGACGCACCTCACCCCGTCCTAGCAGGTAGCCCAGGTACCGTGTCTCCTGCTGTGCCCACTCACACTTGGCAAGGTTGAGTGTCAATCCCGCCTTTCGGATTCTTCCCAGCACCAGTGACACATCTTGGACATGCTCCTCCCAAGTCGCACTGAAGATGACCACATCATCCAGGTATGCTGCACTGCAGTGGTCACACCCCTGGAGGACTCTGTCCATCAGTCTTTGGAAGGTGGCTGGTGCTCCATGAAGTCCAAAGGGCATCACTGTGAACTGGTACAAGCCAGCTGGTGTTCGGAATGCTGTATATGGCCGACACGACTTCTCCAGCGGGACCTGCCAGTATCCTTTACAGAGATCCAGGGTTGTGATGTATCTGGCAGCTCCGATCTTCTCCAGTAAGTCGTCGATCCTTGGCATGGGGTAGGTATCAAACTCAGAGATGGCATTGAGCTTCCTGAAGTCAATGCATATCCTGAGTGAACCATCTTTTTTAAAGACAATGACTACCGGACTGCACCATTCTGAGTTAGAAGGTTCAATCACTCCGAGCTTCAACATCTCCTCTATCTCCAGTCGCAGCTTTTCCACCAGCTGTTGGGGGACACGGTAGGGACGTTGGCGGATTGGCCGTCCATCTTTTAGGCGAACTACATGCTCAATGAGGGTGGTTTTCCCTGGCCTGGCGGCAAAGAGGGATGGAGACTCCTGGAAGACCTGGAGGAGCTGTGCAGCTTGCTCTAGAGTTAGATGTACTAAGACAGGGGTAGCAGTTGTAGTTAGAGCTCTCAGTCCTGTCTCCACTTCCTCTTCCACATCCACCTCCCTCACCAGCAGAGCTGTTCCTGGCGCCTGGATTGGACGTTCCTTCCATTGTTTCAGGAGGTTCACGTGATAAGTCTGTTTCTGTTTCTTCTTGTCCGGGTGATGGACCTCATATGTGACCGGACCCATCTTGCGGGTGATGAGGTATGGCCCTTGCCATTTCGCCAAGAGCTTGCTGTTGGACGAAGGGAGGAGCAACAGGACTTTTTGGCCAGCCTGTAGCTCACGGTGCCTGGCCTGTTGGTCATACCAGGCCTTCTGACCTTTCTGGGCCTCACGCAGGTTGACCTCTGCCTCCTCCTGGTATCCGGCCAGCCGATCCCTCATCTCCAACACAAACTGCACCACCCCTCTGTCACTCGAATGGGTGGAAGGACCCTCCCAGCCCTTTCGGAGCAGATCCAATGGTCCCTGTACCTCCCAGCCATACAACAGTTCAAATGGTGAGAAACCTGTTGAGGCCTGGGGAACTTCTCGATAGGCGAAGAGCAGAAATGAGAGCCAGCGATCCCAGTCCTTGCCAGTGTCATCCACAAACCTCCGCAACATCCTCTTCAGCGTCTGGTTGAACCTTTCGACCAACCCATCAGTTTGCGGGTGGTAAGGGGTGGTCCTGATCGCTGAGATGCCCAATTGTTTGTGGAAGAGATGCATCAGCCTAGAGGTGAAGTTGGTCCCCTGGTCCGTCAAGATCTCATCTGGTATCCCCACTCTGGAGAACAGCTGTACCAAAGCCCGCAGAACCACGGGAGCGGTGATGGTGCGCAGGGGAAAGGCCTCTGGGAAACGGGTGGCGTAGTCACTCACAACCAGGATGTACTGGTGTCCACCGCTGCTTTTCACCAGAGGGCCCACGATGTCCATAGCAATCCTGCGGAATGGAGTAGAGATGACAGGGAGTGGCTGGAGGAAAGCTCGGTCAGATTTGCGGGCAGGGCATGTTTTCTGACATGTGGGGCATGTGGCGCAATATTGATCAATGTCAGTGTACATGCAGGGCCAATAAAAGCGCGCACTAACCCGTAAAAATGTTTTATGGCGGCCAAGATGGCCGGCCCATGGGAGGGTGTGTGCTAGGTGCATGACCAGTCCTCTACAGCTAGCAGGCACCACAAGACGTCTGTGGTCATCTGTAACTTTGTATAACACGTTATTATCAACAATGAACATTTCCCTTCCCACACAATTTGTTTTGGTCTCTTCTACCACTTGCATAAACAACGGTTTCAAAGTCACATCTTCCCTCTGTATCACAGAAATATTGTCAGGCACTTCCCACATTTTGTCTGTTGGTTCAGGTTCGGTAGATTTTAGCTGCTTCTCAAAGCGGCGTTGGCGCCGAGATTTTTTTGGCCCCTTAGTGCCACCCTCACACAGACTACTGTCAAAATCTGGGAGTGGTTGGACTCCAGCCTTTGCCTGGGCTCGAGTTATCACAGGACACACAACATCTCCCCTCTTCCGCGAGACAGTTTGGACTGGCAATTCTGTCTCCTGCAGTAAATCCACCAGTATCGGTAAATCTCTCCCTAATATGAGATCTACCGGCAAATTGTCTACCACCCCAACAGTTAATAGGTAAGGCTGGTTCTCAAGGGTAACAGTTATCTCTGTTTTTGGGTACAGATGCTTATCCCCATGCACACACAACACATCTGCTTGGCGGCTATAGCCCACACTGCCTACTGGTACTATACTGCGTTTCACAAATGACATAAAGCTACCAGTGTCCAACAGAGCAGTAACCTGGCGGCCATTAACAGTCACAGTCCTATAGTGCTGAGCTTGCACTTCCTTATCCCCGGTAGTCTCCACCTCAGGCCGGGGTGCATAGCAAGCGCCTGTGGCCTTAGCTTTGCGTATGGGACACTCAGAAGCTTTGTGGCCTGACTGCTGGCAATAGTAACACACAAAGTCAAAGTCCTTACCGGCTGATCGTTGGTTTGGGGCAGAGCTGGGGTTACCTGGAGGTTCCTGGTTATACCTTCGCGGTGCAGGCTTTAGATAGGGTGGCTGGAGCAACTGCCGGGGTTCTGCACTGGTGGAGCGTACAGCTGTCCTCCTCTTCGAGCGTTGACGAACTGTAGAGCCAGTTTAGCAGCTGCCAGTCCCTCCCCTGGCTCATGCTCCTTCACCCATGTCCTCACCTCGGAGGGAAGTAGCAGGAGTAACTGCTCCAAGATGATCGCCTCTCCAACCTCCTGCTTGCTGTGCTGCTCGGGCCGAATCCAGCGACGGTAGAGCCCCTTCAGGCGGTGATAGGTCTCGGTGGGGTTCTCTCCCGGTGGTACCGCAGTGGACCGGAACTTCTGCCGGTACGTCTCTGGAGAGATGTCAAACTTCATCAGCAGTGCCGTCTTCAGGTCTGCATAGCAGTGGGCTCTTTCCTCATCCATCGCCGTGTAGGCCTCCAATGCCTTCCCGGACAGCAGTGGCACGAGTCGGCATGCCCACTCACTTTCCGCCCAGTTCCATGTTCTAGCCATGCGCTCAAAACGTAACAGGTAGTTCTCAATGTCCTCACCCATCAAAAATTGGGGAATTTTAGGCTCACTATAGTGCCTCCAATCTGGCCTTGACTGCTCCGGCCTACTGACTGAGTCAGGAAACTGCAGAGAGGGTGCCACTGATGGTGCATGCTGGTACCCACGCCGGGGTGCAGGTGTTGGCGGGTCAAGTCTGGGGTTGCTTGCTGTCCCTGGAGTTGCAATAGGGTCATGCAAATTTGGGGCAGGCAGTGAAATATTTTGACGTTGCTGGGGAGCTGGTTGAACCAGTGGAAGAGAGGTCCGCAGGCCTCGAATCTCTGCCAGCAGGCCCTCCTCTCTCCTTTGCTGTCCTGCTAGGAAGTCTCTCATTATTACCAGCAGTTCTCCCCCTGGTCCACCGGTCCGCGCTGGGGCTGCAGCGCCCTTCTCGTCCTCCGGGTCTGTCTCCCAAGCCCGGTCGGTATCACTGGCTGCCGACTCCTCATCTCGCTCTTGTCTCTGGAGCGCAGTCCGGCGCGCTGCCTGGGCAGGCGGGTTATCTTCTTTCGGCTAGCCATCCCACTTCTGACACCATATGTGACGGGGTCCTCTCCCGAACTCCTTTGATTCTCTCATAAACAGGCGTAGTCGAAAGATCTCGTTGGTGGGTGTTTATTTCCCGCCTCCCAAAAGTGCAGAGGTGATATAGTTTTACAAAAAATGTGAAAAGTGAAAGTAACGTAAACCAAAATACCCTATACTTACTATATCTAACAAAAGTGGAAAAAGAGAAAACAAATAAACAAAACAAAATATACTTAATACTTAACACTACACAAAGTCTAAATACACAATATACACTACTACTTCCACTACAAGCAATACCAACACATTTTACTAGGGATCCTGGTTACCTTCACTGTAACTCAGTCCATTCAAGACTGACGTCCCTGGGCCAAAGCAGCTCTCTTGTATCCAATAGCCCCTCCCACTAGGCTTTAAACAGGATGTACTTTTTAACACATTAAACCAATTCCTACACACAAAATATATATCCTCCACTATATCACATAACTTCCAACTGTTTTAAATTACAGATAACCAAGTAAACAGTACAATACAATCATATCGCTCACGTGACGATTACCTTGCGTCAACCCCTCCCATTTAACCTGGCGGATATGTGTGCTTCTGCTTGGCCAACACGTCAACCTAGGAGTGCAGAGCGAAGCGAATGCATCATGACTGTGAGTAATAAATGTGATGTGATGAATGAATGTCTTGCTGTATGAACGTCATTCTGCTATAACAACGGAAACGGAATGAAATGATTGTGCGCATTCGGACATCCTACGAAAGCTGACAAGAGGGAACGTTTGGTGTGTGTGTGTGTGTGTGTGTGTTGCTCCGCGGCATATGGCGTGTGTGCGTTCCCATGTGCGCTGTCCACATGAAACGCACCACATTACATTATACGGTTATGGTATATGGAAAGACAGACAATGAGTGTGTGTGTATGTACAGTATGCGCACTGCCCGCAAAGTCAGTGACGGAGCCGCACCGTCACACTAACTCTTTGGAGCACTTTATTCTGGTATCTCTTTTATAAATGGAACAGCTTTGTCCTGGTTCCCCTGCTGGATTGAATAGCAACCAGGAGAATTAAGCTGATAGAAGGGATGTATTATTAAGCCTTAGCTAAAGGGGTCAGTGGTCTTGTTTAACTTAAATAAATGTAATGGAGGAAAAGGAAGTATGTTTGATTTTAAATAAAGTTCAGTATATAAATATAATAATTTGTAAAATAATACTGTAAATACTGGAGTATTTCCTTAGTTGCTGTCTCCCTCTGCCCCAGATCTACCTCCAACTTCCTATCAATCATGAAAGAAGAGGCTCAGGACTCAATTACATCCTGTATTAGATTTTGTATAAAGATTAATAAAAAAAACAGTGTGACAAATCTGTAATTACAGAAGAAATCAGAAAGTGGGCAAACATTTTTTTTCATGCCACTGTAAATACTTTTTCTGTCTCCCTCTGTTCCAGATCCACCCAGTGACCTACTGATGATTAAAATAGAGGCGGTTCAGGACACGCTAGACCCACCCACGGATATGTCCACTGGGCTGAAGGAGGAGCCCACAGACCATCAGGATACCAGTATGTTACTTTTATTTTCCTTGTCTTTCTTTTCTCTTGTTGTCCACCCTCTGTTGCAGCATAGTGGTATGTCTCTGTGTCCACAGCTTTCCCTCCTCTTTCTTTCCATGAAGTCTCAATCTATTTGTTTTACGATAACAAAGTGTGGTATTTTCACATACATTGTTGAAGAGTCTGAGGCCTAACAAAATTAATTGTTTGGTTCCTGTTGGTTGTCAGTTAACACATTCGTATTTCGGATCCAACGCTTGAGGGCCAACCACATAATTACGTGGTAAGGTTGTTTTGGCTTTTATTCCATTGTAATATCCTACTCAATGTCAATGAGTGGCACTGCAGATTTACCCTACTCTGCACTCCCCTGTTCCTCCCTCCCCATCAACCTGGACCCTCTGCAATTTGCATATCGCCCCAACAGGTCCACGGAGGACGCCATAGCCCATGTGCTGCACACAGCAGCATCACATCTGGACAAGAGGCAGGGGAACTATGTGAGAATGCTGTTCATCGACTACAGCTCAGCATTCAATACCATAGTCCCCTCCAAACTCATAGCCAAGCTCAGGGACCTGGGCTTGAACTATGACCTGTGCCAGTGGGTCCTGGACTTCCTGACGGGCAGACCCCAGGTGGTAAGAGCCGGCAACTGCACCTCCTCATCCATCACGCTCAACATAGGGGCCCCCCAGGGCTGTGTTCTGAGCCCCCTCCTCTACTCCCTGTACACACATGACTGCGTAGCACAGCGGAACAACAACACCATCATCAAATTTGCTGATGACACAGTAGTGGTGGGCCTGATCTCTGCCAACGACGAAAGGGCCTACCTGGAAGAGGTAGAGAACCTGTCACAGTGGTGTCAGGAGAACTGCCTCTCCCTGAACGTCAGCAAAACAAAAGAGATGATTGTGGACTTCAGGAGGTCGGGGGTCAAGGACTACAGCCCCCTCAGCATCGACGGGGCACCAGTTGAGAGAGTGAACAGTTTCAAGTACCTCGGAGCCCACATATCCGAGGACTTGACATGGACCACACACATTGACAGTGTTGTGAAGAAGGCACGACAACGCCTCTACTTCCTCAGGCGCCTAAGGAAGTTCCAAGTCAGTCAGAAGATCCTTAGGAACTTCTACTCATGTACAATAGAGAGCATCCTGACCGGCAACATCACCTCCTGGTTTGGGAATAGCACTGCACAAGACCGTAGCAGACTACAAAGAGTGACACGTTCAGCCGAACGCACAATTAGAGGGGGGCTTCCCACCCTCCAGAACATTTACAACAAGCGGTGCAAGGGGAAGGCTAAGAGAATTATTAAGGACTCGAGCCACCCGAACAACTGCCTCTTTGAATTGCTGCCGTCAGGCAAGCGATACCGGAGTCTTATGGCGAGCACAGAAAGACTCAGAAGGAGCTTCTATCCCCAGGCCATCAGGCTGCTAAACGAACAATAATCGCTAAACGAACAATAATCACTATGCAACAACCATCAAATGCACACAGCACACACACCCACACGCACACACTCACTCAAACAAACAACACACTGCAGCACCCACTCTCCACACTTTAGATCACACAAACACACTTACACTTTATATTTATTGATAAAGGATTTGCACTACAACTCGTACACCTACTGTGAATTGTACCTAAACTGCACCTCGTCCATTTATGCCTTGCACTATATAGTATTGTATATTAGTACACTGCACAGTATTGTATATTGTATGGTAACTACGTCTACGAACATTGTACATATGTCTAAACTGAACACTGTGACCTCTTTTTTTTTTACTTCAAATTTTTACTATGTTTTTATTTCATACTTATCTTGTCATGCACAGTCTCTGGAGCGCAACAGTAAGAAGCATTTTGTACAAAAGTATTCTGTACTTCTGTATGACAACTATTAAAGAAACTACTCTTGGGATTCGGACAAGTCCATTATTTTTTTTTCCATCATGGGTGGACTTTTTTGTTAGCCTGAACCTATGCCTGTAGCATGTAGCCTGGAATACTTTTTGGGATGCTGAATTCAGTATGCAGTAAAGGAATATAGCATCAGCCAATGGACATATCGATCTACCAGATGGCGATCGATAACTGGGAAATCCTTTTTGGGATCCAACCGGCCCATGGTAAGAGCTTTTTCATGTAAATTACAGCCCAATCAGGCCTTGCTTTGATAGCCAACCAGCCGATCAGCGAATGAGGCTAATGCCGTTATTGGTCATCAATAATCAGAAACGACGTCCCTCGCCCCCCCCCCCCCCCACTTTCATGCATTCATGGTGGACCATGATACCGATAATATCCATTTTGAGTTTTAGCTCTAGCTTGTGTATAGCCGAAACGCCCTTCGATTTAACGTTATTAGCTTAGTGCCCTGTATCTCGCCTTCCAGGAAATACCCCAGAACATTGCGGTATAACGTTCATATTCACGACGCTATAAAATGGGAACATATTGATGAAAAAATGATGCATTTAAGGCATATTGAAGGGACGGTTTATAGTGTCAATTGACAATGACAATGGACAGATAGCAATAATATAAAGTATAGATTTAGCTCTACATACAGCCTCACGCACAATGAAAGGTTGTTATGATAAGCTGGCCTTATAGAGTGAGATTAGACGGATCCCAGTGGCTGCGAAAGTGTTAAGGCCATGGGTAGGTAGGGCATTTAATTAATTTTTGTATGAAATTTTTTCCCACGGCGACTATGGATAGGGAATTTATTTATTTAATTAAAATGTTCACGACAACATGGATGCATGTACTCTGCCAGAATGTTTAATATCCATAATACTAAAGTTCTTTTGACTAAGATTTTTATGAAACTGTATTGAAAAAAAAATTATGTTTTACTAATTTAAAAAAAAAATTATATATCATAAAATAAATTGGGTCGCACCTAAATCGGCAGGGTCGGTCGGCAACCGGAACCAAACCATTTATTTTGATAAGCCTGATGGATGGAAAGTAAACTAAATGGCAATGTGTTTCATTACTAGGGGAGGGAATCACCAGTTTCATCACGATACGATATCGACTCTTTGGACAACGATACGATATTTGCTGATATCACAAAATCTGCCACGATACGATACGATTTGATTCAGGTGCCTGCGATCGATATATGATATTATATTCTCATTTAACACAATTAACTATTTAGATCAACTAAAAAAAGGCAACGGAAATATCATTTGACATTTTTATTTTTGAACTCTTCCAGACATTTAAATGAAAAACAATCTATTGTTTTTAATAAAAATAGACCTCCTGTTCACTATAAAGTGCAACGTTTTGATATATTGAGCTTTACATTTTAAGTTAATATTTTTGGAACTCACAACACGCAACCTAAAACCCCTTCCTCTCCCAAACCGTTCCTACAATTATTTTATGTTGCATAATGATCATGATTACATTTATTATGTATTGTATTTTTTATGTTTAAATATCAACATGATCTGTCCACCCTCAGTACATTTACTATCAATATAATATACTTGTCTGACTTCATCTGATCTTTCCAAACGCGCGCGCGCGCGCACACACACACACACACACACACACACACACACACAGAGAGAGAGAAATGGAGAATGCCTGCCCCCCCCCTTTCCCCAGTCCTCACTCTGCTGTTCTCTGTCAATGGCTCTGAACAGGGTTTAGCTTGTTAGCTTACGCTAACGTAACATTAATTTCGGTCTTTAACACTTTCAGTGCCAGCCATAACGTTGATTTAATGTCCTTGAGTGCCATCATCCACATCAATGATAGCGTTAAAAACGCATAATCTATGTTTTAAATATGGCTATGTGTCTAATCTGCCCGTCCCTTATCAATGACTTGTTTGCAGTCAACATTGTCGAAACGGATTGTTTTTTAATCGGTTCATATCCTTTTTATAGCATTTCGAAAAGCTATTGTTTTCTCGGAAATCTCCGGAAAATAGAAAGATTCCCGCATAAACGGCATTTATTGGAATATTCTCGAATACACTAGACATGTTGTCATTTGTCGGCCTATTCATGAATCGTTTTCAAATAAACGCTAGATTATCGATAGTATATGTGTACTTATGCACGCTATAGAAGCAAGCTGAGAAATCGATTCTCTCATTTCCTTAACATCACACACACACACATATACACATACGGGACACGCTGTTATCTCAGTGAATACAGCTCTGATTATCCTAAAACTGGTAACATAGACTCCTTACCTTAGATCAGATGTTCTCCAAAAAGATTATTCCAATTCCTGATCGCCATTCCAAATATCGATCGCGTTTATTTATTATTTATTGCTGCGTTCCAACTCGCGATCACTTCCCTCATCAGATCCCTCGCCAGCATAGTGGAGCCAGTAGGCTCCCCCCACACAGATCCACCAGTATAATCGAATGGCCTGCAGTTACACAGGGATAGACGATAGGGGGCGGTATTTTCCCCTCGGAGCTCCTAGAGGGGCTGCTGTACCAACGGGAGACTCGGTTAATGAAATATGAATTCAGATCGCTAATAAAAAAATAAAACGACAATTCACATCGTCGGCACTCAACGGGGGGCATGAAATAACGAGCTATGTCGTCGCTGGCACTCAAAGTGTTATGTAACGTGGGCATAACGGAATGGCGAGGATTGCAAAGCATGTTAGATGCATTTGACCCGTTGCGGAAGGACTTGTTTTGGGTCGCAAAATAGGCACACTATGTACTAGGTAATGTCTACACGCATTTCAGACACTACTGCGCTGTGCTGTAGAGCGGATACGACTCTCCACAGCATTATCAAAATAAGAGTATCGCAATATGAATCGATCTTTTTACTTTGCATTGATCCTATTGGATCATTGATAATAGATCGATATATCGATCTGGATCAATGTATCGTCCCACCCCTATTCATTACTCTCTATGACTGTCTTGCACTAGCTGGTAGACGCTCCTGTATATGGCTGGTCCCTGGTCAAATACAGTTCGGAATAAATCCATAGGGAAATATTGAGGTCCAGAGATTGACTTATTATTAAAAAAGAAGATCTGTAATTACAGAAGAAATCAGAGAGTGGGCAAATACTTTTTCATGGCACTGTAAATACTCTTTCTGTCTCCCTCTGTTCCAGATCCACCCAGTGACCTACTGATGATTAAAATAGAGGAGGTTCAGGACACACTAGACCCACCCACGGATATGTCCACTGGGCTGAAGGAGGAGACCACAGACCAGGAGACCAGTATGTTACTTTCTTTTTCTTGTCATCTTTCTTTCTTGCTCTTTTTTAGACATATCTTTTTTTTTAAGGCTGTGGGGTAGACGTCTGCAGGGGCCTGACATGTCTGCCCCAGCCCGGCCCAACCCTGTAGCATTCAGGCCCGGCCCTACCCTAGCCCGAAAAGTTAAGCAATTATTCAGCCCTAGCCCGACTTAAGCCTGAGGCCAATATTACGATCTGATGACAGACATCACACACACACACACACACCACACACACAGAAAGAGTCAAAAGAAGATCGGTGGTGCAGCCTTTGTAAACTATGCCCCAAAACTGTGGAAGACATTACCATATTAGGGAAGCCATTACATTGGAGATTTTTAAAAGGCACCTTAAAACTTAAAATCTCTTTACCAAATCATTTGACTGACTTTACACTATTATACTGTACTATTTATCTGTGATTGACATTGCACTATTTATCTATGTTTTATTCCCCATGTTTTTATTCTCCTTTATTTTATATATGAGGATTTTATAGTATGTCTGCACTTTATGTGCTCATTTCATCATTCATGTCTTTTACATTCTACTAAAACTGAATCAAACCATAAACAAGGTGGCCTGTTGGGATGTTAGATCCTAATGTGAAAAACTGTGATTTTATATGTCTGCTCATTTGACTTATTTGTATCTTTACGCCCCACTATCCGCTGGGTGCATACTATAACCTTATCATGTTTTGTAACAGATTACAGAAGCCTATTGGAATGTGAGGTTCTGATATGAATTGATTAATATATCTGCATTATTTTATCCCACTTTATGCTTGGCTCTTGCTGCTTGTTTTACACAGATTTTATGTTTTATTTCTTACTAATGTAAAGCACTTTGAACTGCAATCCCCTGTATGAAAGGTGCTATACAAATAAAGTTATTATTAGTATGTTGAGTTGTGTGTCCCTCTGTCCCAGATCCACCCAGAGACTTACTGATTGTTAAAAAAGAAGATCAAGACATGCTAGAGCCACCCAAGGATACTTCCTTTGAGATGAAGGAGGAGCCCACAGACCACCAGGATATCAGTATGTTGTTTCTTTCTCTTATCTTGATTTAGTCTTCTCCTTCCTCTGCTCCAGCATGTTTGTATGTCTCAGTCTTTGTCTCCATTGCTTTCTCTCCTCTCATGCTTTAATTTCTATCAAACTCTTGTTCACATTCAGCCTAACTATTTGGAGCACTTTATTCTGGTATCTCTTTTATAAATGGAACACCTTTGTCCTGGTTCCCCTGCTGGACTGAATAGCAACCAGGAGAACTAAGCTGATAGAAGGGATCCCAACTGTGATGTATTATTAAGCCTTAGCTAAAGGGGTCAGTGGTCTTGTTTAACTTAAATAAATGTAATGGAGGAAAATGAAGTATGTTTGATTTTAAATAAAGTTTAGTATATAAATATAATAATTTGTAAAATAATACTGTAGTATACTGGAGTACTTCCTTAGTTGCTGTCTCCCTCTGCCCCAGATCTACCTCCAACTTCCTATCAATCATGAAAGAAGAGGCTCAGGACTCAATTACATCCTGTATTAGATGTTGTATAAAGATTTAAAAAATAAACAGTGACACATCTGTAATTACAGAAGAAATCAGAAATTGGGCAAATACTTTAAATACCGTTTCTGTCTCCCTCTGTTCCAGATCCACCCAGTGACCTACTGATGATTAAAATAGAGGAGGTTCAGGACACGCTAGACCCACCCACGGATATGTCCACTGGGCTGAAGGAGGAGCCCACAGACCAGGAGACCAGTATGTTACTTTTCTTTTCCTTGTCATCTTTCTTTCTTTCTCTTTCTTAGACATCTTTTTAAGTCTCTAGATGTGAGGTTAAGAATTTACCTATGCGAATTCTTAAAAATGAATATGATCATTTTTATTCTGTCACCTATTGATTAAGGCTGTAGGGTAAACTTCTGCAGGGGCCTGACATGTCTGCCCCAGCCCGGCCCAAGCCTGTAGCATTCAGGCCCGGCCCTACGATAGCCCCAAAAGTTAAGCAATTATTCGGCCCTAGCCCGACTTAAGCCCGAGGCCAATATTACGATGTGATGACTGACATCACACACACACACACACACACACACTACCTACGTTACACACACAAATGCTACATTACGACAACAAATGCACAATGCAATAACGACATAGCTCTGCGGCTAACAACGGCAACAATTACATGCCCACAGACATGACACTAAAGCGTACCGAAAACACTCTAACCAGCAGCCAATTAATTTGAGTAAATCAGGATGGACTCACCACTTCACTGTTAGATGAACGTCGGCAACAAAAACTTCTTGCATTGAATAACTTTAACAAAACTCACAAATCTTCGCCAACCGGCTAAATCCAAGAACAATCATGCAAAACGTTTACAGTTCATTCCATTCTGCTGTACATTCGCGGGCGCTCTGAAGGAAAATAATGGCATCCACCGTTGATGGCTTCAGCGCTGTTCTCCTCTCTTCTCCTCCAGCATTCTCCCTGCGGTGCTGAAATATCGCTCGCTCGAGCTGCCACGCAAGTCTAGCTAGCAAAGGCAGCTTCTCCATCTCCGACACGCACGCTTTCAGCGGTCTAGCTTGTTGCTTTGATGGAAACACAACGCAAGGGCCTGATTGTGTGTGTGCGCACGACTCGTGTGTGTAAAATGAAGCGGGACAAATAAAAGGAGCCCGAACCCTACCCGAACCCCATCTATGCATAAATAAATCATCCCGGCCCTAATCTGCCCATGGTGTCGGGCTCCCCAAACCACCTTTTCAAGTGGTCCCGGTTATCCGTCTCCGGGAACGGAACGCAGCGTTCTCATTACACTACTTTTTGGGCAATCGTGCTCCGAAACGGCCCCGGATGCCTAGTGACAAAGCATCCTCAGATTCCTTTACCAAGAGCTTGGTGTAGAGCAGGAGGAATCCTAATTCCCAAGGAGAAAGAGTCCTCACTGCCAGTTTCTAACCATATCCCTCTTGAATGTAGAAGGTAAGATTTTCTTTAGTATAGTGGCACATAGGCTAGCAAACCACCTAGAAAGAAATAGTTTAAAGGGGACATGTACTGCTATTCCTAGCACTATTTGGGCAACTTTACACAATTCCTGTGAGTGTATTAAAGACATCTGTACGTTTTTTTTCAAAAAAATTCATTGTTTTATATTTCTAATCAAGTACTCGAAACCATAATTTTTCAGCTTCAAGATTTCAGGCTGTTATGGCCTGGCTCCGCCCATAAGCACTTTGAGTGACAGTCAGTCCACACAGTCTGCGACTGGTAGACAGAGAGAGAGAGAGCGGGTGAGAGAGAGAGAGAGAAAGAAAGACAGGCCGTTCTTTTTTTTCTCTGCCTCTCGGGTGTGCTGAGGGGGGGGCCCTCCCTTCCTCCCTCTCTCTTCCTTTTTTTCTTTCTATCACTATCGGAGGTGTGTGTGGCGCGGCAGGTCCCCCCCCCCCCCCCCAGTGCTCCTGAATGCTCTATCTCTCTCTCTCTCTCTCCCTCCAGACAGTGCACGCAGAGTATGAGGAAATGGTTTCCACTCGCTGTGTACAGTCAGTCTATGTAGATTGTGGGCGGGCATTAGCTACAACCACAGAGCCAATCACATCACTGTCTGCTACCCAGAGCCTGAATGACGTGACTCAGGCCTTCAAATCAGGATGGCCTAATTTACTGGAGAAGGAAATGATCTGAGCTGAATCAGAGCAATCCGCCAATATGGTATTTAGACACTAAAACACATTGATACGAACTCCTATTACTATAATACAATGCTAGAGACTGAAAAATGACATTTATAGTACATGTCCCCTTTAATAGATACCATACTGCAGAAAGCACACAAGTATGATATGGTGCCAGATTCACCCAAGATAGAGAAAAGAGATTAGCAGGTGGTATTTTTAGATCTGGCAAATGCGTGTGTTTCAGTACCGCATAGCCTTATTTGGAGTGCGTTTGTTTTCTCTAGAGTGCCAGGGGTGATTGTAAACTTGGTGAAAGCATACTTCCAAGATATTATAATGTGCTTTAGTACTAGTACAACAGCATGGCAGAGACTAGAGAGGCATTATGACAATGTGTATTATTTCACCACTAGCATTCAGAATGGTGATAGAGGTAATTATTGGAGCCTCAAAGTGGGTGGTAGGTGGGGAGAGAGGGCGCGTGAATACTTTCGGCAACCAACATGTCCTTCCGCGTTGCTCTGATTGGCCAGCGCTCTCCTTCGTGAATACCAGCCGCTCTACGCTCGTTCCCTACGCATGCGCATGAGGCTCCCCCCAGGTGCTCGTTTACAGAGCGTACAAATACGCTTGTGTTATGATACAGGAGCTAAATAGGAAGTACTTGAGGTCGTTGTTAAATACGTGTGTGTTTTAATAAACAGTATAACTGTAAAAGTAATGTTGAATTGTCGCGTCGTGTCGCTAAACTAGACAAAGAGGTTTGAAAATACGAGCATCTTGTGAGAGCGGCAGGGTTTGGCGTGTAATGACTAGCGATGAATATTATGTGTTTTAAATATGTTGCGACCGTCGGATTGTTGTTAAAACGGAGGGATACTAGCTAAGGTGTGGGGGAGTTGGCGTATATAAGTTGATTGCTTTAAAAACGGAGAGAAATGTCGTATTTACAGTGTTTAAAACGGGGTGATGGGCGAAAATCTTTGGTTTTAGCTAATATTATGTGTTTTAAATATGTTGCGACCGTCGGATTGTTGTTAAAAACGGAGGGATACTAGCTAAGGTGTGGGGGAGTTGGCGTATATAAGTTGATTGCTTTAAAAACGGAAAGAAATGTCGTATTTACGCTGTTTAAAACGGGGTGATGGGCGAAAATCTTTGGTTTTTGCTTAACGATAGCCATGCTAAAACGCTAGCACAACATTAGCACCTAACCTAACAACAAGCTTAACAAGTCAGCGATCTTTTTGTGAGACTAAACTCTCCGCTCTGTGGCAAATTGTGTTGATGTCGGTTTTGTTTAATCAATAAATGAGGCAGAATACACAGTGACTGTATCCTTTTTTGTTTATTGCACTTGTTTCTGCTGGAAATGAAATCCTATGCGAGACATTAAAGATGGCGGCTTTCTGTTTTTGTGGACAGCCTCCAACGAGTGAAGCGTTTCTCTTCTGACCAATCAGTGGTCTGCAGTGTTTCACGTGACTTTTCTGGTCACGTGAAACACTGCAGACCACTGATTGGTCAGAAGAGAGACGCGTCACTCGTTGGAGGCTCTCCACAAAAACAGAAAGCCGCCATCTTTAATGTCTCGCATAGGATTTCATTTGCAGCAGTGCAATAAACAAAAAAGGATACAGTCACTGTGTATTCTGCTTCATTTATTGATGAAACAAAACCGACTACTATCGTTAGCTCTCAGAACGGTAGCCAGAAGCCCGCAGCATCCTAGTGCTACTATCGTTAGCTCTCAGAAGGTAGCCAGAAGCCTGCAGCATCCTAGTGCTACTATCGTTAGCTCTCAGAAGGTAGCCAGAAGCCTGCAGCATCCTAGTGCTTCTATCGTTAGCTCTCAGAACGGTAGCCAGTTAGTCTGCAGCACCCTAGTACTAGTAACGTTAGTATTGTGTATTCAAAAACGCACCGGACTGCGACGTAACGTTTTACCGTTTATTTGCTTGCTCCACCAGTGCACAACAACACACACATCAACTCTCGTTTCCACAACGCTTTACGGTATTTTCACAGCACTGTCACAACATTACCGTAAAGCGTGAACACCGTTGTGATCCACATACACAACAGTTAGCGCTCAGAATAGCCAGTTAGCCCGCAGCACCAGCAACGGTAAGCGTGTCTCATTTAATTTCGTTTGCGTCCTCCTGTGTGTAGACAACCAGCTCTGCGTGTGCTCGCTCCACTAGTGATGACTGGTCTCACCCTCTGCTGGCGCGTGCTGTGTGTGCACTACAACCAATGCCGTCCGTGTCAAAACTCTGTTTCAGTGTAATAGAAACTGAAACGCATCTGTGATTTTGACGGTATTGATTTTCAATACCGTCGGGATTTCTAAATACCCTGGTATACCGTAATACCGTCATACCGCCCAAGCCTAGCTGGAACTGTGCACAAAAAAAGTATGGTTATACCACATTGACTGGGGACACTGAGCAGCGAGGATTATGTGTTTTGGATATATAACGTTGGATCAATAAACGCGATCAATATTTGGAATGGCGATCAGGAATTGGATTATTCTTTTTGCAGGACATCAGATGTGAGGTAAGGACTCTATGTTACCAATCTTGGGTTAATCAGATTCTTTCACAGCGATCACAACGTGTGTGTGTGTGCGTGCCGTTGGCGCCGACCAATGCACGGATAAGCGATTTTCAGCCCGCTTCTGTATCGTGCATGAGGACACATATACTATCGATAATCTAGCGTTTATTTGAAAACTATTCATAAATCAGCCGAAAAATGACAACGTGTTTTGTGTATTCCACTAAAGGGCTATTATCGCGGCTTTCTCTGGAATTACTAGAAATTACCAAAACTATACTCGTATTCAAAACGGTATAAAACGGAAATGTACAGATGAAAAAACTATCTGTTTTGTACATGTTGACTGCAAGCAACTCATTGATAAGCGACAGGTGTATTAGACCCATAGCCATAATTTAAGATATATTTTAAGCACTCGCAAATCTCCCCGTCCTCCCATTAATTAAAGCGGTGGCCATCTATACCTATATTCGCCATATAGCTCCGGCACTGAATGTGTTAAGGACTATTTAAAAAAATTATAATAATTACAAACTATT
Source organism: Notolepis coatsorum (assembly GCF_963971535.1). Taxonomy (NCBI): domain Eukaryota; kingdom Metazoa; phylum Chordata; class Actinopteri; order Aulopiformes; family Paralepididae; genus Notolepis; species Notolepis coatsorum. Next base: position 118,292,942 of record NC_140176.1, read on the forward strand.
TTCAAGAGTCTCCTTTTATTTTTACAAGAAGTGATGTTTGGTGAAAGTTAGATTTGCACTTTATTAATCCCAATAGGGAAATTCATTCTTGTTTGATGATCAAGAGGCACCTTTTATTTGTTTTAAGTGAAGTTTGGTGAAAGTTATTGCACTATTAATCCCAATAGGGACATTCATCTTTGTTTGATCAAGAGTAACTAGGACTGGGCGATATGGCCTAAAAATAAAATCTCAGATTTCTTCACACCACATCCGATTTATCGATTTTTTTCTCTTAAAAACTAGAAACGCCAAGGAAATCATTCAAATAAGCTTTGTTTTTATTTGACACAAAAAAATTATCAAACCAAGATGAATTTCCCTATTGGGATTTAAGTGCAAACCTAACTCTCGCCAATCTTCACTTAAAAAATATAATAATAATATATATTCGATTCGATAATGAGATTCGAATATTCGATCTCAAGAACCAGCGATTTTTGAATAGCACTTTTGCTAGAAAGTCCCATCCCTAGTGAATAGTACTGGGTATTAAGCATAACAGCATCTACGTTAATTTACTTCTGAATATTGGGGAGAATCGCCGTGCTTGTAGCCGCGTTTTGATTACGTCATCACAACAACACGTTAGATTATGAACGTAACCCTGTTCTTTGACGTTCTTTGCCGAAAGCCGAAAGGGCCTTTTTTAACTACTTTCGGCCGATATGTTTCGGTGGCCGAATATTCGGTGCATCCCTACTCAATTAGTATCGACGTGGCACCTGTTAGACCCACGTTTGATATTCTGGAAACTTGTGAACGCTTTCTGTTAATCTGGTAAACTGTTGGTTGTATTGCAGAGCTAAATGCTAATGTGGCTAACTAACAGTAAACCTTTGTACATGAAATACAGCCCAAAAACCTTAAAAGACCCCGCTGAGAAACACACTTTACAAATGCTTGCTTATTAAATCAGTTTAAAAAGTAATTTAAAAAGAAAAAAGTGACGATAAAGTTGTTTAATTAACGGGAGAAAAGTTCTAGTAAAGTCTATGTATTGTGATGGGACTGGAAGAAGCCTACACGCTGAAGATTCAAGATTCAAGAGGTTTATTTGTCACATACATACCAGGGCATACAGTGATGTAACCGGATATGCGTTTTCATGTTTTTCTCTGTCCATGTGAGCTTTGAGATCTCCGGCACCTTTATTAGACACGGAAACATATGGTCAAGGGTTGCACACCGCTTCTTGTCCCGACCGGGGCGGTACATTGGGCCACCGGACGCCCTCGGACAGGGTGTGAAAAGTGGACGTGTCCGGGCAAAAGAGGACGTTTTGGTCACCTGATTAGCAATTCTAGGTTAAACTGGTCCTGGTGGTTAATATTTTGATCAAAAGTAATTTACTGTATTTCTATGGCATTTACACTTAACGCACATTATTACAGTGTAGGCTGATGAATGAACAATAATCCACTTGATAAAGTAAAATTGGATGAAAACGAATAACCACGACTTGGGTCGAGTGAAAACAGACGACTGACTGACTGATTTTATTCAACAAAAACACGATGCCGGTGCAGACAACGCTCAGCGTTTGCTTAAAGTCGGGACATTTGCACGAGGTGCGCTTGATTTCTATCACAGGCCAGTTGAATTGCTCCTGGGTGAGGCAGCGGGCCGGATGAAAATGCCAGGCGGGCCGGCAAGGATACTAGTAAAACATTTTAAAATATTAAATAGCAAATAGAATCAATTGTTGGGCTTTAGTCCTGGACTAAATTAAACTGACCTTAAAGGGGTTATGCACTGCTATTCCTAGCACTATTTGGGCAACTTTACACACTTCCTGTGAGTCTATGTAACACATCTGTAATTTTTATTCCAAAAATAATCATTGTTTTATATTTCTAATCTTGTACTCAAAACCAGCATTTTTCAGCCTCATGAAAGCAGGCTATTATTGGCTTGGCTCCACCCATACTAGCAGAATGCTTTGAGTGACAGCCACCCACCAAATAGCTCCGCCCATCTCCCCGTCAGAGATTAGGTTTCAGGTTACATACAAATATGGTATGTCATAAATATAGAGATGTAGCAGTACTGTCTATCTATATATATATAATATGTTACCATGAATTGAAATTGGGGGACCCTGATGTAAACAAGACGAAAGTCTTTCTCTGGTCTCCATCATAGCAGTACTGAGCAGTACTGTAGCAATACAAATATGGTATGTCATAAATATAGAGATGTAGCAGTACTGTCTATCTATATATATGTTACCATTATTTGTAAAAGCCACAACCACGTTACCATATTTGTAATAATGTAAATCATTGTGTCGTTGTACATATTGTGTATACACCGTTAGAAGCTAACATAGCTTAGCTTGGTAGCTATTGTGCTAACAACATATCCCGACGTCCGGCTCGCTGGCCGGCATGCACGCCCGACACAAAATGGTTCTCTCCTCTCTGTACACCCCCGTCCCCACGGGTACCCTGCCGGGGAGCCCATGGACGTGACAACGGCGGCAGCCGTAGGGTGCTCGAGCCCGCCGTAACGCTAGTGGTACACAATAGCTATGAGCTAACTAACGCTACGGCCGCCGCTGTTGTCGCGTCCACAAGCTCCCCGGCAGGACACCCGCGAGAACGGGGGCACACAAGGAGGAGAGAACCACCCCAAATCGAGCACTCATGCCGGCCGACAAGCCGGACACCGCGGTTGTTGTTAGCACAATAGTAGCCCACTGTGATGCACCGAGTGGGCCACCATTGATCAACATGCAGCGATGTGTAGCTTGCATGATGCGTGTGCAGTGCTTTGCCACACAGGTCTGAGAAGAGGACCTGCACATGATAGCAACCGGGAGCGTCGCGGAGCATTCAGCCTGCTGGCTACCTAGATTCACTTCAACCAGCCGAGCGTCGGGAGCTCCAGCAGCTTGTCGATGTGCTAATAGCCTGGAGCCAGCTACCGTTAGCTTGCAGAGGCTCCAGCACACCGACAAGCTGTGTAGCCAGCTAACGTTAGCTTGCAGAGGCTCCAGCACACCGACAAGCTGTGTAGCCAGCTACCGTTAGCTTGCAAAGGCTCCAGCACACCGACAAGCTGTTTAGCCAGCTACCGTTAGCTTGCAGAGGCTATTAGCACACCGACAAGCTGTGTAGCCAGCAGGCTGAATGCTCCGCGACGCTGGTTGAAGTGGATCTAGGTAGCCAGCAGGCTGAATGCTCAACGACGCTCCCGGTTGCTAACGCCGGCCCCGGCTGGTGCTAAGTAGCTAGCGATCGCTCCCGAGTCCCGAGAGCTAACGCCGGTCTGTCTGTCGAAGACCGAGGGAACCGCATCAGGCTTCAGCTGATTAGTGATCTTCTGGACAAACCTTCCACCCTGCAGGTAGCAAGAATGGAGGCGGGCATTACTAAAACCACAGAGCCAATCACATCACCGTGCACTATAAACAGCGCCCTGTGACGTGCACCAGGTCGTCAAATCAACATGACCTGATTTACTAGAGGCAAAGAGGGGATGGGCTGTAGCTGAGGAATTCGCCAATATAGTATTTAGGCCCAAAAACACATTGATACGAACTCCTATTACTATAATACAATGCTAGAGACTGAAAAATGACATTTATAATGCATAGCACCTTTAACCATAGCCACGATAACCACTCCTGCTCCAGAAACGGTTGACTAACTGGTGCTTGAAACAAAGTGGTTTACCGTACTTTTCGGACTATAAATAAACCCCATTTTTCGACCCTGCGGCTTATATAACTGTGCGGCTTATATGTGACTCGACGTGACCAAAACCGAAAATGTAAAAATCTAAATATTGTTTTTTTGACTGCATTGAAATGTTATTCATCTGTTCCCTTATTTGCTAAACTTAATACAACTTGTAAATGAGTTAATTCTTGTTATTTGTCAGACAGTATTGTGTCCCAATGCTAATTACAAATGGTAATTAAACATTAAAACACCTGCGGCTTATAGTCCAGTGCGGCTTATATATGTACACATCATTCAATTTAGCTGCTGCGGCTTATATTCAGGTGCGGCTTATAGTGCGAAAAGTACGGTAAGTCTATAACTGTAGATGACTCTGGACTACACTGTTCTTAAACTATAAAACCAAGATACATACCATTTAGGGCAGTCAGTTTATCGCGTTAATTAGATTAATTAATTACACAGCAAATGATCGCGTTATGAAAATTAACTCAAAATTAATTAAAAAAAATTTAAATTTAAAAAATATTTTTCATTCATTCCATAAGAACGTAGAATAAACATTTACAGACTTTCTTTTTTTAAATGGTCCATTTGCATGTTCTTGGTATCTGATTCTAGGGACATCTATGGATCTCAGGGAATGTATTCCCAGTGTCAGTAAATTGTAATGAACCAAATGAGAATATCAATTCAATTTTTTTTTTTTTTTATTCTTTATTTTACTGTGAACCATGATACAATTTACCAGACCTGAAAAATCTAAGCATGAATAAAGGGAAGATGATTAAACAGAAGGTTTTGTAGATACAGTACTGAATTCTGCCATCCGGACACATGCAATTTTAAATATGATTATAGAATATAAAATATCAGGCCTAAAATGGTTATGCGATTAATTAGATTAATTAATTACAAATCCTGTAATTAATTTGATACATTTTTTTAATCGCCTGACAGCACTAATACCATTATAAACCTCTTGCATAGAAACTAAAGCTGAATAATAACCAATTATCTTTATCTCCTTCCTCTGACACTCTTCTCCATCACTATCTCCATTCAGATAGCTGTCCTGTCAGGCCTGGGAAGAAACCAAGAGGCTTGGATGGAAGAAAAGGTCTCTGCTGTGACCAGTGTGGGAAGAGCTTTAGTCGTCGAAGTAGTCTGAAAACACACCAGAGAATTCACACAGGAGAGAAGCCCTACTCCTGTGGCCAGTGTGGACAGGGCTTTACTCAGCGAGGTCAGCTGCAATCACACCAGAGAATTCACACAGGAGAGAAGCCCTACTCCTGTGGCCAGTGTGGACAGGGCTTTACTCAGCGAGGTCATCTGCAATCACACCAGAGAATTCACACAGGAGAGAAGCCCTACTCCTGTGGCCAGTGTGGACAGGGCTTTACTCAGCGAGGTCATCTGCAATCACACCAGAGAATTCACACAGGAGAGAAGCCCTACTCCTGTGACCAGTGTGGAAAGGGCTTTACTACGCAACAGAATCTGAAAACACACCAGAGAATTCACACAGGAGAGAAGCCCTACTCCTGTGGCCAGTGTGGACAGGGCTTTACTCAGCGAGGTCATCTGCAATCACACCAGAGAATTCACACAGGAGAGAAGCCCTACTCCTGTGACCAGTGTGGAAAGGGCTTTACTACGCAACAGAATCTGAAAACACACCAGAGAATTCACACAGGAGAGAAGCCCTACTCCTGTGGCCAGTGTGGACAGGGCTTTACTCAGCGAGGTCATCTGCAATCACACCAGAGAATTCACACAGGAGAGAAGCCCTACTCCTGTGACCAGTGTGGAAAGGGCTTTACTACGCAACAGAATCTGAAAACACACCAGAGAATTCACACAGGAGAGAAGCGCTACTCCTGTGGCCAGTGTGGACAGGGCTTTACTCTGCGAGGTCATCTGCAATCACACCAGAGAATTCACACCAGAGACACATTCTTAGAGTAGAGAAACCTGCTGTAGCCAGTGTTGGAAGAGTTCCACTCATAAAATTATATCTATAAAGATGATCTCTTTATAGATCTGTCAAAAGAGTTTGATACAAGTGCTTCACGGCAGTACAAATAGATATAAAATGAGCATAACATAAACGCAAAGCAATGCAGAGAATATGAAGAAGGGTAAAAGCAATGCAGGTAATAACAATATAAATAGTAACTCAATAGTCTTCCCCATTAGATGGTTATGAAACACTTTGAAGTTACTTCATCTGTCCGTTTTGATTGATTATCCTGTCATTAATTTAGTTCCATTGTATATTACCCTGTTTGTTTGTTTTTGCATTTCTTGTATTGTCTTAATCCTGTTCTACAGTCATACACAGTATTTTGTTAATCCTGTTCTACAGTCATCCATAGTATTTTGTTAATCCTGTTCTACAGGCATCCATAGTATTTTGTTAATTCTGTTCTACAGTCATCCATAGTATTTAGTTAATCCTGTTCTACAGTCATCCATAGTATTTAGTTAATCCTGTTCTACACTAAGCACAACCACCAAAAGCACTTGTTGTGCACACACACACGCACAGAGTGGGTGTGCCAACGTTGGGCGATGTCACCGTATCACTATGATCGTTCTAACTCTCCGGTTCATTCAAGCCCCGCGCAGCTGCCTCTCTCCACACCGTCTCCAGAACCCGTGCACCGCGCAGCGCGCCTCTCTCCACACCGTCTCCAGAACCCGTGCACCGCGCAGCGCGCCTCTCTCCACACCGTCTCCAGAACCCGTGCACCGCGCCTCTCTCCACACCGTCTCCAGAACCCGTGCACCGCGCAGCGCGCCTCTCTCCACACCCTCTCCAGAACCCGTGCACCGCGCAGCGCGCCTCTCTCCACACCCTCTCCAGAACCCGTGCACCGCGCCTCTCTCCACACCCTCTCCAGAACCTGTGCACCGCGCCTCTCTCCACACCGTCTCCAGAACCCGTGCACCGCGCAGCGCGCCTCTCTCCACACCCTCTCCAGAACCCGTGCACCGCGCCTCTCTCCACACCGTCTCCAGAACCCGTGCACTGCGCAGCGCGCCTCTCTCCACACCCTCTCCAGAACCCGTGCACCGCGCCTCTCTCCACACCGTCTCCAGAACCCGTGCACCGCGCCTCTCTCCACACCGTCTCCAGAACCCGTGCACCGCGCAGCGCGCCTCTCTCCACACCCTCTCCAGAACCCGTGCACCGCGCCTCTCTCCACACCGTCTCCAGAACCCGTGCACCGCGCAGCGCGCCTCTCTCCACACCCTCTCCAGAACCCGTGCACCGCGCCTCTCTCCACACCGTCTCCAGAACCCGTGCACTGCGCAGCGCGCCTCTCTCCACACCGTCTCCAGAACCCGTGCACCGCGCCTCTCTCCACACCGTCTCCAGAACCCGCGCATCGCGCCTCTCTCCACACCATCTCCAGAACCCGACCACCGGCACCGGATCCTCCAGAGAGACTGGACTCTGGGACCAAACCCGGACCGAGGAAACACCAACCTGTACACCCGGAGAAAGAAAGATATACATGAGGATAAATAAATACAAACACGAATGTGTTTATTTCTTTGAAAACGACTCCTTTCTTTGAAAACTCTGGAGTTTTGTTCTAATAATATATAAGTTTTCCTTCATGTTTCTTGTGTGGTTTTGTGTTTCTGGACTGACTGAACTCGCACACGTCACTAACCACTTGCTTAGCAATGCCAAAAAAAATAAATTGTTTTTATTAATATTTTAATTTTTTTATATTTAAGCCAAGCAGTCACCATGTACAGTATGGCTCGGCGGCCAGTCAAACCAAGCAGTCACCATGTACAGTATGGCTTGGCGGCCAGTCAAACCAAGCAGTCAACATGTACAGTATGGCTCGGCGGCCAGTCAAACCAAGCAGTCACCATGTACAGTATGGCTTGGCGGCCAGTCAAACCAAGCAGTCACCATGTACAGTATGGCTTGGCGGCCAGTCAAACCAAGCAGTCAACATGTACAGTATGGCTTGGCGGCGTTACTACTATGAACAAAACAAAGCCAAGAGAACAGTTTTGACTCTTGAGTCAATCACAAAATTCACAATCCGTCAATGTCATTAACAATGTGTTTCCCTGAACAATGAGAACTAAAAACCAACAGAGGTATTGTGCTTTGTCAGCAGATAAAACATTTGACGCTATAGGAGAGGAGACTGTTGTGGTCTTGGTCCATGAAACAACTATTTGGCATTTATAGGACAGCACGCCTCAAAAAGAATAAAATAAACCAAACAAACATCACAGGTACATATGTCCGTGGTGAAACTTACGTGCTGTGATTGTCATGTGTCTGGTGCGCCCAGCAATCACAGCGCTCCTACTGTAAAATGCGGAAGCAGCCATTTAAAATGTTTATTAGCAACGCCGAGCTTTCAAACCCCGCCGCTTGTGTGTGTGAAACCCTAATGGAACGCTGGGTACCTTTGAAATTTATATCTGATATATTTTGGACCCACCGCTAGCTTTTAAGCAGTACTTGGTGGTGCAAATTAACCTGGCTACTATGGAGGAATAAGTGACTGCGTATTCGAGCCGCTGGCTTGCAGTCATGAAAGGGGCTACAACCAAGACGTTAGTTAGCATCCAAGCTAGCCTGATAACGTTAGTAGTTAGCATCCAAGCTAGCCTGATAACGTTAGTAGTTAGCATCCAAGCTAGCCTGATAACGTTAGTAGTTAGCATCCAAGCTAGCCTGATAACGTTAGTTAGAAACTGCTTAGGCTGCTTACCTGGCCAATAATGTGGTCCTCCTGGACCGATAGATTTGTTAAATCATAATATCCACAGTGTTGTGCTGTGCTGGTCCTCTACAGTGCTGTGCTGGTCCTCAGTATTCCAAAGGCGAAGACGTTTGGTCACGTTTGCTTTTAATGTGTGTTGTAGCCAATTTGATGATTTTACCGTGGTTGCTTTATTGTATGAAGGTGCTGTGTTATTGTGAAGGTGTCTTGAGATTATTGACTAATTAGCTGGGCAGTGGGCATAGGAGGCGGGGCTCAGATGATCTCGGGCACAGCCTATTTGTATGTGTGTCACAGGTGCGCAGCGGGAGGGAATTGGGAAACCGTCATGGGGAGCCACACAGTTTTTCAACCGTGCATGTTGTTTTCAGTAGTTTTGAGTTATTTTCAGGTTTATTTTGCAATACTAGTTTACTTGTTTAAGTTACAGTTTAAGCACCGAGTTTATGTTATGCTTTGCTTTTCCACCTTGCAAGAGAAAATAAAACTTGTTAAATGCACTCAAGGAGAGGTCCTGGTTTACTATCAACAAGCACCACGCGTTGGAAAGAGATTCTTACCTATTCCCTCCCTGGCATCTTTTAGTTGTTCAGTTGCCCTTACAATGTGATTTGATTGGCCACTTATGGCCAGACGCGAAGCGTCCTCGCACACATAGGCTACGGAAAAAAATCACGCTACCTAGTTCTAACCAAGCTGGGTGCGAATTTTTTTTCCGTAGCATATGTTTGCGATGAATAAACCCAAAAAAAACGGCCTAGCGTCCTGACCTCCTTCCCAGCTTTACCTCGTGAGCCTCCAGGCTGGCAGAAGACTGCAGTCTGAGTCAGTGAGTATGGGCCACAGACAGTGACAGTGTTAGGGAGAAAATTATTATAACACAGAGATGAAAAATAATGATTTTTTTTATTATTGTAAACTATAAAAAAAAATTATCTAAATTTTTTTATTTTTTTACTGTTCATATTTTTGGGGAAGCTTGGCTCCCATGAATATTCGCCACTGCTGGGGGTAGTAGGCGAGGGTTCGTTTGGCAGAGTGTATAAAAGGAAAAAGTTTAGCGGCCAGGTAAGATACGCGAGTAACCCAAAACAATCGAATAAAAAAAATACTTCTCCACGCTGTAAGAAAGTTAAATCAATATTTGTGAAAATGAACTACTCTCTCCCACAAAGCCAGATCAGTTGTGATGTCATCAAGTCTGGAGTTGATCCATATGAATGATTTAGATGAATTGAAAATTGAAATTGTAGATACTATATCTGTACATATCCCTTTACTACCATAGTGACTTTATACCTGTATCACTGTACATATTAATACTACAACTATGTACATACATCTGATTAGCACTATTACTAAGTAGTACTCATGTATATATTTTATACCCAGTTTAATCACCTGTACATTGTATATTACTATTGCACTTTACTGTTACATTTGCACTCTGGTTGGATGCCAAACCTCTTTTCGTTGTACTGTATAATTAATGACAATACATTTTAATCTAATCTAATGTAATCCATCCGTTCTGACAAGGTGGTGGCCCTGAAGGTCATTCCGAAGGTGGGCCGCTCTGAGAAGGAGCTCGAGAGTCTGAAGAGTGAGATGGACATCATGAGGGGACTTCAACATCCACACATCGTCCAGATGTTCCACAGCTTTGAGACGGACAGGGAGGTATGTTAATGACAGAGCCACAGTATCATCACATGAACGTTTCTTAATTAGGATGATTAGTGATGCACCGATGTGAAAATTGTGGCCGATACCGTTAACCGATATTAATATTGCTGTTCTGGCCGATACCGATGTTTACCGATGTCGATATCTCTAGTGCTGTCAGGCGATTAAAAAAATGTATCTAATTAACAGGATTTGTAATTAATTAATCTAATTAATCGCATTTTAATCGCATAACCATTTTATGCCTGATATTCTATATTCTATAATCATATTTCAAATTGCATGTGTCCGGATGGCAGAATTCACTACTGTATCTACAAAACCTTCTGTTTAATCATCTTCCATCTATTAATTTGCTTAGATTTTTCAGGTCTGGTCAATTTGAGCATAGTGTTATTCACAGTCAAAGATAAAACATTTTTTTATTGATATTCTCACTTGGTTCATTACAATTTACTCAAGCCAAGTAAGTAAGTAAGTAAGTAAGTAAGTAAGTAAGTAAGTAAGTAAGTAAGTAAGTAAGTAAGTAAGTAAGTAAGTAAGTAAGTAAGTAAGTAAGTAAGTAAGTAAGTAAGTAAGTAAGTAAGTAAGTAAGTAAGTAAGTAAGTAAGTAAGTAAGTAAGTAAGTAAGTAGTAAGTAAGTAAGTAAGTAAGTAAGTAAGTAAGTAAGTAAGTAAGTAAACATTTATTTATAAAGCACCTTTCATACATGTCATGCAGCTCAAAGTGCTGTATACAAACATACGCATATGTAAAGCATCACATTAATAAGACAACAGTAATAAAAGTACGGCAATAAGCAAAGCACAGTAAATATAAAAAAAAATCAAAAAAAACAGTAAAAGATCAATACATAAAATTAAAAACACATAATAATAAAAACATTTCAATAAGATACTCGCTTTCCCTAAGGCATGGTACACTATTTGTAAGCTAGACTGTATAGGTACGTTTGAAATTTTCCTTTAAAAATGTGTATGGAGCTGGCGTTCCTGATGTGTGTTGGTAGTGTGTTCCATAGTTTTGGGGCGTAGTTGGCAAATGCCATACTTCCGATCCTCTTTTGGTTTCTGGGTGTGTCTAATAAACCTGTAGTGGATGAACGTAGCGTTCTTGAGGTCAGATAACTAACTAGGGAATTTGTATTTTGGGCCTTGCTCATTAAGAGCTTTATATGTCAGGAAAAGGACCTTAAAATCAATTCTATGAGTTATTGGAAGCCAGTGCAGAGTGGCTAGGACTGGAGTGATATGTTATCTTCTCTTTGTACGAGTTAGTCATCGAGCTGCAGAGTTTTGGATAAGCTGAAGCTTCCCAATGGTTGCTTTGGGAAGACCAGTGAACAGTGCATTACAATAGTCAAGCCGGCTTGAGATAAAAGCATGAATAGTAACAGACACAGTATTTCTGACACTGGGAATACATTCCCTGAGATCCATAGATGTCCCTAGAATCAGATACCAAGAACATGCAAATGGCCATATAAAAAATAGTCTGTAAATGTGTATTCTACGTTCTTATGGAATGAATGAGATCTAAAAAAAATATATAAAATAAAGAAAATTGTAATTAATTTTGAGTTAATTTTCATAACGCGATAATTTGCTGTGTAATTAATTAATCTAATTAACGCGATAAACTGACAGCCCTTTTTATGATAATCAAATAAAGAGCTATTTTCCAAAACGCATTTATTTTTTTTACTTTTGTAACTTATTTTCAGAAATGACTGATATTTTGAAACTATTTAAGCCCAAACAATAAAAAAAAAAAAAAAAAAAAAAATTAAAACTAGATGATTTTGTTTGTTTTTCTTTTCTATGTTCATATACTATTCTATGTTTAACTAAATGATTGAGGTTTTAACAAAAATTCAAAACAGTAAATTTGTATCCCTTTTTTATTGCAGATTATTTACAATACTGCTCCAAGTTTGTGTTGTGCATTCATTGACAATATATTTATTCGATTACTAAAAGAAAAAGATGATGGTATTATTGTTACAACACATATACCTTTTGGTACCTTTGTGAGAATCCATACTGCTGGAACTTAACTTAACACTTTGAATGCCCATTTAGTGCTTGAATGCCCACATCCACTTCAATGTTAGCATTAATATCACCTAATCTATGTTTTAATTATGTCTAATCTGCCCCTCGCATTATCAATGACCTATTTCCAGTCAACATTGTCGAAGCAGATTGTTTTTGTATCGGTTCATTTCCGTTTCATAGCATTTAGAAAACCCCTCGTTTTCACGGGGAAAAAGAGGATTCCATGATAATCGCCCCGTACTGTAATATTCTAGAACGTTGTCATTTGTCGGCCTATTTATGAATCGTTTTCAAATAAACGCTAGATTATCTATAGTATATGTGAACGTGTGCACGCTAGTGCCGCGCGCTGAAAATCGATTCTCTCATTTCCTGATCGCTCTTAGAGTCAAACCATATCACAAAAAAAAATAAAAAGCTTATATCTCCGTGAAAACGCGTCTGATTATCCTAAGACTGGTAACATAGATTCCTTACCTGAGATCAGATGGTATCCAAATGGATTATTGCAATTCCTGATCGCCATTAGAAAAAATCAATCCTTTTATTGATCCCACACGTATACTGTAAAAACACATAATCCCCGCTGCTCTGAGGGTCCAGCATGAAGCTGATCGACCCCGGTTACATGAGTGAGAAGTAAAATGTGGAGTCCGGGTTTTTTTTTCTCATTCATTTTCATTGAGTCCAATCCAAAAGGGTGAATTACCATCTGGGAGACGATAGGGGGTGCTTCTTTCACACCTGAGCGCCTGGGGTGGCTGATTTTCCAACGGTAGACTCGGTTGATGAAATATGAATTCAGATCGCTAATATAAAAAAAAAACGAGAAAAAACGAATATTCTCGTTATGAGCATTCAACCCGCGGGGGGTAAACCCGAGAAAACTCGGGTTGGGCATTCAAAATGTTAAAGGAACGCGCCAACATTATGGGAAATGCGCTCACCGTCTTTTCCAGAGTCAGACAATAAGATGGATACAAATTCCCTCTCTGTGCGTTCAGTAGAAAGCGATCTGTCTGCAAGCTAGCCTAGCTTAGCACAAATGAATGGAAGCGGATATGAAGTGGCTAGCCTATAGGCGTAGGCCAAAAACACCTCTCCCAGAGTTTTAAGCCAGGCTAGCTGATCCGTATCCGCTTCCATTAATTTGTGCTAAGCTAGGCTAGCTTGCAGCCGGATAGCCTTCTACTGAACGCACAGAGAGGAAATTGATATCCTCTTGTCTGAAGAAGACAGTATAAGCACATTTCCCATAATCTTGGCGTGTTGCTTTGGAATATCATGGCCTATATCTCCCAGCCATATTTACGATAATCTGTTTAGGCAATAATACATGAGAGAGAATGCTATACTGTGAGACTGACGCTGCTGTGATGTGGTCACAGGCACGTGGCTGAAAGCAGCGACCTCTGGATCAGCCAGTGGCGAATCCTTATGGAAGCCAACGGAAGCCAGGCCTCCCTATCAAAATATGAATTAATATCAAATATGAAATATGAAAAAAAAAATATATATATATATATATATATAATTTTTTTTTAATATAGTTTACATTCTTTTTCTTTTTATGTGTCTCCCTCTTCTCCTTCTCACTCTCTCTAACACACTGTCAGACTCACTATGCTCACTGCAGCTAGAGGAGAGGCAGGGGGTAGGTGTCTTTCTCCAGCCTCAACCATGTGAATCATGTATGTAGAGTCCAAAACCGATACTAGCCAATCAGATTTGAGCTGACTGCCACACCTTAAAAGTTTAAAACGGGGCTGTGAGCTAGGCTGGTAAAGCTATGCCTCCTAAAATGTGAATCGGAAATACAGAAATACCGGCTACAGGCTTTCCGGTTTCCGGGCACCCCCTGATCTGTTTATAGTCCCCAGCGAAACAAACAACAAGCAGGTCTGTCAGCCTGTCGAGGGAGGCGATAACGAGGTTGTTTCTGGGGGGAATACATTTTCATGAGCACCGTGTCGTGATTTCAGGGGCGGGACTTCCTACCTGATTCCCACTTTCGGCCGTAGTGCTTTACCAGGCTTTATCTCTCGAGATAAAGCTGGGAACGAGGTTAGCTGTGAGCAGAATAATTAGTCTGGCATCCCCTCTGCTCACCTCCCCTCTGCACTCTGAAAATTCTATTAACCCGTGACTGCTTCGGCTTGGGCCGGCCGTCGTACTGGCTCATTTGGCAGAGTCAGCAGGTGGAAGTCGATGGGTGGGGATAATAATAATGATAATTGTTAGACTAGTTAGACTAGAAAGTCTTTATTTGTCATGCAGTTTTAACACACACACGAGATGGGCGACCCACAGGAACACACACACACACATGCACTGAGTCGCCGATGAAATGTCTCTGCACTTTTCCCATCTCGTTGTCCTTCCCCCCATGGCCAGCCGGGAGCAGATAGGGCGTCAACGTGAGCCGCGCCCCGGGGACCAATCAAAGTGCTCCTGTCCGTCTTCGTCAAGGACGCCACAGCGTTAGCGATCTGTTGTGCATGTTTTTCCATTGGGTTTATCTTATCGGGGGGGAAACCCTTTCGAGCACGGGGAGAACATGCAAACTGCACACAGAAAGGCCTGGGAGATACCCCACCTGAGTACCTGGCATCATGGAAACCTGGTCCCCAAGCGGGAATCGAACCCTGGACCTTCTTGCTGTGAGGCGACAGTGTTAACCACTACACCACGTGCCGGATTGGACGTTGTGGACAGCGACCCCTACAGGTCGGTTGGGAGACGCCTGCACAGCAGAGACAGGAAGTGGCGAGGGTAGTGTGAGCCTCCCATGCGTTACACCTCGCCAATGAGAGTCCGCGCTGGCAGGCGAAAAAATGTGACAGGCTGCCTCCTCGTGTGCCGGAGGGAACACGTGATGCAAGGCTTCTATCCTCTCTACAACCGACCAATGGGGGGCATAGTCGAGCAACGTTCAAGACAGGGGAGGGGAGAATTGGATACATGAAATTGGGATGGGAGAAAAAGTGGATACAAAAAAATAAAAGAAGGAAGGGTCATCATGTCAGAATACAAGCGTTCTATACCGAAGAAACTATAAAAGAAGGAAGGGTCATGATGTCAGAATACCAGCGTTCTATGCTTGGTGCCAGACATTGGTGCCAGTTGTATTGAAGCCTACTGTATATTAAAATATACTAAATATACAAGCTATCTGAGGAAATATACATCAACCATTATATCAAACGTTAGCTAATTAACAATGCAACAAATTGCAGCTGATTCTGACATCCTTCTTTTATAGCTTCCCTGACTGTGGTATAATGGCTTTTTAATTTAGTGTCCACTTTAGTGCCGTACTGTTAAAGTTAATCTCGTCAAGGTTCCTCCTGATGCCACAGGGTTGGTAAATGGAGGAGCGGGAATTGAACCGGGAACCTTTCCGACTGCCAGACGACCGCTCTACCTCCTGAGCTGCTGTCACACCCACTACCTCTGTGTGTTTGTGCTGATAATACCGTGATATTAATGCTACGTTTGTTGGCACCAGGTTGTGGTTGTTACCGAATATGCGGAGGGAGATTTGTTCCAGATTCTTGAGGATGATGGAAATTTACCAGAAAACCAGGTAATTCTTTTTAAATATTTAAATATTTAAAATTAAAATGTTGTGGTCCCATGTATAACTCAATAGGTAGAGCAAGCTTAAAGGTGCTCTAAGTGGTATTTATTTGTTAAAATAAGTGGTCTACATGTTAAAAGAATAGCTCTACATTCCAACAGCCATCACTGATATAAAAGACAGTAGAAGAAAAGTATTATGTAAAAATATCTAGGGTTCTGATTGGATGAAATGGGAACGGGATACCAGGAAGTAAAATGTCTGTTTACTGCAGAGCGGAGGGACTCATGTTACTGACCACCAGACACTCTATATCACTGATGGCTGTCAGAATGTAGAGCTATTTAACACTTATTTGAACAAAAACATACCGTACTTACAGCACCTTTAACACTACCAAGGCTAGGAGGTTTGATTCCCGTTAGGGCGACACATACTCTAACATATCTTGGATAAAACCGTCCGGCCAAATGACATATGTCATATTCAATGCTCACAATAAGCCAGAACTTGTGTATATTGTCTAATCCTTTTCTTTTCTTTTTCTGTGTCCTCCTCGGAGGTGTGTGAGATCGCCTGCCAGCTGGTCTCTGCGGTGTACTTTTTACACTCCCACCGCATCCTCCACCGAGACATGAAACCCCAGAACATCCTGCTGGGGAAGTGCGGGTGGTCAAGTTGTGTGATTTCGGGTAAGCAAATTAAATTGGATGGCTTAGAGTAGACGACAGAGTACAGCAACTTGCAATGGGCCTGGTCTACAAGATACACTATACGACCAAGGTACCCATGTCAAAATACTTCCCAAAGGTCAGTGAATACCACGACCACAACACCAGAGGGAGCTCCACAAATCATGTTAAACCCAGATTCGGCTCAAACAGGGACTAAACACGTTTCGCAATTATGCCACATCAATGTGGAACGCCCTACCCAAAGATGTAAAGGAATGTGAATCACTACCCACTTTCAAAACCACTCTCAAAGAACACCTACAGGAGACTCCACGGGAGGAAGGCGTCTCTTCGTGATCCTCGTTCCTGGGGTGAGGCTCGTCGTCGCTCCCTAGTATTCCACGGGAGGACGGCGTGTTCCCATCCCGGTCCCCTGGGACCCCCTTTGTTCTGCGCTGCCCGTCTGCAGCATCAGAGGAGGAGGAGGATCTCCGTGCCCGGCCCCCGCTGTCGGGCCCCTGTCTCCGTGCCCGGCCCCCGCTGTCGGGCCCCTATCTCCGTGCCCGGCCCCCGCTGTCGGGCCCCTGTCTCCGTGCCCGGCCCCCGCTGTCGGGCCCCTGTCTCCGTGCCCGGCCCCCGCTGTCGGGCCCCTATCTCCGTGCCCGGCCCCCGCTGTCGGGCCCCTGTCTCCGTGCCCGGCCCCCGCTGTCGGGCCCCTGTCTCCGTGCCCGGCCCCCGCTGTCGGGCCCCTGTCTCCGTGCCCGGCCCCCATTGTCGGGCCCCTGTCCCCGTGCCAGGCCTCCGCCGTTGGGCCCCTGTCCCCGTGCCAGGCCTCCGCCGTCGGGCCCCTGTTCCCGTGCCAGGCCTCCGCCGTCGGAACCCTGTCCTCATCCCTGTAAGCAGCTCTGGCCCTCGCCCTGTCCAAGGCCTTAACCCTGTTCTCTGTCCCTGTCTCCAGCCCGCCTCTCCGGGCCTCTGTCCCTGTCCCCCTCTCCAGTGCCCCTGGTCCTGGCCCTGACACTTAGCCTTGGTCCTTAGCCCTGGCCCTTAGCCTTAGTCCCTTAGCCTGTTCGCCTCTTAAGGGCACAGTGCCGCATTTTCCATATTTCCTTGACTCTAGTGTTTTTGTGTTTTCCCTTAAAGGGACTGTGCCTCTTTTTGTTCTATAATAAATATTTGCCCTGTTTTGGCTTACTCTCATACCTGTCTTGTGTTGTGCGATTGGGGTCGGTTACAAACCATAACAGTACGACCCGACCAGTCGACGACCCCAGCCAGCACGGACAGTGTATGTGAGTTAGCCTCTTTAGCTCCCCTGTTAGTTCTCATGTTAGCTCCCCTGTTAGCTCCCCTGTTAGCTTCCCTGTTAGCTCCCCTGTTAGCCTCGTTAGCTCCCCTGTTAGCTACCCTGTTCCCCACAGCTAGGACTGTCCTTTCAGCTAGCTTGTTCTCCTTTGCTGGTCCAGCCCTGTCTGCTAGCCTAGCTCCGGCGGCTAGCGCAGCCTCTATGCTTATGTAGCATTACAGCTAGCATAGGCCCTGTAGCTAGCAATGCTCTGGCAGCTACCCTGTCCCTCTGCTAGCCCCACTTTAGGTGTAGCTTCCCCTGCTAGCATGGCCCGTTTTTTTTGTTTGTTGCTTTGTCTTGTCCCCTGCCCCGCTGTCTGATTTTTTCGGTCGCCCGGTGGCTCCCGTGGAGGGGGAGGTACTGTGAGGATTCGCCTGTTCCCTGAGCTTTTCCCTGTCTACTCTCCTTCACCAGCCCCCACCCTTGCGAGATTTTTCCCTGTCTACTCTCCTTCACCAGCCCCCACCCTTGGACTACCTTCACGCAGCTGTCATAGTTTGTGATTAGCGCCCCAGAGGGCTTTATATACCTGGACCTCCCTTCCAGTCCTGGTCAGGTCGTTCTGTATCTGTGTCTGTGTTCATGGAGTGCTGTACGTTACCATTCTGTAAGTCACCATCACCTGCCGCGTCTCCGGCGTGAGACGACGGCCCAGCCATCACCACCTGTCGCCGTTTGCCTGGAGTGGGACGCCGTCTTCGCTCTCTAATTCTCTACGGGAGGTTTTCCAGTGTTCCCACTCCAGACGTCAAGGCGGCTCGCCATCGCTCCCGATTCCACGGGAGGAAGGCGTCTCTTCGTGATCCTCGTTCCTGGGGTGAGGCTCGTCGTCGCTCCCTAGTATTCCACGGGAGGACGGCGTGTTCCCATCCCGGTCCCCTGGGACCCCCTTTGTTCTGCGCTGCCCGTCTGCAGCATCCGAGGAGGAGGAGGAGGATCTCCGTGCCCGGCCCCCGCTGTCGGGCCCCTGTCTCCGTGCCCGGCCCCCGCTGTCGGGCCCCTATCTCCGTGCCCGGCCCCCGCTGTCGGGCCCCTGTCTCCGTGCCCGGCCCCCGCTGTCGGGCCCCTGTCTCCGTGCCCGGCTCCCGCTGTCGGGCCCCTGTCTCCGTGCCCGGCCCCCGCTGTCGGGCCCCTGTCCCCGTGCCAGGCCCCCGCCGTCGGGCCCCTGTCCCCGTGCCAGGCCTCCGCCGTCGGAACCCTGTCCTCATCCCTGTAAGCAGCTCTGGCCCTCGCCCTGTCCAAGGCCTTAACCCTGTTCTCTGTCCCTGTCTCCAGCCCGCCTCTCCGGGCCTCTGTCCCTGTCCCCCTCTCCAGTGCCCCTGGTCCTGGCCCTGACACTTAGCCCTGGTCCTTAGCCCTGGCCCTTAGCCTTAGTCCCTTAGCCTGTTCGCCTCTTAAGGGCACAGTGCCGCATTTTCCATATTTCCTTGACTCTAGTGTTTTTGTGTTTTCCCTTAAAGGGACTGTGCCGCTTTTTGTTCTATAATAAATATTTGCCCTGTTTTGGCTTACTCTCATACCTGTCTTGTGTTGTGCGATTGGGGTCGGTTACAAACCATAACATGGGGAAAGATGAATTTTTTTTACTCAGATACGGTAATGTGGAATGCCCTGCCAACATTCATAAAACTCCTGAACTCCCCTCTCGGATTTAAATCCGCCCTAAAAACATGGCTCAGCAGCAACTCAAATTGGTCTTAAAATGTTTTTTATCTCTTTTATCATAACTTGGCTTTTATTTCTTTTATCATGAGTTGCTTTTAAGGGTTTGCGGATTTTCTTTTAACATTAGTTAACTGTATGAGTTGTCAGGTTAGGTGTTTTTATACACATTTTTAGGATGTGTCCTGTCTAGTGTACATGTCCATTTGTGTTTCTGTGCCTTTTTATGTTCCATGTATGGACCACAATGGAAACAAGCCTTGGCTTTATTGTGTTTTATCCATTTTTGGCCAGCGTTGTTGACACTGTTATTGTCTTGTCTTTTAAAATGTTTTTTTGTCATATGATTTGTGTCAAAATAAAGTATTCAATCAATAAAAAAAAAACCTAACCCCACACATATCCCCCACAATGCATTTGGGTTTCAAAATGTGAATTGACGGTACAGAGAGTACGTCGTACGAGTCGCCAACTGTTGCTTCTCTCTCAGGTAATTTATGCAACACAGATATATTTGATTATTTATAAGTAATACCGCTAATATAAAGGAGTGCTGTTATGTCTGTGTTTCAGTGACTACTGTAACGTTAGTAGCTCGATATTATGAAACTGGCGGGATCTGTAAACTACAGTAGCACTACTGCTAGCAGCTAGCAGGCCACCCACCACTGCAGAATACTGACGTTATAGCTAACCAATGCATATCACGCTGCACAGATCTTTCATGGCTTAATTTAATTATAAAATATATAATTTCATTGTAGCAAATACTGTTACAGGATTTATTCCTGTGTATTTTAAATTTGATTTCTGGGAGATTTAGGGGACTGTCCCTTCAAGACGCCGGTTGTGAAGATAGTACGACGGTTGAAGTTCAGTCCGAGTTCACTCGTTTGAAAGTTAACGTCAATAGTTATTTAATTTATGTGGGATCCATCCTGTAACATTCACATTGTAGTCAATGATATAAAAGTATGTGCCCGTTTATCGTTTCACCTGTTATACAGTATATCGCAAATTTGGCTGTGTTCGGTGATTGACTTTGTTTTCTTTCATCTAACGTTACAGTATAAGCTTGCATAGTGCGTAGCATAGTGGCTAAATGTGCTAAATATTGTACTCATTTATATAGTGATATAATTTGTGTTATATATAGGCCTATGCTTATGTATGACAGTTGTTTATGCTTCAGCCATTAATTGTTTTACCCATGATCAAATAACTAATAGCAACTATTCCAGCTAAATGTGATAACAACTGGAAGAATAAACCTCATGGACAAGAATTCCACAAAGGAAATATACATCTCCTCACCTTCCTACAGATAGTTTAGCGGATGGTTTGAGAAACTGGGCATTACATTTAGGCATTTCATTGATAGCTTTCTCTGCTCTTTTGTCTATACTGAAAGTTAGGGTTAGCTCTGAACCCTGGCGGTCTGTGACAAGTGCTAGATCTCAACAATGAGATGAAAGCCCAAGACGGTCAAGATCTACCGGTACTTCAAGTGGTCATGCTTGTAAGTGATGTATAAAATGTTTTAGTGTGTGTGTGTGTGTGTGTGTGTGTGTGTGTGTGTGTGTGTGTGTGTGTGTGTGCGTGTGCGTGTGCGTGTGCGTGTGTGTGTGTGTGTGTGTGTGTGTGTGACTGTGTATATATATACTTTTTAATCTGAGACTTTCATTTCAACAGCTGGAAAGAGTCATCCTGTAAATGCCTTCATATACTGAATGTCCTTACTTTTAGCTCTTCTGCAAAGACTTCTTACAAATCAAGAAGTGTTGATGGATGCTACAGTATATTTTGTCACACACCACCAATTCATCATTCAGGAGGGGGGGGGGGGGGTGGCTTGTCTCGTTCCTCTTGTTCCTCATTAAAGCCTCCATTCATTCCATGATGACTCCTCCCTCGTTACCTTTCTCACCACCCCAGGTGTTGGCCCAGAACTCTGGCTATGACCCTATGGAGACTCTGGTGAAGCTCCAGACGGAGTACAATGTGTCTGGCCAGCTGGTCGGAGTGGACCTGAGCACAGGTTAGTCACACTGCACCCACTGTGTACATTAACACTAGGGGTGTGGATAAAGTAATGGATGCATTGTGATGTACAGTGTGTTTTGAGAACTAAACATTCTGCTGAAAGCTATAGAGTTCTAGAATTCCAAATAAATAAGAAAACCGAACTTCCTCAAGTGATCTCTTTTGCACACAGAACACCCACGGATGCTACTGTAGCTCTCCCTGGACTCCTATATCTGTGCTATACTAACTCTGGTCTGTACCTCTGCATTAGGAGAGCTCTCTCTTCTCCCCTACATGTATTCAGCGGACAAGCACAAACTTGTAATCTTAGTTTACAAGATTACACTTTATGACTTTATGACCTGTTTAGTGAACAGGTCATTCTGCACTGTTGTGTGGGTGTCAACATTTAGAATCACGTCTTACTCCCACATGGCTCAAATCACTGTTTGGTTATGGTCCACTGGTATTGGGGAGTTCATAATTATCGTTTGTCTTCACAGGTGAACCCATGATGGCAGGTGATGCAGGTGTCTGGGATAACTACAATGTCAAGAAACAGCTACTCCATTCATGGTGAGACTACTAAAAGACTGATCCCATATATCCCACAATAAAGACTGATCTAGTGTTGTAGATATAGCCCACAATAAAGACTGATCTAGTGTTGTAGATATAGCCCACAATAAAGTCTGATCTAGTGTTGTAGATATAGCCCACAATAAAGACTGATCCAGTGTTGTAGATATAGCCCACAATAAAGACTGATCCAGTGTTATAGATGTAAAACAAAGAGCTCCCACAAACTTGCCGTCCTCACTTGCAGTTAAAACGTAAGGTTATGTATATAACCAAGTTCTATGAATTATGGCGACGCTCAGCATCATCTGCACTGTACTTCACTTTGTGCACGTGCAGTCGTGCACTGAATAAAAAATTCCACCATGTACCTTTACATCCCAACATTCGTCTGGCCACACCCCCATCCGCTTACCTTCATAAGCAGGTGTGTGGTCACCTACTCGCCTCCTTCCCAAACTTTCACCACAAGGCGAGATCAAGGGCCATAGCGGCGTCTGATGCTGAGCGTCGCCATAATTCATAGAACTTGGTTATATACATAACCTTACGTTCTATTTCATTATGGCTTTCGCTCAGCATCATCTGCACAAGAGAGGCTGAGCGGGAGCCATAGCCCGACAAATGTACCCCGCTGAGGCCCCCCACAACCATCAGACCGGGGAGGACCGAGCCCCCCGACCCTCCCTAATGGAGGATACCCCCCCTATTGGAGGCTTACGGGAGGGAGACGGATCCGACCGTGCGAAGAGGAACTCAAGCAACTCAACGCACAGGGTGAGCAGACCGTGGCTTGACCCCACGACTACACACACGCACAACCCGCATGCCACCAGGGAACGAACGGAAGGAACAACCTCGTTACTGGCCCCAAAATCACGGGGTCAAGAGCAAACCCAACCCCGTGGCAAGGCTGTAGCAGCGGAGCGCGAAGGAAGACCCAGACTGGATCCCCTCGAAAAAGGCGCCAGGCATCAAGACCCCACCAGGCGGTCACTTAGTGACATCGCCCCCCACATCGCCAGCATATTCGGATAAGGCCCCTCCAAGAGTGGGCCCTTTCCCCCCAATAGCACACCGCCTGGCACACTGACCCTGCAGAACAGGCAGTCAGCATGGCCGTAAGCACTCAAAAAGGTTAACCAACGGAAGCAGGCAGCGCACCGGGGAAACCAGGCAGCAGGCTGTAACCTGAGCCTGGAGCACTGCGGAGACAGGCGCCAAAGGAGTCAGCTGAAAACAGCCCCCCCGGCGGAAGGGGCGTATGCTGGTGTTGTTGATCACCATGACAAAGCCTCCATTAAAAAAAAACCACCCAGAGGGGTCGAGGCAGAGAAGGCTGACATGATTGGCAGACGTCATGAACGTGCAGGGGCACACTCAACCGGGCAACCCGGGAGTTGACTCTGCTCCAACATACCAGGGAATCAACTACCCTCTCGGTACAGACGGTGGTTGTTCCTATAACCGCTCAAGAAAAAACTCCAAAACACACCTGCGGGTATACACCAGCTATACCGCAGTACAAGTGTTTCAGTTTCCAAAAAAGGGTTATCCCAGGCCTACGGTATCAACGAAACTTTACTTCGGACCGGGCCCGGCGGCCCGGGAAGCACACAGGATTACCAGAGGGAGTCCAGAAGACCACCCCAACAGCCCCCTCTTCGCCATGCGTGAGAGAGGAGCAAGAGAAGGAGAACCAGCCCCTTACAATAGTGCCAGGTACAAAAGAGTACCCAACAAAGGGTCGCATAACGCCTAACCCTGTGACACCCGGGCCGACCCAGCATTTTTCCCCATGAAAAAAGCCCAAGTCCCTCAGGGTACCAGAACAGCAGATCTGCATCCCCGGCGGACAACGGGTTAACTGACCTGGACCAGCGTGACCAGAACCAGTCCTGTGCCCTAACCAAGCCGACAAGCCTACTCCAGGAGAAGGGGCAGATATGCGTGTTGATCTAAAACATGAAAAGAGGGCGCCACCCAGACGGTCCGGTTTGAACCGTGCTCGGTGGCCCACCCCCAGGGCGTGAGACCCCTCTACCTATGTTCTGATCTATTCCATTAACATCCCCCAGATATGAACGAGAATCCGTCGAGACCCAGTAACAGGCTCTTGGAAGAGGAAAAAAACGCTGTTATAAAAACGCTGTTTTAATAACAAGCAACCAAGGCGTACTAGCCACCCGCATGATTCTTATCAGAAACACCCCGAGCCAGCACTATGCATGCGTCGGGACACAAAACACATCAATGAACAGTCTAACCAGACCCCACATTGATCCCTCAAGGCGCCTGGGAGAACGACAAGAAGGGTGTGGTGCTTCATATACTCCACACTCTTTTATTAAAAAAGAAAGAAACACCGACTGACATGAATCCCACTTGACGCAGCCGAGGATAAAAACGGTTTACATTTTTATATCCCGTCATCCCTACCACAGAGGATAGACGGAACTCCCCAGAGAGACTTCCCACGTGAGCCATAGATTGAAAAAGCCACGGTAACCTTGAGTCATGTGACCAACCGACTCAAGTTACGCGTATATCGAGCATAGTGGAACCTTAATTCCTACGCTCTATCCCGACACTTGACAATAACAGACCTTACATACGGGTCTAACTCACGGAAGCCATCGTCCAATAGCAACGTGCGTAGTGACGTGTGCTATGACGGGGGGAAACCCAAGACTCAACGCCTGTAATAGGTGCAGAGTCTGGGAAACCCTTCCCCCCCCCCTCCCTGCCAAGCCGCCTAACAGCTTGGCCCTGACTGAACTAACAAGAGAGGAAATAAACCCCCTGACCAATCAGAAGAGGGAAGGAGGGGTTTATCCGGTACCCCCTCACAAGCCCAACCCTTGCATACAACAACAACAACTAGCCATATGATACCTTTAGTAGCAATGCTAATGAATAGCGCAAGCTAATACAATGCACGCTAACCACAGACAATCTGTGAACAGGGTTTATAACAAGACCAAGTCGCGTGTGTGTGTGAATCCTACACCCGCATCCATGTTGTAACAGAAAAAACATTGATAGAGAGAAAGAGAACGGCTGAGCCGTGGTACGTTTTCATACGAGCATTACTGCAAACCCAACACAATAGTGTTGTAGCTCAATATCAATGTGTAAGCAACAGAGCACACAACTAGCCTCTACCCTTATGTGGAGATTCAGGCCGAGGCAGAAAAAAACCTTTTTCAACAGAGTGTAGGCTGCAGGCCTTGCTTAAGCTCTAACATGAATGTAACCCTCCTATCAACCCATACTAGTGAAGATTCACACGTTGCAACCCCATCATATGTTTGGTGAATAAACACACAGTTTGTTAACAAAAAATACAGTCCCCCTTTAGAGAGGACTCTTTATTTTCGAACAAAATCATAGCGGGGCCGGGAAGGGAAACAGAGGGGACCACAGGGGGAAAAAAGTCACTGGGTCCTAGCGATGCCTGCCACGAGCCGCTCGGGATTTGCCACCTCATGGAGCGGGACGGTAAACGATCGGCGGCTGGTCTCGACGATCCCTACCGTCGCCTCCGGGCGTAGATGGGCCGGCTGTCGTAGCGGAGGCGCCCTCTCTCCTCCTGGCCTTCTTCATCGAAGGTCCAGCAGTGGCGGTGGTGGCAGCGGCGGCCACGGCGGAGGATGCTCGACGACGTGGCAGCCGTCTGACTCCACCGGCGACATCGGGAGGGGGAAAATGAGGCTGGAGCACGGAGCGCTCCTCCTGCATCTCTCTGCACGTCGAGGTCATCAACTGCAGGGCCGTCCCAAATAGTCCAGCATCGGAGAGGGGTGCCGTCAGAAGTGGAACTCTCTTCTTCTCCGGCACACGAGCCTGCTCCAGCCAAAGGTGGCGCTGGACCAGAGTTGCCAGGGCGCGCACTTTCCCAGCGGCTATAGCCTGCGGCTGAGTCAGATGCAGGATGGCTCCTGCCGACTGGGCGAGCTGGTCATGTTGTACATCACTCAGCTCCGTGCCGCCCGTCAATATCCCGGACATGAATCTCGCTAGCTGCGCGATGTTAGACGCGGCAGCTAGAGATTGTGTTCCGGTGATAAATGACTGGTCGCTCCAATATGCCAACCGCCTCGCCGATTTCCCTTGGGGAACCGGCTTCCGTAACGGCTCCCACACCACCTCCGGACAAAGGAGCGCCGCCATCGGCCTATCAAGCCGTGGCACGCCCTCCTTCATACCGTCGACCAAACCCGCCACCCGCGTGACTTGCACGTAGGCAGGAGTAAGGCCTATGATGTGGGAGACCACCTGGCCCTGACGGACATAGGCCGCCATTGAGGGGGAAAATGGGTAGACAACGTCCACCCCTCTCACCGGGCGACGTTGCCATAGATGACCTATGAGATCATCAGGGACAGGAACAGGCAGTGGCTGCGGCAGCGGCACGCCGTTTGCGACTGCCGCCGCCGCCGCCATGAGCTCGGGAAACAAAGCATGCAGTTCCCCCTGCAGACTTTCCTCCACCGAGCCCGCATCCCTCACATACAGCAGGCTACTACTGGTCAAGGAGCCACACTCCGATGTGGCTGATAGCAGGGCATCCCGCCGACGAGTCAGAGGGTCTACCCCAACATCTTCGAACGAGGCGCCCCAAGGAGACATCTCACCCCCCTCCAGTGTTACCTGGGCGGGCGGGAGACATGTCTCCACCGGGCCTTCAAATAAGAACCTGTCCGCCTCTATCATGTAGTCCTCTGTTTCCATCGGGCATGTAGAGACCGACGCATCCTCACCTGGCTCCAGCAACTCACCAAAAACGGGCCGTTCGCGTCTGCAAGCCACCATCTTGCGACGGGAGCGAGCTGACGCAAAAAGTTTGCGTCTCAAATCCCCTGCAACCAAGGGAACCGGCCGCCCAACAGCGGACGATTCCCCGGAAGCAGAGGAACCAGAGCCGGAACCAGGCCATCGCACAGGCGACGGCACCGGTGCACCAGCTCCTTGGAGAGGCAAACTACCAAACTACCGGGCGTGGCTGCCAACCACGAGAGAGGTCTCAGCCCCGCTCCAAGACGCACGACGGAGGCGGAAATGGAGAACCGCTGGTGAAGAGTAGCGTTGCAAGCGCGACTCTCCGAAGTAGACATGACTTTTTTTTTACTGGTTTTTTTCTATCGAAATATATGAGAGAAGAAAAAAACAAGCAACAATGTAAACACGTCTCAACTTTCTTCAGCTAACAACCTCGTCAAGTGTGGGATCTACCGAAGGCACTTCCTTGTGGTGAAAGTGAAGAAGGAGGCGAGTAGGTGACCACACACCTGCTTATGAAGGTAAGCGGATGGGGGTGTGGCCAGACGAATGTTGGGATGTAAAGGTACATGGTGGAATTTTTTATTCAGTGCACGTGCACAAAGTGAAGTACAGTGCAGATGATGCTGAGCGAAAGCCATAATGAAATAGAACAACTTTTCAGTACAAGGACCTTCATTGTCAGGGTAGATGACGACCATTTCTGTGAGCTCTTTAGTGAAATCGAACCATGTATGTGAGCTCTTTTGTGAATACGACCATGTGCATGAGCTATTTAGTGAATACGGCCATGTGAGTGAGCTCTTTAGTGAATAGAACCATGTGCATGAGCTCTTTAGCCTCCATGTGAGTGAGCCGTATTCAAAATATTCAAAATATTCAAAGCCCTCCATAGCCTGGCCCCCCCCTACCTGACTGACCTCCTTCTCCCCTACCGCCCCACCCGTTCCCTCCGGTCCTCTTCCACTCTTTCCCTCACTGTCCCGTCATCCAAACTCAAAAGTTTTGGTGACCGGGCATTCTCACAAGCTGCACCCCGACTCTGGAACTCCCTCCCTCAGACCATCAGAGACTCTCCCTCACTCTCCACCTTCAAATCCAGACTCAAAACCTACCTGTTCTCCCAAGCATTCAACCTTCCTTACCCATAACCACGCTCCTCCAACTCGCCACCATTTCCCCCTGCCCCACGTTCTCTCCTCTCCTGCCCCCCACCCCCACCCCCCTTGGTTTTCCCTTCTGCAGCACAAATCCCCCCCCCCCATTAAAGACAATTTCTGTTCCATTCTTATTTAAAAATGTTCTTTTAGGGTTCATGAGACGCAATGGCAGCAGTAAAAGTGCATCTGATGCAGACATAGACAAATGCATCAAAATGTGGCTGCAGCTTGCATCAGACAGAGATGGCGAAAGGAGAGAGCGGGCCTTGAGACAAGATCATTTTTAGTAAGTTGTAGTCTGTCACATTATACTTTGTGCATGACACAAATAATCTTTCCAATAATTGTTTACAGACAGATTATTTCACTTATAATAGCCTACATACACTATCACAATTTATTACATGGCGTTTTCACATTCGCCGAAATGCTTGCTTGTGATTGGTCAATAGCGCTCGTCAGAGGTCCGTTATTACTCGATAACGGACCTCTGCCGAACAATAATGACCGCTGTGCGCAGCTGTAGCAATCAAGCCCACTGTCATCAGTGCAATCAGACCACAGATCTGCCGGCTGCTGCCGGCGATGACAGCGGGAGCGACAGAACAGAACTGCGTCTGCATTTGATCTCGTCTTGTCGATGGTGTAAAATGAATTGGGTATATTGTTAGTAAGTTAGTCATGTAATAAGCGGGATAATGTATAGCCTAAACTCGGTCATTGTCGCAAAATAATTGACCTTCACTGATGTTTAAAACACCTCGGCTGCGCATCGGTGTTCTAAACTCTGTGTCGGTCAATTATTTTGCGACAATGACCTCGTAGCTATACATTATCCCTTACTTATTGATTTATCACGGTGAAGACTATTGAAAAATCCACCCTGGTCTCAAACTTTTTACACCAAGTACCACCTGAGAACGTAGCTGGCTCTCCAAGTACCACCATATGACCGACGTTAAAATACAGTATTCAGCTATGCGCAGGAGGCAAATGTATTCCTAATACCATTATTTTGTTACAAAGACTTAATTTCCTGCATTCTGGTGCAGGAATGTTTGAATTTTTACCATTTAAATTCCAGTGTTTGTGATGGGCATTAGTGCACTGCAACCTTGCCCAGGCCCGACGGGGCCCGGCGGGTTCGGGCTGGGTAGGGCTTTTTTTTTTAATAAATTCAGGCTCGGCCGGGCCCGGCCGTTTTTTTTTTTTATAATTTTTTTATTGTGTTTTTTTTTTTTTATATATAACTAGGGTTATAGGATAACCTTCGTTTTAAGATTCGCTTTCTCTTTTGCGCCAGAGAAACATTTGGATGTAATTACTGCAGCGCGCAGGGAGAACTCAGGGTACAAGTTCAACTCGATTGGTTGTGTTGGAATATAGCCAGTTGGCGAACGTTTTAATTTGTTATTGGGATGTATGTAGCCGGTTTTGTTAACAGTGTTCAACGCGTTGCTGACATCGTGGTGAGTGATTATTATCATTATTATTATTTGCTGGGTCGCGACTCGCTACCTGTTTTGTTGTGATTTTCATTACGTTGCTCTGCTCGAAATCTGATTTCTGTTTTCTGTTTGTTTGTTTGACTGAGTAGGCTATTGTGTGTCGTGTGTGTGTGTGTGTGTGTGTGTGTGTGTGTGTGTGTCAAAGAAGATTCTATAGCCTTCAATACGTTTTACGAGGCTGATGTGTGAGTCAGTCTATATAAGCGAGCACTGGGAGAGACGGCATTGCGAAACAGGCTATGTAAATGCTTCTTAGTTTTGTTTATTTATTACGTTCATATAAAACCGTGTTTCGAATATTTAAAACAAATACAAAAAAAATTATATTTTAATAATAATAATAAAAAAAAAATTCTGGTTTTCACGCGGGCTAGGGCTTAAAATATTATTTACAGTCGGGCTTATTTTCGGGCAGGGCCTGAAGTTCACGGGCTCGGGCAGGGCTTGGGCTTTATTTCAAGGCCCTTGCAGATCACTAATGGGCATCACAAAGTATTGTATACAAAAAATTCAATACATTTTCGAATTGTAACCCTTTAAATGCCAGTTTGTGTGATGGCATCACAAATTATTGTTAAAAATTATTAAAAAATAATATTATTGTTGCTGTGGCTCTTGTTGTATTTTGTTATCTTGCTTTCCTTCTCTCTCTCTTCTCTCTCTCTCCATTTCTTTCTCTATCTCTTCTCTCGCTCTCTCCATCTCTCTCTCTCTATCTCATCCTCTTCTCTTCTGTCTTCGTTCTGTCGTTGAATTTGTGTTTCGTTCTTTTTATTTGCCTTTTTCACTTTTCGTGTAGGGCAGCAGTTCGGTGAGTGGAAGTCCCGTCCCCTCCACGTCGGGGACCAGCACGCCTCGCCGGGGCCGGCGACAGCTCCCCCAGACCCCCGCCACGCCACGCCCCCACGTCACCTATTCCCCGTGGTCCGTAAGGCTATGCCCATGCCTCCCGGCCCCGGCCCCCTGGCACTTTTCTCCGGAGCTCCCCCCAGGGCCAGGGGCCTCCCCCTGCCGGCCGCCTGCCACCCCACCATGGCTCACCCCGTCAGGGTCACCACCCGCCACCTCGCTGGGGTGACGCGGGAGGAGGGGGGGGCTCCATGGAGGGAGACGGTTGCTTCTATAATATGTATTATTACAATTGGCTGCTAGGAGTGAGTGTACTTCAATTGACGGCTAGGGTTGAGTGTACTTCACCTTACTCCTTGTCAGTTGTCACTTTACGAGGTAACGAGGAGAGGACGCTGGCGTTTGTTTGTTCGCCGCTTCTCCATCGTTGAACCAGTGTTTTACTATTTTAAAACGAATCTTAAAAGCCAAAGTAGCGTGGCTAACTTTTAAACAATTTTTCTTCTGTTTAACAAATCCTAACCCCTGGACTATTTGCACTGTTTTTATCTATTTTTGTATTGATCCGACGGCTGTCGCCACCTACCTGCTCCACCGGCTGACTGCTGGTCTCTCTCCCGTTGTCGGTGGGCTAGCAGCCGGACTGTTGCCTAGGACTGTTACCGTCCCCAGCGAGCTGCAATGCTGTTGAGCATCTGGCTAGTTCTCCAGCGCTGTGCATGGCTAACAACAGCTAGCGCCTGGCTAACTCCATTGACGCCCGGCATGATGAAATATTCCACCTCCCAGCTGCTGGCTTTCAACAACTCCACCACTCCAGCGTGCATCACAGCCATAGGAAAGCTTGGAATTCTACGCCGACCCCGGTATATCCACCGAAGCACCCGCAACAAGTATGTTTTCTCTCGGTATGGTTCTGCTACGATCCCCTCCATCTGGTCCCCAGCCGAGCGCGTCGCACCTGTGCGACGTCA
The DNA here is from genome assembly GCF_963971535.1 of Notolepis coatsorum. Taxonomy (NCBI): domain Eukaryota; kingdom Metazoa; phylum Chordata; class Actinopteri; order Aulopiformes; family Paralepididae; genus Notolepis; species Notolepis coatsorum. The sequence goes on from NC_140176.1 coordinate 118,324,326, forward strand.
TCAGGGCACTGGCGCACCTGGGATTTGTAGTTACCCCTCCCCCCTGAGAAAACACAGCACTAGGACAGATGGGAAACGTGGAGTGGATCACAGTGTACTGCGGAGTGTGCTGAGACCTCCACCATCAGCTCTATCTCCTGCCACTATGGAACTCTTCAACACACAATCCCTCACAAACAAATCCCTCCTCATTCACCGGCATATTCTGGACAAAGGACTCGATTTTATGTGTCTAGTTGAAACTTGGCACAAACCAGGGGACTACTTTGTTCTAAATGAGGCCTGCCCCCCTGGCTATAACTACATGGAGAAAGCTCGCAGCTCTGGCCGTGCTGGTGGTGGCATAGCCATCATTCATCGGGCTGAGCTGAAGCTCTCTTCCCTACCGCTGCCTGATTTTACCTCCATGGAGTGTCTGGCCTTCAAATGCAAACCTCCTTACCCCATGACAGTGCTTCTCATATACCGGCCCCCAAAATCAAATCCCTCATTCCTCCCTGAAATACACGATCTACTCACATCACTCTCCGCTATGTCAGCCAATATTGTCATCATTGGTGATTTAAATATCCATGTTGACAACCCCTCCTGTCACCTTGCAACAGAGTTTCTGAGTCTGCTTGAGTGCCTTGGCCTGCAGCAGCATGTTGAGGTTCCCACGCACAACAGGGGCCACACCCTAGATCTGGTCATTACATCAGCCCCCTTAAATAGCCTAGAGGTATATGACCTCGGTGTGTCCGACCATAAGGTGGTCTCAATGACCCTGTCATCGATGCTGCCCTCTACTAGACAAAAATGTCAAATGTCCTTCCGAAATTGGAAATCCATTGACCCAGCCACCATGACCACAGACCTCCAACGCATCACCTGCCCAGCCTCTGCAACAATGGATGAACTAGTAGAGCACTACAACTCATCCCTGAGCAGTGTCTTTGACCTTCATGCCCCTGTCAAGACACGTGAGGTCAATTTTAAACGCTCCGCCCCCTGGTTCACACAGGAACTGAGGAAAATGAAAAGAGCTGGTCGTGCCCTGGAACGTCGACTCAGACACTCTGGACTCACTGTCCACAAACTGGCTTTCCGTGACCATCAAAAGGTGTACTGCAAGTCCCTGAAAGATGCACGGTCAAACTTCTACTCCAACCTCATCAATAAAAACACTGGCAACTCTAAGCAGCTTTTTTCCACCATAAATCACCTACTGAAGCCACAACCATCCTCATCCACTGAAGCTACAGAAGAGCAATGCAATAACTTTATGGACTTTTTCAGATCTAAAGTAAATAACATCCGCTCTCTGATGCCCAGCTCTTCCTCTCTGTTTCCCCCTACCTCTAACCCACCACCTGAGAGCTTGCCATCTCTGCCATGTTTCACTGAGGTTCAGCAGAGCCACATTGAAAAAACACTCAGAGGAATGAAACCATCCACCTGCACCCTGGATCCCATTCCAACTGCCCTGCTCAAATCAAACATCCCCAGCATCAGCCCAATCATCACCCAGGCTGTTAACCTCTCCCTTCAAACTGGCCATATCCCATCCACCCTCAAAGTTGCCATCATCAGCCCCCTCCTAAAGAAGCCCACCCTGGACCCGGAGGTTCTTGCCAACTACAGGCCTATTTCGAACCTTTCCTTTCTATCCAAGGTTTTGGAAAAGGTAGTTGCCTCCCAGCTCCAGGACCACCTTAAAAATAACACCCTGTTCGAGAAGTTCCAGTCAGGCTTTCGCTCATCCCACAGCACGGAAACAGCTCTGCTCAGGGTGACGAATGACCTCCTAATGACCGCTGACGCAGGATCACCATCACTCCTCATCCTCCTCGATCTGACGGCGGCGTTTGACACTGTGGACCACACCATCCTCCTGGAGCGCCTCCACAACACTGTTGGACTGTCGGACCATGCACTACAGTGGTTCCAGTCCTACCTCTTAGGCAGGACAGAATATGTCTCACTGGGAGGACACAAGTCCAGGCTGCTCGAGGTCACTTGTGGTGTGCCGCAGGGGTCGGTTCTTGGTCCCATTCTATTCATCACCTACATGCTCCCCCTCGGTCGTGTCATCGGCAGACATGGAATGTCTTTCCACTGTTATGCCGATGACACACAACTCTACATAAAAACGGCCCCAAACCCCTCTGCAGCTCTGTCATGCCTCACCACCTGTCTTGGGGAGATAAAGGCATGGATGAACAGCAACTTCCTCCAACTAAACAGCAAGAAAACCGAGGCACTCCTAATTGGCACCCCTCACCAGGTTCAGTCTTCACCCATATCACATCTCACCTTTGACGGCCAGGTAATCCCCCTCTCCCCCTCAGTCACAAATCTGGGGGTTCGATTTGACCCCCACCTGACCTTCAACACCCACATAAAACACCTCTGCAAGACCTCATTTTATCACCTAAAAAACATATCAAAACTCCGTCCCATTCTAACCCTATCAGATGCAGAGAAGCTTGTCCATGCCTTTATCTCCTCAAGACTGGACTACTGTAACGGACTCTTCATCGGGATTCCTGGCAAGAGCATCCAAAAGCTGCAATACATCCAGAACAGCGCTGCCAGGATCCTGATGAGAGTCCGTAAACACGATCACATAACCCCCATCCTTCACTCACTACACTGGCTCCCCGTCTCATCCCGGATCAACTACAAAATCCTTACGATCACCCATAACTGCATAAACGGACACGCACCCCTCTACCTTCAGGAACTCATCACTCCACAATCCTTCACCCGCACCCTCAGATCCGCAGGTAGCCTGCTCCTTCAGGTCCCCAATACCCGGCTCTGCACCATGGGTGACCGAGCCTTCTGCACGGCTGCACCACGCCTGTGGAACAGCCTCCCCATCCAGCTGAGGGCACCACAGAGCCTGGACTCTTTTAAAGCAGGCCTGAAAACCTATCTGTTTAAAAAGGCCTTTGACTGTTAGCTTCTTATTTAAATTTTATTGCGCTTTGTTTTTAAATTGTCTGTTTATACTATGTTTTTAATTAACTATGTTCTATTTTTATTCTGTATTTTATTTTATTTGTTTTACTAATAACTATTTTATTCTATTTTTTAACTGTTTTAACCATGTAGCACTTTGGGATCCCAGCGAACAAAAAGTGCATTACAAATCCAATCTATTATTATTATTATTATTCTACAACCAGGACTACCAGGACTACCAGGACTACGAGCCACGCCACGAGCAGAGCCCCGCGCCTGGTGCTAATCCGCACCCTCACCCCCCCTAAAATTTCTTTACTCAGTTTGAGTCAAATGTACTCAGTTTGAGTAAAATTATTTACTCTGCGGAATTTACTGTGTAGTACCAGTACATTGGCAGTGTCTGCTAGGCTTCGGGCAACCAGACCTGGCCCTGTGTGTTTGGGCCGCATCTGGGCTGCTTCCGGCAACCGGACCTGGACCGCTTCCGGCAACCTCGGACCTGGCCCAGTGTACTCGGGCCGGTTCCGGGCAGTCAGTCATTGCCGCCTGCTTGGCCGATTCCGGCAACCGGACTAGGGCCTATTAATTTCTTCCGGCCTGCCGGATACAGGCCATTAATGGGCCGGAACTTTTTGGCCACCTGGGAGGGTTCTAACCCACAGGGCAGGTAATGGCTCTAACCCTAACCCTGCCCCACAGGAAAGGTAAGGGTTGGGTATATCTTTAACCACCAGAGGCGATCAACTCCTTCACGTTTCAAAGCCAGCTTTGAGCAGGGTTGGGAAGGTAAAAAAAAACGTGACCCGTTATAAATACAATTTTAATCATTGATCCACTGGATAATTCGATGCAATACTTTCACAAAATATTAAGTTGAAACTATTTATTCGAGTTTACAGCCTGCAATTTGAATTAGTGACATCATCCTTACTTCAAGATGTGTGAAATGATGTTGGTGTGTCTCTAAGTTTACTACCCCCCCCCCCCCCCCCCCTTCAAACATGTTTAGAAATTCCAAGTAACCAGCTATCTTCTCACGTGTATCGGTAATCCGATTCCTTTTTTTTTAAATGTCTGTAATTACCTGATCATTATCATTATTTATTTTTTATTCGATTAATTTAATCCTGTTATGTAAATGAATGAAATACTCCCCAACCCTGTCGATATGTAACAGACGTGTTGCGGGCCTAATTCGTTTCACCTCTGCTGTGAAAACCAGGCCAACGTTAGGACAGGTTTCCGTTTTCAAACATCAAGTCGGCTTTTGTGCAACACGGTGACACACATTTATTTCAACGTCGCCTTAAATTGATATGCAAATAATAGTTATATAATAATAGGCAAATTTGATAATTTAAATATCTCTTACCAAATAATATAAGTATAAGTCTTTATTTGTCATCAGATGAACACAAACACGCACATGCGATGGGCGACCCACAGGAACACACATGCACTGAGTTGCTGATGAAATGTTCTTCTCCCTCCCATCCCGTCGTCCTTCCCCCCCAAGGGCAGCCGGGAGCAGACAAGGGCTGCAGCGAGCGCCGCGCCCGGGGACCAATCCAAGTGCTCCTGTCCGTCTTCGTCAGGGACACGACAGCGTTAGCGATCTGTTGTGCATGTTTTTCCCTTGGGTTTATCTTATTGGGTAAGCCTTGCTAGCATGGGGAGAACATGCAAACTCCACACAGAAAGGCCTGGGAGATACCCCACCTGGGTAACTGGCAACTTGGTCCCCAAGCGGGATTCGAACCCACGACCTTCTAGCTCTGAGGCGACAGTGTTAACCACTATACCACTGTTTGTTTTATATATGATATTGTGAGGAAGGGGCAGGACTAGATAAGTAATTGCTTCCTTCTGCTCCTTCTCGAACTCATTTGTTTATCATTTAATGAAGAATGGAAGATTTCATTTAAAAAAAAAAATTGTTTATCCATTTTATTGTGTTTTTATATGGTTGATTGTTCGAGATCAAATAAACTCAACTCAATTCTCTGCATGAGGCTCATATGAACCAAGCATTTCACTGTAATGTATATGTACTTTATACGTGACAAATAAAAGCAAACTTGAAACTTGAACTTGAAACTACTGGGTAATAGTGCTAATCAGTAAGTCATACTGGCCAGCTGTGTAACTAGCGAGAGTAGGTAAAGATATATATATCTACTGTGGCGTTGGGGCAACACAACACAGACACTGTATCTAAGGGGCAAACACCATGTTTATTGTCCATAGGGGAGTGAGAAGAATTGAGGGCAAACTAGACAAATTATAAATAAAATGAAGGGGAATATCTACTGCTTTCTCTACAACTAGCCTACACTGTAATCATAACTATTATTAATTCAGAAATAATGTTAGAGAAAGAAGTAGCCCTGGCACTCTTAATTCGATTGTTAATTCATATATTAACTCTTTGAGATAGAGAAGATGTACTTCAAGTTTCAAGTTTCTTTAATAGTTGTCATACAGAAGTACAGAATACTTTTATACAAAATGCTTCTTACTGTTACGCTCCAGAGACTGTGCAAGACAAGATAAGTATGAAATAAAATAACATAGTATAGTATGTAAATTAGAAGTAAAAAATGAGGTCACAGTGTTCAGTATAGACATATGTACAATGTTCGATGCAGAATAGACGTAACTGAGTTACCATATAATATACAATACACAATACTATGCAGTGTACTAATATACAATACTATATAGTGCAAGGCAGAAATGGGATGAGGTGCAATTTAGGTACAATTTACAGTAGGTGTACGAGTTGTAGTGCAAATCCCCCATCAATAAATATAAAGTGTGTTTGTGTGATCTAAAGTGTGGAGAGTGGGTGCTGCAGTGTGCCGTTTGTTTAAGTGAGTGTGTGCGTGTGGAGGTTGGAAGATTTCTATTGCCTCTCTGTTTTGCGACACAGATGTCATAATTCAACAAAAAAGGGGAGTGGTTTACGGGGCGAACGGAGCGAGTGACGTCATCTAAGATGGCCGCACGTCGCTGTTAAAACTAGCAGCAAACGTTTCTACAGCCAGACTCTTTACATTGAGGAGCTTTTAACTTGCTTCTCTGGTACAAAACCGTTATCAAAGGACAAGTTAAACACAACACATGTGTTATCGGTCACCGTCAACTCCTCCGTGCAAACATTACTGACTTCGAACCCGATTGTGAACAAGATCAAGTGTGTTGCCTTTGTTGTGAGTCGGACCAGAGACTTCCACGTTGGCTGCAATGAAACGAGTCTCCTGCTAACGTCTCTGTGGAGAACAGAACTGTACTGGATCAAAACGTAAGTACAGTTATATTTACATTGTGTTCCTCTTATCGCTCCTTCCTTTCTGTAAACTGTGTTAATATGTACCTCAGTTGCGTGTGAGTCAATGAACACACTTGGGTATATCAAACCGTAGGTTTATTAAACATCTAGTTGTGACGGGGTTCATAGACCACCGCAACTCTTCCGGGATTCTGAAATCGGGGAGGAGATTGCGGGGGAGCATATGAATGAATGTGGATCAGAGCCGTGATGTAAGTGGTTGCCGATACGGCTGTGGGGGTGCTAGAGACATGATCGAATAGACGTTTATGCGCCTCAATCTCCTGAACACGGCGTGACTCATTCCTAATCGATCAGAACTAAATCGGCAGAGAAAAAGCCCATTTTAAAGCACCTATTCTCCATGCACATGCGCAGATTGCCCATGGAGTCTGGACGACGCGAGATGACGCACAAATTAATGTGGACTGTTCTATCAGAGGGGGGAGCTTCGGTGGCCAGTGTCCTTTCAGCCGAACAGGATAATGAAAAAATGATCCCACTAAATGGCCAGATGCGTCTTATGGCGACATCTACAATTACCTCATTGAGTCTCCAGGTAGACTAATGTTTATATTTAAGTGCAGCGGTCTGTAGCCACTCATATTACCACCGAAGCTCCGCCCTCTGATGGAACAGTCCACATTCATTCGTGCGTCATCTCGCGTCGTCCAGACTCCATGGGCACTCTGCGCATGTGCATGCGGAATAGGTGCTTTAAAATGGGCTTTTTCTCTGCCGATTTAGTTCTGATCGATTAGGAATGGGTCACGCCGTGTTCAGGAGATTGAGGCGCATAAACGTCTATTCGATCATGTCTCTAGCACCCCCACAGCCGTATCGGCAACCACTTACATCAGGGATCTGATCCACATTCATTCATATGCTCCCCCCGCAATCTCCTCCCTGATTTCAATGTAACACGGAAGTGTAGTGGTCTATAGTAGCGAGGCAGTTTGTACGCAGTGGCACTAGCGGTACGGTGGCTCGTATAGACAATAGTCAAACTGGATACTCATTTAACCAATGATCTATTCTACATCCTTTCCCTTTAGCTCAAATCTCGTATAACAAAATACTGTATCACTAGGTGAATGATAACATCACATAACTTTTTTTACTTTGAATTCTACAATTTCCAGTAAACAATTAAATGAAGATACTCTTAGATAAACTGAAACTATCCATCTGTAGATGTGTACGAGTATATATCACTTTGAGAAGTAGTGCATTCATAAAACTTGGAATCACCATAAGTGCATAAGTGGAACAACTTAGTGCAAATAATATTGACACATTGGCATAGCATTCTACATTAACCATGTTATACACATCAGTTTTCTTTACTAATTTTTTATTTATTTATTTCAATACAATCTACTGCATATACTTGGGGTTTGGCTTGCAGATGCGGCCTGCACGCGATGTATATTGTGCGTTACTGTTCTCAGCTGGGAAGCGTGCTGGGTGTGTCGGCCGGGGAGAGTGTGTGTGTTGCATGTTGTTTGGCCCTGGTGATAGTGGCGTGAAGGGTGCATTGTTCACTGTAGAGGAGCCGGTGTTCTGGGAGTCTGGGTCCTCTGCGTGGAACCGTGGTGGTGGTGGTTCTGTGACAGGAAGGATGTGACGGCGATTCCTCCTGTATGTCTTCCCGTTGGACTGGATGACGTAGGAGCGCGGCCCTTTGCTCTTCTCCTTCACAGTCCCAAGTCGGTCGTATCCTTTCGGGGTCTGCATACGGACCACCTGTCCTCTGTTAAAGGCGGTAGTGGGCGACTTGACTTGTCAAAGTGGTGCTTTAAGGGGTCCCCACACGGTGAGCGATTTTAGCCAGGTGACCGATTTTTTTAGCGAGCCGACCGACAGAATTGTATCGCCTCCATTGTTATGAATGAGAGAACACACACGGCAGGAGATTTTGAAGCGAGGGTCGGCAAGCTATTTCTGTCGCCTCACTAAATATCGCCTCAATCCTATTCTTTTAGGCGACGGCAGGCAGGACAATGAGGAAATAACATGACTTCTACAGTAGAAGTAGTGCAGAAGTTCTACTGGTGTATCATTTGTACACCTTTACAATACATTCATTGATCAATAACCTACGTATTATTACCATGCTACTTATGTTCACTATTATTAACGGGAACAATTTAAATAAATAACGTTAGTTTGAGAAGCTATAGTGGCCGCTTGTCATTAACTAATAAATGAACAATGCGCCACGATGCACCTACTAGTGTTTTATACTCGGGTAACAAAAGAAGCTGTGGATGTTGACAGAGTTTAATGTCCAGGCTGCAGCTGATGTAGTTTGTAAGGTTTATTGTCCAAAGAAAATGATGGTTGAGAACAAAACAGTTTGCGTCTTCCGTGAAAAAAACACTCTTTCAGCAGCTGCATAACAATACTTGTCCAATCGGTGGTAATGAACATATCGTAGCGATCAGGCATGCAGTAATGTCAGGAAGAATGAGGAGAGGTTGTATTCGTATATGGTGGTTTAATTCCAGCTCAATACAGGGGTTTACAGGTTAATACTCCCTCGTAACGCACAACACAGCGTCGGCTACCTGCTAACCCGCTTCACGACAACCTAACGTCCGGTCCCGGCGGTCCGCCCTCCTATATCTCCCGGGGGGAAACACCCCCAGCTAAACAGAGCGACACATAGCTTATTATACCTGTGAACGGTCGCCTCTGGTGTGGGGGGCTAAGCGATTGTCATTGAGCGCCAGGCGACCGCATCGCCAGGCGACGTCGGTCACCCGCCCGCCGTGTGCAGACCACTCTAGAGTGAGCCTTCTGTTGAGGAGCTGGGCGCTGACTCGCCGGGCGTCCTTGGGGGCTGGTTCCAGTAGTTTGCTACACACTGGAATGGCTGCGCGTGTCTGCCGTGACATCCGACGTTCCGTTCGGTTCCATCTCTATGAGATTTCTCCATCAGTTGCTTGGCACTTCTGACCGCCCTCTCTGCGAGCCCATTAGACTGTGGTAGTGATGCACCGATGTGAAAATTGTGGCCGATACCGATAACCGATATTAACACTTTAATCGCCGAAAACGCTGGAACTCGTCTTTCCCCGCCATGCTCATTCTGCCGAAGACGCCGTAACTCGTCTTTGATATCAATATTTCAAAAATCTGTGATCGAAATCATATTTCTCCTCCGGGGACCTGAGATATACTGCTAACGGTTCAAGAGCGCCATCTGGTGGCCGATCGGCAGATCGCCCAAACAGCAAACCGGAAACAGGAAACTGGTGCTCATCCAAATTCGGTCCGACCACTCGTTATAGCTCCCGGGACTCCATGTTGACACACTGGATAATCGATCGCTCACCCTAACTCAATAAACAACATGATTTGGACGTATATACTATTATACAACCTGGAAATGGATCCGGTATTTCTCCATACCATAATAGAAAAAATCTGTTCCACGCTCATCCCCCAACGGCGCGAGGAAGCCACGGTGAGTTTCAGCGTTATTTTCTAACGTGTTCCATATAAACTGCTCTGATGATCATATGACCCACACTAGGTGAATGATATAACGTTGCCCACGGAATTATAAACGACCCCCGATCTGGCACCGATCGCTACCAAACTGTATTTGATCATCAATATAATGCATTTGGGGCTATAAATCAATTTCTGAAGAAAGCTGCAGAAAACGATAAAAACATACTTATACTTTAGACCATATTTTAGTATGAATATGTGAATGAAAAAGTATAACGTTGCTACACCCTGAACAATAGATATAGGACATTGAATGGGCCATAATAATGCAATTTAGCAATACAATTTAAAAAGTTATAGCCCTGCAAAGAAGGGGAACTTCTCCATAGACAAATAGAGATGGCGAGGGATGGTAAATTATGAATTTAACCATGGCGATCAAAGTGTTAATATTGCTGTTCTGGCCGATACCGATATTTACCGATGTCGATATCTCTGTATAGAAAACACTTTGATAATCAAATAAAGAGCTATTTTCCAAAACGCATATTTTTTTTACTTTTGTAACTTATTTTCAGAAATGACTGATATTTTGAAACTATTTAAGGCCAAAACATGTAAAAAGAAAAAAATATATAATTATTTTCTTTTTTTCTTTAATATCGACCCTATCTTGATATCGGACCGATACCGTCATACCGATGTGTAAAAAAAACGGCCATATCGGCCGATATTATATCGGCGGCCGATATATCGTGCATCACTAGACTGTAGAGCCATATGGAATCCGCGATCACGGAATCGCGGACGGAATCGCGGAATTGAGCAATAAAAATGGAATCCACTATAAAAAATAATATAATTTTTTTTTTTTTACTTTTTTTTTATGTTGTGGGACTTGTACAGCACTTTGTTCAACTTTGTCAGTGCTGTAAAGTTTAAACCCTTTAAAATCTTAGACAAACAAAACACTTTGCTTTCATGAAATATTGTAAGCCGTCATTTGAGGCTTTATAAAAGCAGCACAATGAACACAAATCTGTCAGTGCCGAGTCCGACTTCATCTTAAATAACAAACAGCATTGCTTGTTGTAGTTAACAAAGAGAGGCAGAGTTGATTTTGCAAAAATATATATAATATATATATATTTTTTTAAATAATCAAATTTAATTTTCATATTCGAATCCCATGCCCATCGAACGAAGCTTCGAAGCTTCAAAGTATTTAAGACAGCCCTATTAAATGGACTGTTATATCTTATTAACACTTTGATTGCCTAAGGCTAAATTCATGATATACCATAGGTTGCCGGCTCTAGTTGTCTATGGAGAAATTCCCCTTCTTTGCAGGGCTATAACTTTTTAAATTCTATTGCTAAATTGCCATTATTAGGGCCCATTCAATGTCCTATATGTATTGTTCAGGGTGAAGCAACGTTAAACTTTTTCATTCACATATTCATACTAAAGTATGGTCTAATGTATAAGTATGTTTTCATCTCTTTCTGCAGCTTTCTCCAGAACGTGATCTATAGCCCCAAATGCATTATATTGATGATGAAATACAGTTTGATGGCAATCGGCGCGATATAAAAAATTCCAACTAGACATGGTTCTAGAAGTTACTACACGTCATCTGATGTTGACCGGATGGGTGAGGGGGCGTTTATAATTCCGTGGGCAACATTATACCATTCATCTAGTGTGGGTCATATGTTCATCGGATCAGTTAGTATAGGAGACATTGAAAAATAACGCTGAATCTTACCGTATCTTCCTCGCGCCGTTGGGCGATGAGCGTGGAACAGACATTTTCCTATTATGGGATGTAGAAATATCGGGTCCATTTCCAGCTTGTATAATAGTATATACGTCCAAATCATGTTGTCTATCGAGTTATTGGCAACGGATCGCTATGTATTGTGACGAGCTCGAGTGCCGGGACATATACCGAGTGCCCGGAAGTAATATGGGTGAATAGCACATCGTCCAAGTAACATCCTGTAAGGCGATTGCGCCGATCGGCCACCAGATGGCGCTCTTGAACAGCTAGAGGGTTCAGTGGGGCTTGTTGGTGGGTCTCAGGCCAGCGGATGGGAAATATGAATCCGATCACAGATTTTTGAAATATTGATATCAAAGACGAGTTACGGCGTCCTCGGCAACTTGAGCATGGCGGGGAAGGACGCCTAAAAGCGTTTTCCGGCAGTTAAAGTGTTAAATTGTGGACATTTATTCATTCCCACTTATTAGACACTATTTCTGATGGTAAAATGAGCGTACAAAGCAAAATACAGAATTCTGAAATATTAAAACGGAAAAAACGGAATTTGGAAAAAAATTAAATGGAATTTGGAAAAAAATTAAACGGATTTCATATGGCTCTACTAGACTGTGGGAACTCTGGGCTGCTGGTGGTATGTACAAAATCCCATTGTTTGGCAAAGTCCTTGAAACTCTGACTGGTGTATTGTCTAGCATTGTCAGAGAAGAGGGTGTGCGGTGAGCCGTGGACTGAAAAATTTCTTTTCAACTTAGATATCACAACCAATGATGTCAGACTGTGGAGAAGGTCGATTTCGTACCAGCCAGAATACGAATCTACTAGCACTTGGTAGTGTTTACCATGCCATTCAAACATGTCCGTGGCAACTGTAGACCATGGGAGGTCTGGAACTGATTGAAGTTTCAGAGGTTCCTTTTGCTGGTGGGACTTGGTGCTGTTGCACGTTGCACATGAGAGCAGCTCTTCAGCGATGTCAGTTGACATTGCCGGCCAGAATATGATGCCTCTGGCTCTGCGCTTTGTGGCTTCAACACCTGGGTGTCCTTTGTGCACGATGTTGATGTACTCTCTGTGCAGAGACTGGGGGATGACTGTCTTGTGGCCTTTCATGATGATTCCATGATGGCTGGGCGATATGACGATATTATATAAATATCGGGTACAGTTCATTAACGATACACTTTTTAAACGTATCGTGGATATCGTGATGTTTTGCCCTCGCGTTAGAGGCCGCCGCGGCTGAGATGAGACTTACAAGCGCAGTGCTAAATGCTTTCCTCTCCTTCTCGCCTCTCCCTCTCGCAGAAAAAAAAAAGTCAATCACACACACACTTGCCCAAATTACGTCATCTACACGCACATACACGCACGCAAGCGCACACACCTAGCCAGAGACAGAGAGGCGGTGGCTCGGTGCTAGGGATGCCCCCCGAAACCCAGGAGTATTGATAAGCTCCGACGTTAACGGTACTGCTATCGGTAAGTTAGTCTATGAGCGGATTAGCTACGGAGCTAACAGAGTGTACCATACATCTGCGACGCAACAGTGGCAGCAACAGTGGACACGGAGTAATGTTAACGTTATGTCGAGTTCATACTACACTACACGTATGAACTCGACATAACGTTAACCCGTTTCCATGAAGTGTTTAATTAGCAGCAATCTGTTGTTTAAAATGTAACGTTAACCGGAAAACCGGAAATGGAATGCGACGACAGGAAGCCGTCATGAAGTCGGCTTCTGGCCCTTGTAGTCATATTGTAGTCTTTTAGTCTTAACTAAAATATTTTAACAAAATAAAAAGCAGCAGCACTATTGGATAACTGAGTCATGTTTGCTATGTATTTCTTTCTTTAGGGGAGTAGGACATTTGTTTCACAGTTTTAGCATGATGTTTTATAGATGGCTAGGTTAAACAAGAGGTTTTTAAGAGGGGGGGTTTGATTTGATTGAAGTTTATTTCAAGTATGCAACACAACAAACAAACATCAAGTACAGATATAGCCTTAAGCCATTCAAATAATAAATGTATACAAGTCATACATGTAAATAAATAGTTACAATATGTAATCTAATAATCTAAATCTAATCTAATATATAATCTAAAAAAACGAAAGGCTAAAATGCTAAATATATAATCTAAGAATCCAATAATCTAAATCTAATATATAATATAAAAATGCATGAGTCTTTTGTCTTTAATGTTAGCTTGCAAACTCAAATACTGTCTTGGTAAGCCTCATAATGAATTGTTTGGGGAAAAAAGGAAAAACATCGTGATGTGTATCGCCGAAAGGTCAGAAAATATCGTGATATCATATTTAGGCCATATCGCCCAGCCCTAATTCCATTCTCCACTGCGAGTTCGTCTCTGTAAGGGAAGAAGGGAATGACAGCAGGCTGGAGCTGGCTTTCTCTGTTGGGCCATCCTCTCTGAATGACCGCGCTGAGGGTCTGTAACATCTCATCCTCTGCTGTGTGCTTTCTGAGTTCTTCTAGGCGAGCGGTGGAGATGCAACTCACTGACATGACCTCATAAGCACCGTTTTCAGCAGGGCTCTGGGCAGGGTTAGAAGAAGGGCTTTTTTTGCCCCCCTTAATTGATTTTCGGGGGCTTTTTTTGTATTTCGGGGGCACAACATTTTTATGATGAAAATTAACATAAAGATTATAAAACATTGTTGACACTTTTTTTTAGTCTTCGTCCCTATGTTTGATAACGTAATGTTATATACCATATATAGGGTTATACGCTAACCTTTTTCCCAAGGAGCACACCTAAATAAAATGTTAATAAATAAAATCTAAATACAAATTTAGGAGCACACAAAGAAATTTAGGAGCACAGTGAAAATTGTTCAAGTAACACACACACACACACACGATGTGTGACATGGCTTGGTTTCATGTTTTGAGGTACCTTCAATTATCTGTAAATAATACATACATACTGTATATAAATAGATGAAATATTATTGTCCCTGAGGGCAAGTTGTGTTGTTGTCTTGATATATCTACAAATAGCAGACGAATAGCCGGTTGCCTCTGGATCAATGAATGTCTAATATTGAATAATATTATTAGCTATTTTTAACATCCCTAATTCCAACAGTCAAGAGGCTTGTTTCAAATTGATACATGAAAAACCCCACACACGCAACAACATCCACCTCAAACACAACAAAAGAACAGAGCATCTCATGAACTTATGTCATGGACTTTATGGACTGTCAGCTGAACTCGCACCAATGCATAGGGAAATAGTCAGACATCCCAGAATTATTTCATAACACAACGTTTTGAATGGACGTTTGGATTAAAATTATCCCGAAGACAGCATTGGAACGTTTGTGAGTATAGGCTCTGGCCAGAGTATCATGAAATACGTTGTGGAATGAAGGAAATGCGCATTGGGATCGGATTTGGATGTTATTCTTTGGAGTTGTGTTACAAATGGAACAGTCTTTCCCCGCGGAACACAAGTTACTTAACGTTACACAGGTTGCGCTATGCAGATGCTTAGCTTGCTAACGTTAAGATAGCAGTGTAACTTAATGTTACACTATGCATGCTTGATGAAAGCAGAGCTCTCTGTCTGTTTGCGTTTGCACCTCAAGTACCTGTAACACGCAGCGGTCCCCGCCTCCCTCCCTCCTTGCAACAAATGTTCCACCCAAAAACTGAATTTCAGTCCAGTTTCTGAACTATTAACAGCGGAGCTGTTTTGTAATATTCACTCGTCTCGCACACTGCGAGTAAATGATTTTTCCGGTTCGCGCACACACATATTATTATTAGGGGCAAATACGAGGGAAATGCTCGCACTGTAGAGCATATATATAATTATATATATAATTAGTAAACTGTCGGGGGCTTTTCTTGTCCAAATGACAATACTGACCAAATTGAGATTTATTTTTCTCTTGTCCATTTATTTTGTTTGCTTTCTAATTTAAAATACAGTTTGAAACCATCTGTACACAGTAGGCTATGTGTGCTAGCAGAGCTAGACCCCAGTCACGAGTCACGGTGCACATGTGCGGTGGTTTGTCCACCAATAAAGCGCCAAAAGATCGAAAATAAACTAGCAGAGCCAGAACTGTTCAACTCCCCTGGAGCCACAGCCAGCAGAGAAGCCGGTTTACTTTCGCTTTTAAACCAGCTGCAGCCTGATAACTGGAGTGTGAGGGGATGTAACACTAAAGATGGCGGCAATGACAAAGAATTGATGCAAAATAAACACACATCTGTTGTTTTAGATTTTTTATTTTTATTTTTTATTATTTTTTTAATACTTATAACAATTTAGATAATTATCGATATCAAGAAATATGATAACATTATCATATCGTTATCGCGATATGATTTTTTGCCATATCGCCCAGCCCTACCCAAGCCCCCGTTAATTTCGAACCCTGGCTCTGGGTGACATGTTTGTTTGGAGCTCTGGAGAGTGTGTCAGCCAGGTAGTTCAAGTTTCAAGTTTCAAGTTTCTTTAATAGTTGTCATACAGAAGTACAGAATACTTTTGTACAAAATGCTTCTTACTGTTGCGCTCCAGAGACTGTGCATGACAAGATAAGTATGAAATAAAAACATAGTAAAAATTAGAAGAAAAAAAAAGAGGTCACAGTGTTCAGTTTAGACATATGTACAAAGGTACATGTACTTGCCCTTTTTGTACACTAGGCTGATGTCGTAGCTATGTAGACGGAGTAGCATTCTCTGGAGACGGGCTTTTTCAGGATAGTCACCAGAGGTTGGTGGTCTGTTTCCACGATTGTGGGCTTTCCACATAGTCCTTGAATTTTGTGCAGGCAAACACGACAGCTAGAAGCTCTCTTTCTATTTGGGCGTACCTTGTCTCTGTATCTGTGAGGGTACACGACGCAAATGCTACTGGCCTGCCACTTTGCATGCATGCTGCTCCGAGTCCATAGCATGACGCGTCACATGTGAGTGTGACTGGCTCCTTGACGTTGTAGTATACCAACACTGGTGGGCTGGATAGGCACGACTTGAGGCGCTCAAATGCCTCCTGGTGCTGCTGGTACCAGCACCACGCTGTCTCCTTGTGGGTCAGCTTCCTCAGTGGCACTGCTATGTCACTGAAGCTGGGGATGTACTTTGCCAGGTAGTTCACCATCCCTAGGAAACGCTGTAGTGAAGTGACATCTGTGGGGACTGGCATCTCAGTTATAGCTGCAGTTTTAGAGGGGTCTGCTTTCAGGCCTTCGCTCGTGAAGATGTGGCCTACATCAGGGGTTCTCAACCTTTCTGCTGCCAAGGCACCCCTGTGTCCAATAAAATATTCCAGGGCACCCCTACTAGGGGTGGACGGTATGGTCTAAAATTTATATCACGGTATAATTTTAAGCATAGACGGTAACGGTATATATCAGTATCAGTGTTTCCGTTAGAATAATTTTTTTTGCCTGATAGGCAGGCTATATAAAGAATGACATCCTCAAGGCATGTAGATTTATAATATTTTAACTTAATATTTTAATTTAAACTAGGCTACTTTTGCATATATTCCAAATAAAATAAGTCCCGAGTCGAGACTCCGTGCTGTTCCCATTGCAAACAGCGGGGCTGGATGCTGGATTTTGCTAGAAGCATATGTAGCTGCACTGTGCAATACTCCAATTCAGCCATTGGCAATTCAGCCGTTGGGTGGGGGGGGGGGGGGGCGCTGTTGAGCGGGCCTGTGACCAGACCTGAAAGCGCCCCTGGCTCTGCGGCTCTGCAGCTGCATGCTATTCGCAAATCCACTGCTGCAGCCGTCCTCCCGCTGCAGCCGTCGTTATCATAACACTACACACATATCATAATGTTTACAGCAAACTGTAGTTGATCACCAGGTATGTTTTATTAACGTAGAATAATTTCAAAATTTTCAAAATAAGACTGTTGTCATTCTATATTTTTAAAGAAACATTGCCAGGCATCTCGCGGCACCCCTGGCAGCTCTCCGCGGCACCCCTGTGTGCCGCGGAACCCCTGTTGAGAACCGCTGGCCTACATAACCTACTTGGTCTAGGCAAAACTTGCACTTTGTTGAGTTTAGCCTGAGGTTGACCTCTCTCACCCGATCAAGCACTTTTCTCAGGTTGGCATCGTGTTCAGCCACTCCGCGGCCTCCGATGATGATGTCATCTACTATCATGGAGCATGGTAAGCCTGTGAACAGCTGTTCAATGGAGCACTGAAACACCTCTCTTGCGGAGTTGATGCCGAAAGGCATTCTTTGAAATTTGTAGCGCCCGAACGGCGTGCTGAATGTGGTCAGCACTAGGGATGGGTACCTTTCACATTTGAACCGATAGGGTACCGGTACCGGTACCCAACGGTACCTTTTTTCTGTACTTTAGTCTCAAAATCTTTTATTTACCTACCTCAGTCGCAAAAAAAAAATCCAAACTTCAAATAACTACAATTTTGACCGTTTTCGGCTTGCCATTGCTCCGACTGCTTTGTTGTTGAATCGAGTCAAATCCTAGGTAAGCATATATTGTGCGTGTGAACGTAGACATGAAAAGAAAAAGGTAAAAAAAAAAATAAAAAAAAGAATCCAGTATCTCACTTGAATCGATACTCGGTAGTACCGATGTGTTTCGGTTTGGTACCTTAAAAGTACCGAATTCGGTACCCATCCCTAGTCGGCACTGAGGATTTCTCGTCCAGACGTATCTGCCAGAATGAGTTCTTGGCGTCCAGGACGGAAAACACTAGTGTAACTGAGGGGTACAATTCCCTGACTGTATTGATAAGTATGGTATCATTAAACCACTACCGCTTTATGTACTTTAACTACTGGCCATACAGTACACGATATCTAAATATGATGAACACTTTCCCACAATGAAATCGGTTCCACACAAAGGTAATAATCAAATATTTAATATATAGCAAAAGGTACATATGATATTTACCATTACATTTATGATTTGAATGCACTTGTAAGGCAAATGAGTACTCGTAGGCAAATCAACACTGAATGTCCAATCTCTGGTTACGCAGGAAGCAAGTATACAACCTGGCTCTTAGGGAATTAGAACTATGGTACTCTTAATGATATAGCAGGATATTCTGCAAGGGGTCCTCCCGGTTGTAGGCCGGTAGGGGGGGTAGGAGAGCCGTCGGTAGTAGACCGTCTGGTCAACGATATCTAGGGAGACTTCAAGTACAGAAGACGGTGCAGTAGACTCTTGATCCGCAGATGAATACACCTTGGTTCTCTTGTAGGCTGTAGCTCCACAGTGAAGAAGAAGCTAGGCGACCTCAGTCTCTCTGAGCGCCGACTCAACTTGACTCCTCTCGGGGGTAAATCCAACACTCACAGGCGTCGGCGATTATCCGCTCCACAAATCACAGTACCAAAGCAAATATATTCCAGCCGCATAGGGCTCAGCAGTCGTCGGGTAGGTAATCCAGTGTACATGTCCCTCGGTCCTCGTCTAGATCTCCTCGGAAGAAAGCGTCATGTGTGGTCGGCCCCAGCCTGGATAAGACTCTAGATAACACGAGGAAGCGTTGGAGATGCTGGTCACTTTAGAACTCTAACCGCACGATGCACCATACACGATAGACTATTATTACTTAATAGAAATACGTCGCACTCGACGGTACAGTGCCAAACTCTGACAATTCAGCTATTAATTCGCACGAAGTCTCGATGCTATTCTAAGGCCAAACAGGCCATACTACACCGCACGCGGTATCGTGGGTGAGGCTTCACGTTCTGTTACTTAGTTGGGTAGAAGGGTAAAGGACTAAGGGATAAGAGGACTTCTACATTTACTTGCGCCATATTTATATGCACGGTGAACAAATAGTGCCACTCTCGTTTCGGTAGCCGTATCCCTGAGCGGAGCCGGGGCTAGTACGGACATGTCTCGTCGGTACCTTTGAACTTGACGCCAGGGGCTGGTCCCTGGCGCCTGGTCCTTTTGTCCAATAAGAGAATGAACTATTATGGGCTATAGTAGGCTAAAGGGATATTCCGTGTATATGTACAAGGAATATAGAAGGGATATCAAACGATATACAAATACTATTCAATATATATCAATAAATAAATATATATATTCGGTTTAATCTGATCCTTCGTAACAGCCGCACCCTAATTAGTCCCACCTAATTAGCTAAGCAGAGACAGATTAACCGCACTGTCCACTACTCAATGTCTGCTGTGAGGGTCAGTCAGTTCACAAAGTCATGGGGTCATGGTCGTCATCGATAGTATCAGGGAGCCTTGGCAGTTCTATTAGCCTCGCCACGGGTCGGGTGTAGGTCCGCCCTTGGACGAGCACTTCAGCTGCTCAGACCTTTCCATCGGCACCGGTGATCACTTTGCTTACGCGGCCAGCCGGCCACATAGCTCGGGGTAGTGACTGGTCGATAATCATGACGACTGTTCCTTCTGTCAAATTGTCTCTCTCTTTTACCCATTTCTGGCGGGTCTGTAGAGACGGTAGGTAGTGGAGTAGGAAGCTGTTCCAAAACTTGTCAGCCAGTACTTGACTGTACCTCCACATTCTTCGGCCGTTCGCTTCTTCAGGCCTGTACATTGTCTGGGGTAGCGCGGGGTCCAGCCGCCCCATCAAGAGTGTGTTGGGGGTGACTGGGTCGACATCTGCTACATCACTTGAGACGTAACCGAGGGGCTTTGAGTTCAATACTCCCTCGATCTCCGTGAGGACTGTCATTAAGACTTCTTCCGCCACGGTCTGGGCCCCAAGCACGGCGTACAGGGCTGTCTTTATGGAACGTACTTCTCGTTCCCAAGTTCCACCGAAGTGAGGTGCGTTCGGGGGATTAAACTGGAAGTCAATCTGGGATGGAGCGAGGTGGGTCTTAAGTTCTGGGCCCATAGCTTGGAAGCTCTCTCTCAGCTCTCTTTCTCCGCCTTTGAAGTTTGTCCCGTGATCAGACAATAATGTAGACGGTTTTCCTTTCCGTGATGTGAATCTTCGGAAGGCCATAAGGAATGAGTCTGTGCTCATGGTTGGAAGGAGTTCGATATGTATCGCTCTGGTGGTCATGCATTTGAATACAATACCCCACCGCTTCTCGGTTCCTCTTCCTTTCTTTATATACAGCGGGCCGAAACAGTCCATACCGGAAGAGTGAAAAGGCTTGTCGCCGAGTCGGAGGCGACAGGGAGGTAGGTCAGCCATCCGGGGTATACTGGGCTGGGCTCGCCACTTACGACAGTCTAGACAGGTTCGCTGGAAGCGCCGCACTGCTTCTCTCCCTTGCAGTATCCAATAACGACGTCTGATCTCCGCGAAGACTCTCTCTGCCCCTGCGTGGTGCACATCCTCGTCGTATTTCTTTATGATCAGCTCTGTGACCTTGTGTCGGCTGTTCAAGACTATCGGGTACTTGACGTCATCCGGTAAGTCTGGGGCTCTCCGTGGTCGACCACCCACTCTGATGAGACTATGGGCATCGCTCTCGGGGGCTAGGTGGAGCAGTCTGCTGTCTGAGGGGACGGGCTTTGCTCCCTGTAGACAGGCTAGCTCATCGGGGAACGAGTCTCTCTGGGCTCGTTGTAGTAGAAGAAGTTCTGCTTCTTCGTAGTCAGCTGCTGAAATGTCAGTTGTGGGCTGAACCTCTGGGTGGTGCCATAGAAATGTCTTTAGCTGCGCACTCTGTAGGGTGAGGCAATCGTCTATGTCGGGGTCTGTGGAGACGAGTGTGTTCAATCCACAGAACATAGGTTTCTTGTTTTCGGCCTCCTCTTTACTCGCCTCCCGTGGGGTGGGTGTAGGCCACTCTTCTTCCGGGAGCTTGAGGAACTCTGGCCCGTCACTGTAGAGGTTGTGACGGGTGAGGTCATCCAGGGACATTGCCCGGGTGATGACGTCAGCTGGGTTGTGTTTGGTGTCCACATACCTCCAGCTCGCTACTTCTGTTAACTCTTGAATCTCGGTGACTCTGACTCCCACGAAGACCTTGTATCTGCACGAATCAGACCGGATCCATGTGAGTACTGTCGTGGAGTCTGACCACAAGATTGTTCTTTGCACCGGGATGGTGAGTTCACGTTGGATTAACGTGGCGAGCTGCGCTCCTGCTAGGGCTGCGCAGAGCTCTAGACGCGGGATAGATTGTTGCTTTCGTGGGGCTATTCTTGAGCGAGCCAGGATGAAAGCAGTATGTATTTCTCCTCCCTCCTCTCGGGCACGCAAGTAGGCCACCGAACCGTAGGCTACTTCGGAGGCGTCGCTGAATACGTGCAGGTCGATCTTGCATGTCTCTGGCCTCACTGTGGGTGGGAAGTAGCTGCGGCGTATATTAACACCTGGGAGTGAGCGGAGTTCCGTCTCCCACTCTCTCCATGTGGATGCAAGGTGTTCGGGTATGGGATCGTCCCAGCCCTGGTCCTTGTCCCATAGCGCTCTTACAATCATCTTTGCCCTGGTGGTGTAAGGTAGAATACATCCCAACGGGTCATATTGTCTGGCGAGTGTTCTGTATACACTCCGTCTGGTGGTCGGTATTGCCGTCGACCTTCCCTGCTCCTTGGTCAGGGGTTTGTGTCTATAATGGAGCGAGTCTGTTTTGAAGCGCCAGACAAGCCGCCTTTGATCAGGGAGGCGCGGAGCTTGAGTAGAAGAGCCTCGGCTTCTTCTGGCGTCGAGACGCTTTGTAAACAGTTGTCCACGTAGAAACTATTTGTCACACTTTGTCGGACCTCTTCATCTGCTGCTGGGTCCTCTGCGACGTGTTTTTGTAGTGCAAACGTAGCACAGCATGGGCTGCATGTGGTTCCGAAAGGGAGGACTTCCCATTGATAGATGGCTGGGTGCTCATCTCCGATCCTCTCTCTCCATAGGAACCGCAGCAGGGGCTTGTCCTCCTCCACTAGTCTCACCTGCAGGAACATCCCTTTGATGTCGCCGCTGATAGCCACCTTGTCCTGGCGGAAGCGTAGTAGCACGCCTAGTAGAGAGGGGCCGAGTGTTGGGCCGGCCAAGAGCTCTTTATTCAGATTTTGTGATCCGATCTGGTAGCTGCAGTTAAACACAATACGATCCTTGCCGTTGTGGTGGACCTTGTGGTGCGGCACGTACCATGATTCGGTCGTCTGATCGGCCTCTTTAATGTCAATTTTCTTTATGTGTCCCGCTGTGATTAGCTTGTTAATCTCAGCGCGGTACACAGCCTCTTGAGCGGGGTCTTTGGCTAGGCGCCGCTCTGTGTTCAATAGATACCGCTCCGTCGCCTCTTTTGTGGCGTGAAAGGTGGGCATTCCCTCTCGCCTCAGGAGTGGAGTTGCGTATCTCATCACTCCGTTGACTGTGACTCTCTTTGTCCCTTGCTCGAGGAGGGCTATAGCGTAAATATCTTCCTTAGAACGAATGTCTTTCTTTTCATTCTTAAAGGGCATTGTCTCTAGTGTCCATAGCCTCTCGACATGCTGCAGGAGTGTGGTGTCTTCTTCTGTCGCTCTGGAGTGGAGGCAGCTAGTGGCTGCTGTTCGGTTAAGAGACTTGGCGAGGGGGCCTTGTAATGTCCATCCTAGGCGGGTCTCGACTGCTGCAGGACAACCTCTGGGTCCTGTATGGACCCGGTCTATCGGGACTATGAGGTCTGCATGGTCGGAGCCTATCAGCAGGGTCGGGGTGGCACCGTCTATGAGCGGGATAGGGAGTTGACGCAGGTGCACATATTTATCCATCAGCTTGGCGATGGGGTAGGTGTACTGCGATAGTCCTATTTCTTGGCTGGTGAAAGCATTAGTAATCCTATACCGTCTCTCTGGCTGCCCGCTTGCTGCGATAGTGAAGGAGACATTCTCGCCCTTTATCGTCTTTAGATCTCTTCTTATTGTCCGAATCGTCATCTGGTTCTCGCTCCCCCGCAGCCCCAGCTGGGCCGCAGCGGACGCGAGGAGAAGGGTCTTCTCTGACCCGTCATCAAGGACGGCGTAAGTGTCCATGACCTTATCTTGGTAACTCAGTGTTACGCGGACCACCTTTAAGAGCACCTGGGCGCCGCTGCTGCTAGCGGGGTCAATGTACATAACACTTGCCTTTGTGCTGCTGGATGGTGCAGGCTTTCTTCTGTTACTGTCGTGTAGGACATCTAGGTGGGCTCCGTCACACCGACTACACCTCTTCTTGAGGCGGCACTCGGCTGCCATGTGACTGCGCGCACATCGGTAACAGCGCCTGTTGGACTTTATCCATTGACTCACTTCTTCAGCGGTCATCTTCTTGAACAGGTCACATTGTGACAACCAGTGTTCCTTTTCGCAGTACGGGCACACCATCTTCCACTTCTCTTTCATCGAGGGGGTACTGTGGTTCTTGCTGCTCTGTACTGATTCTGATTGGTGCATGACAGTCACCGATCTTCGGCCATCGTTTGCTCTCCTAGGTCCCTCTCTGGAGCTTGGTGTGCTCCGCACGAACGTATCCAACCGTAGGCTGCTGACTTCTCTCGCCAGGAAGTCGGCTAGGTCTAGGAGGGATGGCTCGGGACCGTTAGGATCACGGTGGTCTCTTTGCCGCCTGAAGCGCTCCTGTCGGGCAAGCGGCAGCTTCTCTAAAATCCTCTCGACGTTCGAGTTTGCGTATAGTTCGTGCATACCCTTTTCTCGTTGCGCCCCCAGCATCCCTACCAGGGATTGTACTTTGATAGACAGGTCGTCTAGTGAGCGATTGTCTGTTGCTGGGGGTAGGCGGTCAATATGCCTTATCTCTTGTATTACGTAATCCCATATACGTCCATATCTTTGGTCTAGTGCTGCTAGAGCCGCTGTGTATGGGGTAGTAGAGGTGGCATAGGCCAGCGCTATGTTGTGCGCTCTGGGCACTTTCAGGTGCTTCAATAGGATAGCATACTTGTGGCGTTCATCAGCTACATCCACCATCATTGTCTCTAAGCACATCCGTAGCTCCGTGTACTGTGCTCGGTTCTCATGGGTGAAGTCTGG
Organism: Notolepis coatsorum; assembly: GCF_963971535.1. Lineage (NCBI taxonomy): Eukaryota > Metazoa > Chordata > Actinopteri > Aulopiformes > Paralepididae > Notolepis > Notolepis coatsorum. The sequence continues at coordinate 118,348,810 of NC_140176.1, forward strand.
AAACGTCGGTGTGCCAATGTATGACGCCGTGGATGGCTGGCACATTGGTGAGCGTTGGAAGAGAGGCCTCCTAGGCGAGTCTCCTCTTACGCCTCTCGGTGGGCTGGTACCGGCAGGGTACCATGGCCCGCTGGTCCAGGTACTATTCCTCGGGACTGGTCGTGCGTCATGCTCACCCGTAAATAGAGTCGGGGGTCTGTAGCGCAGAGCCGCGGGGGTATAGCCTGGGCTGTACTGGACCTCCTGGTCCTGTGAAGTAATGTGCTGCTGTCGGGCTTGACTCTCCTCTTCTCCCTCTTCTTCCTCTGCCAGGTCATCTAGATCCTGTAGTCGTCCATTTAGCCTCTCCGCGGTGCACGCCGTTCCTTCCTTGTAGCTGGGTCTCACTTGGACCGGTCGGGGAAGGAGTTCGGAGGGGGGTGTAGGCTCTCTCTGGTGGTCGGGCTCAGGGTCGCTTAATCGGTTAGGGGAGGGTGCCCTAGACCCGTGTCTTGACGAGGCCCTGGAACCCCTTGTGGAGGGAGGGGGTGTTGCCCTGGTGATCAGCTGCTCCATTAGCTGCGCTTGTAGTCTGTCGCGCTCGGCTTCGCGCTTGGTGAGATCTGCTTCTCTTTGGGCACCGGCAGCGGCACGCTGGGTGTCGGCCCGGTCTCTTGCCATATTCTCTTCCGTCTGAAGGCGTCTCAGCTCCAGACGTATGCGCTCTTCCTCGCTCCGTTGCTGCGCTTGGAGGCGTTCTCTTTCAATGGTAGAATGTTCGCGCTCGCTAAGCATCTGTGCTTGGAGTTGTTCGCGCTCGCTAAGCGTCTGTGCTTGGAGTCGATCGCGCTCCGTAGAGGCTGCTAGGCTGGCGAGGAACGCCTGTGCCAGCATCCTCTCCGCCTCGTTGGGGGAAGGCGCTGGTTGAGGTGATCCGCTCCTGGCAGTGCCCGTTGGGGATGCGTTCCCCTGCAGGGAGTCCTGGAGCTCTATCTCCTCGGCGCTCTCCTCATCTTGTTCCGTGCAGAGTTCCATCTCTGGAGGGTTGTCTTCCTCCCGGAGCTCTTGGGGGACTACTTCTTCGGTCTTGGCGGGGGGTAAAGTCGTGTCAGTTCCCTCCTGGTCCCCACCGTGAGCTTGGTCAGTTACATTAGAACCCACTAGGGCCTCTGTGGTCGGGGTATCCTGGTTGATAGGGTCGGACATAATTTTACTTTCTACTTTTACCGCGTTTACCGTTTGTAGAAGGCTAGGTAGTATACTGGCAGCGTAATCCTCTAAGTACTGAGGTGGCTGCCGTCTCACTTGTAAGGCAAATGAGTACTCGTAGGCAAATCAACACTGAATGTCCAATCTCTGGTTACGCAGGAAGCAAGTATACAACCTGGCTCTTAGGGAATTAGAACTATGGTACTCTTAATGATATAGCAGGATATTCTGGAAGGGGTCCTCCCGGTTGTAGGCCGGTAGGGGGGGTAGGAGAGCCGTCGGTAGTAGACCGGCTGGTCAACGATATCTAGGGAGACTTCAAGTACAGAAGACGGTGCAGTAGACTCTTGATCCGCAGATGAATACACCTTGGTTCTCTTGTAGGCTGTAGCTCCACAGTGAAGAAGAAGCTAGGCGACCTCAGTCTCTCTGAGCGCCGACTCAACTTGACTCCTCTCGGGGGTAAATCCAACACTCACAGGCGTCGGCGATTATCCGCTCCACAAATCACAGTACCAAAGCAAATATATTCCAGCCGCATAGGGCTCAGCAGTCGTCGGGTAGGTAATCCAGTGTACATGTCCCTCGGTCCTCGTCTAGATCTCCTCGGAAGAAAGCGCCATGTGTGGTCGGCCCCAGCCTGGATAAGACTCTAGATAACACGAGGAAGCGTTGGAGATGCTGGTCACTTTAGAACTCTAACCGCACGATGCACCATACACGATAGACTATTATTACTTAATAGAAATACGTCGCACTCGACGGTACAGTGCCAAACTCTGACAATTCAGCTATTAATTCGCACGAAGTCTCGATGCTATTCTAAGGCCAAACAGGCCATACTACACCGCACGCGGTATCGTGGGTGAGGCTTCACGTTCTGTTACTTAGTTGGGTAGAAGGGTAAAGGACTAAGGGATAAGAGGACTTCTACATTTACTTGCGCCATATTTATATGCACGGTGAACAAATAGTGCCACTCTCGTTTCGGTAGCCGTATCCCTGAGCGGAGCCGGGGCTAGTACGGACATGTCTCGTCGGTACCTTTGAACTTGACGCCAGGGGCTGGTCCCTGGCGCCTGGTCCTTTTGTCCAATAAGAGAATGAACTATTATGGGCTATAGTAGGCTAAAGGGATATTCCGTGTATATGTACAAGGAATATACAAGGGATATCAAACGATATACAAATACTATTCAATATATATCAATAAATAAATATATATATTCGGTTTAATCTGATCCTTCGTAACAACTAGGGATGCCCCGATCACGTTTTTTGCCACCGATACCGATCACCGATCGTCTTGAGCCTTATCGGCCGATCCGGTATCGATCGTTTTTGATAAAAAAATTTATAATAATAATAATTTTTATATATTTTTTTTATTTTTTTTATAAAATATATATATTATATAATTAGACTTGTAGTTGTATTATCTGCGAGACATCGCCACCATGCAACAAGTCAAAATGCTTGCTATCTGCAAACAGCTCCACTGTCTGTGTGTACTCGAGTAGCCTCCAGCTACGGCCAGGATTCTCCGGCGCTGCAGCTGGACCCTATTGGTATAAATCACATTCAGCATGCCCTCAGCCCGAATACGCATCGAATCAATGTTATAAGACATTGATATCAGGAGCTATCTGTAGCTACTGCTAGCCGGCTAGATAACGTTAAGACAACGCCTCAGTGAACTATTTAGTTTAGAGCTAACGTGAGCTAGGGGTGGGCGATATATAGAGTATACTCGATGTATCGCGGATTGTTCTACCCGAGATGTAGTACTGTACTATATCGCGAACATCGAGTATTAGTTTATATGGCGCCGCCCGCGGCCGAGAGACACTCGCAGTGCTTTCCTCGAGAAGGGATGGCGGAGCTATAGGCTAACGTTAGTGTAGTGGTCCGGAGTGTAGCAGGGACGGCGGAGCTATAGGCTAACGTTAGCCCATTTCGTGACTGTGATGCACCAAGGGCTAGGCTAACGTTAGTGTAGTGGTCCGGAGTGTAGCAGGGACGGCGGAGCTATAGGCTAACGTTAGCCCATTTCGTGACTGTGATGCACCGAGGGCTAGGCTAACGTTAGTGTAGTGGTCCGGAGTGTAGCAGGGACGGCGGAAAAGCGGTCAAAGCGGACTCCACACTAGTTCCATTCGTGAGGAAAAGGGGTGGGTTATATTGACAACGCTTGACAACAGAAGTTTAAACATAACTTCATATTTATTGGTTATTCGTTTCTGTATATCACTTTCCATCTCCGTGTGTTAGACTCTTCCTGTTTACATTCGAGTGTGACGTCATCACCTACGGCAGCTTAGACGATCAAAACGCGAACCTAGAACAAAACCTGAGGGGGGCGGGGCTGGCTCTCTCGTTCGTTCTCGCCCCCTCTCTCTCTCTCTCTCTCTCTCTCTCTCTCGCTCTCTCTCTACATTCAATGATTTAAAGTAGCCAAACGTTAGACAGTATAAATACTAACTGGATAGTTGATGATAAACATTTAATTTCATTATCTGAAATATTCTAAAATCATTAAGTCTGCTATAAGCCATTATCCCTTTGTGTGTGATTATTATTTTCTCACAGTAGAGTGTATATATATATATAAATATATATACATATACATATACATATACACAGGGAGCGAAATAAACTTTTTGACTCACCGGCCAGTGGCGGGTAGATGGGAAGAATCTACCCGCCAAGCATATTTCTTACCAGCCAAATTTTTTTTTATATAAAATATATATATTATATAATCATACTTGTAGTTGTATTATCTGCGAGACATCGCCACCACAAGTCAAAATGCTCGCTATCTGCAAACAGCTCCACTGTATGTGTGTATACTCGAGTAGCCTCCAGCTCCAGCAAGGATTCTCCGGCGCTGCAGCTGGACCCTATACTCTACATTCAGCATGCAAGGATTCTCCTGCGCTGCAGCTGGACCCTATTGGTATAACGTTACTGTGCTTTGGTCATATCACATTCAACATGCCCTCAGCTAGAATACGCATTGAATCAATGTTATAAGACATTGATATCAATAGATCTGTAGCTACTGCTAGCCCGCTAGATAACGTTAAGACGCCTCAGTGAACTATTTAGTTTACTGGGACATATAGAGCTAACGTGAGCTAGCTAACGTGGGCTAACGAGCGAACGGAGGTATTATGCACTCAGGGACCGAAACTAGAGAGCGCCACCCGCCATTTGCGCTCAGTTTTTATGTTTGGCGCCTCCCACTGAGACGTCTGAGCGCCGTGTGGCGGGCAATCAAATAGTCATGTGAAAACCGAAAATCATGATCCAATTCTTTAGCGGAGTTCTCACTCGCTGTCTCAGCACAGACATGAGGCGCGCACCGCGCACTGCTGCTGCTGCTGCTGCTACCCCCTCCCCACCTGTTTCTGTATGCCTGCATGTAAACAGAGGCTATTGCCTCCGAGTCACCGTGACGTTAGTCTAGTCAGTGTGGGACCTTCGTGAGATAACGTTAGCTACCGTTACAAAATGACCCAGTCAACTATTCACTTAGTTTAATACATGAGGCATTGTGTAACGTTATCCAGCCGGCTAGCTACTGATAGCTCCAGACATCAACAAATCCTCCAGCAATAGTCCAGTGCATAATACCTCCGTTGGCTAGGTAACTAGTCACTACGAAATGTCGCAGTAAACTAAATAGTTCACTGAGGCGTTGTCCCAACGCCATCCAGCAGTAGCTACAGATAGCTCCTGGCATCAATGTCCTACAACAACAACATGCGTATTCGAGTCCCTGGTTTACATCGCATGAGTGAGGGCTGCTGAATAGGGTCCAGCTGTAGCTCAGGAGAATCCTTTTGCATGCTGAATGTAGCGTTTAGGGTCCAGCTGCACCCCCGGAGAATCCTTGCTGGAGCTGGAGGCCACTCGAGTATACACACAGACAGTGGAGCTGTTTGCAGACAGCGAGGTGGCGATGTCTCGCAGATAACACAATCACAAGTGTGATTATATAATATATATATTTTATTAAAAAAAAATGTATATAAAATAATAATCAAAAAAAAGTTGGCAGGTAAGAAATATGCTTGGCGGGTAGATTCTTCCCATCTACCCGCCACTGGCCGGTGAGTCAAAAAGTTTATTTCGCTCCCTGTATGCACTCGAGTCGACTATTGCTGGAGCATTTGTTGATATCAGCAGCTATCAGTAGCTAGCCAGCTAGATACCGTTGGACAATGCCTCGTCATGTATTAAACTAAAAGTGAATAGTTGACTGGGTCATTGTTTAAACAGTAACGTTAGCTCACGTAGGTCCGCTCTAGACTAGAGCAGACTGCCTCTTTGTTGATACGAGCAGAAGCCCATAGTATCCAGCTGCAGGACTGGGTGGATATGACTCGTTGCCACGAGTTTTTTCAAAATAAGAGTATCATATGAACCGAACGTTTCTAACTGCCGGAGCCAAGATATTATGACTGTAGCTGCCCTTGGGGTGGAAATAAGACCTGCACAGGATTTTCAAAATAAGAGTATCGATATGAACTACCCGCCACACGGCGGGCAGACCTCTCAGTGGCAGTCGCCAAACGTAAAAACTGACCGCCAATGGCGCTTGGCGGGCTCTAGTTTCGCCCCCTGCATATACTGTGTGTGTTTGGCTAAAGTGGATAGAAAACACAGTACTGTGCAAAAAAAAGGCACCCATGAGTTTTTATATAAATGGTCTTAGATGTGTGTCAGTAGACTACTCTTAGTACATTTTCATTAAATTATTTTTTAAAGCATCTTCATGGTTTAATAATGCAAACATATGTTGCAGGGACTTATTATAATCATCATATTGGCGTGACTATGCATCAAAGGGTTAAATCAAGCATTTTTAAGTGCTTTAGAGGAAATGTCAAAATATCGCGATATATATCGTGTATCGCGATATGGCCAAAAAATATCACAATATCATTTAGAGGCCATATCGCCCAGCCCTAACGTGAGCTACCGAGTCAACGGAGGTAACTTATCATGCACTCGACTATTGCTGGAGCATTTGTTGATTATCAGCAGCTATCAGTAGCTAGCCAGCTAGATAACGTTAGACAATGCCTCATGTAGTCACTGGGTCATTTAGTTTAAACAGTAACGTTAGCTCGGTAGGTAGCCAACGTTAGCTCACGTCGCATGCACTACTAGAGCAGACTGTTGCCGGAGGCAGCCTATTGTTTACATGGGTGCGGGAGGGGCAGGAGGAGAAGGAGGAGCTGTACGCTGCAAGCAGCTCTGTGTGTCTGAGAGAAGTCAGCAGTGAGATCTCCGCTAAGAATTGGATCGGTTTTGATGATCGGCAAAAATAAAGCATTATCACCGATCACTGATCGCATATTTATACTGATTATCGGCCGATAACGATCGTGGCCGATCGATCGGGGCATCCCTAGAAAACACTGTTGCTCCTGACATCTGTGCTGCTACGCATGGGGTGATGGGGCCTCTTCAACGCTGTGTTGAGGTCCTTTGGATTGCTCTCCGTTAGTCGCTCTTTTGCAAGTCTCTATTGACATAACATTACATTTAGCTCCTGTGTCAACTTTAAACTCTGTAGATTTGCCGTTTATGTGCATTGTGACAAATCCTTCATCTTTCTCATTTACTTGAGAATTGACACTGTCAATATTGACACCATCCACAACGTGTGTCGTCTTCATGTGTAGACTGGTCCACTGACATTTCATGCACAGACGGTCTGTGGATATCTTTGACTCTGTGGCTTAGACTTGCAACAGCTTTTGTAGTGGTTTACCTTCTTGCAGTTATGGCACTGCTGTCCGAAGGCTGGGCATTTTTCTCTTTTAGCCTCATGACTACCACCACAATTGTTGCACTTTGTTATGGCATTGTTTGAAAATACCTGGGGTTTAGACTGGTGCTTTCTGTTGTAAACAGGCCTCACTGCATCAACACTGGTAGCCTGTGTGGCTAGTGTTTTGCTGTTTTCTTCTGTCATTTCGTGAATACGACAGATTGTGATAGCTTTGGCAAGTGTTAACTCACTATCCCTCAACAGAGATTTTCTCAAAGCGTCCCGTGTGATGCCACACACGATGCGATCACAGATAAGCTCTTCAGTCAAAGTTCCAAACTGGCAATTTTTTGCTTTGATCTTCAAGTCACTGATGAAGGATTCAATGCTCTCACCTTGCTTCTGGTTTCTCGAATGAAATTTGTGTCTTTCCATCGTCCTGTTGCTTTGGGGATTGCATATTTCCCTGAATTTTCTTTTCAGGCAGTTCGGGTCCTCTCTGGACTCCGCCGGTGTAATTACTGCTCCGTTGTCACCGGGCGCGCGCACCACAGCTGCATACACAAACGAACGCTCCCGTTCTATGGCTTCAGGTCCAGCAATGTTGAGGAGAATGTAAGCCTTTGTCCTTGCAGGTTTCTCTGAGTGGGCTGCGGCAATAAAAATGTCATATTCCCCTTAAAAAATTTCACCAATTCTCGGCGACATGTTCATCAAACACAACAGGGTCGGGTCTGCGAAATCCATCCGCCATAATGTGTCTCTACTAGCGCGGCCGCGGCTAGGTTAGCTAGGCTAGGCTATCGCAGGCTAGTAAAAAAACACGACGAAAAATACGTTACTCACGGGCGAAAAGTCCGTACTGTCTTCTGACACCATGTAAACTGTGTTAATATGTACCTCAGTTGCGTGTGAGTCAATGAACACACTTGGGTATATCAAACCGTAGGTTTATTAAACATCTAGTTGTGACGTGACGGTGAGAACAGGTTCATAGTAGCGAGGCAGTTTGTACGCAGTCGCACTAGCGGTACGGTGGCTCGTATAGACAATAGTCAAACTGGATAATCATTTAGCCAATGATCTACACTTTCAGCAGCAGCTCGAAAGGAACATTTGACACAGGACAACATAGTTATCTAGGATGGCTGACAGTAGACGACAGAGTACAGCAACTTGCAACGGGCCTGGTCTACAAGATCCACTACAGCACACAGGTGTCGTGTTGCTTCACACTGTAACTAATACCTGAGTCCTCTGCTGTGGTTGTGAGGATCTTTATTAGCTTCTCCGTAGCTCCATTACACACACTGTGTTCTTCTTGCTTCTCTCGTACACTACTCTGTACACTGTGTGGTATAATGCACACACGTTAACATAACACTACATCTCTCTTTCTACAAGCAATGGGTAGACTGTAGAGCCATATGAAATCCGCGTTCACGGAATCGCGGACGGAATCGCGGAATTAACCAATAAAAATGGAATAAACTGCAAAACGTGGAATATTGCAGAATTTGGCCTAATCTGGACTGAAATTCCGTTTTTGGGTGGAACGTTTGGTGCACACGCGACCGGGGAGGCGGACGCTAGAGCGGGTTACACACAACACAGCAGTCTCCAAGCGTCTCGCTGCTTCGGTGTTAACATCGTCAGGAAGCTAAGAAATTCCCCAATAAGCCCTCAATTCAGAGCAGAGCAGTATCCTAATGACTTTTATGCCTCCGGCGATAAGGTGTTTTGCAAATTATGTCAACATTCCGTGGACTGGAGCCACAAAAACACTTGCGACACTATTGTGATTAAATAGCTATAACGTTAGGACATGATAGCTTCTTGCTAAATCTAGTGCACCCATCCATTTGTTTAATGCAAACGATTGTCATTATACACTGCCCTTTATAATCTAAATAAACTTAAATAGCTATGAAACGTTACAGTACATAGGACTATAGATGGAAATGATAGCTTCTTGCTAAATCTGGTGCACTCATCCATTTGTTTAATGCAAACGATTGTCATTATACACTGCCCTTTATAAACGAAATAAACTAAACTAAAGGTGCCTAAATTATGCATTACTATATTTCATCACAATATAATAGACATAGCTAGGCTACCGACATTGTCATTGTGATAATGTCAGTAGTAGCTGTATCTATTGTTTACACTTGAAATGTGTATTTTTATTTTGTCACAATATTATTTGAAAAGTATTGTGTAAATTGAACTGTATTTCTGAGTTGCAGCACTTAAAAACATTAAATGGACTGTTATATCATATTCAATTGTGGACATTTATTCATTCCCACTTATTAGACACTATTTCTGATGGTAAAATGAGCATAAAAAGTAAAATACAGAATTCTGAATTTTTTTTTAAAAAAATTAAAAAAATGTAATGGAATTTGGAAAATAATAAAACGGATTTCATATGGCTCTACTGTATGCTCAATAGGTTAGGTCTGCGTTGGAATGCACTGATATGGGACAATGTGTGTTTTGTTTGGTTTTGATTTAGTTTAAGTGAATTTTAGTCTGATTTTCTAATGATCCCTCGGCATAGCGATTGCAACCATTGAAAATCATTGCATTGTTTTTTTTATGTATTTCTGATGTGGTCCTCTCTTTCATTTGTGAGTTGGGTGATGATGAGCACGGAGCGTGACGCCGATGAGCCAGTGGTTGCAGTCTGAAAGTTGAGTGGTTCTTTTGCACATTTTGTATATGTTCAATCAATCGATGGGTTTCTCATACAGGGTGTTATTCTGCTGAGTAAGCTGTGGTGTTCTGTGTGCTTTGTTTCTTCCCCAGGCTGTCGGGTTGGGGAGTGGCTGAGCGGCCGGCTGAGTGGGTGGACACGATGGGAGGATGGTCGGCTGTCGTCTGCTTCCTTGGGGACGCTGTGGTCATGCTGAGTACCGTGCCGAGGCCCTTCTCCTCTCCATACCTCTGCCGGTGGTGACGGAACTGATCTTGGGGTGGAATTGCCTTGAGGTGGGTTCGGGAAGCCCCGGACGATATCACGAGCTGTCGCTCGATGGTCGCCTGAAAATGTAAGGCTGGTGCCAAATTGAGGGGGAGGGGCCGGCAACAGGACTTCGGCCTGAAATTTGGTGTGATGCAGTGTCCTCTGGGGGTTGAGGTGATGGCTGACTGACTCGGATGGAGTGTCGTTCTGCGCTCTCTCTACCTGATGGCCTGTGGTGGACTGCGGTGGACTGCTGTGGACTGAGTTGAGACTGGTGTTTTCACAGTCTCAAGAGTGGGTCTACATTGATTGAAATTGTGCAGAATGTGACTGGACTGTCTTAAATTGTGATTGATATTGTGCAGAATGTGACTGGACTGTCTTAAAATATGATTGATATTGTGCAAACTGGACTGTCTTAAAATATGATTGATATTGTGCAAACTGGACTGTCTTGAAATATGATTGATATTGTGCAAAATAAGACTGAACTGTCTGAACTGTCTTAAATAGTATTTCAAACTGTACATTGTGCGAGAGTGTCATGCATCATTTCCATATTTTACAGATCCTGGTTAATGTTAAATCGACGTCAGTTTATTGTTAGGTTATTATTATTTTTTTCATTCCTCTATAAAGTTACAATGAATCTTGATGACTGTATCCTCATGTTAGTTTCCTGGGTTATATTGTGTAATTGTAATTAGTATTTCACGGTTTTGATCTATGGCCTGCCCATCTACGGCCCTGACGACACTGGACTCTACTGGCGAGATGGAGGCAGTCGTCTCGGGGGACATCGCCTCCCTCGTCTCCCTCTACCCACTGACTGTGCAAGGATCAAGGACTCTGAGATCTCCAACACCCGAGGGGGTTTTGCTAGGACTCTGTTTCGTTCTGCGGGACTCCCACACCTGCACTGTATTGATGATAGTATTGGTGGTCATCCATGCTTGTGTTTGATGGTTGATGGTTGTGTCATAAATTATGTATTATGACAAAAGGGGGACTGAAAGGATATCAACCATCATTTAATATCCCATTCGATTAGTTTGTTCTCTCCTCTCCCGCATTTTGGTTTGACCTACTTACTCTGCAGGCCAAGCCAAGGCTGTCTGGCCAAGTCTGTTTTACACACAGCTTGGTTTGACCTGCCGACCTTTTGACTCTGGACCCCTCTCCCCACCAGACCCCAACATGCACTCACGAGCACAAACATACTTGCTGCTTGCGTCTGACGACTGGCCGGCTCACATGCACGTACACATGTACACATACACACTGATAGAAAGTTCGTAACACACACTCTTACACACAAACATACACACAGATAAACACAAATAGGATTTATAGCCACCAGATGCTTGCTTAAGTATCACAAAGAGTCAAGGACAAGAGTGATGATCAATATGAGGACACGACCTCAGCCTAGTCCCGCACACACTAAGTTTAAACTCATACACAACTATCTACACACAAATACACAACCGTTCAAATGCGGGGGACCCAAGAGAACTCTTATCGTTCAGCCCCCACCCTTACTGGAAAGCCCGTACTGAAAACAGCCCCTCCTTCTACTCCGCTTCCCGCCTAAAGTTCTTTGTCCTCAAACTATGACGCGACAACTATCAATCATCAAGTCAGGAAAGAGGTGTGTCTATGTGCTACTGTATAAAAGTGTGTCGTTGTCTGTCGTCAAGGGCCATTCTGCGGTTGTATGAATTCAAGCAGGTGGTCCGGATTGAGATTTATCCTTCTTGTGTTCTCCGTGTACTTTGAGATAAAAAACCTTGCAGCCATCTGACTCAACTTGTGTCTCACCGCTTCATTCAACTAAAAGAACTTAGGTTACATTATAGGAGGAGGCCCGTGATAGAAGTTCCTTTCAAACTCAAGGGACACCAACAAACTGAATAAGCTGAGCTCTGTGGTGGGAGTCGAGCTGGTCAGACTAGAGGTGATGGGAGAGAGGGGGATGAGAAGGAAGCTGGCTGCTATCCTGGAGAATCCCTCCCACCCCCTCTACAAGCTAGTCAAGAGGATAACCAGTAGGATAACATTGATGTGTGCAGTCACTGCAGTGAGTTTGGTGACACTACACTCTATAAGAGTGAAGATATTTAATGTTTTTTCCTATACAAAATCCCCAGATTTTGGAAAGAGGAGTAAACAAGTGACTCTTTTCTGATGTGCAGTGTTCTGATGTGCAGTGTGCACACAGACTAACAGAAAGGACTAAGTAAGAGCTAAGACCAGACCAGAGGAGAAGAGCTGCCTTTGGATTATTTTATTTATAATTTTTTGAGGAACAGAGGAGTAAACAAGTGACTCTTTTCTGATGTGCAGTGTTCTGATGTGCAGGTGTTCTGATGTGCAGGTGTTCTGATGTGCAGGTGTTCTGATGTGCAGTGTTCCGATGTGCAGTGTTCTGATGTGCAGGTGTTCTGATGTGCAGGTGTTCTGATGTGCAGGTGTTCTGATGTGCAGGTGTTCTGATGTGCAGTGTTCTGATGTGCAGGTGTTCTGATGTGCAGTGTTCTAATGTGCAGTGTTCTGATGTGCAGTGTTCTGATGTGCAGGTGTTCTGATGTGCAGGTGTTCTGATGTGCAGTGTTCTGATGTGCAGTGTTCTGATGTGCAGTGTTCTGATGTGCAGTGTTCTCATGTGCAGTGTTCTGATGTGCAGTGTTCTCATATGCAGTGTTCTGATGTGCAGTGTTCTGATGTGCAGGTGTTCTTATGTGCAGTGTGCACACAGACTAACAGAAAGGACTAAGTAGTGCTCAGGGAGTGCCGGATGTCCCGCGATGATGTCGGGGAGTTCGCGACCCTCTCTGCACCGCCCCCTATCTCCCTGACTCCTTGACTAAGACGGGGAGGACGTGACCCTCTTTGCGCCGCCCCTGTGCCTCAAATAGATTTGCTATCAACTCTATCTTTAATCTTTCAAAATGTTCAGTTGCTATCGCTATTAGCTCTATCTTTAATTTTTCAAAATGTACAGTTGCTATTGCATGCACTCATCCGTGTTCCACTACACACATGAGTGCATGCTTACCAACTGTCCGTCTGCAACACTACTATCACCAACATCTAAGAAGGGAGATCCCCCCTTGAATGGCCCTTCTAAGGTTTCTCTCCTCCACACTGCCTGTGGAGCTTTTTTCCCTATTGTTAGGTTTTAGTGAGTTTTTCCTTACCTTCGCGTGGGGTATGTCTGGGAGTGCTTGCATTCTTTCATTTATTTGCATTCATCTAAAAATGTTTGGACCTTATGGTGTTCTTGTTCTGTTCTTGACTTATTGTTATGTTTTCTTCTTGACTTGTTTCAAGAAGATCTGTACGGCCCATGGGGACATTAACGTGTGTTGTCGGGCCCTATAAATAAATTTGATTTGAAATTTGATTTAAGTAAGAGCTAAGACCAGACCAGAGGAGTCTGGAAACAAGTGACTTTTTTGAATGATGTGTATCTGAATAACAGAAAGGAGGAATGAAGCAGAGGGGAAGGTGAGAGGTTTAGAGGGAGAGAGGGAGGGAGAGAGAGAAGAGGGGGGGAGGACGTTGCTCTGTATTGTCAATGGTAAAATAAATATTTTGTGTATTTCTGTGTATCAGCAAAATGTGTAGATTCTTATGTTGGATATTAAGGTAAATTATTTTTTACAAACCGCCGCTTATCAACCAACCGGTTAATCGGAAGGTGACGTATGTTGCTCAGTAGTTGCTGATGTCTGCTCAGGAGGTTTGAGTGTTTGCTCAGACCGAAAAAATAATTTGAGGGAACATTGGAGGGGACAGGGACTGCTTAAGGCCTCTGCATGCTACAGAAACTGCAAAGCAACTGCAACACAACATCGACAAAGCAACGGTGTTGCAGACACTCTGCCTTTATGCTTCTGCAACATCGACGTGCAGCCTATGCAACATTGTACCCCGGATGTAGCATAGATGAAACTTCCCTTCTCAACCAACCCATTGATAACAAGCAGAATAATAAGCATCATTTTTACTTCCGGGCGGGGGATTTCAAAATAAAAGAGCGACGTCTAAAAGCACCGTAAATATGTTTATTTTGTACAATATCTAACGTTAACACGAACCTAAACTAATCTAAAGTTAGTTTAGGTTCGTGTTAACGTTAGATAATGTACAAAATAAACGTATTTACGGTGCTTTTAGACGTCGCTCTTTTATTTTGAAATCCCCCGACCGGAAGTATTTGTGATGTATTCTGCTTGTGTAACTTCTGTGGTTGTTGATGTCTGTAGAATAGATCGTTGGTGAACAACTAACTTTAGGTTAGTTTTAACGTTAGCTAGCAGCAGGGATGGACGCCTTTGTGCAAATGCAGGCAGCTACAGGCACTCGAGGTCGAGGAAGAGCTGCTGAATTTAATCGGCAGGAGAGAGAGCTCGTCAAAGCCGGATATATCCCTGTGGCTGTGGTTGTAGGCACGAAAATGCAGCCCGAACTACCCGTTATATTAAATTAATTGATTGCTGTTTAACTTGTCCGTGTCCAGTCCTTGTAAACAATGATGCATGTAATTATATTAACACTTTAACTGCCGGGAACGTGTTTAGGCATCTTTCCTAGCCATGCTCAAGTTGCAGAGGACGCCGTAAATCGTCTTTGATATCAATATTTCAAAAATCTGTGATCGGAATCATATTTCCCCTCTGCAGCCTTGAGACACACTGCTGATCTCCTCTCAACCCTCTAGCGGTTCAAGAGCGCCATCTGGTGGCCGATCGGCAGATCGAAACCGGATGTCAACCTTTGAACCGGCAGGACTCACTCCATATGTGGTCCGGGCACTCGCTAATGTTAGAGAGACTCCGTCTTCTGTAACGGAAAAATATCTATGATAACAAGAGAGCTGTTGAAATAAAGATGAAAACTGCAAAACAAATACGTTTGTTCGTTTTTAATACGGCCGGACACAATGTAACAATACAAACAAGTTGCAATGTCAGAAAGTGTGATGATACTCTGGTCTCTCAACATTATATACTCTAGTTCTTGGGGTTCCGCCTCCTCCTCCTCCTCCTCCTCTTCTTGCTGTGTCAGGGTGCTTGTGTGTGTGCGTGCATGCGCACATGCATGTGTGTGCATGTGTGAGCGTGTCTATGTGTGTGTGTTGCAGACGTGTGTGTGGGCGTGTGTGTGTGTTTTCAGGAAGTGAAAATGGCACAGCCTGCGGTTTGGCGTGTATGGCTTGGAGGAGAAGGGGGGGTTGAACCGTGAACTTGACAGTTGGAGGTGTCGTAAATACGTTGTCAGTTAGTTTCATAGGTTAGTTCCATAGGATACTTCTGCTTATCAGAGATCACAAAAGAGTCAAGTGTCTGGTTCTTGTGTTGCAATGAACATTGTGAAATCTTGGTACATACATCCGGCCGTTTGGAACAAAGGGCATTATGTGCTTTAGCATGAGAACACGAACAGGCCATGGTCTCAGGCATACCACGTTTGC
The DNA here is from genome assembly GCF_963971535.1 of Notolepis coatsorum. Lineage (NCBI taxonomy): Eukaryota > Metazoa > Chordata > Actinopteri > Aulopiformes > Paralepididae > Notolepis > Notolepis coatsorum. The sequence goes on from NC_140176.1 coordinate 118,364,236, forward strand.
ACAATGGGCCCTACGGCCGTTATAGGCACAGAGCTGGGATTGTGGACGCAGTATTTAGTCGTATATCAAAAGGGCTATTCTCATTTGGGGTGTCATACGAATTGTTAACAGGTTAAGGTCTCAGATATGGTACATATTGTGTCGAGGTCACATGATAAAACACAGGACGTCAAGATGTCACGAAGGCAGACACAGTATAGTTAGTGTCTAAGGTCAATGTATTCTTTAGGTATGTAATGCAAAACATGTTAATTGATATTTCCATTACAACTCCACCCTTTTGATAATTTACTTATCAACAAAGTGAGAAGAAATATGAATTAACATGCCAAGACCGCGAAACAAAGGGAACCAAACACAATACCGGAGTGAGCACAACAGCAAAAAAAAAATCAAACATAGCCACCAACGATTAACATAGTCCCTAAAGAGCAAGCAAACGTAACACAAAGCAAATCCAAACATAGTCTACAAGGATTAACAAAACACAACATCTAAAAACAAAGCAAAGCAAACATAGCCTCTAAAGAACATATCCAAAACAATCGTAAAAAAAAGGTAATAAAAAATAGAAGGCACATGAGGTAGATTGTGTTATACCAGAAAAATGTGGCACACATGAGGTAGAATAAAAGTAAGCGACAGTGTTAACACAGGGTCATCGCATCAGTTCTAGCGTACTTACTCCAACATAAATAAAAGAAAGGCGCCAAAACCGAAAGAAGACCCGTATTGTGATATCAACAGAATGGTTGTAAGTTTGTGTGGGACGTGGCGAGGTGAAAAACATTATGATCAGGCTCTTACAGTATGGCAGAGTCAACATACGCCAGCGCACTGTACAGAGTCGGATAACAATCCTTACGCGTCATCTCCAGTCTCATGTAGTTGAATGGTCTCAAAAAACTCCCATCAGTTTTAGCCCCTCACCAACACAATCAAACATGTCAGCCCACTGCGTGGAGAGGCTGATAACAAATGTAACAACAATGGTTCACTCTCCATCTCCAATTTTACGCAGTTGAATGGCTTCAACACCCTGTTCAGAATCAGAGTCAGAGTCGCTGAGCAACTCGAGGATTGTATCAGCAGATGCATACTTGGAGTGAACGTATATCTGACGATGGAGAAGGGTGGTAGTGACAGTACGTGCGATAGAGCGTGTCAATATGCCGCGCGCGCAAGGGACAACACAACAGGCGCACAGAGCGACAAGGCCGACTAGGGAGACGAGAGCTGCCATGAGAGCCAGGGCGAGAGCCTTATATTTACCGAACGTGTTTGCAAGCCAGGAGGTCAGGGAAGTGTCAACGCCAGAGTTAACGGACATCTCTGTCCTGAGGGAGCGCAGGCCTTCCAAGGCTCTAGCTACTGAGCCGTCCGGGGCCGTCGAATTGGGGATGTACGTGCAGCAACTGTCTGAGAACATTACGCAGACGCCACCCTTTTCGGCCAGTAGCATGTCGAGGGCCATCCTATTTTGAAAGGCCATAGTGGAGGTGGCGTGCAGTTGTTCGGCCAGCCCTTCCAGGGCATCAAGGGTATGATTTATGAAGATTTGTTGATTAAAAAATATGTAATTCAACCACGCTACATTCTTTGATACGGTAATGATAGGGAAGAGTGCCTCAATACCCGCCCAAACCTCGTTGCGTGCCTTGAATTCATCAGGGACCCCACGCGGAACTCCAATAGCGCCAATATACACACGGGCATCCATGGAGCCTCTGGGGGTGAGAGAGCGACGCATACGGCTGATGTCAGGTTTATCAGGAGAAACGGTGCCAATAGCGACAGGAAGCACCAACATAACGGGAGTACAGGTGCCAGTCCAGTTAGCGGGGAGGACCTGGATTAATTTAACACGCGAGCCACAAGCCCACCAGACGTCAGCTCTAGGTCTGCTGGAGGAGTTGAATGAGGCCAGAGTGGGGGTATAGGCAGGAGACTCATCGAGGCCGGGAATTAGCGTAGAGGTACCATTAGCGTGCATATGCCAAGTGTAGACGCAATACGGGAAACGACCTCTGAAGCGGCCTTGGCCAAGTCTATGTGCAGAGAAACACTCATAGACACCGCGGGCAAATTTAGCAGGGGGTGGGGCAGCGGGTTCAGTTGGGGTGGGTAACAGCAGTAGTGTGGAGCATATGCCGTGGGGCAGAGTTAGGGAAGGCTTGTCAGCTTCCAGGAGACATCGCACACCGTTGAGGGATGAGGTAGAGTTAAGGGGATAAGGGGATGTGATGAGAGTGGGTTTGCTAGTAGCACAAATATAGCATTCAGCACCGTTGGCGTGCTGAGCCGCGGTATATGTTGCCCATTTCATCCACTGATTTTCATTAGAGTTATCAGTCTCGAAAGCAATTGTCTCTAGTGTGTCCTGGAAGTCTAACACGCGACCCCGCACTTTAACAGAGTTACTCTTATCCTTAGGACCGTCTGTCACAGCTTGGACGACTGTCGGGGGTCCAAAGGTAGTGCGTAGTAGGGGGCGAACGATGAGTGTGAGTTCCTGATATATGTCGGCCGCGCCAGGTTTATCTATAGCACACCAGTATTTCCCACCGTCGTTCATCTGTACGTTGCGGATTACGATCTGGAAGGAATTCCCGATCGATGCTGGTATTAGGGAATAAGAGCTAGCCGACGGTAGGGCAGTAGATACTATGATATCTGCTGTTTTGCAAGGATCCCTGCAGAAATACCTGGGGACCATGCTAGAACCGTAGTTTGTAAAAGGCCCACACCTAAATGCTGAGGTGGTGCCTTGGATCAGAACGTAACGCTTGGGGGGTGTAGCATGGCTGGAGGCGAGAGGAATGGGGGCGATGACGAGGGCAACAAGCGCCAGTGTGAGGTGAGAGAGGCCTATGGACTGTGTGCCGCGACGTAAGTGGCGTGGGAGAGGGATGGGATAAAAAGGGATGGGAGGGGGAGGTGGAGGGGTAGAGTCTGCAGCACGTGGCGCACTCAGTGCCGCGAGCGAGCTGGGTGACAAATTCAGTGCCGCGAGTGAACGGGAGTCGGTGTCTAAGGGTGTGTTTAAAGGGGGCGTGGGGGACGGAGGTGTGGGTGGCGGAGCCAGGGGTGTATTAGTGCGCGGGGCACAGGGGAAATTCATGATAACGGACACCATACGTACCGCTAGAATGACACAGATGGTGATTGAGATGGAGATTCCTGCACACATCAATATGACGATCAGAGACGTACATTCGTTGTGTGGTGTCATTTTATAGGCCCACCTGTCAAAAAACATTTCCGGAACACCAAACCAAATCAAAGGAGATATTACCAGTGTTAAAGACAAGGAACAAAATAACATTGACAGTCGTGTGTGTCGGTCTAGGAATCGTATTCTGCCTTTGCTGTCTTCACCTCTGTCGCCGGGCATGTCTTTCTGTCGTTCGTGCAGGGGACGTTTTTGACTAGAGTGGGATGTGAGAGAGAGAGAGAGAGAGAGAGAGAGAGAGAGAGAGAGAGAGAGAGAGAGAGCTATTTCACAGTATATGTTTTCGGAGGGAGGCAGGGGAAGAGGGTCACAGTGTTCGTGGTAGATTGTTCAGGTGTCGTAACAGTGTTTATTTATTAGAGGAAAAAGGGAGGAGGTGTACAAGCGGGAGTGAGAGGAGGGGATTTTAGGCTCTTCTTTGGAAAAGGATCAGACGGTAGAGCAGCGCGTGGTTCACACGCTGGGTGGGGGACGAAGTGCTGGCCTGCTGCGCGTCTGATACGGGTGCCTTGGAGATGCGGGGGGAGTGTGCAGAGGAGTAGGCCCGGGGGTCACTGACGGGGTCGCTGCAGGCTGTGGGTTGACCTCTGCAGCTTGTGGATCGGCCTCTGCAGCCGTGGGGGTGGTCGCTGGTTGGCTGGGTTTTGGTGGTGGCACCTTCCTGCAGTGATGTACGTGGACCCAGGAGGGTCGCTCAGCCACCTTCACGGCGGTGTGTGTCGTCAGCAGGACCTGGAAGGGTCCCAGCCACCGTTCGGAGTTCCACTGCTTCCGGCGGAAGTTTTTGATGGTCACGAAATCCCCTGGTTGGATCTGATGGAGTGGAGAAGAGGCTGGGTTGGGTAGCGCCGCCTCTACCTGAGATCTTATGTTGAAGAGAGATCTGGAAAGATTGATACAGTATGTTAACAGTTGATCCTCACATAAGCCTGTGGAGGGAAGGGGGGGACTCGGAGGACCTACTCCCACGGAAGGGGGAACGGCGAAAAGGGTTTCATAGGGAGACAGGCCTGTGCGATTTCTTTTCCTCATTCTCATATACATGAGGGCCAGGGGCAAGACTTTAGTCCATGGCAGCCCTGTCTCTGCACATATTTTAGCCAGTTTGTTTTTCAGGCTCTGGTTTTCGCGCTCAACGGCGCCGCCACTGGCCGCATGATAGCCACAGTGGTACCTGACGTCAAACCCCAGGTAATTGCTAACCTCGGTCAAGGCCTGATTCACAAAGTGACTTCCGTTGTCGCTTGACACGCGAGACACTAACCCCCAGCGTGGAAAAATCTCTGTCAGGAGTGCTTTGGCCACTGTGGCAGCAGTGGCGTGTTTGGCGGGGAAAGCCTCCACCCATTTTGACCACATATCAACGATAACAAGACAATATTTCTTGTTTTCAGATGGGGAGAGCTCGATAAAGTCCATCATGAGATGTTCAAATGGCCGTGTGGGTTTCTGGTGAGCCGCCGGGGTGGTTTTAATACCGCGTGCTATGTTGTGGTTCGCACATATGACACAGTTTCTACAATAATCGCGTGCTGCGACAGAGAAACCTTTGGTGAACCATCGAGAAGTGATCTCCCTTAACATAGCTCCCTTTGATGCATGGTCACGGCCATGGCTTAGCTTGCAATATGGGAGGAAAAGTGTTTTTGGAAGACATGGTCTAGAATTGGGGCCAAGCCAAATGTTCCGTGTGCAGTGTGCGCCTGCTTTAGTCCAAATGTCCTTCTCTGCTTGTGTGGCGTTGCGCTGAATGTGAAGTAGGTCCTTCCTGTCAGGGGTGTGTGTGTTTGACTCAGGCGCTGTCTGTACTAAAGTCACTGTCACAGGGGCTCCTTCCCGTTGAGGAAGTGGAGCGGTGCCTGCTAAAGGAGCCCCATCTTCAAATGGAAGTGTGGAGGCGCTTTTAGCGGCAGCATCTGCTCGAGCGTTTCCCTTAGAAATGCTGTCCGTCTGGTTGCTATGAGCAACGCATTTGCAGACAGCAATTTTGGTAGGTAGCAAAATGGCTTCTAACAAATTTTTTATTTTGTCATGGTGTTGAATGTGTTTGCCAGATGAGGTGAGAAACCCTCTGTGTTTCCATAGCGCCCCAAAATCGTGTGTTACCCCAAAACAGTATCTGCTATCTGTGAAGATATTTGTTGTTTTGCCTTTCGCCGCAACACATGCATGGGTGAGAGCTATTAGCTCGGCGGCCTGTGCAGAATAATGATGAGGCAGAGGTCCAGAAATCACATTACCATGGTCAGAGACAACCGCAAACCCTGCCCTGGCACGGCCCGTGGCAGGGTCTCTGGAGGCAGAGCCATCAACATACAATATAAGATCAGGATTAGACATTGGTACAGATGACAAATCAGGCCTGGGTGTACACAGAATATTGATTTCCTGCACACAATGGTGTGGTTCTCCGTCCATGGGCCCTGGAAGCAGGGTTGCTGGGTTTAGAGGCCCACATCTTTTAACAGTAACATTTGGCAGATCTAATAGCGTTGTGTGATATCTCAGCCATCTCTGAGCTGTTAAGTGTGAGGTTTTGTGCTCACTCAGGATGTGTGCCACAGCGTGTGGGACGAGGAGGAGCAGCTCTGTGTAACCGACAATATCCTGTGAAGCGGTTATTGCGCGTTCTGCTGCCGCCACCGCTCGAAGGCACGGTGGCAGCCCTCGCGCCACAGCGTCTAGTTTGGTTGAGAAGAAACCTACAGGCCGCAATCTGTCGCCATGTTGCTGTAGGAGCACAGAGGTCATGCAGCCATTTTTCTCATCAACAGCCTGTGTAAAAGGCTGGTCTGGGTTAGGCAGGCCCAACGTGGGTGCACTTTGTAAAAAAAATTTCAGTGTTACAAAAGATTGTTCCGCCTCAGGGGTCCATTCAATTCGGCCCTGAGCATTGAGGCCTTTGCCATGTATGAGGGAGCTTAGAGGCATTTCAATGGCCGCGTAATTTGGAATGTATGTTCTGCAATACGAGCAGATTCCGAGGAAACTCATCATATTTTTCTTCGTTATCGGGCGTGGAAGGTCGACAATTGCTGCCACACGTTTTGGAGACAGGGATTTGCCCTCCGGTGTGATTATGTGACCAAGGAATGTGACTTCTTGTGACACAAACTGGAGTTTTGAGAGGCTTGCCTTATGACCCTCTGCCGCCAGGTGGTGCAGTAGTTTCAGGGTGTCTGCAGTGCATTGTTCCTTTGTGTCAGAACAAACCATGATGTCATCTACGTAAAATAACAAGGCAGAGCCTGGGCCCAAAGTAAGGGGTCCCAGACTGTCCCTAATAGCAGCACCGTAGATGGATGGGGACGAATGAAAACCCTGGCAGAGACGGGTGAAAGTGTAAGGCCTGCCGTCAAAATTAAAGGCAAACCAGTATTGACTGTCTGGGTGTATGGGGATTGAGAAAAAGGCGTTAGACAGATCCACTACTGAAAACCACTTCGACCCGGCCGGGATTTGTGACAATATGGTGTAGGGATTAGGAACGTCTGGTGCACGAGAATGGACTGCCTCGTTCACCGCCTGTAGGTCTTGTACAAAGCGCCACTCAACCGGTTTCCCTGTGTCTCTGATCTTTTTAACGGGGAAAATCGGTGTGCGCACTGGGGAGTCATTACACTGTACAATAACACCAGATTTCAGTAATGATTCAAAAACGGGGCGTATGCCATCCAAGGCCTCCTTTTTGAGTGGATACTGTGGTCTGTGAGGGCGAAAATCAGACTTTGGTGTGATGACCACGGGTTGGACATTTCTAATTAAACCCACATCATATGCCCCTGTTGCCCACAATTGTTCGGGCACCCCTTTAAGGTAGGGGGGTATTTCTGTGTTTAGAAAAATCAATGTGCTCCGGGGTGGGGGAGTGTCATCAAAAGGTATCTGAGAACATTTCACAGTTGGAATGTATACGGGTGGAAACGTGAGTTTGTGTGTGTCAGACGCAGGTGAATACAACACCTGTGGGTTGGGTGTAAACTGCCAATCACAGATGTTTGTACACATGGTCATATATGAAGCCAGGTCTCGCCATGCTTCTGTTCTGTGTCTAGTGAGGGGGATGTGCAGTTTTACGTTTCCTGCTACGGAATACAAACGGCACTGAGTGGGTGTCAAGTTAACTTCCCCCACAGCTCTGGAGGGGGACCAGAAAATGCCACTACATTCAATATTTTCTTGTGCAGAATCATGAAAGTCTGTTGCGTAAGTCAAGTCGGGTTCGTGGCTTATGTGAGCAGTGACATGAAGTCTGCTTGCTTCCATAAGACACGTGTTGTTGTCAAATCGTGCATTCCCTTGTAACACTGTCATCAAATGAGCAGAATGCTCAGGTCCTAGCCACCACTGATAAACTGTCACTGGGTCAGTCGTGTGTAACTTCAGTAAGGTGTGATATGAGTTCTGTCCGTCAAGTACCACTTTAATACCATCTGAGGTGGAGATCAGACTGATATTCATTGCTATCATTAGATCACGGCCGATCAAGTTCACAGGACATGTTTCAGAGCTCAAAAATGAATGTTTGAGTGTCATTTTGACATCACTTGTAGCGTCAGGGAGACGTGTACAGGAGATTGGTACAGTAAAATACTCCACCTGAGCAACGCCCGAGGCGCCTATATTTACTGTCCAACGTCCACTAAGTTTGGGTTTAGCAAAATCTTTTGTAGTAAGTATACTACTCGTAGCTCCACTGTCCACAACAAACTTGATTGGCCGATCTTTTATTTGCAAGGTTAATTCAGGCAAGTCGAGATGTGCTTCATTTTTATACAAAGAATATGTGGGTTGTACAGGTTCAAAACGATTTTGCAACGTTTGAATAGCATCATCGATCAGTGTGGATGTTAATGCATTTTCATTCAGTTGTGATGTGTTTGTGTCTGTGTGTGTGTGTGTAGGTGGTAATGTGTGTTCGTTCAGTTGTGATGTGTTTGTGTCTGTGTGTGGAATCAGCGTAGGTGTTAATGACTTGTCTGTGTCTGTGTGTATGGTCAGTGTAGATGTTAATGATGTGTTTGTGTCTGTGTGTGTGTGTGTGTGCTTCTCCCCGGCCGGAGAAAGAATGCAGACATGTGTTGTGTGTGTTTGTACTTTCCTGTCTCCGCTGGACCCCAGTCTCGCGTCTGTCCCCTCGCCGCTTGGATTCCCCACTCCGGTCAGTCAGCTTGCCTCGTCATCGGCGAATGCCTCGCGAGGGTCTCCCCTACGGTTCCACCTCTGTCCGTTGGATCTGCGTCCTCGTGGGCAGTCTTTTTTCCAATGCCCTGTCCCTCCGCACTGAAAACACTTGTTTCTGTCAAAAGGCTGGCGTTTGTCATAAGGCTGGCGTCTGTCATAAGGCTGGTGTTTTTCTTTAGGCCTCTGTACGCGCCGTTTTCGCCTGCATTCCAGTCAGGTGAGGTCTGCCTGGTCTCGCTGTCATGAAGTATCGCTTTAACGCTGGTGTAGTGAGCAGGGCCGAACTTTGTCATCAGCAGCCGTCTGAGTTCAGCTGCTGTAGGAGAGAATTACCTGCAGAAAACTGTAAAGGCCTGCTGGAAACGTACGCCTGAGTTTCTCGGTTCGGGCAGATGTTCTAAAGCCTTAGTCATGTCCTCCTGTGTCCACGGGCGGTGAACCATAATCAGCCCTTCGTGGCCTGCGACTTGAATCATTGGTAAGGACAGGTGGGGAGGAGGGTTTGTGGGTCTCTGCCTTAGGGTGGATAGTCTGTTCTCCTGTATATTTGCTTTCATTTGTGCTGGGGACCAGGTTGTTTTCCCAGGGGTTTTTGTGTCTTTCAGGCGTTCATAGACAGGTTCCTCTCTGTCGTCTGCTGATAGCGCCAGGTGTCCGTGTCCAGCGGTGAGGGATTCTTCTATGGCGCTTAACATCTGAATGATTGTGGCGTCTGATTTTATGGTTGAAAGCGAGTGGGCAGGAGATGTTTGGTTGCTGGTCCCCGCATATAAAGAGGCAGGGGATGCTGGGCGCCCGACGTAGGATGGGTGGTTTGGGGGTGATGGATTTGACCAGGTGTCCGAGGAAACAGGAGATCCCAGGTTGCTGGGTGTGGTGGTGCCCGAGGCGCTTGGAGATGTGGGGTTGCTGGGTGTGACCTCTCCACGTGGTGGTGTCTGGGGTAGGCCGGTCACGGCCTGGTAGGCCGGCGGGGCTGTAGGTAGGATGGCTGGTCCTCCCTGGAGTGGGGGCGGTGCGCGCGGATGGGGGCAGCCGTCGAGATCAGGGTCCAATCTGTAAGCGGATAAAGAAGGGTACAAAGATTTTGTATTTGTGGTGTGTAATGTTTCTTTTTGGGTTTCTCTTCCTAAAGAGTGAGTAGCTGGTTGTTCTTTGCTAGTTTGTTTCTTTTCTCGGCGTTCAGCCTCTTCTTTCCACACATAGAACCATTTTTCATGTGTGTCACAGAGGCAAACGGCGCTACTCTCAATGCGTTTATTTTTCATTAGTTCTATGCGTTTCTCCTTTAACTGGGTGCCTAGTGCTTCAATCTGATTTAACGAGAAAGAGCCGTTTGCTGGAAAACCACATTTCTCTGACCAATAAGGAACATGCATAATCGATTCCTCTCCATATTTTTTAGTCATCGTCGCGCAGGGTCCCACTGGAGGAGTCTGAAGCATCTTTACCTGCTTTTGCCCCATACTTGTGCAAAAGCCAATTCTTCGTGTACACGGATACTTTAAACAGATACGTCTATCTGAGTCTGAAATTTCGTTATAGTAACAAACGTCAGGGAAAAACTGTCGGCTTCTGTCAGGAAACAATTTGTTTCTGACCCCGACCTTTTAGTCTGAAATTTCGTTTTAGTACAAACTTCAGGAAAAAAACTGTCACTTCTGTCAGGAAACAATTTGTTCTGACCGCGACCTTTTAGCAATATCAACTGGTTGTTTACACAAAACCTTGAAAACTGCAATATCAACTGGTTTTTGTTTGTTACACAAAACCTTGAAAACTGCAATATCAACTGGTTGTCTTTGTTTACACAAAACCTTGAAAACTGCAATATCAACTGGTTGTTGTTTGTTACACAAAACCTTGAAAACTGCAATATCAACTGGTTGTTGTTGCAACACAAAACCTTGACAGCGTAATATCAACTGGTTGTTGTTTTTTACACAAAACCTTGAAAACTGTGGGATACCCCACCCTGGTAAACTTCACTCCCCCAGCGGGAATCTTTGTGAGATAATGAGATTCCAGCAAGACGGCACCCTTTCTCAGTGGTGAGGTTAGTGCGTGTTTAAAAGATTATAAAATAGGAACATAGAGCATTTATTAGGTTAGATTATTATCCACCCAAAAAAATTTGAATATTTTGCGGAATACGTTTTAGTAAGATCTGAATTCCAACAGCTCACCGGAGGTCGAGGTTTCAAACAGATGTCCCCTGGTCCGATACAAGTGCGCTGTCGTCAGACGGCCCGGTCGTGCGGATGAGTGAATCCCTCTTTTCGGACGGTTTTGTGTCGAGGTAGAGATTGGCAGGCCTGCTTGCACCTCCGTTCGGCTGGTTCCGTCTGATTTCAGCGACAGTGTATCCTTGTTCGTACGCCAAGTTGTAACGGAAAAATATCTATGATAACAAGAGAGCTGTTGAAATAAAGATGAAAACTGCAAAACAAATACGTTTGTTCGTTTTTAATACGGCCGGACACAATGTAACAATACAAACAAGTTGCAATGTCAGAAAGTGTGATGATACTCTGGTCTCTCAACATTATATACTCTAGTTCTTGGGGTTCCGCCTCCTCCTCCTCCTCCTCCTCTTCTTGCTGTGTCAGGGTGCTTGTGTGTGTGCGTGCATGCGCACATGCATGTGTGTGCATGTGTGAGCGTGTCTATGTGTGTGTGTTGCAGACGTGTGTGTGGGCGTGTGTGTGTGTTTTCAGGAAGTGAAAATGGCACAGCCTGCGGTTTGGCGTGTATGGCTTGGAGGAGAAGGGGGGGTTGAACCGTGAACTTGACAGTTGGAGGTGTCGTAAATACGTTGTCAGTTAGTTTCATAGGTTAGTTCCATAGGATACTTCTGCTTATCAGAGATCACAAAAGAGTCAAGTGTCTGGTTCTTGTGTTGCAATGAACATTGTGAAATCTTGGTACATACATCCGGCCGTTTGGAACAAAGGGCATTATGTGCTTTAGCATGAGAACATGAACAGGCCATGGTCTCAGGCATACCACGTTTGCACAATGGGCCCTACGGCCGTTATAGGCACAGAGCTGGGATTGTGGACGCAGTATTTAGTCGTATATCAAAAGGGCTATTCTCATTTGGGGTGTCATACGAATTGTTAACAGGTTAAGGTCTCAGATATGGTACATATTGTGTCGAGGTCACATGATAAAACACAGGACGTCAAGATGTCACGAAGGCAGACACAGTATAGTTAGTGTCTAAGGTCAATGTATTCTTTAGGTATGTAATGCAAAACATGTTAATTGATATTTCCATTACACTTCACACAGTGAACATCGATCGGTGGAAATAACTCGAAAAAACAACATGCTTTGGACGTATATACTATTATACAACCTGGAAATAGATCTGGCATTTCAACATCCCATAATTGAAAACTGTCTACTCCACGCTGATCGCCCAACGGCCCGAGGAGACTGGGGTGAGTTTTAGCGTGTAGTATTACCGTGTTCGATATAAACTGCTATGATGAACATTAGATGAATGGTATAACGTTGCCCACGGAATTATAAACGCCCCCTCGCCCATCCGGTCAACATCAGATGACGTGTAGTAACTTCCAGAACCACATCCAGTTGAAATTTATTATCTGGCACAGATCGCTATCAAACTGTATTTCATCATCAATATAATGCATTTGGGGCTATAAATCACGTTCTGGAGAAAGCTGCAGAAAGAGATGAAAACATACTTATACTTTAGAGCAGGGGTAGGCAACCCTAGGCACGCATGCCTGCATAGGCACGCGGGGCATTTGCATAGGCACAGGGGGCAGCAGTAAAAAAGTAAAAAAATATATATATATTTTTTTTTTTGCTTTGAAATATTATAGTGAAATATTTTGCACTGTTGTCGCATTTATCTTGTTGAAATCCTCCCACAGGTTATTTTTACTACCACATATTTAATTGAGACCCTTTATTTGTTTATTATTTCAATTTAGCTGGAAATACATTGCTACATCATTCAGTAACATTTGCAGAGCCTTATAACAAAAACATTATTACGGTCACCATTGTGACCAGTGGGATTAATCAACAAATTGTATTTTTTATTTTTCTATTTCATTGAACATTGCACATGTTAAAAGCCATTTTTTTTACTCAAAATGTGATTATTACCAAGTCAACTTGTGTTCTTAAAACAATGACAATAAACATAGTTTTATTAGGTTGAAATAATGTGGTTGTGTACTTATTTTTCTGTTAACTTATTATGGATTGAAAACTGAAAACCTTAATGTGCAGTAACTGAACTCAATATTTTTAAGTTCTGGTAACTTATTATTATTTTTTTTTTTACAGTGTAGTCTTGCGATCAATCAAAACTTATTTACACGATATACCTCACATTCACCCTCCATTCACATCCTGGTGTTCTCCTGGTGTTCTCCATTAGGCCTGTAGGTGGAGCTATGACAGCACACGTACAGTACACAAACCGATGGTGTGTGATGTGTCCAAAAATGAATGGGCAAATGTGAGTGAAATGGCCGCACTGTATGCAGCTGTTTGTCTGCATTGCATTCCCCCCCCCCAACTCAGATTTAGGGTTGATACAACCATCATAATAATATTGCTAATAATAACAATAACAATAATGATGTAATAATGTAAAAATTATCATTAAAAATACCTGATTATGAGAAGAAAAAAATTACGATGCATGGAATATTGTTGAGGCACACTAGTTACAACTATATTTCAAACAGGCACTCTATGTCAAAAAGGTTGCTGACCCCTGCTTTAGACCATATTTTAGTATGAATATGTGAATGAAAAAGTTTAACGTTGCTACACCATGAACAATACATATAGGACATTGAATGGGCCCTAATAATGGCAATCTAGCAATAGAATTTAAAAAGTTATAGCCCTGCAAAGAAGGGGAACTTCTCCATGTTAAATAGAGCTGGCAAGGGATGGTATATCATGAATTTAGTATAACAAAGCAGGATAGCCGGACCAGCACTCACAGGTTCAATGTTTTTTTAATTGGCAGCCTGAATCAGGCTAGCCATACCACTGAAGAAGGACATTAGTCCGAAACATGTCTGCTTTGATTCAGGCTGCCAATTAAAAAAACATTGAACCTGTGAGTGCTGGTCCGGCTATCCTGCTTTGTTATACTGAACTTTATGGGATTACAGCACCCAGTGTGAGTACTTGTGAGCGCGGTCTAACTTGACTATATATCATGAATTTAACCTTGGGCAGTTAAAGTGTTAACGTTACTGTGTGTTGTTGTAGCTATGTTAATAAATTCTGAATGGCATTAACGTTAGTTGGGTATGATGGCATTGAATAGCATCAACGGCACGCTAGCTGGCTGGCTACAACAATGGAGGATTTATTTTGCGGGACCAATATTATTCTATGACAGCCCCGCCCCCATTCGCTAACCAACCAATCACTGCTACGCAACATCAACGCAAGGTTGTTCAGATTAGATTTTGGGGAGATGTACGCAACATCCTCGCAACACAGTTAGATGGGAGGCCGAAGGTCTCTAGAGGCCTCCCATGAACGTGAACTTTGGAAATTACTCAATAATCAACTAGGATGCAGTAAAAAACTTAAAACCAGGTTCTCAAACATAAACATAAAGACGGACAACACGCTCATCACAGACAAACTGGATGTAGCCAATTACTTAAACACTTTCTTCACAAACATAGCCACAACACTGGTAAACAAACTACCCTCCCACTCAGGGCAGTATGGGGTAGAACACATAGTAGCATACTACAAGAACCTAGGCATCCACAAAGACGATTTCAAACTGGAAATGGTAACTACAGATGAGGTACTCAATAAACTGAGCGCCCTCCAACCGAACAAGGCCACTGGCCATGACAACATCCCCTCCAAATTCCTCAGAGACTCGGCAGCCGCCATCACCCCAGTCATCACACACATAATAAACCTCTCCATAAAACAGGGACACGTCCCCAAGGACTTCAAAATAGCGAGAGTAACACCCCTGCACAAAAAGGGCAGCAAATTAGACCCAGGCAACTACCGCCCTGTTTCTATCCTTACATCCATCTCGAAAGTCATGGAAAAAATAGTATACGAACAGGTCGAAAAGTACCTTACGGATACAAATCTAATCTACGAATTCCAATCTGGCTTCAGAACATCCCACTCCACTGACACATGCCTTCTCTATTTGAACGACAACATCAAGCAAGAGGTGGACGCGGGCAAATACTGCGGCATGGTCATGCTAGACCTACAAAAGGCCTTCGACACTGTCAATCACACCATTCTGATTGACAAGCTAAAAGCAATTGGTTTTGATAGTTTATCAGTGAGCTGGATACAATCCTACCTGGAGGGGAGAGAACAGATGGTGGAGGTAAACGGTACCCTATCCCCCCCCCCTCACAGTGAACTGTGGTGTTCCACAAGGAAGCATACTAGGACCACTACTGTTCCTAATTTATGCAAATGACATGTCGTCAGCTTGTGACTGCAACTTGTTCCTGTTTGCGGACGACTCAGCCCTGCTGGTCTCTGACAAGAACAAGTTACAGGTTGAAAAAACCCTCAGCTCGGAACTAGGCAAAATCTGCATATGGCTCGCCGACAACAAACTATCATTACACATGGGCAAAACAGAGTCCATTCTCTTCGGTTCAAATAACAAACTCAGCTAAACAGACGGCTTCTCAGTTACAGTGGGTGACAATATTGTCACAAGGAAAGATGAAATTACCTACCTGGGTTCCATCCTAGAGGCTAATCTTTCCTGTGACAAAATGGCATCCAATGTAATAAAAAAAGTCAATCAATGAACTCGATTCTTGTACCGGATCTCCTCCCTGGTAAACAAGAATACCCTGAAGACCCTGGCAGGAGCACTCATTCAAGGGTACTACGACTATGCTTGCACCTCAGGGTACCAAAGCACCTCAAAGGCACTAAAAACCAAATTACAAACATCTCAAAACAAACTAGTCAGACTACTGCTTGACCTGACTCCTAGAACCCACCTCACCCCTGCACACTTTGCCAACCTAGGATGGCTTAGAGTAGACAACAGAGTACAGCAACTTGCAATGGGCCTGGTCTACAAGATACACTACACGACCAAGGTACCCATGTACATGTCAAAATACTTCCCAAAGGTCAGTGAATACCACGATCACAACACCAGAGGGAGCCCCACAAATCATGTAAAACCCAGATTCGGCTCAAACAAGGGACTAAACATGTTTCGCAATTATGCCACAACAATGTGGAACGCCCTACCCAAAGCTGTAAAGGAATGTAAATCACTACCCACCTTCAAAAACACTCTCAAAGAACACCTACGGGAGACTGCAATTCAAAACTGGCCCCTACAAATGTCCTAACCCAGTTGTACAATAAAGACCAAGCATGGCTTTGTCAGTATTCCAATGTACAGCCCCACCCAACCCCACCCCACCTACCCAACCTCCCCCAATGCACAGTTTCTATGTCAAATGTATATACTCTTCTTCTGGATTTTTTTAGTATCACAAACAGTATTGTATTTGAAAATCTGGTATGTCATAAATGTATAGATGTAGCAGTACTGTCTATCTGTATGTCATGTGTGTCATATGATGAATTGAAAATGGGGGACCCTGATGGAAACAAGACGAAAGTCTTTCTCAGGTCTGCATCCTCTTAACAATTGTATGTATTGAGCTGTACTGTACTGTACCCATTCTGCAATCTGTTAATAAACTTTTCATGCATTCATTCATTCATTCCGTTAATGAAATGATTGATATGGTTTTACAGAGTATATGTTATTGTAATATGAACTACATAATATACTATAATAACACATTTCCGTTTGTTGGCAACAGTTTTTGGGTCATATATTTATGAAAATTAATGTGTTGATAAGATAAAAACTACCTACGTTTGTGAAAAGGGGCGTTGCTGCGGAACCAATCAAAACGCGTTACAACGTCAGGTGACTTGATTTCTCCCAATGACATTCTTCAAGCCCTGGAACCAGGAAGTAAATATTGCTACTCGTCTGTTGACAACACTGGATAGCTCTGCATTCGGTAAGCTCTCAATTCATTACTATTACTATTGAAATGCATTTTTACTTACCTTTACAGCATTATTCAAACGTGATAGGAAGTTATGAGTCATCAGCAGTTTATATGCAGTCCGTTTTGACGTCCGATTACACATTGGAAAATGTTGTAGCCAGCTCACAAAGACTAACGCTACGTTAGCATTTTAACTTTCTCAGATAGCAATCTAACATTACGTTAGTGTAAATCAAACAACTCTAACCCAATACTAATAATAGTAACTTGTTTCACATTCTTGCTGTGTGTTACACTATGGTATAGCTGTCTGTGTTGTTGCCTGTGACGTTAGAAATTTGACGTTGTCACAACCGTTACATATGTACAAAATATACTGTCTCATAAATATACTCTTCCAATATATAAATATACATATAAATATATTGTTTTAGATGCTGTTGTCACTATGAATTACAAATGGGGGGCCCTGATGTAAACAAGACAAACGTCTTTCTCTGGTCTGCATCCCCTTAACAATTGTGTGTATTGAGCTGTACTGTACTGTACCCATTCTGCAATCTGTTAATAACGTTTTCAATCAATCAATCAATCAACATTTATAACACAATAACAAGTGTGAAAATAACATGTTATTTATTTTAACAGTAACATGTATTACAAAAACATATTCCCTGTTGTCCCAAATTACTGCTCCTTAATGATGATGATTCTTTAGCTTTAAGTATTGTTCAGAGACGATTTTGGCTGGCAGGAAGTACTGCTGAGAAAAAAAATTGGCGCTTTGATGGCAAGCTCCACATTCTCTGCCCTTTAATCACTGGAAACAGTTATTAGCTGATGTTGTAACAATGGAGCTTTCTACAGCTAGATTAAATGGTGCAAACTATCAAACAATAGATAGCTGGAACCAACAATGTGCATTGTATGCCTGTACCTGTGCCTATCTTCCAAAAAAGAAATAAAATATGAAAAAAAGAAGAAAAAAACTCCAGTGAAAACTTAGGATACAGTGTTCTGACAGTCCAAACACAGACACATGTCTGTACATGGTAGGTTGTTTGATTTGCATGTGCATCGCCCCTTCATGCATTGTGTTTTTTTGCAGGAGCAGTATACAAGTTCCAGGATTGCGACTGGGGCTGGAGGAAGTGACATCCAGTCAATCTCGAAGAAATCTCTGGACTGCTGATCACCACATGGGAACTGTATTGAGAGGCATGAGCACAGTGAAGCAATAGTCGGGTGTCTGTGTGAGGTTTCTGTTCTCACTCACTCACTCACTCGTTCTGTTCCTTTAAACCACCTCGCTCTGTTTTCATTTGTTTCTGTTAATCATTCAATTCCCCCATTCACACGCTTCTTCCCAGTGACGTCGTCAGAGACGTCGTTGATTGGTTCTCTCCCGTCCGCACGCTTTTCAATCACATTCCCCAGCTGTCACTGCTTGTCAATCAATCAATCCCGTATTATTTATACCCCGTTTCTCCACTCTAGTTTTGTTGGATCGTTTTGATATTTCTCTGTTTGCATTCTCCGTTCCTGCTGCTGCTGCTGTTTGCTCTCTGTGCTTTACCTCCAGGATATTCCAAGAAGCCTTCCTCTTGGACACCTTTTCCCCGTGGCGACGCGCTCGCTCCGCTGCTGTTCCAGCACTCATTACGCACTTCGTCTGGGTGAGTTTTTTACTGACTGTCTTGATCAAATTCCGTTTTCGTGTGTTTCTATAACACTGAAGATTACCACCTTTTTTATCAGACAGTCACTCACCCAGCGATCGCTTTTTTGTTGTTCTCACTGGGATAATATTTTTGGGACTTTACATCTCCCACTGTGTGTTGTTCACACCGAAGATATTATTCACATTGGATTGTTTTTTGGACTTCACTCTCAGTGTCTATTTTTGCACCGAAGATATTCACTTGGGATTGTGTTTTGGAACAGTGCTCACTGTGTGTATTTACACGAAGATATTCACTTGGGATTGTGTTGTGGAACTTTGCTCACTGTGTGTATTTACACGAAGATTAGTTCACTTGGATAACTTTTGTATTTGGGTACAAGTCACCTCTCCTGTTCTCCTGCTCGTTCCACCTGCACCCTTGTTGACTCGCTCACTCTCTCTCTCTCTCGGTCCCGCAACACTTCGGAGATTCTGCCGAGAGAAGTCTGCAGAGCGGCTCAGACGTCAGCATCTGCTACCCCCTACTACCACCACGGGAGAAGCTGCAGAGCAGCAGAACATTTTCCCCCTTGCTTGTGTACCTGTCTTGTTTGACTTGACTATTCTGTGCTCATTAATTAGTCTCAATAAACAAGCCCTTGTTTTTGGCAACTCTGAATTCCTACTCTCTTGTGTCGTGCGTTTGGGGTCGGTGTCAAACCATAACATTACGATCCAACCAAAATGACGACCCCAGCCGACACAGAGAGGGTCAGAACCGCACTTGCTAATCAAGTCGAGTTGACCAGGGATCACAGTCTCCAATTGGAGCGGGCTGCAGCTGCGGTGCAGAGTCTCAGGGATCAGGTCCTGCCTATGCAAGGGTCAATGGCCGCTATGGCGGGACAACAGTCCGACATTCTCGCTCAGCTTCACTCGCTGGGCGACACCGTTAATGCTTTTCATCTCTCACAACCTTCAGGAGCATTCCCCGCAGCCCCAGCAGATCCCGCACCTCGGGAACTCCGTCTCTCCGTCCCACGGCTGTTCGACGGCAATCCCGAGGAGTGTGCCACATTCATCATGCAATGTGAGTTGGTTTTCCGTCATCAACCAAGCCGTTTTTCTGCTCGTGGGTCCCAGGTGGCTTATATGACGAACTTGCTTTCAGGCCATGCTGCCCAGTGGGTCACTTCCTCCTGGGCAATGGAAGCAGATTTTGTGTTTTCCTATCCAGACTTCGTGGCGGAGCTCCGCAGAGTGTTCCACCATCCAGCCCGAGGTCTGGACCCTGGAGCCCGGTTGGGGACTTTCCGACAGGGGAGCGGCAGGGTGACGGACTATGTCTTGGAGTTTCGACTGGCGGCGGTGGAGAGTGGATGGAACGAACCTGCTCTTCGCCTAACCTTCTTGAGGGGGCTCAGTGACGCAGTCCGGGACCAGCTCGCTACCCGGGAGTTGCCCGACTCCCTCGAGGATCTGTTTAGCCTCGTCATCCGTATTGACGGACGCCTCCTGGAGAGAAGGCGCGAGAGGACCCGACTGTTACCTCCTGAGGCACCCCGGATTCCCCGGACGCATGACGTCACTCCTGGACGCCCTGTCCTCAACACTACTGGTGGTAGCAGGCCCCCCCGTTCGGTTCGCGAGGAGGAACCCATGCAGCTGGGACGCTCTCATCTGAGCCAGGTGGAGCGTGAGGCAAGGCTCAGGTCCGGTCTCTGCCTCTACTGCGGAGGTGCGGGACACCGAATCGCCGACTGCCCCACCCGGCCAAAAGATCAGGCTCACCAAGACCCCGGGAGATCCTGGTGAGCCGTTTTTCCCATTCCCAGCGCCGCGCACCACCTGACCATCTGATGAGCGTCACCCTGGCCTGGGGGGACCAACGTGCCACGGTGGAGGCCCTCATCGACTCAGGGGCAGATGAGAATTTCCTCGACTTCGAGTTCGCCACCCGAGCCAACATTCCACTTGAGGACCTTGTGAGGCCCTTGGAGATCTTTTCGTTGGACCAACACCGCCTGGCCGACATCTCTCAACGCACCGGCCCAGTCGTGCTGACCATCGCTGGGAACCACGTCGAGAGAATCCAGTTCCTCATCACCCAATCCCCCCTTGTCCCGGTGGTCCTGGGTAGGCCCTGGCTCACGCTGCACGAGCCCCACATCGCCTGGTCCTCCGGTACCATCAGGGGCTGGAGCTCCTCCTGTCACGCCCTGTGTCTGCAGGCGGCGTCCTGTCCCCCGCCCCGGAGGCCCGCTGGTGAGTTGCCTCCGGACCTCTCGTCCATACCTCCCGAGTACCACGACCTCTTGGAGGTTTTCAGTAAGACCAGGGCTCAGGCCCTTCCACCTCACCGCCCCTATGACTGCGCCATCGACCTCCGCCAAGGGGCTCCCCTTCCTGGCAGCCGCCTCTACAGTCTGACTGTCCCGGAGAAGAAGGCGATGGATCTCTACATCTCTGAGTCATTGGAAGCAGGACTCATTCGGCCTTCCTCCTCCCCGGTGGCGGCCGGGTTCTTCTTTGTTGGTAAGAAGGATGGGGACCTGCGACCCTGCATCGACTATTGTCAGCTCAACGAGATCACCATCAAGAACAAATACCCTCTACCTCTCATGAGCTCCACCTTCGAGCCACTGACCCAGGCCTCGTTCTTCACCAAGCTGGACCTCCGGAGTGCCTACCATCTTGTCCGTATCCGTGAGGGCGATGAATGGAAGACCGCCTTCAAGACCCCCAGGGGCCACTACGAGTACCTAGTAATGCCGTTCGGCCTCACCAACGCCCCGGCGGTATTCCAGGCACTCATGAACGACGTCTTTCGTGACATGCTGGAGGTGTTCGTGGTGGTGTACCTGGACGACATTCTCATCTTTTCCAGGACCCTCGAGGAACACATCCAGCATGTCCGCCGTGTGCTGGAGCGCCTCCTCCACAATCGGCTCTTCGTCAAGGCGGAGAAGTGCCGTTTCCACTCCAACTCCGTCGACTACCTGGGCTTCATCGTTGAGAAGGGCTTGACCCGAGCGGATCCTCGCAAGATCCAGGCTGTGGAGGATTGGCCAGAACCCACCACTCGGAAGGAGTTACAGAGTTTCCTCGGGTTCGCCAACTTCTACCGAAGGTTCATCCGGAACTACAGTCAAGTGGCGGAGCCACTTACCAAGCTGACCTCCCCCGCTCTGCCGTTCGACTGGTCCCCAGCGGCATGCGCTGCGTTCGTATCCCTCAAGAGAAGGTTCACTTCCGCCCCTATCCTGCTCCACCCTGACCCCAAGAGACAGTTCATCGTGGAGGTGGACGCCTCGGATTCTGGCCTAGGCGCTGTCCTATCCCAACGTTCTCTTTCAGACCAGAAGGTGCATCCTTGCGCCTTCTACTCGCGTCGCTTCCTCCCTGCCGAGAGGAACTACGACACCGGCAATCGGGAGCTGCTGGCGGTCGTGGCTGCGCTGGAGGAGTGGCGTCATTGGCTAGAGGGTGCCGAGGAGCCTTTTACCATCTGGACGGACCACAAGAACCTGACGTTCATCCGCGCTTCCAGGCGCCTCAACGGTCGGCAGGCGAGATGGGCCAGTTTCCTCAGTCGGTTCGACTTCTCGCTGACCTTCCGCCCCGGTTCCCGCAACACGAAGGCCGACTCCCTGTCCCGGATGCACTCCAAGGGGGCTCCACCCTCTGAGGACCCTACTCCCATCCTCCCGGAGGCCCGAGTGGTTGGAGCCATCACCTTGGGCATCGAGGGTGTGGTAAGGCGTGCCCTACGCTTCCAACGTGCTCCTAGCAACGTCCCTAGGAGTCGTCTCTTCGTCCCCGACTCTGTCCGGTCCCAGGTACTGCTGTGGGGCCATACCAGCCGGTTCGCCTGCCACCCTGGCGTCCATCGCACGTTCTCCTTCCTGGCTCGTCGTTTCTGGTGGCCCACCATGCGGAACGACGTTAAGGAGTTCGTGTTGGCCTGCACGGTCTGTGCCCGCAGCAAGGCCTCTCACCAGGCACCCTCCGGGCTCTTGCAGCCACTTCCCGTTCCGAGCCGTCCTTGGTCACATGTGGCGCTGGACTTCGTCACTGGTCTGCCCTCCTCCCAGGGAAACACCTGCCTTCTGACCGTGGTGGATCGATTCAGCAAGGGGGTTCACCTCGTGGCCCTCTCCAAGCTTCCCTCGCCGGCCGAGACGGCGGACCTCCTGACGCACCACGTATTCCGCCTTCATGGGTTTCCCCAGGACATAGTCTCTGACCGGGGGCCCCAGTTCACCTTCCAGGTATGGCGGGCCTTTTGCAAGGGATTGGGGGCAACGGTCAGTCTTTCCTCTGGTTATCATCCCCAGACTAACGGGCAGACGGAGAGGATGAACCAGAGCGTGGAGTCTGCTCTTCGGTGTGTGGCAGCCGAGAGACCAGCATCCTGGAGCCGTTTCCTTCCCTGGGTTGAATACTCCATCAATTCAATGGTCAGTTCCGCCACCGGCCTCTCCCCCTTTGAGGTCTCCCTGGGCTACCAGCCCCCTCTTTTCCCCGCACAGGAGACGGAAGTGGCAGTTCCCTCCGTGCAGGTCCACCTCGACCGCTGCCGACGAGTTTGGGAGATCACCAGGACCGCGCTGCTCCGGACATCTGAGCGCGCCTGTCGTGGTGCCAACCGGCGCCGGGTTCCTACGCCGACTTACCGCCCTGGGCAGAGGGTGTGGCTCTCCGCAAAGGACCTCCCGCTACGGTCCTCGGCCAAGAAGCTCAACCCCCGTTTCGTCGGACCTTTCGAAGTCCTGAAGGTACTCAGTCCGGCGGCCCTGCGCCTGAAACTTCCTGCATCCATGCACATCCACCCCGTGTTCCATGTCTCCCGGGTTAAGCCCGTCTCCCTCAGTCCCCTTATGCCTCCAGCTCCTGATCCGCCGCCTCCCGTGTTGGTGGATGGTCACCCCCAGTGGCAGGTCCGCCGGTTGATGGGCGTTCGTCGGCGGGGCCGGGGGTTCCAATACCTGGTGGACTGGGAGGGTTACGGCCCTGAGGAGCGTAGCTGGGTCTCCCGGCAGCTCATCGTGGATCCCGGCTTGATCACTGACTTCCATCGTGCCCATCCTGACGAGCCGGGTCGGCCTGGTCGCCGGGTGGCTCCCGTGGAGGGGGGGGTACTGTGAGGTTTCTGTTCTCACTCACTCACTCACTCGTTCTGTTCCTTTAAACCACCTCGCTCCGTTTTCATTTGTTTCTGTTAATCATTCAATTCCCCCATTCACACGCTTCTTCCCAGTGACGTCGTCAGAGACGTCGTTGATTGGTTCTCTCCCGTCCGCACGCTTTTCAATCACATTCCCCAGCTGTCACTGCTTGTCAATCAATCAATCCCGTATTATTTATACCCCGTTTCTCCACTCTAGTTTTGTTGGATCGTTTTGATATTTCTCTGTTTGCATTCTCCGTTCCTGCTGCTGCTGCTGTTTGCTCTCTGTGCTTTACCTCCAGGATATTCCAAGAAGCCTTCCTCTTGGACACCTTTTCCCCGTGGCGACGCGCTCGCTCCGCTGCTGTTCCAGCACTCATTACGCACTTCGTCTGGGTGAGTTTTTTACTGACTGTCTTGATCAAATTCCGTTTTCGTGTGTTTCTATAACACTGAAGATTACCACCTTTTTTATCAGACAGTCACTCACCCAGCGATCGCTTTTTTGTTGTTCTCACTGGGATAATATTTTTGGGACTTTACATCTCCCACTGTGTGTTGTTCACACCGAAGATATTATTCACATTGGATTGTTTTTTGGACTTCACTCTCAGTGTCTATTTTTGCACCGAAGATATTCACTTGGGATTGTGTTTTGGAACAGTGCTCACTGTGTGTATTTACACGGAGATATTCACTTGGGATTGTGTTGTGGAACTTTGCTCACTGTGTGTATTTACACGAAGATTAGTTCACTTGGATAACTTTTGTATTTGGGTACAAGTCACCTCTCCTGTTCTCCTGCTCGTTCCACCTGCACCCTTGTTGACTCGCTCACTCTCTCTCTCTCTCGGTCCCGCAACACTTCGGAGATTCTGCCGAGAGAAGTCTGCAGAGCGGCTCAGACGTCAGCATCTGCTACCCCCTACTACCACCACGGGAGAAGCTGCAGAGCAGCAGAACATTTTCCCCCTTGCTTGTGTACCTGTCTTGTTTGACTTGCCTATTCTGTGCTCATTAATTAGTCTCAATAAACAAGCCCTTGTTTTTGGCAACTCTGAATTCCTACTCTCTTGTGTCGTGCGTTTGGGGTCGGTGTCAAACCATAACAGTCTGCTTCCTCCTGTATTGAGAACAGTGTTTGTAGTGGTAACACCTCCACCCCTGTGCCACTGCTGTTGACTCTGATGACATGGCACTCAGACCCATGTCCAACTATCAACGTGATGTCTTGCATTACCTCTTTGCTGGATTTTGACCATGTCTCAAATAGAAATTGCTGTAGGTTTTCTTTGTTTTCGCCACAAGCTAAGAACTTGGACCATTGTTTTGGTGTTTTCTGGTCAGCTGAATATATTGTAGTCAGCTGACATCCTCTTGCTGCTCGTCGGTTTCTCTCTGCGTTCTTTATGCTCAGTGTTTTGTACGTGTCGGGGACAAAATGCACCACTTTGGATTTACTTGCTTTGGCTGGGTTGATGAGGTTCAATAGTACGCCGTTTGCAAATCTTCCAAATGTATCCTGAGGTTTCATTCTGTGTTTATTGTGTCATACTGGGGAATAATATTATTATGTCCTATTGGGGACATCATTTTAAATTCTGAGCAATTCAATCGTTTTTTTATAGAGAGGACGTCTGACATTGATTGAAAACTGTTAACATATTGCAGAATGGGTACAATACAGTACGGCTCAATACACACAATTGTTAAGAGATGCAGACCAGAGAAAGACTTTCGTGAGAGACCAACAAAGTGAGGTATGTAATACATTTCGAATCAAATTGTGGTCGGTTATATCTAACGTTAATATCACGTTATCCATCATGTCGGTAGGGCTTAATACAGTGCGAAATACAATCTTATAGTAAGAAACAAAACACAAGTTGAACATAGTTTTGAACGTTTTATTACAATAGTATTTAGGTCGGATAGAGAATGTAAATATCACGTTAACCATCTAAAGCTCATCTGTGACGTGACGTCCGAATGGCTTAATACAGTGCGAAATACAATCTTATAGTAACAAAACAATACACAAATTGAACATAGTTTTGAACGTTTTATTACAATAGTATTTACTGTCTGATGTTGCAATGTATAATCCAACTAGCGTTCCAGTCAGATCCATTCTCCGTTGTTAACTTGTTGACAATTTTGGGGTCCCGTTTCTGTATCCTGATTGGTTTATCAGCTAGAGGTGTCCAAAGATATGCATGAGCAAACATTTAATTTAAATGTAAGATTAAGAACACCGATGACCACCAGACGGCTGGCCAACAAACGTATTTTGACTCAACATAATAACTAGATATCACACACAAAGAATTGTGTAGTCTGCCAACATGGATCAATCAAGTTCACTTTAGACAGACTCGGCCTCCCATCTAAGTCTACAAGACCCTCTGCAACATGTTGCATTGAAGTCGTGCTGATGTTGTGTTGCAGTTGTTTCGCAGTTTCTGTAGCATGCAGAGGCCTTTACTCTTACAGAGAGAGACGTAGAGGAGGGGACAGGGACTGCTTACTCTTACAGAGACGTAAAGGAGGGGACAGGGACTGCTTACTCTCACAGAGAGAGATGTAAAGGAGGGGACAGGGACTGCTTACTCTTACAGAGAGAGACGTAAAGGAGGGGACAGGGACTGCTTACTCTTACAGAGAGAGACGTAAAGGAGGGGACAGGGACTGCTTACTCTTACAGAGACGTAAAGGAGGGGACAGGGACTGCTTACTCTTACAGAGCAACACGGTCTCATCAGAAAACGTAAATAAAGTACTTAATCGACAAAAGGAAAAAAGGTACACAATGTACTTTATATATATACAAGTAATTTACATTACATTTTGTATCGGCAAAAGTAAAAAAATTCATTTAAAAGCATGATTGAGAGTCAAACGAACAATGCTTGTCGTTGGGGGGCGAGTGCACTAGATCAAGCCACCCACCCTGATACAAACAGCAATAATATGATGATAGAAAGTTAAGGTAACGGTTGTGGTTAGCAGTGGTGCGTTGGTCATGGGACGAGGGTTGCACGCAGAGCAATCGGCTCTGTGCACGGATGTGCACGCGCGTGCACACAGGAATGCGCCAACTCGACTGATGCGCCAACTCGCCAAGTACCCACATGGCTACTTTGCATAACAATAGCTCAGGTCGTCAGGTGTGTTCAAATACGTCCTCCGATACATTCACACAAAACTTGTGAATGAAATGTGTTACATTCCATTCCTAGAGTCAATTAGGCATTGTCTTTAGTCTGTGCGCACGCAAGGGAACATTTATGCACATTTATGGACATTTACCGGGGCCAGTTTCGAATTGCAGCCTCCCATAGATGCTCTTTGAGAGCGGTTTTGAAGGAGGCTAGGGATTCACATTATTTTATGGCTGTGGGTAGCGGGCGTTCCACATTGTTGGCATAATTGCAAAACGTGTTTAGTCTAGCTAACTAATCGATGTGATTGGCTTAGACCGTATTGTGTACGGTTGGCTGGCTGGCTGACTTGTGTTGTGGATTGGGGGTGGCCAGCTGGCTATCTGGCAGTTCGTAGTGCAGTAGCTGGCTGGATAGCTGTTGTATTGTGGGTTAACACATTAATTGCCAATGACAAGTATACTTGTTATTGGCCGCCATGCGTTGAGTGCCAACAACGAGTAAACTCGTTTTTATGATCGTTATTTCTTTTATTCGCTATTGGCATTCATAATTCATACAGAAAGCCTCCGGGAGCCAGCTGGACCCTGTTTGATATTGCAAAACCTCAATACCGCCGCTTGGTGGATTTCGGGCGAGTTACACTCCACTCTAAACCGAAAGTGGCGCTCTGTGCATCGGGGAAAAAGCTCTGCCTTGTAATATCTTGAAACGTGGATCAATATACACACCTCGAGTGCATGGGATCGCTTTCGAGACGCAAGAATCAATATGCTTTCGGCGTTTATTGTATCATACAAACGGAAAATGGATCTAGCAGATCAACGTCAAATAATTGGATTTTCTTTTCTCCAGACGCATTGGCCACAGGTAAGAGGAATCTAGCGTTATGTCCAGCTCGATTGTCCATTTCTTTCATTGCAATCTGTCCGATCAACGTATGGTGTATTACTAAAGAAAGCCGTTAGTGACAATCAAAGAATCATAAACCCTAACCCACCCCCCCCCTTCCTTCACGCATGATGGAGCATAATGTATCATATGCATTTGACATTTTTTAAATAGCATGTATAGGGACGAAACGCCAATCGATAATGTATAATACGCGCCGGGGCCTATAGCGTGCGTTCTAGGAATTACTGCTATACAGTCTAAAAACACTTATATTCTCGACGGTACGAACACGACAATGTATGAATGGAAAAATATAACGTTCCCACATCCGGAACGATAGATACCCGATGTTGAATGGGCCATAGTAATGTCGCTATAGCTATAATATTTAAAAGGTTATAGCCCTGCAAAGAAGGTGAGCCACTCCATAGGGTTACAGCACTGGCAGAGGGTGGTAAAGATGGGCATACTGCGTGGCACCCAATGTGTTAAGGGTAGCCAGCTAGCTGGCTGGCAGTTCGTAGTGCAGTAGCTGGCTGGCTAACATTGGCCAATATAGCTGTAACTGAACGCCAATAGCCTTATGTGATCTTATTTTCTTTTTTTTGTATCTACTTTTTCTCCCCACTTTTTTCTGTATTTTTCTCCCATCCCAATTTAGTCGTTATGCCAATCATTATGCATACCAGAGGCTAACTGCCTAAGAAAACAGGCACAGAGGCACTGAAAGAGGATTTCACCCATCTAATGAACACACTAGACTAGACAAATATCAAGATGTATCCATCAGTGGACCAATGGCATGCTTTTGCAGAGGACAAGAAGCCTTCAGTCGACTCCTTCAGACATTAAGTACCCCCCACAGCCCAAATGGAATGATAAAAAAAAATAAAAACGACTAACGACAAATTTTGGCCTATCATAGTCGACTATCCAAATCCTTAAATCGGGGACAACCCTAGTTTATAGACATGCTGCTGCTTCTACTATAAATCCACTTAAGGAGTTTGCACTGAATTGGGAAAATCTGCTTTTAGCTTCTGTGCCCCCGACACATGGAATCTTTTGCAAAGCACTTTAAACTCAACACTTGTTTGCGGACCCATCGTATATTCTATAATATAGCTATGGAGACAATAGTATGTCTAATTTGACAGGCATTATTTATACTCCAACAGGGCCAAAACTGTTTATTTCTACATACCTTCGCTTGTGCGCTATACCACGCAAAAAAAATTGTTTTGTGCGCATATGCGCATTCTTTTTTTTGCATTTCATGTAAGGTTTAAAATAAAGTTAGATTTATTGGAATATGGAGATTTTCTTCATATTCATCACAGTATTATGTCACCTTGAAAATTATGGTAATGAGAATCATGGAAAAACATGCATAAAAACAATTGGGGATATAGTTTGAACGATCGCCTCATCTTTGCATGATTTATTTCAAGCATCTGTATGAACACTGAAGATGGATTTACCCTTTAGAGCCTTACCTCCTCCTGCATTCACAGTTCCTTTAAGTCCTGGTGTTTTAATGCAGTCCACCAAGCAGACAGATAGTTCCTTTAGTCCCAACAGAGAGGGGTGACTGCAAGACGCCATCTCCTCCACTGTACTGGATATCAGTGGGGCTGTGGCCTAAAAAATACCAGATAAAAAACAGTAACAATAAGAGTCTTGCAAAGTACAATGTTCACTCTCCCCAGAGTAATAGACCTGTCGCTAAACCACGCCCCAAATAGAATTTGTCGAATCATATCACAGCGAAAATCCTCGCTTGCAGAAAACTCAGACATCACCTGAAACGCTGTTTGTAGGGCGCATCAAACCAATACCAGATGTCTGTGATCGAAACCACTGTGAAGAGTTCAGTTTCTATGTTTATTATCTAGCTAATATCTGATGGTGAAACGATGTGTGTGGGGTACCTGTAAAACAAATGCAAGCGATGGATTCTGCTGTGTCGTCGACCACATACACAACGGAATGTGAAGACAATTTCCAAGGACACTTATGTTTACTCAAAGGTAAGGTCAATTCATAAAGACATCATATTTGACGGCATGTATTAGAAACGTAGACCAAACTATTAGTTAGCTAACGTTAGCTGCCAACTAGCTAGCCAGCTAGCTAGCTGGTGTTATCCTAGCTAGCTAGCTACAGTGTTATCAACATCAACTTTGCTGTCATTAATTTGCTGTCTGACTTTTCTTCCTCGCTAGTTAGCTGGTGTTTTTAGCTAACTTAACGTTTGCTAACTGTCTTTTGTCCAGATGGGGAGCGCCGGCCTGTGGAGCAGCCTCCCCCAAGCCCAATGGAAGAAGTGGACAAGAGGAGCGAGATGAACGATTGAGAAATCAACAAGCACAAATCTAATCACTGACGAGTATAAATACTGTTCTGAGACTTAATCAAATACCAAATAGATTAACACCAGAGGTCTTGCAGCACAGCCGTGTACCAGCCTATTTCAAATATGCCACTGGATTCACTTATGATCAATTCAATAATCTATGTACTGTGTTTAGTATACCTAGCAGTGAAACAGCACAGCAAACTACTGTAGCTGGTACTGTAGATGGTACTGTAGCTGGTACTGTAGCTACTACTGTAGATGGTACTGTAGCTGGTACTGTAGCTACTACTGTAGCTGGTACTGTAGCTGGTAATGTAGCTACTACTGTAGCTGGTACTGTAGCTACTACTGTAGATGGTACTGTAGATGGTACTGTAGATGGTACTGAGGATGGTGCTGTAGCTACTACTTAAGTAAAGTAGAGAACTATTTGATATTGAATGTACTGTATTAAGTTTCAAAAGTAAAAGTACAGTACATATTCTATAGGGTGTTCTTGTATTTCAGTGCATTCAACCCTCGATATATTGACCTGAAGGTTGTTAAAGTGGTCCAGTTATGCTGCTCTGTGTCCCTCAGATTGCTGGTTTAAAATGTTAAAGTACTTAATCTTCATCAATTTATGCCATGTCTTGTATGCTAAATCTTTTTTGGGGGAGGCTCAGATAAATGTAGTTGAGTAAAATGTACAATATTTACTTTGAAATGTAGTGGAGTGAAAGTACAAAGTTCCCTATAATGAAAATACTCAAGTAAAGTACAAGATACAAGAACATTTATTTAAGTGCAGCCCTGACAGGAGGCTGAAGTCCTTGCTATCATGGCCGACTTGTGAGGCTAATAGTGTTTGAAGAGTTTCATTCCAAAATAAGGCTTTAGTAATGCAGTCAGAGTGCAGACTGCATCCAAGGCCTAACAATCTCTCCACTTTGCTGTTACTTTCACATTTGACTGGGTAGATGACGGAAACAACAGTTGCTGATATGCAAATGTCAACAGACCAGGCTATTAATCCATAATGGAGGTACTAGAAGAAAGGTTACAGGGTAACCAAAATCAACATGTTTCTCCTTCCAAGGGTCATCAATAATCACAGCAAATGTTGTGACTGTATGACTAACAGGTCAGGAGATTGACAAGAGGATGTGCATCCAGCGATACAATTTTTATTCGATTTGTGAACTATGGGTCTGTGGTTGGGACAAAATCCATTTTAAGCCTCGTCACAGAATTCATTTGGCTACAAGAATATAATGTTAAATTACCATAGATGTATCACAACAACACATGATATTGTTCGCTATTCCAGCACTGTTTGTATTTTATATCGTACATCCATTTGTGTAACTGTAAATCCATGTATATTTATATTAAAAATAGTGGCTATTTATGTACACTTTAGTTGTGGGTTTTCTTTTCTAATCAGAGTGATCTATCTTGAGAATGTGTTGTATATGCATTTATTTATATTTATATTAAATATAACTTATACTTCATGTTATAAGAAAAGCTATGTCCTGTACCCATATACTGTGATTTACAGGTATTTTGGTAAATGGTAAATGGCTGTATTTAGCGCTTTTATCCAAAGCGCTTTACAATTTGTTTCTCACATCTTACCCATTCACTCACACATTCACACACCGACGGTGGAGGCAACCATGCAAGGTGCCAACCTGCTCATCAGTGTCTTAATCAAGGACACTTCGACACGCTGCCCGGGAGGAGCGAGAATCAAACCGGGAACCTCCGGATTACCAGACGACTGCTCTACTCCCAAGCCACTGTCGCCCCCTATTACTAGGTCTATTTTATTATTAGGTATTTCTACTTTGGTCTCTATCACTATACATTTATAGTTAGTGTAATCAATCATTTGACCTGATGTACACTAGAATGTGCAGCATACCATTATCTGACGTCTCACCCCTTTATGGAGGAGGATTGTTGGCATATTTACCTGGGTCACAAAAGAACCAACATAGCATGTTTACAAAAAAGGTGGATTATTCTGGTTGCAGAATGACAGCTCTCACTTTTTTCCTCATTCCCTCCCCCATCTAGTGACACAACTGTCGGATCTAGCTCATATACTGCATTGGACCACTAGCCTAAACTAAATGTATCAGCAATAGTAGTAATCATGGATTATCGTCATAGTTCTTGTAATCTTCAATCAAGTCAACTGTAAGTAATGCTTGAGACGTTATCTATAGCTAATGCAGGGCTGTACACTGCGACGAGATTATCGCAAATTGCCCCTTTAATTGGCCGCTGCGATTGGTAAATATTTGGGGGCGGGCTTGCGAGTAGTGATTTCAAGCCTTGCATTCGCGTTTCACTCCTAAATTATCCAAGGCGTGTGATGACGCTGAGCACTCAGGTATGATCAGCGGGGAAAATCAACTGAGCACTCACTCTGATAGACTGGCTGACTGTCTGATTTAGCTATGAAGAAAAGTAAAGTTAGTAGTAGGGATGGGAATCGATGGTTCCTAACTGGGTTTTGGTCATATGCTCCCGAAATTCTCCCGCTGTTTGGCTGCTTCTATGTGCAGTGAAAACTACTCGAAATGCTTTAGAACCTAGTCATTGATTTAGTTCAGGGTTAGCCACGGAGCTAACGCTAGCTAACGTGAGCTAATCAAGCTCACAGAGAGAGATAAACAGCTGACAGCAGGTAGTACAGGTACAAATACAATAAAACAAGGGGTGGGGGCTGTTGTGTAAACCTTGTGTCGCGTCAATCTGGTCCACACGTTACTCGTTCATATCTCAGCCCGTGCTGAGATATGCCCATTCCGCGGTCTGTTAATAAAGTTTTCAATCAGACAGATGTATGGAAAGGCTTTTATTATAACATTCGTTGAGGTAAAATCATTATGCCTCATTTAGTCATCCTGCGGAGCACTGGTCTCCTACTCGTCGGCCGCGGGGAGCTAATGTTAGTAGCACACAGGACATTCAGGAAGTCAAAAACGAATAGCGCTTGCCGATTGGTGCTAAGAACAGCAGGGCGGGTGCAAGCGGTGTGACGTAATTGGCAGACTCGACTGTCAATCAAAATTATTCTGTTTTCCGTCAGAATGAATGAATGAAAACTTTATTAACAGATTGCATAATGGGTACAATACAGTACAGGAGGATGAAGACCAGAAAAAGACTTTCGGCTTTTTTACATAAGGGTCCTCCATTTTCAATTCATCAAAACATTTAGAGACATACAAATATACAGTAGTTTCATTAAAATGCTATTGATTGATTGATTGATTGATTGATTGATTGATTGATTGATTTAAAACTTTATTAACATATTGCAGAATGGGTACAGTACAGCTCAATACATACAATTGTTAAGGGGATGCAGACCAGAGAAAGACTTTTGTCTTGTTTACATCAGGGTCCCCCATTTTCAATTCATCATATTTCATATCTAAATCATATAATATCTCATTGCTAAATATATGCAATATATAATCTAATATATAATATAAAAATGCTAAATGCATGGGTATTTTATTTTGTCTTTAATGTTAGCTTGCAAACTCAAATACTGTCTTGGTAAGCCTCATTATGAATTGTTTGGGGTCAAAAAGAAAAACATTGTGATGTGTATCGTGTATCGCCGAAAGGTCAGAAAATATCGTGATATCATATTTAGGCCATATCGCCCAGCCCTAGTTGGTTCATTATAAAAGATACAAACCTGACAACAAAAGCACTTAAATGTTAAATAAAAGGACCACAGTAATGAGGCAGGAGGAACATATTTTTTTGCACTATAATGGTAAAATTGTTATTTAAAAATGTGCCCCTAAAACATATTTTTTGCCCCTAAATTTCTAATTTAGGGGCAAGTGTGCCCCCAGTGAAAAAGCTTAGCGTACAGCCCTGTAATGCTTGCATCACCATGGAGGTCTAAGGTAATAATGTGTTAGAAATTACTACCCCCGCGGCCATCGTCAACAGTCATTCACGGCTTGAGGTCCCCCCGCGGCGATCGTCATTCAGGGTCGGCTTTGTTTGTCCGAGTTTTCAAAGGGGGCGCGGCTTAGCGATAGGTCTATTGTAGATCGACAGGTTTGGCTGAGTGTTTTATGTTAGACATGTCTTGTCACTGGAACTTGATGATGAGTGTCACCTTAAAGGGATAGTTCAAGAGTTTTGGACATCAAGTGGTATGAAATACTATAGTAGTATAGTTGATGCAGTGCCCTCAGTTTACACACAGAGTCTCGTGGTCGGAGTTCTGACCTGGCAGAAGTTTTAATCACCCACCGCAGAAAACAGTGTGCCTCATTTTCTATGCTTCAAGACCCAGCATTTAGTGACTACCTCACACTGAGACTAGTTCAACACATCATGTCACTCTGAAGCATTTAGTGACGTCACACTGAGACTAGGTCAACACATCATGTCACTCTGAAGCATTTAGTGACGTCACACTGAGACTAGTTCAACACATCATGTCACTCTGAAGCATAGTATATCAAAGCAGGGTAGCCGGACCAGCACTCACAGGTTCAATATTTTTTTTATTATTGGCAGCCTGAGTCAAAAGCAGACATGTTTCGGACAATGTCCTTCATCAGTGGTATGGCTAGTCAAAAGCTGAGTCAAAAGCAGACATGTTTCGAAACATGTCTGCTTTTGACTCAGGCTGCCAATAAAAAATATTGAACCTGTGAGTGCTGGTCCGGCTACCCTGCTTTGATATACTGAACTTTACGGGATTACAGCACCCAGTGTGAGAACTTGTGAGCGCGGTCTAACTTGACTACTCTGAAGCATAGGAAATGTTTTCTGCTGTGGATG
Organism: Notolepis coatsorum; assembly: GCF_963971535.1. Classification (NCBI taxonomy): domain Eukaryota; kingdom Metazoa; phylum Chordata; class Actinopteri; order Aulopiformes; family Paralepididae; genus Notolepis; species Notolepis coatsorum. The sequence goes on from NC_140176.1 coordinate 118,398,780, forward strand.
ATTACAACTTTTGCTTGCAGGTTATTGTGTGGTGGAATAACACTTTTTTGTCTCATGACCTCATTTGCTGCCTGTCTGAAGCTTCCCGGTTTACTCAGAACCAGGCCAGAACTCAGACCAGGGTACTCTGCGTCTGCGAGTTAAGCTAATGGCATTGCATCAACTATACTACTGGCAAGTATTTCATACCATTTAAGAGTCCAAAAATCCAAACTATGCCTTTAACTCACAAGTCACTCACAGTGTTTGGCCATGCCAAGTTTCCCCACATGCTGGCAGGGGGCGAAACTAAAGCCTGTCACCCGCCATTGGCGCTCAGTTTTTACGTTTGGCGCCTCCCACTGAGAGGTCTGCCCGCCGTATGGCGGGCAATCAAATAGTCATGTGAAAACCGAAAATCATGATCCAATTCTTTAGCGGAGTTCTCACTCGCTGTCTCAGCACAGACACACAGCGCACTGCTGCTCCTACCCCTCCCGCACCTGTTTCTGTATGCTGCATGTAAACAGAGGCTATTGCCTCCGACAGTCACCGTGACGTTAGTCTAGTCAGTGTGGGACCTTCGTGAGATAACGTTAGCTACCGTTACAAAATGACCCAGTCAACTATTCACTTAGTTTAATACATGAGGCATTGTGTAACGTTATCCAGCCGGCTAGCTACTGATAGCTCCCGACATCAACAAATGCTCCAGCAATAGTCCAGTGCATAATACCTCCGTTGGCTAGGTAGCTCACTAGTCACTACGAAATGTCGCAGTAAACTAAATAGTTCACTGAGGCGTTGTCCCAACGCCATCCAGCAGTAGCTACAGATAGCTCCTGACATCAATGTCCTACAACATGCGTATTCGAGTCCCTGGCTTACAACGCATGAGGGCTGCTGAATAGGGTCGAGCTGTAGCGCAGGAGAATCCTTTTGCATGCTGAATGTAGAGTTTAGGGTCCAGCTGCAGCGCCGGAGAATCCTTGCTGGAGCTGGAGGCCACTCGAGTATACACACAGACAGTGGAGCTGTTTGCAGACAGCGAGGTGGCGATGTCTCGCAGATAATACAACTACAAGTTTGATTATATAATATATTTTATTACAAAAAAATTATATAAAATAATAATTATTATTTTTTTAATAAAAAAAAAGTTGGCAGGTAAGAAATATGCTTGGCGGGTAGATTCTTCCCATCTACCCGCCACTGGCCGATGAGTCAAAAAGTTAATTTTTTCGCTCCCTGCATGCTGGGGTACAAGATGGGCCAAACAGGGTATTATGTTGCTTGGAGTTTAATCAAATCACACTCTCTTGGTGTCAGATTTTAGCATTGGGGAAATCCCCCCCCCAATCCCGCTACCCTGTTTTAGCCTAGCATGGCCCGATACCCGTATCAATACATCCCTGGAAGACAATCGTTCACTAGGTCAAACTTTTAATTTGTTCATAACATAATCACTTATGCTCAACCAATGCTCAACCAATGTATTGAAGAGTATACTCTATGTTTGGATTGTAATAAGGGGGGGGGGGTGTGTGTGGACAGATAACTGGTTTGCCAGCTAACCACTTATTTTAAATCAACCAGATATTCATAACGGTTCATTTGGAAATAATTTTGATACTGATATCAAATAGATGTCATATCACATTGTAACTGGTATTGGAAAACTCAATACCATAATAATGTCAAAACTAGCAAAGAGTCTACCCAAAAAGAGTAGATTCCTGAACTCCTACAGTCTAAGGTTGCTTTCACACCTGAGCTCTTTGGTCCGCCTTAATCGAACCCTGGTTCGTTTTCCTCAGATAGTCCGGTTGGTTTTGGGTGGTGTGAAAGCTCATTCGAACTCTGGTGTGGACCAAACAAGTGAACTCCAATGTAGCTCTAGAGCCAAAATGGCCAATATGTGCCCACTTCTATCATTGGAGTGGATGCGTCAACTCTGCTTGACTCCAATGGTGATCTGCACGGCCTCAGCCAGCTAATCACCCAACCCACACGTGTATGTGAATCAACTCAGACTACCATTGACCTCATCCTGACCTCTTGACAAGTCCAAAATCTCCAATAAAGGGGTTATAGCATGCAGGTTAAGCGATCATTATATGATATTCTGTACCCGCAAAAAGCTAAAACAAAAGGCCGGCTGTCACAAAACAGTCACATCTAGAGAGACCTCAAAACCTACTCTAGCGAGGCCTTTAACCTAGAACTGGAGAGCCTGGACGCCTGTATCAGTTCCGCAACCGTTCCTATTTTCGGGGTAGGCCTGATTGGCCGCGACAGGCACGTGACCCGCCGCGGCCACCCCCCGCGGCAGCCCCAGGACGCGGCAACGAGGCTGCTGTGTTTCACAGCCGCTTTCCGCCTTCAACGCCGCCCGCAGCAGCAAATTTGCGCGAGCGCAGGATTATTTCAGTGTGTATCATGCAATCATTTATCATTTAAAAAAAAAAATGTATCAAATATTTTTTTTTTCTTTTTTTTTTCCAACATGAAACAAAACATATCACAATACAACAACAACAATACATAAAAATACTTACTCAACACCACATGACAAGACAACTACTGATACAACTGTACAGTGATCATCCTAACATGGACACTCGCTCGTTCTCTTCCCCCCCCCCCCCTCCCCCCCCTCCCCCCGCTCACCCCAGGACCTCAACATGAGTCACACTCATAATACATCACAATACATCACTCAGCAAAAAAAAAAAAAAAAAAATCAAAACAAACATTTCCAAACTTATATGCGTTCCCTCAACTTTGCCACTGTAGCCAACCAAATTACGATATCAGATTCCCTAACCCCTATAACACGTGCCGTGGATATCTCCAAATAGATCACGTCAAGGTAGGTGAGAAACCATACCTTTGGACAGAGTCTATCTGGATGAAACCAACGTGAGGCAATCAATTTTTTTGCGGCTGTGAGGCCGGCCAAAATGAGTTTTTTCACCTGTATAGAGGTCGGTAATTTAGACAGATCATTCAGTAATAGTACAGAAGGAGATACAGGTATGGTTAGAGAGAAAATGTCTGAGAGCTGATATGTAACATTTTCCCAAAAAATCACAACAGGAGGGCATTCCCAGTACATATGCATAAATGTACCTGTGGCGCCATTTGGACACAAGGTACATAGAGAGTCAGGTCTGAGACCCATTGAATTCAATCGTCTAGGGGTTAAATAAGTCCTGTGAATAAAATTTTGATGAATCTGTTGGTAATCTGGGTTGTGTGAGGATAACCGAACATTTTCCCAGACTGCATCCCAATCAAAATCTACATCCAACTCCGGAACATCCTTTCTCCAAATCGTATCCAGGGGGAGCTCTTTATACGAGGTCATGAGTAAATGGCGATAAAAGTCAGAGACAAAGCCTCTCGATGTCTCCTTGCAGGGGAGGAAATTAGGCCACTTTACTCGCCAAATGTGAGTATTTTTTACGTTTGGCGAGTGATTCATGAAGACCACTCGCCAGTCTGGCGAGTATACAAAAAAAAAAACATTCTGCAATCACTGCACTGGCAAACGGTGCGCGTCTTCTGAGTGCTCGCTTTAGTTGACAGTGCCACGAGAGCACTGCACAAGACCACCCGCGGACATATAATGTTTAATAAAAGTTTGCGCAGTACTGGCCAACCCGCGGACATATAATGATAAAAGTCCTGCGTTACTAGGCTAGCCATCAGGAGCACTCTCAAACGGATAACGTTAAACACAGCAGAAGATGGAAAACAGACAGACTGACCAACGGGGAACTGCATCCAACCCTAGTACAACCCTCGAGTATAAGTTACTAAGGACACATTTAAATCACAGAGGTGTAATGTTAGTCTACTGGAAATGTATACAGTGGTTAGCTTCTAGTTTTAGCGATAGCTGCTTGCTAGCTAACGTTAGCCCCGTGTGCTCAAAGCAGCCAGCTAGGTGTATCTGTTATGACTATAATGTTTCCAAAAAAGCACCGGACTACGACGTAAGGTTAGACATTTTATTTCATGCTCAAAAGCCCCTGGCTTGCACATCGCAGTCACGAAAGGGGCTAGCTAAGCTCAACCAGTGCACTGTGTACAACAGCACACCAACCCAACTGACGTTATCACAACACTTGACGGTACTGTCGTAAGACCACCGTGCTGTCTTAAAGGCACAGTGTGCCTACCCAGATGCATACACAACATTGACGAGGCTTGACAACCGAGGTTCAAAGTTAACTTGATTGATTGAAAACTTTATTAACAGATTGCAGAATGGGTACAATACAGTACGGCATTTTCAATTCATCATAACATATGACATACAGATAGACTACTGCTACATCTATATATTTCACATCTATCTATACACTTCACAACATACTTCGGTTTTTTTCTTTCACTGCCCAACCCAGTCCAACCCAGCATCTTTCACTGCCCAGTTCAGCCCAACCCAGTCCAGAATAGATACCTCTTTCATGTTAATATGTTTTATGCTAATATTGTGAAGAGTAGAGACACGGTGTGATTATTTTACTATGATTGAAAATCTATTTAGACGAAGACATACAAAGAAGTAATTATCACAATTAGTGATTTTTTTTGTCTGGTAAAAAATCTGTTTGGCTGGTAAAAAAAATCAGATACTCGCCAGTTGGCTGGTAAGCCAAAAAGTTAGTTTCCTCCCCTGTCTCCTTGTCATAAAATAACTTGTGAAAGCGGCGATGCACTAGTGGAGCATCCCATGGCACGCCATGAGCCTTCAGAGCTGCTCTTATTTGTAAATAAAAGAAAAAGGAGGTTCCGGGGAGATCATATCCGTTGGATATATCCTGGAAAGATCGGAGGCCAGAGTTATCAAAGATATCCCCCAATGTGTGGATACCTTTCTTTTCCCATCTAGGGTACCTAATAGGTTGTTGTTCAATAAGGAGAAGATTGTTATTAAATAGAGGGGAATGCGTGTGCCATTGATGGCGGTTTGTACCCACTTTCTGAGTGTCACGCCAAGTTTGGATCACATGTGTGATTAAAGGGCCAAATCTTAATTTACATTGTTTAATTGATATGTTGGTATACACAATATCCTGAAGTCTATATGGGGACACCAACATCTCCTCCAATGATCGCCAAGATACAGCTGCTTGAGCATCAAACCAAGTGGTCAAAGGTCTCAGAGAGAAAGCCTGAAAATAATATTTAAAGTCTGGAAATGCTAAGCCCCCATCGAGTTTACTCCTTTTGGGCAGTTGATCTCTTCTCATTTAACATTTGAAAGGCATACATTGTTGTATGAAATAAAATAGTATAGAGACATATGTACAGCGTTCGATGCAGAATAGAAGTAATTGAGTTACCATACAATATACAATACGCTATAGTGCAAAGCAGAAATGGGATGAGGTACAATTTACAGTAAGGTGATACTATGCAATGTACTAATATACAATACGGCTCACTTTTCCCACTTCAATGACAGAGCCGCTGTTTAATAATATTGTCTCGGCGGAGCTCCGTCGCGGCAGCATTATGTAGCAGTAATCCCCCCTTTTTTACTATCGACAACTAGCTCAACTGGCAGCGCTGCCTTGCTGTGGATCCTCCGGTCCGTTGGTCACAAGTTCGATTCCCTTAAACTTTTTTTTTTTTCTTTTTTTTTTTTTAACATGCATTCTTTCGCCGGTTAAGTTTAGGCATGTTAACTTTAAGCATAGTATATTGTATGGTACAGTAACAGTCTCTGGAGCGCAACAGTAAGAAGCATTTGCACTGCAACGCATACACCTTACTGTAAATTGTACCTCATCCCATTTCTGCTTTGCACTATAGCGTATTGTATATTGGTACATTGCATTGTATATTGTATGGTACAGTAACAGTCTCTGGAGCGCAACAGTAAGAAGCATTTGCACTGCACTGTTGCACTATTGGTCTATCAGTGAGCTGGATGCAATCCTACCTGGAGGGGAGAGAACAGATGGTGGAGGTAAACGGTACGCTATCCCCCCCCCCTCCCAGTGAGCTGTGGTGTTCCACAAGGAAGCATACTAGGACCGCTACTGTTCCTAATTTATGCAAATGAAATGACATGTCGTCAGCTTGTGACTGCAACTTGTTCCTGTTTGCGGACGACTCAGCCCTGCTGGTCTCTGACAAGAACAAGTTGCAGGTTGAAAAACCCTCAGTTCGGAACTAGGCAAAATCTGCATATGGCTCGCTGACAACAAACTATCATTACACCTGGGCAAAACAGAGTCCATTCTCTTCGGTTCACATAACAAACTCAGCAAGACCGACGGCTTCTCAGTTACAGTGGGTGACAATATTGTCACAAGGAAAGATGAAATTACCTACCTGGGTTCCATCCTAGAGGCAAATCTTTCCTGTGACAAAATGGCATCCAATGTAATAAAAAAAAGTCAACCAACGAACTAGATTCTTGTACCGGATCTCCTCTCTGGTAAACAAGAATACCCTGAAGACTATGGCAGGAGCACTCATTCAAGGGTACTACGACTATGCTTGCACCTCATGGTACCAAAGCACCTCAAAGGCACTAAAAACAAGATTACAAACATCACAAAACAAACTGGTCAGACTACTACTTGACCTTACCCCTACAACCCACCTCACCCCTGCCCACTTTGACAACCTAGGATGGCTTAGAGTAGACGACAGAGTACAGCAACTTGCAATGGGCCTGGTCTACAAGATACACTATACGACTAAGGTACCCATGTACATGTCAAAATACTTCCCAAAGGTCAGTGAATACCACGACCACAACACCAGAGGAAGCTCAACAAATCATGTTAAACCCAGATTCGGCTCAAACAAGGGACTAAACACGTTTCGCAATTATGCCACATCAATGTGGAACGCCCTACCCAAAGCTGTAAAGGAATGTGAATCCCTACCCACATTCAAAACCGCTCTTAAAGAGCACCTACGGGAGGCTGCAATTCGAAACTGGCCACCGTAAATGTCCAAACCCCCCACCCCCTCCTAATAGACAGCCTCCTCCCCACCGCATGTATATATTCTCTCCCCGCCGTATGTATATTTCTCTGATTCTCTCCCACCCACCCCCTGCAAATGTACAGTCTCCTCCCCACCGTATGTATATTTCTCTGACACCCACCCACCCACCCCCTCCTAATGTGCAGTCCCCTCCCCATCATATGTATATACTCTGTCAGGATCTATTGGTAACAGTACTGTATATTTGAATAGCGTTTATGTCACAAATGTATCAGTACTAAATACCTGTATGTCCCTATGCCATAAATGTCATGTATGTTGTGTATGTCATAAATGTCAATATGAATTGAAAATGGGGGACCCTGATGTAAACAAGACAAATGTCTTTCTCTGGTCTGCATCCCCTTAACAATTGTGTGTATTGAGCCGTACTGTATTGTACCCATTCTGCAATCTGTTAAATAAAGTTTTCATTCATTCATTCATTTAAAGAGGACTGTTGTTTATCGTGCCATCAATCATTGGAATAACCGCCCACTGAACATAAGTAAATTGAATAGCAAAGTGTCTTTCAAATACCACCTGAGAATGCACTACTTAAATATGTGAGCAAAATATTCTGATGTTGATAAAGATGTCTACAGTGTTTTACTGTTTTTAGATTATCATTAGAGCTGCCGCGATAACCGCATTACCGCGGTATCGCTGTTGCATCACGCTCACCGCAGAGTTAGGCTGAATACCGCGTCACCGCTGTTTTTTATCATAATAATAAAGTTGGCTTGCGGCTTGCGGCTCTGCAGATATACCCTACTCGGTTCCAAGCGACCCTATTGGGTAGAAGTGGTACCAGAAAAGCCATGTGAAACATTGCAGACCACTGACTGGTCAGAAGAGAGACGCGTCACACTTTGTAGCCTCTGAACGAAAACAGAACGCCGCCATCTTTACTGCCTCGCTAAGGATGCATTTCATTCAGGATTTGTTTGCGACAGAACCAATTGCAATAAACAAAAAAGAATGGATTCACTGTGTATTCTGCCTTATTTATTGATGAAACAAAACCGACATCAACCCAATTTACCACCGAGCGGAGAGTTTAGTGTCACAACAAGATCGCTGATGTGTTAAGTTTGTTGTTGTTATTAGCCTAATATACTACCGTCAGCCGATATACACGAGAGGTAACGTTAAACCCGGGTTTGCTTGGTAGAATACACAATGAGAGGTAACGTTAGCTTTGGCAGAATAGACACAACGAGAGTCTGGTTAATGTTGTTATTGATTGATTGATTGATTGATTGAAACTGTGTTAAACTCTGGCTTGCTGCAAGCCCTCGGACATCTATGCCCACGGAGCTTTCAGTGTACACAAGCGAGCGGCCCCGCCTGCACCCCCACACGGAGACAAACGGAGTAGTACCTGGCTGCAGTGGAAAAGGAACGAAGTACCAGGTGCCTAAAGCGGGTCGAGTCGAGTAGGTACTATGCAGTGGAAAAGCGCCATTAGACTAGAGGCAGGCTATAAGAGTAGACTACAAAAAAAAAAAAAAATGCATTCAAACTTTTTTTTTGTGCGCACTGCGGTAATAACCGCGGCGGTAGGAAATATTTCGCAAATTTGTGCGGTAAGGAAAATATCAATACCGCGGCAGCTCTAATTATCATTGTTAATTAAGTGAATTGTGATTGTCATATGCATCTCATGTATTGTTATGTTTGTGTTGTCTTTCTGTGTGGACCCCAGGAAGACTAGCTCGCCACTTAGGTGGCAGCTAATGGGGATCATTTTAAACAATAAACAATAAACCAAAGACTATGAAGCCCTAGTGTAATTCCCTCTTATGCGATGATGACAGTCAGCAACACGTTCTTTATAGTCCTGGTGGGATTTCTTTAGTAAATATTTAGTCAGCAGCACTTTAGCTCCATGGCTTGGGCCTACACATAGCTAACAACCACAACACCAAAAACGTACCTTATTGGCTGCATGAAATAAGAGAGGACATTATGGGGACTGTATCATCTTCTTGACCTTGTAACAATGACAATAAAGATCATTCTATTCTATTCTATTGACCGTATGAACTCTTTACAAGAAGAAGTGAAACTATCTCTTTACAAGAAGAAGTGAAAATCTCTTATATCCGCGGAGATTTAGACTTGCGTGCGTCGGCATAAAACGTCCCCGGACACTGTGGGCTGCAACCATTAGTTCCGCCATTAAACTAGCAGCATTCAATGTTGACGCCCTGACCCTCCAGATGTGTTCTGCACATTTACCACTAGAGGGCAGAATGTCACCATGTATAACCTCAACGTCGCTCCTTACATTATACTTTTCTTATCCAGCAGAGGGCAGTACACTCACTCACCCACTCATTCATTCATTGATTGATTGATTGATTGATTGATTGATTGATTGATTGATTGATTGATTGATTGATTGATTGATTGATTGACAGACCAGAGAAAGACTTTCGTCTTGTTTACATCAGGGTCCCCCATTTTCAATTCATCATAACATATATGACATACATGACATACAGATAGACAGTACTGCTACATCTATACATTTATGACACACCAGATTTACAAATACAGTACTGTTTGTGATACAAGTATATACATTTGACGTAGAAACTGTACATTGGAGGAGGTTGGGTGGGTGGATGGGGGGGGGGTTGGGTAGGTGGGGTTGGGGGGATAAACTGTACATTGGAGGCAGTTGGGTGGGTGGGGTGGGGGGGGGGGGTTGGGTAGGCGGGGGGGGGGGGGACTGTACATTGGAATATCGACGAAACCTTACTTCCCAAGAAGAGGGTCTCGTGTATTATTGGGTTTAATAGGACATTTACTGTACATTGGAGGGGGTTGGGTTAGGACATTTACAGGGGCCAGTTTTCGAATTGTAGTCTCCCATAGGTGCTCTTTGAGAGTGTTTTTGAAAGTGGGTAGTGATTCACATTCCTTTACAGCTTTGGGTAGGGCGTTCCACATTGGGGTGGGCAGGGGTGAGGTGGGTTCTAGGAGTAAGGTCAAGCAGTAGTCTGACCAGTTTGTTTTGTGATGTTTGTAATCTTGTTTTTAGCGCCTTTGAGGTGCTTTGGTACCATAAGGTGCAAGCATAGTCGTAGTACCCTTGAATGAGTGCTCCTGCCAGAGTCTTCAGGGTATTCTTTTTTTTAATATTTTTTTTTAATTATCTTTTTCCCCCTCCTTTTTCCGATTTTTCTCCCATCCCACTGTTAGTCGTTATGCCAATTCCCAACCCACTTCCTGGTTGTTGCGCACCCCCCCCCCCCCTACTGTTGGTCCGAGAGGCCGGAGACTGTCACATGCTTTCCTCCGACGCATGTGCAGTCAGCCGTCAGCCAGCCTGGCAGCGCAGATTCTCACTGGGAGAGTGTAACGTGTGGAAGGTCGCACTACCTCTCTCCAGATCCTACCCTCATCTTCATCTTTCCTTGTGACAATAGTTGTATAATGCTGTATTGCAGGGCTATTCAACTAAATTGTTCAGGGGGCCACATTGTCAGAAACCCAAGGGGCCAGGGGCCGGACTGCCACGGCGCCTCCCTGTGCTATGAATATAATATACACTTGACACAACACGCAACCACATTTTCACAACTTTTATTTAAAGGGGAACTATTTTACTATTTCTTTCACTATTTGGGCACTTTTACACAATTCCTGTGGGTTTATGGAACACCTCTGTAATTTTTTTTTTTAATTCATTGTTTTGTATTTCTAATCAAGTACTCAAAAACAACATTTTTCTACCTCAAGATCTTAAGCCGTTTTGAGCCTCATGGGCTCCAACCACAGTGGGAACTGTGTGGAAACTCAGCTGATTATCATGCAGCGGTGTCTCTCTGACATCACAAATCAGCACATTTTCAGATGACTCAGTTCAGTGAGGGTGAATATTGTGAGAGGAGAATTGGAAGAATGCGCCAATATGAGAATTAGAGACATAGATCATATTAATATAAGTCCACATAGCTAGGAAACAATGCTAAACACTGAAAAAGGCCATTTATAAGATAGTTCCCCTTTAACTACATTGCAAAAGTAGTATACTTTTCAAAAAAAGTGCTTCATTTATGTGCCACATCTGCAACATCTCCTGCAAAAAGTGCTTCATTTATGACTGTGCAACAACTGCAACATCTCCTGTGCATCTGAACATTCTAACATCAACACTTGAACAAAAAAACACATTTATAGTGCAGCTGAGCTTATGAAAAAGTGCTTAATTTCTGTGCAACAACAGCAAATCACAGCATCTTATTAGCACTTATTGTCGACTCTTAACTCTCAAACATCAGGGGGGTGGGGGGCAGACAGGCCTAGCCTACATACACACATCTAATGAGAGCGATTGCACTTCTTTGACTGGGCAATGGCAGAGAAAGAGGGTTCATAGGAAGTGAGGGCTACCCGCAAACAGTGATGCAAATGCTCATTTGTCAAGGAGGCATGGTTGCTTGTTTTAATGGCATTCATGTGAGAGAAACTGGATTCACAGGTGTATGTTGAGCCAAACATTGTTAGCACAGATATTGCCAGCGTTTTTATTTTGGGGAATGTCTTGACATGAATACACTTTATCCAAAATGTTGTGGTGGATTCATTCTCAAGTGCCTGCTTCAGAGCAGATGATGCTTGCATGTCAATTATTTCAAGTTGCAGGAGACCTTCATCAATGTGAAGTGATGCAAGGAACTCTTGTCCTTTTGTGGAAATAGCAGCTACATTGGCAAATGGGTTGCTCACAAAATGCATCAATTCTCTGGACATGTCAAATTCATCAAATCGACTTGCAAAGTTTTCCCTCAATTTATGAATGAAATCTGTCATTAATTGAGTGACTTTTGGCTCAATTGTGCGTGTTAACGTTGACATGAAAAGAAAAAAGTAAAAAAAAAAAAAAAAATTTAAATTAAAAAAAAATATTTTTTTTGTATTTATTTTTTATTTTTTTTATTATCATGTAATCTTTGGCGGGCCGGTCAGAATCATCCCGCGGGCCGGATCTGGCCCGCGGGCCGCCAGTTGAATAGCCCTGCTGTATTGTATGTATCTGTGTGTATGAGAGAGGGATATGCGCATGTGTGTTTGTGCATAATGTCCCCCACATTTTTTTGTGTGCAGTTATCCTATATAGGTTTAAGAGGGGAGGTCGCTTATAAGCCCTTGGTTTTTTTTTTTACCTTTCCTGCACATTTTTAACTGTTCTTCTTTTACTTCTTTTATTCCAGAATGTATGTTTGTAAGTGCAAATAACAATAAACAATAAACAATAAACTTTGTAAAGTGAAATTGGCGAATGAATGATTTTACGCCTGTGTAGTAATGTAATCCTTGTAGTTTGATACCAATGTTATTTAATGATGTTTGTACTGTATTGTGGAAACCATTATGTGAAAGGTTTGTTTGTCTGTTTATGTACGTTTCCAATGCAGTTTTCACGGCGCTAAAGATGACGTCACGGATTGAGATTGAGATGGAGCACGGCGCTGAAGAGAGCAGTCGTGTCTCCGGGACAGTTATTCAAATTTAGTTTGTTTATTTATCAACATGTGTGTCATCACATATGATCGCCAATCACTACTGATCGGCAATCACTACTGATCTGCAATCACTACTGGACATACGCAAGTTTTCAATAGATTACGGTCTCAGGACCCTCCAGTCTCAGGACCTCAGTCTCAGGACCTCAGTCTCAGGACCTCAGTCTCAGGACCTCAGTCTCAGGACCTCAGTCTCAGGACATCAGTCTCAGGACCCTCCAGTCTCAGGACCCTCCAGTCTCAGGACCCTCCAGTCTCAGGACCTCAGGACTTCAGTCTCAGGACCCTCCAGTTTCCAGTGAACAAAAAGTCAGCTAGATGAGGAAAATGTAAACAAACAATCATCTGTTAGCTTATGATATCTTGCTGCTAAATTAACTGTTTAAACGGTTTTAAATATTTGTTTAATTAAACCGTAGCACAGCCCAACTAGTTGTCTCATATTATTTGACTTAATGACTATGGTAATTTATCTTAGCCAGCACCTTAATTAAACTCCAGATGATAAAAGCAGCAATATCTGTCTGTCAGCTACATTAAATCAGCAGTAGCCTATACTGTCTTCAGTGTTTTGCAATTATGCCACATCAATGTGGAACGCCCTACCCACAGCTGTAAAGGAATGTGAATCACTACCCACTTTCAAAACCTCTCTAAAAGAGCACCTACGGGAGACTGCAATTCGAAACTGGCCCCTGTAAATGTCCTAACGCAACCCCCTCCAATGTCCTAACCCAGTAATACACGAGACCCTCTTCTTGGACTAAGTAAGGTTTCATCGATAATCCAATGTAATGTACAGTTACCCCCACCCCGCCTACCCATCCCCCCCCCCCACCCCACCCAACCACCCAATTACAGTCCCCCCCCCACCCCACCTACCCAACCCCTACCTAACTATTTTTGTATCACAAACAGTACTGTATTTGTAAATCTGGTATGTCATAAATGTATAGATGTAGCAGTCCTGTCTATCTGTATGTCGTGTATGTCATTATGTTATGATGAATTGAAAATGGGCGACCCTGATGTAAACAAGACGAAAAGTCTTTCTCTGGTCTGCATCCCCTTAACAATTGTTTGTATTGAGCTGTACTGTATTGTACCCATTCTGCAATCTGTTAATAAAATTTTCAATCAATCAATAAATGCTTGTTTAATACCCAAACTGTACGACTCTGAACTCTGTTGCCTATACTCAACTTATACCTACCTACTGGTCTGCTTCACTGTCTACCCATATACAGTAGACACATGCACAAAATGGCGGCCAAAGGCAGGTGTGGTTTGTGGGGCTCCACAACTATCCTCCTTTTTTTTTTAAATGTTCTCCAGTTTTCCAGAAGCCCAGCTACCTCCAGGCTTTGCCCAGGCCTCAGCAGTGGCCCTGCTACCTCCAGGCTTTGCCCAGGCATCAGCAGTGGCCCTGCTACCTCCAGGCTTTGCCCAGGCCTCAGCAGTGGCCCTGCTGCGTCTATGCTTATTACAACGGCGTTCGGTTTCCGCGTTGCCGTTTTGCGCTCTGATTGGCCGAGCGCGCGCATGCGCATGAGCCGCAACAAGCTCCTCTATCTAAACTCCGCTTAAGCTCCAGGAGAGAGGAGAGAGGCTGAAAAGCTGCAGTTCTTGCCCGACTGATGGGAGCCGAATCCCGGATCTGATTTTTCTGATGAATACCCCCAAAACATGGAGGTCCCAAACACAATTTATACAAATGGAAGTATTGATTACGCCGTAACGAATCATTAAAGAAATATACCGTTAACTGGAATATGTTGTGCCTTTACACATATGTTGGATTATGTAATTGGTTTGTCATGACAAACCAATAAAATATCGCATCGCCGGCTGTCTCTGGCTTGCTCCAGCGGACACCAGAGCTCAGCGATGCTGCTCGCGGCAGCATATTCTCCCCGCTGGCTGAGCTCTGGTGTCCGCTGGAGCAAGCCAGAGACAGCCGGCGATGCGATATTTTATTGGTTTGTCATGACAAACCAATTACATAATCCAACATATGTGTAAAGGCACAACATATTCCAGTTAACGGTATATTTTTTTAATGATTCGTTACGGCGTAATCAATACTTCCATTTCGTATAAATTGCGTTAAGGGGAGCTTAGTATTCCTGCCTCTGAGGAGCTTGTCGCGGCTCATGCCCGTGCGCACGCTCTGCAAATCAGAGTGTAAAACGGCAATGCGGAAACCGAACGGCGTTGTAATAAGCATAGACTGCTACCTCCAGGCTTTGCCCAGGCCTCAGCATGCCCAGCTACCACCAGGCCACAGCATAAATCAAGCAGCTGGTCAACCTGCAACAGTCTCTACAAACAACCTGTTGTTCGAGCTCCAGTCTGGATTTTCAATTGTCATTAATTAAATCATTATGTAAATTAAACAATAACCCATTCTGAAAAAAGGAGGAAAAGAATGAGAAGAGTATTGATCCATCGTCATTTTATTGCAGTGACATTTTTAGTTTTTTAACAGGGCATCAAATGCTAATTGAAACTGCTTAGAAAAATAAATAGCACTTATACAGATATTTACAAATTAGAAACTATGTCACTAGTAAACACACAGATTGGGATACGGTAACTCAAAGATTTACTCCCAAATAAAAGCAGTCACCAGACTTTGAGACTATCACGTTCAGCACATAATATAATATGAGCTACTAACGTTCATGTAAATGCCTGTGTGCTCTGATGATTAGCTGACACAAATGCTAGCCTGGTTAAAGACATCCAAGTCCTCATTAGATTAGATTAGATTCTTTAATGACCACCCAGCCAGGCTGGTGGAATTTATTTTCAGTGCAGCATTGTTACAGCATTGTTCCAACATAGAACATAGAACATCACTTACAATACGTACATACTACATGCAGTTGAATACATGGTTTAGCTAGCTACGTTAGTCAACTATCTGTCTTGAGCTATGTTGATTATTCCTTCCATAGGAAGATATATTTAAATGTATTTGTATTTTATTTCGTTTTTAGTTTTTTTTATTACAAATGTGAATGAATGAATGAATGAATGAATGAATGAATGAATGAATGAATGAATGAATGAATGAATGAATGAATGAAAACTTTATTTAACATATTGCAGAATGGGTACAATACAGTACGGCTCAATACACACAATTGTTAAGGGGATGCAGACCTGAGAAAGACGTTTGTCTTGTTTACATCAGGGTCACCCATTTTCAATTCATATAGACATTTATGACATACACAACATACATGACATTTATGGCATAGGGACATATAGGTATTTAGTACTGATACATTTGTGACATAAACGGTATTCAAATATACAGTACTGTTACCCCTAGATCCTGACAGAGTATATACATATGATGGGGAGGGGACTGTACATTAGGAGGGGGTGGGTGGGTGGGAGAGAAATATACATACGGCGGGGAGGGAATATATACATGCGGTGGGGAGGAGACTGTCTATTAGGAGGTGGTGGGGGTTTTGGGCATTTACGGTGGCCAGTTTTCGAATTGCAGCCTCCCGTAGGTGCTCTTTAAGAGCGGTTTTGAATGTGGGTAGGGATTCACATTCCTTTACAGCTTTGGGTAGGGCGTTCCACATTGATGTGGCATAATTGCGAAACGTGTTTAGTCCCTTGTTTGAGCCGAATCTGGGTTTAACATGATTTGTTGAGCTTCCTCTGGTGTAGTGGTTGTGGTATTCACTGACCTTTGGGAAGTATTTTGACATGTACATGGGTACCTTAGTCGTATAGTGTATCTTGTAGACCAGGCCCATTGCAAGTTGCTGTACTCTATCGTCTACTCTAAACCATCCTAGGTTGTCAAAGTGGGCAGGGGTGAGGTGGGTTCTGGGGGTCAAGTAGTAGTCTGACCAGTTTGTTTTGTGATGTTTGTAATCTTGCTTTGGTACCATGAGGTGCACGCATAGTCGTAGTACCCTTGAATGAGTGCTCCTGTCAGAGTCTTCAGGGTATTCTTGTTTACCAGAGAGGAGATCCGGTACAAGAATCTAGTTCGTTGGTTGACTTTTTTTATTACATTGGATGCCATTTTGTCACAGGAAATATTTGCCTCTAGGATGGAACCCAGGTAGGTAATTTCGTCTTTCCTTGTGACAATACTGTCACCCACTGTAACTGAGAAGCCGTCGGTGTGTGTGTTTATGGTTGAAAATGTTCGAGATAAATAAATATCAAATCGAACTGAAGAAGTTATCCCCTTTCTAATAAGAGAGAAAAACGTAGCAACGTCATTGCTTATGTCCAGAGATTGCACCTTTGATAACTAAAGTAATGACACTTGACTTACCTGTTATATTATGTTTAGCCTTTGAAGTGGATTCCCAGCTTAAATTACTACTACTTCTGCGTTGTGATTTAAACCTTTTTACAAGCTCTTGGAATCCACTCTTGTCAAATGCAGATAACCACTGTTTTTAACCTGGTTACTGCTTACCCAGAGAGAAAATACGGCGCTGCCGTTTGAAATGAAGCGAGATCTGAGCAGTTTGAAAAGAACCCGTTTTTAATGAAAATGGATTTCAATCAGATGTTACAAAAGAAATATGTGCAATGAATCTACGAGAAGCATCCAATATGCCGGAGGATCGTAGAAATTCAGACTAAATTCTCAATAAAAAAGCTTGTCTATAAACATTCTCGCGTCTCGGCTTCGATCTCGATCTCCTGCGTCGATCTCTTCTCCTCGCTGGGTTCTAGTGGAGAAAAAGGGTGTGTTTGTTGCTTCCTGGGTCTCTGGGTTGGTTGTGTTTTTCTCCTGGCGAGGAGTTTTGGTTATATCCAATTTAGGCTCCGCCTCTAATTTTACGGCAAGCGGGCGTTTCCAAAACTCGCCTCGAGCGTTCCTATTGGAGAACACTTATTCTCAGCTCTCATTGGCTAACTCCCTACCGTGACGTTTTGCACTGATTTAGGTCACGATGTGGATTCAACTGGTCTGTCCTTTGATCAACTGATCCTTTGTTTCAGAAGAGACTGTCTGGCGTCTCTCAAGGCAGTTTCTTTGTATTCAATTGGACCATTTGCCTAGAGCCCTGGGTTGTAAAATCACCCATGTTTATTAACTTTCCCAGGAAGTTCAAACGAGACGCTATCTCTCACTCAATCAGCAGCTGCCTGCTTCAACACCCTTTTTAGGAGTCTTGAGCCACGCAGCTGCGTTTTCAAATCAGCGATGCGTCTCGTTTCTTTTGTTCATAGAGGCAGAGGAGCCAGGAAGAATAGTGAATGCATTTTACCTGTCGGTGTTTTTGCCATTCTGAGATCCAAGGTGTACAGTACAATAAATACAGTTTGAATGGAAATCTACCACAGTTTCCCCGGTTTGGGGATTAATGATCCCCAAGATACATGTTAGTAATTTCTCAAACAAACTGTTTACAATTACCTTAACCTTACTGTTTAACCTAATTACCTCAGAGCCAAACCTTTCCAGAATCCTTCTGACTCATTTTCCATATTTGTTAGTATCATTTGCTTTCAACACCCACATTACTCCCTCCTCCACTGACCGACTATGGACCCATTTTTATTTACACAGTTCTCTATTCATTCACACCGTTTAACAATTTCCACTCATTTGCAGGTTATATACAATGTATCAGTTATATCAATTTCACTTCAGTCTAGGTCCGTCCCTTTATACAAAAAGATGATCGTACCAATTACCAGGTTTAGACTATACTTTATGTGTTTTTTATCCAAATGTGTCTGTTTTGTGCAATTCACTCTGAAAGAAAAGACCTTACATTGCATTTACTATCTAAACATTTCTAAAAAAGGAGAGAGCTCAGCTAATGAAAAATCAAAAATTAATATGTACACGCCCTCTCCAAGGCCTATCAGTTACACTATCCCTTCTTTCGCCTATGTATACCGTTTAGGCTTCTGGATGACTCGTTTTGGTCGAGTATCTTGTTCCGGGCTTGTGCTAAGCACTGGTTCCTCTGGCTCTTCTGGTACCTTCTCCAAGTCCACAGAGGAGAAATTATTATGTTCCAATTCATAATCTTCTCCTCTGTCTGGTTCCTGTAAAAAACCTTCATCTTCTACTGGTGGCCAATCGTGGCCCCCTCGGTCTGGCTCGCCATAATCATCCGGGTCTTCCCCATCGTTTGGGGTTAGCGCCGCCTTCACTTCGCCTTCGTGTAACGGTTGCGACGCCCCGGTTTTACCGTCAAGGTCTTGTGGTTCAGGTTCCCATTCTTGGTCCGTATTGGTTGCTTTTACACAATGAGTAACGTGAAACCACATAGGCGATCCTTCAACTTGTAAAGCCCTCTCGGTGGCTCGAACGACTTTGTATGGCCCTTCTCGTCTCGCGCCAAACCACTTGCGTCTAAATACTTTGACATAAACGTAGTCGCCTGGTATGATTTGAGGTGTAGTCTGCCTATTCACCTCCTCCCCGGTTTCATGCTCCTGTCTACTGGAGACATGAACCAGAATACTTTTGTGTATCTTTGACATGTATTTTACGTACTCACGCATGTCGTTGTCCAGGATGTCCAAACTCGGACCTTTGCCTGTCGCGCGCAAACCTGGTACTACCATGCAGCGACCTAACATCATTTCGTGCGGTGTCAGACGCAGACCGCGAATTTCGCTCGAACGACAAGCCATCAAAGCTAACGGGAGAGCGTTTAGCCAATTCAAGCCTGTGTGTTGACAGATCTTTACCAATTTGTTTTTTAACTCGTTTTTTACCGTTTTCTTCTTGTTGTACCTTGTGCTAACCACAGCCTCTTCTTTGTTGTGTGCAGGTCTCGGTACTGCTCCGATTTTCCACAAAAGGAAACGATTTTCCCTCTGTCCTTTTTTGCATTTTGGATTATTACTTACAAAACACATAATAGATTGGAAACATTTATTTTCGCAGATACATTCTCTACTGTTCTGCATTTTGACAATACATATTTCTCCAAATCATTTATCTATGTATTTTACAGCTTCTTACGTTAGCATTCAATCAAATCACCTTTGTCTCATTTCTTATTTGTGCTGTACTGTTTTACTAGATCAAATATCTCAAGCTCAACACAACTATCTACACCCTTAAAAGTGGAATATTCATTATTTCACTATCAATACCTTGTTTCCCGACAGCTCCTCGGTCCGGACAGCCAGCTCTAAACGAGGCCAATCACCAACAGAACCTATGTGCATGGTCAACAAACCACAGTCTCCTTAAACACACATCACACACACTCCGCCAGCTTTCAACAAGCCGGTGCAGAGCCTCCCATAAGTCAATCATCAAATTCACATGTCTGCACCCTACATGAACACTATCTGGCCAATTTGCGACCAGAAACCTACAGAGCTTTCTATAGACAGAGAAATATGTTTCCCCAACACTTAACCCAACATGTGACACAACTCCCCAGATTCTACATCTGGTCTCTTAATGAGCGGAAAACAAACCATGAACCAGCTCCCGTCCATTCTCAGTTTCCAGCTCATTATATCAGACTTCCTACCCGTCTCGCTGTGTCACCACCACCTGCTATCCCTGACCGGCGAGAGATCCCTCCCAGCCAGCCAGTTCCTAAAAAATATAGTCAAACAAAAACAAAGAAAATTGTAAATAAACAAAAATTGTGAGTGCCTAAATGCTACACACTCATCCAACAGAATTAACTATCATCTAGAGGCATAAATAC
This sequence comes from Notolepis coatsorum, assembly GCF_963971535.1. Lineage (NCBI taxonomy): Eukaryota > Metazoa > Chordata > Actinopteri > Aulopiformes > Paralepididae > Notolepis > Notolepis coatsorum. The sequence goes on from NC_140176.1 coordinate 118,419,007, forward strand.
CCCCGCAACAAAATTAAATAGTCCTTTGTTTCCAACTCTGTCTAACATTAAATGTTCCACTGTTCCTGTCTAAAACCATTAATTTTGTTAGTTTGATTAGCTCATGCAATATTCAGTTACGTCATCCCTCTATAGCCCCAACTTACCCTGGTTAGTCTTCCAAACCATTTTAGTAACTCGCACACCTAACCTTATCTATGTATCCTCATCTCTATCCTTATTCTAATCAGTCTCATTCTCTTCCGACTGAGCTAGCCGGGCCATTGTTCGCACACTCCCGTGAGATATGACCAGTCTCCCCACACGTCCAACACACCACCTTCCGCACCGGGAATCCATTCGGATTCCGGCCTCTGCCACCTTTTGGTCGTGGTTGCCACCCTTTGTGTTGGGAGGGGCCTAGAAACTCACCCCTCCTGCGGTTTTGTTCACCCTGTCGCGGCCCAGTTCCCTGTCCGGGCAACGGAGCACAGGGCACTCTTTGATCACGGCGGCCTAGGTCAGACGCCCGAAGCATGATCTCAACAGCTGTCGCTTCTAGTAGCGCAGCCTTTCTTGCCAGTTCTCGTCCCAATCTCTGAGTCTCGTGTGCGGCTTGACCAATCTCCAGCTGTGTCTTCATCAGATCTCGATGAACTGCCTCGTGTTGTTCGAACGCTGTCACAAACGCTCTCTGTTGTCTATAGGATGCTGCCTCTTCCCCCATCTCAGCACCGGCGGTTTGACTTCCCATCGCTGGGCTGGGCCGATGTTGAGGTAGCTGTCGATGGACAGCACAGGGTTGTTTCTGTTCCGGACGGCTTTGGGGAACAGCCTGTGGCAGCAGCTCTGCAGAAAGGTCTCCAGCAGGAACTGGGCCGGGGCGGCGAGGAGGGTCTGCTCGCTGTCTGGAGCACACACGTACTGGAACGGCCTGATGGGGGAGGGGTTCTCCATCACCATGTGTTTGGGTTTGACCACAAAGTCGTTGTGTCCTCCGAATGGAATGTGTTTCTTCTCGCCTCTCATCTTGGCTTCGGTGCTGAGGGCAGGGTGGACATGGGAAACGGGTGGGCTGTAGAAGCTGTTCGTGTATTCCATACCTGCTGTCGGTCTCAGTTCCAGCCATCCGGCCAGAGTGGACTTCACGGGACCGCTGTAACAACGCCGCCCTCCTCAGTCTCTTTTTCTGTACCTTGGTTAAACTGCAGTCGCCTGCAATGGACACTCCAGCTTGAATCGGTTCTGGTTGGAGTAACACCGTTGTCACTGGTTCACTCCCCTGTATCGGAACCAAAGTCAACATTTCAAGTCCTTTTGTCGTACTGGTCACATGAGAGAAGTCCATATTCCAATTCCAATCAATCAGATCATCACTGGTAAAGTCTATCTGGGAAATGTCTGCAGAGGCTCTCGGCCTTCTCCCCCCAATGGCCCGACTACTAAGGCCCTTTTCCATATTGTTGTTGTTGTTATTCTATTGTTAATAATATTGCATTTACCGCTCCAGTTGTTCCTATCAATGTTCCACTAAGGTGAACTTCCTATGTTACTGTCATTCATTCCACTTCAAACACTCCTGTAACACCGTTTGAAAAAACAAGTTTCTCTGTCTTCCACTATTTCTACTTACTTGAGTTAAAACACTCACACTGTAAAAATTTTACTGTGCAGACAAGGATTGATAACTGGCTTATCATTCATACTTATACCAAGGCTCATTACAGCCGGCCCGTTTCCCCAGATGGTTATGGAAATCGTTCAGAGCTCCTGTCCAGTCGAGCACCTGTACAGAAAGAAAGCATAAACATCCAGACTTAATACAGTGGCATTTCCCTGTTATCTCCACTATTCGTTATGCATTGGAAATGTCGGGCAACACTATACTAAAATATTTAGCAAGACACAGTGTGATCTGTTTGAAAATAACGATATAGCGATACAGCTTATCTCGTTCGATCTCTGTCAACACACTGGGTTCCTATTTTTTGTTGAATCTCCGCTCTCCTTTACTTCCGCTTGATCCTGCTCCAATTCTGATACTCCTCGGAAAACCAAAACATCTTGATTAATATAGTTACATTCATTTTTTACATTCTTTTCCATTTTTTAGTACCACACCCCCCAGGGGACACCTGTCACCCAGACACGTGTCCCCCAGAGGTAACCTAAAGAATGCCACAGACGCCGCGCCACGCACGCCGTGAGGTGTCGACCCTGTTTACTGAAGAGACCTTGACAGCCCCTCCACAGTGGCCTAAACCCACCTCACCACAGGTACACAGCAGACAGCACCCCGGCAACCTCTCCCGTCCTTCAGGCCAGTATCCCCAGAGTCCAGTGCCCTGCCGGACGGCCATGCATAGCCGACCAGACCCAACACCGAACCCCGGGTACACCGCCCCACACCATACAGTCACTCCAAACGTACCTACTATGGGGAAAAAAAACACAATCGTACACACAACCCTATCCCGTCAACTGCAACGCACGGTCGTCCAGGAACGTCCCCCGCCTCACACCCACACGCACGCCCCGGCCCTCCCACTCCCCAACCCTGAATGTCCACCACCCAGATCAGAGAATAGTCGCCAGCGCGGACGCCGGGCACCACGGCTTTATCGGAACGCCCACACCTACCCTGCCACCCTCCGCGCCATCCTTTATCACCATCATCGCATATGCAGGTGCAACCGAGCGGTGTGGGTCTCCAGACGCAGAACCAGCCGCGCCGAGAGTCTTGAACACGTACGTCACACACACCCTGATAACATTCACACAAACTACTATAACCGCAAACATCACCACAGCACACAGCAAATACTTAGCAATTGTCCATCCTATATATCCCATCAAACCTTGACCCCAGCCCTCCCACGAGTCCTCCCGCGTGGGCTGCATCTCCCTAGTAATATTCTTCAAATGCTCTATAACCTCCTGTACGCCCATGTCATTTTCTGGGACAAATGTGCAGCATTCCTGACCAATCAATGCACACGTGCCACCCGAACTCGCCAACAGGAAGTCTAAACCCGTCCTTGACTGCAGCTCCATCAGTCTTAAGGACCGTAACTCTTGATTCTCCAGGGCCATACCTCTCGCGGTCGTAGCCGTCATATCCTCAAACACGCGAGCTAGATGGTCCAGTTCACCCATGTTCGCATACGTCCCCCACCAGGGAAACGCCACCCTGAAAAAGTGGTCCGCATCCATCATCCTCCTCCTCCTTGACTTGGGAATCGTCGGTAAAACATCTGACACCCTCATAGCTGGCACCAAATACCCCAACGCACACTTACCCCTCCACTTAATAGGCAACGCCGCGTACGCATACTCACCACAAATCCAAAACGCCCCCCTAGGGGCCGGCGCCTCCGAATTCTTACCCCATACTCCACTCTCACCCTTGCAGCCGTCCAAATATCCCACGTCCTTACCACCTGACTTCCCCTCTACGCACATCTCAAACCCAGCCGCCCTAAACGCCACTGGAATGGGGCTAGTGTCCTTAAGACCCCCATAACCCACTGCCTTATTCGACCCCTGTTCCCGGCCCAAATACCTCAACATCCTATCATGACCCACCCCGTCGCATAGGCCGAGCAGAGGCTCGTCCCTCAACACATTGGCATGACACTTCGTTAAGGGGTGTGCAATCAAGGGAAGACCTGCGTCGCCTGCTAGCGGGGCCAAGCCACACACGTAACAATCCGACCTATTGGCTGCCTTAGCCACAGTCCTCGCCATCCCCAAAAACAGATTACAGTGATGGTCTGGCTGCGACCTCCTACCCACTATCACCACCTCTGGCTGTTCAGGTCGCAGATATGGATCATACATTATAGTACCGATCAACACACACAACCAAATCATTGCCACGGCACACCCCCGAAGCACCCGCCTACTACTGTCACTCAAACCAGGAACCATGTTTGTCTGTTCCGTCCTCCTCTTCCTCCCTCCGTCACCGGCGCGTATCCTAATATGTCCTGCAATCCCCACAAACAACAACACAACTTTATAACCGAACATACCCTCAGTCTACTGACATGAAGACCCCAACCTAAACACAACACCAGGACATGTAAAAAAGGCCGCAACGTAACCGCCAACCGGCCAAGAGAGAACCAGGCCAGAGGGAAAACATGTAACCCCATGTCGGTCTTCAGAAGGAAGAGGGGGGAGGGTGGAGAGAGGCACAGCAAGTGGGGCAAAGGATGGAGTGGGGGGGGGGGGGGGGGGGGGGGAAACGGGAGAGAGGAGGGAGCAAGAGAAAAAGAGGGGGGGGGGTTTGAAGGAACATCAGGGAAGTGGGGGGGGGGGGTTTGAAGGAACATCAGGGAAGTGGGGGGGGGGGGGGGTTTCAAAGGAAAATCAAGAGAGGGGGGGGGGGGGGGTTTGAAGGAACATCAGGGAAGTGGGGGGGGGGGGGGGGTTTCAAAGGAAAAATCAAGAGAGGAGGGGGGGGGGGAGGGGGTTTGAAGGAACATCAGGGAAGGGGGGGGGGGGGGTACGCAGTCCCGAACAGACCTGTTCCAAACCATAAAACACATTACACAATATGCCATACTCTGCACTGCCCAAACGTCTCCTATGGAGAAGGAGGGAGAGAGAGAGAACAGCAAGATAGCTAGAAAAAGAGAAAAGGGGGAGAGAGAGAGGAAGACGAGGAGAGAGGAGAGAGGAAGGGGAGGAGAGAGGAGAGAGGAAGGGGAGGAAAGAGGAGAGAGGAAGGGGAGGAAAGAGGAGAGAGGAAGAGGAGGAGAGAGGAAGGGGAGGAGAGAGGAGAGAGGAAGGGGAGGAGAGAGGAGAGGAAGGAGAGGAGAGAGGAGGAGAGGAAGGAGAGGAGAGAGGAGAGAGGAGGAGAGGAAGGGGAGGAGAGAGGAGAGAGGAGAGAGGAGGAGAGGAAGGGGAGGAGAGAGGAGAGAGGAGGAGAGGAAGGGGAGGAGAGAGGAGAGAGGAGGAGAGGAAGGGGAGGAAGGGGAGGAGAGGAAGGGAAGGAGAGAGGAGAGAGGAGGAAGGGGAGGAGGAGGAAGGGGAGGGGGGTAGAGAGAGGAGGAAGAGGAGGGGCTAGAGAGAGGAGGAAGGGGAGGAGGAGGAAGGGGAGGGGGGTAGAGAGAGGAGGAAAGGGAGGGGCTAAAGAGAGGAGGAAGGGGAGGAGGAGGAAGGGGAGGGGGGTAGAGAGAGGAGGAAAGGGAGGGGCTAGAGAGAGGAGGAAGGGGAGGAGGAGGAAGGGGAGGGGGGTAGAGAGAAGAGGAAAGGGAGGGGCTAAAGAGAGGAGGAAGGGGAGGAGGAGGAAGGGGAGGGGGGTAGAGAGAGGAGGAAAGGGAGGGGCTAGAGAGAGGAGGAAGGGGAGGAGGAGGAAGGGGAGGGGGGTAGAGAGAGGAGGAAAGGGAGGGGCTAAAGAGAGGAGGAAGGGGAGGAGGAGGAAGGGGAGGGGGGTAGAGAGAGGAGGAAAGGGAGGGGCTAGAGAGAGGAGGAAGGGGAGGAGGAGGAAGGGGAGGGGGGTAGAGAGAGGAGGAAAGGGAGGGGCTAAAGAGAGGAGGAAGGGGAGGAGGAGGAAGGGGAGGGGGGTAGAGAGAGGAGGAAAGGGAGGGGCTAGAGAGAGGAGGAAGGGGAGGAGGAGGAAGGGGAGGGGGGTAGAGAGAAGAGGAAAGGGAGGGGCTAAAGAGAGGAGGAAGGGGAGGAGGAGGAAGGGGAGGGGGGTAGAGAGAGGAGGAAAGGGAGGGGCTAGAGAGAGGAGGAAGGGGAGGAGGAGGAAGGGGAGGGGGGTAGAGAGAGGAGGAAAGGGAGGGGCTAAAGAGAGGAGGAAGGGGAGGAGGAGGAAGGGGAGGGGGGTAGAGAGAGGAGGAAAGGGAGGGGCTAGAGAGAGGAGGAAGGGGAGGAGGAGGAAGGGGAGGGGGGTAGAGAGAGGAGGAAAGGGAGGGGCTAAAGAGAGGAGGAAGGGGAGGAGGAGGAAGGGGAGGGGGGTAGAGAGAGGAGGAAAGGGAGGGGCTAGAGAGAGGAGGAAGGGGAGGAGGAGGAAGGGGAGGGGGGTAGAGAGAGGAGGAAAGGGAGGGGCTAAAGAGAGGAGGAAGGGGAGGAGGAGGAAGGGGAGGGGGGTAGAGAGAGAGAGAGAGAATGGTGCGTGTGGGAGAAAGAGAGAAAGAGAGAGAGAGAGAGAAAGAGAGAGAGAGAATGGTGCGTGTGGGAGAAAGAGAGAAAGAGAGAGAGAGAGAGAAAGAGAGAGAGAGGAAGAGGGAGAGAGGGGCATTACACACATCCAACCACACTACAGCCACACATGACACGCTGCTCAGGACGGGAGTCCAATGCCTCTACCGCCCCCCAGTGCACATCACACCGTACACTCCACTTTAAAACGGCCGCGTCTCCCAGGTTGACTCTGACGCCACCTAGTGCACTCTTAACCACATCATAATTAATTTCAGTCTCACACGCCTCACACACAATGTTCTTTCTCACAAGTGCGCATGCGCGCCCTCTCATACGGCCTACTCACTCATCACTCATCCTGCATCCGTTCAAGCTTTCAGCCAATACCATTGTAAACATTAGCCCACACCGCAACTCACACAGCTCATTCACCACAAACGACCATTCAGTTACACTGCAATATCGCCCCATTCACAACATACAGTATTAAACCCCCCAAGCGAGCCACGACGAGCTATCGTTTGTAGCATGTAGCTAAGCGAGCCACGACGAGCTATTGTTTGTAGCCTAGCCGCGCGCTATGATACGCACGAGTTCTGACGAGAACGCGCTCTGTCCAGCACGAGCATGCACGCGCCCCTCCCTTTTACTAGCAGTTGAGTGACTCAATGGACGAGGCGCTCGCCTCCACGTACCATATCTAATATTAAAAAACCGTCCTCAGTCATATTTTAAGTGCCAATTTACAGATCTAATCCATATATATCACACAACGTTCAATCATAACCATAAGTCCTTTCACTCATACACAAACATCATACACCAACAAATGTTTAACCATAGCTTGCAACATTCGACTCCCCATTAAGTACTATCTTATGTTACAGCCTATCGCCGTCTAAATTTAACACGCCCGCCGTGCCCAAGGTTAAACTAGACCTATTTGTGCTCAATCTCTACTTTAGAAAATACGACGCACGGTGTGCTTAAGCCCTTACTCTAAGGCATACGACGCACACTTGTTTACCTTGGTTTTTACCTTGAGCACAAATCTAGACATGTTTCCTACTTACTCCCTTACCTTCTTGAATGTTCCGACTGCCAGCGGCGTCCCGTTTATTGTGCTAAAATTTTACTTTAAAATGTACCACGCACGGTGTGCTTAAGCCCTTACTTTAAGGCATACGACGCACGGTGTGCTTAAAATCCTGCTTTCAGGACATACAACGCACACTGAACCTAGAGCCGCCATCCTTTAGTCAGAACATTCAATTCAATATCTCTTTACAGTCATATCTTTAGCAACCCCCTCGGTGGTTCGAATAGAGCCCCCAAATATATCATCACACTCACCTCTTAGCAACGTCCTAGTCACTTGAAGACGATCGATCGATCAGTTGTCGTGCGCCGTTGACCGTCGTGAAGAAAGCGAAGAAAAAAAAAAAAAAAAAAAAACGTTTCTTTGTTGTGATGACAAAACGAGCGCTTCTGATTCTTGGCTACGGCACCACAATGAAGTGGATTCCCAGCTTAAATTACTACTACTTCTGCGTTGTGATTTAAACCTTTTTACAAGCTCTTGGAATCCACTCTTGTCAAATGCAGATAACCACTGTTTTTAACCTGGCTACTGCTTACCCAGAGAGAAAATACGGCGCTGCCGTTTGAAATGAAGCGAGATCTGAGCAGTTTGAAAAGAACCCGTTTTTAATGAAAATGGATTTCAATCAGATGTTACAAAAATAAATATGTGCAATGAACCTACGAGAAGCATCCAATATGCCGGAAGATCGTAGAAATTCAGACTAAATTCTCAATAAAAAAGCTTGTCTATAAACATTCTCGCGTCTCGGCTTCGATCTCGATCTCCTGCGTCGATCTCTTCTCCTCGCTGGGTTCTAGTGGAGAAAAAGGGTGTGTTTGTTGCTTCCTGGGTCTCTGGGTTGGTTGTGTTTTTCTCCTGGCGAGGAGTTTTGGTTATATCCAATTTAGGCTCCGCCTCTAATTTTACGGCAAGCGGGCGTTTCCAAAACTCGCCTCGAGCGTTCCTATTGGAGAACACTTATTCTCAGCTCTCATTGGCTAACTCCCTACCGTGACGTTTTGCACTGATTTAGGTCACGATGTGGATTCAACTGGTCTGTCCTTTGATCAACTGATCCTTTGTTTCAGAAGAGACTGTCTGGCGTCTCTCAAGGCAGTTTCTTTGTATTCAATTTGGTTGGACCATTTGCCTAGAGCCCTGGGTTGTAAAATCACCCATGTTTATTAACTTTCCCAGGAAGTTCAAACGAGACGCTATCTCTCACTCAATCAGCAGCTGCCTGCTTCAACACCCTTTTTAGGAGTCTTGAGCCACGCAGCTGCGTTTTCAAATCAGCGATGCGTCTCGTTTCTTTTGTTCATAGAGGCAGAGGAGCCAGGAAGAATAGTGAATGCATTTTACCTGTCGGTGTTTTTGCCATTCTGAGATCCAAGGTGTACAGTACAATAAATACAGTTTGAATGGAAATCTACCACACCTTTTTAAACATGTCCCTTATCGCGCTGTCCTCTGGCTGCGCTAAGCCACGACAACTGTCACGAGACGCGCACTGAGAGTTGGCATGTATATCAATGACAATAGGTTCACTATGGCATGTCTATATATTGTTAACAGGTGCCAGAGAGCTGATTACCAGCGAACCTGTGTAATATCACCCTCTTGTGGTGAAAAGCTATAACTTCATACTGAATATGCATTGCCCTATTGTGAGGTTAGCTGCGGACAAAGATAGACAGGTGGACAGAACCGACCTGATGGAGATAATTATTATATTATATATAGTCTAGAGCAGAGGTGGGCAATTAACTTTTACAAGGGGCCACATGAGAAACCTTAACTGTGTTGGAGGGCCGAACCAATGATAACTTGAACTTAATTCTGCTCAATATTCATTATCTCCCATTGTAAAAATGTACCGCGTCTAGAGGCACTAAACCAACATTCATCTCTATGTGGGGGAATGGTATCCAACAAACAGTAAAGTAGCAACGGAGAATGAGACACTTGTTTTAAATGAAACCATTATTTTATTTTTCTGCCTAGGTTACGTCTCTAAGCTCTTACTGACATAAAGAAATCACTTCCTGTTCCTTATATTATGGGGAGGGGGTAATAGGTTAAACCCACAACATTAAGATATTTCTCACAAATTAATAATATAGCCATACCATCGGTAATATGAACAAAAACTAAATCTTTATATTAAATCAAATTAGATTAGTGTAAATATTTATATTCAATAATGTAAATGAATATAAAAACTTCTTGAACACAAAATCACTATTCTGGCTGCTACATTTCCAATCCCCAATTGTTACCATGGAACAATTATCAATGAATGATAATATTGCAGTCACAATCTACAACATAATATGTACCTACAGTACATATGGAGCTGTAGCCTGAATTAGGCCTGGTGGTGGAGCTGGACTAGGCCTGGTGGTGGAGCTGTAGCCTGGACTAGGCCTGGTGGTGGAGCAGGACATGGTCAGGTGGGAGTGCTGGGACAGTTAAGTTGAGAGGGCTGTGGCAAATGTCTGCAGAGGGATGTGGATTCTGCACCCAGAACGGGGGAGTCATAGCGTCGTTCTACAAGGGTGGAAATGTGGCAGCAAGGTTGTTCGCCATGACTGTAATTCCCTTATGATTGGGATGAAGTCTATCGTATTTATATAACTTTGTCTCAGTCCAGAAGGAATCAAAGTGGCTGATGTAGCCATATCCACAAGCTGAGCAAACATTTTGCAGCCATCTATCAGCACTGTAGATACGGCTAAAAGACTCAGAGCTCCCTCTGACGGTGGGAATTAGACCAGAAAGAATGCAAACCTTGCCAAGATTTACAATTGTTGCTACTAGGTGTAACTGCCTCTGTGTTCAGTTTAAGTTTGGGTTCCTAACAGTTTTTTTTGGTTCCTACCTAAATGCTGCTGTTTAATGGCGGAACTAATGTTGAAGCCCAAGCCCGTGTATCTGTGGGGGGGGAAGACTCGAACCAGCATGTTCCGAGTCGGTGGCGTGAGGATGACGGAAGGGGAAGCAGAGTCGCACCGCCGGGAGGGGAGCGTTTTGCCGATTGAATGTTTTGAGTCTGGTCCTGGTGTGCCGGAGCGGTGGTGTCGAAAGCGAGAGAGACTTAAGGTTACTTGTCGAGAGAACTGTTTGATGGGATATGGAGACATGGAGGCGGCTCTAGCATGGAGGGTGGGCTCCCGTTGTCGTGCTGTGTTCCCCGGGGATGGCAAGGTGTATCTGGGGTTTGTTTCCTGGATCAAGGGTGAAGACTGCAGGGTCACGTTTGACGGATATGTAGGGAATGAGCCGTTGGGTATGTCCGCCTTGCTGCTCCCTGAGGGAGTGAGTTTGGCGATGGGAGATGACAGTATGGAGTGTGGTTCGGGGGGTGAGAGCGGGGGAGAAGGGTGGAGTAAGGTGGAGAAGAGGGGCAGGGATAGTGGGGGGAAGGGGGTGAAAAGGAAGAAGGGTAGGGGGGATAGCTCGAGTGGATCAGATGGTGAGGGTAGAGGCGAGGTTGTTGCGGAAGTGATTCATGTAGTGGTTAGGTTTGAGGGGGTGGGGGGAGTGAGCAAGTTAGGGTTGTTCGAGCTGCCAAAACTCGTAGGTAAGCAGTTAGGAGAGGTAGAGTATGCTAGAGTTTTGATAGATGGGAATCTGGCAGTAGGGTGTGTAAGTGTAGGGCAGGTGGAGATGGCTAGGAAGATGAGGAGCATTGGTGGCGTGGGTATAAGGGAGGTAGTGAGAGTAGGGGAGAAGAGGGAGGGGGGATGTAAGGGGGTGATAGCTGGGGTACCGGTTGAGGTTAGCGTGGAGCAGCTGGTGGAAGGGTTAGGGAAGGACGGGCGTAATGGCATGGTTAAGGGTGCAGAAAGGATGAAGAGGGGAGCAGATAGGGTAGAGACGGAGACGGTAGTGATTAAGTTTGAGGGTAAGGTTGTTCCTAGTGTAGTGTTTGTAGGGTATAGGATGTTTAGGGTTAGGGAATTTGTTCAGAGTCCTCTTAGGTGTTATAGGTGTCAGGAATTTGGCCATGTAGCTGTTTCTTGTAAGAAGGGACAGAGGTGTGCTAGGTGTGGCGGGGAGCATGAATATGGGAAGTGTGGGGAGGGAGTGAAGCTGAAGTGTTGTAGTTGTGGTGGGGAACATAGTGTAGCGTTTAGGGGTTGTGCGGTGATGAGGAGGGAGGTTGAGGTTCAGAGAGTGAGAAGGGATGATAGGATTTCGTATGCGGAGGCAGTTAGGAAGTTAGGTCAGGGAAAGCAAGGTGAGGAAGGAGAAGGGCATTTGGCAGTAAGGGTAGTGCAGGAGGATCAGGGGAAGCAAGGTGTGGATAAGGGGTTTAGGAAAGGGCATTTGTCGGTAGAGGAAGTGCAAGAGGAGAAAGAGAGGGTGTGGGGGGTGAAGTTGGAGATAGTGGCATTTGTGACGAGAGTGGTGAATACTATAGTGATTGTTAGCAGTAGGACAGAGAGGTTAAGGTTAGTAGTTGAGGCGGCAGTATTAGACATGGGTATGAAGGGGTTGACAATAGGGCAAGTATCGAGGGAGTTAGGGAAGTCAGGGAAGAAGGTTGTTGTGAGGGATCAAGTAAGAGAGTTAGGGAAGGGGGTGGTGAGTGTTCAGGAAGGCCAGAGTCAGTCGCTGGAGGCAATGAGTGACTCATAGACTAGGTTGGATAGGGTGGTGATGTTAGGGATGGGTTTTGTTTTGTTTGGTGTGTTAGGGGGTTGAATGGATTTGGTCGTGATCTGACATTGAACCGTTGAATAAGAAAAAGAAGAGGGGAGAATGGAAGACTGGCCCGATTTCCGGGTCGGTAGGTGGCGGTAAATGCCCCATTTATGGTGGCCGTCCGCCGTAAAACACCAAAAAGAAGAAGAAGAAGAAGAAGAAGCCCAAGCCCACAGTGTCCGGGGACGTTTTATGCCGACGCACGTGTGTCACAATCTCCGCGGATTTAAGAGATAGTTTCACTTCTTCTTGTAAAGAGATAGTTTCACTTCTTCTTGTAAAGAGTTCATAAGACCAATAGAATAGAATCATCTTTATTGCCATTGTTACAAGGTCAAGAAGATGATACAGTCCCCATAATTTCCTCTCTTATTGCATGCAGCCAATAAGGTACATTGTTGGTGTTGTGGTTGTTAGCTATATGTGTAGTAGGCCCAAGCCATGGAGCTAAATTGCTAACTAAATGTTTGCTAAGTGAGTTATTATTGCAGAAGGACTTAAAGACAAACGTCTTTCTCTGGTCTGCAACCCATTAACAATTGTGTGTATTGAGCCGTACTGTATTGTACCCATTCTGCAATCTGTTAAATAACGTTTTCACAGACAGTCTCCTCCCCACCGCATGTATATTTCTCTCCCACCCACCCACCCCCTCCTAATGTACAGTCCCCTCCCCATCAGATATGTATATACTCTGTCAGGATCTATGGGTAACAGTACTGTATATTTGAATACCGTTTATGTCACAAATGTATCAGTACTAAATACCTGTATGTCCCTATGCCATAAATGTCATGTATGTTGTGTATGTCATAAATGTCAATATGAAATGAAAATGGGTGACCCTGATGTAAACAAGACAAACGTCTTTCTCTGGTCTGCATCCCCTTAACAATTGTGTATTGAGCCGTACTGTATTGTACCCATTCTGCAATCTGTTAAATAAAGTTTTATTTCATTCATTCATTCATTCATTCAATGTGTTTTGTAGGTTAAGTTAATTTGTTTAACAATATTGCAAAGACATGTGACACTAAGAGACAAGTAGAAATAAGATGGATTTATGTTGTTATTGTTTGATCTGTGATTTATTGTATTTCATGTGTTTCACAGTTCTCACTGTCCGGATTTGAAAGAAATCCCACCAGTGCTATAAAGAATGTGTTGCTGTCATCATTGCATAAGAGGGAATTACACTAGGACTGCATAGTCTTCGGTGAGTTTGATGTACCCATATGTGTCGCGATGGTCTGTTGATTTTCTGCTTCTGACGTCATTTACTCCCACATGCACAATGTCTGTATGTGCAGTCAGACGGATAGCGCTCCACAATAGTTGGAATATGTTTAATTATATCAAGGACTTTTGCACCAGAAAAGGAGTATGGAGATGCCCTTGGGAATCGGGGCGTTTCTTAGGATGGAATCACCCACAACATCTTCCTGAATGACTGACACACGCTTTGTGTGTTTCTAGTGTAAAGTGTCTCTGTGACGGAACTCTACTGGACCAAGGCTTTCTACTCAAACATCTGGATCAGAACCTTCTTCTTGTGGAACCAGACAGCAGACTGGACACCACAACATCTGTAAGTACAAACATGTAAACATTGTTTCCTCTTATTGCTCCTCCTTGCAGAAGCGGCGAGAAAGGAGACTTGAAGTTGTACAATCCCAGTTTAATTGTAGAAAGTGCCAAATGTTTTCCATGTTTGTACTTTACCGTCTCCATGGCAACTAACTGCGAGCATCTGCAGCGACGTGATTCTGTTCACAATAAAATGTTACATTTCTCCCGATACCGGGAGCTCCCGCTGTTAGCTCGATCGTAGCTGTAGCTTCAAGTCCACTTTTATTATCACATACGGTACAAGTAGATTACAGTGAAATGCTTGGTTCTGTATGAGCCTCCTGAGGTTGTGCTTCATACAGTAAACATGAACCAAATCAACACAATCTGGACGGAGCTCAACGAGGCGCACAGCGCGGCGCCATCTTGTTGACGTTCATCCTCAACGACTTGGGTCATAAAGGAGAAAAGAGCTGCAGACGTAGTACAAGAGTTTTACTGTTTTACTATTGATCATTAGTTTGTAATGTGTTTTTCAGATCAACATAAGCATAATATATAAAACTAAATAAATAACGTAGTTAGTTAACACCTTATTTCACATGTATGTGCACAGAGGTAACTACTAAGACAGACCGATATGACCAAATTGTGACGACCCTCCCCCACACTGTTTACTTGCTCTGCGTGTTTCATTGTTTCACAGGATTGGTGGCAGAGCTGGGGAGGGTTATCAAGAGTGTGTCCCAGGTCTTTATACATGCAGGCTTCCTTTAGTGTCCCATGCCTTTATACATGCAGGCTTCCTTTAGTTTCCCAGGCCTTTATACATGCAGGCTTCCTTTAGTGTCCCATGCCTTTTATACATTCAGGCTTCCTTTAGTGTCCCAGGCCTTTATACATGCAGGCTTCCTTTAGTGTCCCAGGCCTTTATACATGCAGGCTTCCTTTAGTGTCCCAGGTCTTTATACATGCAGGCTTCCTTTAGTGTCCCAGACCTTTATACATGCAGGCTTCCTTTAGTGTCCCAGGCCTTTATACATGCAGGCTTCCTTTAGTGTCCCAGGCCTTTATACATGCAGGCTTCCTTTAGTGTCCCAGGTCTTTATACATGCAGGCTTCCTTTAGTGTCCCAGGCCTTTATACATGCAGGCTTCCTTTAGTGTCCCAGGCCTTTATACATGCAGGCTTCCTTTAGTGTCCCAGGCCTTTATACATGCAGGCTTCCTTTAGTGTCCCAGGCCTTTATACATGCAGGCTTCCTTTAGTGTCCCAGGCCTTTATACATGCAGGCTTCCTTTAGTGTCCCAGGCCTTTATACATGCAGGCTTCCTTTAGTGTCCCAGGCCTTTATACATGCAGGCTTCCTTTAGTGTCCCATGCCTTTATACATGCAGGCTTCCTTTAGTGTCCCAGGCCTTTATACATGCAGGCTTCCTTTAGTGTCCCAGGCCTTTATACATGCAGGCTTCCTTTAGTGTCCCATGCCTTTATACATGCAGGCTTCCTTTAGTGTCCCAGGCCTTTATACATGCAGGCTTCCTTTAGTGTCCCATGCCTTTATACATGCAGGCTTCCTTTAGTGTCCCAGGCCTTTATACATGCAGGCTTCCTTTAGTGTCCCAGGCCTTTATACATGCAGGCTTCCTTTAGTGTCCCAGGCCTTTATACATGCAGGCTTCCTTTAGTGTCCCAGGCCTTTATACATGCAGGCTTCCTTTAGTGTCCCAGACCTTTATATATGCAGGCTTCCTTTAGTGTCCCAGGCCTTTATACATGCAGGCTTCCTTTAGTGTCCCAGGCCTTTATACATGCAGGCTTCCTTTAGTGTCCCAGGCCTTTATACATGCAGGCTTCCTTTAGTGTCCCAGGCCTTTATACATGCAGGCTTCCTTTAGTGTCCCAGGCCTTTATACATGCAGGCTTCCTTTAGTGTCCCAGACCTTTATACATGCAGGCTTCCTTTAGTGTCCCAGGCCTTTATACATGCAGGCTTCCTTTAGTGTCCCAGCTCCCAGGCCTTTATACATGCAGGCTTCCTTTAGTGTCCCAGGCCTTTATACATGCAGGCTTCCTTTAGTGTCCCAGGCCTTTATACATGCAGGCTTCCTTTAGTGTCCCAGGCCTTTATACATGCAGGCTTCCTTTAGTGTCCCAGACCTTTATATATGCAGGCTTCCTTTAGTGTCCCAGCTCCCAGGCCTTTATACATGCAGGCTTCCTTTAGTGTCCCAGCTCCCAGGCCTTTATACATGCAGGCTTCCTTTAGTGTCCCATGCCTTTATACATGCAGGCTTCCTTTAGTGTCCCAGGCCTTTATACATGCAGGCTTCCTTTAGTGTCCCAGGCCTTTATACATGCAGGCTTCCTTTAGTGTCCCAGGCCTTTATACATGCAGGCTTCCTTTAGTGTCCCAGGCCTTTATACATGCAGGCTTCCTTTAGTGTCCCAGGCCTTTATACATGCAGGATTCCTTTAGTGTCCCAGGCCTTTATACATGCAGGCTTCCTTTAGTGTCCCAGGCCTTTATATATGCAGGCTTCCTTTAGTGTCCCAGGCCTTTATACATGCAGGCTTCCTTTAGTGTCCCAGGCCTTTATACATGCAGGCTTCCTTTAGTGTCCCAGGCCTTTATACATGCAGGCTTCCTTTAGTGTCCCAGGCCTTTATACATGCAGGCTTCCTTTAGTGTCCCAGGCCTTTATACATGCAGGCTTCCTTTAGTGTCCCAGACCTTTATACATGCAGGCTTCCTTTAGTGTCCCAGGCCTTTATACATGCAGGCTTCCTTTAGTGTCCCAGGCCTTTATACATGCAGGCTTCCTTTAGTGTCCCAGGCCTTTATACATGCAGGCTTCCTTTAGTGTCCCAGACCTTTATATATGCAGGCTTCCTTTAGTGTCCCAGCTCCCAGGCCTTTATACATGCAGGCTTCCTTTAGTGTCCCAGGCCTTTATATATGCAGGCTTCCTTTAGTGTCCCAGCTCCCAGGTCTTTATACATGCAGGCTTCCTTTAGTGTCCCAGGCCTTTATACATGCAGGCTTCCTTTAGTGTCCCAGGCCTTTATACATGCAGGCTTCCTTTAGTGTCCCAGGCCTTTATACATGCAGGCTTCCTTTAGTGTCCCAGGTCTTTATACATGCAGGCTTCCTTTAGTGTCCCAGGCCTTTATACATGCAGGCTTCCTTTAGTGTCCCAGGCCTTTATACATGCAGGCTTCCTTTAGTGTCCCAGGCCTTTATACATGCAGGCTTCCTTTAGTGTCCCAGGTCTTTATACATGCAGGCTTCCTTTAGTGTCCCAGGCCTTTATACATGCAGGCTTCCTTTAGTGTCCCAGACCTTTATACATGCAGGCTTCCTTTAGTGTCCCAGACCTTTATACATGCAGGCTTCCTTTAGTGTCCCAGGCCTTTATACATGCAGGCTTCCTTTAGTGTCCCAGGCCTTTATACATGCAGGCTTCCTTTAGTGTCCCAGGCCTTTATACATGCAGGCTTCCTTTAGTGTCCCAGGCCTTTATACATGCAGGCTTCCTTTAGTGTCCCAGGCCTTTATACATCAGAATCAGAAAGGTCTTTATTGCCAAGTATACTTTACACATACAAGGAATTTGCTTTGGACGTTACTGGTGCGACATTAGCGGACATACATTAACTGGAACCTGTTGCCACACAAGGACAGCGGCCCATTGGCCCGCTACATTCCTGGCGATGCCGAACCACCGTTCCTTGCAGATGCTATATTGGAGCACAAGCCGGCTGATATATCCATGCAAGCCCCACAGCTCCGCTTTGGCACTGGCTTCGGCAAGCCAAAGTTTCCAACCCTCTTGCCGACCACCAGCTTGGCTGACCTTGCCAACCGAGACTGCTGGTTCGGCATGCACCTGCTGCACATCGATCCCGTGTTTCTTTCACTGGATGTAGAGGATTGGGTTACCAGTACAATGTTGTGAATGACTGTGCCGAGCGTGGCGTCAAACTGACGTCAGACTTTGTGGCAGCAGCCAGGAGCACCTGCAGAATGTGCTACAGGCAGTTGAGCATGACCGCTCAACACGGCCAAATCTTCGCTGCTGCAAGCGCAAGCTGGACCAGGTCTAGGACTCTAGGATGCTTGAGACATGTTTGAAAGACTATTTAAATGTTGTTATCAAACATTTTGTTCTTAAATGTTAGGGTTAATAAATGTTGTTCTCAAAAACTATTTCTTGCCGTTTTTTAAACTGCCTTGTCATGTTATCTAGTAAAACGCCCAAAAAGGCCCATTTTCATATATTTCACATGCTGTGTGGTACCTCTAAATCTCAACGAATCTTTCCCAAACGTTGCACAGATAATTTTTATGTTTGTCCGAACAAAATGCAACCCCAGACGGATTGATATGTTGAGATTACATTTTTGCATTGCAATTTGATGCACCCTAATACACGGTGAATCAATAAAAGGATCGATTTTTTTCGAATGGCGATCAGGAATTGGAATAATCCATTTGGATACCATCTGATCTCAGGTAAGGAATCTATGTTACCAGGCTTAGTATAATCAGATCCGTTTTCACGGAGATATAAGCTTTTATGTGATTATGTGATATGGCTGTTTGGCTGTGCGAGCGGTCATTAACTAGGAGAATCGATTTTCAGCTCGCAGCACGAGCGTGCATGCGCACACATATACTATCAATAATCTAGCATTTATTTGAAAACGATTCATAATAGGCCGAAAAATGACAACGTTCTAGAATATTCCAGTAAAGGGCGATTATCACGGAATGTCTTTTTTCCGTGAAATCGAGTGCTTTTCAAAATGCTAGAAAACGGAAATGAAGCGATAAAAAAACAATCTGCTACGACAATGTTGACTGGAAAATGAGTCTTTGATAAGCGACGGGCAGATTAGACACATAATTCAAAAAATAGATTAGGCGATATTAACGTTAACATTGAAGTGGTGCTGGGCATTCAAGGAGGTAAAAAGGAATTAAGCTTGGGCAGTGAAAGTGTTAAATATAGCTCAATAGATAGATATAGTACAATTTTAACTAAAAATAAAGTAGGAATAGGCCAGGGCTGTGCAACTGGGCTGATGTGGTCAATTATACAATTATATACACTAATTAGATGCAAACTGCAGGGGGTCGAGGTGCAGGGGGTCGACACACCAGGGGCTTGAGGTGTTGCAGTCTCTCGAACGTCTTCATGACGTGTGACGTCAGAGCGACTGGCCTGTAGTCGTTGAGGGTGCTGTAGCCAGTTTACACATGAAGACTAGGGTTAAGTAGCCAGTTTACACATGAAGACTAGGGTTAAGTAGTCAGTTTACACATGAAGACTAGCGTTAAGTAGCCAGTTTACACATGAAGACTAGGGTTAAGTAGCCAGTTTACACATGAAGACTAGGGTTAAGTAGCCAGTTTACACATGAAGACTAGGGTTAAGTAGCCAGTTTACACATGAAGACTAGGGTTAAGTAGCCAGTTTACACATGAAGACTAGGGTTAAGTAGCCAGTTTACACATGAAGACTAGGGTTAAGTAGCCAGTTTACACATGAAGACTAGGGTTAAGTAGCCAGTTTACACATGAAGACTATATAGGGTTAAGTAGCCAGGGCATCCAGGGACTCTTCTATGCGCGGCAGTGGGTAAGCGTCTTTCCTCGTCTTGGCGTTGAGTGGCCGATAGTCAACGCAGAGTCGTATGTTCCCATCCTTCCTCAGGACGACCACGATGTGCGAGGCGTTGGGGCTACAGCTCACTCTCACAATGTCCTGCTGTAACAGCTCCTGGATGTGAGCCTTGACCAGTGAGAACTGAGAGGGGGGAAGGCGGCGGTATCGTTGGCGTACCGGGACATCATCCACCAGAGGGATTTCATGGTGGATTAAGTTGGTGCAGCCCACATCCCCATCATAGCGGCTGAATGTGTCACTGTACTGTGACAACAGAGTCTTTGCTGTTGTTATTTCCTGGGGAGACAGGTCAGGCCATTTCAATTCCTCAAGGCCAGCGATGGTAGCGGGTGGAGGGGGCTCTGCCGCCATGGAGCAGATGAATGCAACCTGCCGTCCTTCCTCCTGGGTCTGCTCCTCCACTTGTATGGTCTGGGATGAGGGCTGCACTTCAGCCAGATGAAGTGTCCCCAACACTGTCCGTGGTTTCAGCCACTGGTCTTCCTCCCCCACATTAACCACATGGACATTGACGGCCCCTCTGGAAACAGAAAGGAGGGCACTGGAGATTAGTAGATTGTTGGGCAGATTACCTTCTCCATACGACAAGTATACTTGTCATTGGCAATTAATGTGTTAACCCACAATACAACAGCTATCCAGCCAGCTACTGCACTACGAACTGCCAGATAGCCAGCTGGCCACCCCCAATCCACAACACAAGTCAGCCAGCCAGCCAACCGTACACAATACGGTCTAAGCCAATCACATCGATTAGTTAGCTAGACTAAACACGTTTTGCAATTATGCCAACAATGTGGAACGCCCGCTACCCACAGCCATAAAATAATGTGAATCCCTAGCCTCCTTCAAAACCGCTCTCAAAGAGCACCTATGGGAGGCTGCAATTCGAAACTGGCCCCGGTAAATGTCCATAAATGTGCATAAATGTTCCCTCGCGTGCGCACAGACTAAAGACAATGCCTAATTGCCTCTAGGAATGGAATGTAACACATTTCATTCACAAGTTGTGTGAATGTATCTGAGGACGTATTTGAACACACCTGACGACCTGAGCTATTGTTATGCAAAGTAGCCATGTGGGCAGGGCTGTACGTTAACTTTTTTTGCACATAGCACTGGTGCTACAGAGGTTGATAGTTTTGTAGCACAGGCCAAAATCTTGTAGCACGAGTATAAAACGTCTCTAAAAACAACCACAAGTAGTGCAGTTCATTACTTAAATAGGTATGTGACTGGACACAAAAAAAAAAATCCAAACTTTAACAAGAAATGCTTTCAGACAAATGCTTTCTTTATTTGCCCATAATGTAAAACAAAAAGAACAAGGACATAACCATATAACTGATATAAGAGAAGCAGTCTGAGACCAGGCAGCGCTGGTGTGGACTCAGATTACAGGGAAAGATAAAAACCAACCTAGAAACACCTAGAAACCAACATAACACATAGATATAATGCATACAAACACCTGTACATATTTGTGGAACCAAATATATAAATAAATAATGTATTATTATTATTTTTTTTTTTTATTATTCGTGTGTGTGTGTGCATGCGTGCGTGTGCGTGCACACGTGCCACAGTTCCAGCATCATGTCTGCTGGCCACTTTTTCAGATTCGGCCTCCTGGCCCCCTTGGAAGACGCCAACCATTTTGCTGCTACGCAGAAGCCTTTGGTCGGATCAAGTCATTTGCCTGAAGGATCCGGCTGAGGCTTCCTAGTTCTGCAAAAACGTCAGCCATGAAGTGGCTGAAGGCGCAGAACTCTGCACGGTCCATCTCACACTTGACCTAAAAAATAATTTCAGAGATTGCAGAAAATTACATTATTTCTAGAAACAACATGGTTAAGAAAAGATTCAGCAACCCGAAGCAAGCATTTATTTTGAAATATATTTTGAAATATATTACCTTCTTAGCCCTTCCTGTCACCTCAGCAGAGGGAGAGGAGACAGACAGGTGGCTCATGTGCTGCAGAGGGAGAGGAGGCAGACAGGTGGCTCATGTGCTGCAGAGGGAGAGGAGGCAGACAGGTGGCTCATGTGCTGCAGAGGGAGAGGAGGCAGACAGGTGGCTCATGTGCTGCAGAGGGAGAGGAGGCAGACAGGTGGCTCATGTGCTGCAGAGGGAGAGGAGGCAGACAGACAGGTGGCTCATGTGCTGCAGAGGGAGAGGAGGCAGACAGGTGGCTCATGTGCTGCAGGGGGAGAGGAGGCAGACAGACAGGTGGCTCATGTGCTGCAGGGGGAGAGGAGGCAGACAGGTGGCTCATGTGCTGCAGAGGGAGAGGATGCAGACAGGTGGCTCATGTGCTGCAGAGGGAGAGGAGGCAGACAGGTGGCTCATGTGCTGCAGAGGGAGAGGATGCAGACAGGTGGCTCATGTGCTGCAGAGGGAGAGGAGGCAGACAGACAGGTGGCTCATGTGCTGCAGAGGGAGAGGAGGCAGACAGGTGGCTCATGTGCTGCAGAGGGAGAGGAGGCAGACAGGTGGCTCATGTGCTGCAGAGGGAGAGGAGGCAGACAGGTGGCTCATGTGCTGCAGAGGGAGAGGAGGCAGACAGGTGGCTCATGTGCTGCAGAGGGAGAGGAGGCAGACAGGTGGCTCATGTGCTGCAGAGGGAGAGGAGACAGACAGGTGGCTCATGTGCTGCAGAGGGAGAGGAGGCAGACAGGTGGCTCATGTGCTGCAGGGCTGCAGAGGGAGAGGAGGCAGACAGGTGGCTCATGTGCTGCAGAGGGAGAGGAGGCAGACAGGTGGCTCATGTGCTGCAGGGGGAGAGGAGGCAGACAGGTGGCTCATGTGCTGCAGAGGGAGAGGATGCAGACAGGTGGCTCATGTGCTGCAGAGGGAGAGGAGGCAGACAGGTGGCTCATGTGCTGCAGGGCTGCAGAGGGAGAGGAGGCAGACAGGTGGCTCATGTGCTGCAGAGGGAGAGGAGACAGACAGGTGGCTCATGTGCTGCAGGGCTGCAGAGGGAGAGGAGGCAGACAGGTGGCTCATGTGCTGCAGGGGGAGAGGAGGCAGACAGGTGGCTCATGTGCTGCAGAGGGAGAGGAGGCAGACAGGTGGCTCATGTGCTGCAGAGGGAGAGGATGCAGACAGGTGGCTCATGTGCTGCAGAGGGAGAGGAGGCAGACAGGTGGCTCATGTGCTGCAGAGGGAGAGGAGGCAGACAGGTGGCTCATGTGCTGCAGAGGGAGAGGAGGCAGACAGGTGGCTCATGTGCTGCAGGGCTGCAGAGGGAGAGGAGGCAGACAGGTGGCTCATGTGCTGCAGGGGGAGAGGAGGGAGACAGGTGGCTCATGTGCTGCAGAGGGAGAGGAGGCAGACAGGTGGCTCATGTGCTGCAGGGGGAGAGGAGGGAGACAGGTGGAGGAGGTCATAGAGTTTAGCTACCATTGGCTCCTTTTTTTGCACTGTCAGCAGCATGGCACACAACTTGTAGTGTTCCTTGAATATGAGACACACACACACACACACACACACACACACACACACACACACACACACACACACACACACACTTAATCAGAAGTACATGAATGAAAAGTGCTTTATTATAAATAAAATGAATGATTATTATTATTACCTTATTTGCATATTGTCTCGTTATTAGATAGATATATAGATAGATAATTAATACTTTATTGATCCCGGAGGGGAATTTAAGTAGCCAGTATTTAAGTATTGAAAAACGTCATAATATACTCACCTCTAGCTCCTGTTGCCCGATCAGTTTGTTCATTGGCTCCATTTTTGATAAAATCCGAATGTAGACCATCTCGCATTCTTTGTTGGAAGCGTCCGTGTCCCCGTCAATCATCACGGACAGGTAGCGGCTTCCTCCAATTTCCTCCACCAGGTCCGACTTCATTTCATTTGCTATTGTCTCGACCATCTCTCCACATCGGACGTGGTTGTCATACGATGGAGTTATATCGGCTCCGTTCTTTTTACAGAGTAAGATTAGCGGCTTAAATTTAGTGAACGGCATTTCTTCCTTGGCGATGCAATATGCCACATTCATCTTCAGCTTTACCTCACGGAGATCAGCATCATCCGCTCTGGTCGCCTGTTTAGTCAGCGAGTGCAAGAGGGTGCCGGCCCGCTCGGGGTTTTGTTTAGAGTTGAAGGCATCCCGGGCAAGAATGTGTCGATGGGACGTATTGTGTTTATTAATGTTATCCCTTTTTAGGATATTGTTACCCACGACATAGGGATTCTCTGATCGGATCTTTTTCGGACCCTCCCGGCACCAGTGACAGAATAATAGCTGCTCTTCCTCATAAAAAATTTGCCACGGAAAATAATTTTTCCACTCTGCGTTATATCTGTAAATCTTAATCTTCTCCTTCTCCTGTCTTGTTTCTATTAACGGTGGTCCCTCTCGGGCTCGTTTGGGGTTTTGATCTTGTACTTCTTTTGTTGGATTTAATACCTTAAAAAAGCGCTTCATCTTGTCGAAGTCACTCAGTCACTGTACATTGAGCTCGCAACTCGCGGGCATATTGTTCGCTAGGGATTATGGGATTTGGTGTTTGATATATGGACTCTACGCAGCAGACGGCACATTGTTTTTAATCGCACAAGACTACAAGTACCAAGTGGATAGCGTGGCGCCGTGGTCCATTCAATTTACCGTCACACTTTTTTCTTTTCTTTTTTTGCTCGCGCCAGGCACGGGCCATCGCACCAGTGCTACTGAAGTCAATCCATTCATCGCACAGACTGACGTCAGTGTCGCACGTGCAACATAATGTCGCACTGTACAGCCCTGCATGTGGGTACTTGGCGAGTTGGCGCATTCCTGTGTGCACGCGCGTGCGTGCACAGAGCCGGTTGCTCTGCGTGCAACCCCGTCCTATGACCAACGCACCACTGCTAACCACAACCGTTACCTTAACTTTCTATCATCATATTATTGCTATATATTTGTATCGGGGTGGGTGGCTTGATCTAGTGCACTCACCCCCCAACGACAAGCATTGTTCGTTTGACTCTCCAATCATGCTTTTAAATTATTACTTTTGCCGATACAAAATGTAATGTAAATTACTTATATATATATATAAAGTACATTGTGTACCTTTTTTCGATTAAGTACTTTATTTACGTTTTCTGATGAGACTGTGTCTTTCTGTGAGAGTAAGAGGTCCCTGTCCCCTCCTTTATGTCTCTCTCTCTGTGAGAGTAAGCAGTCCCTGTCCCCTCCTTTACGTCTCTCTCTCTGTGAGAGTAAGCAGTCCCTGTCCCCTCCTTTACGTCTCTCTCTGTAAGAGTAAGCAGTCCCTGTCCCCTCCTTTACGTCTCTCTCTGTAAGAGTAAGCAGTCCCTGTCCCCTCCTTTACGTCTCTCTCTGTAAGAGTAAGCAGTCCCTGTCCCCTCCTTTACGTCTCTCTCTGTAAGAGTAAGCAGTCCCTGTCCCCTCCTTTACCTCTCTCTGTAAGAGTAAGCAGTCCCTGTCCCTTCCTTTACGTCTCTCTGTAAGAGTAAGCAGTCCCTGTCCCCTCCTTTACCTCTCTCTGTAAGAGTAAGCAGTCCCTGTCCCCTCCTTTACCTCTCTCTGTAAGAGTAAGCAGTCCCTGTCCCCTCCTTTATGTCTCTCTGTAAGAGTAAGCAGTCCCTGTCCCCTCCTTTATGTCTCTCTGTAAGAGTAAGCAGTCCCTGTCCCCTCCTCTACGTCTCTCTGTAAGAGTAAGCAGTCCCTGTCCCCTCCTTTACGTCTCTCTGTAAGAGTAAGCAGTCCCTGTTCCCTCCTCTACGTCTTTCTGTTGGCCCTTTTACACCAGCAAGGCTCCGTGCTGGAGCCGGATCCCGAACGTAATCTCGCACCGGCCGGCGCGTTCAGACCGCGATTAATTGGTTCAGAACGTGACAAATCGGTGCTCAGCTGGCACCGGAAAATTGTTGGTTTTTCCTCGCGAACCGTGACATCATCAGTGGGCGTGTCATAGTGGGCTGTGAAGACGAGTAGTAGCGAGTCAGCGCGAGAGCCAACACACAAAAGAATACATGCACACACACGCTGTATACGTTTTAAATGAATCGTTCCAGCAAAGTAGGCTTCCATTATCCTAATTACTGTTTTAATGGGTATCACAGTAGTAAGTCCTACTGTAGAACATGACATATTAGCATGACATCTGATTTACTAATGCCAATAATAACGACAACCGCAATTGGCACTTGAAAAGTGTAAATAATGGATTAGTCAGTCACAATTCATGGCAGCCCGTTTAGCTCAGCAGGTTAGTTTCCATGCGTGTCGAGCGAAAGGTCCTGAGTTTGAATCTTGGTAAATTCTTTTTTTTTGTAACGTTAATTAATTTATACACTCTGGTTGATAAGATAAGATATTCCTTTATTGATCCCCTTGGGGAAATGCAGGCATCATAGCAGCATGGGGGGGGGGGGGGGGGGTACAGGTAGTAAAAACTACACAAGCAGTGTAAACAAATAAATCAATATAATTTACTATCTAACTAACTGAAATATACAGTATCACAGTTTTCACATAAGGTGCAGTATGCATAAGGTAGTGTTATTGTCCTTTTTGGGACACCAGTGTATAAATTAATTAACGTTACAGAAAAAAAAAAAAAAGTTACCAAGATTCGAACTCAGGACCTTCCGGTCCACAGGCAGGGAAACTAACCTGCTGAGCTAAACGGGCTGCCATGAATTGCGACTGACCATTATTTACCCTTTTCAAGTGCCAATTGCGGTTGTCGTTTATTATTGGCATTAGTAAATCAGATGTCATGCTAATATGTCATGTTCTACAGTAGGACTTACTACTGTGATACCCATTAAAACAGTAATTAGAATAATAGAAGCCTACTTTGCTGGAACGATTCATTTCAAACGTATACAGTGCGTGTGTGTGCTTTTGTGTGTGCTTGCGCGTTGAGGCTCGCTCTCCACGCATTATTTCGACCTCCGCCTGGTTAACGCCCCCATTGATGACGGAGACGGTGGAATGTTGGTTCTGCTTAAATGGGTGTAAACGCGGGGTGGTTTGCCAGAGAGCACCAGGGTTCAGAGGGTTCAGAACGGAGCTGGAGCTTGAACCGGAGCCCGGGCAGTTTAAAAGCGCTATGTAAGAGTAAGCAGTCTCTGTCCCCTCCTCTACGTCTCTCTGTGTAAGAGTAAGCAGTCCCTGTCCCCTCCTTTACGTCTCTCTCTGTAAGAGTAAGCAGTCCCTGTCCCCTCCTTTACGTCTCTCTGTAAGAGTAAGCAGTCCCTGTCCCCTCCTTTACGTCTCTCTGTAAGAGTAAGCAGTCCCTGTCCCCTCCTTTACGTCTCTCTCTGTGAGAGTAAGCAGTCCCTGTCCCCTCCTTTACGTCTCTCTCTGTAAGAGTAAGCAGTCCCTGTCCCCTCCTTTACCTCTCTCTCTGTAAGAGTAAGCAGTCCCTGTCCCCTCCTTTACGTCTCTCTCTGTGAGAGTAAGCAGTCCCTGTCCCCTCCTTTACGTCTCTCTCTGTAAGAGTAAGCAGTCCCTGTCCCCTCCTTTACCTCTCTCTCTGTAAGAGTAAGCAGTCCCTGTCCCCTCCTTTACGTCTCTCTCTGTGAGAGTAAGCAGTCCCTGTCCCCTCCTTTACGTCTCTCTCTGTAAGAGTAAGCAGTCCCTGTCCCCTCCTTTACGTCTCTCTCTGTAAGAGTAAGCAGTCCCTGTCCCCTCCTTTACGTCTCTCTGTATGAGTAAGCAGTCCCTGTCCCCTCCTTTACGTCTCTCTCTGTAAGAGTAAGCAGTCCCTGTTCCCTCCTTTACGTCTCTCTCTGTAAGAGTAAGCAGTCCCTGTTCCCTCCTTTACGTCTCTCTCTGTAAGAGTAAGCAGTCCCTGTCCCCTCCTTTACGTCTCTCTCTGTGAGAGTAAGCAGTCCCTGTTCCCTCCTTTACGTCTCTCTCTCTCTGTAAGAGTAAGCAGTCCCTGTCCCCTCCTTTACGTCTCTTTTTCCTCCTTAGTGTCCTTACCTCGAAATCCTCAGTTTTCCTTTCTAGATTCCCTTGCCTTTTCTTAGCTACATGTACAGTATTGGAGGTGTACATGTACAGTATTGGAGGTGTACATGTAGTTGTGTGTACATGTACAGTATTGGAGGTGTACCTGTAGTTGTGTGTAAATGTACAGTATCAGAGGTATACATGTGTGTACATGTACAGTATTGGAGATGTACATGTACTAGGGGTGTAACGGTACGTGTATTCGTCCCGCGAATTTACGGTACGTGCGTCACGATGCGGCACGCGCAGCCATACGAAGTATATGTCTCATACCACTAGGTGAAACTAGGGTTGCACATTTTACAAATCTATGCTCAATATCTTTACTTTACACTGGCTTACATTGATCTTTAACGTTGAATATTAAGCTTGTATGGCCAAATGTAGATGATGAATAAAACGTTGAAGCTTGTAAAGAAGGCACGATCGATGACAAGCGGACAGAACAACACTGACTGCACTGGGTCGCTTCTCCCCTCCTCCCCTCCCGTTTACTAGTCTAGTACAGCTAGGTGTCCCTAAAACAAAACCATGCATGAATTATTAATGTTTATTGTAACACAGCAGGGTCATTGCAATTTTACAGTTTCCTTTAGTTTTCTTGTTCGCCTAATAATGTTAACCAATGGACACACACAAACACACACGCTTCTTTCTCTCGCAGACTTAGTCTCACAGGCACAGCCGATCAAAAAAAAATAAAGTTTCTGCTACTGTGTTTAAATCCAAAATATAGATAAATCCTCTGCCATTGTTGTGTAACATGTCATCTGTTCTCTAGTCTTCTTCAGTCTCGGCTTCACGTTAAGTTAAATCCTCTCTACAAGTGAAACTGAAACTAAGTTGTTGCATAAGTTGTTAAGGCGGCAGTAGGCAATTAATTTACTGGATGCCTGAACACAGAATGACACCAGTATCACTGACTACCACGGCAAGCCTATAGAATATGATTCTATTTAATAATAATAATTATTATTATAAATGTATAATAATAATTATAAATATTTTTTTCCTGTTGTACCGAACTCATACCAAACCGTGACACCAATACCGAGGTACGTACCGAACCGTGGCTTCTGTGTACCATTACATTTTTCTTTTTTAACAATTTTTTTTTTTTTTTTTAACATGAAACTAGACAAACAATACAGTAACAGTGATAATCGATCATAAATCACAGGACAATGACAGAAATAATAATAACAATAATGACAGTCCAGTAATTAAATAAAAATAAATGTAGATTAAAAGACATAAAAATAATAAATACAATACATGTGCTCTTGCTCGCTCTTCCTCGCTCTTTCCTTCCCCTTCCCTCCCCCCCCACCCCCCCCTCAGGACCCCCACTTGGACTATACATCCACTATTTCATTTAACATCAGAAAATTACAAGTTTATATGCTTCCCTTTATCTTCTCCACCACAGCTACCCAGACTGCTATACTGGCTTCATTAACACCTATAATTCGTGCAGTGGATATCTCGAGATAGGTAAGAACCCATACCTTCCGGCACATTTTATCCGGTTGAATCCAGCGTGATGCTATCAACTTTTTGGCAGCCGTAAGACCGGACAAAATTTGTCTCTTTACATGTACAGAGGTTGATAACTGAGAAACATCATTCAACAACAATACAGAAGGCAGTGTAGGTAGTGTACCATTACATTTAGTAATTTAGCTGACGCTTTTATCCAAAGCGACTTACAAGTTCTGTACGACAAGTCATCAGGAAGGGTACAACTCTATCAGCTGAGTAACAATGTTCATCAAAGTGTTGAGTGCTACAGTGTATGTTAGTTTATTAGGACAAGTGCATGACGGTAAGGTTAATTAGGGTTCGATTTTATTGATTTATTATTATTATTATTATTTTTTTTTTCAGATAATGGTTGAAGAAGTGCGTCTTTAGTCGACGGTGAAAGATTGGACAGGTTTCGGCTGTCCTAACTGGGGTGGGTAGTTCATTCCACCATTGTGGGGCAAGGACTGACAATAGGCGACTTCTCTTTGATGACCCTCCCGGAGCTCGGATAGGAGTAGGTCTGAGGCGGCCAGAAGATGCAGAGCGTAGGGGTCTTGAGGGTGTGTAGTTAGAGACCATTGACCGGAGGTAGGCGGGAGCGGTTCCCTTTGCCCCACGGTATGCCAGGTCGAGGGCCTTGAAGCGGATTCGTGCAGCAATGAGGAGCCAGTGCAGGTTGATGCCGCCGATACTGCCTAAAATGCTGGTATCGGCAGGTACCCTCTAATTCTGCGCTCCGATACCATATGGCGTAATTTATCAACAACACTGCGGTCTGAGTGAGCATTATAAAACAAACGTGTTTTTAACCGACCGTGAATTAAAGTGTCAATGCCCTTGTAATTTTTTTTTTTTTATATTTTTATTCGTTTTTTTAGACATTACAGTAGACGATACGAATGTGACATACATACACTTATCGACAAAACAAACAAAAGACATGAAAAAAATAAAAAATAAAAAAAAATAAACCAGATCAACACCAAAATAATTGTAGAAAGAAATATATATAATAATAATATATCTAATATCTAATAATAATATACATATATCATTATATATAATAATAATAATAATAATAATTAGATTAAAAAAAATATATATATATATGTGTATATATATATATAGGATATATATATATGAATAAAAGAAAAGATAAAAAATTCAAATTAAAAGTTCTCAGAGTATTTCGTGTTACAGAGTCGTTCCTATACAGTGTCCTTGTTTCAGGAGGTGAGAGACGTAGTCAACCGTTCCACATACGAGATAAAGAGTTGCCACACCACATCAAATTTCCCACTTTATCCCCGTAAAGTATATTTAATCTTTTCAACTTTTAAATGGTACATTACATCGCAAATCCATCTGCCAAATGAGGGAGGATGTTCATCTTTCCAGTTCATAAGAATGAGATGTCTTGCTAGAAGGGAGGAGTAAGCGATGCAGTTCAGTTGTGCTTTTGGTAGATGTAAGTCGTCGGAGAGAACACCAGAAAAACCCAGGAAGTGACACGGTTCCAGTACCCGACCTGCCAGGTCTGAGTAGAGCTTAAATATGGACGACCAGAAGTCTGCTAAGCTAGGACATGTCCAAAATGTGTGGTACAGTCCGGCCGGGGCTTGTTTGCATCTGTTACAAGTAGGACTAACCTCAGGGAACATTTTTGACAGTTTGAGTTTGGATATATGTAGCCGATGTACAATCTTAAATTGAATAAGCCTGTGTCTCGCACAAATGGATGAAGCATGAACATTTTAACAGCAGATACTTTCCAGATACGTTGCCATCGTCCCGACAGAGCGCTGTTGACGGGGAGCTCTGATGGGTTCGCTTGGTGGTGTTATTAGCATTGAACAGCTAACCAAAAGCTAGCGTTAACTAACGTTAAAGTTTTAGCTTTAACGTTACCTTGGCTAAAGTTGGGGCTATTCATAATCCAGCAATAATGGCTGCTGACCTGCAAGCAAAGTACAGCAAGTTGGCAAATGAGTATTCCAAGTTAAATCACATTTTCACCAGTAACGTTAGTCTTTCCATCTACCGGTAGCTTATGCTAGCTAACCTAGCTCACGTTAACGTCGTCACTGATCGTACACAATTAATGACATGTTGCGGACAGCCATATCGGTGACAATGTTTAGCTTTTAGTGCCAAATGATAAGAGTCTGAGGCGGAGTCTCAAAAGAGAATGTTGAATATTTATTGTGCAAAAATCACAACAAAAAAACTGAGCCTTGTGGAAGCAAGTGCAGCAACGAATAATGTCCGTGTGGAACTAATGTGCCAACAACCTTTCCGTGGGTGAACTCATTGAGATAGTTTTCAATTACTGATACTAATACTAATCTATACAATCACCTGTTGTTGAATAAAT
The DNA here is from genome assembly GCF_963971535.1 of Notolepis coatsorum. Lineage (NCBI taxonomy): Eukaryota > Metazoa > Chordata > Actinopteri > Aulopiformes > Paralepididae > Notolepis > Notolepis coatsorum. The sequence goes on from NC_140176.1 coordinate 118,450,111, forward strand.
ACCATTACTTTATAGTTATTACTAAAAAACTATATATAAAACTAACTGTAAAAAGAAAAAAAATATATAATTTATATAATTTTTTTTAATGTATGCACTGGTATTGGATCAGTATCGGTATCGGCCGATACCCAAAGCTTAGGTATCGGAATCGGGTTGGGAAGGAAAAAATGGTATCGGAACATCTCTATTTGAGATCAGGCGGGCCGCTGCGTTCTGAATGAATACTTGAATAACATGTCCACTTGTTATTTTATAGCCTTATATAATAAAAACTCCAAACCTTTGTCCAACATCTCATCAAGCAGAATCAGCAGGAACATTGTCCTTCCTCCTCTCCACCATGCACTGCTGCTGGGATGTTAGTGGAGGAGGATGCTTTATGACAACGTGGTAATGGATCAGACCACCTGTAGTCGATACTGATCACATGTAGCTAGTATCAGCCTGATAGTGGTGTTGGGTATAGGATCTGTGCATCCCTATATATTGGTTCAGCGTGTTGTTACTTTCCTGTTAAGAGAGTAGTGTGAAATAGTGACCTGTCCCTTTGTTACTTTCAAAAGCAATGGTTACAACAAATTACATTTAAATGATTGTATGCCCTTCTTTCTAGACTCCATGGCCATACAGCTGTTTATCTGTGAAGAGGAGGTTCCCCCTGAGCAGCAGGAGAGGAGCCCCAGTCTGGTCCAGGAGGAGCCAGAGCTCCTACAGATGAAAGAGGAACAGGAGGAACTCTGGATCAGTCAGGAGGGAGAGGAGCTTCCTGTCTCTGTGAAGAGTGAACATGATGAAGAGAAACCTCAGTCCTCACAGCTCAGCCAAACCCAGGACACAGAGCCCCTCCAGATTAAAGAGGAACAGGAGGAACTGTGTCAAGATCTAGAGGAGGCTGATGGCTCCAAGATGACCTTACAACCTATGAAATGTGAAAATGAAGGTGAGAACACTCTGTCCTCACAACTCAGCCAAAACCGGGACCCAGAGCAGATTAAAGATGAACTAGATCAAGGGCTGGAAGAAGCTGATCTCTCCAAAATCACAGTAGACCCAGTGAAATGTGAAGATGGTCAAGAGAACGCTCTGTCCTTCCAGCCTCTTCAAACCCAAAGGGAGAAAAACAGAGAAGCTTACTCTTTACCCAGCACCTCAACTGAACACATGAAAACAGAACCTGAAGGAGAGGACTGTGGAGTAGCAGAACTAGCCAGTAACTTAGATCCAGCTGGTGATTTAGAACCAACTAGAGATACCCAGCCTCTCTCTTCAGACTGTTCTCTAACTGAGACTGATGATGGTGATGATGACAGTTCTGGAGCTGAGACTGATGACGGTGATGATGACAGTTCTGGAGCTGAGACTGATGACGGTGATGAATGGAAGGAGAGTGGAGGTCCAGGTTTGATGGCAGTAAAACAAAAGAAGACACAGAAAATACAAACGTTGTCTAACAGGCCTGGGTTCAGCAAGAAGAGAGATCTGAAGATACACATAAAAAATGATACCGTAGTGAAATCATTTGGTTGTTCAGTTTGTGGGAAAGGGTTCAGTATGAAGGCACAACTGAAGAGACACATGAGAACTCATACTGGAGAGAAACTATTTCTTTGTTCAGTTTGTGGGAAAGGGTTCAGTAGGAAGGGAGATCTGAAGAGTCACATGATAACTCATACTGGAGAGAAATCTTTTGTTTGTTCAGTTTGTGGGAAAGGGTTCAGTAGGAAGGGAGCTCTGAAGAGCCACATGATAACTCATACTGGAGAGAAACCATTTAGTTGTTCAGTTTGTGGGAAAGGGTTCAGTATGAAGGCACAACTGAAGACACACATGAGAACACATACTGGAGAGAAACCATTTAGTTGTTCAGTTTGTGGGAAAGGGTTCAGTAGGAAGGGAGATCTGAAGAGTCACATGAGAACTCATACTGGAGAGAAACCTTTTGTTTGTTCAGTTTGTGGGAAAGGGTGCAATGACCTAGGAAATCTGAAGAGACACATGATAACTCATACTGGAGAGAAACCATTTAGCTGTTCAGTTTGTGGGAAAGGGTTCAATGATAAAGGAAATATGAAGAAACACACTAGAACTCATACTGGAAAGAAACCATTTAGTTGTTCCGTTTAAGCTGAGAGTAGACTTGAAAAGAATAAAGAGAACAGGTCCCCAAACACAGTTTGCAGTACATTAAATAGAAACCCCATGTACTTTTTTAGAAGAAGAACACACACACATGCGAGATGGGCGACACACAGGAACACACACATGCACTCATGAAATGTCTCTCTGCACTTTTCCCATCCCGTCGTCCTTCCCCCCCAAGGGCAGCCGGGAGCAGACATGGGCTGTGGCGTGGGCCGCGCCCGGGGACCAATCCAAGTGCTCCTGTCCATCTTCGTCAGGGACGCGACAGCGTTAGCAATCTGTTCTGCATGTTTTTCCTTTGGGTTTATCTTATCTGGAGGGGGAAAATTCTGTTCCCATACCAAGCAGCATACTGAACCCCATGTACTTATACTAAGTAGTATACTCAACAGGAACCCCATGTACTTATACTAAGTAGTATACACAATAGGAACCCCATGTACTTATACTATGTAGTATACTCAACAGGAACCCCATGTACTTATACTAAGTAGTATACTCAATAGGAACCCCATGTACTTATACTATGTAGTATACACAATAGGAATCCTTAGGACTTATTTTTGTTTTGTGACTGATTTCCGTTTATCTTCATTCATATCAAACACAAAGATTCTGTACCTCCTTTTTGATTTAGTCAATAAAATATATCTAATATGCTTGTTTTGACTCTTTCATTATGAGTGTTATTTAAAATGCTGTGTAGCCATTAGGACATGATATTTCACTTAAGCTAAAAGTAGAATACAGAAAATAGTTGCTAAATGAAATAAAAAAGCATTAATGTTGAGTTTTTCAAATGTATTATTTTGGCACAAACCCGGTGCCATTTAGCTCCATTGTATTGGAGTGACAGCGGACATCTCTACTGCAGATATGTCGTGCCCTAGTGGGCTTCACTCATAAGTAGTTCAAGGTAGCAGTCAGAAGACTGAGGTGTGACAGCAACAGTGTATTCCTTCAATAACTGGTGGCGCCAGAGAGCATCTGACAAAACCTCAGAGCCTGTTTCACCACAGAACTGGTGGGTCACGTGCTTGAAGCTCTGATCCCTAGGAAGACTTCAGTGTTCAATGTTGAAAGACGGACACATCACATTGGACCTGGACTTCAATTTAAAAACAGAAACGGACTTCCATAATGTTATTACTGTATATATTATATATTATGTTGTATGTATCAATGTTGTAGAATGTGGCTGCAATATTATCATTCATTGATAATTGTTCCACGGTAACAATTAGGGATTGTAAATGTAGCAGCCAGAATAGGGATTTTGTGTTCATTAAGTTTTTATATTAATTTATTCTCATTTACATTATTGAATTTGAATTGAATTTGATTTAATATAAAGATTTAGTTTTTGTTCATATTTATGATGGTATGGCTATATTATTAATTTGTGAGAAATATCTTAATGTTGTGAGTTTAACCTATTAGCCTCTCCCTGTAATATAAGGAACAGGAAGTGATTTCTTTGTCAGTAAGAGTTTAGAGATGTAACCTAGGCAGAAAAATAATGGTTTAATTTAAAACAAATGTCTCATTCTCTGTTGCTACTTTACTGTTTGTTGGATACCATTCCCCAACATAGAGATGAATGTTGGTTTAGTGCCTCTACACTATATATAATATAATAATTATCTCCATCAGGTCGGTTCTGTCCACCTGTCTATCTCTGTCCGCAGCTAACCTCACAATAGGGCAGTTTTGGACAAGTATTTTAAGTTAATTAATTTCCATCATTGAAATGCATATTCAGTATAAAGTTACAGCTTTTCACCACAAGAGGGTGATATTACACAGGTTTGCAGGTAATCAGCTCTCTGGCACCTGTTAACAATATATAGACATGCCATAGTGAACCTATTGTCATTGATATACATGCATTACAAATATTTATGAATAAATTATTGTCCATTGCAATAAGCCCCGCCCCTTTCATATCTCATGAACCGTTCATCGTACAGACTTGTGGGAGGGGTTAATGAGTGGTGGGGGCTTCCCCTGGAAGGTTGGTGGTACCGTTTAAAATGGGCGTAAAAGCTGTTCAGCTCATCCGGTAGGGATTGATTGATTGAAAACTTTATTAACAGATTGCAGAATGGGTACATTACAGTTCGGCTCAATACAAAACAACTAAGAGGATGCAGACCAGGGCCCTGTTCCCCGTACCTGGCTAACTGAGTTAGCCGGATAATTTTCAGCATAGCTTGACTTAAGCCGGACCTTTCCGTTCCCCGAAGTCGGATTTTCTAAATCACCATGGTAACAGATCAGAAAGTTTGAACCTGGTCTGGAGCAGGGTTAAGTTCAGTTAGCTGGATGAACCATGGCCACGCCCTCGCAAAGAAATGCCAGCTCGCTTCCTGAAATATTTCTCACAGTCTAGATCCCATTATACCATTCTAAATTATGTTTTTGTGCTTCGTTTTCCTAGAGGGGGCTTTTGAAATGTATAATAATAGAACTAAATGCTGATAATAAATCATATTCAGCCTATAGATTTACTTTGTCCTAAATAAAATAATGCACGTCATATACGGCGCTCGGAGTCGCGATACACGCTGCATGTGGTTATTTTAATAACGGCGCATTGCAAATGTGAATCCCGCGGGGATATTTTTAATGAATGAAACCTATCGGCCGTTTGGCTCTGATTAGTTTCATATATTCTCCGCTGTAGATTTGCTTAACGGAGCGCCCGGATTGTGTTTCATTCAAGCATAAAATTGAAGTGTCTATGCGTGGATTGTGGTTTTTGTGGATTATGAATTACGAGGAATCTGAGGATTGTTGAATTGTATCATCACTCACACGTTATTGTGATATTGTAACTGGGATTAAAATGTCTGATGAGATGCGCTGTTTGACTGATTTGAGCAATTGAATGAGCCGTTGACGTCACATTAATGCATTTGAGAATAAAGAGATAAAACTTCATTCAAAAGAAAAATATTCGAAACACGGGTCTCTTGTCCATTGACGGATACACAATGGATATATCCCGTCTGGCACAGTGGTGCAACGGCTAGTGCTCACTCCTGTCAAGCGGACGACCCTAGTTCGAAACCCCGCGTTTTCCAATATAATTTTTTTGGAATATAATATTAATGAGTATACGCAAAAGTAGCCTAGTTTTAAGTTAAAATATTATAAATCTACATGCATTGAGGATGTCATTCTTTATATAGCTCTCAAAGTGCACCAAATTGAATTATTTACATTGCAAAAAGAAAAACAAAAAATAGAAAAAGGGGGGATTCGAACGCGGGTCGTCCGCGTGAAAGGCATAAGGACCAACCATCACACCACGGTGCCAGATAAATAAAACATCCACCATACATCCATCAATGGACAAGAGAGCCGTATCCTTATTCTGAAAGAGTTGAACTAATTATTTTCGCTAGCAAGATCTCATTTAATTATTCAATCCATAAGCCTACTGCCAGCAGGCACGTTTAAAGAAATATAATCTGATTGATTGGGGTAATGAGGGACTTAAAATTAGCCTATAGATTATGCATTTAACTTGTCGGCGAGGCTATTGAGCCGTACTGCATTGTACCCATTCTGCAATCTGTTAATAAAGTTTTAAATCAATCAATCAATCAATGTCTTTAGAAAATCAAGATTTCTGCGATCGACACCTGCTGTCTTTTCAGCTGAAGCGGCCGCGCGCAATTATCCTGAGTCTCAAGTCTGGTTCAAATGAACGAGACTGAATCAGCGTTCGAGGAACAGGAAAATCCCGGATTCAAACATCGGGTTAATTGAATCTGGATAATGGGACTCTTGATCGACTTAGTTGAACCAGGTACGGGGAATAGGGCCCAGAAAAAGACCTTTGTCTTGTTTACATCGGGGTCCCCCATTTTCAATTCATCAGGACATTTATGACATACACACAACTCACACCACAGCCCTCGTCTGCTCCCGGCTGCCCTTGGGGGGAAGGAAGGACGACGGGATGGGTTAAGCGCAGAGGAGTATCGCATCGGCGATCCTAAAGACAATGCATGCGTGTGTGTTCCGGTGTGTGTGTGCCGCTAACATTGAGTGTCGTTGCATGCCAATTAAAGACCTCTGCGACAGGTACTGCATTATTATTATTATTATAGATATACAGAACTGTGAAATAAAAAGAGATCATAAAATATTTACATCCGAAGGGGAAGAAACTGTACATTGGTGGGGGGGGGGGATTTGGACATTTACCGGGGCCAGTTTCTAATTGCAGCCACCCGTAGGTGCTCTTTGAGAGTGGTTTTGAAGGAGGGTAGGTATTCACATTCCTTCAGGGATGGGGGACCCTGATGTAAACAAGACAAACGTCTTTCTCAGGTCTGCATCCCCTTAACAATTGTGTGTATTGAGCCGTACTGTATTGTACCCATTCTGCTATCTGTTAAATAAAGTTTTCATTCATTCATTCATTAATTCATTCATTCAAGCCCCCACCACTCATTAACCCCTCCCACAAGTCTGTACGATGAACGGTTCATGAGCTATGAAAGGGGCGGGGCTTATTGCAATGGTCAATAATTAATTCATAAATAATTGTAATGCATGTATATCAATGACAATAGGTTCACTATGGCATGTCTATATATTGTTAACAGGTGCCAGAGAGCTGATTACCAGCGAACCTGTGTAATATCACCCTCTTGTGGTGAAAAGCTATAACTTCATACTGAATATGCATTTCAATGATGGAAATTAATTAATTTAAAATACTTTTAAAATACTAAACTGCCCTATTGTGAGGTTAGCTGCGGACAGAGATAGACAGGTGGACAGAACCAACCTGATGGAGATAATTATTATATATATATATATAGTGTAGAGGCACTACACTACAGTGACAGTGGCTCAGGTGGTAGAGCAGTCGTCTGGCAATCCGGAGGTTCCCGGTTCGATTCCCGCTCCTCCTGGGCAGCGTGTCGATGTGTCCTTGAGCATGACACTTGACCCCTAATTGCTCCCGATGAGCAGGTTGGCACCTTGCATGGTCGCCTCCGCCGTCTGTGTGTGAATGAATGGGTAAAATGTGAGTAACAAATTGTAAAGCGCTTTGGATAAAAGCGCTATATAAAAAAAAAGCAGCCATGGCTGCGTTTGCACTAAACCAACATTCATCTCTATGTGGGGGAATGTTGGGAAAGTTAACTTTCTACATGAACTAGTTCAGTTCACAGTTCACAATTTTTAAAATGAACTAGTTCAGTTCATAGTTCATAATTAAAAAATTTGAACTAAAGTTCATGGTTTCAAAAAAGAACTAATTTATAGTTTATAGTTTTTTTTTTTTTTTTTAGTTATTTTTTCAATACGTTGCTGGCTGCGAACTATTATTTGTAAAAATTATTATATCTATGTGGGGGAATGGTATCCAACAAACAGTAAAGTAGCAACGGAGAATGAGACACTTGTTTTAAATTAAACCATTATTTTATTTTTCTGCCTAGGTTACGTCTCTAAACTCTTACTGACATAAAGAAATCACTTCCTGTTCCTTATATTATGGGGAGAGGGGGAGGGGTTAATAGGTTAAACTCACAACATTAAGAGATTTCTCACAAATTAATAATATAGCCATACCAACAGCTACCCTCCAACCCTGCAGCAGCTACCCACCAGCCCTGCAGCAGCTAGCTACCAGCATCTACCCACCAGCCCTGCAGCAGCTAGCTACCAGCAGCTACCCACCAGCCCTGCAGCAGCTAGCTACCAACAGCTACCCACCAGCCCTGCAGCAGCTAGCTACCAACAGCTACCCACCAGCCCTGCAGCAGCTAGCTACCAGCAGCTACCCACCAGCCCTGCAGCAGCTAGCTACCAGCAGCTACCCACCAGCCCTGGAACAGCTACCCACCAGCCCTGCAGCAGCTAGCTACCAGCATCTACCCACCAGCCCTGCAGCAGCTAGCTACCAGCAGCTACCCACCAGCCCTGCAGCAGCTAGCTACCAGCATCTACCCACCAGCCCTGCAGCAGCTAGCTACCAGCAGCTACCCACCAGCCCTGCAGCAGCTAGCTACCAGCAGCTACCCACCAGCCCTGCAGCAGCTAGCTACCAGCAGCTACCCACCAGCCCTGCAGCAGCTAGCTACCACCAGCTACCTGAGGGAACCTGTGTCTGGCCTGTTGGTCTCCTGCCTGCCTGCCTGCTTACTACCAGTCTGGGTCAGCCTTCCTGGGACTGCTTCACTGCCTCGGTCCTGTGGACTGCAAGGTAGGGCACTATGCCTACCTCACCTCCCAGATGCAATTGATGCCTCCGCCTGACCCAGAGAGTGTCCATGCTGGAAGGGAGAATATCCATGCTCTACAGTATCAAGGAAGATGAGCACCTCTTGGACTCTTTGTTTGAGGCATCAAAAATCCTTCGACATGACCTGAGTGACTCAATCATCCCTGAGGAACCAGCCCCTGAGGAACCAGCCCCAGGAGACGCAGATCCGACCCCCTCAGCTCCACCCCCTGCAGGTGCCGATTCATCTGACCCAGAGGTTTTTCTGGGTCGTGTAGCTGGTACCTCAGTTATGGAGGAGTTGGGTAAGACAGTACTGTACACACAGCCTGAAGAGCGATGGACCCGAGAGGGAGCTAAGTCCAAGCGGCCCCCCACAAGCTCCACCCCGGACCCGTGGTCTTTGGCTGGTCGGGGCCATCCCCGGGGAAACCGTATCCCCCATGTTCACCAGTCCACCCCTCCGGTATTCACTGCCAATCCCTTCTCTGTCCTGGATGATGACTTCCCCTCGATCACCTCGGCCGTTGCCCAGTCATCCAGTAAAAGTAGTGAGCGACGTCATCTGTTAAGATTAGCAGTTAATCTGGTCGTTCTTTCTCTCCCAAGTCAGCTGAGACCCTACAGCCAGTCTTGCCACGACCATCCGGTCCCCCAAGGCCTCGCCTGGCCTCAAAACTGTCCCTGTCTCCACCAGTGACAATCATAATAGGCGACTCGATAATCAGACGCGTCTCGGTCAAAAATGCACACACTGTGGTTTTTCCATGTGCCACAGTGGCGGTCATCACGGATAAAATCCAAGAGGTTATGACATCCTTCCCCGCTGCTGATTGGCTCATAGTGCACGCAGGTACAAATGACGTTAGGAAACAGCAGTCTGAGCTGTTAAAGCATGATTTTATTCAGCTGTTTGGTGTACTGAAACATCTTCACTACAGCGTCAGTATCTCCGGCCCCACCCCCTCTCCTGGCCGTGGCCTTGGCCGCTTCTCCAGACTGCTAAGCCTAAACACCTGGCTCCAGTCCGCTTGTCGTACCCACAACGTGAACTTTATAAATAACTTTGACCTCTTCTGGCAGCGTAGCAATCTCTTTGCAGTAGATGGTCTCCATTTAAACTCACAGCAGACCCAGACTGTGGCACTACTCGCCCACGCTCTGCCTGGTGCTGACAGGTCCCTCAACCATTGACGTCCCCCTGATCCCAGCCCCTACCACAATAGTTCCTCCATGTACTATAGTATTGCAATTGGGCTAGGATCACATAATAATAGTGTCAAAAACACCCCTGTCAGAATTAGTAGGCCCACTAAATGGAGAGAGAGGAAAGAAGCCTAGAAGAAGTCTTCAGCCCGAAAGGACTTCACTTTATGTCTTCACCTGGTCATTATGTTGAGCATCCCACTGTGAGTCCTGCTGATCACTACTCCCCCAATACTCCCACAGTAGTTAATATTACCCCCCCCCCCCCCCCTCCCTCCTCTTCAGGCCTACCAATTTTCGAACTTGGACCTCATACAGTAAATAATATCCCGGTTTTAATCACAAACCGTTGTCCCACTATACCTGGTTATAGACATCGGTCTGTTGACCACAGTGTGCTGGCTAGTCTAGCCAGACCGGCTAACGTGAGTACTCAACCTGATAAAAACATTATCATTGGGCTTTTTAACACACGATCGCTTACTGAGAAAGGTCTGCTACTACAGGGTCTGCTGACCGATCGTAAATTGGATTTCTTGAAATTTGGCAGATACCGAATGACTTTCACAACTTAATGAGACTACTCCGCATGGGTATGTTTACATCTGTCAACCCCACCCCTCCGATAAGCGAGGAGGTGGTCTCGCGATAATCTACAATGAGAAGTGGCAAGTGTCCTCATTGACAGTTCCTGTGGACAAGTCATTTGAATGCATTGCTATTCAAATTCATGGTCCAACGCCTACCATTCTAGTGACTGTCTACAGACCACCAAAGCCAAATAGAGATTTTATAGATGAACTCTCTGCCTTTTTAACTTCACTAAACTTATTGTCTCCTAATATTTTACTGCTGGGGGATTTTAATGTTCATATGGACAATATAAACAATTCTACTACCAAGGAGCTCACATCTTCCCTGGACAGCTGTGGATTTCACCAATATGTTGACTTCCCTACTCACTCCAAAGGACACACTTTGGACTTAGTGTGCTGCTCTGGTGTCGCAGCCCAAAACTGTACTGCGTCTGACCTGCCCATCTCTGATCACAAGTTCATATCTTTTAATGTCATCCTGAAGACACACAAAACAAACGTGTCACGTTCCATCTCTTTCAGGAATATTAGGAACATCGATGTACCTGCTCTATCCAGTGAACTTATTAATAACCTTTCCTGTCATGACAATGAATCAACCTGTGATGAACTGGTCTCAATGTACAACAATGGACTCCATAACCTCTTTAATCTGGAGGGGCTCTGTGTCCTGGGTTTGGCTGAGCTGTGAGGACTGAGGTTTCTCTTCATCATGTTCACTCTTCACAGAGACAGGAAGCTCCTCTCCCTCCTGACTGATCCAGAGTTCCTCCTGTTCCTCTTTCATCTGTAGGGGCTCTGGCTCCTCCTGGACCAGACTGGGGCTCCTCTCCTGCTGCTCAGGGGGAACCTCCTCTTCACAGACAGGGAGCTGTGGGGGGTCTGCAGGGAGGAATAATAATAATATGAATAACAAACAAAGATGCAGTAGATAACTCTGCAACTGAAAGTAGAAACACAATCGATCAATTATTGTTTGGCTACAAAACCAGAAAATCTCAATCATGCCTCATCACGCTGTCAATCACAACTTGGAGGTTGATCAGATGTTGTCAGGAGGTGAAAATGTAAACAAACAGAGTGAGACTTGAGGTTCTCCAAACTAAACAAGGTAACTATGGATAGCTGAAATACTTATGGATTGTTAGCTTGACCAATTACCTTTTTTACTTGAGTTGGGGCAACTGTTGTAATTCCTACACTGTTCACCGGATTTAGATGTAATTAAAGCTGGAAGTCTGCACTAGAAGCACACCTTTATTTCATTCCAAGTCCATTATGGTGTTGTACAGAGCCAGAATTAGTAAAATTGTGTCAATGTCCAAATAATTATGGACCGACTGTATAAAGTCAGAATATAAGCCCCAGGGGTGAATGGAGTCCCCCACCGGGTTTATAAAAGTGCACCTGATGTACTCAGATTCTTGTGGAGGTTATTGAGAATAGTATGGGATAAACAGGTTATACCAAAAGCTTGGGTTAGAGCAGAAGGAATCCTAATCCCCAAGGAGAAAGAGTCCTCACTGTTAAGCCAGTTTCTGACTATATCCCTCCTGAATGTAGAAGGTAGGGCTGTCCCCGACTAAGGATTTGGATAGTAGACTATGATTAGCCAAAATTTGCCATTAGTCGACAAAAAAAAGAAGGTATATTTTAAATTTTTTAATTCTTTTATCATTCCATTTGGGCTGTGAGGGGTGCTTAATGTCTGAAGGAGTCGACTTCTTGTCCTCTGCAAAAGCATGCAATTGGTCCACTGATGGATACATCTTGATATTTGTCTAGTCATCTAGTGTGTTCATTAGATGGGTGAAATCCTCTTTCAGTGCCTCTGTGCCTGTTTTCTTAGGCAGTTAGCCTCTGGTATGCGTGCCATTAGCGTTAGCCACGCTTCTAGGCCTCTTTTATTTTCGAAAGAATTATTAAAAAAATAAATAAAATGTTGTATTCGACTAAGAGGTTGGCAGTCGACTACGGCTCCTTTCGACCGATTAGTCGACTAATAGGGGTCAGCCCTAGTAGAAGGTAAGATTTTCTTAACTGTAATGGCACAGAGGCTAGCAAACTACCTAGAAAGGGACAGCAGTGCAGAAAGCAGTGCAGAAAGCAGGAATCCCAGGGTTTGCTGGATGTATAGAACACACAAGCATGATATGGCACCAGATTCAATCAGCCAAGATAGAGAAAAGAGACTTACAGGTGGTATTTCTAGAGTGGTTGTTAACAAGAAAACAGTTAAATTCATCCAGAGGACTTTTCATGTTGATCATGGACTGACGAGCATAACATCTGGCAATCCAGCTCGTCAAAGAAGCAAGCAAACTCTGCAGCACAGGAAAGCTCAGACTTCATAAGTTCGTCTCCAACAGGAATCAATACCAAAGGAAGAGTGAGCCGAAAGTGTCAACCTGGACATGGCTTGGAAGGGAGTGATAGCTTAGATATGCAGACTTGGCAGCAGAAACTGAACAGTGAGGATGTAAAGCTAGGGTTTGTCCGGCGGAAGTAGGATGCAGAGGATTTATAGCACGATCGGCTTCACCATTATTGGGAGAGTTGGGGATTCGTGGGCGGAGCTTGAAAAAAACGGTAAATGAGATGTCAGTGGATTTGGTTGAGAAATAATGTCAGCTGGGGGCCAACGTAACCAAAGGGTACGAGTATTCCTTTTCTTCTCTGTTGTTGCTGTTTCATGTGTAATATTGTAGGAATTGTACTTTTGACATAGGATAACAGGGAGGTGTGGCGTGTGAATATCATGGAAAAGTGGGAGCTGGCATGGGGGGGGGGGGGGGGGGTGGTTCTGGCTGGAACTAACCGCTGAGCCCGAGGTTGTGGGCCTAACTTGAAGAAACACCAGTGAAGGGAGGCGCCCACTTGATAACTCTGGTTATATGCTGACTTCTGTTGCTTTTTATTTATCTGCATGGTGGGGTTCTTCATTGAGCGTGGGTGTAATATAAATAATGTGTAAGAGTCAATTCACTGGTAAAGTGCCATATGTTATATTGTATGTATTTGTTTGGATTTCTGCCTATGCATTGTGCCTGCCAAGTTGGGTTCATGGCAGCAGTTCCCTTTGCTCACCAGTAGGTGGCTTACCTGGCTGCGTCTCGTTTTTTACCAACGGATTTCCAGTTCCGCGTTCGCGTTCTGCGATCTGATTGGCCACTGACGTTTCTGGTGCGATCTGATTGGCCACTGACGTTTCTGGTCATGTGACATGTGCGCCCAATCGCGTGACGGCTGTTTCTGCGCCCATTTCCGCCTCGAACAGCCAGCAAACGACCTAATGCCTAGTTTATCACTGGTTAAGCTTAGGCGACTCTTTCCAAGTTGGTTAAGGTTAGAGTTTGGAATCAGGGCTGGTGTTCTATCGCCCTGCTCTAAGACAAACTCTAACCTTAACCAACTTCGAAAGAGTGCCTAAGCTTAACCAGTGATAGAAACAGGCGTCACACGATTGGCGCAGATGTCACACGACCAGAATGGTCAGTGGCCAATCAGATCGCAGAACGCGAATGCGGAACTGGAAATCCGTTGGTAAAAGTAATCAGGCTACCTGGCTACTTAAAGTGTGATGGGACTGATGGCATGCAGGTGTGTTAGTAATCAGGCCACCTGGCTACTTAAAGTGTGATGGGACTGATGACATGCAGGTGTGTTAGTAATCAGGCTACCTGGCTACTTAAAGTGTAATGGGACTGATGACATGCAGGTGTGTTAGTAATCAGGCTACCTGGCTACTTAAAGTGTAATGGGACTGATGACATGCAGGTGTGTTAGTAATCAGGCCACCTGGCTACTTGAATGAATGAATGAATGAAAAGTTTATTTCTTGGACATGTTATTCTTCTTATTTCTTCAAACAACTCACAGTGTCTTGATCCGTCAGACCAAACAATCATAACAACAAATTAAAAAAATCCTTAAAGAAAAAAAGAACATTTAAAAAAAAGAACAAAGAAAAAACAGGAATTATAAACAAAAGAGCAATGTGTTTTTCCAAAAAAAAGGAGTAGAGGGAAGCTTAGCTTATTGATCCCTACCCCCTTACATTTGTATTTGTTCTTACATTAATATTACTAGAATTTACATAATTTAGTATATTACAATATAGAATATTATTTTTACTTATATTAAAAGTTTACAATAAAAAACATGATTCACTTGACAGCAGTGAATATAGTACATCACTACATACACAATATAACATAATTTTGTTTATCCTCACTACTAATTTCTGTATTTTTCTAATGTGTATTTTTTTAACGGCTTTTTAAATTGTGCCACATGTCTCGTCTCGTTTTTTACCAACGGATTTCCAGTTCCGCGTTCGCGTTCTGCGATCTGATTGGCCACTGACGTTTCTGGTGCGATCTGATTGGCCACTGACGTTTCTGGTCATGTGACATGTGCGCCCAATCGCGTGACGGCTGTTTCTGCGCCCATTTCCGCCTCGAACAGCCAGCAAACGACCTAATGCCTAGTTTATCACTGGTTAAGCTTAGGCGACTCTTTCCAAGTTGGTTAAGGTTAGAGTTTGGAATCAGGGCTGGTGTTCTATCGCCCTGCTCTAAGACAAACTCTAACCTTAACCAACTTCGAAAGAGTGCCTAAGCTTAACCGGTGATAGAAACAGGCGTCACACGATTGGCGCAGATGTCACACGACCAGAATGGTCAGTGGCCAATCAGATCGCAGAACGCGAATGCGGAACTGGAAATCCGTTGGTAAAAGTAATCAGGCTACCTGGCTACTTAAAGTGTGATGGGACTGATGGCATGCAGGTGTGTTAGTAATCAGGCCACCTGGCTACTTAAAGTGTGATGGGACTGATGGCATGCAGGTGTGTTAGTAATCAGGCCACCTGGCTACTTAAAGTGTGATGGGACTGATGACATGCAGGTGTGTTAGTAATCAGGCTACCTGGCTACTTAAAGTGTAATGGGACTGATGACATGCAGGTGTGTTAGTAATCAGGCTACCTGGCTACTTAAAGTGTAATGGGACTGATGACATGCAGGTGTGTTAGTAATCAGGCCACCTGGCTACTTGAATGAATGAATGAATGAAAAGTTTATTTCTTGGACATGTTATTCTTCTTATTTCTTCAAACAACTCACAGTGTCTTGATCCGTCAGACCAAACAATCATAACAACAAATTAAAAAAATCCTTAAAGAAAAAAAGAACATTTAAAAAAAAGAACAAAGAAAAAACAGGAATTATAAACAAAAGAGCAATGTGTTTTTCCAAAAAAAAGGAGTAGAGGGAAGCTTAGCTTATTGATCCCTACCCCCTTACATTTGTATTTGTTCTTACATTAATATTACTAGAATTTACATAATTTAGTATATTACAATATAGAATATTATTTTTACTTATATTAAAAGTTTACAATAAAAAACATGATTCACTTGACAGCAGTGAATATAGTACATCACTACATACACAATATAACATAATTTTGTTTATCCTCACTACTCATTTCTGTATTTTTCTAATGTGTATTTTTTTAACGGCTTTTTAAATTGTGCCACATGTTTACTCAGTTTGATGTAATCGGGTAAATTATTCCACAACTTCACTCCACACACCGATATGCACATGCTTTTCAGCGTGGTGTGTACCATTGGTTGTTTGAGATTCCCCCCACCTGGCTACTTACAGTGTGATGGGACTGATGACATGCAGGTGTGTTAGTAATCAGGCTACCTGGCTACTTACAGTGTAATGGGACTGATGACATGCAGGTGTGTTAGTAATCAGGCTACCTGGCTACTTACAGTGTAATGGGACTGATGACATGCAGGTGTCTTAGTAATCAGGCTACTTGGCTACTTACAGTGTAATGGGACTGATGACATGCAGGTGTGTTAGTAATCAGGCTACCTAGCTACTTACAGTGTAATGGGACTGATGACATGCAGGTGTGTTAGTAATCAGGCTACCTGGCTACTTACAGTGTGATGGGACTGATGACATGCAGGTGTGTTAGTAATCAGGCTACCTGGCTACTTACAGTGTAATGGGACTGATGACATGCAGGTGTGTTAGTAATCAGGCTACCTGGCTACTTAAAGTGTAATGGGACTGATGACATGCAGGTGTGTTAGTAACCGGTAAGAGTTAATTGTATGGTGTAAATAAATACTCTGTTGAGTATTATCGTAACGGACCTTGTGGACATTCTGTCTTTGATCTGACGAGTAGCCACAGACGCGTCAATTACGTTCTAGCGGGTTCTCAGCCACCTCACTGGCTTGTAGGTTTATTGTTTTTTTATTCACTAGTTAATTCAAGCCTTTATAGAATGTTTAGAGATTAAAGTCAACATTTATGACGTCAGACTAAAGAGATAATGTTTACAGATTAAAGTCAACATTTATAAAGTCAGAATAAAGTAAAAATCTTTAGATTAATCTCTTAAACCCTAGCCATATTTTCAGAAAATTCACTTAAAAGTAAACAGCCAAGTAAATGGAGGATTGCTCCACTTCTACAAGGTCCATTTGCATGTTCATGGTATCTAGGGACATGTATAATAATAATAAATAGGATTTTAAGAGAGAAGCGCCTTTCTCAGACTCAAGGACACTGTACAAGGAAAGGGTAGAAAAAAAGAAAATATTTAGAAAAAACAAAAGATAAAAAATTAAATGATGAATATGTGTATAGTAACAACAGGACCTGTGAATGTATGGACCTCTGGGAATGTATTCTCAGTGTCAGATATATTGTGTATGTTACTATGCTTGAGTAAATTGTAATGAACCAAAGGAGAATATCAATTATTATTATTTAAGTTTTTTCCATCTTTGACGGTGAATAACACCATGCTAACATTGACCAGACATGAGATTTACCTGAACTGATTTAGCACCTTCATGAGATCAAGTGTACAAAATATCTAAGCAAATTAATAAAGGGCAGATGATTTACAGGTTTTTTTGTAAATATAGTACTGGATTTTGCCATCCAGACACATGCAATTTGAAATGAAATGAATATAGAATATAAGGCCTAAAGATTACCTTATTATGGCCAAGTCATACATCAATGGATCAGATCCAATGGCAGACTTAAATCTGGATTTAGTATGTGGTAGTTTATCAACCAACCTGTGTGAAAATGTACCATCCTGCCCAGAATGGCGAAATTGGAAAAGGTAATTTGCACATTACACATTAGAAATTCAAAGACACTCCTTCCTAAATTCAACCAGAGACTGTCTGCAGTTTCATCTCCTGGGGAGGTGATGAGATTAGCAGTTGAGTGATTTAGCATTTACAGCCTTAAGATCAAAGAACCTTCTGGTAGACATCGAGCCTACAAGCCTGAACACACAGGAAACACACAGGAAGCCTGGGGTTCACAAGGGAGGGAGGGAAGATTGCCAGGTGTGGCGGTTGCTATCCCCCCCCCCCCCCGGTGAACAAAAGGCACCACTTAAATAGCTTACATGAAAGGGTTCCCCTTTTAAAACCGTTTGGGTTTTAAAACTGTTGGGGAAACGCCCACTAAGAAATTCCGTTCTGACGTCACTTTCGTGGACTAGCCTATTGACAGACAGAGCTATTGTTTCTCCAATCAGTAAGCTCGGTAAGGCTCAGACGGATACGCCCGCTTGACGTAAAATTAGGGGCGGAGATCTAGATTTGAATATGACAGGCTCCACAGAGGGAGAAAAAACAGAACTCCATGAAGAATACAACCCTCAACACCCAATCTACATGCTCCCTTTGACTCGAGGTGGACCGATCGGCGAAAACACAGAGAGACGGCTTCTGAAACACCATTGAAGGACGAAGAACGAGAGCGGCTTATAGCTACAAGCTTTTTAGGTTATATTGAATATTTAGGCTAAAGTCTGATAAACCTCGGCATAGGGAGGTCTTCTATCAGATTTTATTGCAAGTGACTCTTTCAAATATTTGATTTGTAATTAATGAAATCCTTTTTTATTAAACCAACAGATTTTTCAAAACTGCTCCGAACTCGATTTCTTCAAAGCCGCCGTTTTCTCTGTTGCTGACGAGCAGAAAACCATTTCCTGGTTTCTGCAGTTTGTATGTAGAATAGAACTTCTTGGGCTTGGTAAAGTAGAACACAACGCAGATAGGTTAAGCTAGGAAGATTACTACATTTATTGGTGCTGTGGCCCTAGAATTATTACGACCGTTCGATCGAGAACAGAATTTTTTTACTTCATTTTTTTCACCTCAACAAGTCGTCATCGCGGACCGGAGCTGATAACACAGGTGAGTGATTATGGAGTGTACGGGAGTTCAATTCGAGCCTAGAGGGGGGTTGCTAAGATATTGCCTCATATAGGAATATATGAAGTAAAGATGAGAGGCCTCATGTTATTGTAATATGAAGACGTAGTGGTGGCACAAACTATCTGATTATGGGGTGGTCAAAGCGTCGGATGGCAACAGATGGAAGGCTTTATTGATCAGAGAGCTCGGTAATCTGGTTGGCGTGCGACAGGAGCGCGTCCTGAGCATATAAGAACCCTAGAATATATTCTCAGGAAAAGGGGCGCTATGATAATTGGTAATTTTTGCGTGTCCTGAATGGGGAGAGAGCCGTGTATGGATGGGCTCTGTCGCTATTTAGAACATGTAAATCGGCTTGGTATAGATGAATTAGGATCTGCATGAATCGGGGAACGTTGTTGTGCGATTACAGGATTATCACGTAATGGTTAATATAAACGGGGCTGGCGTGTTCAGGAGGCTTCAATAATAATAGTTTGCTGGCTGAGCATGGTAGACAGGACATGTGTCTGCGGGAAACTATCGGCCGAATTAAATGAAGATATATGTTCGTCTTTAGGGCATAATATCGAGCGGATCTGAGAGATCCTTTTTAATCTTGAGCATACCGGCGTGTTGATTGATTGCGTGCGCTGTGATGGATGGGGGACGAGGCGCTTGGGAACATTTCGGTTAAAAGACTGATTAAGTACTTATTGAGGATTCGATTAAAGCGCTATAGTGAACTTAAACACTGGCTATAGTACGGTGTGCGATTACGCTTGATCTTGTGTTTAGTAGATGCGCGGTAGTTATTGAATAAAGTGTAACGGAATGTGAGATCTGCCGCGGGCGTTCGGGTTCTATAATAAGTAAGCTTGAGAGGATGTGTATGTTATTGCAGTTATGGTTAGGCATGGCAATGATGTGTGTGTTTGGGTATGAGTGAAAGGATTTATGGTTGTGTTGTACGTTGCGTGATGTAGTATGGATTAAATCTGTAAATTGGCACTTACAATATGACTGAGAACGGTTTTTAATGTTGAACCTGGTGGGCACGCTATGTCCGCTGCGCCACCCAGCTATGCATGGAGGGGCGCGTGCATGCTCGTCGAAGCTCGTGCTGGACAAAGCGCGTTCTCGTCAGAACTTGTGCGTATCGTAGCGCGCGGCTAGGCTAAGCTACATGCTACAATAGCTCGTCGCGGCTCGCTTGGGGTTGTTCAATACTGTATGTTGTGAATGGGATGATATTGCAGTGTAACTGGATTGTCATTTATGTTGGATGGGTCGTGTGAGTTTGCGGTATTGGCTAATGTTTAAATGGTATTGGCTGAATGTTTGAACGAATGCAGGATGTGTGGGGAATGAGTAGGCCGTGTGGGAGATGCGCGCATGCGCACTTGTGAGAGAAGACATTGTGTGTGAGACGTGAAAGAGTGGAATGAATTGGGATGTGGTTAAAAGTGCACTAGGTGGCGCCAGAGTCAACCTGGGGATTCAGTCCGGCCTGCTGAAGCAGGTTGGAGGGGGTCCTGGGGTGAGCTTGTGATGCGCGGCCGTTTTAAGTGGAGCGCAGTGGTCGCCATTTTAGACGGGGCTGGGGTGGCCATTGTAAGGGGTTTATGTTTTCGGAGTGATGTGGTAGGTACTGCGCTAGGGGGCGGTAGAGGCGTCATTTGGACTCCCGTCCTGGGCAGTATGTCGTGCGTGGCTTTTGTATGGTTGAATGTATGTGATGTCCCTTTGTTGGGCCTACCCCCTCCCCCCCTCTCTCTCTCTCTATCTCCCTCTCTCTCTCTCTTTCTCCCTCTCTCTTTCCTCACACACCCTTGCCTCCATATCTCTCCCTCTTTACATTTCTCACTCTCTCTCACCCCCCCCCCTCTCTCTCTCTCTTATCTCCCTCTCTCTCTCTCTTTCTCCCTCTCTCTCCCCACACACCCTTGTCTCCATATCTCTCCCTCTTTACATTTCTCACTCTCTCTCACCCCCCCCCCTCCTCTCTCTCTCTCTCTCTCTCTCTCTCTCTCTTTCTCCCTCTCTCTCTCCACACACACCCTTGCCTCCATATCTCTCCCTCTCACTCTCTCTCCCCCCCCCCTTTCTCTCTCTCTATCTCCCTCTCCCTCATTACATTTCTCACTCTCTCTCACCCCCCCCCTCTCTCTCTCTCTCTCTCTCTCTCTCTCTCTCTCTCTCTCTTTCTCCCTCTCTCTCTCCGCACACACCCTTGCCTCCATATCTCTCCCTCTTTACATTTCTCACTCTCTCTCACCCCCCCCCTTCTCCCTCGATCTCTCTCTTTCTCCCTCTCTCTCTCCCCACACTCCCTCCCTCCCTCTTTCCATCTCTCCCCCCCCCCCTCTCTCTCTCTCTATCTCCGTCTCTCTCTCTCTTTCTCCCTCTCTCTCTCCCCACACTCCCTCCCTCCCTCTTTCCATCTCTCTCCCCCCCTCTCTCTCTCTCTCTCTCTCTCTCTGCTGCCTCTCTCTCTCTCTGCTGCCTCTCTCTCTCTCTGCTGCCTCTCTCTCTCTGCTGCCTCTCTCTCTCTCTCTCTCTCTCTCTCTCTCTCTCTGTCTTTCTCCCTCTCTCTCTCCCTTTTGCTCTCTCGACCCCCCCCCTCTCTCCCTCTCCCTCTCTCCCTCTCTCTCTCCCCACGCCCCCTAGCCTCCCTCTCACTCCCTTTTTCTCCCTACACTCCCTGTACCCTCTTCTCCTCTCTTACACTTCTATCTCCTCTCTAACTTTCTCTCTTTTCTCTCTCTCTCTCCCTCTCTCTCTCCTTCCCCCTCCACGGGAGGCGGTTGGGCAGTTGCAAAGTATGGCGTATTGTGTGATATGTTTTACGGTTGGGAGCAGGTCTGTTCGGGACCACGTGCCCCCCCCCTCCCCCTCCATTGCCTCTTTCTCTCCCTCTTTCCTCCCCTTTATGCCTTTCCTTTCTGGTCTCCCCCGTTTCCCTCCCCTTGCACTTTCTCTCCCTTACCCCCCCCCTCTCCTTTTTTCCTTCAGCCCCCCTCTCTCTCACTCTTTCCCTTTGCACTCTCTCTCCCTTCCTTTCCCCCCCCCCCCTCTCATTTTTTTTTTTTTTATTTCTTTCCCTCTCTTTGCTGCCCCCCTCCTTTTCTCGCTCACTCTTTCCCTTTGCCCCCCCCCTTCTGCATGGTTTTCTTCCTCTCTCCCTTTCCCCCCCCCCTCTCTCCTTTTTTCTTTCCCTCTCTTTGCTGCCCCCCTCCTCTTCTCGCTCACTCTTTCCCTTTGCCCCCCCCCCCTTCTGCATGGGTTTCTCCCTCTCTCCCTTTCCCCCCCCCCCTCTCTCCTTTTTTCTTTCCCTCTCTTTGCTGCCCCCCTCCTCTTCTCGCTCACTCTTTCCCTTTGCCCCCCCCCCTTCTGCATGGGTTTCTCCCTCTCTCCCTTTTCCCCCCCCTCTCTCCTTTTTTCTTTCCCTCTCTTTGCTGCCCCCCTCCTCTTCTCGCTCCCTCTTTCCCTTTGCCCCCCCCCCTTCTGCATGGTTTTCTCCCTCTCTCCCTTTTCCCCCCCCCTCTCTCTCATTTCTCTTCAACCCTCCCACTCCATCCTTTGCCTCACTTGCTGAGCCCCTCTCTCTCTCCCCCCTCTTCCTTCTTAAGGCCGGCATGGAGATACATGTTTGCCCTCTGGCCCGGTCCTCTCTTGACCGGTCGGCGGTTTCGTTGCGGCCTTTTTTCTCCTGCCCTACTTGGGGTGCCGGGGTGTCCTAGTATTGTGTTTAGGTTGGGGTCTTCGTGTCAGTGGACTGTGGTGTGTGTAGTTATAAAGTTGTGTTGTTGTTTGTGGGGATTGCAGGACATATTAGGATACGCGCCGGTGATGGAGGAAGGAGGAGGAGGACGGAACATTCGACATGGTTCCTGGTTTGAGTGACAGTAGTAGGCGGGTGCTTCGGGGGTGTGCTGTGGAGGTGGTTTGGTTGTGTGTGTTGGTCGGTACGATAATGTATGATCCATATCAGCGACCTGAACAGCCAGAGGTGGTGGTAGTGGGTAGAAGGTCGCTGCCAGACCATCGCGGGAATCTGTTTTTGGGGGTGGCTAAAATGGCTAATAAGTCAGATTGCTATGTGTGTGGCTTGGCCCCGCAAGCGGCCGACGCGGGTCTTCCTCTGATTGCGCACCCCTTAACGAAGTGTCATGCCAATGTGTTGAGAGACGTGCCTCTCCCTCGCCTGTGCGACGGGGTGAGTCATGATAAGATATTGAGGTATTTGGGCCGGGAGTTGGGGTCGAATAAGGCTGTGGGTTATGCAGGGCTAAAGGACAGTAGCCCCATTCCAGTGGCGTTTAGAGCGGCTGGGTTTGAGATGTGCGTAGAGGGGAGGTCCGGTGGTAGGAACGTGGGCTATTTGGACGGCTGCTTGGGTGATAGTGGAGTCTGGGGTAAGGATTCGGAGGCGCCAGCCCCTAGTGGGGCATTTTGGATTTGTGGTGAGTTTGCGTACGCCGCATTACCAATTAAGTGGAGGGGTAGGTGTGCATTGGGGTATTTAGTGCCGGCTATGAGGGTGTCAGATGTTTTGCCAACACTTCCCAGGTCAAGGAGAAGGAGGGATGCGGACCACTTTTTCAGGGTGGCATTTCCCTGGTATGGGACGTATGCGAACATGGGTGAACTGGACCATCTAGCTCGAGTGTTTGAGGATATGGCGGCTACGACCGCGAAGGGTATGACCCTGGAGGCTCAAGAGCTACGGTCCTTAAGACTGATGGAACTGCAGTCAAGGACAGGTTTGGACTTCCTGTTGGCGAGTTCAGGAGGCATGTGTGCGTTGATTGGTCAGGAGTGCTGCACATTTATCCCAGAAAATGATATAGGTGGCTTACCAGCGATTATAGAGCATTTGAAGAATATTACTAGGGAGATGCAGCCCGCGCGGGAGGACTCGTGGGAGGACTGGGGTCATAGTTGGATGGGCTATATAGGATGGACGATTGTTAAGTATCTGCTGTGTGCTGTGGTGATGTTTGCGGTTATAGTTGTTTGTGTGAATGTAATCAGGGTGTGTGTGGCGTATGTGTTCAGGACTCTCGGCGCGGCTGGTTCTGCGTCTGAGGACCCACACTGCTCGACTGCACCTGCGTATACGATGATGGTGGTAAGGGATGGCGCGGAGGGTGGCAGGGTGGGTGTGGGCGTTCCAATAAAGCCGAGATGCCCGGTGTACGCGCTGGCAACTATTCTCTGATCTGGGTGGTGGACATTCAGGGTTGGGGAGTGGGAGGGCCGGAGCGTGCGTGTGGGTGTGGGGCGGGGGACGTTCCTGGACGACCGTACGTTGCCGTTGGCGAGATAAGGTTGTGTATGCAATTGTGTTTTTTTCCATAGTAGGTACGTTTGGATTGACTGTATGATGTGGGGCGGTGTACCCGGAGTTCGGTGTTGGGTCTGGTCGGCTATGCATGGCCGTCCGGCAGGGCACTGGACTCTGGGGATATTGGCCTGAAGGACGGGATAAGTTGCCGGGATGCTGACTGCTTTGTGCCTGTGGTGAGGTGTGTTCAGACCGCTGTGGAGGGGCTGTCAGGGTCTCTTCAGTAAACAGGGTTGGCACCTCACGGCGTGCGTGGCGCGGCGTCCGTGGCATTCTTTAGGTTATCTCTGGGGGACACGTGTCTGAGTGACAGGTGTCCCCTGGGGGGTGTGGTACTGAATAATGGAAAATAATGTGAAAAAATGGATGTAACTATACTAATCAAGATGTTTTTGTTTTCCGAGGAGTATCAGAATTGGAGCGGAATCAAGCGGAAGTAAAGGAGAGCCGAAATTCGAAAAAAATAGGAACCCAGTGTGTTGACAGAGATCGAACGAGAAGAAAAACAGGGAGTAGAAACTGGCGGTATCACACACATGTATCAATTACAAATGTCTCGTGTTTAAGAGTGTATGAGGAAAGTAAAAAGATACTCATACAGTGAATGAAAAGAACCTCTCAGGAATTTGATTATAAAGACAGAGTAAAGTACAAGTCCGGTTGATAAATTAACAAGAACTGTTGTCATTGTGTGCTCTGATCTCCAGCAGTTCGATTGGACACGCGGAACACCACAAATCAGGTAAGAATAGGAATTTCAGGTGAACAAGGGACAGAAGAGAATAGGAAGGGCCCACAGTGCCACTATTGGCTGTCCGAGTAGGAGTCAGTCACAAGAAGCATAGACACCTACACTTAGATAGGGATTACAGAAGATACTTTTCTGCCTGTTGCCATTGTTACAAGATAAAGAAGATAAGAGAAACTTTAGAAAAATGGGGAGAAAAAGCGCATATAAGAAAATGAAAGCCACAACCAAATCAGATAAGTCGACCATAATTGGATGGATGGAAGAGAGTCCAGTACAGATTATTGCCAACGAACACGACACAACAAAAGGTAACGAATATTACTTGGAAAAAGCAATCTATGTATCAAAAAGATGGAATGAAAGATGGAAAACGCTTGCGAAACGTTGGCCGGTCGAGGGTTCTTTTGATTTAGAGTTAATAGCTGATATACGAATGCTAATTAAGACATATGCATACCACGGGGGCGACGTGGCAAGGGCAAAGAAATATTTGCAAGAAACAACAATGATAGAATCTTATGCACGGGAAGCTGAGAGAAGAGATAGTGAGAAAAAGGCCATAGCAAATGGCAATGATGCAGACAAACCAGTAGAGGAGGTAGTCCCGGTCACCATAACTCCCCTGGCCCCTAGCACAGCACCTGTCACCGCCCAAAGTGCAGTTCAGTTAGCCTCACCCACCCCAGCCTCCTATCTTATTGCCCAACAGGAAAGAATTGAGGGAGCTTTAGCACCCCCGCCATATGCCAGTAGGAATGGGGGGCCAATATACCCCATCTTACCTGTATTAGAGATGACGAGTCCTTATGAAATGACAGATGATGCGGGGAACAAAGAGACGGGACAAGCAAAGACATCAATTCAGCTGATAGCTAGGCAACCAGACAGTTCAGCCCAGACTCGGTCAGACAGAGAGTATGCGGCCGCCTCACGGCCAAGGGAAGGGATGGAAAGGATGTCAGAGCGAGCTAGAGTGATCCAAGAAGCTGAAAGGATGGGAAAGGAAGGCTATGAGACAATGTTAAAACAGAAAGATTGGGCAAGGATGAAGGCAACCTATGGCCATCCTCTAGGAGTTTCTGACCACCAGAGAGGGTATGACCACCAGAGAGGGTTTGACCACCAGAGAGGGTATGACCACCCGAGAGGGTATGACCACCAGAGAGGGTATGACCACCAGAGAGAGTCTGTCCGCCAGCCGGAGTACTTACAAAGCCCCCCAGCTCCTGCGCCCCACTCCGTATACCAAGCTCTCCCTTCCCCCCAACCCCAGTCCAGCAGGGGGGTAGACCCTGGCAGTTTCGAGGTTGGTCTCACGAAATCACAGTGGGTGGATGTAGATGCAGTAGGTAAGAAGCCGGAGGCTATCGACATCGAACTTGGGGGGCAGATGATACAGATAAAAGACGATCTGACAGGGATAGACCAGGCGCTCGTGGATTTGGACAGGGACCACGTTGACATAATAGGGCGGTTTACGAGCCACGACTCTACAAAAACTGATGGGGCAGATGAATATAAAGAGATCATGAGGATACGGGCTGGCATTGAGGGAAAACTAACCGCCCTGCAAGACAAAAAAGCAGAGCAGAAAAAAGCCCTCCAGAAAGTAGAAGATGCTGTAAGGGAGAGAATGCAGACCAGATCACAGACGAAAAATAAGCAAGCCCCTGTCCGCATGGCTCCTATAATAGTCAGAGGACAGGACCTGGAATATCACCCCTGGAAGGCGTCGGACATGACACAGGTGACTGAGAAATTGCCGCCCCTCCAGAATGGGGCCAACCCATGGATTGCCCAACTGGAGGAGTTGATGGTCGGACAAGAAATGGCAATGGGGGATGTCAAGAAAATATTGACAACCGTGATGGGAAAAGACGGCATGGAAAGGATACTGGAGACGGCTCACCTGCATGGCCATGTGGGGACTGGAGCGCATGATGCGGACCCGTTCACACGGTACAGGGGAGTAACGTGGCTGGCCCTACGAGACACCTATCCAACGAGATTGCACCCAGACCAAATTCAGATTGGTACTCTGGGGGCAACAATCCACCCCAGGCTGTACGTACGACAAGCCTATGCCGCGTGGAAGAATACAACTGGTCAGGAGGCAGGACTTGACCTTATGCATGAAGCCACGTTAAGAGCCAAGATTGAAAACGGCCTCCCCCTAGAGGTAAGACAGAAATTGGCCGAGGTGGTGTCATTGTCAAGTATGGCAGTAAACTTATATATTGATCAAGTGGTCCATTACGTTGAACTGTATCGGAAAAAAGAGCAAAGGACAAAGGAGAAGGATATGGATCAACAACGTAAGATCATGTATCAACAGCCAACCGATGCAGGGAAGGTAGTGGAATACCTTCAAGCCTTAGTCCAGGCCCCACAACCAAGAGGTGGGACAGGCGATGAAGGGTAACCACAGGAACAAAGACAGGCTCAAGCGGGAACACAAGGGGGTCATGCGCCGGAACAACAACAAAGGTCAAGAGGAGCAACCGGGTGGCAACCACGAGGAAGAGGTGGAGGCAGAGGCAGGAATCCGAATGGATACGTGTTTCGGCGGGTGGAGTGTTGGAGGTGCGGGGAGACTGGCCATCTCGCACGGGACTGTGGACAGGACTACCAAGCCAGAGGGGGAGGAACTCGGGGGGGAGACCGGGGAAGAAATTGGCAAGGCCAAGGCCCACCCCGAGTTCAAGACCCTAGTGAGAACAATGGCCCGGTAAATCCAGCAAGAGGGCCAGATGAACCACTATGAAGAGGCCCAGAGAGTCCAATGGGGAGGTGTCAGCTGTCAGTGTCGTCTTTGAGGGAGGAGCCTATTGTGTGCGTAACGGTGAATGACAAATCTGTCGAGATGATGGCAGACACCGGTGCGGCCAACACGGTAGTACAACCCCAAGACGCGACGCACCTAACCATGTAACCATGTCCGGTCGATACGTACGGACAATTGGATTTGAGGGAGTAAACCAGCTGACGCCTGTTACCGATCCTGTGACTCTGAGATATCAAGGCAGGGAAGCGACTCTCCCTGTGCTGGTCTCGGAAAGCACACCCATTACCTTACTTGGCCGAGATGGGCTGGGGTTACTGGGGATGGACATTAAATGTACTGCGGAGGGTTGCGTGATAGCCGAACGAGAAGACCAGTACTATCAGATGGTACAACGAATCGACAGTCAACCACCAGAGATTTATTGTCTAGGGGGACTGGACCAAGAACTGCTTGGTCCAGCCTTGCAATGGGAGAAATGTATCACTGCCAATATGCCTGAAGCAAGTGATCCAAAGACCCCCTATCATTGCACTCTGCAGTATCATAAAGATGCAGACTCGTCACAGACTAAGGAGTGGCTGAGGGTGCAACCTGACAAAGTACAGCTGAATGCTACCGATATCATATTGGGGCCGCAGGGAGCAGCGCTACGTATTGCACGGAGCGACTATCTGCATAAAGAGCACGGCATTATGGACAGTGTTCCCCATGTGACTTTGAAGGTAATCAGCTCATGTGATCAACAGCACATAGGCGAAATGATGAAAAAAGCCGAAGGGATGGAATTTGAACAGATGAAAGAAAACAAACGGATCTGGATAAGCCCTGATAAAAGGTTTATTAAGATCATGGTCCAAGGCACAGGGATGGGTCGTCCCCAAACTGTGCAACTATCCCAAGAGACACTGGGAGAACTCCCTAATGCATCAAGCCTCCAAGAGGACATGATGGAGGCGGTGCCTGAGATGCTGTGGGCAAAAAACAGCACTGACATTGGATTAATCAAGTCCGCTCAACCTGTGAAGGTGGAGCTTAGACCTGGGGCCACCCTGCCTTGGAAAAAACAGTATCCATTGAAGGAGAAAGCGGTGGCTGGAATCGAGCCACAAATCAAAGGACTTTTAGCTGCAGGAGTCCTACGGAAAACAACTAATCCCCGGAGCAACACGCCGTTGCTACCGTGGAGAAGCCTGATACCTCTTACCGGCTGGTGCATGATTTAAGAGCTATCAACGAGGTGTTACTTGACTATCCATCAGATGTCCCCGACCCCCATGTGCTATTGACATTTATCCCGTCGAAAGCTGAATACTTTACGGTTATAGATTTGTGTAGTGCATATTTTAGTGTGCCCTTGAGCAAGGAGTGCCAGCATTTTTTTGGTTTTACTTATAAGGATGAATATTATGAGTATACTAGGATCCCTCAGGGACTAAAGCATTCGCCACACATATTCAACAAAATCCTAAGGGAGGATTTAGAGGGGTTGGATAAGGTCATGACCTCTAGGGTCATTCAGTACATGGATGATCTGATACTGTGCGCGGACGATCAGACAACATGTCATCGCGATTCCGTGAAACTGTTGCAGCTGTTGGCGGAAAACGGCCATAAAGTGTCGTTGAAAAAGTTGCAATATTGTAAACCTAAAGTGATCTATTTAGGACAAACAATTTCACAGGGCCATCGGGCTATTTCAGAAGAACATTTGGTGGCCATAAAGACAGCGCCCAAACCTGTGACGGTACGACAGCTAATGGGATTTCTGGGTATAATGGGGTACAGCTCTCCATGGGTCGAGAACTATACGTAAATAGTGAAACCATTGAGAGAAATGATGAAAGAAGTGGGCGTTGATAAACTGAGTAGTAAAGTGGTATGGACCGAGGATGGCTCACGGGCATTCGAAACAATCAAGTCCCGACTGTTAGAGGTGCCGGCCCTGGCTTTGCCTAACTATACCAAGAAATTCATACTCTACGTCTCTTCTTCTCCAGATCAGAAGCAGGCGTGCGCGGTGTTGGCCCAGAACACAGGGGTGGGGGCGCGACCGCAGCCGATGGCGTACTACTCAATTGCCTACTCGGAAGTAGAGATGGGGATGGCTCCATGCTACCGAGAAATGGCTGGAGTGTATACGATGTACGAAAAAGCCGCAAGTATTATGATGGGATATCCAGTGGATATCATGGTGAGGCATGACTTAAAGAGTCTGTTGGAGTCCGGTAAATATGCACTAACGATGCCTCGCATTAAACATTACTACAGACTTTTGGAACAGGAAGACGTGACGCTGGTCAGGTGTTCCATAACGAACCCGGCAGCTGACATCCCTACGCCTGAGGATGGAGAACCCCACGACTGTATAGTTGAAGCCGAGAGGTACTCTAAACTCAGAGCAGACTTGCAGGCGTTTCCATTTAGCAGTCCAGATCTGGAATTATGGACTGACGGCTCTTGCTATCGAGTTGGCGAGGGACTAAAAGCAGGCTACTCCGTGGTAAGGTCACAGGGCGAAGGGTTTGTGGTGGAAAAAGCCGAATTTTTTATTTCGGCACAGTGTGTATTTGGCACAGTGTGGAAAGGGCGAGGTTTTAAGAAAGCTGATGGAAGCGCCATAAAACATTGTAGTCAGATTAAACGGTTGTTAGAAGCAATTATGAAACCAAAACAGATTGCGATAATCAAGTGTGCTGCCCACCAGTCAGACGAGTCGAAAATAACTTGAGGAAACAAAAGAGCAGACGAAGCTGCCAAGGAAGTGACAGGTGCCGACAGAGCAGGTAAGGTGTTGGTTATCACACACGGAGTTGAGTTAGAGGACAAGATAACCTACAAGGATGTTTTGACTTTCCAGGAGGAGGCTAGTCAGGTAGAACGGAACCTCTGGATAACCAGGGGAGCTTGTCAGGATGATTCAGGTTTGTGGCGCGACATCAATGGATTTGTGGTGGCTCCTGCTGGCCTGGTCGGACTGCTGATCCACACGGCTCACGACTTTTGCCATGCGCATAAAGGAGAGGTAAGGAGAAAAATTTGAGAATATGGCTTTTGGGCGCCAGATTTGAACAGTCAAATTGATCATGTGCTAAAGAGATGTGTAATATGTTTGAAAAACAATATACGTAAGGGGATTAGTGTGTCACCAGGACATATCCCCACGCCCAATGGCCCAATGCGAGACCTTGTAATTGATTACATTGACATGATTAGGCCCATTAATCAGAAGAGATATATTCTTGTCGTTGTCTGTCGTTTTTCAAGGTGGGTGGAGGCATGCGCCACCCGGCACAAGGATGCAGCATCGGTGGCTAAGTTCTTATGCCAAGAGGTAATTCCCCGTTTTGGTTTAATGGACAGAATCAGTTCGGACAATGGCAGGGAATTCGTTGACAAGACTGTGCGTTTAATACTCCAACATTTAGGCATAAAACAGCGATTGGGGGCCGTTTATCATCCGCAGAGCCAGGGGATGGTGGAACGCATGAACAGGACGCTAAAAAACAAGCTGGTAAAGATCTGTCAACACACAGGATTGAATTGGCTGAACGCTCTCCCTTTAGCATTGATGGCATGCCGGTCAAGCGAGGTTCGCGGACTGCGTCTGACACCGCACGAAATGATGTTAGGTCGCTGCATGGTAGTACCAGGTTTGCGCGCGACAGGCAAAGGTCCGAGTTTGGACACCCTGGACAACGATATGCGTGAATACGTAAAATACATGTCAAAGATACACAGAAATATTCTGGATCATGTCTCCAGTAGACAGGAGCATGAAACCGGGGAGGAGGTGAATAGGCAGACTACACCTCAAATCATACCAGGCGACTACGTTTATGTTAAAGTATTTAGACGCAAGTGGTTTGGCGCGAGACGAGAAGGGCCATACAAAGTCGTTCGAGCCACCGAGAGGGCTTTACAAATCCAAGGATCACCGATGTGGTTTCACGTTACTCATTGTGTAAAAGCAATCGATACGGACCAAGAATGGGAACCTGAACCACGAGACCTTGACGATGAAACCGGGGCGTCGCAACCGTTACATGAAGGCGAAGTGGAAGCGGCGGAGGATGAAATTGGGGTGGCGCTAACCCCAAACGATGGGGAAGATGCGAATGATTATGGCGAGCCAGACCGAGGGGACCACGATTGGCCACGAGTAGAGGATGAGGGTTTTTTACAGGAACCAGACAGAGGAGAAGATTATGAATTGGAACATAATAATTTCTACTCTGTGGATTTGGAGAAGGTACCAGAAGAACCGGAGGAACCAGTGCTTAGCACAAGCCCGGAACGAGATACTCGACCACAACGAGTCATCAAGAAGCCTCAACGGTATACATAGGCGAAAGAAGGGATAGTGTAACTGATAGGCCTTGGAGAGGGCGTGTATATATAAATCTTTCATTTTTCATTAGCTGAGCTCTCTCCTTTTTTTTAGAAATGTTTAGATAGTAAATGCAATGTAAAGTCTTTTCTTTCAGAGTGGATTGCACAAAATAGACACGTTTGGTTAAAAAAACACATAAGTATAGTCTAAACCTGGTAATTGGTACGATCATCTTTTTGCATAAAGGGACGGACCTAGACTGAAGTGAAATTGATATAACTGATACATTGTGTATAATCTTGTCAGCTAGTACTTGGCTGTACCTCCACATTCTTCGGCCGTTCGCTTCTTCGGGCCTGTACATTGTCTGGGGTAGCGCGGGGTCCAGCCGCCCCATTAGGAGTGTGTTGGGGGTGACTGGGTCGACATCTGCTACATCACTGGAGACGTAACCGAGGGGCTTTGAGTTCAATACTCCCTCGATCTCCGTGAGGACTGTCATTAGGACTTCCTCTGCCACAGTCTGGGCTCCGAGTACGGCATACAGGGCTGTCTTTATAGAACATACTTCTCGTTCCCAGGTTCCACCGAAGTGGGGTGCGTTCGGGGGATTAAACTGGAAGTCAACCTGGGCTGGAGCGAGGTGGGTCTTAAGTTCTGGGCCCATAGCTTGGAAGCTCTCTCTCAGCTCTCTTTCTCCGCCTTTGAAGTTGGTCCCGTGATCAGACAACAATGTAGACGGTTGTCCTTTCCGTGATATGAATCTCCGGAAGGCCATAAGGAATGAGTCTGTGCTCATGGTCGGAAGGAGCTCGATATGTATCGCTCTGGTGGTCATGCATTTGAATACAATACCCCACCGCTTCTCGGTGCCTCTTCCTCTCTTTATATACAACGGGCCAAAACAGTCCATGCCTGTGGAGTGGAATGGCTTGTCGCCGATTCGGAGGCGACAGGGGGGTAGGTCAGCCATCCGTGGTATGCTGGGCTGCGCGCGCCACTTACGGCAGTCTAGACAGGTTCGCTGGAAGCGCCGTACTGCTTCTCTCCCTTGTAATATCCAATAACGACGTCTGATCTCCGCGAAGACTCTCTCTGCTCCTGCGTGGTGCACATCCTCGTCGTATTTCTTTATGATCAGCTCTGTGACCTTGTGTCGGCTGTTCAAGACGATCGGGTGCTTAATGTCATCTGGTAGATCGGGGGCTCTCCGCAGGCGACCACCCACTCTGATGAGATTATGTGCGTCACTCTCTGGTGCCAGGTGAATCAGTCTGCTGTCTGATGGGACGGGGTTTCCTCCCTGTAGACAGTCTAGCTCATCGGGGAACGAGTCTCTCTGGGCTCGTTGTAGTAGAAGAAGTTCTGCTTCTTCGTAGTCAGCTGCTGACATGTCAGTGGTGGACTGAATCTCTGGGTGGTGCCGCAGGAATGTCCTTTGTTGCGCACTCTCTAGGGTAATGCAGTCATCTATGTTCGGGTCTGTGGAGGCAACAGTGCTCAGTCCACAGAACATAGGCTTCTTGTTCTCAGCCTCCTCGCTACTTGCTTCCCTCGGGGTGGGCGTAGGCCAATCTCCTTCCGGGAGCTGGAGGAATGCTGGTCCGTCACTGTAGATGTTGCGACGGGTTAGGTCATCCAGGGACATTCCCCGGGTGATGACGTCAGCTGGGTTGTGTTTGGTATCCACATACCTCCAGCTTGCTTCTTCTGTTAGTTCCTGAATCTCGGTGACTCTGACTCCCACGAAGACTTTGTATCTGCGTGAATCAGACTTAATCCATGTGAGTACTGTCGTGGAATCTGACCACAAGATTGTTCTATGCACCGGAATGGTGAGTTCACGTTGGATTAACGTGGCTAGATGCGCTCCTGCGAGGGCTGCGCAGAGCTCTAGACGTGGGATAGATTGTTGCTTACGTGGGGCTATCCTTGAGCGGGCCAGTATGAAAGCAGTGTGTATCTCTCCTCCCATCTCTTGGGCACGCAAATAAGCAACCGATCCGTAGGCTACTTCGGAGGCATCGCTGAAGACGTGTAGCTCAATCTCGCATGTCTCTGGCCTCACTGTGGATGGGAAGTAGCTGCGGCGTATATTGACACCTGGGAGTGAGCGGAGTTCCGTCTCCCACTCTCTCCATGTTGAGGCAAGGTGTGCGGGTATTGGGTCGTCCCAGCCCTGGTCCTTGTCCCATAGTGCTCGTACAATCATCTTTGCCCTGGTGGTGTAAGGTAGAATACATCCCAGCGGGTCATATTGTCTGGCGAGTGTTCTGTACACACTCCGTCTGGTGGTCGGTATCGCCGCCGACCTTCCTTGCTCTGGAGCCAAGGGTTTGTGTCTATAGTGGAGCGAGTCTGTTTTGAAGCGCCAGACTAATCCTAGTGTCATTTCTTGGGCTTCTCCTGGGATTGTCGCCATCCAGGTCTCGCTGCTGGCAGCCTTGTCTGCGGAGGAGAGGCTGCGCAATACGTGCGGGTCACTGCTGGCCCACTGCCTGAGATCAAAGCCTCCTTTGATTAGGGAGGCGCGTAACTTGATTAGGAGAGCCTCGGCTTCTTCTTGAGTCGAGACGCTTTGTAGACAGTTGTCTACGTAGAAACTGTTCTTCACACTGTGTTGGACCTCTTCATCTGCTGCTGGGTCCTCTGTGACGTGTTTCTGTAGTGCAAATGTAGCACAGCACGGGCTGCATGTGGTTCCGAAGGGGAGTACTTCCCACTGGTAGATGGATGGGTTCTCATCTCCGATCTTCTCTCTCCATAGGAACCGTAGCAGAGGCTTGTCCTCCTCTACTAGTCTCACTTGCAAGAACATCCCTTTGATATCCCCGCTTATAGCCACCTTGTCCTGGCGGAAGCGCAGTAGCACGCCTAGTAGGGAGGGGCCGAGTGTGGGGCCGGGCAAGAGCTCTTTATTCAGATTTTGGGATCCGATCTGGTAGCTGCAGTTAAACACAATGCGATCCTTGCCATTGTGATGGACCTTGTGATGCGGCACGTACCATGATTCGGTCGTCTGATCGGCCTCTTTAATGTCAATCTTTGTTACGTGTCCCGCTGTGATTAGCTTCTCAATCTCAGCTCGGTACACACTCTGTTGAGCGGGGTCTTTGGCTAGGCGCCGCTCTGTGTTCAGTAGATAGCGCTCCGTGGCGTCTTTCTTTGCGTGAAAGGGGGGCATTCCCTCTCGCCTCAGGAGTGGAGTTGCGTATCTCATCACTCCGCCGACTGTGACTCTCTTTGTCCCCTGCTCGAGTAGGTGGATGGCGTAAATGTCTTCTTTAGAGCGAATGTCTTTCTTTTCGTTCTTAAAGGGCATTGTCTCTAGGGTCCATAGCCTCTCGACATGCTGCAGGAGAGTGGTGTCTTCTTCTGTCGTTCTGGAGTGGAAGCAGCTAGTGGCTGCGGTTCGGTTGAGAGATTTAGCGAGGGGGCCTTGCAATGTCCATCCTAGGCGGGTCCCGACTGCTGCAGGACAGCCTCGGGGACCTGTATGGACCCGGTCAATCGGGACTATGAGTTCTGCATGGTCGGAGCCTATCAACAGGGTCGGGGTAGCGCCGTCTATGAGCGGGATAGGTAATTGGCGCAGGTGCACATATTTATCAACTTGGTGACAGGGTAGGTGTACTGCGAGAGTCCTATTTCTTGGCTGGTGAAAGCATTTGTGATCTTGTACCGTCGCTCTGGCTGCCCGTTGGCTGCAATAGTGAAGGAGACATTCTCGCCCTTTATCGTCTTTAAATCTCTTCTTATTGTCCGAATCGTCATTTCGTTCTTGCTCCCCCGCAGTCCCAGTTGAGTCGCAGCGGAGGCGAGCAGAAGGGTCTTCTCTGACCCGTCATCAAGGACGGCGTAAGTGTCCATGACTTTATCCTGGTAGCTCAATGTCACACGGACTACCTTTAAGAGCACTTGAGCTCCGTTGCTGCTGGCGGGGTCAATGTACATGACACTTGCCTTGGTGCCGCTCCGTGGTGCAGGTATAGGCCGTCTTCCGTTACTATCGTGTAGTATATCTAGATGGGCTCCATCGCACCGGCTGCACCTTTTCTTTAGGCGGCATTCGGCTGCCATGTGGGGCCGCGCACATCGATAACAGCGCCGGTTGGACTTTATCCATTGGCTCACTTCTTCTGCATTCATCTTTGTGAATGAGTCACATTGTGACAGCCAGTGTTCTTTCTCACAGTAGGGACACGCTATCTTCCACTTCTCCTTTCTCGAGGGGGTGCTGTGACTCTTACTGCTCGGTACTGACTCTGATTGGTGCATGACAGTCACCGATCTTCTTCCATCACTTATTCTCCTGGGTCCCTCTCTGGAGCTTGGCGTGCTCCGCCCGAAGGTGTCCAGTCGTAAGCTGCTGACCTCTCTCGCCAAGAAGTCGGCCAGATCAAGGAGGGATGGCTCGGGGCCGTCGGGATCTCGGTAGTCCCTCTGCCGCCGAAAGCGCTCCTGTCTTGCGGGTGGCAGCTTCTCCAAAATCCTCTCAACGTTAGAGTTGGCGTACAGCTCATGCCTGCCCTTCTCCCGTTGAGCTCCCAGCATCCCCACCAGGGACTGCACTTTGATTGACAGGTCGTCCAGTGAGCGATTGTCTGTGGCTGGGGGTAGGCGGTCAATATGCCTTATCTCCTGGATTACGTAATCCCATATACGTCCATATCTTTGATCCAGCGCTGCAAGGGCCGCTGTGTATGGGGTCGAGGAGGTAGCATAGGCTAGCGCTATATTGTGCGCTCGCGGTACTTTCAGGTGCTTCAATAATATTGCATACTTGTGGCGTTCATCAGCGACATCCACCATCATTGTCTCTAAGCACATCCGGAGCTCCGTGTACTGTGCTCGACTCTCATAGGCGAAGTCCGGGAATGACGGCGTGGCGTTGTATGACGCTGTGGATGGCTGATACATCGGCGAGCGTTGGGGGAGAGACCTCCTGGGCGAGTCCCCTCTTGCGCCTCGCTGTGGGCTGGTACTGGCAGGGTACCATGGCCCGCTGGTCCAGGTACTGTTCCTCGGGGCTGGTCGTGCGTCGTGCTCACCCGTAAATAGAGTCGGGGGTCTGTAGCGCAGCGCCGCGGGGGTATAGCCTGGACTGTATGGGACCTCCTGGTCCGGTGGAGTACTGTGCTGTCGTCGGGCTTGGTTCTCCTCTTCTCCCTCTTCTTCTTCTATCAAATCTTCCAGATCTTGTAATCGTTTATTTAGCTTCTCCGCAGTGTAGGCCGCTCCTTCCTTGTAGCTGGGTCTCGCTTGGACCGGTATGGGAAGGGGGTCTGCGGGGGGTCTAGACTCGGTCTGTTGGTCAAGTTCAGGGTCGCTTGCTCGTTGCGGTGACGCTGCTCTTGACTGCTGTCTCGACGAGTTCCTTGAGCCCCTGGCGGAGGGAGAGGGAGTTGTCCTTTTGATCAGCTGCTCTATTAGTTGCGCTTGTAGTCTGTCGCGCTCTGCGTCTCTTTGGGCACCGGCAGCGGCACGCTGGGCGTCGGCGGCGGCGCGCTCTGTTTCTCTTTGGGCACCGGCAGCGGCGCGCTGGGCGTCGGCCCGGTCTCTTGCCATATTCTCTTCCATCTGGAAGCGTCTCATCTCCAGACTTGTGCGCTGTTCTTCGCTCCGTTGCTGTGCTTGGAGGTGTTCGCGCTCGCTGGTCGCCTGGGCTTGGAGACGTTCGCGCTCGCTAAGCGTCTGTGCTTGGAGCCGATCGCGTTCGGTAGAGGCTGTCAGGCTGACGAGGAACGCCTGTTGTAGTATCCTCTCCGCTTCGCTGGGGGAAGGCGGTAGTGGAGGTGAGCCTCTTCTGCGTGAACCGCTCCTGGGGGTACTCGTTGGGGAGTCCTGGAGCTCTAGTTCCTTGGCGCTCTCCTCTTCTTCTTCCGTGCAGAGTTCTCTCTCTGTAGGGTTGTCTTCCTCCCGGGGCGTGTCGGGGACTACTTCTTTAGTAGTGGCGGGGGGTAAAGGCATGTCAATTCCCTCCTGGTCTCCACCGTGGGCTTGGTCAGTTACATTAGGACCTACTAGGGCCTCTGTGGTCGGGGAAACCTGGTCGTTAAGGTCAGACATAATTTTACTTTCTACTTTTACCACGTTTACCGTTTGTCGAAGGCTAGGTAGTTGACTGACAGTGTAAGCCTCTAAGTACTGAGGTGTCTGTCGTCTGCGCCGCGGGCGTTCTAGGTTAGGAGGATCGTTTCGTGGAGTGTTCATCATAGGCCATTTCGATATTAATAACACTATATTAATATTACACTAGTTACCCTCCGGCTCGAAGGACCAATTGTAGCTGAGGGGTACAATTCCCTGACTGTATTGTTAGATATGATATTTAATACCACTACCTCATGTACTTTAACTTCTGGCCACCCAGTACAAGATATAAGTATGATGAACACTTTCCCACCTGATGAAACGAACCAACACAAATGGACCAAATCGAATATTTAATACAGCAAAGGGTGTATACAACATTCACTTAATTACATTTATGATTTGAAATGTTGAGTATGCACTTTTATGGCAAATGAGTATTCGTAGGTAAATCAACATTGAATGTCCAATCTCTGGTTGTGCAGGGAGTAAGTATACAACCTGGAATATTTAGGAAACGATAGCGATGGTACTTAAATGACTATAGCTGGATACACTAAGGGGGGGGGGGGTCCCGCTGGTTGTAAGACAGTAGGAGGGGGGGGTTAGAGAAGCCGCTGGCGGTATCCCATCTGGCCGACGGTGTCTTGGGAGAATCCAAAGTCTTAGACACAGTGCCCACAGAACCTCGGGCCGCAGACGAATACAGCTGGACCCTCTGTGGAACGGTATCTGCCGGTCCACAACGGAGAGACGTGGTGCGACCTCACGTGTAGAGCGCCGCCTCACCTGTAGTCCTCTCCGGGGGGTAATTCCAACACTCGACAGTGTTGGCCTTTATCCATGGAATAACCAAAGCACACAAAGCATAATCCAAGAGCCGTGGAAGGCTCGCCGTCGTTGGGTAGAGTAATCCAATATACAGGTCCAGTCGCTCTTGACCCGGAGCTCCTCGGATGCAATCACCACTAGGGGTCTGACCAGCCTGGATAAGCGTCCAGATAACGTCAGGAACGATGGGGGTACTGATAACTGTAGAACTCGAACCGAACGATGCACCATACATAAATAGACTATTATTAGCTTAATAGAATACGTCCAACTCGACGGTATGGTGCCAAACTATGACCATTCAACTATTGTCTAACCATGTCTAATGTAACCATGTTAATGTTACCATGTCTAATGCAACCATGTTATAATGTTACCATGTCTAATGCAACCATGTTATAATGTTACCATGTCTAATGTAACCATGTTAATATGTTACCATGTCTAATGTAACCATGTTAATGTTACCATGTCTAATGCAACCATGTTATTATGTTACCATGTCTAATGTAACCATGTTAATATTACCATGTCTAATGCAACCATGTTATAATGTTACCATGTCTAATGTAACCATGTTAATGTTACCATGTCTAATGCAACCATGTTATAATGTTACCATGTCTAATGCAACCATGTTATAATGTTACCATGTCTAATGTAACCATGTTAATGTTACCATGTCTAATGCAACCATGTTATAATGTTACCATGTCTAATGTAACCATGTTAGTCTAATGTAACCATGTTAATGTTACCATGTCTAATGCAACCATGTTATAATGTTACCATGTCTAATGTAACCATGTTAATGTTACCATGTCTAATGTAACCATGTTAATGTTACCATGTCTAATGCAACCATGTTATAATGTTCAGGCCTACCCGACCATGCAGCCTGCATGGTAGAGCTAGTATTGTCCAGCAACACTCAAACCTTTGAGTGTCCAAAAGGTGATAAGTCCTGGGTTGATCCACATCTTAGAAAAAGGAAAGGCAAAAATAGTAATCCACTGGGAAGCACCACTGCAGCTGACCTGTCCTTGGTTACTGAAGAATCTTTTAGGAGGCCTGGCAAAATTCCTCCTTCCTCTCACAATAGCAGTAGCAAACAAAACTCCATGAGGCCATGATTCCAATCCAAGATGGCCCCCCTGATGGTTGGGACCGCCCCTAACCACACCCATACCTGGAATCTTAAAGGTCAAGTGACCCAAATATGCTGACATTGGCACATCCTAACATATTGGGCCCACACTTCACTTATCAACACATTGACATCTTCTTCATAAAGTAACGCATGTTACACATCCCCCCCACCAAGCGTAGTACCACCGCCATAAAACATCTTCATGTTCTCAACATGCAAGGTTTCATGGGTGGTGGGACTGCTATCCATGGCTACTCTGTAGTTCACTGACCCTAAATGTCTGAGAACTGTGGCTGGCCCTCTCCACTTTGGAGCAAGTTTTGCCATAAACATGACCTT
This sequence comes from Notolepis coatsorum, assembly GCF_963971535.1. Taxonomy (NCBI): domain Eukaryota; kingdom Metazoa; phylum Chordata; class Actinopteri; order Aulopiformes; family Paralepididae; genus Notolepis; species Notolepis coatsorum. The sequence continues at coordinate 118,490,203 of NC_140176.1, forward strand.
GGCATCAGACTGTGGGTGCAGCTTAACCCATACCTTCTCTCCTACTTGGTATGTGACAGGAGACCTCCTTCTATTGTAGCTTCGAGCTTGATGCTCCTGGGCCTGAGCCACATTTTGCTGAACTTGTTGCAGGATTTGCTGTTGCCTTTCTAACATGGAGTAGGCCTTTTGGTCCGGCTTGGGAGGCTGATATAGAAGTCGCTCCAGAGGTCCTTTCAATTTTCTTCCCAGCGCAATCTCTGCGGGAGTGAACCTAGTACTCTCATGGTAGGCGGTGTTGATGGCAAAGCGGAACTCGCCCAACCACAGATCCCAATCCTGATGCTGATCTTTGACGTAAGAGGCCACCATGGTCTTCAGGTTTCTGTTGACTCTCTCGGTCAAGTTAGTTTGGGGGTGGTAGCTTGTGGTCAGTTTTTTTACTACACCCCACTGGCGACAGAGTTCTTTTAAGAGATGGCTGGTGAACTGTGGACCCCTGTCAGATAAGAGGTACTTTGGGGTTCCCCAACGAAGGAAGATCTCCTGTCTGAGGATATGTATTATCTTTGGTGTTTTGGAGTCTCGTAAAGGGAAGTGTTCCACCCACTTAGAACAGTAGTCTACTATAACCAGAAGATACGGATTCCCCTTCTTACTTCTGGGGAAAGGACCCATCAAGTCAATCCCCAACATCTCCCCTGGTTCGCTGACCGTGGTGGACTGAAGGAAACCCGCCGGTTTCTGACACCCAGGTTTGTACTGCTGGCATATGAGACAGTTCTTTGTATAGGCCCACACATCATTCCTGACTTGAGGCCAGTAGGCTACCTCCAGCAGTCGCAACAGTGTCTTCAGCCTTCCCATGTGACCACTAAGCGGGTTGTCATGATAATACTTCAGAAAGGACTCCCTTAGTGATCTAGGCACGAAAAGCTGTAACTTGTGGCCTAGAGTTTGACCAGGTATTCGTCTGAACAGGATTCCATTTTCAAGAACATAGACTATCCGACTTGCTTTAGGATTTCCTTTTCCTATCTCCTCCATCAACGCTTGTGATTCTGCGTCAGCAGCTTGGGCGTCAGCAATCTCTGCCCAATCCGTTGGTAGATCGCATCCCGAAGAATCACTTTTGTTCTGCTTGGTCACACAGGCCGCAGCGATGGAGTCTGGGGTTGTGAATGCCCGTGACAAAGCATCAGGTACCACGTTCAATTTTCCCTTCCGGTATACCACCTGGAAATCAAAATCCTGAAGCCGAATGGTCCACCTGATGAGCCTTGATGTGGGTTTGGGGTTGTTGAAAGCCCAAACAAGGGCAGCGTGGTCGGTAATTACTTCAAACCGTTGACCCTCGATCAAGGCCCGCCACTTCTCCACGGCCCATACAACAGCAAGACATTCTCGCTCTGCGACAGAATAGTTGATTTCAGCTGGCTTCAACAATCTCGAGGCAAAAGCAAGAACATGGTCCTGTCCGTCTCTCTGCTGGGTCAGTACGGCTCCCAAGCCAATCCCACTAGCATCGGTCTGCAGTGTGAATGGCAGGCTGTAGTCTGGCTGTTGCAAGATAGGAGCTGACTGGAGTGCTGCCTTGAGGTCCTCGAATGCGCCTTGGCACTCTGGTGTCCATTGCCATTTTACATCTTTCTTTTTCAGGGCATTAAGGGCTGCAGACCGTTCTGCAAACCTAGGAATGAACCTATGGTACCAGCCCACCATTCCCAGAAAACGTGCGACCTCCGGTAGTGTCCTGGGAGTAGGAAAGGCCTGGACTGCCTCAACCTTTTGGTTGTCGGTGACAATTCCCTCGGTAGTCACAATGTGTCCAAGGAACTGCAAGCGGTGTTGCATTAAGTTGCACTTCTTGAGGTTCAAGATGAGGTTTGCCTTCTGCAGGCGGAGAAAAACATCAGCCAGATCCTGAAGGTGCTGTGCTTCAGATTTTGAATAGACTATAATGTCATCTATGTAAACAAAGCACGTGACTCCCTTAAGATCGGCTAGCACCACTTCCATTAAGCGCTGAAACGTAGCAGCAGCATTCTTCAAGCCAAAAGGCATGACTCTAAATTCAAAGAGTCCGGCATGGGTCACAAAGGCAGTTTTCTGCCTACTGGCTGGATCCATCCTCACCTGCCAGTAGCCACTTTTGAGGTCTAAGGTGCTGAACACCTTTGCACCATTCAGCGATTCCAAGATTTCATGAATGTTTGGCATAGGGTAGGCATCAAGAGGGGTCTTGGAGTTGAGACCCCTATAGTCCACACAGGGGCGATCGCCTCCATCCTTTTTCTTAACGATTACCATAGGCGCAGCCCAAGGAGACTTGGAAGGTTGGATATCGCCTTTTTCCAGCATGGACTTCACTTCCCTATCCACCACAGCCTTTTTCTTCGGTGAGACCCGATATGCCTTTTTTCGAACTGGCTGCTCATCTGTCGTTTGGATGGTGTGTGTCACCACCTCTGTTTGCCCAAGCTGCTCTGAACAGACCTTTGGCCACTGGAGTAGAAGGTGATGTAGGGCTTCCTTGGTGGACTGATCCATGTCAGCCTTGCTGACAAGTACTTGGAGATTGACTTCTTGCTGGGCTACAGGGGTTGCTGCTAAGTACAGCCCCACCAAGGGCTTCCTCTTTTCATCCCAGTGACCCTCCCATCCTACCTCCTCTTGAAGAAAGCGATGGAACTGGAGTTTCCCTCCATGCCTAATCCCATATGTCCCCGACTTAAAGTCAAGTTGGATTCCCGTCTTAAACAGGAAGTCAAGGCCTAACACAACTGGGAAGGCCAAGTGTTCTTTGCTCATAACGTAGGCATCCATCAGCCATAAGTCCTCATGCAAAGAAGAAAAAGGCTGTGGTGGATAGGGAAGTGAAGTCCATGCTGGAAAAAGGCATTATCCAACCTTCCAAGTCTCCTTGGGCTGCGCCTATGGTAATCGTTAAGAAAAAGGATGGAGGCGATCGCCCCTGTGTGTAGAGCTGCCGCGATTACCGCATTACCGCGGTATCGCTGTTACATCACGCCCACCGCAAGAGTAGGCTGAATACCGCGTCACCGCTGTTTTTTTTTTATAATAATAAAGTACCCTTCTCTCGTTGGGCTTGCGGCTCTGCAGATATACCCTACTCCTCTATCGAGGTTCCAAGCGACCCTATTGGGTACCAGAAAAGTAATGTGAAACATTGCAGACCACTGATTGGTCAGAAGAGAGACGCGTCACACGTTGGATCGTCTTGCAGTGCTTTTACTTCCTGAATCTCAGCCATTGATCAGAGCTCACAGTCACAACACGGCTAATATACGTTAGCTCCCACCGGAGACCGGAGTGGATTACCGACGTACCGTCGCTCCTCAGGGAACGAGGCATAATGATTTTACTGCAACGAAATGTTATAATAAAAGCCCTTCGTTCTATACACTTGTCTGATTGAAAACTTTATTAACAGACCGCAGAATGGATACAACTCTGCACGCTCTGAGCAAAGAAAGGAACTGAGATATGAATTGAGTAGCGCTTGCCTTGCTATGGTCCGGTAAATACGAACGTGTAACTATATAACGTAATGCCACAAAACGAATGCCTTTGTAATCATAAGTAGTAACGTTATAATAATAATAATAAGAAGAAGAAAGGGTCGGGGGGTAACCGGCGGGCGCGCCGCTACCACCCCTGCCCGCGACACAGAGGGGATACTTCGAATCCGTGTTTCACTTTTAACTAATTCGTGCTTGCCGAATCCCAAACAATATTCATGCTGCAAAGTCATCCTCTAAAGATAGACATTTAGACTAGAGGCAGGCTATATGCTATAAAGAGTAGACTAAAAAAAAATGCATTCAAACTTTTTTTGTGTGTGTGTGTGTGTGTGCGGAAATATTTCGCAAATTTGTGCAGTAAGGAAAACATCAATACCGCGGCAGCTCTACCTGTGTGGACTATAGGGGTCTCAACTCCAAGACCCCTCTTGATGCCTACCCTATGCCAAACATTCATGAAATCTTGGAATCGCTGAATGGTGCAAAGGTGTTCAGCACCTTAGACCTCAAAAGTGGCTACTGGCAGGTGAGGATGGATCCAGCCAGTAGGCAGAAAACTGCCTTTGTGACCCATGCCGGACTCTTTGAATTTAGAGTCATGCCTTTTGGCTTGAAGAATGCTGCTGCTACGTTTCAGCGCTTAATGGAAGTGGTGCTAGCCGATCTTAAGGGAGTCACGTGCTTTGTTTACATAGATGACATTATAGTCTATTCAAAATCTGAAGCACAGCACCTTCAGGATCTGGCTGATGTTTTTCTCCGCCTGCAGAAGGCAAACCTCATCTTGAACCTCAAGAAGTGCAACTTAATGCAACACCGCTTGCAGTTCCTTGGACACATTGTGACTACCGAGGGAATTGTCACCGACAACCAAAAGGTTGAGGCAGTCCAGGCCTTTCCTACTCCCAGGACACTACCGGAGGTCGCACGTTTTCTGGGAATGGTGGGCTGGTACCATAGGTTCATTCCTAGGTTTGCAGAACGGTCTGCAGCCCTTAATGCCCTGAAAAAGAAAGATGTAAAATGGCAATGGACACCAGAGTGCCAAGGCGCATTCGAGGACCTCAAGGCAGCACTCCAGTCAGCTCCTATCTTGCAACAGCCAGACTACAGCCTGCCATTCACACTGCAGACCGATGCTAGTGGGATTGGCTTGGGAGCCGTACTGACCCAGCAGAGAGACGGACAGGACCATGTTCTTGCTTTTGCCTCAAGATTGTTGAAGCCAGCTGAAATCAACTATTCTGTCGCAGAGCGAGAATGTCTTGCTGTTGTATGGGCCGTGGAGAAGTGGCGGGCCTTGATCGAGGGTCAACGGTTTGAAGTAATTACCGACCACGCTGCCCTTGTTTGGGCTTTCAACAACCCCAAACCCACATCAAGGCTCATCAGGTGGACCATTCGGCTTCAGGATTTTGATTTCCAGGTGGTATACCGGAAGGGAAAATTGAACGTGGTACCTGATGCTTTGTCACGGGCATTCACAACCCCAGACTCCATCGCTGCGGCCTGTGTGACCAAGCAGAACAAAAGTGATTCTTCGGGATGCAATCTACCAACGGATTGGGCAGAGATTGCTGACGCCCAAGCTGCTGACGCAGAATCCCAAGCGTTGATGGAGGAGATAGGAAAAGGAAATCCTAAAGCAAGTCGGATAGTCTATGTTACGAAGGATCAGATTAAACCGAATATATATATTTATTACTTGATATATATTGCATAGTATTTGTATATCGTTTGATATCCCTTGTATATTCTTTGTACATATACACGGAATATCCCTTTTACCTAGTACAGACCATAATATTTCGTTCTCCTATTGGATAGCGATCCACTAGGCGCCACTGCCATACCCCCAAGGTCTAGTTCAAAGTCACCGCCAAAGACAGGCCTGGACATGACCGGCTCTGCGCAAGAATATGAGACAGAAATAAGGCTGGTACTAGTTTGTTCACCTAACGTATAAATACGGCGCAGGTGAATACAGAAGTACTGTTAACCAATAAGTTGAAGCCTCACACCACGATACAACGTGCTGTGAAGTGGGCCCGTTTTGCCCCGAAATAGAGCCTTGAGACCGCGTGCGAATTGATAGCTGAAGTGTCAGAGTTTAACGCTGTATCGTCGAGTTCGACCTATTCTATTATTTAAGTAATAGTCTATTATGTATAGTGTATCGTGCGGCTACCGTTCTACAGTGACCAGCATTACCAACGCTTCCTCGTACCAAGCTAGTGTGCTTATCCAGGCTGGGCGGCTTAACCTGGTGCCGTCATCCGAGGAGCCCTAGACGAGAACCGTGTGGATATGTACACTGGATAACCTACACCGGCGACTACAGAGCCCTTTTCGGCTGGATTATTGCTTTGGTCCTGTATCTGATGGAGCGGAGAATCGTCTACACCCACAACTGTGTGGGATTTACCCTGTGAGGAGCATCGTCGAGCCCGCCTCTAGGACGCCTGAGGCTGGCTAGCTTTCTTCCATGCTGCACCGCATACCGGAGAATAGCTGCTGCTTTCGTCTGCCGATCAAGGGAGTAATGTACCGTCTCCCGTAGCTGGAGCTTATTGATTCCCCGGTGATCCAGACTTTGCATTCGAACATTCCTCCCCCTGCTGGCCTACAACCGGAGGGACCCTACTAGTATCTCCCGCTGCCCTACTAGTGTACCATAGATATAATTCCTACGATACAGGTGGTATTCATTATCTCCTGCGTAATATTCTAATGGACTTACGCTCTTGACCTATTCATGCACATTCTTCGCCTTACAAGCGCGACTCTAAGTAAAGTAATGTAATATAATCTTATTGCTGCTAATAAATATTCTTCTAAACGAGTACTTGTGTGAAACCGTGTCATTGTGGAGGTGTTCATCTCATATACCTGTGTACTGTATGGCCAGTAGTAATGTACATAAGACAGTAGTGGTTTAATGATACCATACTTATTAATACAGTCAGGGAATTGTACCCCTCAGTTACAGTCTATGTTCTTGAAAATGGAATCCTGTTCAGACGAATACCTGGTCAAACTCTAGGCCACAAGTTACAGCTTTTCGTGCCTAGATCACTAAGGGAGTCCTTTCTGAAGTATTATCATGACAACCCGCTTAGTGGTCACATGGGAAGGCTGAAGACACTGTTGCGACTGCTGGAGGTAGCCTACTGGCCTCAAGTCAGGAATGATGTGTGGGCCTATACAAAGAACTGTCTCATATGCCAGCAGTACAAACCTGGGTGTCAGAAACCGGCGGGTTTCCTTCAGTCCACCACGGTCAGCGAACCAGGGGAGATGTTGGGGATTGACTTGATGGGTCCTTTCCCCAGAAGTAAGAAGGGGAATCCGTATCTTCTGGTTATAGTAGACTACTGTTCTTCCCTTCACGAGACTCAAACACCAAAGATAATACATATCATCAGACAGGAGATCTTCCTTCGTTGGGGAACCCCAAAGTACCTCTTATCTGACAGGGGTCCACAGTTCACCAGCCATCTCTTAAAAGAACTCTGTCGCCAGTGGGGTGTAGTAAAAAAACTGACCTCAAGCTACCACCCCCAAACTAACTTGACAGAGAGAGTCAACAGAAACCTGAAGACCATGGTGGCCTCTTACGTCAAAGATCAGCATCAGGATTGGGATCTGTGGTTGGGCGAGTTCCGCTTTGCCATCAACACCGCCTACCATGAGAGTACTAGGTTCACTCCCGCAGAGATTGCGCTGGGAAGAAAATTGAAAGGACCTCTGGAGCGACTTCTATATCAGCCTCCCAAGCCGGACCAAAAGGCCTACTCCATGTTAGAAAGGCAACAGCAAATCCTGCAACAAGTTCAGCAAAATGTGGCTCAGGCCCAGGAGCATCAAGCTCGAAGCTACAATAGAAGGAGGTCTCCTGTCACATACCAAGTAGGAGAGAAGGTATGGGTTAAGCTGCACCCACAGTCTGATGCCAAGGTCATGTTTATGGCAAAACTTGCTCCAAAGTGGAGAGGGCCAGCCACAGTTCTCAGACATTTAGGGTCAGTGAACTACAGAGTAGCCATGGATAGCAGTCCCACCACCCATGAAACCTTGCATGTTGAGAACATGAAGATGTTTTATGGCGGTGGTACTACGCTTGGTGGGGGGGATGTGTAACATGCGTTACTTTATGAAGAAGATGTCAATGTGTTGATAAGTGAAGTGTGGGCCCAATATGTTAGGATGTGCCAATGTCAGCATATTTGGGTCACTTGACCTTTAAGATTCCAGGTATGGGTGTGGTTAGGGGCGGTCCCAACCATCAGGGGGGCCATCTTGGATTGGAATCATGGCCTCATGGAGTTTTGTTTGCTACTGCTATTGTGAGAGGAAGGAGGAATTTTGCCAGGCCTCCTAAAAGATTCTTCAGTAACCAAGGACAGGTCAGCTGCAGTGGTGCTTCCCAGTGGATTACTATTTTTGCCTTTTTCTAAGATGTGGATCAACCCAGGACTTATCACCTTTTGGACACTCAAAGGTTTGAGTGTTGCTGGACAATACTAGCTCTACCATGCAGGCTGCATGGTCGGGTAGGCCTGAACATTATAACATGGTTGCATTAGACATGGTAACATTGCGGCACGGTGGTGTAGTGGTTAACACTGTCGCCTCACAGCAAGAAGGTCCAGGGTTCGATTCCCGCTTGGGGACCAGGTTTCCATGATGCCAGTTACCCAGGTGGGGTATCTCCCAGGCCTTTCTGTGTGGAGTTTGCATGTTCTCCCCGTGCTCGCAAGGGTTTCCCCCCCGATAAGATAAACCCAATGGAAAAACATGCACAACAACAAGATCGCTAACGCTGTGGCGTCCTTGACGAAGACGGACAGGAGCACTTGGATTGGTCCCCTGGCGCGGCTCACGTTGACGCCTGTCTGCTCCCGGCTGCCCTTGGGGGGGAAGGGCGACGGGATGGGTTAATCGCAGATACGAATTGCATGCATGCATCGCATGTGTGCCAATTGATGACCTCGGAGCAGGTCCTAAATTATTATTATTATTATTATATTAACATGGTTACATTAGACATGGTAACATTAACATGGTTACATTAGACATGGTAACATTATAACATGGTTGCATTAGACATGGTAACATTAACATGGTTACATTAGACTAACGTGGTTACATTAGACATGGTAACATTATAACATGGTTGCATTAGACATGGTAACATTAACATGGTTACATTAGACATGGTAACATTATAACATGGTTGCATTAGACATGGTAACATTATAACATGGTTGCATTAGACATGGTAACATTAACATGGTTACATTAGACATGGTAACATTATAACATGGTTGCATTAGACATGGTAACATTAACATGGTTACATTAGACATGGTAACATTATAACATGGTTGCATTAGACATGGTAACATTAACATGGTTACATTAGACATGGTAACATAATAACATGGTTGCATTAGACATGGTAACATTAACATGGTTACATTAGACATGGTAACATTATAACATGGTTGCATTAGACATGGTAACATTAACATGGTTACATTAGACATGGTAACATTATAACATGGTTGCATTAGACATGGTAACATTAACATGGTTACATTAGACATGGTAACATTATAACATGGTTGCATTAGACATGGTAACATACGGTACATTAGACATGGTAAACATTTATGTTGGGGCTAATGGACTGTAAAGCTGACGGGACCGTTCTTATTGGTTTGAGATGATTTTTGTTGTACCATACGTTGCTATGGGGTGCCCCATTTATTTTGATCTTCTTTTTGGTTAATACAACACTTTGAATTTAACACTGTTCCAGTACTCTCATTCTTTATAGCTGAACAGGTTTGTTTATTATTATCAAGCTTGTTACAGTAGCACCAGTGCTATGTGCAAAAAAAGTTAACGTACAGCCCTGTCGTAGGTGCATCTGTTAAAACCGCTTGCCCTGCCCGAGTGTTTAGACCCCGCCCCCACGCTGCAGCTTGGCCCAGACAACAAGCCATATTGTTTCAAATGGAGTGCAATAGTGGCCGCAAGGCATTAGGCGGCGGTATCGGACCGTTGCGGTCTCAGACAGAGTGCCACACATGTCCACAGCACAGCAGGATGAATTATGAATGGAAATAGTGAATAAAAGAAATAACGATCATAATAACAAGTTTACTCGTTGTTGGCGTCCAACGATTGGCGGGCTATAACAAGTATACTCGTCATTGGTAATTAATGTGTTAAGGCCGAGCGGTCCGACAATCATTTCACAGCATAAATAGATCAATGCAGTCCGTATTAATTAATGCAGCGTTTTTCCCCCCAAATGTATCCAAGTGTAAAGACCCTAACCCTATGAAAACAGCAGTCAAAGTGTATATTTTCAGCACTACGTTTGTTTACCAATTACTTTAAGTGTTATATGAATACATATGAGTTTACAGAAATCTCAGCGCATTGAGTTGGAAACCGGCAGATATTGACGCAAGGAAATGGAGCAGCCATATGCAAGTGTAGTCCTATGAAAGAAGAGACCCGGGACTTTCGATGGTGTTACGTGTGGGTGTGTTTGTACCCTGATCAGGTGTTCCCAGTGTGATGTGTAATGTCTGCTTGTAGTTCCCTGTCCTGGTCGCGTGAATATTAAAGGCAACCAACTTGTGTTCAGCGTTTCTCTGATTGGCCACACAGGCGCGTGGCAGAGAGTTGCGGCAGCGGCCGTCTTCCGTTGTACAATTGTTTACATCAGGCTGACCGCTGTTGTATTCGCAAATATGAGAGCCAGCAATATGCAGCTCCAGTTAACCTAATGTATTCGCAAATATGAGAGCCAGCAATACGCAGCTCCAGTTAACCTAATTTATACCGTAATGAATCATTAAGAAAATATACCGCTAACTGGAATATGTTGTTTCTTTACACATATGTTGGGATTATGTAATTGGTTTGTCATGACAAAACAATAAAAATCGCTACTTTACATCAGGGTGAACGCTGTTACGCTGCCACCACCCACTTCAATGACAGAGCTCTCATATTTGCGAATGCATAAACTATATCTTAAATTATGGCTATGTGTCTAATATGGCTGTCGCGAAGTCATTGATAAGCGACAGCCATATTAGACACATAGACATAATTTAAGATATAGTTTCTGCATTCGCAAAATATGAGAGCTCTGTCATTGAAAGGGCTTCTAAGTTCTACAACGGAAGATGGCCGCTGCTGCTGGAGCTGGACCCAGTCAAGCCGGCGGCGGCGCACGGAAGCCGGGTGAAACCACCGCATCGCCCCGCTGGCGCTTCAGCAGCCTCCACTGATGTACAGTGATGAGCGAATCTGGTAGTTGGTTTATGACGTTAAAAAACGCAAAATAACATATAACGTTACAGTGTACAGTTTCTAGTTAATCAGTCAGGCGTCAGCCTCCACACTGATATACAGTGACACCCAGACTTTCTAGTTACAGTAGTGACGCGTGAATCGAGATAGTCCTAACAGTGTTTATTATTAAGAGTCAGATAGTCCTAACAGTGTTTATAGTCCTAACAGTGTTTATTAGTAAGAGTCAGATAGTCCTAACAGTGTTTATTATTAAGAGTCAGATAGTCCTAACAGTTTTTATTATTAAGAGTCCTAACAGTGTTTATTATTAATTAACGTCATAAACCAACTACCAGATTTATTTTGCACCAGGGAACTTGAAGGTTCCTGCCGCGCTCGCGGCAAAAGGGGGCAGGCCAATCAGAGAAAAGCTGAACACAAGTTGATTGCCTTTAATATTCACGCGTCCTGGTCTTGTAGTTCTCTGTCGTTTCCCTCCCAGGTGTATCCATCTGTAATCAGCCCAGGTGTTTCTTGTCTCGTCATTCCCTTGTGTATAACTGTTCTGTTCTCCCCTGTGTGTGGTGGCTGATCCTGTCTGTACAGTCCTGTGGTTTGTTTGTTGTTACTTTATGTTATTTCTCTGGAGCCCAGGATTGGAACAAGCTGCCTATACCCATCAACAGGGACGTGCACAGGACTTTAGAGGGGCAGGTGCTCAAAGGCTAAAAAGGGCACTATACCTGTGTGTGTTTTAACTGAGCAAGCCCGATTTTTAAGGGCCCTTTTTGGGCGGGGGGGCCCCCTTTTTATGCTTTTTGGGGGGTTTTGGTGATCAAATATTGAATATTGAACTAATAATCAGTGCAGGAGCTCACTTATCCTTGAAAGACACTTTTATCACTGACTTAAAAGGCCCATCTCCATAAATGTTCAGGGGGGAGGGAATAAGTGCTTACCCTACAGACCCCAAGAAGTGCTGTATATTCTGTATTGTTTAATATAAATGCATTTTTTATTCCAATCCCGATTTGTATTTGAGATTCCCAAATCCCATCAGACTTGACTTCTTCGTGTCCCTCAATGCGTGTAATACCAGCATTCAACTGTATGCGCCACAGCGGTTTCTATCATCATCATCATCACCACCCACGCTATGCATAAAATATATAGGTCCGCGGAGAGGCACGCTGAGGAGGCCGTGCAAACTGCAATGGAATATGGGGCATCTCTCTCTCTTTACCTAATATTTTGATTCTATCCTGACATTTTTCAGTTGGAAGGGCAGTCTATATGCGTAACGGTAAAAAAAAAAATAATAATAATATATTTTTATTTTATTAAATTTTTTCCAAAAAGGGCACTTTTTTGATGAGGCTCAAAAAGGCAGGTGCTCAAGCACCCCTTGGCCTCTATGTGTGCACGTGCCTGCATACCACTCTTCATACTGTTCATTCTGTTAAATGTTCATACTGTATACATCTTAGCACATTCATACCTACCTTTACTGTTTATTGTATTTATATATTATACATAATATGTAAGTTAAATTACACTGCACTTTACTGCTTCTTTTGCACTTCTGGTTCGATCCTAAACTGCATTTCGTTGTCTCAGTACTTGTAGTCTGTGCAAATGACAATAAAGTTGAATCTAATCTAAATATCAATCATGCCAGAAACTACTCAATTAAGCCAAGAAAAGAAGTTTGGTCAACAGTAGAAAATATACAAGGCAAGCAATTGCATTCCACAATTCTTTTTTGCATTATAGGCCTATAATATGTCCAGGTAGAGGGTAAAGGTCCAGTCTTCCACTCGTGTTGTTGGTAGTGCTAGATTCGGGCCTTGCTGTCATGACTGCTGCTCACAAACCTCAGACTGGACGCACGCACGTCATTATAGTGGTAATTTATCCTAGAAAACAAAACGGAGATAGAGTTATGGAGTTGCACATGTACTCTACAACAACACGCATCTTGTATCTCTTCTCATCTTGAACATTTCCATTCCACAGCATGCAAGCATCCTGCTTCAAGAGGTGTATGATTGTGTATGTGACAATAAAACTATTTGATTTGATTTCAATATTTTAGAGGGTTTAGAGTTCACCCACCAGTTTCTGCTGTGGGAAACTTGGTATTTTAGTATACATATTTTGTTTGCTTAATCATAACATCTAACTTTTATAGATCGACGTCTTACCATGGTTAGCTGTGCAGCATTTGGATGTACCAATCGGTCCGAGAAAGGGATCCGGATGTATGGCTTATTGGCTTCCCAAAAGACACAGACAGGAGAAGAAAAAGGTTGACTAGTTTATATAGTTTAACTAGTATACAGCTCAGACAACAACTTAAAGGTCAGGCCAGCTTGACTTAGATATGACATGGCCAAGTAAATCACATCTTGTTCTTTTTCTCGTTGTCTTCATATCAATCTTGTGACAGATACGACAAAACCCATAATCTCACCTTTGTTTACCTTTCTTGTCATTATCTTATTAATTTGTCATCTTAATTTGTCATATTTTAAACTGTGCATAATCTTTCTATGGCCATAGAAACGGATAATAAACTATATTCTATTTTTGATACAATTTGACTCATCTGAATTTCTACAGTTTCACTGTTTGGCTAATTTAAAATATTCCACAACAGGTTCAATGTGTTTTACTGTAATATGTACATGACTACAATGAATTTGTGATTGACAATTATGGGGTAAAGTCTGGAATGATTCTGCAGGCACATTTTGAGGGAGAGCAATTCACAGCAAACTAAAAGGGCCAACTAAAATTGAAGGCTGATGCTGTTCCAACCATATTTGTGCATCGCCCTAAGCCCAAGAGGAGGAATAGTCCCGCTGTGAGAGCCAGCCCAAAACCTCCAGCACATGTTCATGCAGTGGCCAATGACCACACATATCCATATAAAGATGGAACCATGAGTATTAGGGGAGGTGTTTGACATGCTGAAGGTAGATGGCCTGACAGAGATGGAGAGGGAGTGTGTGCTGACTCTGGACGAGATGTCAATGTGACGTTACCCGGCCACACAGGAGAGGCAACACATGCATGTCTTTTTATGTTGGCAAGGGAGCATGACACGATGGAAACAAGTAGTGGCTTACCACTACAGTGGCAATTCCACTAATGGGGCAATTTATAAAGCAATCATCCTGGACATTATTGACAGAGCAGCTTTCATAGGGCTACATGTAATTAACGTCACCACACACATGGGCAGCCCTAATCTGGCAATGTGGAAGTGGACCTTTGGAGTGAACCACAACAAAACATCTGTCCCACATCCAGCAAGACCAGACAGTAGGCTATACTTCCTGCCAGACGTCCCACATCTGGTGAAGAACCCGAGGAGTGCCCTGGTCCATGGACAGACGTTTACAATTCCACCAGATTCCATAGAGAAAGAGAACCTCTCATCCAATGAAGTTTCAATTGGTCCATTGAAAGATTTTGGTGGATTTTCAAGAGGGGATGGTAATGAAAGAATTTGGGGTGAACAGGCAGCTAACTTATTTAATATATAATATATTGGCTTGACAAACCTTATAGTGCAGCTGTAGTTTCAAACCATTGGTCTATCATTGCCAGATTTCTTGGTCTGCTTTGTAAATCAGAAATATAGATCTGTTTTGCAAGATGCAAGCTAACCATGTTAGTTGAGCAACTTATTATGCATTGTAATCAGATGTGCTAATACGGTCGAAACTATGTGTTGCTCACTAACAATAAATCGAATAAACGAAGTATATATAAATAATTTGAGGTAAATGTAACGTTAGGCCAATGCATTGGTTATGGTAACGTTAGCTAACTGCATTTAGAATCTAACAAGCTATTAACTTACGATAAACATTAACTAAAGCTGGCTACATAAAATACCACTATTGACTAAATCCATGAGTCGTCTGCTAATGCGTTAAAAATGTAAAAAAAAATGCAGTAAGTAAAGTAAACTTACTTACCAGCGAGTGCCCCTCGGAAAACAATGAAAAGTAATGGCGTTCAAGGCTGGAAAACGTTCACTGCTTGGAACTACGGACCGCCCATGAGGCGCTTCACTTCCACATTCCACGATAACAATGAAAGCCTATGAGAGTGTCACAACTCTTATTATATGGCTCTGATTGTACCCATTCTGCAATCTGTTAAATAAAGTTTTCTTTCATTCATTCATGATGGCAGACCGATCCAGGGCGGAGGTCTCACATCGACATGCTGTCCGTTTCACCTGTTTTCTACGGCGTTAGATTCTTTTTTTTTTTAAACTTTGGCCATTTCCCTGGCTCTTTTATACGTTTATCGCATTTATACTTGGTCAAGTTCGACCGACAGAAGCAGGCTGAAAGGGTTCAGATGGGGGGGAAGACACTCTGGGAAAGGCACGGCTGCAGTCCGGGATTCGAACTCGCTCAGCCCCAGATCCGTGACGAGCACGGTTGTCCACGGCGCTGAAATAGCACTCGCGGTACGTGGTGAGCTACTGGAGCTCCCCGGCGTTAGATTCTTAACACATTGACTGCCACGCTTCTATCCATCAATGTATGATCACTGCCACCAGTCTAAGCCTATGGAGATGTTCACCTTCTTTGCAGGGCTATAACTTTTTTAATTGTATTGCTAAATTGACATTACTATGGCCCATTCAACATCGATTATCTATCATTCAGGATGTAGGAACGTTATACTTTTTCATTAATAGATTCTTCCAAAAATACCGTCTAGAATATAATTATGTTTTTATCGTTTTCTGCAGTAATTCCTAGAATGTGAGTTATAGGCATAAACGCATATATAGATTATCAACTGCTGTTTATTGCCGATACACGCTATATTAAAAATTTCAACTGTACATGATCCTAAACGTTATGACTCATCATGCGCGGATGAACGGGGGGGGGGTCGTTTATAATTCCGTGATCGTCAGTAAATGCTTTATGTAGTATGGGTTGATTTATTGATCAGATGGTTTGTAAATAAAGAAATGTACAATCGCCTTGAAAATAACGTTACTGTCCTCTTACCGTTCACCGATGAGACTGGAGGAAAAAGATCCCACTTATTTGACGTCGATCGACTAGATCCATTTCCGGTTTGTGTGGCGCAATAAACGCCCAAATCATATCAATTATTGAGTTATGGCAGCGATCCATATACACGGATGTGTGTCTAGAGTCCCGCAACAATATGTGACTGCCGGACGGATTTCCCAGATGCACCGAGATCACCAGATCCATTTCTGGTTGTAACTCGCCCGATCATCCACCAGGCGGCTGTATTGAAGCGTTGCACTGTTGTGCAGAGTCCCACTGTCTCAGCAGAGGCTGGGTGGCGGAATTATGAATAACATGGCGAAAAAATGAAATATGATCTCAATAACGTCGTACGCCGTGCTTTGGCAGAATTCGCATGACCAGCAAACCCGTCGTACAACGTGATTGGCGGTCAATGTGTTAACCATCTGCAGCCTGACATCCACCAGGGTTATTTTCTCCTCCTGTACTGCTACCGCCTGTCACCTAGAGGGCCCTCCAACCTGGTGGGAGAGCTGTACAAAAGACGGCAGAACCATTGACTGCTCTTCCCACCACCTGAAAATGAGACATGGACCCATGTTTTTGTACTTGTGTTGATGTGTTATTGTATTATTATAGCTATTGTGTCTGCCCAGAACGCAGCCGCCCGTCTGATCTCCAACTTACCAAAGTCAGCCCATGTTACCCCACTTCTTAGGGACCTGGCTCCCCATCGCCGCAACGAATTTGCTTCAAGGTCCTCGACCTGGCATATCGTGCAGCGAAGGGAACGGCTCCCTCCTGCCTCCGGTCAATGGTCTCTAACTACACACCCTCAAGACCCCTCCGCTCTACATCTTCTGGCCGCCTCAGACCCACTCCTATCCGAGCTCCGGGGTGGGCCACAATGGTGGAACGAACATCCCACCACAGTTAGGACAGCCGAAACATGATCAATCTTTCGCCGTCAACTAAAAACACACTTCTTCAATCAATAACTGAAATTAAAAAAATTATAATAACACTCTTACTGTCTTATACTATCATGCACTCCTCCTACTATACTAATATGTCTTTACTACTATGCACTCATCACTGCAGCACCCAAGTTTCAGCACTGTTTGATGAACATTGTTACTCAGTTGTAAGAGTCGTACCCTTCCTGCTGACTTGTCGTACAGAACCTGTAAGTCGCTTTGGATAAAAGCGTCAGCTAAATGACTAAATGTAAATGTATTCTTGTCTGGGAACCTACCTTCTTTTACGCCCAGGTCAATTTAGGTAGACATTTGAGCTTTTGCCATGATATGACTAATACGTCTTGGATGGGACTATACGACACTAGGTGGAACTAGGCTTGAATACGTCTCAGATGGCACTATACAACACTAGGTGGAACTAGAATTGAATACGTCTCGGGCAACTACGACACTACAGTAGGTGGAGTTGAATACGTCTCGGGCGACTACGACACTAGGTGGAACTAGGTTTGAATACATCTCAGGGGGGACTATGATGCTAGGTGGAACTAGAGTTGAATACATCTCAGGGGGGACTATATGACTAGGGTTGAATACGTCTAAGGGGACTATATGACACTAGGTGGAACTAGGGTTGAATACGTCTCGGGACTATACGACACGAGATGGAACTAGGGTTGAATACGTCTCGGGACTATATGACACGAGATGGAACTAGGGTTGAATACGTCTCAGGGGAGACTATAGACACGGTAGAACTAGGGTTGAATATGTCTCAAGGGGGACCATACAACACTAGGTGGACATGGGTTGCACATTTTACAAAATTATGCTCAATATCTGTAGAGGCTTACTTTGATCTTTAATGTTGAATATTAAGCTTGTACTGCCAAATTCAGATGATAAATAAATCATTGAAGCTTGGCATCAAGCATTAAAGGCATGATGACAAGCGGACGGAGCAACTTAACCATGCACTCTGCACTGGGCTGTTTCTCCCCATCTCCTCCCCTCCCCTTTACTACAGATGTCCCTGAAACAAAACCATGAGTGAATGAACAGCAGGGTCATTACAATAGGCTGATCCTGTTGTACTCAAACCGTGACCCCAAAACCGAGGTACGTACCGAACCGTAGCTTCTGTGTACCGTTACACCCCTATTGAGTAGAATTCAGTGAGCTCCAATGGGCACAAGGAGCAGTCCAGTCCAATAGGCAAAGCAAGACACGTTAACACACACCATATAACTAGAGTTATGATAATAACTCGTTATATTGAGCCCATTTTAATTTAGTTATATTAAGGTCAGAGGTCAAGGAACGACTTTGACTTTGGTATTAAGGTCTCCACAGATTATCACTCATTCCTCACGACCGACAATGGGATCAAAATGGGGGACCCTGATGTAAACAGGACGAAAGTCTTTCTCTGGTCTGCATCCCCTTAAACAATTGTGTGTATTGAGCCGTTGCCCGTTTGATTGAATGATTGATTGAAAAGTTTATTAACAGATTGCAGAATGGGTACAGTACAGTACAGCTCAATACATACAATTGTTAAGGGGATGCAGACCAGAGAAAGACTTTCGTCTTGTTTACATCAGGGTCCCCCATTTTCAATTCATCATAACATATATGACATACATGACATACAGATAGACAGTACTGCTATATCTATACATTTATGACATATCAGATTTGCAAATACAGTACTGTTTGTGATACAAAAGTGTCCAGAAAAAGAGTGTATATACATTTGACGTAGAAACTGTACATTGGAGGAGGTTGGGTGGGTGGGGGCTGTACATTGGAGGTGGGGGGGGGGGTTGGGTAGGGGGGGAACACACATTGTACACTGTACATTGGAATACTGACAAAGCCATACTTGGTCATTTACAGTACAACTAGGTTAGGACATTTCAAGTTCAAGTTTCTTTAATAGTTGTTATACAAAATGCTTCTTACTGTTACGCTCCAGAGACTGTGCTAGACAAGATAAGTATGAAATAACATAGTATAGCATGTAAATTAGAAGTAAAAAATTAGGTCACAGTGTTCAGTATAGACATATGTACAATGTTCGATGCAGAATAGACGTAACTGAGTTACCATATAATATACAATATACTATGCAGTGTACTAATATACAATACTATATAGTGCAAAGCAGAAATGGGATGAGGTACAATTTAGGTACAATTTACAGTAAGGTGTAGTTGTAGTGCAAATCCTTTATCAATAAATATAAAGTGTGTTTAGGTGATCTAAAGTGTCGAGAGTGGGTGCTGCAGTGTGTTGTTTGTTTAAAGTGAGTGTGCGTGTGGATGTGTGTGCTGTGTGCATTTGATGGTTGTTGTATAGTGTTTATTGTTCGTTGAGCAGCCTGATGGCCTGGGGATAGAAGCTTCTTCTGAGTCTTTCTGTGCTCGCCTTGAGACTCCGGTATCGCTTGCCTGACCGCAGCAGTTCAAAGAGGCAGTTGTTCGGGTGGCTGGAGTCCTTAATGATTCTCTTAGCCTTACCCCTGCACCGCTTGTTGTAAATGTTCTGGAGGGTGGGGAGCCCCCCTCCAATTGTACGTTCGGCTGAACGTGTCACTCTTTGTAGTCTGCTTCGGTCTTGTGCAGTGCTATTCCCAAACCAGGAGGTGATGTTGCCAGTCAGGATGCTCTCTATTGTACATGAGTAGAAGTTCTTAAGGATCTTCTGACTGACTTGGAACTTCCTTAGGCGCCTGAGGAAGTAGAGGCGTTGTCGTGCCTTCTTCACAACACTGTCAATGTGTGTGGTCCATGTCAAGTCCTCGGATATGTGGGCTCCGAGGTACTTAAAGCTGTTCACTCTCTCAACCGGTGCCCCGTCGATGCTGAGGGGGCTGTAGTCCTTGACCCCCGACCTCCTGAAGTCCACAATCATCTCCTTTGTTTTGCTGACGTTCAGGGAGAGGCTGTTTTCCTGGCACCATCCCGCCAGGACCCTGACCTCTTCCAGGTAGGCCCTCTCGTCGTTTGCAGAGATCAGGCCCACCACTACTGTGTCGTCAGCAAATTTGATGATTGTGTTGTTACTCCGCTGAGCCACACAGTCGTGTGTGTACAGGGAGTAGAGGAGGGGACTCAGAACACAGCCCTGGGGGGCCCCTATGTTGAGGGTGATGGATGAGGAGGTGCAGTTGCCTGCTCTCACCACCTGGGGTCTGCCCGTCAGGAAGTCCAAGACCCACTGGCAGAGGTCATAGTTCAAGCCCAGGTCCCTGAGCTTGGCTATGAGTTTGGAGGGGACTATGGTATTGAATGCCGAGCTGTAGTCGATGAATAGCATTCTCACATAGTTCCCCTTCCTCTTGTCCAGGTGTGATGCTGCTGTGTGCAGCACATGGGCTATGGCGTCCTCCGTGGACCTGTTGGGGCGGTATGCAAATTGCAGGGGGTCCAGGTTGATGGGGAGGGAGGAGCAGATGTAGCCCTTTACTAGCTTCTTAAAGCACTTCATGGCTATGGAGGTGAGAGCTACAGGGGCCAGTTTCGAATTGCAGTCTCCCGTAGGTGTTTTTTGAGAGTGTTTTTGAAAGTGGGTAGTGATTCACATTCCTTTACAGCTTTGGGTAGGGCGTTCCACATTGATGTGGCATAATTGCGAAACGTGTTTAGTCCCTTGTTTGAGCCGAATCTGGGTTTAACATGATTTGTGGAGCTCCCTCTGGTGTTGTGATCGTGGTATTCACTGACCTTTGGGAAGTATTTTGACATGTACATGGGTACCTTGGTCGCGTAGTGTATCTTGTAGACCAGGCCCATTGCAAGTTACTGTACTCTGTCGTCTACTCTAAGCCATCCTAGGTTGTCAAAGTGGGCAGGGGTGAGGTGGGTTCTAGGAGTCAGGTCAAGCAGTAGTCTGACTAGCTTGTTTTGAGATGTTTGTAATTTGTTTTTTAGTGCCTTTGAGGTGCTTTGGTACCATGAGGTGCAAGCATAGTCGTAGTACCCTTGAATGAGTGCTCCTGCTAGAGTCTTCAGGGTATTCTTGTTTACCAGAGAGGAGATCCGGTACAAGAATCGAGTTTGTTGTTTGACTTTTTTTTATTACATTGGATGCCATTTTGTCACAGGAAAGATTAGCCTCTAGGATGGAACCCAGGTAGGTAATTTCATCTTTCCTTGTAACAATATTGTCACCCACTGTAACCAAGAAGCCGTCGGTCTTGCTGAGTTTGTTATTTGAACCGAAGAGAATGGACTCTGTTTTGCCCATGTGTAATGATAGTTTGTTGTCGGCGAGCCATATGCAGATTTTGCCTAGTTCCGAGCTGAGGGCTTTTTCAACCTGTACCCTGTTCTTGTCAGAGACCAGCAGGGCTGAGTCGTCCGCAAACAGGAACAAGTTGCAGTCACAAGCTGACGACATGTCATTTGCATAAATTAGGAATAGTAGCGGTCCTAGTATGCTTCCTTGTGGAACACCACAGCTCACTGTGGGGGGGGGGGGGGGTAGGGTACCGTTTACCTCCACCATCTGTTCTCTCCCCTCCAGGTAGGATTGTATCCAGCTCACTGATAGACTATCAAAACCAATTGCTTTTAGCTTGTCAATCAGAATGGTGTGATTGACAGTGTCGAAGGCCTTTTGTAGGTCCAGCATGACCATGCCGCAGTATTTGCCCGCGTCCACCTCTTGTTTGATGTGGTCGTTCAAATAGAGAAGGCATGTGTCAGTGGAGTGGGATGTTCTTTTTTTTTTTGATCCACTTTTTCTCTCATTTTTCTATATTTTCTCCCATCCCAATTTCGTATCATCCAATTCAACCCTCCCCTGTCACGAACGCTGTTTCTTGCCTCCCACAAGCCGGCTGCAATGTGGACTAAGGTCGCTTTCACACAGGGGCTGTTTGGTCCGGACTTTCGGCGGAACTCTGGTCCGCCTGAAAACGTAGGTCTCGGTTCGGCTTCAGCGGACCAAACGCGAACCAAATATAGGAAGTGATTATTATTACCACTGCTCGCAGCACTCACTGCAAAACAAGCACACTGCATCTAATCTCTCTATCTATCTATCTATCTATCTATCTATCTATCTATCTATCTATCTATCTATCTATCTATCTATCTATCTATCTATCTATCTATCTATCTATCTATCTATCTATCTATCTATCTATCTATCTATCTATCTATCTATCTATCTATCTATCTATCTCTCTCTCTCTCTCTCTCTCTCTCTCTCTCTCTCTCTCTCTCTCTCTCTCTCTCTCTCTCTCTCTCTCTCTCTCTCTCTCTCTCTCTCTCTCTCTCTATCTATCTCTCTCTCTATCTATCTATCTATCTATCTATCTATCTATCTATCTATCTATCTATCTATCTATCTATCTATCTATCTATCTATCTATCTCTATCTAATCTATCTATATATCTAACTGTGCATCTTGGGAAGAAGGAAGAAAAAACGCGGCTTATTATTATTACCGAGGCGCACGGCATTGGATCAATGCCACGTCAATACTATTATTACCTTACCACTGCTCGCAGCATTCATTCACTGCAAAACAAGCACACTGCATCTATCTCTCTATCTATCTATCTAGTATATATCTGTGCATCTTGGGAATGTGCTTCAATAGAACAATGGATCAATGCCATGTCAAAATTCGCCTCCACTGATCTGGAGGGCTCGCAGACAGTCCACACACAGACACACACACGCGCGCGCGCACACACGGGCTCGCAGCCACACACACATTTCCACTGTCCAATAGACAAGCGCCCTTTTCGACCGCGTGACATTGTTCAGAAGGTCTCGGTCCGCCTCACAGATTTCTATGTGAACGCAGGCGAACCAAATGAAGAATGCAACAATGTTGCAACTTCACCCCCAGAACCGCACCGAGTCCACCAAAACTATATGTGAAAGCGACCGTCATACATAGCACAAGTTCCCTCCGGTACTTGAGGTAACAGCAGTCGCATCTTTTCACCTGCGCAGCTCGATCTCTCAGTGGCGAGGAGTAACGCGTGGGAGGCTCACGCTGCCCCCGACACTTCCTGATTCTACTGCGCAGGCGCACCAACCGACCTGTAGGAGTCGCTGTCCACAACGCCCGATCCCCACCCATCAGTTTCCCACCCCCTAATACGGCCAATGTGTATTAGTACGGACGACCAGCTAAACTGAAAGCAATGTGGAGAGGCGAGCCCAGCGTCTCCGCATTCGTGGCGAGCGCCTTGCCCACTACGCCACGTAGCCGCCCTGGAGTGGGATGTTCTGAAGCCAGATTGGAATTCGTAGATTAGATTTTTTTCTGCAAGGTACTTTTCGATCTGTTCGTATACTATTTTTTCCATGACTTTCGAGATGGATGTAAGGATAGAAACAGGGCGGTAGTTGCCCGGGTCTAATTTGCTGCCCTTTTTGTGCAGGGGTGTTACTCTCGCAATTTTGAAGTCCTTGGGGACGTGTCCCTGTTTTATGGAGAGGTTTATTATGTGTGTGATGACTGGGGTGATGGCGGCTGCTGAGTCTCTGAGGAATTTGGAGGGGATGTTGTCATGGCCAGTGGCCTTGTTTGGTTGGAGGGTGCTCAGTTTTTTGAGTACCTCATCTGTAGTTACCATTTCCAGTTTGAAGTCGTCTTTGTGGACGCCTAGGTTCTTGTAGTATGCTACTATATTGCGTACTGTATTGTACCCATTCTGCAATCTGTTAATAAACATTTCAATCAATCAATCAATCAATCACTGAATACGACCAAACCGGAAATACTATACTACGGCTCACTAAGCTTACTTAAGTAACTTCTCCCTTGTCTCTGCTTAATTAACGCACATCTGAAATCTCTTTTGCCATCGGAAGACTCGCCTCTTCTTCCAGACCGCCCGCCCTTTGGGCGGACCAATGTCGGGTCTATGTCAAATGTATATATACTCTTTTTCTGGATTTTTTTTTAGTATCACAAACAGTACTGTATTTGAAAATCTGGTATGTCATAAATGTATAGATGTAGCAGTAGCTACTGTCTATCTGTATGTCGTGTGTGTGTGTCATATGATGAATTGAAAATGGGGGACCCTGATGGAAACAAGACGAAAGTCTTTCTCAGGTCTGCATTGATTGATTGATTGAAAAGTTTATTAACAGATTGCAGAATGGGTACAGTACAGTACAGCTCAATACATACAATTGTTAAGAGGATGCAGACCTGAGAAAGACTTTCGTCTTGTTTCCATCAGGGTCCCCCATTTTCAATTCATCATGCATCCTCTTAACAATTGTATGTATTGAGCTGTACTGTACTGTACCCATTCTGCAATCTGTTAATAAACTTTTCAATCAATCAATCAAACCAACATTTGTCTATCTCTATAACAAACATAAGTTTGAACTGACACCAGTTGTGTTGACCGACAGCGCGGAGTAGGGTATATCTGCAGAGCCGTAAGCCCAACGTAAATGACCAATGTACAGTCATTTACCTAGTATGGTTTTGTCAATAGTCCAATGTACAATTTTGTTTGTTTGTACAGAGTCTCCCCCCCCTCAATGTACAGTTTTGCTTGTTTATACAGTGTGCCCCTCCAATGTACAGTCATTTACCTAGTATGGTTTTGTCAATAGTCCAATGTACAATTTTGTTTGTTTGTACAGAGTCTCCCCCCCCTCAATGTACAGTTTTGCTTGTTTATACAGTGTGCCCCCCCCCCCCCCCCCCCCCAACCACCTCCAATGTAAATTACCCAGTATGGTTGTCAATATCCCAGTGTACCCAACCCCCCCCACCCAACCTCCTCCAATGTACAGTTTCTACGTCAAATGTATATACTCCCTTTTCTTGACTCCTTCTGTATCACAAACAGTACTGTATTTGCAAATCTGGTATGTCATAAATGTATAGATGTAGCAGTACTGACTATCTGTATGTCATGTATGTCATATATGTCCTGATGAATTGAAAATGGGGGACCCTGGTGTAAACAAGACGAAAGTCTTTCTCTGGTCTGCATCCCCTTAACAATTGTGTGTATTGAGCTGTACTGTATTGTACCCATTCTGCAATCTGTTAATAAAGTTTTCAATCAATCAATCAATCAATCAAACGTCTGGGCGGGGCTTCGGGGCTTCGGGGCTTCGGGGCTTGTACTCGGTTACTCGGTTGGGCTTTGGCTCTGCAGATATCCCCTATTGGCTGACAAACTGCACCAGTGGAGCTCACGCGCCGTCGCGCGCAACAGATGGAACTTCAATCAAAGATGTCTCCACAACAACCAGGGCGCCGAGCAGCACGTCGGAGATAAAGCGACGTACACCTGGCAGGTCTGTGTGCTTCCTCGTTCACTCTCACGTATGAAAGACTATCCATTTCTCTCTCTCTGGGACATTGAGGCGGAACGGTGAGGATTTGCTCGAAGAAGGAGAACAGTAGCAACTTAAAAGTAACGCAAGACCACAGGAAGCAGTCTCACGGACTCTAGCTAACCTAGCTAACAATAGCTAACCGTTAGCTAATTAACGTTAGTTAGCTAAGCCTAAACCGGTGCTTGGTTACAGTTCCAGCTGTCAGGAATAACAGTGTTATCATCACATTGCTGTTGACTGTGAAGATAACGCTACGTTATGTTGCTATGCGCTGATGATGACGACGATGAGCATTCCAAGTATTGTTTGAGCAATCGAAAGGGGATAGAGCAACCTATTCATTCATGATGAATTGAAAATGGGGGACCCTGATGTAAACAAGACGAAAGTCTTTCTCTGGTCTGCATCCCCTTAACAATTGTGTGTATTGAGCCGTACTGTATTGTACCCATTCTGCAATCTGTTAAATACAAATTCCAATCAATCAAAAACCTTACTGTCCGATATGCCATGGGTCTTGTTCTCCGTGTGGGTTTGATTGATTGATTGCAAACTTTATTAACAGATTGCAGAATGGGTACAGTACAGTACAGCTCAATACATGATACAATTGTTAAGGGGATGCAGACCAGAGAAAGACTTTCGTCTTGTTTACATCAGGGTCCCCCATTTTCAATTCATCGTAACATATATGACATACATGACATACAGATAGACAGTAGGCTACTGCTACATCTATACATTTATGACATACCAAATACAGTACTGTTTGTGATACAAAAAGAGTTCAGAAAAAAGAGTATATACATTGGGTAGGTGGGGGTGGGGGGGACTGTACATTGGAGGTGGTTGGGTGGGTGGGTGGGCGGGGGGGGGGGGGGGGTTGGGTAGGAGTGGGGGGGAGGTTGGGTAGGAGGGGTGGGTGGGGGACACTGTACAACTGTACAAACAAACCTGTACATTTGAATATTGACAAGACCATACTTGGTAATTTACTGTACATTGGGGGGGTTGTGTTCGGACATTTACAGGGGCCAGTTTCGAGTTGCAGTCTCCCTTAGGTGTTTTTTGAGAGTGTTTTTGAAAGTGGGTAGTGATTCACATTCCTTTACAGCTTTGGGTAGGGCGTTCCACATTGATGTGGCATAATTGCGAAACGTGTTTAGTCCCTTGTTTGAGCCGAATCTGGGTTTAACATGATTTGTGGAACTCCCTCTGGTGTTGTGGTCGTGGTATTCACTGACCTTTGGGAAGTATTTTGACATGTACATGGGTACCTTGGTCGTGTAGTGTATCTTGTAGACCAGGCCCATTGCAAGTTGCTGTACTCTGTCGTCTACTCTAAGCCATCCTAGGTAGTCAAAGTGGGCAGGCGTGAGGTGGGTTCTAGGAGTAAGGTCAAGTAGTAGTCTGACCAGTTTGTTTTGAGATGTTTGTAATTTTGTTTTTAGCGCCTTTGAGGTGCTTTGGTACCATGAGGTGCAAGCATAGTCGTAGTACCCTTGAATGAGTGCTCCTGCCAGAGTCTTCAGGGTATTCTTGTTTACCAGTGAGGAGATCCGGTACAAGAATCGAGTTCGTTGGTTGACTTTTTTTATTACATTGGATGCCATTTTGTCACAGGAAAGATTAGCCTCTAGGATGGAACCCAGGTAGGTAATTTCATCTTTCCTTGTGACAATATTGTCACCCACTGTAACTGAGAAGCCGTCGGTCTTGCTGAGTTTGTTATTTGAACCGAAGAGAATGGACTCTGTTTTGCCCATGTGTAATGATAGTTTGTTATCAGCGAGCCAGGTGCAGATTTTGCCTAGTTCTGAGCTGAGGGTTTTTTCAACCTGTAACTTGTTCTTGTCAGAGACCAGCAGGGCTGAGTCGTCCGCAAACAGGAACAAGTTGCAGTCACAAGCTGACGACATGTCATTTGCATAAATTAGGAACAGTAGCGGACCTAGTATGCTTCCTTGTGGAACACCACAGCTCACTGGGAGGGGGGGGGGGGATAGGGTACCGTTTACCTCCACCATCTGCTCTCTCCCCTCCAGGTAGGATTGCATCCAGCTCACTGATAGACTATCAAAACCAATTGCTTTGGGAAGCATGTTTAGTTGTTTACCACTACATATACAATAAAGTAATGTGTGAATAGCTAGCCAATGTTATCGATTTGTACAGTCTTCGGACAACAATCGTATTGTTTCTCTATCTGGTATAATGATCGGGTCCTCAATCTTCAAGTTCAAGTTTCACGTTTCTTTTATTAATCATGTATGGTCAACGGTACAGTAGGAGCAGCACTAGATGCATTGGAGTACTAGTCATATAATGGTACACCAAGTAAGATAAAAAAAAAGTAAATAAACATGGAATAACACAAGTAAGAGATATAACACTATGTACATATATGAAAATGGGGATTTGTGTGTACAAGTGAGAGTGCATACAACAGTATTTGTGAGGGAGCGGCTCACACAGACACTAGGCCTAACAAAAATAATGGTTGGTTTCAGGTTGCCGACCGACCCTGCCGATTTAGGTGCGACCCAATATATTTTATGAGTTTTAAAAAAAAATTATATATTAAAAAAAAAAAAATCCTTTTTTTTTTTTTTTTTTTAGAATAAAGTTTCATAGAAATCTTAGTCAAACATTTAGTATTATGGATATTAAACATGCTGGCAGAGTACATGCATCCATGTTGTTGTGAACATTTTAACCCTTTCACTGCCACACGACAGCCGGTTAACCCTTTCACTGTGACAATACAGAAGGTTAGCCCTTTACTATCACACAACCGACGGCGATGCTCCATCATTAGCATCATTAGCTCCGCATCCGCTAATGATGCTAATGATGGAGCATCGCCGTCGGTTGTGTGATAGTAAAGGGCTAACCTTCTGTCGTGTGGCAGTGAAAGGGTTAATTAAATAAAGAAATTCCCTATCCATAGTCGCCGTGGGAAAGAATAAAAAATAAAATAAAAATAAAATAAATTCCCTACCTACCCATGGCCAAACTGACAACCAACCTGAAACCAACTATTATTTTTGTTAGGCCCTACACATTCACCATTTCCCTTCGGATTGGACTGAGAACTGCACCCCCCCCCCCCCCCCATCATTCATTTCATATAATTATTACATATTATCATACCTACAAACATTCATTCATAGTATCATACATACCTTCACATCCCTCCAAACATCTGTAGTGCTACTGTATTTATGAACATCACTCTCTCCTAAAGCTAGAGAGAACAGAGGGAGAACCCTTTGGAATGCAGCTGATCCTATGCTGAGGAAATCTCCACCTCTGCTTATTTTTAAAGCAAACTACAATTTGCTCAAAATTCTCATCCAAAAGTAGTAGATAGATAATGGGTCATACATGTAGGTATGCATTTGGTTATGTGGGTGGGTAGGTTTGTGGGCAGGTGGGTGGGTTGTTATATATTATTATGTACACAGTATATGCATGTATGTACTGTGTGTATGTATGTTTGTATTAACACATCTTTTTAATGTATTCTGGTATTTTATAATATGCATATTTTTGTATTTTTGTATGTTTGATTTTATAAAACAGGGGAAGTTCTTGATACGCCTCTAGGCTTCTAACTTCTCCTTCACAATCGTTATAACTTATTATGTATTGTTTTTACTTCTGTTTAACTGTGTTAATAAACAAACAAACAAACAAACAAACCCTCCAATCAGTGATGTCACTGGGATGTCAAATCAGGGGCTGCTCCATAGACAATGAATGGGGCTCTAACTTAGTTAGAGCTCTAACACTCTAATAAGATGATCTCAGATTCAATCTATTGTCATTGTACAAGTACAGGCACAGAGTACAACGAAATGAAGTTGGCAGCTAACCAGAGCGCAAAGGAGCAGTAAAGTGCACTGCAGTATACAGTATAATGTGAATATGTGGAGTATATATGATGAAGCTACTTAGTATTATGTGTGCTAAGCTAATGTACACTATTACATACAGTGGTATGAGTATGAATACACAATGTTAGTAATCCATACTAGCCAGTTGTTTAAATAATACGGGTAGGTATGGATATATAATATATATACAGATAAATGTGTGTACAGTTTGTATGTTATGCATATGTATATTAGGGCTGTCAAAGTTAATAACGTGTTAACGCAAATGTGTATTAGCGCCATTCATTTCTTTGACGCATAATGCACATGTTTCATCGTCTATGGGTATTGGGTAAGCCCCCTGATTTTAAAATCAGAATCGGCCTTTATTTGTCATTGTATAGTATACTAAATAAATGTACTTGCCACTCTAATGGTGTATAAAATACATTATAAAAACACAGGACACAGTTAAAAACAGCAGTGTAAACATGTAGTTAAAAAAATAAAGACTGGGTATAAAAATCATTAAATTAAATATTTCACGTAATTGTAAAGTGCCCGGTGGATAGCAGCATATGGTTCTCAATGTCTTCATGTATTGAGTGCAAATTGCTTTAAATCCCAGTTACATCACTAAATAGCTGATTTGAGAGTGGTGCATGTTCATAAATACTGACTGAATACTGTCCTGGGACACGGGAAGAAACGTGTGTGAATTATTAAAATGGGTGACATTCCTCGTTTCATGCATTATATTCTAACATTGCTCTTCACAACTTGGAAGATTAACACCCAGTCCTGGTCTTCCTGTGTGCTTCTCCCTCAGACATGGAGGCAGGGGCCGCTGTGAGCATATGGCCCCGCATGGAGCCCTTCCTCCTGGGAGCGCTGCAGGTGAACATCCAGCACTCTGGTTGATATCTCTGGCGCACCGACTTTGTAGCATAATCGTTTGATTCGATAAAGGTTAAAAAAACAAGACGACGATAATCTTTCGTTTTTAATATTTCATAACATTCCCTGAGAGCAACTATCTATAGTTGCTCAGTTCTGTATTTGTTTATCTGTGTTTTCTTTTCTATTTCTGAACTATTTTGAGTATTGCTAGATAACGCTGGTATAACGGTCCTAGGTGCAGGGTTCGCACAAGGTCCATGAAGTGCTTAAAGTGCTTGATTTTTTTTACAAAAAGAAGTCTAGCTCTGAAATACTTTGAAAATAGCAATTTTTTTACAAGGTGCTTAAAAAGTACTTGCAATTCAAATCAACCATTCACATTGAATGTTTTGTTCATCCATGATCAAATTGTTCTGAATCAAGAAATCAATATTTTGTTCCGTTTTAAAAACATATCTGACGAGTCGCTGTCTCGCTCCAACTGCTTTTCCTCATTTCTTCGCATGTGATGCTCTAGCTGGCAAGCAGGCCAAGAAGATGCTTAAAAAAACAGCATTTAAAAGTGAATTGTATCCTTCGAGTGACATCATTGAAAAATAGTGCTTGGAAAAGTACTTAAAAGTCCTTGGAATTTCATTTTGCAATGTCTGTGGGAACCCGGTAGGTGGCTCCCCACACCAAGCTTGGCCTGCACTACCTGCGTAAGATGGCGGTCTACGTGCGCACGCGGGACGGCTGCTTCCCCAGGCTGGGCTGGGTCATGTGGAGACACATCGCCTGTGGGAAGCTACAGCTGCCGGAGGACCTCGCGTGGCTCTACTTCGAGACCTTTGACCTCCTCATAGGCCACACCCCCGAGGAGAGGCTGGAGTGGGCAGAGTCGCTATCCCTGTGCTCCTCCCCTAAAGAGCTGGACCACCAAAGGAGCAAGGTGAGGAAAAACGATAGAACGTGGGTCAAAGAGAAGGCTGAGAATTAGCTGCTCTAATACTATCCCATTGTGTTGTTCATTCGCTTGTGTGTGTCTGTGTGGACAAAATTAGACTGGTATGGTCCTGTTAAGACGAGTTTCTTTTGACATGCAATGGAGCAAAATCCCAAATGACTGACTTTAAATGCTGAGAAAACTCCAATTAACACTTTGATTGCCTAAGGCTAAATTCATGATATACCATAGGTTGCCAGCTCTATTTGTCTATGGATAAGTACCCCTTCTTTGCAGGGCTATAACTTTTTAAATTCTATTGCTAAATTGCCATTATTATGGCCCATTCAAAGTCCTATATGTATTGTTCATTGTGTAGCAACGTTAAACTTTTTCATTCACATATTCATAGTAAAATATGGTCTAATGTATAAGTATGTTTTCATCTCATTCTGCAGCTTTCTCCAGAACGTGATCTATAGCCCCAAATGCATTATATTGATGATGAAATACAGTTTGATGGCAATCGGCGTGATATAAAAAATGTCAACTGGACGTACTTCTAGAATGATCTACGTATGATCTGATGATGACCGGATGGGCGGGGGATCGTTTATAATTCCGTGGGCAGCGTTATATCATTCATCTAGTGTGGGTCATATGTTCATCAGAGCAGTTTATATCGAACACGTTAAAAAATAACGCTGAATCTTACCGTATCTTCCTTGCGCCGTTGGACAATCAGCGTGGTGTAGACCGTTTTCGATTATGGGATGTTTATCCTGAAGAACCATTTCCAGGTTGTATACTACTATATACGTCCAAATAACGTTGTTTATTGAGTTAGGGCGAGCGATTGATCATCCAGTGTGTTGAGATGGAGTCCGGCTACCGATCGCGAGTGCCCGGAGCACATAGGATGAGCACTTCCTGTTTGGCGAGCCCCTCCCTGCCGATCGGCCACCAGATGGCGCTCTCGAACCGTTAAACAGTTGATGGGAGCTCACCAGTACATCTCAGGGCTCCGGAAAGAAAATATGATTTCGATCACAGATTTTTGAAATATTGATATCAAAGACGAGTTACGGCGTCTTCGGCAACTTGAGCATGGCGGGGAAGGACGCCTAAAAACGTCTTCCGGCAGCCAAAGTGTTAAGAGTCCTCGTCTGATTTAAGGTGTACGTATTTTTTATTTATTTTTTAAAATCTTTTCCCCCCTCCTTTTTCCGCTTTTCTCCCATCCCAATGTTAGTCGTTATGCCAATTCCCAATCCCCTGGTCGTTGCGCACTTTGGTCCGGGAGCGCGGAGACTACCACTGCTTCTTTTCACCTGGCAGCGCGGACTCTCACTGGGAGAGTGTAATGTGTGGAAGGTCACACTACCTCCCCCAGATCCTTCCCTCGCTGTGCAGGCGCCCCGACCGAACTGTAGGAGTCTCTGTTTTACAACGACCAAGACCCACCCTCACCGGCTTCCCACCCACTGACACTGCCAATTGTGTCAGCACGGACGCCCGACCAAGCCGGTACCACTGGCAGTTGGATTCGATCCCACTGTCTCTGCGGTGGTAGACAGACGCTTAGTCCGCTGCGTTACCCGGCCGCCCATACTCCACATGTTTTAACCGGAAAATGCTCATTGTGCGATTACGACCTTGTTTACCGTGTACCCCTCCTGGTTGTTTCACAATTTGTACGGTAAGTCGCTTTGGATAAAAGCGTCAGCTGAATGTAAAATGTAAATTAATGTACTACCTACTTTGCTTCTATGTCTATACTACTATCTACTATGTACTATGTTACTATGCCTATACTACTATCTACTATGCTACCTACTATGTCTATACTACTATGCACTACTGAAGCACTCGAGTGCTAAATGACTCGATGTAATTGCAGCGCATGTAACGGCAGCCTCTCGCCTCTGCTCTCCTCCAGCTGAGTGTGGACACCATGCAGTTCCTCCTCTTCCTCCACATACAGCAGTTGAACCGTGTGTCTCTGCGCACCTCTCTGATCGGTGAGGAGTGGCCCCGCGCTCGCTCCCCCTCCTCCTGCTCGGAGCGCGAGGCCAAGACCAGCTCCCTGAACAAGGTCTGACCCGCTCGCATACAGCGAGGTTCTGTCTCATGTCGACGATGGCAGACTAGGCTTGAGACGGAGAGCACAGCACATTCAATTAATTAAATTAATATTAAATTCATAATTCTCTATTTAAGTAAAGATTAATTTTAGGGCTGTCAGTTTATCGCGTTAATTAGATTAATTAATTACATAGCAAATTATCGCGGTATGAAAATTAACTCAAAAAGAATTACAAAAAATTTATTGGTGCGGCTAGGTGGTGCAGTGGGCAAGGCGCTCACCACCAATGCAGGAGACGCTGGGTTCGAGCCCAGCTCTCCGCATTGCTATCAGCTTGGCTGGTCGTTCATACTAATACAATTGGCAGTATTAGGGGGTGGGAAGCTGATGGGTGGGGATCGGACGTTGTGGACAGCGACTCCTACAGGTCGGTTGGTGCGCCTGCGCAGCAGAATCAGGAAGCGACGGGGGCGGCGTGCCCTCCAAACGCAGACCCCCTGACGCTGAGAGATCGCGCTGTGCAGGTGAAAAGATGCGACGGCTGCTTCCTCGAGTACCGGAGGGGACACGTGATGTAAGGCTTCGTCCACATTGCAGCCGGCTTGTGGGAGGCATGGCCTAACAGCGTTCGAGACAGGGGAGGGTAGAATTGGCCCATAGGAAATTGGGATGGGAGAAAAATAGAAAATGGGAGATTTTTTTTTCTTTTTTTAATATAAATCTCATTCATTCCATAAGAACGTAGAATTTTTATATTGTCCATTTGCATGTTCTTGGTATCTGATTCTAGGGACATCTATGGATCTCAGGGAATGTATTCCCAGTGTCAGAAATACTGTGTCTGTTACTAGGCTTGAGTAAATTGTAATGAACCAAATGAGAATATCAATAAAAAAAAATGTTATCTTTGACTGTGAATAACACTATGCTCAAATTGACCAGACCTGAAAAATCTAAGCAAATTAATAGATGGAAGATGATTAAACAGAAGGTTTTGTAGATGCAGTACTGAATTCTGCCATCCGGACACATGCAATTTGAAATATGATTATAGAATATCAGGCATAAAATGGTTATGCGATTAAAATGCGATTAATTTGATTAATTAATTACAAATCCTGTAATTAATTACATTCATTTTTTTAATCGCCTGACGGCACTATTTATAAAGCACCTTTCATACATGTCATGCAGCTCAAAGTGCTGTACACAAACATACGCATATGTAAAACATCACATTAATTCGACAACAGTAATAAAAGTACCGCAAATAGGCAAAGCACAGTAAAATAACACATTTCAGTAAAAGATCAATACATACAATTAAAAACATATAATAATAAAGGCCTTAAAAGGTATTAGAAAGTCTTAAATTTCATTTGCACAGGTACTAAATTTTTGGGGGGGCAGCCTGGCTGTCGGGAGATTAAATAATATTAAATATATGAAATGTTTTTGTATTCAAGTCGTTGTTTTTTGTGGGGCTACCGGGAGCTTGGTGCGTCTGGTGAGAGCTTGTATGGAACGTGCAAGAAATTAATTTGGCGCACAAGTGCAGCCGCCAGTTCAATGTTGCTATGTGGGGTTTTCTTGTGCTTGTGAAATTGGTATTAAATTCAGCTCCGTAAAAGGTATACTCTGAATGGCAGACTAGACGGAGAGCAACCATTTTTGCAAATGGATGCTTACTATTCTATAATTCAAACCATTATCTGTTGCTGAGGACCAGTATCTCTTAACACTTTCAGTGCCCGGCCATTAACATGGGAAACATGGTTAAATGCTAGGACCCACTTCAATGATAGCGTTGTGAACGCATAATCTGTCTTAAATTATGGCTGTGTCTAATCTGCCTGTCGCTTATCAATGACTTGTTTGCAGTCAACATTGTCGAAACAGATTGTTTTTTGTTTATTATACTTTTTTTGAGGACATAGAAATCGAAGTATATGTCTGCATATATACATTATTGTATTGTCATTGTCCACATAGAACAGATAACAACATTAAACAGAAAAAAAAAACTAAAAAAAACACAGAGTTCAAAAGTAAATAATAAGTCAAACAAACACTGACTTGGTCGCACGACAGTCGTCTCAAAAGTATATACATAGTATATCAAATATATAGCACATGTTCAGGTACCCAAATATGCTTCTCCAATGTATATAAGGTATATCAAATAACTCACGTTGAATTAACGTTCACACAGATGAATACCAGCAAGCAGCATACAAATTGCAGAAACAGATTGTTTTTTAATCTGTTCATTTTCGTTTTATAGCATTTTGAAAAGCCCTAGTTTTTCAGGAAAATATATAGATTCCGTGATAAAAGGCATTTACTGGAATATTCGAGCATACACAAAAACGTTGTAATTTTTCGGCCTATTTATGAATCGTTTTCAAATAAACGCTAGATTATCGATAGTATAATGTACTTATGCACGCTATAGAGGCGGGCTGAAATATCGATTCTCTCATTTCCTGATCGCGCACACACAGACACACACACACGCATAGGGCAAACGCTTATATCTCTGTGAAAACAGCTCTGATTATCCTAAGACTGGTAAAATAAATTCCTTACCTGAGATCAGATGTTATCCAAAAAGATTATTCCAATTCCTGATCGCCATTCCAAATATCGATCACGCTTATTGATTACAGTGTTAGGTCCTGTAAATACATAATCCACACGTTTTCCGGGCCGGTGAGCACAATCGATCCTTCAGTTGGCTTGAGGGAAAAGTAAAATGAGCAAACTGGCCACCCCCCCTTCAGCAGTGTAAAGTAATGGGGTGCAGTACCACAAGGAGAGACGATAGGGGGCGGTATCTTCCCAATTGAGCTCAGAGAGACTCTGCAGCACTAAATCGAGGCTCGATTGATGAAATATAAATTAAAATCGCCAATAAATTAAAAAAAAACGACAAACAAACGCTATATAGCGTCGAGGGCACTCAAAGGTCGGCATGAACTAACGACAAACCGCGTCCGTGGCACTGAAATATCTATTATTAATATCCGGTAATGACGTTTGTTCTCACCTATTAGTAATCTGTGACAGCCACCCCATACTGGCCTCTTACGGTCCCCTCTCTCTCTGTCTGGCTGTGTTGGCTCAGCAGAACTGGGACGACCAGGCCCACCTGTCCTTTGTTCAGACCCACCTGTGTGACCTAGTGGAGCTGCTAGTGGAACCGGGCCAGTTGTCGCGTTCTGGACAGGCCACCCGAGACAGCCAGGTCTGTAGATCACGGATCCACTGCAATTCTGTAGCGACAAACGGAATGCATACATACAGTATATAAATGTTCAATCACTAAGTGTGTCTGACTTTTGCCACCTAAACTGCACGGACCTACAACGTAGTATACTGCACCTGTGTAGTGTGTGTACTGTGTATACGTCACTTACTCATAGTATACAGTGCATCCGGAAAGTATTCATACCCCTTAATTTTTTCCACATTTTGTTATGTTACAGCCTTATTCCAAAATGGATTAAATATTTTTTCCCCTTCAAAAAATCTACACACAATTAGGGATGGGTACCTTTCACATTTGAACCGATACCGGTACCGGTACCTGTGAATCGATACCGGTACCCAACGGTACCTTTTTTCGGTACTTTAGTCTCAAGAAATTTAATTTACCTACCTCAGTCGTAAAAAAAAAAATCCAAACTTCAAATAACTACAATTTCGACAGTTTTCGGCTTGCCATTGCTTGCCATTGCTCAAATCCTAGGTAAGCATATATTGTGCGTGTGAACGTTGACATGAAAAGAAAAAAGTAAAAAAAAAAAAAAAAAGTAAAAAAAAAATAATAAAAAATATTTTATTTATTTTTTTTTAATTTTTTTTTGGTTTCTCACTTGATTCGATACTCGGTAGTACCGACGTATTTCGGTTCGGTACCTCAAAAGTACCGAATTCGGTACCCATCCCTACACACAATACCCAATAATGACAAAGTGAAAAAGGTTTTTTAGAATTTTTTGCAAATGTATAATATTTTTTTTTAAAGTATAAACAGATAAGTACATAAGTATTCACACCCTTTACTCAATACTTTGTTGAAGCACCTTTGGCAGCAATTACAGCCTCAAGTCTTCTTGAGTATGATGCTACAAGTTTGGCACACCTATTTTGGGCAGTTTCTCCCATTCTTCTTTGCAGATTGTCTCAAGCTCCATCAGGTTGGATGGGGAGCGTCGGTGCACAGCCATTTTCAGATCTTTCCAGAGATGTTCAATCGGGTTCAAGTCTGGGCTCTGGCTGGGACACTCAAGGACATTCACAGACTTGTCCCGAAGCCACTCCTTTGTTATCCTGGCTGTGTGCTTAGTCATTGTCCTGTTGGAAGGTGAACCTTCGCCCCAGTCTGAGGTCCAGAGCACTCTGGAAGAGGTTTTCATCAAGGATCTCTCTGTACATTGCTGCATTCATCTTTCCCTTGATCCTGACTAGTCTCCCAGTTCCTTCCGCTGAAAAACATCCCTACAGCATGATGCTGCCACCACCATGCTTCATTGTAGGGATGGTATTGACCAGGTGATAAGCGGTGCCTGATTTCCTCCAAACATGGTGCTTGGCATTCGGGGGCAAAGAGTTAAATCTTGGTTTCATCAGACCAGACAATTTTGTTTCTCATGGTCTGAGAGTCCTTTAGGTGCCTTTTGGAAAACTCCATGCGGGCTGTCATGTGCCTTTTACTGGGGAGTGGCTTCCGTCTGGCCACTCTACCATAAAGGCCTGATTGGTGGAGTGCTGCAGAGATGGTTGTCCTTCTGGAAGGTTCTCCCATCTCCACAGAGGAACACTGGAGCTCTGTCAGAGTGACCATCGGGTTCTTGGTCACCTCCCTGACCAAGGCCCTTCTCCCCCGATGGCTCAGTTTGGCCGGGCGGCCAGCTCTAGGAAGAGTCCTGGTGGTTCCAAACTTCTTCCATTTGCGAATTATGTAGACGACTGTGCTCGTTGGGACCTTCAATGCTGCAGCAATTTTTTTGTACCCTTCCCCAGATCTGTGCCTCGATACAATCCTGTCTTGGAGGTCTACAGACCATTCATTGGACTTCATGGCTTGGTTTGTGCTCTGACATGCACCGTCAACTGTGGGACCTAATATAGACTGGTTGTGTGCCTTTACAAATTATGCCCATCAATTGAATTTACCACAGGTGGACTCTAATCACGTTGTAGAAACATCTCAAGGATGATCAGAATTTTGAGTGTCATAGCAAAGGGTGTGAATACTTATGTACATGTGATTATTAAATCTTTTTATTTTTAATACATTTGCAAAAAATTCTAAATCTTTTTTCATTTAGTCATTATGGGGTATTGTTAGGGATGGGTACCTTTCACATTTGAACCGATACCGGTACCTGTGAATCGATACCGGTACCCAACGGTACCCTTTTTCGGTACTTTAGTCTCAAGAAATTTAATTTACCTACCTCAGTCGTAAAAAAAAAAATCCAAACTTCAAATAACTACAATTTCGACAGTTTTCGGCTTGCCATTGCTCCGACTGCTTTGTTGTTGAATCAAGTCAAATCCTAGGTAAGCATATATTGTGCGTGTGAACGTTGACATGAAAAAAAAAAAGTTAAAATACTTTCCGGATGCACTGTATATTCAGTGTTTTTTGGCCATATTTATTGTAACGTATATTATAACTGATAGGGCGGGCATACATACCCTCATCTGCACCTTTGATTACACTGCTTACTTGCTCATATGCTTATAGTTAATTATCTTGTTTACACTGCTTATTTGTATCTTTACTAAAATTGTATTGCCTATATTTATGTCCGTGATTACCCTGCCCATACCTGTACCTCCCCTCCCCCATACTGCTATGACGCATGCATTTCCCCATGGGGATCAATAAAGGAATATCTTATCTTAGCTTAGTTTATTTTAGCTTCGTTTATTTTAGCTTAGCTTATTTTAGCTTAGCTTATCTTATTTTAGCTTAGCTTGCTATAGTGAGGCTGACTGTGCTGTGGTTACTGTGCAGGTGTCCCTGGAGGCGCTGCAGGGGCTCAGCCTGCTCCTGGAGGGCACGATGAGCCGCTGCAGGACCATCCACCCGCTCCACTGGCTGCTGTCCAGGGCCCCGCTGCAGGCCGAGGCCGGCTATTCCAAACTCCGCTGCTCCTTCCCCGTGCAGCAGCTCCTCGCCTGGCTCCGGAGCAGCCTCACGCTCAACCCTTTTGGCATTCTGCGCACGGGCAAGAAGCTGGCCTGGGCCCAGCAAGGTATGCTAATTCCTAGAATTTGGATCGGATGAATCCCCCCTCATTAAAGATGCTGTAAGTGGTATTTCTTTGTTAAGATAATTGTTAAATAGCTCTATATTCTGACAGTCCCTCCACTCTGCAGTAAACACAAAATACATTTCCTGGTATCCCTTCCCACTTTAACCAATCAGGAGAGCAAACACTAGATATTTGTACTTATTTCAAGAAATAGAATAGAATATAAGTACTTTATTGATCCAGAGGGAAATTCAGCACCACAGATCACTCACAATAAACATTTAGGTAGTCAAAAACAAGAATACCCAGTTAAAAGAGGTAAGGTAATGGCTCATTTAAAAAGCCTGAAAGCTGATGTTATAATCTTCAAGAGACACATATTAAGAATATAGCCAGGAACAAGTTACGCATGGGATGGGGATCACAAATATTTCAATCAAACTTCGGGGCCAGGGCCAGAGGGGTCGCTATTATTATCAAGAGGGGTGTGATCATGTGTGCACAATCGCGGATCCGAATGGTAGATTTGTAATTGTATCAGGGACACTTAATTGTGTTCTTGTAACATTGATAAACGTGTATGGTCAAAATTTTGATGATCCACATTTTTCTGAGACAGTTCTGAATAGAATTCCTGATGTCGGTAATACAAATATTATATTGGGTGGCGACTTCAATTGTATAATTGATCCTGTGTTGGATAAAAAGTCATCAAAGGTATCCGTGAACAGCAAAGCCAGTGAGGTGTTAAAAAGTGCCATGCACAATCTAAATCTGGTTGACATATGGAGGCTACGCAATCCTACCAACAGAGACTACTCTTTTTTCTCTCCAGTGCATAAATCCTATTCTAGGATTGATTTCATGCTGTTAGACTCTAAACTGATATCCAATGTTGTGTCCACACAATACCATACTATCCTGATAAGTGATCATGCTCCCATGTCACTGGATGTTAGGTTCACTAGACATAGAAAGGAACGCACCTGGAGATTTGACAACACAATCTTAAAAGAGAAGAGTTTCTTAAAATACATGCCAGCTAGGCTACCTGACATTATAGACACAAATGATACAGGGGATGTGGATGACTCAACACTGTGGGAAGCCATCAAGGCAGTGCTTAGAGGTAGCATCATATCATACGTGGCAGGTAGGAGAAAACAAATGTCAAAAAGACTAGTGGAGTTGGATGATTCTGTGTCTCAACTAGAACACCTGTACAGGGTCTCTGCGGATCCCGACATCCTGAATTCTATAGTCTCTCAAAGAGATGAGTACAATACTATTTTATCTACACAGGTCAATAAGCAATTGAATATGATAAAACAGATACAATTTGAAATAGGTGACAAACCTCAGAAACTGCTGGCACGTCAATTAAGACAGGCGCAAGCTTCCCGTGCAATACTACAAATAAAATCAGACACAGGCACTGTTCTTACAGACCCTAAAGAGATAAATGCACGTTTTATGGAGTTCTATTCAAAATTGTATACATCAAATGGCAACCATGACATTGATGCTATTAAGGCATTTCTCTCTGAATTAAACCTACCTCAGCTTGATGGCGAGGCAGAAGCTGCATTGGAAAGGGACATCTCCATAGGAGAAATAGTAGAGGCAATTACAGAATTCCCGAACAATAAAGCACCTGGCCCTGATGGCTTTACGGCAGAATTCTACAAGCACTACTCTAAGGAACTATCTCTGCTGCTGCTTCGTATGTTTAAACATGCCGCATCGGATGGTAGACTACCTCAAACACTGTATAATGCAAATATTTGACAAAGCTGCTTAGCAAGATTCTGGCCAAGCGGCTAAAAGCTCACATTCAGAAGATAGTGCACCCGGATCAAACAGGCTTTATTCCTAATAGACATATTTATTACAACTTAAGACGGTTATTCAATATACTTTATACGAAACACAATACAGAGACCGTGGTGATTTCAGTGGATGCTCAGAAGGCCTTCGATCAGGTCGAGAGTATGTATGAGACCCTAGAGGCATTTGGTTTTGGAAGGTGTTTATTGACTGGATACAGATTTTGTATGCTCATCCCACAGCAAGTGTAGTTACTAACCAGGATATTTCTTCTCAGT
The DNA here is from genome assembly GCF_963971535.1 of Notolepis coatsorum. Classification (NCBI taxonomy): domain Eukaryota; kingdom Metazoa; phylum Chordata; class Actinopteri; order Aulopiformes; family Paralepididae; genus Notolepis; species Notolepis coatsorum. Next base: position 118,531,575 of record NC_140176.1, read on the forward strand.
TTCCACTATACCGTGGGACAAGGCAAGGAGATCCATGCTCCTTATCTTTTCGATTTAGTCATAGAAACACTAGCTACAAAAATTCGACAACATCCTAGAATATCACCTGTCTCCATTAAAGGGCAAAAGCATCATTTATCAATGTATGCAGACGACATTTTGTTATACGTATCTAACCCACAGGAGTCCCTTCCTCCAATTATGGAATTGTTTAATTATTTTGGCTCTCTTTCAGGTTTTCAAATTAATTGGGATAAAAGTGAATTAATGCCAATACAATTAAATAAGGATAGCTCCTCATTGAACTCTGTCCCCTTTAAGATGACCAAAGATAGATTTACTTACCTAGGAGTGACCGTTACTAAAAAACCTGAACTCTTACTTGAAGAGAATTGGAAATTAAAAATAAAACAGTTGAAACAGAATATAGATTTTTGGAAGACCCTCCCACTGTCACTGGTTGGGAGAGTAAACGCTATTAAAATGGTGGTTCTTCCGAGATTTACATACATCTTTCAGTCAATTCCAGTATTCATACCACAGCGGTATTTCAAAAAGTTAGACTCTATTATAATCCCCTTTATTTGGCAGAATAAAGCTGCACATATTAGCAAAAAACACTTATGTAAAACAAAAAATGAGGGTGGCTTTGGTCTTCCAGACTTCAAATGTTACTACTGGTCTGCACATTTAAAACAATATGGCTTTCTGGAGAAGTGCTAACCTTACGGAGGGCATGGAGGAGGTCACTCCTGCATGGCTCTCAATGGAGCAAGCAGCTTGTCAGGGAACCTCTCTCCTAGCCCTTTTGAATAGCCCTGTCAAGATAAACAAATCACTATATGAAGGGAATTCTATAGTACATAGCTCCTTGAAGGTATGGAAACAGATTAAAGCATACTTGAAAGCTCCAAATATGTATACAGACACTCCAATCGGTAATAACCATGCCTTTAAGCCATCCACTATGGATCAAGGGTTTGCACAGTGGAAGGTGAAGGGTATAGGGAGCTTGAAGGACTTGTACCAAGAGGGCCAGTTTCTATCATTCGAGCAACTGAAGGTCAAACACGATTTACCGCCAACAAATTTTTTCCGCTATCTACAGATACGGAACTTCGTAAGGACTCATGTAGATACATGGTCAGACATTCCTCAGCATCAAGCACTGGAAAATATAATTAATGTTAGACCAGGTAGTAAAGAGGCGGTGTCAAAAATATACCAGACACTTTTCAATCAGGTAATAGTTAGCACAGAAAGATATAGGACTGAGTGGGAGTCAGAACTGGGGATACCCCTCAATGAGGAATTCTGGGAAACGTGTCTTACAAATATTCACCAGTGCTCTGTAAATGTTAGAATCAACTTGATTCAATTTAAAGTGATACACAGGTTGCACTACTCAAAGGTGAAAGTGAATAAGATGTATCCTAGCATATCAGCACTGTGTAACAAATGTAAAAATCAAGATGGTACCCTTACACATCAACTCTGGTCTTGTCCCAACTTACACACGTTCTGGTCTGATATATTTGACTTTTATTCAAAAGCTTTTAATAAACAGTGGGAACCCTGCCCCTTAGTGGCCATTTTGGGCTATAGCGACGATGTCACTAAGTACTCTGACAATGAAAAAAGGCCGATATATTTAGGTGCTGTGTTGGCTAAAAAGCTCATTCTGAGACGTTGGAAGTCTGATGCAGCACCCTCATTTGAAATGTGGATGAGAGAGCTGGGTGAGACCCTCTACTTAGAGAGGCTTAGATTTAAAAATACAGGACGGAGAAAGGTGTTTGATACGACATGGGGACCGGTGTTGGACTACTTAAAGGGTCTGAGGGAGGATGAAGAGGATATATAAGTTCAAAATGTCACTCATATTACAGTAATGTCTGAACTGAAGGTATATTCGCTGTTGTGTCTTGGCTTTTGGCCTTTTTCTAATGCTCGGATTTTTATTTATTTTTTTGGTCTCTTTTTTATTTCCCAGCAAAAATCTAACTTATTTAACTATCCTGTTTATATGTATGTATGGACCCGCCAAAGGAAAGAAAGAATGTTTATTTTGAACAAGAAAAAAATAAGATTGCATGTGTGCATCAATATGGAATGTGACTAAAGTAATGTGCAATAAAAATACATATATATATTAAAAAAATAAAATAAAATACGTCTTACCAAGCCAAATTAGCTTACTGCACTGGCAGATAATTGTACTTGTTTCAAGCACATTTGCTTTTAAAACTATTTTTTTTTATTTCTTATTTTTGTCAAGACCATTTTTGCAGTGTGGAGTTATCTCTCCTGATTGGATAAAGTAGGAACGGAATACCAGCAAATGTACTTTGTGTTTACTGCAGAGCAGGAGGGACTGGGAGACCCATGTTACAAACACTCTATATCAGTGATGGCTGTCAGAATGTAGAGCTATTATTTTAACATGCATTTAAAATGTATAAATAAAATGCCACTTCCACCTTTAACCTGACCTGCCAGATGGTCTATTACACAGAACCATCTGGGAAGTCATCCTCTGAAACTGTTGGTCCAAACCACTGTGTGCATAACCTGAAGCCGGACCAGATCGATTCACGCTTGATCTCATGAAGCCACCTGCCATGCAAGGTTATCCCCCCATGAGCAGAGCAAGTTGGGATTTGATGTATTCCTGTGGTTCAGACTGTATAGTCAGCAGCTAGTATGGTTTAGTCATTTCAAGACAGTATAGCCATTGTCCCTGGTGGAATGAGAGCAGTCCGGAATGTGGCTTTGTACGCGTGTCCATGTCTCCAGAAACGGAAAGGTCTTTATTGCCAAGTAGTTTTCACATACAAGGAATTTGATTTGGTCGTTTTCGGTGCAACATTAACAGACGGACAACAACGGACAGATAAGGAAATAAAAGGTGGAATAAAATAAGATGGAATATAAACTAAATTAAAATAGAGGTATAATATAATTATAGGAGACTTCCGGTTTAGCTACAACATGTAGCACACGCATTTTGCAATTGCTCCGCTCCCACCAACGCTAATTTCGTTTAAAAACATTATTTGGACAGTAAAGAAAGAGAATAGACCACATCGTATGTATTGTTAAGACCCTCTACTAACCATATCAAAAGACAAAATGGTTAAAGGTAGAAAGGTGGCAGAGAAAATAACTACGGCAACTTCAACGGCGCAGGACGTAACAAAACGAGAGACACTTCCTAACCGTCGCTGGTTCTGAGCCGACGGCGACAAGCTCCGAGGAGGAGAAGGAAGAGGACAATTTACCGGGATCATCGATTACGGTCCCCGAAAGAGAGTTAATAGAGACCAACATAAAAGAAGGTACAGAATCAAGCTCCGTGAAAGCGAGAGCAGCCAGATTTATGGATTCCAACGTCACTGCATCTATCTACCATATGCCGCCAACTGAAGAAAGCAGAAATCCACCCGATTTCAACACACTGACTAACCTGATGGTAGAACAGTCTAACCTGATGAAAGAACAGATGGTAGAACAGTCTAACCTGCAGATTACACACATCAAGGCGCTCGAGGCAAACGTCGATGCTAAATTCGATCGCATCGAGGCTAAATTCGATCGCATCGATGAGAAATTAGAAGAAGTCAAGAAAGCGATCGATGCACAGTCAAAGCGAATCACGACAGTGGAGATTTCGGTGACAGAAAACACAAAAGCAGTCAAGGCGAACGAAGGTAGCATGACAGAGATGGGAGAAGAGATGGAAAAAGTGAAAGATGAATATCGGAGGGAAATACAAGGGCTTAAAAACGAAGCGATGGAGAGGCAACTAGAAACCCAACGTTACCACAGGCGGAATAACATCCGCATTGTGGGGCTTGATGAAGCAGTGAACTGCGAAGACATCAACTTTCCAAAAGAGTTATCAACGATTTTGGATAACACCGATCCAAACAAAGTGCCAGAAGTGGAACAAGTTTACAGAATCGGTTCCCAGGGGCAAAGTATCAACGGGCCGAGAGTCATCATTGTCACTCTGCGGAAAACTACAACAAGGGATGACATCATCAAATATGCTCGCAACCAACGTGGGAAGCTGAAGTATGGTGATAAACCAATATTTATCTACGAAGATTTGAGCAAAGAGGCCATCATCCGACGTCTACCATACAAAGATGTGATGCAAAAGCTGTACAAAGCCGGCTACAAGCCAAGGCTAGCATATCCGGCGCTGTTATCATTCTTGGGCAATAACGGCCGCAGGTCAGGTCCATATACACCTTTTGAAGCTGAGGATTTCCTGAATCAAAATGTAGCAAATAACCCAAAGCATGACGAAAATGCCAGAAACAGTTAAGCCTCTCTCTAAATATATACCAGTGTTGGAATGACTTTATTGTGTTCATCAATGAGGTCATTCCACCAGTGTTGGAATGACATTGTTGTGTTCATCAAAGTAGCAAACGATATGCAAGTCGTCTATAACAAAGTGTACTGTGTATAATACGATTCATAATACATTATAATTTCAGTCTCTGGTCTCAGAGGGGACAAATAAATATCATTGCAAAAAGATCTATCTGGAATATTCTGGGTTTATCGCTCAAACGCCCTGGGACTCTTAGATCATTCTGGAAAGTAAAATAGTCTAGGCACTAGTATATTCTACAACCTTCTAGAATATAAGGCACCATGACAACGAAGCATACAACTCTAACAATAACATTCGGTGTGTATACACATAGCAGATATTAAATTAAATGAAGTGCAATCAGTCCTTAATAATACTTTAAAATTAACCACACATAAACGTATGAGCACAGCAAGGTTATTCTAACAATTTAAGTAATCACTCCATTAAAGGCACATTGAAGCGCTAAAAGGCGCTGCTTTTCTATCTTATCTAATCAGTTAAATCGGTTCTAGTGGCTTCTCCACGTTGATAATTATTTATCTCTTATTCCTTATCTATATCTTTCCATTGATTTTTATTTAATTTAATTTTTTCTTCTCATTACTCTATATTTTTTAAATATATTTTAACTTACATTGTTCTTTTCCAAAGTTCTTCACATTAAGGTGTCAATATTACTCTATATTTTTTAAATATATTTTAACTTACATTATTCTTTTCCAATGTTCTTCACATTAAGGTGTCAATATTGCTCTACAATCTTTTCCTTTTTTTCCCCCACACGTTAGTGGAGGGTTCAAAGGAATGTCGATGAAGGTTTATTCTCTTTTTTTATTTTATTTTTTATTTTTATCTTTATGTTATTTATCACAATACTTCATTACAGTAAGGGAAGGTGCAAGACCAAAAGCGACATTCTATTGCAATAGAATGGAAATGTTAGATCCTATGGCAATTAGCATAGGAAAATTAGGATTACAATGCTCAGTTTGGGCAATCCGGTGGACCATGGGAGAAAGTCAATCGCGGAGGATGTGTTCTTGGAACACAGGCATGTTCGACTTTCTGGGTGAGGGGAAAATAGGGGATTTTTATTTGTATATATATATGTTTTTAAGCTCAGCTCTCAACGGGACCTCATTAATTGGATGTGCATCTATTGTAGCTTCATACTCCAGAAACATTACCAAAAACTACACGAAAACATGCATAGACTATGGCTAGTTTGAATATAATGGTATGGAACACCGGTGGGATAAACAAACAACACAAGCGCAAAAGCGTGCTCACACTGATGAAAAAAGAACATGTGGACGTGGCTCTATTAAGCGAAACGCACATTTTAGAGGGAGACATAAATACGTTAGCGGATAACATATACCATAATATTAGTCACTCTTCTTTTGCTACGAGAACTAGAGGGGTAGCCATAGTAGTCAGACGCAAATTAAATATCGAATTGAAAGGGGTATGGTCGGATGCTGAGGGGCGCATAACTATAGCTAGGATTATACACAATAACAGGAAAATTGCATTGGCAGCGGTATATGCCCCGAATTTGTACGAAGTGGGTTTCTTCACTTCACTAACAGGAGAAATGTTAAACCATCCCGAGTACTCATATATAATAGGTGCGGATTTTAATGCCATTTGGAACCCAAGGATGGACAAAACTTACCTTTCCTTCTCAAGCGAACAAAAGAATTCATCTAAAGCATTAAAATATTCGTCGAAATCAACAGGAGTAACTGATTTATGGCGTTCACTTAACCCCATGACCCGCAAGTACTCCTGTCGTTCGGCGAGACACAACACACTATCCAGAATTGATTACGTCTTTGCATCCCCGAGAATATTTGATAAATATGAAGTGGAAATGACACCCAATGCGCTATCAGATCACTGCTACTTAATCCTGAAAGCAACATTTGGTACACTATCTGCCCGGGCCCCAAGATGGCGTTTTAATTCGATGCTGCTTAACAACAAGGAATTCATTACACAAATTAAAGAAGCTCTCACAGTATTCCTACAAGACAATGCTAACTCGGTGCAAGATCCCAGAATATTATGGATGTCGGTAAAGAATATGATCAAGGATTTCTCGGATAGATTTACCTCCATATTGCGCAAAAAACAAAACACAAAACTGTCTGAAATGGAAACGCTTTACTCAACGCTTTTTAATTCTTTAAAATACAACAACTCTACCAGACTAGATAACCAAGTTAACATTCTAAAGACAGAGATCAAAGCAATGTACAGACAAAAATCGGAATTGCAAATACGCAGCACTAGACAACAGCAGTACTTCCAAGGTTCTAAACCTAGTCACCTATTAGCCATGCGACTAAGAATTAATGCAAAATTTGCAGATATAACTGCCATTAGGAAACAACAAGCTCTAGTAACAGAACCCAAAATAATAAACGATACATTCAAAGAATTCTACTCCGATTTATATAACTCAGAAACGACCTTTGATCAAGACAAATTAGACACATATCTTAATCAAATTACTCTCCCTAAACTTACGGAGGAAGACGCTAAACAGTTAGAAGTACCGATCACATTAGAAGAACTCAAGAAGGCCATATCCGGAATGAAAAACGGCAAAGCTCCGGGAATTGACGGTATCCCATCAGAAATGTACATTTCTTGCTGGGACATATTTGGACCCTTATTACTAAATATGATCTTATACTCAGTCAAAGAGGGAAGCTTCATAGAACACCAAAATACCGCACTCATTTCAGTTCTTCACAAAAAAGACAAAGACCCCACTGAGTGCGGTAGTTACCGTCCTTTAAGCCTCCTCGGAACCGATGTCAAACTGTACTCTAAGATATTAGCCATCAGATTGCAAAAGCATATGACGTCTTTAGTTCATCCGGACCAAACAGGCTTCATAAAAGGTCGCCTGATCAATGATAACATAAGGCGAATACTGCACGTACTAGATACAGACAAAGAGGACATCACACCTAAGGCGATACTATCCCTGGATGCTATGAAAGCATTTGACAGGTTGGAATGGTCGTTTCTATGGGCAGTATTGGAAAGGATGGGGTTAGGAAAAGGTTTCATTGATATGATTAAAGTACTATACAAGGACCCATCGGCCAGGATTACAACAGGCACATTCATCTCCGATATCTTTCCGGTATCACGCTCAGCCAGACAAGGTTGCCCTCTTAGTCCCGGACTATTCGATCTATCATTAGAACCTTTAGCACAATTTATAAGACAATCCCAACACATAGAACCAATAGTAATCAAGGGCACACATCATAAAATTAGTTTATATGCGGACGACGTAATATTGTTCATGCAAAACCCCAACAACACATTGCCGCTTATACTCAAGTTGATAGAGAACTTTGGTGATTTATCGGGATTTAAAATAAATTGGCCTAAGTCGGCTTTTCTTCCTCTTAACACCAGTGCAAAAAAAGAGACAACCCTCCCAGGTGCGATACCCATGGTCAAACATTTCAGATGCTTGGGTGTGGAAATATTTCCCACCATAAGACAAACGGTGAAGCACAATTACACAAAAATACAGAACAAAATCAAAGACGACCTGGACAGGTGGGCAAAACTTAAAAACTCAGTACAGGCAAGGGTATCAATAGTTAAGATGGATGTATTACCAAGAATCAATTTCTTCAGCTCAATGCTTCCGTTACCTCCTCCAGAGGGCTACTGGAAAAGATTACAAACCTCCACATACAAATTTATTTGGAATAACAAACCACCTCGCATAAAAAGATCCACCGCACAGAGAAATAAAGCAGACGGTGGCATGGCAGTCCCAGATTTTTTACAATATTTTAATGCCTTCACATTAAGACCATTGAAGAAGATATGGTTTGACCCCGAGGCTTTGGTATCTTGGAGAAAATTAGAAGAAAACATAGTAGCCCCACAGAGATTGAAAGACATAGCATACACTAAACTTTCAATCAAGCATTGTGAGCGAGAATTTGGCCCAATAATTACCCATGCAATCAGGACATGGCGGGAAACACAAAGGAAATTTCCTAACCCTCAAGTATGGCATAATCACACTCCCATATTCAATAACAATGCTCTCTTAATGGGAAAACGACCTATAAGATTCCCTATATGGGAAGAGAGAGGCATACACTCATTAGGGGATATTTTTAATAACAAGGGCCTCTGTAGTTATGTCGAAATATGCATAAAGTTTAACCTCACCGAGTCCACATGGCTTTTTTACATACAGTTACGACTTTGTATGAGATCTCACAGTGTTCCATTACACATACCAATTGAACACCACAGATACCACAAATTTTTCTATGAAAGAGATACATTGGGAGGTTTTGTATCAGGTTTTTATTATCAATTACTAACGTCCTCGTATGAAACCCTTCAACTAGACAATGTCTGGAGGAGGGATATACCAGACCTGGAAAATGACTTTGATTGGCAAGGAGCCTGGGCAAATGTCCGACTTACATCAAGGAACCCGGATCATCAACAAATCAATCTGAACTATATTCACAGGACATACTTGACTCCTATAAGGCTGTGCAAAATGGGGCTTATACAAGACTCCAAATGCTCCCAATGTACAAATGGGGACGAAGGAACATTTATGCACATGTATTGGGACTGCCCACCAGTTAAGGCATTCTGGAAAGATGTGTCCCAACAATTATCAATACTCGTATTTTGGAATATACCTGTACACCCCGCGGTATTGCTATTGAATGATGTTTTTGAGTTTGCAGTGAATCCACAACTAAAAAGATTGGTTTTATCGGGTATCACAGTAGCTAAAAAACTGATCGCATCACGTTGGTTTCAACCGGAAAAAATGTGCCGGAAAGTGTGGTTTCTTACATATCTCGATGTGATATATCAAGAAATATCTACAGCAAGAATTCTGGGGCTCAATGAATCCAAAATGTCAATGTGGTTAGAAGTGGTGGAGAGAATAAAAGCTAGCCTATAATGGTAGTGTCTGGTTAGGAGTGAGGGATAATGGAGGTACTATCCAAGAGGGGGTCCGGGAGGGGGGGGTTTGAGCTGGAGCATATGTGTGTAGGGTTTTAGAAAATAGGTATTAGGGGTATATTATATACTAACATTTATATAATTGTAACTTCGCTGGATATACACTGTATACGGTTAAAATGTTATTATTGACTATTTTTGTTTTATCCTGTTTCTGTACTTGCATATATTTTAACCACCTTTACTGAAAGTTTCATTATACATTGTGTGTTGAGTACTGACTTTTAATAAGTTTTGTTTTGCAATAATAAAAAAAATTAAAAAAAAATATATATATAATTATAGAAAAAAAATAACAATCGGCCAGGGCTGTACAACTGCATGATGTGGTCAAGTATATACACTAATTAGAATAAAAATATCAATACAGTGGGATGGAATATTTAGCAGGGCTGTGCAATCGGGCAGTTATGTGCAAATAGTATGAACAGTGAAGTATTGTATATAAAATTATATCCATTATCCAGCCATTACCTGTCTTGTCTCCAGCTGTCCCCTGTGTCTGTCTCCAACTATCACCTGTCTGTCTCCAGCTGTCCCCTGTCTGTCTCCAACTATCACCTGTCTGTCTCCAGCTGTCCCCTGTCTGTCTCCAGCTGTCCCCTGTCTGTCTCCAACTATCACCTGTCTGTCTCCAGCTGTCCCCTGTCTGTCTCCAACTATCCCCTGTCTGTCTCCAACTGTCCCCTGTCTGTCTCCAGCTGTCCCCTGTCTGTCTCCAACTATCACCTGTCTGTCTCCAGCTGTCCCCTGTCTGTCTCCAACTATCACCTGTCTGTCTCCAGCTGTCCCCTGTCTGTCTCCAGCTGTCCCCTGTCTGTCTCCAACTGTCCCCTGTCTGTCTCCAGCTGTCCCCTGTCTGTCTCCAACTATCACCTGTCTGTCTCCAGCTGTCCCCTGTCTGTCTCCAACTATCACCTGTCTGTCTCCAACTATCACCTGTCTGTCTCCAACTATCACCTGTCTGTCTCCAGCTGTCCCCTGTCTGTCTCCAACTATCACCTGTCTGTCTCCAGCTGTCCCCTGTCTGTCTCCAACTATCACCTGTCTGTCTCCAACTATCACCTGTCTGTCTCCAGCTGTCCCCTGTCTGTCTCCAGCTGTCTCCTGTCTGTCTCCAGCTGTCTCCTGTCTGTCTCCAGCTGTCCCCTGTCTGTCTCCAGCTGTCCCCTGTCTGTCTCCAACTATCCCTTGTCTGTCTCCAACTATCACCTGTCTGTCTCCAGCTGTCCCCTGTCTGTCTCCAGCTGTCTCCTGTCTGTCTCCAACTATCTCCTGTCTGTCTCCAGCTGTCTCCTGTCTGTCTCCAGCTGTCCCCTGTCTGTCTCCAGCTGTCCCCTGTCTGTCTCCAGCTGTCCCCTGTCTGTCTCCAACTATCACCTGTCTGTCTCCAGCTGTCCCCTGTCTGTCTCCAACTATCACCTGTCTGTCTCCAGCTGACCCCTGTCTGTCTCCAACTATCACCTGTCTGTCTCCAGCTGTCCCCTGTCTGTCTCCAGCTGTCCCCTGTCTGTCTCCAACTATCCCCTGTCTGTCTCCAGCTGTCCCCTCTGTCTGTCTCCAGCTGTCCCCTGTCTGTCTCCAGCTGTCCCCTGTCTGTCTCCAGCTGTCCCCTCTGTCTGTCTCCAGCTGTCCCCTGTCTGTCTCCAACTATCACCTGTCTGTCTCCAGCTGTCCCCTCTGTCTGTCTCCAGCTGTCCCCTGTCTGTCTCCAACTATCACCTGTCTGTCTCCAGCTGTCCCCTGTCTGTCTCCAACTATCACCTGTCTGTCTCCAACTATCACCTGTCTGTCTCCAGCTGTCCCCTGTCTGTCTCCAGCTGTCCCCTGTCTGTCTCCAACTATCACCTGTCTGTCTCCAACTATCACCTGTCTGTCTCCAGCTGTCCCCTGTCTGTCTCCAACTATCCCCTGTCTGTCTCCAACTATCACCTGTCTGTCTCCAGCTGTCCCCTGTCTGTCTCCAACTATCACCTGTCTGTCTCCAACTATCACCTGTCTGTCTCCAGCTGTCTCCTGTCTGTCTCCAACTATCACCTGTCTGTCTCCAGCTGTCACCTGTCTGTCTCCAGCTGTCCCCTCTGTCTCCAACTATCACCTGTCTGTCTCCAACTATCACCTGTCTGTCTCCAGCTGTCACCTGTCTGTCTCCAGCTGTCCCCTGTCTGTCTCCAGCTGTCCCCTGTCTGTCTCCAACTATCACCTGTCTGTCTCCAGCTGTCCCCTCTGTCTCCAACTATCACCTGTCTGTCTCCAACTATCACCTGTCTGTCTCCAGCTGTCCCCTGTCTGTCTCCAGCTGTCCCCTGTCTGTCTCCAACTATCACCTGTCTGTCTCCAGCTGTCCCCTGTCTGTCTCCAGCTGTCCCCTGTCTGTCTCCAGCTGTCCCCTGTCTGTCTCCAGCTGTCCCCTGTCTGTCTCCAGCTGTCCCCTGTCTGTCTCCAGCTGTCCCCTGTCTGTCTCCAGCTGTCCCCTGTCTGTCTCCAGCTGTCCCCTGTCTGTCTCCAGCTGTCCCCTGTCTGTCTCCAGCTATCACCTGTCTGTCTCCAACTGTCCCCTGTCTGTCTCCAACTGTCTCCTGTCTGTCTCCAGCTGTCCCTTGTCTGTCTCCAACTATCACCTGTCTGTCTCCAGCTGTCCCCTGTCTGTCTCCAGCTGTCTCCTGTCTGTCTCCAACTATCACCTGTCTGTCTCCAACTATCACCTGTCTGTCTCCAGCTGTCCCCTGTCTGTCTCCAACTATCACCTGTCTGTCTCCAACTATCACCTGTCTGTCTCCAGCTGTCCCCTGTCTGTCTCCAGCTGTCCCCTGTCTGTCTCCAACTGTCTCCTGTCTGTCTCCAGCTGTCCCCTGTCTGTCTCCAGCTGTCTCCTGTCTGTCTCCAGCTGTCTCCTGTCTGTCTCCAGCTGTCCCCTGTCTGTCTCCAGCTGACCCCTGTCTGTCTCCAGCTGTCCCCTGTCTGTCTCCAACTATCACCTGTCTGTCTCCAGCTGTCCCCTGTCTGTCTCCAACTATCCCCTGTCTGTCTCCAGCTGTCCCCTGTCTGTCTCCAACTATCACCTGTCTGTCTCCAGCTGTCCCCTGTCTGTCTCCAACTATCCCCTGTCTGTCTCCAACTATCACCTGTCTGTCTCCAACTATCACCTGTCTGTCTCCAGCTGTCCCATGTCTGTCTCCAGCTGTCCCCTGTCTGTCTCCAGCTGTCCCCGGTCTGTCTCCAGCTGTCCCCTGTCTGTCTCCAACTATCACCTGTCTGTCTCCAACTATCACCTGTCTGTCTCCAGCTGTCCCCTGTCTGTCTCCAACTATCACCTGTCTGTCTCCAACTATCACCTGTCTGTCTCCAACTATCACCTGTCTGTCTCCAGCTGTCCCCTGTCTGTCTCCAACTATCACCTGTCTGTCTCCAACTATCACCTGTCTGTCTCCAGCTGTCTCCTGTCTGTCTCCAACTATCACCTGTCTGTCTCCAGCTGTCCCCTCTGTCTCCAACTATCACCTGTCTGTCTCCAACTATCACCTGTCTGTCTCCAGCTGTCCCCTGTCTGTCTCCAACTATCACCTGTCTGTCTCCAGCTGTCCCCTGTCTGTCTCCAGCTGTCCCCTCTGTCTCCAACTATCACCTGTCTGTCTCCAACTATCACCTGTCTGTCTCCAGCTGTCCCCTCTGTCTCCAACTATCACCTGTCTGTCTCCAACTATCACCTGTCTGTCTCCAGCTGTCACCTGTCTGTCTCCAGCTGTCCCCTGTCTGTCTCCAACTATCACCTGTCTGTCTCCAGCTGTCCCCTGTCTGTCTCCAACTATCCCCTGTCTGTCTCCAACTATCACCTGTCTGTCTCCAGCTGTCCCCTGTCTGTCTCCAACTATCACCTGTCTGTCTCCAGCTGTCCCCTGTCTGTCTCCAGCTGTCCCCTGTCTGTCTCCAACTATCCCCTGTCTGTCTCCAACTGTCCCCTGTCTGTCTCCAACTATCACCTGTCTGTCTCCAGCTGTCCCCTGTCTGTCTCCAACTATCACCTGTCTGTCTCCAACTATCACCTGTCTGTCTCCAGCTGTCCCCTGTCTGTCTCCAACTATCACCTGTCTGTCTCCAACTATCACCTGTCTGTCTCCAACTATCCCCTGTCTGTCTCCAGCTGTCCCCTGTCTGTCTCCAGCTGTCCCCTGTCTGTCTCCAGCTGTCTCCTGTCTGTCTCCAACTGTCTCCTGTCTGTCTCCAGCTGTCCCCTGTCTGTCTCCAACTATCACCTGTCTGTCTCCAGCTGTCCCCTGTCTGTCTCCAGCTGTCCCCTGTCTGTCTCCAACTGTCTCCTGTCTGTCTCCAGCTGTCCCCTGTCTGTCTCCAACTATCACCTGTCTGTCTCCAGCTGTCCCCTGTCTGTCTCCAACTATCACCTGTCTGTCTCCAACTATCACCTGTCTGTCTCCAACTATCACCTGTCTGTCTCCAACTATCCCCTGTCTGTCTCCAGCTGTCCCCTGTCTGTCTCCAACTATCACCTGTCTGTCTCCAACTATCACCTGTCTGTCTCCAGCTGTCTCCTGTCTGTCTCCAGCTGTCCCCTGTCTGTCTCCAACTATCACCTGTCTGTCTCCAGCTGTCCCCTGTCTGTCTCCAACTATCACCTGTCTGTCTCCAGCTGTCCCCTGTCTGTCTCCAGCTATCACCTGTCTGTCTCCAGCTATCACCTGTCTGTCTCCAACTATCACCTGTCTGTCTCCAGCTATCACCTGTCTGTCTCCAGCTATCACCTGTCTGTCTCCAACTATCACCTGTCTGTCTCCAGCTGTCCCCTGTCTGTCTCCAGCTGTCCCCTGTCTGTCTCCAACTATCACCTGTCTGTCTCCAACTATCACCTGTCTGTCTCCAACTATCACCTGTCTGTCTCCAGCTATCACCTGTCTGTCTCCAGCTGTCCCCTGTCTGTCTCCAACTATCACCTGTCTGTCTCCAACTATCACCTGTCTGTCTCCAGCTGTCCCCTGTCTGTCTCCAACTATCACCTGTCTGTCTCCAACTATCACCTGTCTGTCTCCAGCTGTCCCCTGTCTGTCTCCAGCTGTCCCCTGTCTGTCTCCAACTATCACCTGTCTGTCTCCAACTATCACCTGTCTGTCTCCAGCTGTCCCGTCTACCTGTCTGTCTCCAGCTGTCCCCTGTCTGTCTCCAGCTGTCCCCTGTCTGTCTCCAACTATCCCCTGTCTGTCTCCAGCTGTCCCGTCTACCTGTCTGTCTCCAGCTGTCCCCTGTCTGTCTCCAGCTGTCCCCTGTCTGTCTCCAACTATCCCGTCTACCTGTCTGTCTCCAGCTGTCCCCTGTCTGTCTCCAGCTGTCCCCTGTCTGTCTCCAACTATCCCCTGTCTGTCTCCAGCTGTCCCCTGTCTGTCTCCAACTATCACCTGTCTGTCTCCAGCTGTCCCCTGTCTGTCTCCAGCTGTCCCCTGTCTGTCTCCAACTATCACCTGTCTGTCTCCAGCTGTCCCCTGTCTGTCTCCAACTATCACCTGTCTGTCTCCAGCTGTCCCCTGTCTGTCTCCAACTGTCCCCTGTCTGTCTCCAGCTGTCCCCTGTCTGTCTCCAGCTGTCCCCTGTCTGTCTCCAACTATCACCTGTCTGTCTCCAACTATCACCTGTCTGTCTCCAACTGTCCCCTGTCTGTCTCCAGCTGTCCCCTGTCTGTCTCCAGCTGTCTCCTGTCTGTCTCCAGCTGTCCCCTGTCTGTGTCCAACTATCACCTGTCTGTCTCCAGCGGTCCCCTGTCTGTCTCCAGCTGTCCCCTGTCTGTCTCCAACTATCACCTGTCTGTCTCCAGCTGTCCCCTGTCTGTCTCCAGCTGTCCCCTGTCTGTCTCCAACTATCCCGTCTACCTGTCTGTCTCCAGCTGTCCCCTGTCTGTCTCCAGCTGTCCCCTGTCTGTCTCCAGCTGTCCCCTGTCTGTCTCCAACTATCACCTGTCTGTCTCCAACTATCCCCTGTCTGTCTCCAGCTATCACCTGTCTGTCTCCAGCTGTCCCCTGTCTGTCTCCAACTATCACCTGTCTGTCTCCAACTATCACCTGTCTGTCTCCAGCTGTCCCCTGTCTGTCTCCAACTATCACCTGTGTCTGTCTCCAACTATCACCTGTCTGTCTCCAACTGTCCCCTGTGTCTGTCTCCAACTATCACCTGTCTGTCTCCAACTATCACCTGTCTGTCTCCAGCTGTCCCCTGTCTGTCTCCAGCTGTCCCCTGTCTGTCTCCAGCTGTCCCCTGTCTGTCTCCAGCTGTCCCCTGTCTGTCTCCAACTATCACCTGTCTGTCTCCAGCTGTCCCCTGTCTGTCTCCAACTATCACCTGTCTGTCTCCAGCTGTCCCCTGTCTGTCTCCAACTATCACCTGTCTGTCTCCAACTATCACCTGTCTGTCTCCAGCGGTCCCCTGTGTCTGTCTCCAACTATCACCTGTCTGTCTCCAACTATCACCTGTCTGTCTCCAGCTGTCCCCTGTCTGTCTCCAGCTGTCCCCTGTCTGTCTCCAGCTGTCCCCTGTCTGTCTCCAACTATCACCTGTCTGTCTCCAACTATCACCTGTCTGTCTCCAACTATCACCTGTGTCTGTCTCCAACTATCACCTGTCTGTCTCCAACTATCACCTGTCTGTCTCCAGCTGTCCCCTGTCTGTCTCCAGCTGTCCCCTGTCTGTCTCCAGCTGTCCCCTGTCTGTCTCCAGCTGTCCCCTGTCTGTCTCCAGCTGTCCCCTGTCTGTCTCCAACTATCACCTGTCTGTCTCCAACTATCACCTGTCTGTCTCCAGCTGTCCCCTGTCTGTCTCCAGCTGTCCCGTCTACCTGTCTGTCTCCAACTATCACCTGTCTGTCTCCAGCTGTCCCCTGTCTGTCTCCAACTATCACCTGTCTGTCTCCAACTATCACCTGTCTGTCTGTCTCCAGCTGTCTGTCTGTCTCCAACTGTCCCCGGTCTGTCTCCAGCTGTCCCCTGTGTCTGTCTTCAACTATCACCTGTCTGTCTCCAGCTGTCCCCTGTCTGTCTCCAGCTGTCCCCGGTCTGTCTCCAGCTGTCCCCTGTCTGTCTCCAGCTGTCCCCTGTCTACCTGTCTGTCTCCAGCTGTCCCCGGTCTGTCTCCAGCTGTCCCCTGTCTACCTGTCTGTCTCCAACTATCCCCTGTCTGTCTCCAGCTGTCCCCTGTCTACCTGTCTGTCTCCAACTGTCTACCTGTCTGTCTCCAACTATCCCCCGTCTACCTGTCTGTCTCCAGCTATCCCCTGTCTACCCGTCTGTCTCCGTTATGTTTCTGACGGTCCTCTCGTCCTGTCTCTGTGCCCTCCAGTGGAGGGAGCCATGAAGAGGGCGAGGATCGCCAGGAACACACACATGGCTCCCGCCGGCAGCAGGATTGTGTTGATGACGCAGGTCTACAAACAGACTCTGGCTAAAGACTCCGACAAGTTGGCCGGTGCCAACATCAGAGTACACCGATGCTCCGACGCCTTCATATACCTGCTCTCGCCTCTCCGGTAAGAGTCGCTCTCAGATGGGTTGTGATACAGATAATTGTCAAATGTTGTAGCTTTCATCTGCTGTTTTGTCTGAAAACCTGTGATTGACACACACCGATCCCCGCTGGGCACGGTGTTGTCATGCTCTTTATAATCTTTGATTTGATTTCAAACCTTTTTATTTTGACTCGTAAGACACTGAGGTTACCCTCATTTACAGCAACGACGAGCTTACAAAACAAGTTTCATACATATAGGCACAGTGAATAAGAATAAACAATAGAATCTGCTAAGATGGTTACAAGTCGACACACAGTGGTCGGAGATCATACTTTTAAATGCAGCAAGAGAAGGAAGAACCTTCAGCTTCACAGTCAGTTGGAGGACATTCCAGGTGTTTAAAGCATCAAAGGAAAAAGCATTTTTCAGTCAAACCAGTCTTGCCCCAACTAATCGGACTTCCCAACACCAATGCCTTCCTAAACCATGTAGAATCTCCAGAATATATCTGCCTCCTGTATGTATAATTTAATTTGTGTATTCAAATAAAGCATTCAAAATATATATGTGTGTGTGTGTGTGTGTGTGTGTGTGTAGATCGGTGAGCGTGGATAAGTGCCGCAACAGCACGGTGGTCCTGGGGCCCGTGGAGACCAGTGTCCACATCCACGGCTGTGAGAACGTGCGGGTGGTGTGCGTCGCCGGCCGCGTCGCCATAGGAGCCTCGTCCCGCTGCACTGTCTACGCCCTGACGCCCACCCGCCCTCTCCTCCTACCCGGGAACACGGACCTCACCCTGGGCCCCTTCCACACGCACTACCCCAACCTGGAGGACCACATGGCCAGCGTAGGCTTAGCCGTGGTCCCCAACATCTGGGATCAGCCCTTACTGCTGGGGACCGAGGGCCTCGTCAACACCTCCGCCTCCTCCAGCCCGGGCTGCTACCGCCTGCTGCCACCGGCGGAGTTTCACACCCTGGTGGTGCCGTTTCAGATGGAGGGGGACACGTGCGAGGTGCCCGGGGGGCTGCCGCCGATCTACCAGGCCGCCGTGAAGGAGGGGGAGCAGAGGATGCAGAGCTGGAAGAAGACCCTGAAGGAGGCGCGCCTCAACGAGTGAGTAGCGGGTCCTGCTGTAGCCCTGCATGCGAGTGAATACACAGTCCCTTATACGATGATGTAAAAATCCTACAATTAAGGGGGCTTTCTCACTAGCCATCCGGGGTTGAATCCACGATCGCACCAAAATAAGTGTGATGAGAACGCTCCCCCCCCCCCGTCACCGGGGACGCTGATTCGCTCCAAGACGGGACCGCTTGAAAAGGTGGTTTCGGGTGCGAACCAGTGTCCCAACGGAACGGAACGGAGTGTGGTGTGCAAGCAAACCTGTAATGCTTTCATGCTTGCTTGAATTTTGGGCAGATAAAAACATACAGCAACAACTGGACAATACCCACAAAAACGACAATATTTATAATATACAACTCCGTTGTTTAATCACTACCCACAGTAACGTGGCCGATGACGGAGCGATCGCAGGTGTACCAAACTGTACCAAACACGGAGGAGGCTTGCTGTAACAAGTGGTTCTGTTGGTGCTAACCTGCTTGCCCAGAATAGAGTTGTATTCATACTTCAATTTTTAAATATTATTTAGGTCCGTTTGGGATTGTAGTGTAAAACCTGCTCCAACGAGGGAAGCTGTGTTGCAATTTAGCCGAGCGCTTATGTCTCTCTCTCTCTATCAAGACACGCACGCATGAAAACACACAGACACGCACGCAGAGAGAGAGACAGACAGACACACAGACACACAGACAGACACACAGACAGACACACAGACACAGACAGACAGACAGACAGACAGACAGACCTTCCTTCCTGGCGTACAGGTGTCGTAAAGAAATGTCAAAGGTACTCACAGTTGCACAAGGGTTTCGGACAGACGAACGCTAGGGTTTGAAAGCTTGGCGTTGCTAATAAACATTAAAAAAAAATATATATATAAACTGCTCAACACGGCTTTATTTCCGCCTTTGGGTGCCGTGATCATCAGAGCTGTGATCATCAGAGCCGTGTTGACCAGTTTATACAAATGATTACATCGCTTGAAACATTTGTTATGTCAAGCAATTACTTTCCAACACTGGCTGCCATTGAATGTTTGTGCTCATGTGAAAAGAGGTAATGACTATTTTTGGGCCTTGATGGTCTTCTGTGGGATTTATATCTGTATATATATATATATATATATATATATATATATATATATATATATATATATATATATATATATACATATATGTTTTGTCCTAAAGTTGTAGTTTTATAAACAAACATCATCTATTATACAGGCCAAATACAATAGGCATCAATAGGAGTCTCTGTTTTCCTAACGAAGTAGGCGCAGCCGGGAGAAAAGCCAAAGAACCAGACAATACATCACAACCAGCGTTTCCGTTAGCCGGTAATTACCGGTATTTGACCGGCAAAATCTGTTGAAGTCCGACATATTTAATCTCTCCGGTCTTAATGTCCGGTGAAAATAATTCCCTGAGTCTAAGCACAATTTGATTATTTGAATTGTATTAAAATAGGCTAAAATTAAATAGCCTATGCGATGAACGAAACAATCATTACATTTGTTTCATCGTTGCTTCTAATAATGACAACGACGTTGTCAGCGAGAGCTTAGTGCTGGGTGTGCAAACTTTTGTGAAGCTGCAGAGCCGGAGCAGCAGCAGCACAATGCAGTACTCCAGCAGTACTCCAATTCAGCCATTTTCAATTCAATGTTGGGTGGGGGGCGCTGCTGTGCGGTCCCCAGAAAAGAGCCAATAACAGCTGAATCTGCTGCTCTGCATCGACATACTCTCGCAAATAAGTCATTGGGAGGTGGAGAGAGCGAGAGTCGTCACGCAAACCCACGATAATGTTGCCGTCTCTCTGTCAAATTTCTCAGTTCTTCGCTTGATATAATTAATACAAATGTCCAATATAACGGAATTCGTTAGCTCATAAAAATGTGATTATAACAGACTGTTGTTTATTAATGTCGGGCGACTGCCCACAGACACCTATTTGATTTAAAGTCGGCAGCAGCACGAGTCTCGGGACTTATTTTATTTGGAATATAATGACTTTATACGCAAAAGTAGCCTAGTTTTAAGTAAAAATATTATAAATCTACATGCCTTGATGATGTCATTCTTTTGTTTTGTTGTCATTCTTTTGCCTATCAATTGTTTTTAAGCTCAATAAACTCTGACCGGAATTTCTCTCATTTGACCGGTAGATTGAAATCTACCGGACACTGAGGCCGGCAACAATTTTTTCTAACGGAAACCCTGATCACAACATAGCGTGGTGCTACCGTTTGGGGTCGTGACATACAGTCACAGAGTGCCAAAACCAGAGCTCACGCAGCGCCGAAACCATTGTCTCACTCAGCCGTCCAGTAGGCTGCTGCGTCAGCAGTGGAACGTTATGGTGGAACCATATAATGTGGAGCGGTCAGCTGGTGAGACGTCGTGGTGAGACCAACACCCCAGACGGAGCTGACCTCTGCTCTGTGTTCTGACTGACCTGCGGGTGGGACAGCTGAACCCGCTCTGTGTTCTGCCTGATTGATTGATTGATTGAAACAGATTAACAGAATGGGTACAATACAGTACGGCTCAATACAAAACAACTGCTAAGAGGATGCAGACCAGAAAAAGACTTTCGTCTTGTTTACATCGGGACCCCCCATTTTCAATTCATCAGGCCATTTATGACATACAAGATATACAGAACTATGTAGTAAAAAGAGACCATAAAAAAATATATACCGGTACATCCGAAGGGGAAGAAACTGTACATTGGTTTGGGGGGGTTGGACATTTACAGGGCCTGACCTGCAGGGTTGGACAGCTGACCCCGCTCTGTGTTCTGGCTGACCTGCGGGTTGGAGATGAGTGGAACGTGCTCAGACTGAAGCAAAATACATGTATTTACAGGTGGAACGGCTATATTTTACAGTTGACCTGAGATCACAAAATATAGCCTTAAACTAGAAAAAAAAGTCTTAAAAAGGATAAATAAAGTATAAAAATAATATAGATATCTATAAATAAAAATTATATATAATAATAGATAATAATAGAGTAACAGTATTGCGCATTCAGTTCACACAGTGTAGTGGTAGAAGGATGTAAAGTACACTAACACTATGCATTGTTGTAATGTAGTGGAGTTGATGGTGAAGTCACAGCAGCATTGAGAGTGTGTAGCGTTCACAGTTTGATCAGTCAGTGATGTGGGGGGGAGGGGTTGAGCATTGAGGTGTCTGTGTCTTCCTACCTGGCCTTGCACTAGAAGTCTGTACACCGCTAACAGGCCTGTTGTATTGCCCCCCCCCCCCCCCCCCCCCCAGGGAGCAGAAGCAGCAGTTCCAGGCCTTGGTGGAGGAGAAGTTCGTGGAGTGGCTGCTGAAGACGGGACACAAGGCGGAGATGGACAGCCTCATCCCCCCTACCCTGCCCTCCGCGGACCCCTCCCCGCAGCCCGTCAGAGCCTGAAGCTAGCGGCGCCGAGTGCGTCAGGACTAGACGGGCGGTGAGACACGGATGCCTATGACCTGCTGACTTGTAGAGCCGTCCCGGATCGATGAAGGACTTGGCAGCGGTACTGGTGCCTCTGCCGGTCCTCACTTGATCAGGGCTCTTGTGACGAGGCCATGAGAGCCAACGGGACAGGCTCATGTTGCCTTTTATTAAGTTGGTACAGTATATATAGACTGGTGTATTTTTTTTAAATAATAATTAATGAAATTAATAATTGAAAAATCTGGTTTTAACTCTTTTTGAGACCCATGTAGCCCTCGTTTTGTATTCTTTAGGGGGGAGGGCAGGGGGTGGTTAGGGTAGAGTAGATCAACAGTAGATGCCACATAGAAACGGTATACATCATCTGAAAGCAGGGAGCCTGAGGATTAATTTGGGACCTGGCTCGGCACTGTGTCAAGTTTCTATAGTCGTAAATCTGTAATAAACGTTGTGTTTTGGTTAGGCGCCTGTTTAAATTGTATAAGGGCATAGAACATTATGATGGAAGTGTACGGTGGCCATGTCGCAGAAGTTGTTGTTGCAGCATTTCCTGGGTTGAGGCCATTTGTTACAGATTTGGTGCAAAATTGGGGCGGCTACGTGGTGCAGTGGGCAAGGCGCTCACCACGAATGCTGGAAACGCTGGGTTCGCCTGTTCGAGCCCAGCGCTCCACATTGCTCTCAGTTTAGCTGGTCGTCCGTACTAATACACATTGGCAGTATTAGGGGGTGGGAAACTGATGGGTGGGGATCGGGCGTTGTGGACAGCGACTCCTACAGGTCGGTTGGTGCGCCTGCGCAGTAGAATCAGGAAGCGATGGGGGCGGCGCCCCTCCAAAGCGCAGACCCCTGACGCTGAAAGATCGCGCCGCGCAGGTGAAAAGATGCGACTGCTGTTACCTCGAGTATCGGAGGGGACTCGTGCTATGTATGACTTAGTCCACATTGCAGCCGGCTTGTGGGAGGCAAGAAACAGCGTTCGAGACAGGGGAGGGTTGAATTGGACAATATGAAATTGGGATGGGAGAAAAATAGAAAATGGGAGAAAAAGTGGATAAAAAAAAGATTTGGTGCAAAATTTAACCCGTTCTTGGGCCACTCTGGAATTGATAAACATGGTCAAAAATCCCTCCAAAATACCACATTAACACTTTCAGTGCCCATCACGTCATATGATGTTTTATCAGCCCAATGCATCAATGCCCACGACGACAATTATCGTTTTATTTTTTTATTGGCGATCTGAATTCATATTTCATCAACCGAGTCTCCCGTTGGTACACCAGCCCCATCAGCAGCTCAGAATGGAAAAAAGCGCCCCCCCTATCGTCTATCCCTGAGTAACTGCGCGTCAGTCGCTTAGACTGACCTGGGATCAGTCGATATGTAGAGGCGGGGCCAGCTGGCTCCCTGAGCTGGCAAGCCGTCTGATGAACATGGAAGTCATCGCGGGACGGGAATCAGCCTGGAATATATATTCACAGTAGCCAATCGATAGTAGACGGTAGTGATCGATTTTTGGAATGGCGATCAGGAATTGGAATGATCTTTTTGGAGAACATCTGATCTGAGGTAAGGAATCTATTTGACCAGTCTTGGGATAATCAGAGTTGTATTCGCTGAGATATCAACGTGTCCCCTATGTATGTGTGTGTGTGTGTGCGCGATCGCTGATGAGGAACTCGATAATCGATTTTCAGCTTGCGGCCCCAGCGTGCATACGTACACATATACTATCGATAATCTAGCATTTATTTTAAAACTATTCATAAATAGGCCGAAAAATGACAGTTTTTGTGTATTCTAGAATATTCCATTAAACGTCTATCATGGAATCTTTAAATTTCCCTTGAAAACGAGGGCTTTTCAAAATGCTATAAAACGAAAATGAACCGATAAAAAAACAAATCCGCTTCGACAATGTTGACTGGAAAACGAGTCATTGATAAGCGACGGGCAGATTAGACACATAGCCATAATTTAAAACATAGATTAGGCGTTATTAACGCTAACATTGAAGTGGATGGTGGGAATTCAAGCACTAAATCGTGCGCCCCCTGCTGGCACTGAAAGTGTTAAGATAAGTGATGGGATGTGAAGATTGGATGGTGACCACTTCTGTTCTGGGACCCCCCACCCCCTGCCCCCCTTATGGTCAATAAACATAGGAAAGCCATATCCTCTGAATGCCCTACGTCTCTAGGTTGTGGCTGTACAGTTTCACAAGGCTATGATTATCCTAGAGATCACAATAGGTAATTTTATACAGTAAGGTCAAGTAAAAAAAAAAAAAAAACTCGCCTACCACTGCAGAGACTCTGGGATCGAATCCAGCTGTAAGCGGTACCTCCGGCTTGGTAAGTCGTCCCTACTAACACAATTGGCAGTGTTAGCGGGTGGGAGGCCGGTGGGGTATGTGTCCTGGTCGTTGTAAACTGCGACTCCTACTGGTCGGTCGGGGCGCCTGTTCAGCAGGGAGGGGATCGGGGGGAAATAGCGTGAACCTCTGCATGCGTTACATTCCCCCAGTGAGAGTCCTCGCTGTCAGGTGAAAAGAAGCGGCTGGCTGACTCCACATGTATCGGAGGAGGCATGTGGTAGTTCTACACCCTCCCTAGGCCGACAGTGGGACAATGCGCGCAACGACCAGGAAGGGAATTGGCATAACGACTCAATTGGGATGGGAGCAAAAATACAGAAAAAGTGAGAAAAAAAAGAAAAGAAAAAATAAATAAATACAATAGAAAAAAAATAGTTTTACTACAATGAAATGGCTTCTATGGGGAGTAACACATGAATACAATTGGGCTCATTGGATCCACAAGAGTGTCAGATTTCCAGTCGTACCCCTGCTATGCAATTCCCAGATTGTATGCAGAAATGATCAAATACACCATTTTTTGAATAGGTGAAAATAACCCATCTTTATTTAGCATGCAAAAAAACTGCACGGTTCTTGCCTCAAACTGCATGTGTTTAGCATAAAGTGGGCATGTCTGTAAAGGGGAGACTCGTGGCTACCCATAGAAGCCATTTTCATTCAGACATCCTGGGGTCAGAGGTCATGGAACCCCTTTGGAATATGTTTCCCCCCAAAAAACAAAACTTTGCCCAACTTTGGAGCCTTATTTAGTCTGTAGTTTAATATACCAGTATCTTCACTAGACAGTCTCACCTGCAGGTCTCGAGGGGTTAACACAGGAGACTGATATTAAAGGAATGTTATTGTACTGTATTTCTCACAGGGTGAGGTGAGGAAAAAACAAGCAACATGCTATAAGCAATGGATTCAGTGCAAATGTGCCAAGTGAACCTAAATAATCCCAAGTTTGCCGTTTGGACACATTACTACCCATGTCTTTATGAATGTGAATGTATATTTTGTATGAATATGCCTTTTTCCGTTAGCATTTGATTGTGGTCATTTGCCGAGGCCTGCTGTGCCTTGTAATCGACCTTGGCATTTATGAGCTCTTCCGGTACTTCAGGCCTGTAGACCTCCTTCACTTCATGGCCATGTTGGTGGACCTTGGTGCCTGGCTGGTGGAATTGGCCGTTTGCTCAAATGTTAAAACGTTTCTATAAAAAAATAAATGCCACTTCAAGAAGCAAAATAACAACAGGCTGAATACACCATCAGAATTTCAAACTCCTGATTACCCGATTCCCGCTGCCTTGGTTGTTGTGTTTTGAAATAGTATATGGAAGTGAATTAGTCACCTGCTCATTGAAATGCATTCATCTATCTTTTATCTTTTATCTTAAAAACATAACGATGGCTGTGAAGTGAAGAGGTTGAATGGCTTCATGCAATTTGTATTCTGTTGAAATCCGGTCCACTCGTTAGAACAGCTTGAAGGAGGTAAAGTCCAAACGGAACAGGACCGTTGCAATACACACCTCTGAAAGGGACGCCTCCCAAGGCAGTATTTCTCTTATATAGGTCAATGTACACCTATATAATAGGTATAGGTACTGTACACCTGGACCCATATTCACAAGGCTTCCCAGAGTAGCAGTGCTGATCTGAGGTCTGTGACAAGGAGCCCTCGTCTTTAATAACCTTATTCAATCTCAACCGATCAGTGCTCCTGCTTCCGAGAGGCTTTATGCAAAATACGGTCCCATCTAAGTTACATTATTAATGTCGTAGAGAATATTTATGTATGTAAACTATCCAGAATGCTGTCAGTTCTTGTCCTTGTTTCAATAAAAGGCCAGTGAAGGATATTATGTATAGATTATGCTGTTATGTCTTACTGCAATAGCTTAGTCGCCAAACATCCCTTTCTGTTTAATTGCACTATGCCCACTACAGTTACGAGATGCAATCAAGCAATATTTTTTTAAGAGCACATGTTTGTTTTGTTCCCATTTTAATTGTAACAAACTGAATAAACTTGTAAAAGAAATACACGTACAAAGACTTCCTTTCATCTGTATCTGCCGCAAACGCTACTGCTGCACACTATTCCAGCTAAATAACATTTCAATCAATACATACTGTTGTGGAATATTTTAAAAAGGAGCCTAACAGTGAAACTAGAAATTCAGATGAGTCAAGTATCAAAAGAACAGAGTTTATTTTCTGTGGCCACAGAAAAGTATCCTCAGTTTTCAATCAGAGCCAAGTGAAACACGAGCATCTGACCACAAAGTGAGAAAGAACTCTGGTCAGACTTACCATTAAATACACCAGCTGGGAATGACTAATAAAAACAAAGATGAAAAAATTTAAACAAATATGGGTTTAGGGGTTTTGTCATGTCTCACACAAGATTGATATGAAAATGAAAACGAAAAAACAACAAGATGTGATTTTCTTGGACATGTCATATCTAAGTCAAGCTGTCCTGGGCATCGGCCGTTGTTTTAAGACCTAGTGGAGAAATATGTATTTAAACGGCTATGAACATTCCCAGTAAGCTGTACAAATGATGTAATAGAATGAAACATCATATTTTCTATAACAATACACAGTTAGGTAATGTAAGATTATAAAATACAAGTTCTAAGGCTTGTAGAATAGTTACGCATTTGGACTCCAATTGTACCTTTGGCAAAAAGGAGTACATTCACACACAAACCTGCATGGTGTGCGCGCTACACATCTATCTGGGCTCAAACCTGCATGGTGTGCGCGCTACACAGCTGTATCTGGGCTCAAACCTGCATGGTGTGCGCGCTACACATCTATCTGGGCACAAACCTGCATGGTGTACGCGCTACACATCTATCTGGGCACAAACCTGCATGGTGTGCGCGCTACACATCTATCTGGGCACAAACCTGCATGGTGTGCGCGCTACACATCTATCTGGGCACAAACCTGCATGGTGTGCGCGCTACACAGCTGTATCTGGGCTCACACAAACCTGCATGGTGTGCGCGCTACACAGCTGTATCTGGGCTCACACAAAGAAGATAGAATCAAAAGAAGAAAACAACATTGTGCAGTAACAGGTAGCAGGTAACATGGAGTGACAAAAATTTTCTCGGTATCTGTACATAGTTATTTACAGAGCATGTGGGACATGCTAGTTAGCTTTGGTAGTGCAATACACTGTTCCTGTTATTCTAATTTAAAGTGTCCTTTCCTTTGGCCATAAGTGTGCGTGTGTGCGACATGAGTGTGTGCCCGCTCATGTTAAAGTGTTAAGTGGCTGCTCGTGTGTGAGCGTGCACAGTGTGCGTGTCGTGTGTGTGTTCATGTGTGCTCGTTCAAGTTCAAGTTCTCAAGTTCTTTAATAGTTGTCATACAGAAGTACAGAATACTTTCATACAAAATGCTTCTTACTGTTACGCTCCAGAGACTGTGCTAGACAAGATAGTATCAAATAACATAATAACATAATATAGCATGAATTTAGAAGAAGAAAATGAGGTCACAGTGTTCGGTATAGACATATGTACAATGTTCTGAGTTACCATATAATATACAATACACAATACTATGCAGTGTACTAATGTACAGTACTATCTAGTGCAAAGCAGAAATGGGATGAGGTACAATTTTAGGTACAATTTACAGTAAGGTGTACGAGTTGTAGTGCAATCCTTCATCCATAAATATAAAGTGTGGGGAGTGGGTGCTACAGTGTGTTTGTTTAAAGTGGGTGTGTGCTATAAAGTGTGTGGAGTGGGTGCTACAGTGTGTTTGTTTAAAGTGGGTGTGTGCGTGTGGATGTGTGTGCTATGTGCGTTTGGTGGTTGTTGTTGTGTAGTGTTCATTCATTGTTCGTTTAGCAGCCTGATGGCCTGGGGATAGAAGCTACTTCTGAGTCTTTCTGTGCTCGCCTTGAGACTCCTGTATCGCTTGCCTGACCGCAGCAGTTCGAAGAGGCAGTTGTTCGGGTGACTGGAGTCTTTAATGATTCTCTTAGCCTTGCCCTTGCAACGCTTGTAGTAAATGTTCTGGAGGGTGGGGAGCCCCCCTCCAATTGTGCGTTCGGCTGAACGTGTCACTCTTTGTAGTCTGCTTTGGTCTTTTGCAGTGCTATTCCCAAACCAGGAGGTGATGTTGCCGGTCAAGATGCTCTCTATTGTACATGAGTAGAAGTTCTTAAGGATCTTCTGGCTGACTTGGAACTTCCTTAGGCGCCTGAGGAAGTAGAGGCGTTGTCGTGCCTTCTTCACCACACTGTTAATGTGTGTGGTCCATGTCAAGTCCTCGGATATGTGGACTCCGAGGTACTTGAAACTGTTCACTCTCTCAACCGGTGCCCCGTCGATGCTGAGGGGGCTGTAGTCCTTGACCCCCGACCTCCTGAAGTCCACAATCATCTCCTTTGTTTTGCTGACGTTCAGGGAGAGGCTGTTTTCCTGGCACCATCCCGCCAGGACCTTGACCTCTTCCAGGTAGGCCCTCTCGTCGTTGGCAGAGATCAGGCCCACCACCACTGTGTCGTCAGCAAATTTGACGATTGTATTGCTACTCCGCTGAGCCACACAGTCGTGTGTGTACAGGGAGTAGAGGAGGGGACTCAGAACACAGCCCTGGGGGGCCCCTATGTTGAGGGTGATGGATGAGGAGGTGCAGTTGCCTGCTCTCACCACCTGGGGTCTGCCAGTCAGGAAGTCCAAGACCCACTGGCAGAGGTCATAGCCCAAGCCCAGGTCCCAGTAGGTTGTGTGTGGACAGTTCAATGTTCTGAGCACTCAATGTTCATTGTTCATGGCTCTGATGGCCTGGGGGAAGAAGCTGAGCCTAAGCCGCTCTGTCCTAGTAGCTGGGGTTCGCAGGCGTCTGCCTGACCTCAGCAGCTGAAACAGGCTGTTATTGGGGTGGTGAGGGTCTTTCATTATCCTGCAGGCTCTGGATTTGCACCTCTTGTTGTATAGAACCTGCAGGGGGGG
This sequence comes from Notolepis coatsorum, assembly GCF_963971535.1. Lineage (NCBI taxonomy): Eukaryota > Metazoa > Chordata > Actinopteri > Aulopiformes > Paralepididae > Notolepis > Notolepis coatsorum. The sequence goes on from NC_140176.1 coordinate 118,560,454, forward strand.
TAGTGCAATACCCGTGGTACGCTCGGCTGAGCGCACCACTCTCTGTAGGGCCTTCTTGTCCTGTGCCGTGCTGTTTCCATACCAGGCAGTGATGTTTCCGGTCAGGATGCTCTCTACAGCTCCTGAGTAGAAGGACTGGAGTATCTTCCCCGATACTCTGAACTTCCTTAACTGTCTCAGGTGGTAGAGACGCTGTTTCGCCTTCTTTACTACTGTTTCTATGTGTGTTGACCATGTCAGGTCCTCTGAGATGTGGACCCCCAGGTACTTGAAGCTGCTCACCCTGTCCACGGTAGCCCCGTTTATCATCAGTGGTGTGTGCGTCTCCTGCTGTCCTCTCCTATAATCCACGATCAGAGTCGAGTCCCCATTACCCGAGTCCGAGTCCGAGTCATCAAGGTTGAGTCCACTCCACTCTGGCAGTCAAAGAGCTGACCTACAAATAAAAAAGGTCTACATTAAACATAAATGACACAGCGGTCACCATTTCAAAGGGAATTTATTTACTTTGTGACACAATAGCCAAACAAATGCACTAGCCATCAATATCTTATGCCAAATGATTAGGGCCTATTACAAAAAATATAATAAATAAATAAATAAATAAAACGTATCAATTAACAAGTCTTGTGCACTTTCCCAGTCTGAATGCAGTCAATGCCCGAGTCCAAGTCCGAGTCATCAGTGCTCAAGTCCAAGTCGAGTCACGAGTCCTGAAAATCAGTCCAGGACTCTGACTCGAGTACTAGTACAACACTGCTGCGCATGTACTTCAACTGTGGAATCAGTGTCTGACAGCAGTGCGCACTTGAGCCTTATCCACTGGGACGTCTGTGTTTTTAAACCATAACGACACACCTGATAATTCACCACATACAATTCTACTTCTACAGCGTGACTGGTGTCTTAAATCATATTAGTATTTCACTTCTAAAGCAAGTTAAAAACAAGACTAGCCTTGCTTAGTAAAGAGAGAAAGAGTGTATGTGTTAATGCCTCCCGTTCACAATCATTTAATTAACCCTGGGTCCACTTAAGATCGGTTAGCTCCACATCAGATATCAGAATTAATAGAGTTCTTCAGCCTGCCACCATCTGACCAAATGGCACGCAAATGGGTGCGACTTATGTGGATAGATTCGAGGGGAAAAAACAATTGTGTTTTCGAGAGTTACGGTTTAAAGGTTACAGGCTGAAACGTCATTATTATAGCGCCAGCATCTGACCAAAAGGCCCCAAATTCAACACTGCAGTCCCCTGGGTCCTCATCAATGAGCGTGAGAATGTTCCAGCATGTCGTCCTTGTGTGTGTGTGTGAGAGAGAGAATGGGAGGCATGTTAACCCATTGAAACCGGGAAACACATTTGTGTGTATATGCAGGCTATAAAATGCATTATTAGCAGGCGTTTTAGGTCTAAATGGGTTAAGATAAGATAAGATAAGATATTCCTTTATTGATCCCCTTGGGGAAATTCAGGCATCATAACGGCATGGGGGAGGGGAGGTACAGGTATGGGCATGGTAATAGTAGAAAGACATCAATACAGGCAATACAAATTATAGTACAGTAGAAAAGTTCAAATAGGCAATGTAAATAATAGGGGTGGAACGGTTCACAAAATCTACGGTTCGGTTCGTATCACGGTTTTAGGTTTACGGTGTTCGGTTCGGTATATGTTGTTTTCTTATTTAAAAAAAAATTAACACTCCAAAAATACCATAAATCAACATAAGATATATAGCCTAAAAATAATCCTACTTTTCAGTTACTCTCAAGGACGTAGTCATGCAAAAACTGAAAGAATGAGGCCATTTGACATCAGGCACATTATTTTGACAGTGACGGTTAAGTGGTCCGCATACGGCGAGCGACCGTTTTTTCACTGAAGACGCTGTTCTGTTCTCAACCATCATTTTCTTTGGACAATAAACCTTATAAACCACATCAGCTGCAGCCTGGACATTAAACTCTGTCAACATCCACAACTTCTTTTGTTACCAGAGTATAAAAACATCTAGTAGGTAGGTGCATCGTGGCGCATTGTTAATTTATTAGTTAATGACAAGCGGCCACTATAGCTTCTCCAACTAACGTTATTTATTTAAATTGTTCCTGTTAATAATAATGAACATAAGTAGCATGGTAATAATACATAAGTTATTGATCAATGAATGTATTGATAAATTAATGGTGTACAAATGATACACCAGTAGAACTTCTGTACTACTTCTACTGTAGAAGTCATGTTATTTCCTCATTGTCCCTGCTGTGTCGCCTGCCGTCGCCTCAAAAAATAGGATCGAGGCGATTTTTTGCCAGGCGACAGAAATTGCTGCGCGACCGTCGCTTCAAAATCTCCTGCCGCGTGGGTGGTCTCATTCATAACAATGGAGGTGATAGAATTCTGTTGGTCGCCTCGCTTAAAAAATCGGTCGCCTGGCAAAAATCGCCCGCCGTGTGCGCACCACTTTAGAGCTAGGAGAGATTTTGGTACAGCAAGAGGGGAGGCATTGCCGAGTTAAACATGCTTCTCATTTATTTGGTAAAAAAAAAGTTTACCTTTTTTAATAATGTTTGGCACACAAAGACCGAACTGACTGAAAAATATAGGCAACATTTGTCAAAGTATTAACTAAGTTAATATTAATACTAATACTATTAACAAAGTATAAACTAAGTATTAACTTAAGACGCTGCCCGGTCCGATTGGCGCCACCAGTCTGCTCCTGCAGACCAGATGCTCCGCTGTGGTGGATCCGAGTGTCTCCCTCCGCTCCGTAGTGCTGCACGCCGACAGCCACTGAAGACACGCTGGTCCCCTCTGTACAACAGGCTACTGCTAGTGGCTACTACATAGGACTGGTTGTGTCCTTTTACAGAGTCCCTTCGGCACAGACCCTATCTAAATGTCCTCTGGTCTGTGCTATATATCGTCTGATATGTCCAGTATAGAGCAGCTATCAACGCATGAGCATCGGGCTACGTTAGGTATTAGCTCCGAGCTAGCTAGCTTCGGCTAACTGCTAACGATAAATGGGGAATACTATAGTCCGCTGTAATGTGCTAATCCCAGACGTTTACTAAACATCGAATTAGCTGGTTACTAAAACTCACTCTCTCTTGGTGGAATAATGTCCGCTTGGTAAGCAACTTTACATCCTTGGTCACCGTCAAACTATAACGTTACGGGACTCTAACGCTGGATGCATTTCTCCCGTCTCGTTCTCTACAAGTCTGGGCAAGTTCAACGTCAGTTCAAGTGTCCTAGAGGAAGTGACGCACTTGCGCTAAACACTACCACCTCTGGCCCACTAGATTGAAGCACTGTCATATAACCTGAGATGCCAGCAGTAGGCAGACAGTGTAACATTATGTGGTAAATAATAACTTAGCTCCCACATATTAAACAGGTAGGTGAACTTAAAGGGGGGTAATCTTAGGTCTATTTTTACCTAATTCCAGACCCTTCAGCACAAATATAATTAACTGAATATAAGCAGGAGCAAGTAGGCAGTGTGATCAAAGGTGCAGATGAGGGTCTGTGTGCCCCATCAGTTATATTATACATTACAATAAATATGGTTACAAATAAACACTAGAACTAAATATATACTATGAGTAAGTTTATATTTAGATTGTAGTGTTTATTGTAACTATATTTATTGTAATATGGTTGATGAGTTGCAAATCGCTTTTGATAAAGGCTATAGGAATGCAGTCCATTTACCATTTCTTAGAAATAATATTAAATTGATTCCCTGGATAAATAAAGAGTTCCCAACCTAATTCCAGCTGAGTACTGAAACCCATAAAGAGAATGCAGGGTGTGTATCCATTGATATTGACAGAGAAGCATTCTGAAGGCAGGTGGGTGACCCTGAAGGGGGGGGGGGGGGTTAGTCTTAGACTAGTGTTTACTGCTGTCGGCTCACAGCAAGAAGGTCCTGGGTTCGATTCCCGCTTGGGGGCCAGGTTGTCAGGTGGGGGTATCTCCCGGGCCTTTCTGTGTGGAGTTTGCATGCAAGGGTTTCTCCCTTAAAAAAAAACAATGTAAAAACATGCAGAACAGATGGCTAACGCTGTTGCGTCCATGACGAAGACAGACATGAGCACTTGGATTGGTGTCCTATGTGTCGTCCATCTCGCATGTGTGTACGCTGCATGATGATGTAGCAATGTGCTACAAATAAAGACTTCTTCAAAGTCCAGTTTCATTCATCTCCACTATTCTTTTATTTAATTTTTCAGGTCGTTTGCCTCGTCTGTGAGAATAAAGTTGAAATCATCAGTTTAGAGAATTGGAATAATAACATCAAGTGAGTAGGAGTACATTCCATCTTCGTACTGTAGTTTGTAATCTGTCCCTCGTACACTTTGTACATACATCTGATTAGCACTGCACTCAGTAGTACTAATTTGTATATTTTGTACACAGTTTAATCACCTGTACATTGTATATTACTATTGCTATTTACTGTTAAATTTGCACTCTGGTTGGATGCCAAACTTCCTTTTGTTGTACTGTACTTGTGCTGTATAATGACAATATACAATACATATAATGTAATCTAATATCAGTGCTTGATCACATTGTGGGTACTGTGTGTTCTTTAGGTTGTACTGTTCAAAACATCGGCCTTCATCCTGGAAAAAGGCCAATGGTAAGTCTTGTTCTGAAGGCAGGGCTCTGCTTTGAGGTGCGACCATAGAGTTCTATACTAACTCTCACACTTCAGGCGCCACAGGTTATCTTATTAGAAATCTTGTGTTTGTGAATGGTAGGTCATGCTGCAGTGGCTGGACCATCCAACCACAGCAGTAATCCATACTCATCCAGTGGTTTCAAGCGCTCCAAGGTACATTTACTGCTAACAATTGAAAGAGTAAAAGTGTCACTACACCTTGCCACGTCATTCCATGACAATTATGTTGAGATTTTAATCACTTTCATTTTTTTGTTGAAACAGAGACATTTGAGTCCCAGTGGCAAGTAAGTATCGTCTGACATCATTTGCATGCTGGAGTTTTACCTTTTCTGTAAGAATTGTTACATTTCACACTTTCATTTGTGATGAGAAAACTCACTCTTGTTAATTGAATTTTTCGCTTGATCCTGAGTCTTTACTCATAATTGGCCATGAGTGGACTCGGAGTGTAGCTATGCCTGTTATCTGCTGTTACACAGCCTGTGGGGCGACAGTGGCTCAGGAGGTAGAGCAGTCTGGTAATTCCGGAGGTTCCCGGTTCGATTCCCGCTCCTCCCAGGCAGCGTGTCGATGTGTCCTTGAGCAAGACACTTGACCCCTAATTGCTCCCGATGAGCAGGTTGGCACCTTGCATGGTCGCCTCTGCCATCGGTCTGTGAATGTGTGAGTGAATGGGTAAAATGTGAGGAACAAATTGTTTTATTTTGTAAAGCGCTTTGGATAAAAGTGCTATATAAATGCAGCCATTTACCATTTGTTGTCGCTTCTCTATTACAGACGGGAAGGGCCACCTTCCAAACAGAAGTTCAGCTCGAAAACGATTAGATTCAGACTCGGGTCAGCTCCTTTCTTCATCTTTGTTAAATAAACTGAATGTAATTCAGTAAACAACATCCTTTGAAAATGTAGGGTAATACAACATCTTGATTTGTGCTATCCATGTTGTACCACAGCTCTCAACTCTGCCGACATGGAGATGTTTGCCCCTATAGAGTTTGACTCGGACGACAACATAAACTCACAATCCGAACAACGGGTAAGTATCGAGGTGGGGTCACGCCGATGGTCATTTTGTGTTTAGATGAGGGAGGCTTTGGCGGCTGAGTTGCGCAGTGGGCAAGGTGCTCGCCACTAACGCAGGAGATGCTGGTATCGAGCCCAGCTCTCGGCGTTGCTACCGGCTTGGCCGGCCGTCATACTAACACAATTGGCAGTGTTAGGGGGTGGGAAAGCCGGTGGGTGGGGATTGGACGTTGTGGACAGCGACTCCTACAGGTCGGTTTGGTGACGCCGGTGCGACGGAAGCAGGAAGTAGTGGGGGCAGCGTGAGCCTCCCACACGTTACTCCTCGCCACTGAGTTCGAGCTGCTGCGGTGAAAAGATGCGACAGGCTGCCTCCTCGTGTACCGGAGGGGACACGTGATGCAAGGCTTCTATCCTCACTACAGCCGACCAGTGGGAGGCATAGTCTAGCAACGTTCAAGACAGGGGAGGGAAGAATTGGAAATACGAAATTGGGATGGGAGAAAAATAGAAAATGGGGATAAAAAGTTGATTAAAAAAAAAGATGAGGGAGGCTTTAATGAGCACAATGGTTAGGGCTGCTCGGTTACCCATTGATCTGAGAGCATCATATGATGACGACTGAATTCTTTCAGCTTTCTTCTCAACCAAAGGCTGCCTTTCTTTTTTTTTATCTACTTTTTCTCCCATTTTCAATTTTTCTCCCATCCCAATTTCGTATCGTTCAATTCTACCCTCCCCTGTCTCGAACGCTGTTAGGCCATGCCTCCCACAGGCCGGCTGCAATGTGGACGAAGCCTTACATCACGTGTCCCCTCCGGTACTCGAGGAAGCAGCAGTCGCATCTTTTCACCTGCACAGCGCGATCTCTCAGCGTCGGGGGTCTGCATGGGAGGGCACGCCGCCCCTGTCGCTTCCTGATTCTGCTGCGCAGGCGCACCAACCGACCTGTAGGAGTCGCTGTCCACAACGTCCGATCCCCACCCATCAGCTTCCCACCCCCTAATACTGCCAATTGTATTAGTATGAACGACCAGCCAAGCTGATAGCAATGCGGAGAGCTGGGCTCGAACCCAGCGTCTCCTGCATTGGTGGTGAGCGCCTTGCCCACTGCACCACCTAGCCGCCCTCAAAGGCTGCCTTTCTGTAATCTTCTACAAGTTACCAAGTAATAACTGGAGAAACGCGCCGTGGCTCCCTCTTCCCTCTCGACACAAGCTGAAACTACTGTTTGGGTTAGGGGGGTGCGGGGCGCACCACTGTGAAGGAAGGGTGTGCTGCATTTACAACACAAGACAAAATGAGAGCCACGCGGCACTATTAGTTTTATCTCTATTATCTTGGGCTGTTAGTAGGGTCATCTGTGGCACTTCCGTGACCGTGGAGAGCGAAGGTCCGTTTCTCAATGGATTTGTCATCTAGGAGGGTTAATAAACAAATTTAGCCGGGGTGTATTTTTTTAAAAGGCGGGGGAAATTCGTGAGTTGATTAATATACAGTATTAAGTACACAGAAGTAATCTCTGAGGTCAATAAAGTCAATGTTTGTGTGTAAACAACAGTTACTGATTTGCGGTTTTCCATTAAATAGGGTATACTGAGAATATGGTGTCCAGTTCATACCATCACATTTTCATAATGAACCAACAATTATTTTGCACTATAGCCTAACATAAAATAGTATTCTGTATGCTAAAGCTAGCAAGGTTAGTCGCTTGTGCCGAATTTAACCCTTGTGCGCTACTTATTTATTTATCTTACTTTGGTGTTAACAAAAACTCTGGGTCCGAATGTACCACCTCACTGGACAGCGCACTACCACTGCTATCTACCTGGGCGTAAATGTCCATGGCATGACAAGGAGTAAAGATCTGGTAGACACTCTGCACAAGAGTGGTGTCTGCATCAGCTATGCAGATACACTGCTCCTCTATGACCACTGGGCTCTGATGGATGTGGAGCAGAAGTGTACAGAACTGACAAAGGTTTGCCAGTACAGATGCCCCCCTGGTAGCAAGAGTGAACCACCTGCTCGTCCCAGGGTAGATCCACCAGTGGATGGGTCAGCTCTGCAGCGTGCTCGGAGCGTGATACATGCACTGTCTCGTGTAGACAATCATGGTACAAGACCACCACCTGAAGAGCAGCGAGTTCCAGGATACAGTGGTGCCCAGTCCTGCTGTCATCCACCACCCAACAAGAGCAAGCCTTACTACCACTAGGGATGGGTATCGTTAGGATTTTATCGATACTACTACTCTTATCGATACTGCTTAACGGTTCGGTGCTTTATCGATACTCTTATCGGTTCTTTTTGGTTCTTTTTTTGCAAGAAAAAAAGACAATTAATTAAGAACAGAATTAACATTGCTTTATTATTTATAAATACAACTTTATAAATAAGTATTATAAATAAATATAATTTCTTCAGCAACAGCAGCAGCAATGTTCTTTTATATATCTTTATAAATAAATATAATAAATTAATATAATTTCTTCAGCAACAGCAGCAACAATGTTTTAAATGTGTCTGACTCTGAATTATAGACTTTTTATAATAAACAACAAATGCAAAAGGCTAACAGAACTGTGACACTCGTTCACCCTATCCTCTGTCATCCTTCCTCTAGCTGCTAGGGAGAAAGGACTTTGGGTGGTGGAGGGAGGTAGAGGGAGGATGTGTGGTGGCCCTGGGCTCACTGGGCTGGGACATAGTGGCTGACGCCTCAGCTTGACGATCTATAACAAGTTTAGATTGTAGTATTTGTAGCTAAACAATTGTTTTGTTTATTAGCCTATTTGTAATAATTCGTTATTAGCCTAGGCAACTCCGTATCTTGGCTTACGGCTGCAGTGGATGCAGATGGAACACTGCGCGCAAGGCAGTCGAATACGCGCATTTCTGCACACTAATATCATGTTTTGCCAACAGATGTTTTGATAAATTGATTTGCTCGTATTGCCACCCTTACTGGCAAATGTTTTGTTGCACTTGTGGCAACGTGCATTGTCGGCATTGACCCTTGTAAAGTATATCCATACTTTAGAACGCTTCGCTCTATCCGCCATGATCACGACTCGGTGCATGCAGAGCTGCTGTCTGTGTGCAGAGCGCTATAGCACGGGGCGTCGGGGACAGAACTTTCATTAAGGAGTACCCGTATGTAGTACCCGTATGTCTATGTGTAGCACTAGCGAGCGACTCGCGAGGAGTGTGTGTAATAATTGACTCGCTGGCTGCGGCTCGCTTCTCGTGCAGAGACAGAGAGAGGATCGTTCGCAACTTTTAAATAATAATAATAATAATAATAATAATTTCTCTAGAGTATCGATAGCAGTACCGAGGACGTCAGAGCTTATAAATACTCCGGTATTTTCTAATATAGTACCGGTTCCCGTTTAAAACCGGGGTCCGGGGGGCATCCCTAACTACCACACAACATACAATGAACCTCCAAGCAAGTCAGTGGTGAATGACATCATGGTGAAACATGTGGAGGCCATGCGGCTGAAGAATATTCCATTCTCCTTTCTTGTTGGTGACCTGCCCACCTACAAGACGATCACTCGGCTCAAGGCGGAGAATCCAGAAATGTTCAAGGACATCATCCCAATCCTCTGAGCTTTCCACCAGCTGATGTCCTACATCTATGCCATCTACAAGAGATTCAAGGGCTCTGGAATGGCAGACACTCTGGTTACAGCAGGGGTAGTAGTGGAGGGGTCGGTAGACCAAGCACTACGAGGAAAGCACTACAGACGGGGCGTGCGGTGCATCCTGCTCTTGAGAGAGGTTCTTATCCAAAATCAACTGTCAAAGATTCTTGAGCACAAAGAACTATCGGAAGACATCAAGGAGAACCTCAACATTCTGCGGAATGCACTGACTGAAACTCAAGAGGCTCTACAGACGGCTTACTGTGATCTTGAGAATGATGGCGACATGAAGGAGCTGATCAACAGAGTTTATAAGAAGCCTGGTACAGACATGGGGGCCATTAGGCTACTAGTTGATCAATTATTATTTTGGAGTGCTATTTGTTGAAGCACCATAGTTATACAAAAGTTACAAAACATATATTAAGAAAAAAAAGAAAGAAAAAAAAAACACCTCCCTTTTGACTGTTCACCTTGTCGTGGTAAGGGAGCTTGAGTACCTCAGTGAACCCTGAGACCTATGCCAGTAGGAGGAAACTCCTAGCAGGTTTTTACCAACCCGGACAGGTCTAGGGTGAGGGGTCAGACAAAGCTGTCAGACAACCTTGTGGAAACAGCATCTGGGGCCAATAATCCACCCTGCTGAAGCAAACGGGGGTGATCATGTCTCCAACTTTCACAGATGGATGGAGTATGGTGGAAGATAGCCACATATCCCCTCTGTCCATAACTCAACTCATCATGAGCAGAGCTTTCATTAGAGCCTAATATGAAGGCTCTGTGACTATTTTGAAAAAAATCCATTTTGGAGCTAAAATTTGGCAGCCATCTTGCATTTGAAGGTCAACAATAGGTCAAATCATTATATAAACACCAAATATGTATTCCTTGATCAAAATAAGCTCTGAAACCATGTATTGTGCATCATTGTAGGTCAAATCATTAAAAAGTTCATTTCCAGGCGGTTAGGTGGCGTAGCGGAGATTGCGTTCGTCACCAACCCCGGAGCTGTGAGCTGGATTCGCCGGTTCGAATCCAGCTCACAGCTCCGGGGTTGTCACCAGCTTGGCTGGCCGTTCACACTAATACAATTGGCTGTATTAGAGGGTGGGAGAAGCTGGCGGGGTGGGTCCGGGTTGTTGTAAACAGCAACTCCTACAGTTCGGTCGGGGCGCCTGCTAAGCGCGGATAGGACCTGAGTGGGATAGTGTGATCCTTCCACACGCTACGCCCTCTCAGGGAGGATCCGCGCTGCCAGGTGAAAAGAAGCGGTTGATTGGCTGGACGTGTGTCGGAGGAAGCACGTGATAGCCTCCACTCTCCCAGATGATCTGACTGTGGGGGGTAAGTGCGCAGCGACCAGGAAGGGGACTGGGAATTGGCATACGACTAACATTGGGATGGGAGAAAATCTGAGGAAAATGGAGGGGGAAAAAGATAAAAAAAAAGTTCATTTCCACGGCAGCCATTTTGGATTTTGGTCTCACGAATTTTTCCCGCCTTTTAAAAAAATACACCCCGGCTAAATTTGTTTATTAACCCTCCTAGATGACAAATCCATTGAGAAACGGACCTTAGCTCTCCACGGTCACGGAAGTGCCACAGATGACCCTACTATGTATGAGAAGGGAGCTTCTCACATGGGCAAAACGGTCCATTCTCTTCGGTTCAAATAACAAACTCAGCAAGACCGACGGCTTCTCAGTTACAGTGGGTGACAATATTGTCACAAGGAAAGATGAAATTACATACCTGGGTTCCATCCTAGAGGCTAATTTTTCCTGTGACAAAATGGCATCCAATGTAATAAAAAAAGTCAACCAACGAACTCTATTCTTGTACCGGATCTCCTCACTGGTAAACAAGAATACCCTGAAGACTCTGGCAGGAGCACTCATTCAAGGGTACTACGACTATGCTTGCACCTCATGGTACCAAAGCACCTCAAAGGCACTAAAAGCCAAATTACAAACATCTCAAAACAAACTAGTCAGACTACTGCTTGACCCTGACTCCTAGAACCCACCTCACCCCTGCCCACTTTGACAACCTAGGATGGCTTAGAGTAGAGTACAGCAACTTGCAATGGGCCTGGTCTACAAGATACACTACACGACCAAGGTACCCATGTACATGTCACTTCCCAAAGGTCAGTGAATACCACGATCACAACACCAGAGGGAGCTCCACAAATCATGTTAAACCCAGATTCGGCTCAAACAAGGGACTAAACACGTTTCGCAATTATGCCACATCAATGTGGAACGCCCTACCCAAAGCTGTAAAGGAATGTGAATCACTACCCACTTTCAAAAACACTCTCAAAGAAACTGGCCCCTACAAATGTCCTAACCCAGTTGTACAGTAAATGACCAAGTATGGCTTTGTCAGTATTCCAATGTACAGTGTCCCACCCCCTACCCAACCCGTTAGGTTGTCGTGAAGCGAGCGTATTAGCAGGTAGCTGTGTTGCGCATTACGAGGGCAGCGGTGGCCTAAAGGTTAGAGAAGCGGGTTTGTGACCGGAAGGTTGCCGGTTCGATCCCCGGGACCGGCAGGAACACCAACCGCTGAAGCAAGGCACTTAACCCCCAACTGCTCCAGTGGAGTTGCTCAGTGGCCAATGGTGTCAACTGTGGTTGTACTGGGCAGCTCCCAGGTGTGAATGGAAATGTGTGAATGTGAAGCAGGGCGTTCCTGAAAAAGAGCATCTGTGCTCAGCGAACCTACCCTGGGTAAATAAAGGCGAAAAAAGAAAATAGAAAAAAAAATTAACCTGTAAAACCCATATTGAGCTATATATTAACTGTTCTGTTCTCAACCATAATTTTCGTTGGACAATAAACCTTACAAACTACATCAGCTGCAGCATGGACATTAAACTCTGTCAACATCCACAACTTCTTTTGTTACCAGAGTATAAAAACATCTAGTAGGTGCATTGTGGCGCATTGTCAATTTATTAGTTAATGACAAGCGGCCACTAACGTTATTTAAATTGTTCCTGTTAATAATAATTAACATAAGTAGCATGGTAATAATACGTAGGTTATTGATCAATGAATGTATTGATAAATTAATAGTGTACAAATGATACACCAGTAGAAGTCATGTTATTTGCTCATTGTCCTTGCTGTGTCGCCAGCCGTCGCCTCAAAAAATAGGATTGAGGCGATATTTAGCCAGGCAACAGAAGTTGCTGCGTGATCGTCGCTCGAAAACCTCCTGCCGTGTGGGTTGTCTCATTCATAACAATGGAAGCGATACAAGTCGGTCGCCTCGCTTAAAAAATCGTTGCCTGGCAAAAATCACCCACTGTGTGCGTTGGGCTTAAGGGAGCCTATTCCATTATCGATCATGATTAACTAAATTGCAAACATGGACAAAATCTGGGCAGAGGAAGTCCGAAAATATAGCTATTCGTACAACATGACGCAGCCACCTACCTAGTGGTTCGGCGGTGTACTGCAACCCACAAACTGACGTGGAAGTATGCCGGTCTAGCTCCCACGCGCAATATATCGGCGACAGCTGACGTTGAAGCATATCTCTGCCTTATCCTGTTAACTGCTATGTCTTAACCCTTTCACTGCCACACTACAGAAGGTTAACCCTTTACTATCACCGTCGGTAGTGTGATAGTAAAGGGTTAACCTTATGTAGTGTGGCAGTGAAAGGGTTAACCTGCTGTTGTGTGACAGTGAAAGGGTTAACCTTCTGTGTATTGTCGCAGTGAAAGGGTTAAGCTGCTGTTGTGTGGCAGTGAAAGGGTTAACTAAATAAACAGCCTCAAAAGAATACGCCTCTTCTTGTATGGTTTAAAGTCAGATTTGTGCGTTACCACCACACATTCTAAGATGGCAGCCTCAGTAAAGGTTGTAACCTTTTGATCATTTACCTATCTCAAGCCACGCCTATTGCCTTTTGGCTTTGTACACCACCACAATGGAATTCACCAGGTGAATGGTGTAGAAATGTCTTATGTTCCATGGCCAGGTGTGTGTTATTCCCTCATTGTTTAATTTACAAGGAGCATACAAGTTTTAAGAGTTAATTTCAAGTGTGGTATTTGCATTTGGAATCTGTTGCCGTCAACTCTCAATATCGGGTCCAAAGAGCTGTCACTATCAGTAAAGCAAGGCATCATTATGCTGGAAAATCTAAACAAACCCATCGGAGAGATCTAAAAAATTCAAATAAAAGTTGTGTTCATATCCATTGTTTGGTACATTCTTAAAAAGAAAGGAAGTCCTGGTGAGCTCAGCGACGCCAAAAGACCACGCCGTGGAAGACCACGCCACGGAAGACCAGCTGTGGTGTATAATGGAAGATTTCTTTCCCTGGTGGAGAAAAACCCCTTCATAACAGCTGACCAGATGAGGAACACTCTCCTGGATTTAGGCATATCTGTGTCACGGTCAACAATCAGGAGCAGACTGATTGAATACAGAGGATTCGACAGACCATTGGTAAGCCTCTAAAACGGGAAGTTCTGGAACAACATCCTATGTTATCTGAGGAAGAGGAGATACTCAAGTTAATTGAGATACTAGTTGTCTTGCGTTTGCTAAAAATTATGGAGGTTTAACATATATATTTAGATTTCCATCATTGATATTGGATCTGTGTCGTCTCATCACATTGGTGCCCACCACAATTGCTTCTAGAGAGTTGCCACATGGATTAGAATGTAGATTTTGGACCCAGTGACAATTTGGATCTGGCTGCTTTTCTTTCATTTAACCCTTGTGTGGTATTTGTATTTGTTACTCGCCCAATGTTTGGGGGTCTGATGGACCCACAACATTACTGGGATTTTAAAACTGTAAATCCAAAACAATTCATGTAGAAATACTTAACGGATGGTAAACTCTCAATTACAAAGTAATATATTACAGAATGTGTTTTATGCCCTTCACATAATGTGAGCCAATGCCAATGAGTCATGTTAAGAAAAGTATTAATTGTATCATTTCTCTTTTAGTAAACATTGAAAACTGGTCTCACAGACCCGAACACCACACGAGCGTTAAAAAGGAATTACTAATTGAATTGGGTTCCAAAAGCATAGCAGAAAAGGGTCTCCAGGTTATGCTGAGGTCCTCCTAGTGCCTCCCAGAATGCACCTCTGTCAACCCTCTATTGACCATATTGGATGTTATAATTACCAGAGCAGTATTTAATCACTCAAACATTATATAAATGTGGGTGTCATGTTCCCTCAGGATGCAGAGTCTGCCAGTCTGCTGCAGCCCGTGGCTATCTTTGTGGGGTCTGAGAACGTCTCACAGCTCTTAGAGCCGAAAGGTACAGACAACACAACCCTACAGTATACATGTATATTCATTAACCCACATTCATTAACCACATTTTCAGGAGTGCCCATCCATGTTCAAAATCTAAAAATGTTAAAGGTAAAGACGGCCAAAGTTGGAACACTGGGCCTTCAGATGCTCATGAACCGATGCATAGCAAAGCCTGTTAACACCTAGTTCAAGTTCTTTAATAGTTGTCATACAGAAGTACAGAATACTTTCATACAAAATGCTTCTTACTGTTACGCTCCAGAGACTGTGCTAGACAAGATAGTATCAAATAACATAATAACATAATATAGCATGAATTTAGAAGAAAAAAAATGAGGTCACAGTGTTCGGTATAGACATATGTACAATGTTCTGAGTTACCATATAATATACAATACACAATACTATGCAGTGTACTAATGTACAGTACTATCTAGTGCAAAGCAGAAATGGGATGAGGTACAATTTTAGGTACAATTTACAGTAAGGTGTACGAGTTGTAGTGCAATCCTTCATCCATAAATATAAAGTGTGGGGAGTGGGTGCTACAGTGTGTTTGTTTAAAGTGGGTGTGTGCTATAAAGTGTGTGGAGTGGGTGCTACAGTGTGTTTGTTTAAAGTGAGTGTGTGCGTGTGGATGTGTGTGCTATGTGCGTTTGGTGGTTGTTGTTGTGTAGTGTTCATTCATTGTTCGTTTAGCAGCCTGATGGCCTGGGGATAGAAGCTACTTCTGAGTCTTTCTGTGCTCGCCTTGAGACTCCGGTATCGCTTGCCTGACCGCAGCAGTTCAAAGAGGCAGTTGTTCGGGTGACTGGAGTCTTTAATGATTCTCTTAGCCTTGCCCTTGCAACGCTTGTAGTAAATGTTCTGGAGGGTGGGGAGCCCCCCTCCAATTGTGCGTTCGGCTGAACGTGTCACTCTTTGTAGTCTGCTTCGGTCTTTTGCAGTGCTATTCCCAAACCAGGAGGTGATGTTGCCGGTCAAGATGCTCTCTATTGTACATGAGTAGAAGTTCTTAAGGATCTTCTGGCTGACTTGGAACTTCCTTAGGCGCCTGAGGAAGTATAGGCGTTGTCGTGCCTTCTTCACCACACTGTTAATGTGTGTGGTCCATGTCAAGTCCTCGCTTGTGTTCGCTAGTTTGTGTTTCATGTTTTTCTTTATTATTATTTAAACCGTTCACTTTCAAACTGGAGACTTGATCACGTTGAAGAAAACAAAATATTTGATGTAAAGCATACATGTATGTTTGCTTTTTGTTTATTTAATATTGAAATGAACAACCTCTCCAACAGGATCCAGTCAGGCCAAGCCAGCCAGGAGGGTGAGGATGGATGGATGGATGGATGGATGGATGGATAAATGGATAGCTGCCTTCCTACTTTTCCTTTCTTCTTTCTCTCTGATGGAACACAAGTACACGAGACCTGTCGAATAGGGGATGTGTGGTGTGGGGATGGACTGGTTTAAGCAGCCACACCTGCCCTGGGTCAAGCTAATTAGACCTGGGAGCAGCTGTGGTTGCGCACCTGTTGTGGTAATCAATTGTGCACAGGTTGAATCTGCCATCCTCATGCACAGAGAGCCTTTTGAATATACCTGCATTTAATTATTCTATATACCTATTTATACAACGGTATGCAAATTTCTCGATTCTGATTGGCCATTTACACGTCTTTATTGGCAACAATCCACGGTCCTGGGCTCAGGACCCGCCCACAACCGAATCACATATCACTCCCCGGCTCACTCCGGGAGAAAACAAGATCGCGGACAACAAATGGATACGACTAAATATGAAGCGATTCTGTCAAGGGGAATGTGTTAGTCCTTTAAACAATGTTGGATGATGTAATTGATGGGTCTTGAGTCAATCTAGAACAAAAGAAAAATCGCGGATTGATTGATTGATTAATTGATTGATTTAAATTTCTACTTCCTTCCCACTGACTGCAGCGTTCACTCTCACACTGTCCGACGCTGGCGTACCCACAAACACACACACACACATACACACACACACACACACACTGTGACACACACACACACGCACACACACACACACTCCTGTCTGCAACAGCGGGGGAGTCAGACTGAGAGAGAAGCAGCGCTGTTTTGAGTGAGCATGGTCTATTGAATTGATTGATTGGTTGATTGCTAATTTTATTACTGTACCCCTGGTTTCCAACTGGTTAAGTTTAGGCTAAAAGAAATAAATAAAAAAATAGGGCGAAGAAAACGTTTTTTTCCTATAGGGCAAAGAAAACGTTTTAATTTGTTTTACCTACTTTATATAGAAGCATCTAAGAATGAAGTTCTATGGAAAGTAGGTCTGCATTCCCTTAACAATTGTGTGTATTGAGCCGTACTGTATTGTACCCATTCTGCATCTGGTAATACAATTTTCAATCAATCATTCCAATAATACACAGTTGGATGTGTTAGTTGGTTGGATGCACTTCAAGCTGCTTCCACATGAGGCAACTTCTCTCAATCATTCCAATAATACACAGTTGGATGTGTTAGTTTGGTTGGATGCACTTCAAGCTGCTTCCACATGGAGGCAACTTGTCTTTTTTGTAGTTGTGGGAACTACTTTTTCTGGCGGATGGTTTTTTCAATAAATCTTCGATTAATGTGTGTTTATTGTATAGAAATAAGGTTGGATGAATCTGGCAGTTGTATAAAAGCTTTACACCACTTGTAGTCGTGATTTGTGACCAATAAACCATGCCTAGGGGGGTCTAACGACCCTCGGCTGCGCCTCGGGCCTAACGACCACCCCTAGGCATGGTTTATTGGTCACAAACCACTCCTGCGCGTGATGTAATGCTTAATTATACACCTGCATATAACCCATATATAACTATGATAGCATGTACAATAATGGTGTATATATATATATTTATTCTTACCGTATATATATATATCTATCCACATCTGTCTGTACATACCTGCATATAATCCTTTTTACATATCTGTAGATACTATATATCTGTACATATCCCTTACCTACTCTACCCTACCTACTAGTTACACTGCTGGCCAGTATGACTACTACCTATTGTCTTTATACCTGTATCACTGTACATATTAATACAACTATGTACATACATCTGATTAGCACTATACTGAGTACTAATATATATGTTATACCCAGTTTAATTACCTGTACATTGTATATTACTGTTGCACTTTACTGTTACATTTTCACTCTGGTAGGATGCCAATTTTTTTTAAATAGCAAGAATTATCGACTGGCAACTCTGTGCTCGTCAGACATGTTAACACTTTAATCGCCAAGGACGCCTTAACACGTCATTCCCCGCCATGCTAATTCTGCCAATGACGCCGTAACACGTCATTGAGATCAATATTTCAAAAATCTGTGATCGCAATCATATTTCTCCCGCGGAGACTTGAGATCTACTGTTGATCCCCTCTCAACTCGCCAACGGTTCAAGAGCGCCATCTGGTGGCCGATCGGCGGATCGCCCAAACCGGGAAACGGAAACTGGTGCTCATCCAAATTCGGTCCGACCACTCGCTATAGGTCCCGGGACTCGAGCTCGACACAATGGATAGCGATCCAAGTTTCAAGTTCAAGTTTCTTTAATAGTTGTCATACAGAAGTACAGAATACTTTTATACAAAACGCTCCAGAGACTGTGCTAGACAAGATAAGTATGAAATAAAATAGTATGGCATGTAAAATAGAAGTAAAAATAGAGGTCACAGTGTTCAGTATAGACATATGTACAATGTTCGATGCAGAATAGAAGTAACTGAGTTACCATACAATATACTATGCAATGTACTAATACAATACTATATAGTGCAAAGCAGAAATGTGATGAGGTACAATTTAGGTACAATTTACAGTAAGGTGTACGAGTTGTAGTGCAAATCCTTTACCAATAAATATAAAGTGTGTTTAGGTGATCTAAAGTGTGGAGAGTGGGTGCTGCAGTGTGTTGTTTGTTTAAAGTGTGTGGGTGTGTGTGCTGTGTGCATTTGATGGTTGTTGCATAGTGTTTATTGTTCGTTGAGCAGCCTGATGGCCTGGGGATAGAAGCTTCTTCTGAGTCTTTCTGTGCTCGCCTTAAGACTCCGGTATCGCTTGCCTGACTGCAGCAGTTTAAAGAGGCAGTTGTTCGGGTGGCTGGAGTCCTTGATGATTCTCTTAGCCTTACCCCTGCACCGCTTGTTGTAAATGTTCTGGAGGTTGGGAAGCCCCCCTCCAATTGTGCGTTCGGCTGAACGTGTCACTCTTTGTAGTCTGCTACGGCCTTGTGCAGTGCTATTCCTAAACCAGGAGGTGATGTTGCCAGTCAGGATGCTCTCTATTGTACATGAGTAGAAGTTCTTAAGGATCTTCTGACTGACTTGGAACTTCCTTAGGTGCCTGAGGAAGTAGAGGCGTTGTCGTGCCTTCTTCACAACACTGTCAATGTGTGTGGTCCATGTCAAGTCCTCGGATATGTGGGCTCCGAGGTACTTGAAACTGTTCACTCTCTCAACCGGTGCCCCGTCGAAGCTGAGGGGGCTGTAGTCCTTGACCCCCGACCTCCTGAAGTCCACAAGCATCTCTTTTGTTTTGCTGACGTTCAGGGAGAGGCAGTTCTCCTGACACCACTGTGACAGATTCTCTACCTCTTCCAGGTAGGCCCTCTCGTCGTTGGCAGAGATCAGGCCCACCACTACTGTGTCATCAGCAAATTTGATGATTGTGTTGTTGTTCCGCTGTGCCACGCAGTCATGTGTGTACAGGGTTAGTAGAGGAGGGGGCTCAGAACACAGCCCTGGGGGGCCCCTATGTTGAGCGTGAGGAGGTGCAGTTGCCTGCTCTTACCACCTGGGGTCTGCCCGTCAGGAAGTCCAAGACCCACTGGCAGAGTTCAGGCCCAGGTCCCTGAGCTTGGCTATGAGTTTGGAGGGGACTATGGTATTGAATGCTGAGCTGTAGTCGATGAACAGCATTCTCACATAGTTCCCCTGCCTCTTGTCCAGGTGTGATGCTGCTGTGTGCAGCACATGGGCTATGGCGTCCTCCGTGGACCTGTTAGGGCGGTATGCAAATTGCAAGGGGTCCAGGTTGGTGGGGAGGGAGGAACAGATGTAGCCCTTCACTAGCTTCTCAAAGCACTTCATGGCTATGGAGGTGAGAGCTACAGGGCGGTAGTCGTTGAGGCAAGCGGGCGTAGATTTTTTGGGTACAGGGATGATGGTGGACTTCTTCAGACAGGTGGGGATGACAGCCTGTTCTAAGGACAGGTTAAAGATGTCAGTGAATACCGGGGCCAGTTGGTCGGCACAGACTTTTAGGACGCGGCCGGGGATGCCGTCCGGTCCTGCTGCCTTCCTGATATTCACTTTTTTAAAGGTCCGCCTCACCTCATGCTCTGTTACCCTGAACACTGAGTCTCCATCAGCAGACTCCCCCCCCCCCCCCCCCCCCATTGCCGTGGCTTGTAGGCTGGTGTTGTTATTCACAGCCTCAAACCTCGCATAGAAGGTATTGAGATCATTTGCTAAGGAGATGTCACTGTTCAGTTTGAGGGAGGTGCCTTTGTAATCTGTCATTGTTCTGAGGCCCTGCCACATACCTCTAGAGTCAGCCTGTTCAGACTGAAGTTCAACTTTATCCCTATAACGCCGTTTTGCCTCTATTACTGCTCTCCTGACGTTGTATCTTGCCGTCTTGTGTTCATCCATGTTGCCTGTCACAAGCCCGGTGTTGTAGGCTGAGGTGCGCACTTTCAGAGCCTCACGGACGGATTTATCTACCCAGGGCTTTTGATTTGGGTAGATTCTAATTGTGGTAGAGGGGATTGTTTCTTCTACCAGAGTACAGACAAAGTCAAGCACCGTTTCAGTGTATTCGTTAATATTGGCTGTGTTATCACGGAATACATTCCAGTCTGTGCATTCAAGTGCAGCCTGGAGTGTCTCCTCTGACGTCACAGTCCAACGCTTAACCTCTCGCGATACTACCGCTTAAGACTCTGTTTATATTTTGGCAAAAGAAAGATGGCGGCGTGATCGGACTTACCGAATGGGCTAAGAGCCTGTGACTTGTACCCATTCTTAAATTGCGAGTATACATGGTCTAATATGTTCTCGCCTCTGGTGGGACAGGTCACATGCTGATAGAAATTCGGCAACACCTTTTTAAGACGCGCGCTGTTGAAATCGCCCAGAACCAAAATGGCAGCATCAACATTAGCTATCTGTAGTCTGTTTACCTCGTCGTGTAGCTTTGGGCGGCACGGTGGTGTAATGGTTAACACTGTCGCCTCACAGCAAGAAGGTCCAGGGTTAGATTCCCGCTTGGGGACCAGGTTTCCATGATGCCAGGTACCCAGGTGGGGTACCTCCCAGGCCTTTCTGTGTGGAGTTTGCATGTTCTCCCCGTGCTCGCAAGGGTTTCCCCCCCGATAAGATAAACCCAATGGAAAAACATGCACAACAACAGATCGCTAGCGCTGTGGCGTCCTTGACGAAGACGGATAGGAGCACTTGGATTGGTCCCCTGGCGCAGCTCACGTTGACGCCTGTCTGCTCCCGGCTGCCCTTGGGGGGGAAGGACGACGGGATGGGTTAATCGCAGAGACGAATCGCATCGGCGATTCTAAAGAGACAATGCATGCGTGTGTGTTCCGGTGTGTGTGCTAAAAAACTAACCGCTGTGTGTACCGCTAAAACATTGAGTGTCGTTGCATGCCGAATAAAGACCTCTGCAACAGGTCCTGCATTATTATATTAAAATTATTTGAAAGTGCGGCCCCAGTGTTCGCTTGTGGTGGGATATATACTCCAATCATGATGATGGACGTTAGCTCCCTCGGGAGAAAGAAGGGTCGGCATTTGATGGTGATATACTCCAGGTCTGGGGAGCAGTGGTTAGACAATTCCTTTGCGTTGCCTATATCGCACCACTCCTTGTTTACCATGAAAGCAATGCCGCCTCCTTTCGTCTTTAGTGATTCTTCTGCCGTTCGGTCCTTGCGGAGAACGAAGAAGTGATCTGCCGGTTCTATTGCATGATTTGGGACGTCTGGAGACAGCCAAGTTTCTGTGAAACAGAGGACGTTGCAGTCCCGAATGTCCCTCTGGAATTGGATCCGTGCTCTGATGTCGTCCAGTTTGTTTCCTATCGATTGCACATTGGCCAACAATATGCTGGGCAATGTGGTTCTGTGGCGCTTGGATCTCAATCTGTTTCGGACGCCGGGTCTTCTACCTCGTCGTCACGCCTTTTCCTTGCGTCGGCCACAACAAAGGATCTCCGCTGGCCACTGTTGTTGTTCAGCAATCCGATCCAGAGAGCAATCCAGTCGGTAAGTTTTCCTTAATCCAATGTCAATGAGTGACTGACGGTCATACACATATAATGCACCAACAGTTGGTGCAAATAAAACTCTTAAAACTATAAAAATTAACAAAAGTAAGCACAGTCTCGACGGAGCTAACAGAAAGGCTAACAGAAAGGCGGCCGATAACTCGATAAACAACATGATTTGGACGTATATACTATTATACAACCTGGAGATGGATCGCATATTTCAACATCCCATAATAGGAATCTTTTTGCTCCATGCTCATCGCCCAACGGCCCGAGGAGACTGGGGTAAGTTTCAGCGTTTATGTTTACCGTGTTCGATACAAACTGCTCTAATGATCATATCACCCACACTACATGAATCATCTAACGTTGGCCACGGAATTATAAACGACCCCCCCCCCCCCCCCCCCATCCGGTCAACATCAGATAAGTAGTAACTTCTAGAAGCACGTCCATTTCAAATTTTTTATCCGGCGCCGATCGCTATCAAACTGTATTTGATCATCAATATAATGCATTTAGGGCTATAAATCACGTTCTGCAGAATGCTGCAGAAAACGATAAAAACATATTTATACTTTAGACCGTATTTTTGTATGAATATGTGAATGAAAAAGTATAACGTTCCTACATCCTGAACGATAGATAATTGACGTTGAATGGGCCATAGTAATGTCAATTTAGCAATACAATTAAAAAAGTTATAGCCCTGCAAAGAAGGGGAACTTCTCCATAGACAAATAGAGCTGGCAGAGGATGGTATAAGGATGTACATAAGCGTGGCAGAGAAAGTGTTAATGTCATGTATGTTGTGTATGTCATAAATGTCTAAGAATTGAAAATGGGGGACCCTGATGTAAACAAGACAAACGTCTTTCTCTGGTCTGCATCCCCTTAACAATTGTGTATTGCGCGGTGTTTGTGCGACCATGTTGACCTGAACAATGGGGGATAATAATAAGAACGAGCCGCCTCGGAGAAGACGGCCGCTGCTGCTGGAGCTGGACCGAGTCAGCGGCGCACGGAGCCAGGGAGAAACCACCGCCTCGCCCCGCTGGCGCTTCCGCTTCACAGCGCGAGAGTGGGCGATAAGGGGGGCGTGCTAGCGCGCGGTCACGTGGGCTTAGTGGCCAATCAGAGGAACCCGGAAACCGAGCGTCATTGTAGAAGGCATAGACGCCTCCAGGTTATGCTAAGTACTAGTGTTGTCACGATACTGGAATTTCGACTTCGATACAATACCTTGAAAAGTATCAATACTTCGATACCATTTCGATACCAAAAAAAAATATATATATATATTCTTTTTTTATAAACAAATTTAGCTTTTGTTGCTGGTTGATTTTCCTCAGCTTCTCTCTGGTACTATAAGAGAAGATAAATATAACACTTTTAAAACCCTTTGTTTATCTTTAGATCACACATTTAAAAATAACTGTTCATCTCACTTCAATCATTTTTATTGCAGATGCAGAACATGGTATTTTCTCAAGCAGACAGATGTAAACACTAATCTGTGTTGCATGTACCTGACAAACTGAACCGTTTGTATTACAGTTAGTAACAGTTTCGATTTTTATTTAAAGATAACGAGAGAGAGAGACTATGCTCGGAGCATTTTAGTAACGTTACATTTTCAACAAGATTGCTGCTATTTAAACACTTCATGGAAACGGGGTAACGTTAACCTTATGTCGACTGTAGTATTGTATGACCTCGACATAACGTTTAAACGTTAACGTTACTCCGTTTCCATGCAGTAATTATAAAAGTGGCCAGCTAAGCTAAGGGAGCTAACGGCTAGCAGTAGCTAACGTTAGCTGGTAGCTGTAACGTTACTAACAATGAATCAGCTGTTGATATTATGCGCCATCAGTAGACAACGTATCATGTATTAAACTAGAGTTAATGGTTTAATGCTTCAGTCACAGTGACGTTGAAAGAGCAGCTGTCACGAACCTTTCATTTCTTTATGGAGATCCGCGTTGGCACTGATCTGTAACACCGTTTGCAAATAGCATTGGGGCATCTTCTTTAGCTTGTCCTTCGTTGTTTACACCCGAAGTACCTCCAAACAGCACTTCTGCTGTTTTCTTTATCCACAAGCACAAGTTGCGGATGCTCTGCATTTGCCATCTTCAGCTAAAATGTTTGTCGGCTCTGTGAGGGGGAGGGCTGGAGGAGGCGGAGGGGCAAGCGTGCTCTGAACAGCGTGTCGACAACTTGCGGTAGAACACTCGCCAGCTGGTACCGATACTGCAGAAAGTATCGGTATTTCGGGAAATGAGTATCGAAACCATTTTAAATATTCTGTATCGATACTTCGATATTTTTGACAACACTACTAAGTACACGTTGGTCCTCCTAGTGGCTCCCAGAATGCACCTCTGTCAACCCTTTGTCAAGTATTTAATCACTCTTAACCCTTTCAGTGCCATGGACGACATATTTTGTTTTATCAGCCCCCCCATTGAGTGCCCACAACGACAAATATCGTTTTATTTTTTTATTAGCGATCTGAATTCATATTTCATCAACCGAGTCTCCCGTTGGTACACCAGCCCCTACAGGAGCTCAGATTGGAAAAAAGCGCCCCCTATCGTCTATCCCTGTGTAACTGCAGGTCAGTCGCTTAGACTGACCAGGGATCTGTAGATCTCTGGGGGGGGGGGGCGTCTATATTAATCCCAGCCCAAGAGTGCTTATCGTTTCTCTGATTGGCCACGACGCCCATGTGACCGCGGCGCGCTGAAATAGGCTGCTGCTCTGGCGAAAGAAAGACAGGCATTCTATTGCCATGCTCTGCGACAAACTCTAACCTTAACCAACTCCGAAAGAATGCCTAAACTTAACCCTAACCATAACCAACTCCGAAAGAATGCCTAAACTTAACCCTAACCTTAACCAACTCCGAAAGAATGCCTAAACTTAACCCTAACCTTAACCAACTCCGAAAGAATGCCTAAACTTAACCCTAACCTTAACCAACTCCGAAAGAATGCCTAAACTTAACCGGCGAAAGAAAGACAGGCATTCTATTGCCATGCTCTAAGACAAACTCTAACCTTAACCAACTCCGAAAGAATGCCTAAACTTAACCGGCGAAAGAATGCCTAAACTTAACCGGCGAAAGAAAGACAGACGCTAGTTACGTTTTTTTTAAACTTAATTTTTTAGCGTTTATCGCTTTTTCTGTTCAAGTATGACCGACAGAAACCGGTTGAATGGGATGTAGAGTAGGGGAAGACACTCTGAGAAAATACGGCGGGTCCGGGAATCGAACTCGTGTACCCCAGATCCGTGACGAGCACGGTTGTCCCCGACGCAGAAATAGCGCCGAGATACGCGATGAGCTACGGGAGCTCGCCTGACGCTAGTTACGTTTATATAGAGAGATGATAAATTAATTAAACGTAAAAAATAAAAAAAATTGAAGTGATTCGAACTTGTCACCAACGCACCGCAGGCTCCACAGCAAGCTGAGGAACGAGTTGAGCTAACCGTCGATGTTAAAACAGGGGGGATTACGGCTGCATAATGCCGCGGCAACCTATGCACCTCTGCCGCTCCGCTCTGCCGCGGGACGTGCTAGGCGTTGTCGCGGCCAATCAGGGAAAATGCGGAAGCACTCTTGGGCTGGGATTAAAGAATAGGCGGGGGGGGGGGGAGCCAACTGGCTCCTTGTATGGAAGCAAATGAGTGACGGAAGTATTTGAATTTTTTCAGACACTGAATTTATAGCATTGAAAATAATTACTTTGAAAACATGTATCTGAATTTTTTCAGACACCGAATTTATAGCATTGAAAATAATTTCTTTGAAAATCATGTATCTGAATTTTTTTGCTCCGAATTTACCTATGTGAAATAAAAATTCAGTGTTTAAAATTCAATGTTCAAAAAATTCAAATTCAAAAAAATTCAAATGCATAATGCGGTGGATAAAATTCAATGTAAAAAAAATTCGATGCATAATTGCGGTGTATAGAATTCTATGTAAAAAAAAAACATCATCCGGGCTACCCAGACAGGATAAGCAATCGAGCCTGGATGCAATCGAACTGACTTCTGGCCGATCACTGCACGGCTTTGTCAGTCATGTGATCACACCAGCCCGGGAGAAAGATGGCGGTATATATACATACGGTGGGGAGAGTATATGCTGCCCCTCGGGGACATCATTCCAGACCACAATGTATGCTTCCATAGTTATGCTGATGATACACAACTATATATCTCCGCAGAACCAAATAACACTACAGCCATACAGTCCATTACAAATAGTCTGTTAGCAATAAACAAGTGGATGAACAATAACTTCCTAAAATTAAACGAAAGCAAGACCGAAATCCTATTGATCGGCCCAAAAGCGAAAAGGGAAGTGCTGTGTGAAAACCTGGGGAGTCTGTCATCCTAAAGACTGAGGTTACAAGCCTAGGTGTCATCTTGGACTCAGACCTGACCTTTAAGTCTCATATAAATAAAGCCATGAAAACGTCATTCTTCCACCTAAGAAACATAGCGAAAGTAAGACCTTTCGTAAATAAAAAGGATGCAGAGACACTTATTCATGCTTTTGTATCAAGTCGGCTTGACTATTGTAATGCACTGTTCACTGGTCTTCCCAAAGCAACCATTGGGAAGCTTCAGCTTATCCAAAACTCTGCAGCTCGATTACTAACTCATACAAGGAGAAGAGAACATATCACTCCAGTCCTAGCCACTCTGCACTGGCTTCCAATAACTCATAGAATTGATTTTAAGGTCCTTTTCCTAACATATAAAGCTCTTAATGAGCAAGGCCCAAAATACATAGCAAATTCCCTAGTTAGTTATCTGCCCTCAAGAACGCTACGGTCATCCACTACAGGTTTACTAGACACGCCCAGAAACCAAAAGAGGATAGGAAGTATGGCATTTGCCAACTATGCCCCAAAACTATGGAACACACTACCAACACACATCAGAAACGCCAGCTCCATACACATTTTTAAAGGAAAATTAAAAACGTACCTATACAGTCTAGCTTACAAATAGTTATGGCTTGGAAAAACCTGATGGATACATGAGGCTAGGATAAGCCTTGTGGACCCAACTTTTTAGATGAAGGAACGGGTACATACGCACACAATACACGACCACTGATGGATCCGTAAGGCTTGGAAAAGTCTTATGGACCCAACTCTTTAGATGAGGGAACGGGTACATACGCACACAATACGCGGCCACTGATGGATCCATGGGGCTTGGATAAGTCCTGTGGACCCAACTCTGGCCACTGACCACATGAGGGAACGGGTACATACGCACACAATACACGGCCACTGATGGATCCATGGGACTTGGATAAGTCCTGTGGACCCAACTCTGACCACTAATAAAAACGTAACTACACTAGCGTTATAAGAGCTAAACATTGCTACCTACCGTACAAGTGCATTGGTTTAGTGCATTTCCTACTTCCGGTTGCTACTGAGCGGACATGTTTGTGCGGACCTGTTCTCCCAAACTGGTAAGCAAATGACTGTTTTCATGTTTTCATTTTTACGTTATTTTCATTTTTACGTTATTATTATTATTATTATTATTTTTTTTTAAACATTGATCTTAACTGATCACTGTGACTTTATTGCTTTTATCGTTATATATGCCTATATTTGTGTACAGCACTTTGAGCTACATGACATGTATGAAAGGTGCTTTATAAATACTTACTTACTTACTTACTTACTTGTATGTTTATAGAGAGACATTTATAAAAAACAATATAATAGTTACAGTTGATATAATTGAATAGTTCAGCCTGCATTTGTTAGATGTGATACACTGGTTTTGTAAAACCACTGGCTGGCTGCTCTAATGCTGTGAGCATCATAGACTGTTGCTTTACCATACTTGATGGTACAGAAGCTGAAGCACTAGTTTAACAATTTACGTTATGTGCAGAGAAACAAGTTAAAAACAATTTATGCACTTTCAATAAAGCGTTTAAAAAAAAAACTGTTGTGGGAACGACGACGACTTCGTAACCTAGTTACTTTCAAAGTAACTAAGTTACTCTGATAATCAAGTAATCAGTAAAGTAACTTAGATTACTTTTTAAAGGAGTAATCAGTAATCCGTAATCAGATTACTTTTACAAGTAATCTGTGGCATCACTGATCACCACACTGCCAATGGACCCGCTGACCATCCTCCCTTCCCTGTCCGCTCTGAGCCTCCAAATGTTCCCAGCCTACCTCCTCGCGTGAGCTCGCCTGTCTCAGTGGCGGCCCATGTAGCCAATGTAGCACCTATATCCCCTCCTTCTCCTTCTCCCCCTCCTTTTTCTGTGTCCCTTCCCTCAGCCATGCCCTCAAGCCCAGTCCCAGAACCCAAATATGACTCCGCCACTTTCTGGATGGTGTGCAATGAGGGTGGGTTTACTCACGCCATCTTCTCTGACTTCATCGCTGGAATGAACACCCTCTCCAACAGGATCCAGTCAGGCCAAGCCAGCCAGGAGGGTGAGGATGGATGGATGGCCTTCTTCCTATGTTCCTTGCTTCTTTCTCTCTGCTGGAACACAAGTACACAAACGATAATACACATATTCAGTTATATACAGAGAAAGCATAAAAGAAATCTGTATGACAATTTTAACACTTTGAGTGCCAGCCACGAGAAATCTCGTTATTTAATCGTTGTTTTTTTTATTATCGATTTCCATAAATGTTTCATCAATCTAGCCTCACGTTACCAGTGGGGATCTATCTGAGCTCGAACAGGGAAAATACCGCCCCCTATCGTCTCTCCGGATGGTATTGCACCCATTGGATTGGACTGAATGAAATGGATGGGAAAAAAAGAGTCCGGAATCCACATTTTACTTGTCAGGCATGTAACCGGAGACGATCCCATTCATTGCCGAGCCGCAGAACAGCGTGGAATATGTGTTTCCAGTACCCAGCATTGGATCACTAAACGCGATCGATATTTGGAATAGCGATCAGGAATTGGAATAATCTTTTTGGAGAACATCTGATCTGAGGTAAGGAATCTATTTTACCAGTCTTGGGATAATCAAGAGTTTTTTTCACCTATATCTCAGCATGTCCCATATGTGTGTGTGAGAGTGTGTGCGCTGATCAGGAAATAAGAGAATCGATTTTTCAGCCCGCTTCTCTAGCGTGCATAAGTACACACATATACTATCGATAATCTAGCGTTTATTTGAAAACTATTCATAAATAGGCCGAAAAATGACCGTGTTTTGTGTATTCCAGTAAAGCGTGATTCCTGCAGAATCTTATTTTCTTTTAATTAAAAAAAAAATATTAAACAAGCGTTTTTCAAAATGGTATAAAACGGAAATGTAACGAAAACAATCCGTTTTGACAATGTTGACTGCAAACAAGTTATTGATAAGCGACAGGCGTATTAGACAGGCATAATTTAAGATATAGTTTATGCATTCGCAAATGTGCTCGCCCTCCCATTGACTACAGCGTTGGCACTCAAGCGCTAAATCGTGCGCCCCCTGCTGGCACTCAAAGTGTTAAGAACTATACAATTAACATTTCTTTCTGGTAAAATAAACTGATTTCCTCAATTATAATTTCCAGTGATAATTGAATACCAATCCCATGTCAATATCGCAACCTTACCTCTATTCCTTATACTTTTTTATTATTTTAATAAACTAACCTCCACTGTCTTATACTATCATGCACTCTTCCTACTATACTATATGTCTACTACTAATATGTCTTTACTACTATGCACTCATCACTACTATGGACTTCCGGTCAGCTATAGAATGGAGTAAGTCGCATGTGACACAGCTGCTCACCCGTTATTTTTTTTCCGTTTTAAAAACATATTTATAGACCACCAATGCGTTTAAAACTTGACGCATATATCAACTGAGATTATCAACTAACTATATTGACTGAAAGATTCGAGATGCCAACAACAAGGAAAGATCATAAAACGCTTCCAAAACCAAGCGCAGAAGACCCCCCTATGGCCGCGGGACACGTTCGCAAAATCGCAGAGGATATTGACGGGATGTCCACCCCAAGTTCAACCCCTATAATCACCTCCTCAGACTCGGAATATATCATCCGGGAAATGAAAAATGAAATGAAAAAAATGGAGAAGTCAATAACCGAAACAATAACCGAAAAAGTAGATGCTATCAAAGAATCTATCGAAGGCAAAATAGAAGCGCTAAGGGTGGATGCCGAGGCACATATTAAGCGCACCGTGGCACTGGAAATTGGCTTGGAAGCACACCAACAAAATTTCGATCGCATCTACAATGAAGTAGAGGTTAACAAAGTTAACCTAACTGCTGAGATGAAGGGGAACTACAATGAAATCAAGACGGAGCTCAGCGAAATAACGTTGGAGCTCACGCGAATCAATAAAGAACAGAAAGCCAAAATATTCGAGATGGAATATCAAAAACGCAAGCTGAATATTCGTATTGTCGGTCTGGACGAATCAGTGAGATGTGAAAACCCTGAAGAGTTTGCCACAGAATTACAGAAAATCTTGGGAACAGGAATCCTTCCTAAAATACCGGAGGTGGATCAGTGCTTCAGATTGGGACCCCGCTCCATTGGCAATAACGCTAAGCCCAGAGTGATATTAGTTATACTGCGCCAAGTCAGAATAAAAGAAATGATTATGCGTGAAACTCGCAGGATGAAAGGCAATCTGAAATACATGGAGGTACCAATACACTGCTTTGAAGATTATTGTCGTGAGGTAGTGGAACTGCGTGCCAAGTTCAAGACGGTGATGTCTCAACTATACCTGGGGAAATACAGACCCCTACTAATATACCCTGCAATACTTCGCATCGTCGACAAACAAGGAGCAAAGGTTCTCCTCAACTCGCCTGAAGATGCAGCCAAATTCCTGTCTGAACAACACGCAGAATAGTGTATAAATGGCCTTTTAAATCTCAGTTATGCAAGGTCACCATATAGTACAACCTTTAATAACGAGGATTTGGGACAGAGAGACCTACGTGCTCAGAGTTTTTGAATGCTTTCCCCGACGTGTTTATATTATTGCGGACATATTGGATTTAAGATTGGATCACTCCAGAACATACTGGAACATTCAGACAATGTAAAAATGACATATTGGAATAATCTAGAACATCGAAGCATTCTTTGATATATGGAGCATTCTGGAATATCAGCAATACGTGGTCATTCACTCTACCAGAAGCCCCTCGGGGGAATAATCAACAGCTATCTAGATGCAGAACCACAGAGCCATCATAGCCGGCCGGCTGAAAGATCACTCTACACAACGATCATCGCCCACCCCGGTCAGGGGAAATGCTGCATATACGTATTTAAAAACTGTTTTTTATTAATGGGAAATAATTTCACTACTTCTCCAATTTATACTTTAGATGTTTAAGCATAGCAATGCTCTTTTAAGATCTAAGTTAATGTTCTCTTCCTTTTACTTGTTTTTTTTTCTTTTTCATCCGCTCTCTCTGATTTATTGAGGCTCTCTCTTCAGTTCAATACCTTCATATTATTCATGGGTTACTATAAATTACACAAGTTCATATAAAATGTAAGTGATTAGGGCATGACAATTGAAGCTTATTTTTGGTCTTTATTTTTAGTTTATCATTTAAATTTTTATTTATTTATTTTTTACGGGTAAGTGGCCAAGCCACAGTCGACATTCTACTTATGGTCGAATTTAGAGTGTTAGATCCTATGGTATACATAGGAATGTTAAGGATAATTGGATCATTCTGGGATATCCGGTGGTGCAAGGGAGGGAGTCATACGCAAAGGTTGTGTTCATGGAACACAATCCTGTACGACTCTCGGTGGGAGGGAAGGGTAGGGGATTTTTATTTGTATATATGTATGTTTTTAAGCTCGGCTCTCAACGGGACCTCACTAGTGGGATGTATATTATAGTGAGAAGAGTAATGGACCAAGGCAGCTTCCTTGTGCAACTCCAAAGCTGCTGTCATGTTCCTCGGATACATTGTCTCCAAGCTTAACATAGAACCTTCTCCCCTTAATGTATGTTATGAGCCAATTTAGTACATGATCGGAAAAGCCAACCAGTCTTTCAAGACGACTGATCAAGATATTATGGTCAATCGTATCGAACGCTGCACTAAGGTCCAATAGGACAAGAATTGAGACTTTGCCAGCATCGGAGTTTAGCCTGAGGTTGCTAACTATTTTAGTAAGGGCAGTTTCAGTGCTGTGATTTGTTCTGAAACCTGATTGTAATTCCTCCATGATGTTATTATCTTTGAGAAAGGAGTTTATTTGTACTGAGACTATCTTTTCTAATATCTTGCTGATAAATGGAAGGTTCGATATTGGCCTATAGCTTTTTAGTTCGTTTACATCTAAGTTTGTTTTCTTTAGTAGTGGTTTTACTACAGCCGTTTTAAATGCATCTGGAAAAGTGCCTGTTTGAAGCGACATATTTATGATTTCAAGGACATGATTTGAGACACTATCGAACACCCGCTTGAGAAATGCTGTTGGTATAGGATCGAGGCAGGAGGTGGCGGAATTACACTCAGAGACAATCTTACAGAGGTCAGGTAATGTAATACATGTGAATTTCCCCATAGTTATCTCAGGTGGGTTTTCACTCACAGCCAGATCTATATCAGAGGTAATGCTTGCTCTAATCAATGATATTTTTTCATTAAAGAAAACCTGCGAACTCTTCACATTTTGTGGCTGATTGCTGCGGTATATGGGGGGGTGGTATGTTAATCAGCCGGTCGATGGTGGAAAAAAGTACCCTGGAGTTACCCATATTTTCTGAGATCATTTTGGAAAAATATTCCTTTCTCGCAAGTTGTATTGCCTTATTGTATGCGCCCATGGCGTCTTTGTATAAATTAAAGTGAGCTGTGAGTTTGAATTTCCTCCATTTTCGCTCGGCTATCCTACATTTTCTCTTGTTATCTTTAACATTGGTTTTATTTAACCATGGAGAGATTCTATCAGTTTTTACCTTTTTAACCTTCAGACAATCAGTCTCTCTTTAACATGTAAATTAACTGTAAATCTGGCAAATAAGAGCTTAATTGCTCTGCCACCATCAACCCTCCTGTACCTAGTTGAAGCGTCGGCTAGTGTTGTGATTCCAGATGCTTTTGTTTTGTGGTGGAATTCTCCGACGACGGAGCCCTGCTGTCACACGATTGGCGCATATGTCACATGACGTGCTGTGAAGACCCGCCCTACTCTGCCTCTGATTCGCAGACTGTGGATGGGGAATGTGATTGGACCAAAGCAGAGTCACTCACAGACAGAGGGCCAGTCACGCCGCGGGACACATTATTGTATTTAACCCTTTCACTGCCACACCACGTCACTCCCAAATAAGAAAAACAGCTCAAAATGTATTTTTGACTGTCGAAAACGAAATAAAATACTGCATTCCGCCTGCATTATGAATTTATGATGAGATAGTAACGAAATAGTAACGCACAGCCACTTGGACAAGTAACTGCAATCAGATTACTGGCTTTTAAAGATTAACGCGTTAGATTACTATTTTCGGGGAAAAGTAATCAGATTACAATAACGTGTTACTTAGGCCCCGTTTAGACGAGCGTTTTGTGAACAGAAACCGCAAAAGTCATCTTGCGGTTTCACTTTTAATTTTACGTTTAGACGAGCGTTTTGGAGTGGAATTCTCCGTGCAGACGACGCTGTAACGACGGAGACCCGCTGTCACACGATTGGCGCATATGTCACATGACGTGCTGTGAAGACCCGCCCTACTCTGCCTCTGATTCGCAGACTGTGGATGGGGAATGTGATTGCACCAAAGCAGAGTCACTCACAGACAGTGGGTCCACTCACGCCGCGGCGGGACAGATTCTTGTGTATTTAACCCTTTCACTGCCACACGACAGCCGGTTGTGTGATAGTAAAGGGGTAACCTTCTGTCGTGTGGCAGTGAAAGGGTTAAAAGTACTGCCAATGTAGCCTTCAAGTGATCTCCGTTGATATAGTCAGACATACTTGCTTTGTTTACGTCTCGGCTACTGGCGCATACCTGCTACCTGTGACGTAAGCAGTACGCGCGACCAGAGCCGTGACAACCCGTTCGTCATCGTTTTAACAGATTTATACGTTTTGATAGTTTAGACGAGATCGCAAAGCTTTTGCGTTTCTAGGAATTCCACCCTGGAAGGTAGTCTCACTTTTTTGCGGTTTCACCCCGTAAAAACGCCGTTTCCGTATAAACGAAAGGCACATCTGCAAAAATATTTTTGCGGATTCACCTGCTAGCGTTTCCGTCTAAACGGGGCCTTAGTAACGCGTTACTGGCATCACTGGTGGTGATCAGGGCCCACAGGGAAGCCAAGACGGGTACCAGGACCATAACCTGAGAGGAGAGACGGCTCCTTACATCATCATCACAATCACTTGGCATCAGTGACATCTTCTCCAATTCAACAGTCTAAATTAAACCAGACGGTTCATAAGCATCTGAAGGCCCAGTGTTCCAACTTTGGCTGTCTTGACCTTTAACATTTTTAGATTTGCACTGAACCCTTAGGGCTGCAACTAATTAAATATTAAATATTTGGATAGTCAATTAATCTATCGATTATTGAAACGATGAATTGATTAGTATAAAAAGAAAAAAGCTAAATTGTATGCAAAGAAAACAATTCCCCATCTTGTACAATGCTCTTTCAAACAACTTGCTAACAAACGTACATGTATGCTGTACAAGTGTACATCAAGAGTTGTTTTGTTTTCTTCAACCTGATCAAGTCTCCAGTTTGAAAGGAGCTGAACGGTTTAAATAATAATAAAGAAAAACATAAAACACAAACTAAGTGTTAACGGAGGTGCATCACATCAACTTGGCAACTATTTTTAATAATCGATTAGTTGATTAGTTGTTGCAGCCCTACTGAACACATAACATGGATGGGCATTCTGGAAAATGTGGTCAAAGGAACATGCCAAGAAGAGAGACAAGAAGATAGATACCAGTTTCCTCTCTGTGCGTTCAGTAGAAAGCTATCTGGCTGCACGTTAGCCTAGCTTAGCACAATGAATAGATAGCCTTCGGGAGAGGTGTTAGTTGGACAATACCTAGGCTAACCGGCACTGTTCGCTTCCATTTATTGTGCTAAGCTAGGCTAACATGCAGCCAGATAGCGTTCTACTGAACGCAGAGAGGAAACTGGTATCTATCTTCTTGTCTCTCTCTGGAGAAGACTGTAAACTATTTTGTTTTGTTTTGTTCAACCTGATCAAGTCTCCAGTTTGAAAGGAGCTGAACGGTTTAAATAATAAAAGAAAAACATGAAACACAAACTAGGTGTTAACAGGCTTTGCTATGCATCAAATGGCTCCAACAACAGGCCACGGAGGTGCATCCTATCAACTTGGCTATTTTCTTTTATAATCGATTAGTTGTTGCAGCCCTACTGAACACATAACACGGATGGGCATTCTGGAAAATGTGGTTAAAAGAACACGCCAACATTTGGGGTAATTAGCTTATCATCTTCTCCAGAGAGAGACAAGAAGATAGATGCCAGTTTCCTCTGTGCGTTCAGTAGAAGGCTATCTGGCTGCACGTTAGCCTAGCTTAGCACAATGAATGGAAGCGGACATGGCCGGTTAGCCTAGGCATTGTCCAACTAACACCTCTCCCGAAGGCTAATCGGCCATGTCCGCTTCTTCATTGTGCTAAGCTAGGCTAACGCACAGAGAGAAAACTGGTATCTATCTTGTCTCTCTTTGGAGAAGACGGTAAGCTAATTTCCCAAAATGTTGGCGTGTTCCTTTAATGAATGTGGGTTAATGAATATACATGTTTATTACATGGCGTTTTAACATTCGCCGAAATGCTTGATTGTGATTGGTCAATAGCCCCTGACAGCAGTGAATTATTTTTCGATAACCACCGGTGATTATTGTTTTTCGCAGCTGGAGCAATCAAGCCCACTGACACACACTGTTTCAGTGCAATCAGACACACCTGCCAGCTGCCGGCGATAATAATAATCACTTTATTTGGGCTGACAGAGCCACAGAACAACTGCGTCTGCATTTGATCTCGTCTCATCGATGGTGTAAAATGAATTAGGTATATTGTTAGTAAGTTAGCCATGTAATAAGCGGGATAATTATTGTCGCAAAATAATTGACCTTCACTGACGTTTAAACAGGGATTAAAGCAAAAAAAAATCTCCTGACTGAACTTTTTTTCAGGCCAAGTCATATTCTTATTTTAACCTCCACTGTATTTATTTTTAATAGCGTTAGCGTTTTAAGGGAGCCTACTTGTTTCGGTTTCGTCGATAATCCAATGTACAGTTACCCCCCCACCCCACCTACCGAACCCCCCCCCCCCCCCCCCAACCACCTCCAATGTACTGCCCCCCCCCCCTCCACCCAACCTCCTCCAATGTACAGTTTCTTCGTCAAATGTATATACTCTTTTTTAGACTCTTATTGTATCACAAACAATACTGTATTTGTAAATCTGGTATGTCATAAATGTATAGATGTAGCAGTATTATCTATCTGTATGTCAAGTATGTCATATATGTTATGATGAATTGAAAATGGGGGACCCTGATGTAAACAAGAGGAAAGTCTTTCTCTGGTCTGCAACTGCAACCCCTTAACAATTGTGTGTATTGAGATGTATTGTATTGTACCGATTCTGCAATATGTTATAACAATCAATCAATATTTAACAGATTGCAGAATGGGTACAATACAGTACGGCTCAATACACACAATTGTTAAGGGGTTGCAGACCAGAGAAAGACGTTTGTCTTGTTTACATCAGGGTCCCCCATTTTCAATTCATAGTGACATTTATGACATACAACATTTATGGCATAGGGACATACATGACATACTACAGGACAGGTATATAGTAATGTTACATTTGTGACATATACGATATGCAAATATACAGTACCGTTACCCATAGATCCTAACAGAGATTATATACATTATGATGGGGAGGAGACTGTACATTAGGGTGGGTGGGAGAAAAAAAATACATACGGTGGGGTGAGAATATACAGTGGGGAGGAGACCGTCTACAGATACACCTGTGTGATGTTGCTACGGAGTTAAGCTAATAAAGGATACTCACAACCACAGCAGAGGACGCACATATTTGTACTGTGAAGTAACACGACAATGACAAATGTGTTGTTTCTGTTTTTCTTTTTGACATAGTTGCGGAACACGGAACAAGTTAACAACTCACCACCGTCTACAGCCCGCGCATCATCATACTGTAGCCTAGCCAGTCTCTTGAAACACTGCCATCTTCAAACTTCCATCCTCTCGTAACTTTCTTTTGTTGGGTGGTGCCGCTCATCCTTCTTTTTAGTGGCCGGCTTACTCCTTCCATTATCGTTATTATGCTGACGTTAGCTAATAACTATGTGTTGGGGATAATGGTTCCGCACGGACCATATTGTTTGTTACATTGCTGTCGGCAAACTCGCTCAGAGTGTCAACATAGTGTTGACGTTGAGTTGATGTTAGCTGCTAGCTGGCTACCCAAATCCACAACAGCCAGGCAGCCAACCGTACAAAATACAGTCTCAGCCAATCACATCGATTTGTACAGTTAGTTAGCTCCACTCCATTGCGAAATAAAAGTTAGCCAGCCAGGACAACCTGTATTAGCAAGCTACAGTTGCTAGGTAGCTAACCGTTAGCCACCCGAAGAACGGTAGCTAGCTAACGTTAGCCACAGCCGCATACGGGTCTGTGACAAGACAGGTCTGTGAGGGGGAGGGCACTGTGAGCAGCGTGTGTGCGTCAAGCTCACGTTTGATTGGTTAGAATGGTCAAAATGCCCTACGCATCTACAAATCATATTATACCAGGTAGCCAATTCCGTCAGACTCCAAATCAAATTGACAGAAAAAAAAATAAATAAATACTGAAATCCGTCTGGAGACGGAACGCTTTAATGCATGCGTTTAAAACACCTCGGCGAGGCGCCTCGGTGTTCTAAACTCCTTGTCGGTCAATTATTTTGCGACAATGACCTCGTAGCTATACATTAGGGTTGTGTTGTCGGTACCTTTCAGCTCTAAGAGCTGTGAGTCGTTCTCAGACCCCACAAAGATAGCCACGGGCTGCAGCAGACTGGCAGACTCTGCATCCTGAGGGAACATGACACCAGGGCCGGACTGGCCATCGGGAGCACCGGGAGTTCTCCCGGTGGCCTGACCTGGACAGATTAAAAAAAAAAAATTATATAATTACATTTTTTTTTTTTTTTATTATTATAATATTTTTTGCCCACAGTCAGGCCACTGAACTTAGACGCCATTGTTTCTAGTTGCGGCGGTGCGATAGTTAGATAATAGGTGGGTGGGGTGGGGGGAACAACCAGGATTTCACTGTCTGCGACAGAGTTGGAGTAGTGTCTGACTCTCCCCCTCTCGCGGAGCATTCTCACACACACAAATGGAGCCGTGCTGTGATTGGTGAATGTGATTGGTGGAGGCGGGACCAGGCCATACAACTGATTGACAGCGGAGACGGCGAATGGAATGGCAGAGATGGCACTCTCACGAGATAAAGCTGGGAACGAGGTTACACTGAGCCAGGTAGTGAAGTGGGGACTCGGGAGAGAGATAGAGCGAAAGTAACATTGATGTCAAGATGGACAGTGGAAGAAAGAGAAAGGGTGGATCAGAGAGGGAGAAAGCAAACAAAAGAAAGGCCCTTGCATCAGGAGATGCTGCTAAATCCGGGAACATTTATCAAATGTTTTCTTGCACCAAGCCCAAAGTCAAGGGACCAGCAGGTTAGTCAGTGAGAAAAATAAACACGTGGATGTTAGCTTGATTGATTGATTGATTGATTGATTGATTGATTGAAAAGTGTATTAACAGATTGCAGAATGGGTACAGTACAGTACAGCTCAATACATACAATTGTTTATTTGTTTATTGTTATTCGCACTTACAAATATACATTCTGGAATAAAATAAGTAAAAAGAAGAACAGTTAAAATGTGCAGGAAAGGTCAAAAAACCCAAGGGCTTATAAGCGACCTCCCCTCTTAAACCTATATAGGATAACTACACAAAAACAATCCCTCCCGTCCCCCCCGTCCCCACATTATGCACGAACACATGTGCATATCCCTCTCTCATACACACAGATACATACAATACAGCATTATATATTATATTATAATGTTGGGTAAAAGATTTTAAAATACTTTACACAAATACACATGGATACTATAGACTACAATTGTTAAGGGGATGCAGACCAGAGAAAGACTTTCGTCTTGTTTACATCAGGGTCCCCCATTTTCAATTCATCATAACATATAAGACATACATGACATACAGATAGACAGTACTGCTACATCTATACATGTATGACATATCAGATTTGCAAATACAGTACTGTTTGTGATACAAAAGTGTCCAGAAAAAGAGTGTATATACATTTGACGTAGAAACTGTACATTGGAGGAGGTTGGGTGGGTGGGGTGGGGTTGGGTGGCTGGGTGGGGGCTGTACATTGGAGGTGGATTATATTAATATGTACTGTTGGTCTGTGGTAATTCCATGTACGAATAAATAAATAAATTATGATGATGATGAATATGGTATTGTGCTCTTGCTCTGTTTGAATAGGTGGAGAGAGTGGTTAACTGTATTATAATAGTAAATAGACAAATATGTTGTGCTCTTGCTTTTTTCTTTTTGAAGGTGGAGAGAGTAGCATTGCTAGTGCCACAACAGTTTTATTTGAGGTTCATAACAGTACATTG
This sequence comes from Notolepis coatsorum, assembly GCF_963971535.1. Classification (NCBI taxonomy): domain Eukaryota; kingdom Metazoa; phylum Chordata; class Actinopteri; order Aulopiformes; family Paralepididae; genus Notolepis; species Notolepis coatsorum. The sequence goes on from NC_140176.1 coordinate 118,600,306, forward strand.
TACTAAGCAATTGTTGGCTCATTAGTTTGTGATTCACATGCACTAAAATTCACCAGAATGCAGGAAATTAAGTCTTTGTAACAAAAAAAATCCTGGTGGGGGACCCCCAGACCCCCCGCTTAAAAAGTGGCCTGACTGGGGCTATATTTCGCGCTATATCTCCCGGTATGAATTATTTCCCCAGTCCGGCCCTGCATGACACCCACATGTATTTAATGTACGAGTGATTAAATACTTGACAAAGGGTTGACGGGTGCATTCTGGGAGCCACTAGGAGGACCAACATGTACTTAGCATAACCTGGAGACCCTTTTCTGCTATTGTCATCATTATACAGCACAAGGGGGAAAAAATTTGGCATCCTACCAAAGTGAAAATGTAACAGTAAAGTGCAACAGTAATATACAATGTACAGGTGATTAAACTGGGTATAACATATAAATGAGTACTACTCAGTATAGTGCTAATCAGATGTATGTACATAGTTGTATTAATATGTACAGTGATACAGGTATAAAGACAATAGGTAGTAGTCATACTGGACTACTACTAGTAGACTACTACTAGTAGTTACACTGGCCAGCAGTGTAACTAGTAGGTAGGGTAGAATAGGTAAGGAATAGTATCTACAGATATGTAAAAAGGATTATATGCAGGTAATGGTATGTACAGACAGATGTGGATATATATATACATGGTAAGAATAAATATATACAGTATATACAGCATTATTGTACATGCTATCATAGTTATATGGGTTATGTGCAGGTGTATAAATAGGTTTATAGAATAATTAAATGCAGGTATATTCAAAAGGCTGTGCATGAGGATGGCAGATTCAGGCCATGTCCTCACGTACATGGATCTTTTGCCAAACGGATATTCTCAGGCTCTGTTTAAAATAAAATCCCCGTCCACACCACACCAGACACAAACACATAAACGCATATGAATTGCTCCAACAAGAATGCGGGCCAGCAGGTGGCGATAAGCAATATCCCTAATACCATGGTGGTACGAGCGGTCAGGACGACAGAGAAATGATTGGTTCACCCAGCCCACTTCACCACTCCTAGCATTTCCATTGGCTATATTGACATACATACAGTAGATAATAAATAGATAGATATAGCGGTGGATTAGATGCAGTCCAGAGGAAACAACCAATCTAGATATGTCACGATTTAATGCTTTACTTTTGTGCACTGGGCGACGGAGAGATACAATGTCAATGTATTCAACGGATTCTGAAACTAAATATGGCGAGTCCTTATCATATACTAATTACAACAAGACATTCATTAATTGCATTGTACTGTTCACGTGCCGTCGCATATATAAGGCCCCGTTCAATTGCGGTGTATAGAATTCGATGTAAAAAACCATCATCCGGGCTACCCAGACAGGATAAGCAATCGAGCCTGGATGCAATCGAACTGACTTCTGGCCTATCACTGCACGGCTTTGTCAGTCATGTGATCACACCAACCCGGGAGAAAGATGGCGGTATATATACATACGGTGGGGAGAGAATATATACATACGGTGGGGAGGAGACTGTACATTAGGAGGGGGTGGGAGAGAAATATACATATAATAGACAGTCTCCTCCCCACCGTATATATATATTCTCTCCCCACAATATGTATATTTCTCTCCCACCCACCCACCCCCTCCTAATGTACAGTCTCCTCCCCACCGTATGTATATATTCTCTCCCCACCATATGTATATTTCTCTCCCACCCACCCCCTCCTAATGTACAGTCTCCTCCCCACCGTATGTATATATTCTCTCCCCACCATATGTATATTTCTCTCCCACCCCCTCCTAATGTACAGTCTCCTCCCCACTGTATGTATATATTCTCTCCCCGCCATATGTACATTTCTCTCCCCCCCACAGAATATATACATACGGTGCAGTGGCGTCGTTAGCCCTGGGCTTCCGGGGCTTTAGCCCCGGACCTTTTTCTCCTAGCCCCGGACCTTTAAAAAAATAAATAAAATTGTTTACATTTTTTTTTAACTTTTTTTTTTAATGTCAGCATCCCCATTGTCTGTGCTGAATGTTTGTTAGTGTTTGGTATTTGTTGGTTTTTAGTACTTTTAATCCATTTTTAGTAAGTAGTTTTCATTTGATCCTATATATCATTCTTTCATTCACCGATTTGTGGACTTGAAGATGTGCACTTTAACACAGCAGCACCTGGAGCCATCCATACCCATGTCCAGTGTCCACTGACAAAGACATGCTCATGATACTGTGATAAACTATAATAAGCTTTAATCGAACCCTGGTTCATTTCCTCGGATAGTCCGGTTGGTTTGGGGTGGTGTGAAAGCTCATTCACTCTTGCAAGTGAACCCTGCTACGGTTAATTTGAGATGTGAATGCAAAGCGGACCAAAGGCAGGAAAAGACCCAAAAATCGAATATTTTTTTTTATGAGAAGACTGAAACATAATTATAATGAAACACACAATAGTTTTTTTCGATTGCTTAAGCATGATTTTGAAAACGGGGCCCGGTGTTTCAAAACACACAATTGGCACAACCACACACACAATTATCAGAACACCTCAGATCCTTTGCTAAATTAAACACTTGTCAAAACCATACACTAATTTATAAAAACTACATTTTGTTACCATATGAAACACACGTTTCATATGACTCAATTCTGTTTGAACCAGTTACACACACTGCTGTGCTTAACCTAAAACACATTTAGCAATTCTACTTCTCAGTGATTAGAGTACTGTAAGTGAAGTACACAGAGAATGTGCAAATATACAATAAATTCACCAAACACTACACAAGACCAATGCTGTAGAGTAGACTGATGAAAATATAATTTATTTATCTACATATACCCAAATCAATGATGCAGACTGCTAAAAAAAACATTTTCTCTCCATATACCCAAATCAATGATGCAGACTGATGAAAATATAAATGTTCTCTCCATATAACCAAATCAGTCAACATTTCAACATGGAGAATCACAACAAAACATGTCCCAGTTTTCATGCTACTATGTGCATAACACTGTAAGCTCAGCAAATATCAGACAAACATAAAATACTGTATCCAGTACAGGTTAAAATTACAGTAAAACAAAAACAATTTTGAAAAAATGTAAATAGAGTACAGAAAATACTAGACATTATCTCTTTGCCTATGGATCTGGCAAGATAATTTTTTGTTGTGATTCTCCATGTTGACATGTTGACTGATTTGGGAAAATGGGAGAAAATGTATATTTTCATCAGTCTGCATCATTGGTTGTCTTGTGTAGTGTTTGGTGAATGTATTGTATATTTTCAAGTTCTCTGTGTACAGTACTTCACTCTCTTTCCATTTTGGTTGAAGACAGGTGAACTCACCTGCTGCATTTTTATAGTGCTTAAACCTGATTGGTGTATCTACAATTAAGCAATGGTGTGTTTGTGCATCTGATGGCTGTGTTTAACCAATTGGCTCATATGTGTGGTAATTTGACATTCTGTGTCTAATGTAATGGAAGTGTGTTTAGTGTTTTGCAAATCACTGTGTATTGTTTTGCAAAAAGTGTGAGGCTGACATTGTGCTTATAGGGGTGCAAATCTGGGCCTACGTTTTGCTCCTTGAGTGTAAGGTTTTGATAATTGTGTAATACTTTTGATTTGAGTGTTTATGCAATTGAAGAAAACTGTAAAGACTAGAGATGAACTGTTTATTTCTTTTGTACATAGGCTGTGCATAATGTTTGTTTGTTTGTTTGTTTATTTGCTTATGTGTATGATTCTTAACTGTTTTTATTTTGTTATTGGTGTATATGTGTGTATGTATGTACAGTATATGTATATATATTATATATATATGTATATATATATGTGTATATATGTATATTTGTACTCCTGTTGGGGCCTCTTGGACCAGATCAATGTTTTATCTGGCAAAATAAAGGTTAAATAAATAAATAAGAAACTGATGATTTGGTCCTGTTAACTTTGAATTTTCTATGGGAACTGCCCAGATCCCTCTCATGGACATGGACCTCACTTTGAGAACCTCTAATGATTCGAGTTCTTCAGTATTCATCTCTAATTACTCTAAAATTGCGTATTTCTGTGTTTAAAAAAAAAAAAAAAAAAAGGGGGGGGGGGGGGGGGGGGAAGCCCCCCTCCACCCCCCCGGGCTGAAGCCCCCAATGTTTTCTAACCCTAAAAACGCCCCTGATACGGTGGGGAGGAGACTGTACATTAGGAGGGGGTGGGAGAGAAATATACATATAATAGACAGTCTCCTCCCCACCGTATATATATATTCTCTCCCCACAATATGTATATTTCTCTCCCACCCACCCACCCCCTCCTAATGTACAGTCTCCTCCCCACCGTATGTATATATTCTCTCCCCACCATATGTATATTTCTCTCCCACCCACCCCCTCCTAATGTACAGTCTCCTCCCCACCGTATGTATATATTCTCTCCCCACTATATGTATATTTCTCTCCCACCCCCTCCTAATGTACAGTCTCCTCCCCACTGTATGTATATATTCTCTCCCCGCCATATGTACATTTCTCTCCCACCCACCCCCTCCTAATGTACAGTCTCCTCCCCACCGTATGTATATATTCTCCCCACCATATGTATATTTCTCTCCCACCCCCTCCTAATGTACAGTCTCCTCCCCACCGTATGTATATATTCTTTCCCCACCATATATTTCTCTCCCACCCACCCCCTCCTAATGTAGTCTCCTCCCCACCGTATGTATATATTCTCTCCCCACCATATGTATATTTCTCTCCCACCCAGGGACGTGCACAGGACTTTAGAGGGGCAGGTGCTCAAAGGCTGAAAAGGGCACTACACTTGTGTGTATACATTAACCGAGCGCGCGCAGCGCGCAATTTTTAAGGGCCCTTTTCGGGCGGGGGGCCCCCTTTTTATGCTTTTTGGGGGTTTTTGGTGATCAAATATTGAATTGAACTATAATAATCAGTGCAGGAGCTCACTTATCCTTGAAAGACACTTTTATCACTTACTTAAAAGGCCCATATATCTCCATAAATGTTCAGGGGGGAGGGAATAAGTGCTTACCCTACAGACCCCAAGAAGTGCTGTATATTCTGTATTGTTTAATATAAATGCATTTTTTATTCCAATCCCGATTTGTATTTGAGATTCCCAAATCCCATCGGACTTGACTTCTTCGTGTCAATGAGGTTTCTATCATCATCATCATCACCACCCACGCTATGCATAAAATATATAGGTCCGCGGAGAGGCACGCTGAGGAGGCCGTGCAAACTGCAATGGAATATGGGACATCTCTCTCTCTTTACCTAATATTTTAATTCTATCCTGACATTTTTCAGTTGGAAGGGCAGTCTATATGCGTAACGGTAAAAAAAAAAAAAAAAAAAAAGTTAAAAAAAAAAAGATTTTCAAAAAGGGCACTTTTTTGATGAGGCTCAAAAAGGCAGGTGCTCAGGCACCCCTTGGCCTCTATGTGTGCACGTGCCTGCCCATCAAGCAGAGCTTGAGCCTCCACAGCTTCAAGAGAAGCGTCAGGAAGTGGCTCATGGACAGAATAGAGGAATAGCCCCCTATAGTTTGAATGGGTTTCCAACCAGTTTTTAGTTATTGTGGGGTATACAATTTTAGCGATAGGTTAGTCTTATAATGTTTTAAATGTATGTGTTTTGTGTTATTGTCGTGTTTTTGTTGTGGCCTAACAGCCCTGGGACCATGACGGAAATAAGGGTTTTACTCTCTCATGTTATCCTTTGGATCCTTGTTGTGTGTTTTTGATCCATCAATAAAATCAATCAATCAATCAATTCCTTCAGTTACTAAATCCATGGTAAATACATAATTAGACATATTTTTTGTTACTCTGGCTACCGTTTCCAATTATGTTACATTGACAAGACGACGAGCACTTTTTCAGTCAATGGTAACGTAATAGATGGGCTTAAAGGTGGGCGGCACGGTGGTGTAGTGGTTAACACTGTCGCCTCACAGCAAGAAGGTCCAGGGTTCGATTCCCGCTTGGGGACCAGGTTTCCGCGATGCCAGGTACCCAGGTGGGGTATCTCCCGGGCCTTTCTGTGTGGAGTTTGCATGTTCTCCCCGTGCTCGCAAGGCCCCCCCCCCCCGATAAGAGAAACCCAATGGAAAAACATGCACAACAGATCGCTGACGCTGTCGCGTCCGTGACGAAGACGAGCAGCGGCACTTGGATGGTCCCCGGGCGTGGCCCACGCCACAGCCCTCGTCTGCTCCCGGCTGCCCTTGGGGGGAAGGACGATGGGATGGGTTAAGCGCATCAGCGATCCTACAAAAAACAATGAATGCATGCGTGTGTGTGTCCCGGTGTGTGTGCTAAACTAACCGCTGTGTGCCGCTAACATTGAGAGTCGTCTGCATGCCAATTAAAGACCTCTGCGACAGGTCCTGCATTATTATTAAAGGTCCACTTGTTAACTTTTTGGGCAATTTTACACAATTCCTGAGAGTCTATGGAACACATCTGTAAGTGGTTTTTCAATAAAATTCATTGTTTTGTATTTTTAATCAAGTACTTTGGTGCACCACTTTCTGCCCTTCCAACGAACAAGATATTTTTGGCTGGGCTCCGCCCATACTCGCAATGACACCCACCTGCACTATAGCCTAGCTAAGAGATGGCAGCTACGCTAGCACGGAGGAACACCGCAAACACTACAGTAAAATCGTAACGTTAATACACTATTGACACAGACAGAAAATATTAGCCAAATTAGAAAAGGGAATAACCTTTACCACTATCGCAAATAATCTGTCTGTTCATGCGCACGTTCTCCTTGCCTTTCCTGACACTAGTCCGAAGTGCATCATAGTTGTAGACGTTTGGTAATGAATGTAGGAACGAGGTCCTACTGCCAATTAACTAATTACGACTTATGTACTTACTGATTCGATACCTTCTTTCGGGTCCCGAAGACTTGGTACAGGCTAGCTCCCTTCTTTAGCAACAGCCAGGAAATCACCCCAGCATTATAAAGTCCTTGATTCTCAATGCAGTCTTTGCAAAAATCCAAAAAACGAACTTGGCCCATTGCTTCCGGAGCACGATCATTAGGAAACGAGTGCACGGACGTATTCGCTGGTTGGCAGCCAGGAACAGCACATGTCCTGCTCATCATTTTAACGTTATGCTAACTTACTCGAATCACTGTTCAGTTGATTGTGGGCGGTGGCTACAACCACAGTAGCGGCTCAGTATGCAGATATTAGCCTAACACTTTCAATGCCAACGATGAGATATCTCGTTTGTTCATGCCGACCGTTCATTGCCAACGACGAGAGATCTTGTTTTTTTTTATTAGCGATTTGAATTCATATTTCATCAATCTAGCCTCACGTTAGTGCTGCAAACTCTCTCTGAGCTCCATTGGGAAAATACCGCCCCCTATTGTCTCTCCCTGTGGTACTGCACCCCTTTGGAATGGATTGAATGAAACACATGGGGGGAACGAAATCCTGCTTCCTCATTTTACTTCTCAGACAAGTCACCCGAGACAATTGGATTCATTGCCGAGCCCCAGAAGAGCGTGGAATACATATTTCCAATACCCAGCGTTGGATCAATAAACACGATCGATATTTGGAATGGCGATCAGGAATTGGAATAATCTTTTTGGACAACATCTGATCTGAGGTAAGGAATCTATTTTACCAGTCTTAGGATAATCAGAGCTTTTTTCACAGAGATATCAACGTGTGCCCTATATTCCAGTAAAGGGCGTTTATCACAGAATCTTTATATTTTCCTGAAACGTTCCAAAAACTAGCGTTTTTCAAAATGGTATAAAACGGAAATGAACCGATTAAAAAAAACAATCCGTTTTGACAATGTTGACTGCAAACAAGTCATTGATAAGCGACGGCTAGATTAGACACATAATTTAAGATGTAGTTTATGCGTTCGCAAATATGAGAGCGCTATCATTGAAGTGGGTGGTGGCACGGAAGCACTAAATCGTGTGCCCCCTGTTGGCATTGAAAGTGTTAACAGTGATTGGTCAGCGCCTCTTACACATCACAGATCCAGTCAAATCTGAATGGCTTATTTCAGTAGAGAGAGCTGAACAGCAGAAACTGCACTTGGTACAGATTTAACATTTACTCACTGTTGGTACAATCCCACATTGCTTGAAAACTAAAAAGGCCATTTTTACAATAGGGGACTTATTTTTTTATATATATATATAATTGTTTTGGCATTTTATTGATTGCAGAGAGGAAGGATGGGAGAAGATATAGGGGGAGGACATGCTGTAAAGGTCACCGGGTCCGGGAGTCGAACCCGGGACGCGTGTGGCTTTTTCCCAATCCAACAGTGCAAAAATGCGGAAGCATTCGTCACCGCACGCCACTACAGTAAAGCGCCTTTCTTTTCAGGCCCGCTTTGGGAGCTGTCGCGCGGAAATAGGCTGTCTATTGCCATTCTCTTTGACAAACTCTAACCTTAACCAGCTCCTTAACAGCGCCTAAACTTAACCGTTCTAACCTTAACCAACTCCGAAACAATGCTTAACCTTAACCTTAACCATGCCTAACCTTAACCATAGAAAGAATATTGCCATTCTCTTTGACAAACTCTAACCTTAACCAGCTCCTTAACAGCGCCTAAACTTAACCGTTCTAACCTTAACCAACTCCGAAACAATGCCTAACCTTAACCTTAACCTTAACCATGCCTAACCTTAACCGGCGAAAGAATACACGTTAAAAAAAATCACGTTAAAAAAAATATATTTGACGGGATTCAAACTCACCAGCAACTAGCTGTAGGATCCACAGCCATGGCGTCTTGCCAATTGAGCTATTTCTGGATACTGAATTTGGGGCGGTGACTTATATATATTGTTAAGGCGGGATCTCATGCGCATGCGCGAGCACCTCGCGAGCACGCCGGCGCACGCACGCACCTGAGCGAGCACGCCGCCGCTGGGCGCTGCGTGAAGGAAAATGAAAGGCGCATTACCGCGTGCCACTACGGTACCTCCGGTGACGAATGCGGAAGCATTTTTGCACTGTTGGATTTGGAAAAAGCAAAAGGCACCCGGGACGGCCGCATTGCACTGCAGCGCAGTTACGTTGTGCGCCACCCTGGTGCCCACAATAGGGGACCTTTAAGAATTTCATAAAACTACACTACCCAGCTCACGCCTGCCCCTGTCAAACTTTGAGCCTTCCGACGTGAAATAATTTTTTTCCGTGATTATGTCTCACGGGTCGAACAAACCTGAATGTTATTGCCAGAACGTAGTTAGTTTCTAGAAAAAAAACGTGTCTCAATCTCATTAAAGATGGTGGAGCGATTTACATTACAAAAAAGTAACTGTACTTACAGCAGATTTCATTCACGGTATTTACTGCCCAATGTTAGCATGGTGTTATTCATCGTCAAAGATGGAAATAAACAAAAAGAAAATGTATATTCTCCTTTGGTTCATTACAATTTACTCAAGCCTAGTAACAGACACAATATTTCTGACACTGGGAATACGTTCCCTGAGGTCCCTAGATACCAAGACTTGTAGAAGTGGAGCAATCTTTAATTTACTTAAGTACTTTTAGGCGAATTTTCGGAAAATATAGCTAGGGCTTAAGAGGTTAAAATCATTGGTAAACAAACAGTGCTGAAAATATACACTTTGACTGCTGTTTTGATAGGGTTAGGGTCTTTACTCTTGGCTACATTTGAAAAAGAAATGCAACATTAATTAATACGGACTGTATTGATCGATTTATGACGTGAAATTAATCTCTGCCCAGTACTGGGCCTGTCAGGCTTTTAAAGTCAACACTTATAAAGTCATAATGTTTAGAGATTAAAGTCAACATTCATAAAGTCAGACTAAAGTCATAATGTTTAGAGATTAAAGTCAACATTTATAAAATCAGACTAAAGTCATAATGTTTACAGATTAAAGTCAACATTTATAAAGTCATGTTTACAGATTAAAGTAAACATTTATAAAGTCATAATGTTTAGATTAAAGTCAACATTTATAAAGTGATAATGTTTACAGATTAAAGTCAACATTTCCATACTTGTTTCCATGCAGTCCAAACAGCTCTTCTCCTGGTCCAGCTGTGACGGTTTCATGCAGTCCACCAAACAGACTCTCAAACCAAGGTGTGAGAGGCTAGGAGGGGTGGTCATATTCAGACCAATCTTGGGGGAAAGTAAGGAAAGAAATATCAGTACATTTTACATTCATCCTAACAAACAAAGGTCAAACTTTTCAGTTGAAATTCATCAGGAACACAGAAAGCCAAGCAAGAACCACCAGTCCTTAACCAGCTATACAGGTAGTGCTCTTTTCCAAGGCTAACAAATTAGAGGCTGACAGGAAGATTTATACAAGAACTGAAAAACACATGGGTGTATATATAGACAGATGCACTGCTATAGTTGTGATCTATGAATATAAGCCTATGATAATGCATTTAATTTGATGCAAAACATCTGATTGATGCAGGCAGCTGTTGTTTCTGGCCAATCAGATGTTTCTGTCTTACAAGTGGTATTTCCAGGGTCGCATTGGAAAAACTAAGACCACGTCCTCATCAGAAAGTACACTAAATTAAATGAAAATACAACTAAAAAGGCAATATTAATAAAATAAAGATTTCAAAAAAATATATACAAATATCGTGGACATCTACAGAAGATTGAAAAATTATTGTTTGGTGTGACGACCCTCCCCCACAGTTGTTTGCTTGCTCTGTCACTGTTTCATAGGATTGGTAGGGGGAGCTGGCAGAGCAGAGCTGGGGGAGGGTCATTAGGCTAATTGGGGCACACCTGGGTCAGTGGAGGAGGGTCATCAGGCTAATTGGGGCACACCTGAACTGCTGCGGTCAGGCAAGCGATACCGGAGTCTCATGGCAAGCACAGAGAGACTCAGGCTATGTCCACACGATCACGGCCGGTATTAATGACACCGAACTTTTGCAAAAAATAAACATCTGTCCACACAGGTGAATAACCGCGTATAATCGCGTACTCACGGCGGCTGGAAAACCAGCAACAGATACATGTAGTACAATGCCAAAGCAGTAGGCGGCGATGTTGTTCAGACATAAAGGCCATTTCAACCAATCAGAAAAGGTTGAACGCTCACTACACTTCCTGCAAAACAAAGCCGCCATCTTTAAATTGCGTTAGCCATTTAGCCAACGGAGCATATATTTTTCAGCAAAGAAAGAAACTGCAATAAAAGTGCAATAAACAAACGGATACATTCACTGTGTGTTCTGCCTCTCATTTGTTGATGAAACAAAACTAACATCAACACAATTGACCAGCGGATAGTTTAGTCGCACAAAAAAGATCTCCGATGTTGTTAGCTACATGCTAACGTGAATGGAATATGCCAGTATAACAGTATAGCATTGTGGCTAGCAGCTAACGTTAGCTCACGTTAGCCAGCTGCTCATGCAATCGTTAATGCTAGCAGAATGAATGGATGTAAACTTTATTTAACATATTGCAGAATGGGTACAATACAAAACGGCTCAATACAAACAATTGTTAAGGGGATGCAGTCTGGACTGGGTTCCTTATAACAATAACTTGTCCGAGCGTCAGGTCAGGAATGCGACAACAGACATCAGTCGATCACAACACTTGTTTGCGACAGTCTGCCGTGAACATGGGAAATAATTGCGACAGCTCTGCTGTAAACACTGGGAATAACCTCGGTTGCTATGCCTACACGCACCCACTGCAACCGGGATGTGCGCAAAACTTCACCCTGGACTCCGGTTTTCAAAGACCGCGGTTGCAGTGTAGCAAACCCCCGGTTGTGTGTGCCCGAACAGTGCAACTGCGCACATACAATCATGGTTACATTAAATCCAGCGCTCGTGTGGATTGAAGCTTTTATCCTCAGGCCATCAGGATGCTAAATGACAATAACACTATGTAACAAACCATCAAATACACTCACAGCACACACATCCACACGCACACACTCACTTTAAACAAACAACTCACTGCAGCACACACTTTACCCACTTAACACACTTTATATTTATTGGTAAAGAATTTGCACTACAACTAATACCTCATTACACCTTACTGTAAATTGTACCTAAATTGTACCTCATCCCATTTCTGCATTGTACTGTATATTGTATTGTAACTCAGTTACTTTTCTACTTTGCAATTAGAGCCCACCACCCGCCAATGGCGGGCAGATTTTAGGTTTGGCAAGTGACACTGAGAGGTCTGTCCACCACGTGGCGGGTAACAAAATAGTAATGTAAAATAATTTAAACTGCGGTGTGGTGACAGTCGCCTTTTTTGTTGCCCCCAATCTCTCCTTGTTGTTTACCGACGTCACATCCGCTACTCTTCTTCTGCAGCGCCTGCTTGCACTGTAGGGAGCCAACGTTACGTCCGCCTGCCATCACGATTAGCTAACGTTAGCTTATTAATAACGTTAAATGGGTTACAAATACGTGGAACCATATGGGTGAAGAAGCGGCAGCGAGAGTGGGACCACCCAACAAAAGAAAGTTTCGAGAAGAGTGGAAGTTTGGAGATAGCTGTGTTTCAAGAGACTGGCTACAGTATGATGCTGGGGCTGTAGTGATGAGTTGTTCCGTGTCCCGCAAGCATGTTTGCCATGCATTTCTATTTTTCTCAATTTTCTGTATCAGCATCATGTATAAAATTACAAAATGTATGATTCATGATTGCTGACTAATTCGCGTAATAGATAGCGAAATGCATGCTATTCTTGCATCGGAGCGTGGTGCCGCTGCAGGCACAAATCAAACTTTCCCCACGTTTTATCAGAAGAAAAAACAAAACATCTGCTTCTATTTTAAGGTAAGTGTTCTGAAGGGCCAGATTAACACTGAGAATCTACGTTTTATTGTTTTATATAACTTGTATATTATTTATATATATAAGCTATATCCCTTTAAGCCTCCGTTTGAATCATAGCATTATTCGCTTTCCTCATTGGATAACGCCCTTGACACTGGCGGCGCCAAGAATCGCGCCCCCCCAGACAAGTTCAAAGACGAGTCTGGACAAGTTGAGACATGCCCTGGGCCAGCGCATTGATTCCGGACAAGAGATTCGGTTGCGCCCTAGAAAGCACTCTAAGTATATATATTGTGGAAGGCGCAGCAGCAGTAGTGTGAACCTAACGTATTGTGCAGTTCGTCCGAAGTAAGGTAGCAGCAGTTCGTCATTTAGTGTGAATCTAACGTATTGTGCAGTTCGTCTGAAGTAAAGAGTTCGTCATTACAGCAGTTCGTTCGGTGTGCAGCAGTAACAAGCAGTTCGTTCGTTTAGTAACTAGTGTGAACCTTAGCAAGTGTGTGTGGACTTAACGTAGTTAGTATCAGAACACGAGGTGAACCTAGCAGCAGAACTATTGGACATGTGAGCATTGGAACCTACCGCGGCGTATCGTTACGGATAACTAGTAGCTCCTTAGATACTACCTTGATATTGTAGAACCATTATTGGTGGATTATAGTGACTTGTGGAAACGTAGTACCGTGGAGAAGAGCATCGTTAATACCATTGTTGTTTGGATTTAACTACCCTGAAGATCTACATCAGGCTAGCTTCGCGGACGAAGCTGGCTGGCTATCATCATTGCTATCGGGCATTGGATTACAGCTATTACCCTGCTACCGAGCACTTGGATTACAAGGACCGGATCCGTATGAGACCCCCTTTCTTCAAGTGACCAGCCGGAGTATCCGTCTATTCTTCATTCCTCTGGAGCTTACTACTCTGTGGGAGGAAATCACCAGTCTCCAGCTATACCCTCGTTTGCCCCCCTATGTCGCCATCTCACGCCATGCAGCGTCCCGGTCTAGTATACTTAGCCTAGGAATTATTCATTCCCACTGACTTTGATACTCTGACTTTCTAATATCATTCGCCATAAAAGAGCGACCAAGTAATTATCAGTTGTATATCTGCTAGTAATAATAAAATACTGTAAATGATATCTCTTTGTCACCGTGCCGTCTATTGAGTGTCTGCCATAATTAACTGTACTGTCTGGCAAGTAATAATAATAAAATGTAGTAGTGGTTTAATCTATCACAATCTTTAATACAGTCAGGGTTTTGTAACCCCTCAGTTACAATTGGTCCTTCGAGCCGGAGGGTATCAGTAATACTAATCATATTAATAGTAATATGGCCAGCGGCGGACACTCTCCAAACGGCTCTCCCAAACTAGAGCGCCCTAGGCGCCAGCGTCAGCCCCCTCCACACTTGGAGGACTACGCTGTAGTTCTACCTCCTAGCTTATCTAAAAAGACGTTAAGCACGGATAAAACTAATAGCTTAAGTATGCCCAACCTTATCAACTTGTCGGCCCCACTAGTAGAGACCCAAGCTGGTTTAAGCTAAACTGACTTAGCTCACGGGGGGGGACAAGCGGGACATGACTTGACTATGCCCAATGACCACAGCGCCACCGAGATGGACCTCGGAGCGCCAGAAGATAAAGACTGCACATCCGAGACGGACCTCGGAGCGCAAGAAGGTACAGAACGCGCACCCGAGATGGACCTCGGAGCGCAAGAGGATAAAGAGCGCGGCCCCGAGATGGACCTCGGCGCGCACCAAAGAAAAGAGTACCGCGTCTCCGAGATGGACCTCGGAGCGCGGGAGAAGATAAGAAACAGCGCCCTCGAGATGGACCTCGGAGCGCGTAAAGAGAACAGGTCAACGCCAAGCCCTGTCAACTCCAGATCACCATCATCAGCGTCATCCCCAAGCGAGGCCGACCAGAGGTTAGCACAAGTCCTGATCGCCACGCTGACCGCTTCAATGGAAAGAGAACTTCTCCAAGCGCAACAAGAGAGTGAGCGTAACCGCCTCCAGAGTGAGCGTGAACATTCTAGACTGGAAAGAGAACGTCTCCAAGCGCAACAAGAGAGTGAGCGTAACCGCCTCCAGAGTGAGCGCGAACATCTCAGACTGGAAGAGAGGCGCCTCCAGGCTGAAGAAAACATAGAGCGAGACCGCGCCAATGCGAGGCGCAGCGCGACGCAGCCAATGCGCAGCGCGAGGCGGAGCGAGACCGTCTGCAGGCGCAAATGATGGAGCAAGCGCTCCAGAGGGTGACTCCCCACTCCTCCACCCGGAGCTCCCGGAGATCATCACGACAAGGGTCGAGGGCACCTTCCCCTCCCCGACCAATCTACACGGGACCCAGCCTACGGGAAGAACCTGCTTACGTCGCAGAGAAACTAACCAAGCGACTACAAAGCCTAGCGGAGGACAAGGGAGGACATAAAGCCCACACGCACGAACCCATCTCAGACCAGGAGGAACAGTGCAGCCCTGATACGCTGCGTTACGAACCCCCAACCCGTCCCAGGGGTGAGTTTGAGCGACAGACAGCACCGAGGAGCAGTACCTGGGGGCCCGGCCTCTGGTTCCCACCCAGCACGAACACACAACCCCACGTACGGGGAGACTCGCCAAGGAGGCCTCTCCCCCTACGCGCATCAGTGTCACAGCCATCCATGGCATCTTACATTGGGACACCCACATTCCCAGACTTTACGCCTGAAGACAGAGCGCAGTATACCGAACTGCGCATGTGTTTAGAGACCATTATGTCCGGAGTACAGGACGAGTCCTACAAATATGCCATCCTCCTCAAGCACCTTAAAGTACCCAGAGCACACAACATAGCGCTGGCATATTCTAACTCAAGAACCCCCTACTCTGATGCCCTGGTGGCCCTCGACGCGCGTTATGGACGTACATGGGACTATGTAATTCAAGAGATACAGGAGATTGAACGCCTCCCCTCAGCTAAAGACAATAGAGCCCTGGATGACCTATCCATTAAAGTACAATCCCTGGTAGGGATGCTCGGGTCACAAAAGGAGAAGGGGATGCACGAGTTGTACGCCAACTCCAACGTGGAGCGGATATTAGAGAAGCTCCCCCCATCCCGCCAAGAACGTTTTCGGCGGCAAAGAGATCACCGTGACCCCAACGGCCCCGAACAATCACTCCTAGACCTTGCTGACTTCCTAGCCAGAGAGGTCAGCAGCCTACGGATCGACACCTTCGCGTGGGGCGGCTCTAACACTAAAGATGGACCGAGAAGGTTTAAAGACAACGGCAAGCCCGTCACCGTGATGCACCAGGCCGAGGCGGTGTCACGGCAGACGAGTCCTAACCCCCACGCCAAGGAGAAATGGAAGGCTGCCTGCCAATACTGCGACAGTGAACACTGGCTGTCACAGTGCGACGCCTTCAAAGGACTGACTACAGCCGAAATAAGTCAGTGGCTTAAAGATAACCGCCGCTGCTTCCGCTGCGTGTGCGGCCACATGGCAGCTGAGTGCCGCCTCAAGAAAAGGTGCGGCAAGTGTGACGGCGCCCACCTAGAAGTCCTGCATGAGAGCAATAAACGCCCACCAGGAAACCAAAGTAGGCCCATCACAGTGATGTACCAGGCCGAGTCGGTGTCACCACAGACGTGTCACCACTCCCCCGCCACAGAGGAATGGAAGATCACATGTTTTTACTGCCACGGCGGACACTGGCTGTCACAGTGCGACGACCACAAGAAACTGACCCCCGCCGAAATGGATCATCGGCTTAAGGCTAACACGCATGACGCCGCTTACTGCGAATCACTGCGCAAGGTCCACGACCAAAGATTAGCTCTACAAGGCAACTCACCGAAGTGCTCCACATCGACCCCGCGTATAGTGGGAGCCCCAGAGTGCTCATCAAGGTAGTACGAGTACTCCTCAGCCACGGAGACAAGGTACTCGACACCTACGCCGTCCTCGACAACGGGTCGGAGAAGACACTCCTCCTCGCCCCCGCCGCGACCCAGTTGGACCTGCGGGGCCCAGAGGAGACGATGACCCTCCGTACCATTAGTCGAGACTTAAAGACGATAAAGGGTGAAAACGTCTCGTTCACCATAGCAGCGATCGACCACCCTGAGAAGCGGTACAGTATCAACAAGGCGCTCATGAGCGACGACATAGGTCTGTCAAGCTACGATTACCCCATCCCACAGCTGATGGAGAAGTACGACCACCTACGCCTACTGCCCATACCGCTCATCAGCGGAGCTACGCCGACCCTACTCATTGGCTCCGACCACGCGGACCTCATTGTCCCAACCAAGGCGGCCCACATTGGACCCAAAGGATGCCCAGCCGCGGTTAAGACCCGACTGGGGTGGACGCTCCAGGGCCCCCTCTACGGACCTGCCAGCCAACCAACGACCACACGCTGCCTTTAAACCAAGGTGAGCGACACAGACAACACTCCCTTAAAGCCCGTTGAGAGGCTATGGACACTAGACGCGATGCCATTCAAGACCGACCACAAGATGGTTCGGCCCAAGGAGGACAAATACGCCATCGCTCTACTAGATCAGAAGACTACGAGAGTCAAGGTCGACGGAGTGTTCAGACACGCAACCCCACTCTTGAAGCGGACGAAGATGCCTGTGAGAGAACCGTGGGCTCAAGAAGAGGGAGTTCCGAACTCCACCCCCCTCGGCTACGCTCCAAGCGACGTAGCTGACCTCGAACCCATCACCCCAAACTACCTCTTGATGGTGCGGCCGGACCCGGCCCTTCCTCAGACGGTGTACAGACAGGACGACAGGAACGGACGGAGGATGTGGAGACACAACCAAGTACAGATCGACCAGTCTTGGGCCCGCTTCCTCCTACGCTACCTACCATCCCTTCCAGCCCGTCAGAAGTGGGTAAAGGACAGGGACAACCTGAAAGTGGATACAGTCGTCATGATAATAGACCAGTCACTACCCCGAGCTACGTGGCCGGCCGGCCGCGTGAGCAGAGTGATTACTGGTGCCCCAGGGAAGGTCAGAGCAGCAGAAGTCATCGTCCAAGGGCGGACTTACACCCGACCTGTGGCTAAGTTGATAGAGCTGCTGGAGATCCCTGACTCCCCTGACGACGACAATGACCCACTGACTTTGTAGATT
This sequence comes from Notolepis coatsorum, assembly GCF_963971535.1. Lineage (NCBI taxonomy): Eukaryota > Metazoa > Chordata > Actinopteri > Aulopiformes > Paralepididae > Notolepis > Notolepis coatsorum. The sequence goes on from NC_140176.1 coordinate 118,618,347, forward strand.
GTTCTAACTCCTCATAACCGAGTATGGAGAAGTTGACTGGACACTAATATTAATCTGTGCCCCTTTACTAATTAGGTGCGGACTAATTAGGAGGCGGCTGTTCTGAAGGGCCAGATTAACACTGAGAATCTATGTTTTATTGTTTTATATAACTTGTATATTATTTATATATATAAGCTATATCCCTTTAAGCCTCCGTTTGAATCATAGCATTATTCGCTTTCCTCATTGGATAACGCCCTTGACACTGGCGGCGCCAAGAATCGCGCCCCCCAGACAAGTTCAAAGACGAGTCTGGACAAGTTGAGACATGCCCTGGGCCAGCGCATTGATTCCGGACAAGAGATTCGGTTGCGCCCTAGAAAGCACTCTAAGTATATATATTGTGGAAGGCGCAGCAGCAGTAGTGTGAACCTAACGTATTGTGCAGTTCGTCCGAAGTAAGGTAGCAGCAGTTCGTCATTTAGTGTGAATCTAACGTATTGTGCAGTTCGTCCGAAGTAAAGAGTTCGTCATTACAGCAGTTCGTTCGGTGTGCAGCAGTAACAAGCAGTTCGTTCGTTTAGTAACTAGTGTGAACCTTAGCAAGTGTGTGTGGACTTAACGTAGTTAGTATCAGAACACGAGGTGAACCTAGCAGCAGAACTATTGGACATGTGAGCATTGGAACCTACCACGGCGTATCGTTACGGATAACTAGTAGCTCCTTAGATACTACCTTGATATTGTAGAACCATTATTGGTGGATTATAGTGACTTGTGGAAACGTAGTACCGTGGAGAAGAGCATCGTTAATACCATTGTTGTTTGGATTTAAGGGGAGACACTGCAGGTGAATAGGGTAAAAAAATGTACTAATAGATATCACAATGAAACTTCCCCAGTTGATTACTTATATTAAGACAAGACTTTTTTGTATTACAAGTTTTCTGAAATTGTATGTTTAAATATGCAAATGAGGCATGATCTACTTAAATATGCACTAATTTGCATATAATTCCAGGACAGAAATCTGAACATTGGATAAAGCCATTTTCAAAATTATAGTTTCATTTTGTTGACATATTAGAGCCAAAGGTTATTACAGAGGGGATTTTGGATATCTCTTTTTATCACTCCATAAATCAGAAAATACTCCATTCAGTCCATTTTTATGGTAAAATTCCATATTTCGCCATGTTTTTAGGAATGAAATGTGATATAAATCAGGGTATGAATGCGATATCAACAAACCCTTCTGTAAATACCTTCAGAATATAGATATGAATAGAACTGGAAGGTTTGGTGTATGTGAGTGCTACTGAAGTGGAGATTTCTGGCTCAGAGTATGAGGAAAAACTCTTAAAAATCATTTTTGGGAAAACGCCTTCAAAGTTCTGTATTGTAAAATGCCATACTTTTTTTTTTTAAACAGATATTTACAAACACAATACCTAATCAAACCATTAGTAATAGACAACCTAAACACATGCCTGATAACTGAATAATAATAATAATGATGTTATTGAACTGAACAGAACTACACACAGGCTACAAACAGTGTAGTACAGTGTAGTACCCCCTAATAGGCAAAACATATTTGAATAGATATCACTATGAAACTTTCCCAATTTGTTATGTACATATAAACTAAGAAAAAATATATTGCAAGTTTTCTGAAATTTATGTTTATATATGCAAATGAGGCACTTCCCCATTAAATATGTGCAAATTTATGGATGCAATAAGGCAAAATGATGTAAAATAAACAACTAAATGTGTGTTATTGACGTTTTATTGTCACTAGTTTCATAGAAGACATGTTTAGGAAGCAAAATATAACAAAATCTCAAAATCAACAAAAAAAGTATATTTGACTATTCACCTGCAGTGTCTCGCCTTAACTACCTTGAAGATCTACATCGGGCTAGCTTCGCGGACGAAGCTGGCTGGCTATCATCATTGCTATCGGGCATTGGATTACAGCTATTACCCTGCTACCGAGCACTTGGATTACAAGGACCGGATCCGTATGAGACCCCCTTTCTTCAAGTGACCAGCCGGAGTATCCGTCTATTCTTCATTCCTCTGGAGCTTACTACTCTGTGGGAGGAAATCACCAGTCTCCAGCTATACCCTCGTTTGCCCCCCTATGTCGCCATCTCACGCCATGCAGCGTCCCGGTCTAGTATACTTAGCCTAGGAATTATTCATTACCACTGACTTTGATACTCTGACTTTCTAATATCATTCGCCATAAAAGAGCGACCAAGTAATTATCAGTTGTATATCTGCTAGTAATAATAAAATACTGTAAATGATATCTCTTTGTCACCGTGCCGTCTATTGAGTGTCTGCCATAATTAACTGTACTGTCTGGCAAGTAATAATAATAATATGTAGTAGTGGTTTAATCTATCACAATCTTTAATACAGTCAGGGTTTTGTAACCCCTCAGTTACAGTAAGACCTGCTTTTCTTAATTACAGTAACTATTATCATTATTGCTCATTTATTAATGTTCTATGGTATGTGTAGTGGCCGCTTGTCATTCGCGAATATTTTGACAATGTGCCACGATGCACCTTAGATGTTTTTCTACTCGGGTCGGGTAACAAAAGTTTTTTTTTTATCCACTTTTTCTCCCATTTTCTATATTTTCTCCCATCCCAATTTCGTATCATCCAATTCAACCCTCCCCTGTCACGAACGCTGTTTCTTGCCTCCCACAAGCCGGCTGCAATGTGGACTAAGTCATACATAGCACAAGTCCCCTCCGGTACTTGAGGTAACAGCAGTTGCATCTTTTCACCTGCGCAGCTCGATCTCTCAGCGGCGAGGAGTAACGCGTGGGAGGCTCACGCTGCCCCCGACACTTCCTGATTCCACTGCGCAGGCGCACCAACCGACCTGTAGGAGTCGCTGTCCACAACGCCCGATCCCCACCCATCAGTTTCCCACCCCCTAATACGGCCAATGTGTATTAGTACGGACGACCAGCTAAACTGAAAGCAAATGTGGAGCGCTGGGCTCGAACAGCCGAGCCCAGCGTCTCCAGATTTCGTGGCGAGCGCCTTGCCCACTACGCCACGTAGCCGCCCTGGGTCGGGTAACAAAAGTTGTGGATGTTGACAGAATTGAATGTCCAGGCTGCAGCTGATGTAGTTTGAAAGGTTTATTGTCCAAAAGAAAATAATGATTGAAAACAGAACAGTTTGCGTCTCTCTATTGCTCAGTGGCTCCGGTAGGAAAAATGTTTCTCACAGCAGGTGCATAACGTTGCTCTAATTACAGAGCCTATTATATTAAGAGGTGGTGTGCCCCTAGTGTTGCGCTTGTCTCGTGTCGTTTAGTGTTGGATCAGATGGGCTAATCTGAGCATGTGTATTTCAATATGTGCGTCTTCATCATGCATGCAGACCAGTGGAGGTTTCTCTATGACAACACGTGAAACACAAATTCACTCATAATTCATAATTATTATTCATTTACATATATATACATTTATTTTATTTATATACATATAAAATTTTTATTTTTTTAATTATTATTATTTTATATTTTTTTATTAGAAAAGTTTTCCTCTGTAAAAAAAATGCCAGTGAATTTTTCCTTTAAAAAAAATGGCCAAAATTGACAGCTCTGAGCAGGCCTGCACTGCAGTAATGACTGCAGTAATTATTCGTGAAGAAAACTTCACAGGTGTGACCCAATGTTATATAAATAATAAATAACAGCCAATCGAAATAGGCTATTAACTTCGTCTAAGCACGGTCTGTGCAGTTAAACTCTTGCCATTGAATGGAGGGTTGAATGATTGACAGCCCTTGCCATCCAATACATGGAGGTTGAATATGATTGGCAGCCTTGCAAATCCAATCAGAGATTGCTGCATTGCAAAGTCAAAACGGGTCCATCTGCAGGTTAGGTTTAGCTCTGGCCAATCTCAAGTTTCTCAAGTTTCTTTATTAGTTGTCATACAGAAGTACAGAATACTTTTATACAAAATGTAACAGAAATAAGCATTTTGTATAAAAGTATTCTGTACTTCTGTATGACAACTAATAAAGAAACTTGAGAAACTTGAGATTGGCCAGAGCTAAACCTAACCTCCGACCCTGCAGATGGACCCATTTTGACTGTTTGAAAGAGCAAGGAAGTAGTTTAGTTGTTGTTTAGTAGAAGTAAGCTGTACAGCTATAACAAGTAAAGTCAGGCTAAATTAAACTTTGCGCCAACATTAGGACCGAAGTATAAACCAGCAACTGAGCAACATGAAGAAGTGGACTTATGCATCTGGATCAGAAAAAACGTTGTGGATGAAAAAGTAAGTAGGCTAGTGTTTGTAAAAGCTTGTATGCTAACAGTAGCTAGCCATCTTAGCCTACATCACAATGATAATCACCAAGCTAACTTACTGTACACACTGTAGGGCTGGGCAATTAATCAAAACAGAATCGCGATATCGATTCATAGACCTATGCAATCTCATTTCTAAGTTATGACTATTTTTTTTTATTAAATTTTTCTTTTTTTTTTTTTTTTTACTTTTTAAATTTTTTTATCTGGGTTGAACATGATTTGTGGAACTCCCTCTGGTGTTGTGGTCGTGGTATTCACTGACCTTTGGGAAGTATTTCGACATGCACATGGGTATCTTAGTGGTGTAGTGTATCTTGTAGACCAGGTAAGTTGCTGTACTCTGTCGTCTACTCTAAGCCATCCTAGGTTGTCAAAGTGGGCAGGGGTGAGGTGGGTTTTAGGAGTAAGGTCAAGCAGTAGTCTGACCAGTTTGTTTTGTGATGTTTGTAATCTTGTTTTTAGTGCCTTTGAGGTGCTTTGGTACCATGAGGTGCAAGCATAGTCGTAGTACCCTTGAATGAGTGCTCCTGTTAGAGTCTTCAAGGTATTCTTGTTTACCAGAGAGGAGATCCGGTACAAGAATCTAGTTCGTTGGTTGACTTAGTTTTATTACATTGGATCCCATTTTGTCACAGGAATGATTTGCCTCTATAGGATGGAACCCAGGTAGGGAATTTCATCTTTCCTTTTAAGATAAGATAAGATATTCCTTTATTGATCCCCTTGGGGAAATTCAGGCATCATAGCAGCATGGGGGAAGGGGGGGGGGGGGTACAGGTAGTGAAAACAACACAAGCAGTGTAAACAAATAGGTCAATATAATTTACTATCTAACTAACTGAAATATATTTTCACAGTGTCACATAAGGTGCAGTATGCATAAGGTAGTGTTATAATTTACTATCTAACTAACTGAAATATACATTATTCATTATTCACAGTATCACAGTATCCACATAAGGTGCAGTATGCCTAAGGTAGTGTAAGTTGTCCTCCTTGGGTTCCTATAAGTCCCAGGTCGATGTCTGGCAGCAGTTGCTGCCCACTGTTGTGGAGCCTGATGGCCACTGGTATGAAGGACTGTCCGAGGCGGTTAGTTGAGTGTCGGGGGGGTATGAGTCTGTGGCTTCCTTGTCACCTTCACCTAATATGTTTTGATCTGGTCAGGTGCGCTGTCACCTAAAATGTTTTGATCTGATCAGGTGCGCTGTCACCTAAAATGTTTTGATCTGATCAGGTGCGCTGTCACCTAATATGTTTTGATCTGGTCAGGTGGGCTGTCACCTAATATGATTTCATCTGGTCAGGTGCGCTGTCACCTAATATGATTTCATCTGGTCAGGTGCGCTGTCACCTAATGTTAATATGTTTTCATCTGTGTCCACTGACCACTGACACACAGTGGGGGATGTTTTAAAAATATAATTTAATATATAATATAATATAATAATTTGTGCTTCACCTAAAAATTTGGTCAGCAGCCTCCACTGATGCAGACCTGTGTGGGTTCTGTAACGTTACTCATCTACAGCAAAGTCCTCGCTGCACGCCGCTGACCGGCCAACCCCCCCCCCCCAAGAAGACACTAAGAGCCCCCCGAAGACCATGGTATGGTTCGTACACTGCCTAGAAGCATTAGCATAGCCTCTCTCAAGTAAAGCCGAAACAGTGGCTGAAACGCTCAACAGTTGAGATGTTCAGTCATTATAACGAGCTGAATAAACGCACATTTCTCTCTCTATACAGAGAGTCGCACCAGTTTCTGACCTAACGTCACATATCCTCACAAACTCATAACGTGGTGTAGCATTAGCATTAGCATAGCAGCTTAGCTTGTTAGCTGCTCCAGCTACCTCTGGTCAAGGCCCAGTCTGGATGGAAAAGTGGCAGAAACGCCCAACAGATCAGATGTGCAGTCAGTAGATGAATAAAATCAGATTTTACTGTAACAAAACAGAGAGGTGGATATTGTAATATTCATGCTTTGAATATATCATTTACGACAGGCGCGCCAGGCGCACCTTCCTATTATGTATACCTGACAAGGGGTCCTGACAGTCAGTTGGCTGCCAGCCGTGGATGGAGTTACACTCATGCTTAACGAGTACTTACCTTTGAATAAATATCTAAATGCAATCTCCTCATCCTGAAGATTATTCTATATAAATCGAATACGACATGGTGTCAGAAGCAGGATGAACATGGATATCAACGGAGTCCCGTCGCCACGGATGAATTGGGATTCTCTGGACTTACCGGGAGAATGGAAGAAGTTCAGGCAGCATGCAGAGCTAATGTTTTCGGGCCCACTCAAGAAGAAAGGAGAGGACGAGAAATGTAGCTACCTGCTACTGTGGAGCGGAGAAAGAGGGAGAGACATTCACAACACATGGACTCTCAGTGCAGATGAAGCAAAGGTATTGAAGAGCTACTATGACAATTTCGAAGCATATGTACTTCCAAGGAGGAACACGATTTTCGCTAGGTACAAATTCCATGAGAAAACCCAGCAACCTAGCGAGTCATTTGAACAATTTGTCACTGCATTGAAACTACTCGTGAAGGACTGTGCATATGTGAACAATGATGAGATGGTTAGAGACCGCATAGTGTTTGGCATACACTCAGCAAAAGTAAGAGAGAAACTATTAAACGTTGGATCAGACTTGTCGTTAGACAAAGCGGTAGATATAGCTAGAGCCCACGAGCTAGCACAATCACAGATAAAGAGCTTTACTGGCGCCACGAGCACCGCGCAGGAGCAGCTCGTGCACGAGGTACACAGACATGAACAGAAGTATAGCGCACAGAGATATCGCCCCAGAGCAGAGTGGACAGAGAGAGCGAACAGAGCGAGCGACACAGACACACATAAGAACTGTGGATACTGTGGGGGTAGAGCTCACAAGGAAGGGGATAACTGTGTAGCTAGGGGGAAACAGTGCACAAAGTGTGGAAAATGGAACCACTTTGCCAAAGTCTGCATGGCCGGTAGTTTCCAGAAAAAGTCAGTACACGAGATTAGCATGCGCTCTGAGTCAGGAGAAGAGTCAGACGAACTGTATGTAGACACCGTGACAGACAGACGATTTGATGCAACAGAACAAGCGTTCGCAGACATACAAGTAGGAAAACAGGGCACAGAGCTTAAATTTAAGCTAGACACAGGTGCACAAGTAAATGTAATTCCTTTGAGAGAGTATCACAGTTTACAAGATAAACGCAAAATACAGCCTACTTCACGCAGACTGACAGGATATGTGGGAGAGAAGCTAGTGGTAAAGGGCACATGCACAATAAAGTGTAAATACAAAGAGCGTGGCATGTTGTTAGACTTTTACATAGTAGACACTCAGGCACCCCCAGTTCTAGGTTTACAGGCATGCCTGAATATGGACCTCATTAAACTAGTGTTGTCAGTAAATGCACACACAGATAAACAGACCATCATGGAAGAATACCACGACGTGTTTAAAGGGATAGGACTATTCCCAGGAGAGTGGCACATCCATATAGACCCAGACGCCACGCCAGTAGTCTGCCCACTGAGAAGGACACCGATCGCCCTGCGTGGCCGACTAAAGAAGGAGCTACAGAGTATGGAAGACACACAGATCATCGCTAGAGTCATCGAACCAACGGAGTGGGTCAGTGCACTGGTCATTGTTGAGAAACCACGCACAGGCAAGCTCAGACTATGTTTGGATCCTAAGGAGCTAAACAAGGCTATCAAGCGCCCGCACTACCCTCTGCCGACACTAGAGGACATCACACCCAGACTAACAGGCGCACGCTATTTCAGCGTACTGGATGCAAGGTCGGGATACTGGTCCATCAAGCTCTCCACAGAATCATCGAAGCTGACGACGTTCAACACACCGTTTGGACGATACAGATTCCTACGATTACCATTTGGGCTCGCTTCTGCCCAGGACGAGTTCCAACGAAAAATCGACTAGACATACGAGGGACTGAACGGAGTAGCAGCTATAGTAGACGACATCCTTGTATATGGCGCGACCAGAGAAGAACACGATAAGAACCTACATGCAATGTTGGTGAGATCACGGGAGAGAGGCGTTCGGCTCAACGCAGACAAGTGCACCATCGGAGCCACCGAAGTGAGCTACTTCGGGCACATCCTTTCAGCTGACGGCATGAAGCCTGACCCAGGCAAGATAGCTGCCATCAAGGAGATGGAGGCGCCAAAGAGCCGTGCAGAACTGGAGACCGTGCTAGGTATGGTCAACTATCTGGCGAAGTTCGCCCCGAGCCTCTCCGAGATCAACGCACCCATGAGACAGCTGCTTAAACAATCGAATGAGTTCCTGTGGGACGCGCAGCACGACGCTGCATTCCAAAAGACATACTTACCAGTGAACCTGGGCCAGTCCTCATCTACTTTGACCCAGATAAGGAGCTCAGCTTACAAGTGGACGCATCAAAGTATGGTCTGGGTGCTGTGCTGATGCAGGAAGGAAGGCCCATTAGCTACGCATCCAGATCACTCACGGACAGCGAGGTCAACTACGCACAAATCGAAAAGGAGATGTACGCAGTCCTTTATGGATTCAAACGCTTCCACCAATATGCCTACGGTCGCCATGTTATGGTGCAATCTGACCACAAGCCCCTGGAGTCGATCATGAAGAAGCCGATCGCCGCAGCCCCACCGCGGTTACAGAGGATGATACTGCAACTACACAAGTACAACTTCACGATCGTGCACCGCCCTGGGAAAGACATCCCAGTAGCCGACACGCTGTCCAGGAAATCACTCACCTCTCACGACGACGGTCTCAGTGAAGGGATGGACCTTCAGGTACACATGGTATACAACAGCTTACCTGTACACGACGACAGGCTACAGGAGATCAGAGAAACAACAGACAATGACACACAGCTAAAGCTGCTCAGCCAGGCTATCCTGGAGGGATGGCCTGAGGAAAGAAAACAATGCCCCCAGAACATCACCGAATACTGGAATCACCGAGATGAACTATCCAAAACGAATGGAATAATTTTCAAAGGGGAGAAAATAGTCATCCCTACCAGCCTCAGAGGAGAGATGCTGATCAAGATCCATGCAGGCCACATGGGAATGGAAAAATGCAAACTGAGAGCACGAGACATCATGTTCTGGCCTGGAATGGGTAGACATATAGAGCAAGTCGTGGAGAAGTGCTCAATATGCCAAGAGCGCCGCCCATCAAACACCAAGGAGCCCATGATGCCTCATCGTATCCCAGACCGCCCCTGGCAGGTTGTAGGGACAGATCTCTTTAACTGGAACAACCAGGACTATGTTGTGACCGTCGACTACTACAGCAGATTCTTCGAACTAGACAGACTTCACAGCACCACATCGGCAGCTGTTGTCCACAAGCTAAAGGCAGCCTGTGCCAGGCATGGCGTCCCAGAGACCATAGTCTCAGACAACGGACCACAATACAAGTCTAAAGAGTTCGAGGCATTCGCCAAGTCGTGGGAGTTTACACACGTCACGTCAAGCCCACACTATCCGCAAAGCAACGGACTAGCGGAGAGAACTGTGAAGACGGCAAAATCACTCATGGACAAGGCTAAGGCAGACGGAAGAGACCCGTACCTAAGCCTCCTGGAATATCGTAACACCCCAGTCGACAACTTCAAATCGCCGGCACAGCTGTTGATGAGCCGCAGGCTACGCTCAACCCTCCCGAGCACCAACCAACAGCTGCGGCCAGGGGTAGTAAGCCCCAAAGATGGACATGACAAGCGAGTGCAGAGACAACAGCACCAGAAGAAATACTATGACAGGTCAGCTAGACCGCTGCCCCCACTACATTGTGGTGAATCTGTCAGGCTACAAGAACATGGACGCTGGAGGCCAGCAGTAGTCATACAACCAGCCGACACTGCGCGGTCATACCACATTCGCACCCAAGATGGACGCGAATACCGCCGCAACCGCAGGCACCTGAGGGACACAAAAGAGGAACACTTCCAGGACAGCGACGGTATGCCAAGTCCAGAGAGCGTCGATCAACCGCCGGAGACCAACGACCCCTGAACTGTCAGAGGACTCAGAAGAGAACTCAGCTTCATACTACACCAGATCCGGCCGAGCAGTGAAGCCTCGGGACATTTTAGACCTATAAATGTACAGGGTGCAGGCGGATCGCTGCCCTATTATAACACCATTTACCCCAATGAAAAAAAAAAAAAAAAAAAAGTGGTGAAATGTAACAAAATATTAATGTATGCTGAAATGATGACTTACTATATGTGTTGAATCTATGACCTACTTACCTTGCTTAATTGTCGATATTTTCCCATTTTGTTAGCAAGCTAATTCTACAAATAAGAACTGCATATGGTAAGAGTGTTGAGACACACGACCAAATAAGCCATGAATACATACCTTTTCACAGCTGAAGTATTCAAATATTAAAGCAGACTTTCCAGAATAAGAGGGCACACAATACGAACTGTAATACCTTGATACATGAATCTTTTATGTTTAACATATTAATCCTACCTGTTTACATTGCCTGGTCCTGACACAGGTAACGCACTTGTTATTGTTTACAAAGAAACTCTTACAGAGTATTGCACAACTTTTCTTTATTTCAATTTTGTTCATAGCTTATAAAGCTTTCTTTAAAAGAAGGAGGATGTAATATTCATGCTTTGAATATATCATTTACGACAGGCGCGCCAGGCGCACCTTCCTATTATGTATACCTGACAAGGGGTCCTGACAGTCAGTTGGCTGCCAGCCGTGGATGGAGTTACACTCATGCTTAACGAGTACTTACCTTTGAATAAATATCTAAATGCAATCTCCTCGTCCTGAAGATTATTCTATATAAATCGAATACGACAGATATTAACATAATGTACCTTTGTTTACCTGAACGGCGAGGCTTCAGAATGAGGAGTCTGTGAAACCAATGCTCCGATACGAGCGTCAAACTCGAAACTACATTTCCCTCAAAGCTCAGAGTATAAAGCACATACCTTATTAAACTACATTTCCCTCACACCTCAGAGTATAATGCACATACCTTATTAAACTACATTTCCCTCACACCTCAGAGTATAATGCAGATACCTTATTAAACTACATTTCCCTCAAAGCTCAAGAGTATAAAGCACATACCTTATTAGGACTGATCAGATCAAAGTGTTAATTAGATTAGATTCAAATGTATTGTCATCACACAAGGTATTAAATTAATATACCATATTTATATACCATCTTGTTGCACGCTACTGCCCACCGCAGCGCGTGCACGCACACACAACACACTGCTGAATAATTCTGTTTTGCATCAATATATTATATATACTGTATATTGAGGCAAAACAGAATTATATATACAGTATATATTGAGGCAAAACAGAATTATTCAGCAGTGTATGTGTGTGTGTGTATACAGTATCAGCTGCTGCATCGTTAATGAACTATAGATTTATATGGAATTCGTTAATCTATTCTAGTCGGTTAACTGTGAGCCAGACGGCTTAGAGAAGTACTGTACATAGACCGGTAATGCTCAGATTGCTCATTGAGTCATGACTATAAATGCAAAACGTAATTGTCGTATTTATTATCATTATAATTATTTAATTCCGATGATAGAAACAGTCCGTCTGTAGAATCGACTTGAAGAAGCTCTTGGTACCCAAACTCCTGTATCAAATAATAATAATAATAAATCTATCTGATAGAGGGGATTAGTGTTGTCACGATACTGGAATTTCTAACTTCGATACGATACCTTGAAAAGTATCGATATTCGATACCATTTTCGATACCATGGGGAAAAAGGTTCAATCGTAAAATGTTAAAGAAAATAAAAATTAAATATTAATTTTGCTTTTGTTGCTGGTTGATTCTCCTCAGCTTCTCTCTCGTACTATAAGAGAAGATAAATATAACACTTTTAAAACCCTTTGTTTATCTTTAGATCACACATTTAAAAATAACTGTTCATCTCACTTCAATCATTTTTATTGCAGAACATGGTATTTTCTCAAGCAGACAGATGTAAACACTGTAATCTGTGTTGCAAGTACCTGACAAACTGAACCGTTTGTATTACAGTCATATTCCGACTTAACTGAATGCATATGTGTGTGTGGACTACTGTACTATTACAGGTATTGAAATGAACAATGCAACTTCCTTATACAAAAAAAAATTATAATAATAATTAAATATCGATATTTCGGGAAATGAGTATTGAAACCGTTTTAAATATTCAGAATCGATATGTATCGATTTTTCGATATTTTTTACAACACTAAAGGGGTCCCCACACGGCGAGCGATTTTAGCCAGGCGACCGTTTTTTTTAGCGAGCCGACAGACAGAATTGTATCGCCTTCATTGTTATGAATGAGAGAACCCACACGGCAGGAGATTCTGAAGCGACGGTCGCGCAGCTATTTCTGTCGCCTCGCTCAAAATCGCCTCGATCCTATTTTTGGAGGCGACGGCAGGCAGGACAATGAGGAAATAACTGACTTCTACAGTAGTTCTACTGGTGTATCATTTGTACACCATTAATGTATCATTCAATACATTCATTGGTCAATAACCTCCGTATTATTACCATGCTACTTATGTTCATTATTATTAATGGGAACAATTTAAATAAATAACGTTAGTTTGAGAAGCTGTAGTGGCCGCTTGTCATTAACTAATAAATGAACAATGCGCCACGATGCATCTACTAGTGTTTTTATACTCGGGTAACAAAAGAAGTTGTGGATGTTGACAGAGTTTAATGTCCAGGCTGCAGCTGATGTAGTTTGTAAGGTTTATTGTCCAAAGAAAATTATGGTTGAGAACAAAACAGTTTGCGTCTTCCGTGAAAAATACACTCTCTCAGCAGCTGCATAACAATACTTGTCCAATCGTTGGTAATGAACGTATCGTAGCGATCAGGCATGCAGTAATGTCAGGAAGAATGAGGAGAGGTTGTATTCTTATATGGTGGTTTAATTCCAGCTCAATATGGGTTTTACAGGTTAATATTCCCTCGTAACGCGCAACACAGCTACCTGCTAGTGCTAGTGAAGAGCTGCTAATATGCTCACTTCACAACAACATGACGTCCGGTCCCGGCGGTCCGTCCTCCTATATCTCCCGGGGGGAAACAAGTAACCACACCCCCAGCTAGACAGAGCGACGGTCGCCTCTGGTGTGGGGGGATAAGCGATTGTCGTTGAGCAACAGGCGATCGCATCGCCAGGCGACGTCTGTCGCCCGCCGTGTGCAGACCACTTAAGAGGTACTGTGGTGCCTGGCTCTGAAGGCTGAGCGTGGCTCTGAAGTGGTCTGCACACGGCGGGCGACAGACGTCGCCTGGCGATGCGATCGCCTGTTGCTCAACGACAATCGCTTATCCCCCCACACCAGAGGCGACCGTCGCTCTGTCTAGCTGGGGGTGTGGTTACTTGTTTCCCCCCGGGAGATATAGGAGGACGGACCGCCGGGACCGGACGTCATGTTGTTGTGAAGTGAGCATATTAGCAGCTCTTCACTAGCACTAGCAGGTAGCTGTGTTGCGCGTTACGAGGGAATATTAACCTGTAAAACCCATATTGAGCTGGAATTAAACCACCATATAAGAATACAACCTCTCCTCATTCTTCCTGACATTACTGCATGCCTGGTCGCTACGATACGTTCATTACCAACGATTGGACAAGTAATGTTATGCAGCTGCTGAGAGAGTGTATTTTTCACGGAAGACGCAAACTGTTTTGTTCTCAACCTTCATTTTCTTTGGACAATAAACCTTACAAACTACATCAGCTGCAGCCTGGACATTAAACTCTGTCAACATCCACAACTTCTTTTGTTACCCGAGTATAAAAACACTAGTAGATGCATCGTGGCGCATTGTTCATTTATTAGTTAATGACAAGCGGCCACTACAGCTTCTCAAACTAACGTTATTTATTTAAATTGTTCCCATTAATAATAATGAACATAAGTAGCATGGTAATAATACGGAGGTTATTGATCAATGAATGTATTGAATGATACATTAATGGTGTACAAATGATACACCAGTAGAACTACTGTAGAAGTCGTTATTTCCTCATTGTCCTGCCTGCCGTCGCCTCCAAAAATAGGATCGAGGCGATTTTGAGCGAGGCGACAGAAATAGCTGCGCGACCGTCGCTTCAGAATCTCCTGCCGTGTGGGTTCTCTCATTCATAACAATGAAGGCGATACAATTCTGTCTGTCGGCTCGCTAAAAAAATCGGTCGCCTGGCTAAAATCGCTCGCCGTGTGGGGACCCCTTGAGAGGTACTGTGGCGCCTGGCTCTGAAGGCTGAGCGTGGCTCTGAGAGGTACTGTGGGGCCTGGCTCTGAAGGCTGAGCGTGGCTCTGAGAGGTACTGTGGGGCCTGGCTCTGAAGGCTGAGCGTGGCTCTGAGAGGTACTGTGGGGCCTGGCTCTGAAGGCTGAGCCCAAAGGACTGTTTGTTATTTAAGATGAGGTCGGACTCGGCACTGACAGATTTGTGTTCATTGTGCTGCTTTTATAAAGCCTCAAATGACGGCTTACAATATTTCATGAAAGCAGAGTGTTTTGTTTGTCTAAGATTTAAAAAGGTTTAAACTTTACAGCACTGACAAAGTTGAACAAAGTGCTGTAAAAGTCCCACAACATTAAAAAAATAAAAATAAAAATAAAAAATCGAAATAAATAATATTTTTTTTATTTTATTTTTTATTTCGAAGCTTCGAATTAAAATTGAATCTCGGCCCCGAAGCTTCGAATTCCAAAAAAAAGATCGAAGGTCAGCCCTTGATTGTACCATAGGCGGCGGGTATGTAAGGCCAGGCGAGGCTATGCCGACCCAAACCAGCAGCCCCAGTCTGCGCATTATTATAGGCAGCCTAGGCTACGATATGGTGACAATACGCAAGGGTCGGCCAACCAAGGTGTCAATGGCAGTAGGTGTGGTGGCCGTTTAACATTCCAGACTGCAGGCAGTAACCAATCACGCCGCATCATCAAACTAACCGATGCCAGTCTGGTCTTCAAAATCCTCCATGGTCTAGCCCCACTTTCCGATTTTTCACCTCCAGGTTCACCAGAACTGTTGTACCGGGTGACTTGGCTGTTCCATTAAGGACAAGTACATTTAGCAAATCAGCCCTCTCCGTGAGAGCTGCCAAGACCTGGAACTCCATTCCAAGTTACATGCCGCCTGGGCATAACACGGATCACCTGAGGCCAAGGGCTTGCTCTACGAGGGCATGATGAGACTGAGTCAGAGTTAATCAAATCGTGGAAACTTTTTAGAGCTACTAATATGTACATTGTTTTCAAAGCAGCTTCACATTGAAAGTGATCTCACAGACAAACTTAAAGCAGAAAAGATCATTGATGCGCGAAACGTCGCATTTTTTTTTGTTGCATTAAGGTAAGACAATGGTTAATCATATTGGATGTCTTCATTTGAACAATTAATTTGCACTATATGAAATGAGTGGGGCTCGCTGTAGTAGCCTAGTGGGTGTGTGTATTGTATGAAATCAGAACCTGGACAGCACCATTTGCATGCAAGCAAAAAAGAAAAAGTAAAACCATCCCATCTACAGCCTACCCTAATGTCCAGCTCACCCGCCACCTATGGATTGTACAACTTCAAGGCTCCTTTCTCGCCGCTTCTGCAAGGAGGAGCAATAAGAGGAAACAATGTTTACATGTTTGTACTTACAGATGTTGTGGTGTCCAGTCTGCTGTCTGGTTCCACAAGAAGAAGGTTCTGATCCAGATGTTTGAGTAGAAAGCCTTGGTCCAGTAGAGTTCCGTCACAGAGACACTTTACACTAGAAACACACAAAGCGTGTGTCAGTCATTCAGGAAGATGTGTTGTGGAGCGGATCGAGGGCGAGGCTACTTTCAGAGAGGAGAGGGAAAACACAGCCGGGGGAGGAGGCAGGGAAGTGGAGAAAACACACGAGAGCAGCCGGAGGAAAACACGCGAGAGCAGCCGGGGAGGAGGCAGGGAAGTGGAGAAAACACGCGAGAGCAGCCGGGGAGGAGTCAGGGAAGTGGAGAAAACAAGCGAGAGCAGCCGGGGCGGAGGCAGGGAAGTGGAGAGAAAACACACGAGAGCAGCCGGGGAGGAGTCAGACAAGTGGAACACTTCGCCTCGTTTCAACAGGGATTACTATTGATTGAAAACTTTATTTAACAGATTGCAGAATGGGTACAATACAGTACAGCTCAATACACACAATTGTTAAGGGGATGCAGACCAAAGAAAGACTTTCATCTTACCACCTAGTGGCAAGAGGAAACATCAGGGATATCCTGACACAACTTGTATTTACCTGCACTATTCTTACCCTGCCTACTCTTATACACTGCCTATCAAATTCATGTGTCGGTTATTGCACTTTTTACTTCTTACTGATGACTATTTTTAAACTAAATCATTTTAAACTATTTTTATTATTTGCTAGATCCAAATGTGAAACACTGTGATTATTTGTATTACTGAATAGAGAGCCTATTAGGATGCTAGATCCTAATGTGAAACACTGTGATTTGCCATATCTTGCTATGCTCGCTCATGCATGTATTTTTTATGTCCGTTCTATTTTTATAATTTTTTGACTATTTTTAAACTGAATCATTTTAAACTATTTTTACTATTTGTGTTACTGAAAACTGTAAGCGGAGAGCCTATTGGGATGCTAGATCCTAATGTGAAACACTGTGATTCTACCTGTCTATCTTTTTATGCTCGCTTATGCCTGTATTTTTTACTGTTGTGAAGCACTTTGAACTGCAACCTCTGTATGAAAAGTGCTATACAAATAAAGTTATTATTATTATTATTGTTTACATCAGGGTCCCCCATTTTCAATTCATAGTGACATTTATGACATACACAACATACATGACATCATGACATTTATGGCATAGGGACATACATGACATACAGGTATTTAGTACTGTTACATTTGTGACATATACGCAAATATACAGTACTGTTACCCATAGATCGTGACAGAGAGTATACATATATGTGGAGGGGACTGTACATTAGGAGGGGGTGGGTGGGTGGGAGAGAAATATACATACGGTGGGGAGAGAATATATACATACGGTGGGGAGGAGACTGTACATTAGGAGGGGGTGGAGGGGTTTGGACATTTACGGTGGCCAGTTTCGAATTGCAGCCTCCCGTAGGTGCTCTTTAAGAATGGGATTCACATTCCTTTACAGCTTTGGGTAGGGCGTTCCACATTGATGTGGCATAATTGCAAAACATGTTTAGTCCCTTGTTTGAGCCGAATCTGGGTTTAACATGATTTGTGGAGCTCCCTCTGGTGTTGTGGTCGTGGTATTCACTGACCTTTGGGAAGTATTTTGACATGTACATGGGTACCTTGGTCGTGTAGTGTATCTTGTAGACCAGGCCCATTGCAAGTTGCTGTACTCTGTCGTCTACTCTAAGCCATCCTAGGTTGTCAAAGTGGGCAGGGGTGAGGTGGGTTCTAGGAGTAAGGTCAAGCAGTAGTCTGACCAGTTTGTTTTGAGATGTTTGTAATTTTGTTTTTAGCGCCTTTGAGGTGCTTTGGTACCATGAGGTGCAAGCATAGTCGTAGTACCCTTGAATGAGTGCTCCTGCCAGAGTCTTCAGGGTATTCTTGTTTACCAGTGAGGAGATCCGGTACAAGAATCGAGTTTGTTGGTTGACTTTTTTTTATTACATTGGATGCCATTTTGTCACAGGAAAGATTTGCCTCTAGGATGGAACCCAGGTAGGTAATTTCATCTTTCCTTGTGACAATATTGTCACCCACTGTAACTGAGAAGCCGTCGGTCTTGCTGAGTTTGTTATTTGAACCGAAGAGAATGGACTCTGTTTTGCCCATGTGTAATGATAGTTTGTTATCATTGCACAGAGAAGAAAAGGGTATGTATCTTCTTGTCTAACTCCAGGGAAGATGGCAAATAAGCTAATTTCCCAAAATGTTGGCGTTTTCCTTTAAGCAAATTGTCTGATGAGGATTTATTATTAGGATTAATGGTTATTATTATGATTATTATTATAGGATATTATTGTGCTAGGATTTGTTTTGTTGATGATTTAACCTCTCTTTATGCATGATTTCAATGTAGACATTGACCCTGAGGTCAATCTCTTTAATAATATTGATATAGTGTGTGACTACTATACAGAAGAGCAAGTAAATGGTGAAGTAGATCATGCAAATCGATTTTCAATCATACACTTTAACAGCAGGAGTATGTACAAAAAATGTTCACACAATTTTCTACACAGTTTAGTTTAGTAGCAATTTCTGAGACCTGGATTGCCCAAGAGAAAGAAGAGTTTTTTTAGTTGGATGGGTATGATTTTAGATGTATAAACAGAATCCACAAAGGGGGAGGCGGGACTGCTTTATTCATTGATAAAAAACTAAAGTATAAGGTTATTGACCACATGAGTGCTGCTATTGAAGACCTCTGAGTACATTACAGTGGAGATTGAAAGGGAAAAGCAGAAAAACATCTTGGTTAGCTGTGTGTATAGAGCGCCTAGTTCAAGCATTGATAATTTCAGAGAAAAGATGGAAGAGCTACTTACTAACATAGAGCAAAAGGTTACATTCATTTGTGGCGACTTTAATATCAATATTTTAAACCCAGACAAAAAAACAAATATAGATGATTTTACATCAATTATGCATAGCCTAGGCCTCTTCCCGATAATTAATAAGCCTAGCAGAATAACCTCTCATTCTGCTACTTTGATCGATAACATTTTCACTAATGTTATAAATAATAGAATTGTGTGCGGACTGCTGACAAATGATATAACAGATCACTTACCAGTTCTTGTAATAATAGAAGATAATAATCAGCCAAAGAGGGAATCTCAGAAAATGTGTAATAAAAGGCACCTTTCAGAGGACTCGATAATAATAATAATAATAATAATAATAATAATTATATAGAGGACTCGATAGGGGCACTAAAGGGAACGTTAGGTTATAACTATAACCAAGTTCTGTTAATAGTGGTGACGCTCGGCGTCACTCATGCACTATCCTCGCATATGTGCACGCGCACTGAATAAAATTCCACAATGTACCTTTATCCCAGTATTCGTCTGACCACACCCCTCGTTAGCTTACCTTCATAAGCAGGTGTGTGGTCACCTGCTCTCCTCCTTCCCAAGCTTTCACCACAAGGTGAGATCAAGGGCTGCAGCGGCGTCGGACGCCGAGCGTCACCACTATTAACAGAACTTGGTTATAGTTATAACCTAACGTTCTGTGACATAGTGGCTCCGCTCGGCGTCACTCATGCACAAGGGAGGCCGAGCGGGAGCCACCGGCCGACAAATACACCCCGCTGAAGGCCCCCCACAACCATCAGAACAGGGAGGGCCGAGCCCCCCCGACCCCCCCTAATGGAGGGCACCCCCCCTATTGGAGGTTTCCCGGGAGGGCGACGGACCCGACCGTGCGAAGAGGCACTCAAGCAACTCAACGCACAGGGTGAGCAGACCGTGGCCTGACCCCACGACTACACACACGCACAACCCGCATGCCACCCGGGAACGAACGGAGGGAACAACCTCGTTACTGCCCCCAGAATCACGGGGTCAAGGGCAAACCCAACCCCGTGGCAAGGCCGCAGCAGCGGAGCGCGAAGGAAGGCCCAGACCCACCAAAGGGACTGGACCCCCTGGAACGGGGGCCCGGAGAAGTCCATGATGCCAGCATCAAGACCCCACAAGGGGGGCACTTAGTGACCCCGCCCCCCACATCGCCAGCGTATTCGGAAAAAGGCCCCTCAGCCGAGCGGGCCCTGTCCCCCCAATAGTACACCGCCTGGCATACCGACCCTGCAGTGCAGACAGTCAGCACGGCCGAAATAACAAGACTTACCACGGAAGCAGGCAGCGCACCGGGGAAAAAACCAGGCAACAGGCTGTTAACCCGAGCCTGGAGACTGCGGACGAGACAGGCGCCAGAGGGAACAGCTGAACACAGCCGCCCCGGCGGAAGGGGCGTATGCTGGCGTTGTCGTCACTATGACAAACCTCCCTCAAAGCGAAGGCTGACACAATTGGCAGACGTCACGAACGTGCAGGGGCACACTCAACCGGGCAACCCGGGAGTTGACACCGCACCGACACACCAGAGAACCAACCACCCAGGCATTACCCAATGTGGTGGTCGGTCCCATAACCCCTCAGGAAAAAAACTCCAAAACGTACCTGCGGCACCACCGCAGTACCGTTTCAGTTTCCAACAGGGTTATCCCGGGCCTACGGGTCAACGAAAACATTACTCCGGACTGGGCCCGGCGATACGGGGAGCACAGGATCCCCCGAGGAGGTCAAAGACCACCCCAACAGGCCCCTCTTCGCCACGCGTAAGAGAAGAGTGAAAGAAATGGAGAACCAGCCCCAACACCCCGTACTTCTGTATTCCCAGGAGGTCACCCAACCAAGTACTAACCAAGACCAACCTGCGTGGCGGCCGAGATCTGACGAGATCGGGCGTGTACAGGTTGGCACGGCCGTAAGCCATTATGACAGTGTAGGATACAATGTACCCAACAAGGGCTCCATAGCGCTTAACCCTGTGACACCCGGACCGACCTGGCATTTTTCCCCCCGAAAAAAGCCCAAGTCCCTCAGGGTACCAGAACAGCAGATCTGCATCCCCGGCGGACAACGGGTGCAACTGATCCGGACCAGCGTGTCCAGAACCAGTCCCGTGCCCTAACCACGCCGATCTGCCAACTCCAGGAGAAGGGGCAGACATGCGTGTTGATCTTAAACATGAAAAGAAGGCGCCACCCAGACGTTCTGTGCGAACCGCACCCGGCGGCCCACCCCCAGGGCGTGAAACCCTTCTGCGTATGTTCAGATCTATTCTGTCATCAACCCCCGATATGAATGAGAATCCGTCGACAACCACACAGGTCGTCGGAAGAGGAAAAACCCCCATCCCAGTTGCTTTATAAAAACGCTGTTTTAACCCCAAGCAACCAAGGCGCGCCACTCAGTTGCTTAATGTCCAACAGAACATCCCGAACTAGCACTATGTGTGCGGCGGGTATATCCACATCAATAAATAGGCTATTTAGACCTTTCATTGAATCCCCAAGGCGCCCAGGGGAACGACAAGAGGGGTGAGATGCAACCAACTCCAACTCTTTATAATAATAAAGAAGAAGCATCAACAGTATAAACCCAACTCCAGTCACTCCTTTTGTCAAAGAGTATAGACCGAACTTCCCAGAAGCCTTCCCACACGAGTCGCAGTTATGAAAAAGACATGTCAACTGTGAGTCACGTGACCAACTGACTCAAGTTTACACATAAAATCGAGCGTAGCAGACCCGTAAGCCCTACGCTCTAACCCGACACTTTAACACCACAAACCTTACGTAAAGATCTCAACTCATGGAAGCCGTCGCCATAGCAACGTATATGCTATGACGGGGGGAAACCCTGTACACGACTCCTGTTTGTAATAGGAGTCGTGTCAAGATAACCCCCCCCTGCCAAGACGTTTGAACGGCTCGGCCCCGACTGGTTCAGCAGAAATGAGAAAAAAATCCCCTAAACCAATCAAGTGGGAAGGAGGGGTTTATTCGGCACCCCCTCACACAACCCCTTCTTCCCTACACACCAAAAACCAACTGTAGCATTTTGAGACCTTCGGTAGAAAGCCAAAGTATAGCATAAGCTAATACAATGCCCGCTACCCACGGAATGTGAACAGGATTTACAACAAAACAAGTCGTGTGTGTGTGAATCCTACACCCGCTTCCTATGTCGTACATAGCAAAACACTGACAGAGTAACGGCCAAGCCATGGAACGTGTGTGCACGAGTATTACTGCAACTAACACAACAGTGTTGTGGCTCAACATTACTTTGCTTAAGCAACGGAACATACCACCAGCTTCTACCTGCATGTGGAGCGTCAGGCTAATAGAACCTTTCCATGACTGAGTGTATGCTTGCAGACCTTGCTTAATATCGTAACACAACACGACTCATCTCTCAATGTAATAATGCAGATTCACATTTCGCAACCCCATCATATGTATTAGTGAATAAACACAGTTTGTTTGGCCAATAATATAGTCCCCTTTTTTAGGGAACTTTTTATTTATTATTTACGGCACAAAATCATGAGGGGGCCGGGGAGGGTGTAGAGGGGACCACAGGGGGAAAAGTCACTTTTAGCGGGGTCTGCCGCCTCGAGCCGCTCGGGTTTTGCCACCCCGAGAAGCCCCGGAGGGATGGTAGTGAATCGGCTGCTGGTCACGGCGTTCCCTACCATCTCCTCCGGTCGTGGATGGGCCGGCGGCAGCAGAATCGCTGTCTCTCCTCCTGGCCTTCTTGGAGGGGCCAGCAGTGGCGGCGGAGGCAGTGGTAGGCACGGCGGAGGGAGCTCGACGTCGTGGAAGCCTTCTGACTCCACCGGCAAGGACGGGAGGCGGAAAATGGGGTTGGAGAACGGATCTCTCCTCTGCCATCTCTCTGCACGTTGAGGTCATCAGCTGCAGGGCCTTCCCGAATAATCCAGCATCGGAGAGGTCGGCCGTCAGAAGAGGGGCTCTCTTCTTCTCCGGCACTCGAGCCTGCTCCAGCCAAAGGTGGCGCTGGGTCAGGGTGGCCAGGGTGCGCATCTTCCCCGAGGCTATGGCCTGCACCTGGGTAAGATGCAGGACAGCTCCTGCCGCCTGGGTGATCTGATCGCATTTTACCTCGGTCAGACCCGTGCCGCCCGTCATTATCCCCGATACAAATCTAGCCAGGTGGGCGATGTTAGAAGCCACAGCCAGCGATTGTGTACCAGCGATGAATGACTGGTCACCCCAATATGCCAATCGCCTAGCCGATCTTCCATGGAGAACGGGCTTGCATAATGGTTCCCACACCACATCCGGACAGAGGAGAGCGGCCATCGGCCTATCAAGCCGTGGCACGCCCTCTCTCATACCTTTAACCAACCCCGACACCCGCGTAACTGGTACGTAGGCGGGGGTAAAGGCCTCTGCATGCTACAGCAAATTCAAAGCAACTTCAACACAACATCGGCGCGATTTCAGCGCGCTTGTTGCAGACAGTCTTGTAGACTGTGTTGCTTGGGCGTTGCGTACCTGTGTCCAAAATCGAATCTAAAGACCCGTTGCGTTGGTATTGCGTAGCAGTGATTGGTTGGTAGTGAATGGGGGCGGGGCTGTCTGTCACTTCTAGTGTTCCTGGCTCGAGACCAAAAGAAAACTTTCTGACAGGAGCTCGAGACCAAAAGAAAACTTTCTGACAGGAGCTCGATAGCTAGTGTATTGTTTCATTACACTTGTTTAATTGTTTGTTTAAAATGAATCAAATGCAGGAACGTATTGCAGAGGAGGTCCGAAAGTACCAACATTTATATAATAGCGGGTCTAAAGACTACAAGGATAGCATTATGACGATGAATTCGTGGAAGGAGATTGGGGAAACAATGGGGATGACATGGACTGGGTTGATATTACACTATATACAAGAACACAAGCGAAAACAAACATAAACAGGGCTATTATTATACTAACGATGTATGGTTGAGAAGGGAAATCCGTTTGTAATGGCTAGAGTGCGCACCTTCGGCTGCCCAAAGTATTCAGGCGGGCTGGGCGCGCTCGAGCCGCACATCCGGGGTACATTTTGTTGCATCATAGGCTGCGCGTTGATTTTGCAGAAGCATAAAGGTAATGTGTCTGCAACACCGTTGCTTTGTCAATGTTGTGTTGAAGTTGCTTTGAATTTGCTGTAGCATGCAGAGGCCTTAAGTCCCATGATGTGAGACACCGCCTGGCCCTGACGAACATAGGCCCCCATTGAGGGGAAAAATTGGTAGACAACGTCCACCCCTCACCGGGCGACGCTGCCAGAGATGACCTATGAGATCATCGGGGGCAGGAGCAGGCAATGGCTGCGGCACGCCGTTTGCAGCGGCAGCTACCGCCATGAGCTCGGGAAACAAAGCCTGCAGTTCCCCCTGCTGACTTTCCTCCACCGAACCCGCATCCCTCACATGCAGCAGGCTTCGACCAATTGAGGAGCCACAGTCTGATGTGGCTGATAGCAGGGCATCCTGCCGAAGAGGCCGAGGTGGTTCCCCGACATCCTCGAACAAGGCGCCCCAAGGAGACATTTCTCCCCCCTCCGGTGTTTCCTGGACAGGAGGGATACTCACCTCCACAGGGCCTTCAAACAAGAATCCGTCCGACTCTTCCATGAAATCCTCAGTTTCCATCGGACATGCAGAGCCCGACGCATCCTCGCTGGTCTCCAGCAATTCCCCAAACCCAGGCCGTTCGCGTCTGCATGCCACCATCTTGCGACGTGAACGGGCAGACGCGAAAAGCTTGCATCGCAAATCCTCCGGAAACAAAAGAACCGTCCGCTCAACAACGGACGATTCCCTGGAACCAGAGTCGAGATCATGCCATCGCCGGGGCGACGGCACCGATGCCTCGGCTCCTCGGAGAGGCAAACTATCCATCGGCTGTCTCCTGGGCTGGGTCGGCAACCACGAAAGTGGCAGCAGCCCCGCACCAGTACGCACGACAGAGGCGGGAATGGAGAACCGCTGGTGAAGAGTGGGTCTACTCTCCGAAGTAGACATTATGACTTAGCTTTTTCCTTTGAATAGTTATGAGAGAAGAAAAAACTAAGCACAATGTAAACACGTCTCAACTCTTTTCAACTAACAACGCGTCAAGTGCGATCTACCGAAGGCACTTCCTTGTGGTGAAAGCGAGAAGGAGAGCAGGTGACCACACACCTGCTTATGAAGGTAAGCTAACGAGGGGTGTGGTCAGACGAATACTGGCATAAAGGTACATTGTGGAATTGTATTCAGTGCGCGTGCACATATGCGAGGATAGTGCATGAGTGACGCCGAGCGGAGCCACTATGTCACAGAACTGGCTCTCCAGCAATGGGTTGAGGTGTTTGAAGCAACTGATGTGGACTCAGCATATGGCTGCTTTCTGAATACATTCATGACTTTATATGATCGTTTCTGTCCTATTGTGCAGCAAAGTAGCCGACGAACTAGGAAGCCAGATAAACCATGGATAACAAAAGGAATTTCAAATGCCTGTAAAAAGAATACTATGAATAGATAGATGAAAATTATAGAGATTTCATCAAGCATAGAACTAAACAGAAATAAATCAAATGTAAAATATATAAAAATAAATGAACAGATACTATAAGAAAACGTAAGGATTATTATAATAACTTACTAGAAATGAATAAAAATGATATTAAAGGAACATGAAAAATTATAAACACAATAATTGGAAAATCAAATAACAAACCAGGCTATATTGATAATTTTTCTGTAAATGTAACGGAAATAACCAACATGCATGAGGTAGTGGAGGAGTTTAATAGTTTTTTGTAAATGTTGGCCCAGATCTTGCAAGGAAGATCAAGCCTCCACAAGGGGGAGCTATTGCAGAACAATACATTGATAGGAATCCATCCACAATCTTTTTGTATGACGTATCTAATATGGAAATAATATAATTGATATTGTAAACAATCTCAAGAATAAAACATCTACAGATGTGAATGGGATAGACATTATTAAAAAATGAATCAAAGAAATTGTAGATCCAATTACTTTCATATGTAATCTATCTTTTAGGATGGGGACCTTTCCAACTGAAATGAAAACAGCCAAAGTAATTCCAATACATAAAGCAGGAGAAAAAAATGTTTTTACAAATTATAGGCCTGTTTCTTTACTTCCACAATTTTCTAAAATTCTGGAAAAACTTTTTGTTGCATATCTGGACAGTTTTATTGATAAGAATGAGATATTGATTGATAGCCAGTATGGATTCAGAACTAACAGATCCAGATCAATGGCTCTCATGCAGGTAGCAGAAGAGTTAACAAATTCAATCGATAATAAACAGTATGCAGTTGGAGTTTTTATTGATCTGAAAAAAGCTTTTGATACCATTGACCATGATATTTGACTCAGAAAACTTGAAAAGTATGGAATTAGAGGGGCAGGGCTCAGTTGGATAAAAAGTTACATAGACAATAGGAAACAATGTGTGCAGATGGAGGAGACCAGATCATCCTGCAAAGTGATAACATGTGGGGTACCGCAAGGATCCATTTTAGGACCGAAATGATTTATATTGTATATTAATGATATCATTGATGTTTCTGATAAACTTAAGTCATTTTTGCAGATGATACCAAACATTTTTGTTCAGGTGCAGACCTACAACAGTTGCTAACAAATATTACAGGTGAACTGGGGAAGCTGAAATGTTGGCTTGATACTAACAAACTCTCCTTAAATATAAGTAAGTCTAAATGTATTTTGTTTGGTAATAAAAAAAATACATCCGGATACTCAAGTAGAGATATGCATAGATAATGTTCATCTTGAAAGAGTAAATGAATATACTTTTCGCGATAGACCAAAACCTCAGCTGGAAAACTCATTAACTATGTAAAGAAAAAACCAGCGCGTAGCTTAGGTATCTTAAGAAAAACCAGACGCATATTAAATTTGAGATAATTATACACATTTTATTGTACTCTTTTATTACCACATCTAACTTACTGTATAGAAACTTGGGGAAACATATACAAAACTAATCTAAATCCTATTATCATCTTACAGAAAAGACAATAAGGGTTGTGAACAATGTTAGTCATCTCCATCCTACAAACACTGTTTTTTTAACTAAGGGCATTAAAGTTCCTCGACTTAGTTGACCTTAAAACATCAGAGATAGTTTTTAAAGCTAGAAGTTATCAACTGCCATGTAACTTACACATTTTGTTTAAAGAACGAGAGGTGACGTATAATTTAAGAAGAACACTCAATTTGAAACAGCCTAGAGCTCGAACCACACTTAAAAGTATGTCTGTGTCAGTTAAAGGAGTGAAACTCTGGAACAATATACCGGATGAAATAAAAAACCAGCAGGAGTATTTTTAAGTTTAAAAAGATGTTTAAAAACAGGGTTCTAGAATCTTATAGTAAAATTTAACCTACAATCTGTTTTTCTCTACCATGAAACTCTGGTATTGCAGATGAATTTTTGATTCTCCTATGTTGGCTTCTTATGTTCTTTTCAGGAACGGTTTTTGTTGATTGTTGATTTTTTGTTTGTTTGTTTTATATTGCAAACTCTAACTTTTTGTTCTTTTCTGGATCGGTTTTTGTTGATTTGATTTATTTTTTTGTTTGTTATATTTTGAAAACTAACTTTTTTGAATTTGTTTTTTGAATTAGGGGTAGGTTGCTCTATAAGCCTTCGGCTTCAAACCTATCCTTTTCGTTTATTTATTTGTAAACATTCGAAATAAAATAATTCATTCATTCATATCTCCCGGGCCTTTCTGTGTGGAGTTTGCATGTTCTCCCCGTGCTCGCAAGGGTTTCCCCTCCAGATAAGATAAACCCAAAGGAAAAACATGCAGAACAGATGGCTAACGCTGTCGCGTCCCTGACGAAGATGGACAGGAGCACTTGGATTGGTCTCGGGGCGCGGCCCACGCCACAGCCCATGTCTGCTCCCGGCTGCCCTTGGGGGGGAAGGACGACGGGATGGGAAAGTGCAGAGAGACATTTCATCAGTGCATGTGTGTGTGAGTGTTCCCGTGTGTCGCCCATCTTGCATGTGTGTGTTCTTCTTCTAAAAAAGTACATGGGGTTTCTATTTAATATACTGCAAACTGTGTTTGGGGACCTGTTGTCTTTATTCTTTTCAAGTCTACTCTCAGCTTAAACGGAACAACCAAATGGTTTCTTTCCTGTATGAGTTCTAGTGTGTCTCTTCATATTTCCTTTATCATTGAACCCTTTCCCACAAACTGAACAGCTAAATGGTTTCTCTCCAGTATGTGTTATCATGTGTGTCTTCAGATGTCCCTTCCTACTGAGTCCTTTTCCACAAACTGAACAGCTAAATGGGTTCTCTCCAGTATGTGTTATCATGTGTGTCTTCAGATGTCCCTTCCTACTGAGTCCTTTTCCACAAACTGAACAGCTAAATGGGTTCTCTCCAGTATGTGTTATCATGTGTGTCTTCAGATGTCCCTTTGTACTGATTCCTTTCCCACAAACTGAACAACTAAATGGTTTCTCTCCAGTATGAGTTATCATGTGTTTCTTCAGATCTCCCTTCATACTGAACCCTTTCCCACAAACTGAACAAACAAAAGGTTTCTCTCCAGTATGAGTTTTCATGTGGCACTTCAGATTTGCCTTCATACTGAACCCTTTCCCACAAACTGAACAAACAAAAGGTTTCTCTCCAGTATGAGTTGTCATGTGTCTCTTCAGATGTCCCTTCCTACTGAACCCTTTCCCACAAACTGAACAGCTAGATGGTTTCTCTCCAGTATGTGTTCTCATGTGTGTCTTCAGACTTGTTTGCTGACTGAACCCTTTCCCACAAACTGAACAGATAAATGGCTTCTCTCCAGTATGAGTTCTCATGTGTCTCTTCAGAGTTGCCTTCTTACTGAACCCTTTCTCACAAACTGAACAGCTAAATGGTTTCACTCCGGTATGATTTTTTATGTGTATCTTCAGATCTCTCTTCTTGCTGAATCCAGGCCTGTTAGACAACATTTGTATTTTCTGTGTCTTCTTTTGTTTTAGTGCCATCAAACCTGGACCGCCACTCTCCTTCCATTCATCGCCATCATCAGTCTCAGCTCCAGAACGGTCATCATCACCGTCATCAGTCTCAGCTCCAGAACTGTCATCATCACTGTCATCAGTCTCAGTTAGAGAACAGTCTGAAGAGAGAGGCTGACCATCTCTAGTTGGTTCTAAATCACCAGCTGGATCTAAGTTACTGGTTAGTTCTGCTACTCCACAGTCCTCTCCTTCAGGTTCGGTTTTCATGTGTTCAGTTGAGGTGCTGGGTAAAGAGTATGCTTCTCTGTTTTTCTCCCTTTGGGTTTGAAGAGGCTGGAAGGACAGCGCGTTCTCTTGACCATCTTCACATTTCACTGGGTCTACTGTGATCTTGGAGAGATCAGCTTCTTCCAGCCCTTGATCTAGTTCATCTTTAATCTGATCTGGGTCCCGGTTTTGGCTGAGTTGTGAGGACAGAGTGTTCTCACCTTCATTTTCACATTTCATAGGTTGTAGGGTCATCTTGGAGCCATCAGCCTGCTCTAGATCTTGACACAGTTCCTCCTGTTCCTCTTTAATCTGGAGGGGCTCTGTGTCCTGGGTTTGGCTGAGCTGTGAGGACTGAGGTTTCTCTTCATCATGTTCACTCTTCACAGAGACAGGAAGCTCCTCTCCCTCCTGACTGATCCAGAGTTCCTCCTGTTCCTCTTTAATCTGGAGGGGCTCTGTGTCCTGGGTTTGGCTGAGCTGTGAGGACTGAGGTTTCTCTTCATCATGTTCACTCTTCACAGAGACAGGAAGCTCCTCTCCCTCCTGACTGATCCAGAGTTCCTCCTGTTCCTCTTTCATCTGTAGGAGCTCTGGCTCCTCCTGGACCAGACTGGGGCTCCTCTCCTGCTGCTCAGGGGGAACCTCCTCTTCACAGACAGGGAGCTGTGGGGGGTCTGGAGGGAGGAATAATAATAATATGAATAACAAACAAAGATGCAGTAGATAACTCTGCAACTGAAAGTAGATCGATCAATTATTGTTTGGCTACAAAACCAGAAAATCTCAATCATGCCTCATCACGCTGTCAATCACAACTTGGAGGTTGATCAAACAAGGCACTAAACACGTTTCGCAATTATGCCACAACAATGTGGAACGCCCTACCCAAAGCTGTAAAGGAATGTGAATCACTACCCACCTTCAAAAACACTCAAAGAACACCTACGGGAGACTGCAATTCAAAACTGGCCCCTACAAATGTCCTAACCCAGTTGTACAATAAAGACCAAGCATGGCTTTGTCAGTATTCCAATGTACCCAACCCCCCCCCCCCCCCACCTCCAATGTACAGCCCCACCCAACCCACCTACCCAACCTCCTCCAATGTACAGTTTCTATGTCAAATGTATGTCAGTATTCCAATGTACAGTGTGTGTCCCCCCCCCTACCCAACCCCCCCCCCCACCTCCAATGTACAGCCCCACCCCACCTACCCAACCTCCTCCAATGCACAGTTTCTATGTCAAATGTATATACACTCTTTTTCTGAATTTTTTTAGTATCACAAACAGTACTGTATTTGAAAATCTGGTATGTCATAAATGTATAGATGTAGCAGTACTGTCTATCTGTATGTCGTGTGTGTCATATGATGAATTGAAAATGGAGGACCCTGATGGAAACAAGACGAAAGTCTCTCAGGTCTGCATCCTCTTAACAATTGTATGTATTGAGCTGTACTGTACCCATTCTGCAATCTGTTAATAAACTTTTCAATCAATCAATCAGATGTTGTCAGGAGGTGAAAATGTAAACAAACAGAGTGAGACTTGAGGTTCTCCAAACTAAACAAGGTAACTATGGATAGCTGAAATAAATGGATTGTTAGCTTGACCAATTACCTTTTTTACTTGAGTTGGGGCAACTGTTGTAATTCCTACACTGTTCACCGGATTTAGATGCAATTAAAGCTGGAAGTCTGCACTTGAAGCACACCTTTATTTCATTTCAAGTCCATTATGGTGTTGTACAGAGCCAGAATTAGTAAAATTGTGTCAATGTCCAAATAATTATGGACCGACTGTATACAGTCAGAATATAAGCCCCAGGGGTGAATAGAGTCCCCCACCGGGTTTATAAAAGTGCACCTGATGTACTCAGATTCTTGTGGAGGTTATTGAGAGTAGTATGGGATAAACAGGTTATACCAAAAGCTTGGGTTAGAGCAGAAGGAATCCTAATCCCCAAGGAGAAAGAGTCCTCACTGTTAAGCCA
Organism: Notolepis coatsorum; assembly: GCF_963971535.1. Taxonomy (NCBI): domain Eukaryota; kingdom Metazoa; phylum Chordata; class Actinopteri; order Aulopiformes; family Paralepididae; genus Notolepis; species Notolepis coatsorum. The sequence goes on from NC_140176.1 coordinate 118,649,641, forward strand.
GTTTCTGACTATATCCCTCCTGAATGTAGAAGGTAGGGCTGTCCCCGACTAAGGATTTGGATAGTCGACTATGATTAGCCAAAATTTGCCATTAGTTGACTATTAGTCGACTAAAAAAAAAAAGTATATATATATATATATATATATATTTTTTTTTTTGTATCATTCCATTTGGGCTGTGGGGGGTGCTTAATGGCTGAAGGAGTCGACTGAAGGCTTCTTGTCCTCTGCAAAAGCATGCAATTGGTCCACTGATGGATATATCTTGATATTTGTCTAGTCTAGTGTGTTCATTAGATGGGTGAAATCCTCTTTCAGTGCCTGTTTTCTCAGGCAGTTAGCCTCTGGTATGCGTGCCATTAGCGTTAGCCACGCTTCTAGGCCTCTTTTCTTTTGGAAAGAATGATTAAAAAAATATATATATTTGCATTCGACTAAGAGGTTGGCAGTCGACTACGGCTCCAATCGACCGATTAGTCGACTAATCGACTAATAGGGGTCAGCCCTAGTAGAAGGTAAGATTTTCTTAACTGTAATGGCACAGAGGCTCGCAAACTACCTAGAAAGGGACAGCAGTGCAGAAAGCAGTGCAGAAAGCAGGAATCCCAGGGTTTGCTGGATGTATAGAACACGCAAGCATGATATGGCACCAGATTCAATCAGCCAAGATAGAGAAAAGAGACTTACAGGTGGTATTTCTAGAGTGGTTGTTAACAAGAAAACAGTTAAATTCATCCAGAGGACTTTTCATGTTGATGATGGACTGACGAGCATCCAGCTCGTCAAAGAAGCAAGCAAACTCTGCAGCACAGGAAAGCTCAGACTTCATAAGTTCGTCTCCAACAGGAATCAATACCAAAGGAAGAGTGAGCCGAAAGTGTCAACCTGGACATGGCTTGGAAGGGAGTGATAGCTTAGATATGCAGACTTGGCAGCAGAAACTGAACAGTGAGGATGTAAAGCTACTGCTAGGGTTTGTCCGGCGGAAGTAGGATGCAGAGGATTTATAGCACGATCGGCTTCACCATTATTGGGAGAGTTGGGGATTCGTGGGCGGAGCTTGAAAAAAGCGGTAAATGAGATGTCAGTAGATTTGGTTGAGAAATAATGTCAGCTGGGGGCCAACGTAAACAAAGGGTAAGAGTATTCCTTTTCTTCTCTGTTGTTGCTGTTTCATGTGTAATATTGTAGGAATTGTACTTTTGACATAGGATAACAGGGAGGTAAGGCGTGTGAATATCATGGAAAAGTGGGAGCTGGCATGGGGGGGGGTGGTTCTGGGAGGCTGGAACTAACCGCTGAGCCCGAGGTCGTGGGCCTAACTTGAAGAAACACCAGTGAAGGGAGGCGCCCACTTGATAACCCTGGTTATATGCTGACTCCTGTTGCTTTTTATTTATCTGCATGGTGGATTGTGATGGCCATTGGGTTTCTTCATTGAGCGTGGGTGTAATATAAATAATGTGTAAGAGTCAATTCACTGGTAAAGTGCCATATGTTATATTGTATGTATTTGTTTGGATTTCTGCCATTATATGCATTGTGCCTGCCAAGTTGGGTGCATGGCAGCAGTTCCCTTTGCTCACCAGTAGGTGGCTTACCTGGCTGCGTCTAGTTTTTTACCAACGGATTTCCAGTTACGCGTTCTGCGATCTGATTGGCCACTGACGTTTCTGGTGCGATCTGATTGGCCACTGACGTTTCTGGTCATGTGACATTGTGCGCCCAATCGCGTGACGCCTGTTTCTGCGCCCATTTCCGCCTCAAACAGCCTGCAAACGACCTAACGCCTAGTTGGTTAAGCTTAGGCGACTCTTTCGAAGTTGGTTAAGGTTAGAGTTTGGAATCAGGGCTGGTGTTCTATCGCCCTGCTCTAAGACAAACTCTAACCATAACCAACTTCGAAAGAGTGCCTAAGCTTAACCGGTGATAGAAACAGGCGTCACACTAATGGCGCAGATGTCACACGACCAGAAAGGTCAGTGGCCAATCAGATCGCAGAACGCGGAACTGGAAATCCGTTGGTAAAAGTAATCAGGCTACCTGGCTACTTAAAGTGTAATGGGACTGATGACATGCAGGTGTGTTAGTAATCAGGCTACCTGGCTACTTAAAGTGTAATGGGACTGATGACATGCAGGTGTGTTTGTAATCAGGCCACCTGGCTACTTAAAGTGTAATGGGACTGATGACATGCAGGTGTGTTAGTGATCAGGCTACCTGGCTACTTAAAGTGTAATGGGACTGATGACATGCAGGTGTGTTAGTGATCAGGCTACCTGGCTACTTAAAGTGTAATGGGACTGATGACATGCAGGTGTGTTAGTAATCAGGCTACCTGGCTACTTAAAGTGTAATGGGACTGATGACATGCAGGTGTGTTAGTAATCAGGCTACCTGGCTACTTAAAGTGTAATGGGACTGATGACATGCAGGTGTGTTAGTAATCAGGCCACCTGGCTACTTAAAGTGTGATGGGACTGATGACATGCAGGTGTGTTAGTGATCAGGCTACCTGGCTACTTAAAGTGTAATGGGACTGAAGACATGCAGGTGTGTTAGTAATCAGGCCACCTGGCTACTTAAAGTGTAATGGGACTGATGACATGCAGGTGTGTTAGTAATCAGGCTACCTGGCTACTTAAAGTGTAATGGGACTGATGACATGCAGGTGTGTTAGTAATCAGGCCACCTGGCTACTTAAAGTGTAATGGGACTGATGACATGCAGGTGTGTTAGTAATCGGTAAGAGTTTACAGTTTTGACCGTCGTTTGCGACGTTGTTTTGTTTATCGTTTGTTGTGCAAGGTAGTACCGTTTACTTTATGTTACATGCAATTGTGCATTTGTTAATTGTATGGTGTAAATAAATACTCTGTTGAGTATTATCGTAACGGACCTTGTGGACATTCTGTCTTTGATCTGACGAGTAGCCACAGACGCGTCAATTACGTTCTAGCCGGTTCTCAGCCACCTCACTGGCTTGTAGGTTTATTGTTTTTTATTCACTAGTTAATTCAAGCCTTTATATAATGTTTAGAGATTAAAGTCAACATTTATGACGTCAGACTAAAGAGATAATGTTTACAGATTAAAGTCAACATTTATAAAGTCAGAATAAAGTCAAAATCTTTAGATTAATCTCTTAAACCCTAGCCATATTTTCAGAAAATTCACTTAAAAGTAAACGGCCAAGTAAATGGAGGATTGCTCCACTTCTACAAGGCCATTTGCATGTTCATGGTATCTAGGGACATGTATAATAATAATAATAAATTGGATTTTAAGAGAGAAGCGCCTTTCTCAGACTCAAGGACACTGTACAAGGAAAGGGTCGAAAAAAAGAAAAGATTTAGAAAAAACAAAAGATAAAAAATAAAATGATGAATGTATAGTAACAACAGGACCTGTGAATGTATGGACCTCTGGGAATGTATTCTCAGTGTCAGATATATTGTGTATGTTACTATGCTTGAGTAAATTGTAATGAACCAAAGGAGAATATCAATTATTATTATTTATACGTTTTTTTCCATCTTTGACGGTGAATAACACCATGCTAACATTGACCAGACATGAGATTTACCTGAACTGATTTAGCACCTTCATGAGGTCAAGTGTACAAAATATCTAAGCAAATTAATAAAGGGCAGATGATTTACAGGTTTTTTTGTAGATATAATACTGGATTTTGCCATCCAGACACATGCAATTTGAAATGAAATGAATATAAAATATAAGGCCTAAAGATGACCTTATTATGGCCAAGTCATACATCAATGGATCGGATCCAATGGCAGACTTAAATCTGGATTTAGTACCACCAGGCGCCCCTGACAGGGCAGCAAACACGTGATTGAAATCTACTGTAAGTACAGTTACTTTTATATATGTCCATAGCTCCTCCATTTTTCACCAGATTGCGACACGTTTTTTTGTAGACGTTCACAGAAAGGTAAAGAAATAATGTATGTTGTATTTAATGGCAATAACGTTCAGGTTTGTTCGACCCGTGAGATACAATCATGAAAAAAACGTTTAAAAATTATTTAAAAAAACCCAGCTTAAACAGGGGCTGGTGTGAGCTGGGTAGTGTAGTTTTATGAAATTTCGACATCCATCGAAAGCCCTGGGACTCCTCCATCTTAGGACTACAACGGGTTCATGACGGCGTCATTTCCTCACGTGTAATTCATCTGATTTCCAATCCAATGATTTCAATAAACACATATTTAGCTAATAACACTTAACCCCTTAACACATTGGACGCCAGAGGTCGCTGTGGGCGTATGGCCGTTTGTGCCAGCGCTGTAATGAAATGGGGGTAGATGCCGGTGTTTGTAGTGCTAAAACTATATTAAATATTATAGCTATGGATCTAATAACAACGTCGATTGTCAGTGAGTTTCTTCCGGTCAACATGCAAAAAACTGATAATTTTTTCATTAATACATTTACGTTTTATACCGCGGTGAATATATGAGTATAGTTTTAGAGTGATTCTGTGTAATCCCAGGAAACGCCACCAAACAGTGCTTTACTGCATTTAATTATAAATCGTGCCATTTCTCGCCTGGATCAATAATCAATCTGAAATCAACGCTAGATTATCGGTATTATGTTTCATCATCGATGCATGAAAGGGGGGGGGGGAAGCCGCCCCTCCGTGCTTTGATCGCAACTAACGGGACACGGCACACAGACACACGCTCCGATCGCGGGAAAAGATTATCGGATTGATAACATATAGTCCTTACCTTGTCTATGATGTACTGCAAAAAGAATAATCCAATTATCTGATCGCCATTCCAAGTACTGATCGCGATCGTGTGTCCAATGTTATCCAGCCGTGAACATGAACGGGGGGGGGGGGGGGGCTCGTAGGTCAGGGCTGTACAGTGCGAGATATATGTTGCACGTGCTACAGCAACAACGGTCTGTGTGATGAATGGATTTACTTCAGTAGCATTGGTGCGATAGGCATTCGGTTCATATCGATACTCTTTTTTTGAAAATCCTGTAGCAAGTCTCATCTCCGCAGAAGCGCAGCTCCAGCCATAATCTTTTTTTGATCCACTTTTTCTCCCATTTTCTATATTTTTCTCCCATCCCAATTTCGTATCATCCAATTCAACCCTCCCCTGTCACGAACACTGTTTCTTGCCTCCCACAAGCCGGCTGCAATGTGGACTAAGTCATACATAGCACAAGTCCCCTCCGGTACTTGAGGTAACAGCAGTCGCATCTTTTCACCTGCGCAGCTCGATCTCTGTGGCGAGGAGTAACGCGTGGGAGGCTCACGCTGCCCCCGACATTTCCTGATTCTACTGCGCAGGCGCACCAACCGACATGTAGGAGTCGCTGTCCACAACGCCCGATCCCCACCTATCAGTTTCCCACCCCCTAATACTCAATGTATTAGTACGGACGACCAGCTGAACTGAAAGCAATGTGGAGCACTGGGCTCGAACAGGCGAGCCCAGCGTCTCCAGTATTCGTGGCGAGCGCCTTGCCCACTACGCCACGTAGCCGCCCTGCTCCAGCCATAATATCTATGGCTCCGGCAGCTAGCAACGTTCGGTTCATATCAATACTCTTATTTTGAAAATCCTGTGGAGTCGACTCGTATCCGCTCGGCTCTACAGCACAGTAGCGTCTGGAACACGCACATTGCAACATAGCAAGGCTAGTGTGCCTATTTCGCGACCCAAAACAAATCCCTGCCGTTTTATTCCACAACGGGTCAAATGCATCTAACATGCTTTGCAATCCTCGCCATTGCTTTATGACCATGTTGTATTAAAATCCGAAATTAACGTTACGTTAGCGTAAGCTAACAAGCTAATCCTGATCAGAGCGCTAGAGAGAACAGCAGAGGGGACTGGGGAAGGGGGGGGGGTCAGGCATTCTCCCTGTGTGTGTGTGCGTTTGAAAAGATCAGATGAAGTCAGACGAGTATATTATATTGATAGTAAATGTACTGAGGGTGGACAGATAATGTTGATATTTAAACATAAAAAATACAATACATAATAAATGTATTCATGATCATCATGCAACATAAAACAATTGCAGGAACGGTTTGGGAGAGGAAGGTGTTTTAGGCTGCCTGTTGTGAGTTCCAAAAATTGTTTACGGTTTAAGCTCAATTATATCAAAACATGGCACTTTATAGTGAACAGGAGGTCTATTTGTATTAAAAACAATAGATTGTTTTTCATTTAAATGTCTGGAAGAGCTCAATAAATTTCTTTTCAAATTATATTTTCGTTACCTTTTTTGAGTTGATCTAAATGTTACTGATTGTGTTAAATGGGCTTATGATATAGTCTCATATCGATTGCAGGCACCTGCATCGTATCGTATCATGGCAAACACCAAATCCCATAATTCCTTACACGTAACGTGTCTGGCTGTGTGACGTCAACTTGTCAGCATGAAAATGACAGCCAAACATGGCACTGCAACTAAATAACACAAATACAATAGGCACATTTGTGACTGTTACAAATATAACACGTTTTATACTTGTGCTACAAGATTTTGACGTCACGACGAGAGGAGGAGACTGTGTTGGAGCGTTGATGGACCTCGCCTCCGACACCAACTATATCACTCACAGAGCCGCCAAGAGGCTCGGGTTGGCCGGCGAGCCTATCACACTGGTCGTGTACGGTGTTGGGAAGATGGCAGTCAGAGTCGATACCAAGAGGTATGTGGTGGCAATAAAAGTATGGACCCCGAAGGGGACCTTGAGGGCCCACGAAATGCTCTGCTACGGCCTTGAGGACATCGCCAAAGTAGACAGAGTGGTGGACTCCAAGAGACTAGAACTGTTTTTCCCATGTGTCAAGCCAGGAGAATTGACCCGGCCTGATACCATTGATCTGCTCATTAGCACCCGTGAAGGTCGCTTGGCCCCACAAAGAATGGAGAGAGCCGGTGATCTGGTGCTATAGGACGGCCCACTGGGCAAAACTGTGAGCGGTGCGCATCCGGACCTCTTCGAAGAAGTAAAAATGACCACGCGTCATTCATTGACCCACTTCGCACGCTCCATGGGAACAACTGTCGTGAGAGAATGCAAAAACCTCACGGTGGACTTAACCAGGAGGAAAAGCATAAAAGAAGCAGTAACTGCCGCAAGCAACAAGGAAGTCTTCGACTGGCTGAAATGGGACAGCATCGGAGCAGCATGTGACCCCGTCTGTGGGGGATGTCGCTGCGGTAACTGTCCTCCTGGAGGAAAGGAGATGACACTGGCTGACGAGAGGGAGCTAGAGACCATCAAGGCTGGCTTGACCTTCAAGGAGAAAGACTTGCACTGTGGGGACTCCCACTGGGATGCAAAGTACCCCTGGAAAGAACAACCAGCATCTCTCCCTAACAATCGCCGAGCTGTGGAGTCAACCTTCCTCAGGATGGATAAGCGCCTTGAGAAAGATCCTTCATGGAAAGTTGCCTATACCAGGCAAATCCACGAAATGGTGGAGAGAGGAGCTGCCGTGAAACTAACTAGGTCTATGATGGACCAATGGAAAGGAGCAGTATGGTACGTGAGTCACTTGACCGCACCGAACCCACACCAGTACGCATCGTCTGGGACAGCAGCCAAGAGTACAGGGGTGTAAGCATGAACAATATCCTACTGAAAGGTCCTGATGTGCTGAACCCGATCCGAGCGGTACTCCTCAGATTCCGGGAAGGAGAACATGCAGCCATCGGTGACATCAAAAAGATGTACAACTCAGTGTGGCTGGAAGAGGAGGAAGTTCATGTACATCGCTTTCTGTGGAAAGACTCACCGCAAGACGAGATAGAAGATTACGCCGTCGTCAGGGTGAATATGGGAGACAAGCCGGCCGGATGTATTGCCCAAGTTGCTATGCGAGAGGCCGCATACCTCCCTCGGTTCTCCCATCTAACTGATGAAAGATCTGTCATCGTGGACAACAGCTACGTGGACGATCTCCTCGTGTCGCACAATGACTCACACAGACTGGAAGAGATCCTTAAGGGGGTCGAAGTCATCTTGAAGACAGGCGGCTTCCACCTCAAACCCTGGGTCCGATCTAGTCACAGTGGGAGGCATGACGCCCCGGAGACCAAGCCAGAGACACTAGTTCTACCGAACCAACTCAAGGAAGAAGATAACAAGGCTTTGGGAGTCGGCTACCTTGTTCAGGAAGACAAGCTCTTCGTAATGGCATCCATCAACTTTTCCCGGAAGAGGCAGAAGATGAGGATGGAAGCAGATCTAGCCGAAGAAGATATCATAGAGAAGACGCCTAACCCTCTGACACGCCGAGTCCTACTCAGCCAAGTCGCAGGACTGTATGACCAGATTGGTCTCGCAACTCCACTCAAGCAGAAGGGAGTGATCCTAGTGAGAAGAGCATTCCAGGAGGCTGGGAAGATGACCAAGGACACTTGGGACCAGCCACTATGAGAGGAGCTCAGAGAGAAAGCGGTGTGCTGTTTAAGGAATATGCTCGCCTGAGCCGCATCACAAAAGCGAAACTGGCCCCTCTTGACCTTAGAGGTGACCCAGTAAAGGCGGAAATCTGTGGGGCGGTGTTCGCATCCCGTCTAAAAAAGTATGTGCTTAAACATGGAAGAATCAAAATCGAGAGATGGTTCCACTTCGTCGACAGTCAGACGGTGCTAGGTGCCATCCAGAGAGAAAGCTATGGATTCCAGACATTCTTCGCTAATCGGGTCAGAGAGATCCAGAAGGCTGGTCCCGTCACTGATTGGTGGTGGGTACCAGGAGAAAGCAACATTGCTGACCTGGTCACAAGAGGCCGCTGCCCTTCGGGTTTCACCCGAAGGGCACTAAAGTTCTGGGCGACAGTAAAAACCCGGAAGGCCCAGACGACGGAAGCACGTTTGCCAACCCGCACATTGCTAAAGTGGGAGACATTAACAGTAAACAAACTGCGAAGCGCATTCAAAGAACTATGCCTGGCCGCACAGGAAGGCGCAGAATTCCCCGTGACCACAATGGACAGACTTGTGGTCCACAAAGAGGAGGACTCCAAACTCTTACTGTGCCACGGCAGAGTTCAAGCCATGGCCAAAGAATGGCCTGGGGTGCCCTTACTTCCCTACAGGGAATGGGTCAGCATCCTCCTGGCAGAGGAAGCCCACAGGGCAAACCATGAGGGCATTGCAGGAACCCTCTTGCGCATGAGAGACAAAGCCTGGGTTGTGCAGGGGCCAAGAGTAGCCCGAAGTACGATTGACTCGTGTATACACTGCCGAAAGAACAAGGCAAAAATGTGCCGTCAAATCATGAGCGAAATCCCCCCGGAGCGCACAGAGCCGGCCGCACCTTTCGAGTATACCACATTGGACCTCTTTGGTCCCTACACGATAAAAGACTCAGTGAAAAAGAGGACAAGTAAGAAGGCCTGGGGCGTCGTTTTCTGCTGCATGGCGTCCAGAGCGATACATGCCGACATAGTGGAAGACCTCTCGACCGAAGGTTTCCTAAAAACGTTCCAACGCTTCACTGCATTGAGAGGCCATCCTAGGAAGCTCTGGTCCGATAAAGGAACTAATTTCGTGGGAGCAAAGCCAGCGCTGGAAGAACTTTACAAGTTCCTAGCGAATATCGACAATAACAAGGTACAGAAGAAAGCCGCTGAGTCTGGAACAGATTGTTCCACCCCGCTGACTCTCCTCATAGGAATGGTGCAGCTGAAGCAGCTGTGCGAGTATTGAAAAGAGCACTAAGCAGCATAGGCGAAGAAGGGAGCCTTACGGCCCTGGAGTTCCAAACCCTCCTTTACCTAGCTGCCAATCTATAAAATGAGGCCTATTGGCGCCAACGCCCAGCTTCGGGATGGCACCATTGAGGTCATCACCCCCAACACTCTCCCAGTGGGACGTGCCAGGCCCCGGGGAGACCCCAGAGGTTTCGAGTCCGCTAGCTACCCCTTCGTCCGTCTGAGAGCAATCCAGATTGAAGTGGACAGGTTCTGGAAATGATGGAGCCAACTGGCGGGACCAGAACTCTTCGTCCGGAAGGAGTGGCACATTCCTGCTAGGAATGTTGCTAAAGGAGACCTGGTCTGGCTTGCGGACCAGAACGCACTCAGAGGCCAGTTTCGACTGGGCAGAGTGATAAAGACTCACCCTGACCCGAAGGGTGTCATCAGAGACGTGGAAGTAAGGACTTGCCATAGCCTTCGCGTTACTGCCGGTCATCCCAAGCGTGATCGTCACGTCGGGGTGTGCCCTACCACCGTCATCCACTGGGACGTCAGGAGGTTGGTGGTACTTCTACCTTTCGAGGAACAATGACCAAAAAAGGACGTCGAAAGTCGCCTGTTTCTGGCACAAAGGACGTCGAAAGTCGCCTGTTTCTGGCACAAGGAAGGACGTCGAAAGTCGCCTGTTTCTGGCAGGATTGAGGACATCAAGAATCATCCGTTGCCGACATAACCTGCGTAGTTTTCGCGGGAGCCGCTTGTGCTACCACCGTAAATGTGGCATAGTTTAATTCTTCGTGCCCCTGTAAAGAAATAATAATAAAATAGACCGGGAACACTTTGTATAGTTTGGATAGTTTTATGAGCCTGACATTCAGAAAACTAAGTGGGAGGTGGAGAATTATCCGACGTTTTTCCCAATATGTTCATCATTATTATCCTTCATTATTATCATAAGTAACATTTATTGTATGCGTTTATTGCATGCGTTAGTTATTATCTGGTGCCGCCTAGTGCAGTGGTTCTCAACTGGTCTAGCCTTGGGACCCAACATTTTCCTTAGTCATTAAGTCGCGACCCAAATTTTTTAACCACTATGATTTATTGAATTTTTATTTTTTTTTGCAGTAATACACAATCTTTCATGCACTGTTAAAAACATGAAATAAACACAAAAAAGTACAACAAAAGTGCAACTAGGGCTAAAAACCCAATGAAATAAAGTAATAATAAATAATATATGCTTCTTAGCAGATTTCTTAGCTTAACATAACATACCTACGTTTTGGGGAACTGATGGGATAACTGGGGTTGCAACAAAAGTGCAACTAGGGCTAAAAATCCAATGAAATAAAATAATAATAAATAATATGCTTCTTAGCAGATTTCATAGCTTAAAACCCTTTCTCTGCCACGCTTCTATCCATCAATGTTTGATCACTGCCAGCTCTATTTGTCTATGGAGATGTTCACCTACTTTGCAGGGCTATAACTTTTTAAATTGTATTGCTAAATTGACATTACTATGGCCCATTCAACATCGATTAGCTATTGTTCAGGGTGTAGGAACGTTTTACTTTTTCATTCACACATTCATACTAAAATACCGTCCAGAGTATAAATATGTTATCGTTTTCTGCAGTAATTCATAGAACGTGAGTTATAGCCATTCATGCATATATTAGATCATCAAATGCAGTTTGATAGCGATTGACGCCAGATTAAAAGGTCCTAAACGTCATGACTCATCATCTGCTGGTGACCGGAGGGGTGGGGGGTCGTTTATAATTCAATGACCGATGTTAAATGATTTATGTAGTATGGGTGATATATTGATCAGAGCAGTTTGTATCGAAAATGGTAAAGGAAAACGCTGAAACTCACCACAGTCTCCTCATAGCGTTGGGTGATGAGAGTGGAGCAAAAAGTTCGCTATTATGGGATGTTGATCTAGATGAACCATTTCCGGGTTGTATAATAATACATACGTCCAAATAACGTTGTTTATTGAGTTATGGCAACCGATCGATTATCCAGTGTGTCAAGATGGAGTCCCGAGAGCGATCGCAAGTGGCGGACGGAATAGGGGGGACACCAAGCACTTCCGGCCCCGCACTTACCCACTTCCGGTTTGGCGATCGGCCACCAGGTGGCGATATTGAACCGTTGGAGAGTTGAGTGGAGATCCCCAGCATCCGTCAAGGATCAGTCTGTGAAATATGATTACCGTGACAGATTTTTGAAATAATGATCTCAAAGACGCTGTAAAACGTCATTGGCAGATTACGCATGGCGAGGAATGACGTCTAAACACGTCATTGGCGATTAAAGGGTTAACATAACAGGCCTAAGTTTGGGGGAACTAATGGGATAACTGGGGTTGCAACAAAAGTGCAACTAGGGCTAAAAACCCAATGAAATAAAATAATAATAATAAATAATCATGCTTCTTAGCAGACTTTTTTTTTTTTTTTTTTTTTTTTTCTCACTTTATTTCTACTGGCCAGTCCAGTAGGGAGAGACAGAGGAGGAATGGGAGACAGAGTGGGGGGAAGACATTCGGCAAATAACGATGGGTTCGGGAGTCGAACCCGGGTCGGCCGTGTCGCGGCTGAGCGCGCTATGTGGTTCGCCACTGGGGCTCCCCTTAGCAGACTTCTTATAGCTTAACATAACAAACCTACAGTAAGTTTGGGGGAACTAATGGGATAACTTGGGTTGCTTAATCAGGAACTAAATGAGATAACTGGGGATGTTGTTTGCTCCTGACAAGAGTCTCAAAGTCTGGGGTGATGGTAGACAAAGCAACTCTGAGGTCATGCTCAATCTGTTCCTCTGCTTTGTCTTCAGCTGGACCAGAGCTGAGAAGCCACTTTCACAAAGATAGGTAGTAAAAAAAAAAAAGTATAAAAAAAAAGATTTTTTTTTGTTTATACACATTCGCGACCCACTCACAACGGCCCCGCGACCCACTTTTGGGTCGCGACCCACCAGTTGAGAAACACTGGCCTAGTGAACGCACTTTGGAACACGTATTGCGACTCTGGACAGGTAAGCTGTCTCTGCGCCGGCGCGTCGCGCTATTTAAATGACACTCTTAGCCCTAGGCTGTAAGGTGAAAAGCACTGTGGGCGAACTCTGACTGGCCAACGGTACATTGCATTGGATGTGCCGTTAATATCCGCATTTATCTCTTGTTTCATATATCTAGTTACTAATTAATGCCGTTTGTTTCCTTTCCTTTGTATAGGTAAATAATCTGACTAACGTCTGATTGTACGCTATCGACTCTGTATCGTCTACTGACGTTTGAATGAACACTGCTGACTATCGACTCTGTATCGTCTACTGACGTTTGAATGAACACTGCTGACTAAACGCTGATTGCCTACAGGCTAACGTCTGACTAACTTTAACCTGGCTACTGCTGACTAACGTCTGACTAACTGTAACCTGGCTACTGCTGGCTAAACGTCTGGCTACACTATCAAGTACTGGCGGTTGCTAATTGCAACCTAACTATCAACGAACTATTATCATCGTCGACTTGGTTGAACATTACCAAATGCCATATCGACCTTTACTGACATTATCCACTAATGCTTGAATGCAAGCTGCTACTAACTATCAGCTACAAGCTAACCGCTTGTTTAATTGGCCACCTGGTGATTATTGCAACAAGCAGTAATTGGATGTTGGACATTGAAGTCCAAATAAACGAACATTCTTAAAGTCCGAATTGTTTCACTGGTTTAATTATAAGTCATTCGCCCACACCCTTCCAAGGGGGACATCTAGTTGACTCATTGACTGAGACTGCTAGATAATTGGACAATTATAAAGTCCTTGATTCTCAATGCAGTCTTTGCAAAAATCCAAAAAACGAACTTGGCCCATTGCTTCCGGAGCACGATATCATTAGGAAACGAGTGCACGGACGTATTCGCTGGTTGGCAGCCAGGAACAGCACATGTCTTGCTCATCATTTTAACGTTATGCTAACTTACTCGAATCACTGTTCAGTTGATTGTGGGCGGTGGCTACAACCACAGTAGCGGCTCAGTATGCAGATATTAGCTTAACACTTTCAATGCCAACAACGAGATACTCGTTTGTTCATGCTGACCGTTCATTGCCAAGGACGAGAGATCTCGTTTTTTTTATTAGCGTTCATATATTCATATTTCATCAATTTAGCCTCACGTTAGTGCTGCAAACTCTCTCTGAGCTCCATTGGGAAAATACCGCCCCCTTTCGTCTCTCCGTGGTACTGCACCCCTTTGGAATGGATTGAATGAAACACATGGGGGGAAAGAAATCCTGCTTCCTCATTTTACTTCTCAGACAAGTCACCCGAGACAATTGGATTCATTGCCGAGCCCCAGAACAGCGTGGAATACATATTTCCAGTACCCAGCGTTGGATCAATAAACGCGATCGATATTTGGAATGGCGATCAGGAATTGGAATAATCTTTTTGGAGAACATCTGATCTGAGGTAAGGAATCTATTTTACCAGTCTTAGGATAATCAGAGCTTTTTTCACAGAGATATCAACGTGTGCCCCATGTGTGTGTGTGCGTGTGTGTGTGTGTGTATGCTGATCAGGAAATGAGAGAATAGATTTTTCAGCCCGCTTCTGTAGCGTGCATAGTACACATATACTATCGATAATCTAGCGTTTATTTGAAAACGATTCATAAATAGGCCGAAAAATGACGTTTTGTGTATTCCAGAATATTCCAGTAAATGGCGTTTATCACAGAATCTTTATATTTTCCTGAACGAGCGTTTTTCAAAATGGTATAAAACGGAAATGAACCGATTAAAAAACAATCCGTTTCGACAATGTTGACTGCAAACAAGTCATTGATAAGCGACGGCCAGATTAGACACATAATTTAAGATGTAGTTTATGCGTTCGCAAATATGAGAGCGCCATCATTGAAGTGGGTGGTGGCACGGAAGCACTAAATCGTGTGCCCCCTGCTGGCATTGAAAGTGTTAACAGTGATTGGTCAGCGCCTCTTACACGTCACAGATCCAGTCAAATCTGAATGGCTTATTTCAGTAGGGAGAGCTGAACAGCAGAAACTGCACTTGGTACAGATTTAACATTTTCTCACTGTTGGTACAATCCCACATTGCTTGAAAATGAAAAAGGCCATTTTTACAATAGTGGACTTATTTTTTTTATATATATATAATTTTTTTTGCATTTTATTGCTTGCAGAGGGGAAGGATGGGAGAAGATATAGGGGGAGGACATGCTGTAAAGGTCGCCGGGTCCGGGAGTCGAACCCGGGACGGCCGCATTGCACTGCAGCGCAGTTACGTGGTGCACCACCCTGGTGCCCACAATAGGGGACCTTTAAGAATTTCATAAAACTACACTACCCAGCTCACGCCTGCCCCTGTCAAACTTTGAGCCTTCCGATGTGAATAAATTTTTTCCCATGATTATGTCTCACGGGTCGAACAAACCTGAATGTTATTGCCAGAACGTAGTTAGTTTCTAGAAAAAAACATGTCTCAATCTCATTAAAGATGGTAGAGTGATTTACATTACATAAAAGTAACTGTACTTACAGCAGATTTCATTCACGGTATTTGCTGCCCAATGTTAGCATGGTGTTATTCACCGTCAAAGATGGAAATAAACTAAAAGAAAATGTATATTGTCCTTTGGTTCATTACAATTTACTCAAGCCTAGTAACAGACACAATATTTCTGACACTGGGAATACGTTCCCTGAGGTCCCTAGATACCAACAACATGCAAATGGACTTGTAGAAGTGGAGCAATCTTCCATTTACTTAAGTACTTTTAGGTGAATTTTCTGAAAATATAGCTAGGGCTTAAGAGGTTAAAATCATTGGTAAACAAACAGTGCTGAAAATATACACTTTGACTGCTGTTTTGATAGGGTTAGGGTCTTTACTCTTGGCTACATTTGAAAAAGAAATGCAACATTAATTAATACGGACTGTATTGATCGATTTATGACGTGAAATTAATCTCGGCCCAGTACTGGGCCCGTCAGGCTTTTAAAGTCAACACTTATAAAGTCATAATGTTTAGAGATTAAAGTCAACATTCATAAAGTCAGACTAAAGTCATAATGTTTAGAGATTAAAGTCAACATTTATAAAATCAGGCGGTCAGGTGGCGTAGCGGAGATTGCGTTCGTCACCAACGCCGGAGATGCTGGGTTCGAGCCCAGCTCCCGGCGTTGTCACCAGCTTGCCTGGCCGTTCACACTAATACAATTGGCAGTATTAGGGGGTGGGGAAAGCTGGCGGGTGGGTCCTGGGCGTTGTGGACAGCGACCCCTACAATTCGGTCGGGGCGCCAGCTCAGCGAGGGTAGGATCTGGAGAGAGGTAGTGCGACCTTCCACACGTTACACTCTCCCAGTGAGAATCTGAGCTGCCAGGCTGGCTGCCGGCTGGCTGCACATGCGTTGGAGGAAAGCATGTGACAGTCTCCGGCCTCTCGGACCAACAGTAGGGGGGTGCGCATCAACCAGGAAGGGGGTTGGGAATTGGCATAACGACTAACAGTGGGATGGGAGAAAAATCGGAAAAAGGGAGGGGGAAAAAGATAAAAATTAAAAAAACATTTATAAAATCAGACTAAAGTCATAATGTTTACAGATTAACACTTTAATCGCCGTTGACGCTGAAACACGTCATTCCCCGCCATGCTCATTCTGCCGATGATGCTGTACAGCATTTTTTAAATCAATATTTCAAAAATCTGTGATCGAAATCATATTTCTCCCCCGGAGACATGATATGTACTGGTGAGCCCCTATCAACTCTCTAACGGTTCAAGAGCGCCATCTGGTGGCCGATCGGCAGATCGCCCAGGGAAGAAACAGGAAGTGGAAGCTGGTGCTCATTTCAATTTGGTCCGATCACTCGCTATAGGTCCCGGGACTCGAGCTCGACACAATGGATAGCGATCCGTTGCCAATAACTCGATAAACAACATGATTTGGACGTATATACTATTATACAACCTGGAAATGGATCGGGTATTTCTACATCCCATAATAGAAAAAATTCTGTTCCACGCTCATCTCCCAATGGCGAGAGGAAGCTACGGTGAGTTTCAGCGTTATTTTTTAATGTCTTCTATACTAACTGCTCTAATGATCATATCACCCACACTAGATGAATGATATAACGTTGCCCACGGAATTATAAACGACCCCCCGCCCATCCGGTCAACATCAGATCATACGTAGTAACTTCTAGAAGTACGTGCAGTTGAAATTTTTTATCTCACGCCGATTGCTATCAAAATGTATACAATCATCAATATAATGCATTTAGGGCTATAAATCACGTTCTGGAGAAAGCTGCAGAAAACGATAAAAACATATATACAATTTAGCAATACAATTTAAAAAGTTATAGCCCTGCAAAGAAGGGGAACTTCTCCATGTTAAATAGGGCTGGCGAGGGATGGTACATTATGAATTTAACCCTGGCGATCAAAGTGTTAAAGTCAACATTTATAAAGTCATGTATACAGATTAAAGTAAACATTTATAAAGTCATGTTTACAGATTAAAGTAAACATTTATAAAGTCATAATGTTTAGATTAAAGTCAACATTTATAAAGTGATAATGTTTACAGATTAAAGTCAACATTTCCATACTTGTTTCCATGCAGTCCAAACAGCTCTTCTCCTGGTCCAGCTGCGACGGTTTCATGCAGTCCACCAAACAGACTCTCAAACCAAGGTGTGAGAGGCTAGGAGGGGTGGTCATATTCAGACCAATCTTGGGGGAAAGTAAGGAAAGAAATATCAGTACATTTTACATTCATCCTAACAAACAAAGGTCTAACTTTTCAGTTGAAATTCATCAGGAACACAGAAAGCCAAGCAAGAACCACCAGTCCTTAACCAGCTATACAGGTAGTGCTCTTTTCCAAGGCTAACAAATTGGAGGCTGACAGGAAGATTTTCACAAGAACTGAAAAACACATGGGTGTATATATAGACAGATGCACTGCTATAGTTGTGATCTATGAATATAAGCCTATGATATTGCATTTAATTTGATGCAAAACATCCGATAGGCTATTGATGCAGGCAGTTGTTGTTTCTGGCCAATCAGATGTTTTTGTCTTCCAAGTGGTGTTTCTAGGGTCGCATTGGAAAAACTAAGACCACGTCCTCATCAGAAAGTATACTAAATTAAATGAAAATACAACTAAAAAGGCAATATTAATAAAATAAAGATTTCAAAAAAATATATACAAATATCGTGGACATCTACAGACAGTGAACAAAATAAGCACCCGCCAAGCTGTGTAGATTTAAGGTTTGGCGAGTAAAAATGAGGTCTGCCCGCCACCTGGTGTGTAGTTCATATCGATACTCTTATTTTGAAAAACCCTGTAGCAACTCCGCAAGTCATATCCGCCCAGTCCATGCTTCTGAAAGCAGAGCAGCGCTACACAGCAGTGCGCCTACACGACCCGAAATAAGTCTGTGTTTTTTTTTTTTTCTCACAACGGGTCAAATGCATCTACATGCTTTGCACCATCGCAATTCCTTTATGCCCACATCGCCCGAAATTAACATTTATGTACCATTACAATCACTACAACGTTAGCGTAAGCTAACAAGCTAATCCTGATCAGAGGCAGAGGCGCAGAGCCATAGAGAACAGCAGACAGTGTGGACTGGGGAAAGGGAAATGGGGGGGGGGCACTCTCCCCTTCCCTGTGTGTGTGCGTGCGTGCGTTTGGAAAGACGATGAAGTCACTAGTCAGGACTCGGGACAGGAGTATATTATAGTAAACTGAGGATTACCGAGGATGGACAGGTAATGTTGATATTCAAATATAAAAAAGTTTCGAGAGGAGTGGAAGTTTGAAGACAGACTAGACTACAATATGAGGCGGGGGTGGTGAGTTGAAACAGTGTGTGTGAATGAATGAATGAAAACTTTATTTAACAGATTGCAGAATGGGTACAATACAGTACGGCTCAATACACACAATTGTTAAGGGGATGCAGACCAGAGAAAGACGTTTGTCTTGTTTACATCAGGGTCCCCCATTGTGTGTGTGTGTGTGTGTGTGTCCCAACCGACCCCACTTCTATGTTTCAATAAATTATTTGCATTTAAAACTATTAACGCTGACTCATTCCTTCAGTCCACTCAAAATTATGCTAATATTCCTTATGTTGTTTATGATATTAATTGAAAATAGCACATGAGTATTATAGTAATAATAGTAATAATAACACATGGCGATATACTAAAAAGCTATTTATAATTTTTGGCTGGTAAAAAATCTGCCTGGCTGGTAGTTTTTAAAATCTACCAGCCAATAAGGCTGAGCCCAAACGTTCGAACGTTCGAACGTTCGTTCGTTACGCTGACATTCGGACTTTAATTAATAGGTTCGAACGTTCGGTGAAAAAAAAATAAAGGATGCGCACAGGGTTGAGGTGATGTGAATGCGAGGCGCTCGGCTCAACCAGTATGGTCTGCCGGGCTGCAGCGGGATACTATTTCTCAACCAGAGCTCTATTTTGATTGACAGGCGATTCTGCCAATTACGTCACACCGCTTGCACCCGCCTCTGCTGTTACCACCAATCGGCAAGCCTCAACAGACTTACCGTAGCTACCGGGGAGCCGTAGTTAGCTCCCCGCCGAGGAAGTAATCGGTAACAAGGTTTCCGTAGGTGAACCTGCAGAAGGATCATTAATGAATACCATCCTTTTTCGGCCACGGAGCGCGAGCTTCATGGCGGGAGGTGGTTGCGTTGGAAACAACAGCAGGCGCACGGTGGACAGACCCGTCCACCGTCTACCTCGGAACGGTGGTAGGGCGGACGGGCGGCAGGCGTGTTGGGAGCCCGGCCGTTCCGAGGTAGACGGTGGACGGGTCTGTTGAGCCGAGGCGTGCGCCTCTCCTCCCGGCTCCCCTCCCCGTCGACCAAGAGTGAATACCTGTTATTGAACGTGTAACACTAACTATATAACGTTCGGTTAATGCCACAAAACAAATGCATTTGTTTATCTAGCCCCTTACGTGACTGCAAGGGCTATTGTTGATCATACTTTGATTCAGTAGCTTGTTTATTTTCTTCTGAGTGCTTTGTTTAATTACATGTTTACATGAACAGCCACCACTGTAAACAACATGTTTTTCACCAATAGACTATGCAATGCCGCCCTCCGTAGGATCTATAATAATACAATAAAAAAAAAAATTATTAAAAAAAAAATGTATAAAATTTTAAAAAACGAACGTTCGAACGTTCGTTCGATAAACCCTGGCGAACGTTCGAACCCTAAAAACAGGGTTCGGGCTCAGCCTTACCAGCCATTTGGCTGGTAAGTCAAAAAGTTAAGTTTGTTCCCCCCGTCTACAGAAGATTGAAAAATAATTGTTTGGTGTGACGACCCTCCCCCACATTGTTGTTTGCTTGCTCTGCTCTGTCACTGTTTCACAGGATTGGTGGGGGGAGCTGGCAGAGCAGAGCGGGGTTGAGGGTCATTAGGCTAATTGGGGCACACCTGGGTCGGTGGGGGAGGGTCATCAGGCTAATTGGGGCACACCTGAACTGCTGCGGTCAGGCAAGCGATACCGGAGTCTCATGGCAAGCACAGAGACTCAGAAGAAGCTTTTATCCTCAGGCCATCAGGATGCTAAATGACAATAACACTATGTAACAAACCATCAAATACACTCAACAGCACACACATCCACACTCACTTTAAACAAACAACTCACTGCAGCACCCACTTTACACACTTTATATTTATTGGTAAAGAATTTGCACTACAACTCATACCTCATTACACCTTACTGTAAATTGTACCTAAATTGTACCTCATCCCATTTCTACTGTATATTGTATTGTAACTCAGTTACTTTTCTACTCTGCATTGTATATTGTATATTATGTATATTGAACACTTTTGTCGACGTACTTGACTTCTATTTTATACTTATTATACTTATTATATACTTATCTATTTTTATCTAGCACAATCTCTGGAGCAAAACAGAAAGAAGCATTTTATATAAAAGTATTCTGTACTTTTGTATGACAACTAATAAAGAAACTTGAACTTGAAACTTGAACACCTGGCTCGGTGTGTCCCAGTCAGGATATAGAGGGAGGCTTCCTCTAGTCTCCATCGATCTCCCCACCCCTTTGGTTCCTTTTGTTTGTTTGGACACTTACTTTGGTTTTACACTTACAACATTCATGCTGCACACACACTCTCATCCACACACTGATATTCATATGGGCTGATAATTAGTATAATTCAATAAATGATTTAGTCATTTCTTAAATTGTGCCTGTGTCTCCCCTTTCTTGTTGCGAGCTTGAGCCAGCTCGTAACATTGGTAAACTGTAAATAATACAACTTTACCATGGACTCCTAAGCTAAGCTAGGATAATGTACATCAGATAAACAGATGAGAAACACTGCTAAGATAACGTCATGGATTTTGCTAATGAAGGGTTAATATCCGAGGCTGCTGCGCAGGGCCCGAAATTAGAGCCCGCCACCCGCGGGGATATTTTAGGTTTGGCAAGTGACACTGAGGTCTGTCTGCCACGTGGCGGGTAACAAAATAGTAATGTAAAATAATTTAAACTGTGGTGTGGTGACAGTGGCCTTTTTTGTTGCCCCCAATCTCTCCTTGCACGTCAATCTATCCTTGTTGTTTACCGACGTCACATCCGCTACTCTTCTTCTGCAGCGCCTGCTTGCACTGTAGGGAGCCAACGTTACGTCCGCCTGCCATCACGATTAGCTCTCTCTCTCTCTCTCTCTCTCTCTCTTGATTTAAAGTAAAGTGGCCAAACGTTACAATATAAATACTAATTGGATAGTTGATGATAAACATTTAATTTCATTATCTGAAATATTATAAAATCATTAAGTCTGCTATAAGCCATTATCCCTTTGTGTATGATTGTTATTGTCTCACAGTAGTGTGTATATACAATTATACATTGTGTGTGTTTTTAGCTAAAATGGATAGAAAAGTCTTCTTAGGCACCCAAGAGTTTTTATATAAATTGTCTTACAGTTGATTATTTTATTTTTAATAATATTATAAGCTGCATATAAGGAATACAACCAAATCCTCTGTCATACCATAAAATTGTATCATTATTTGGCATCATGTTGAATCGCATCGTATCGCCCCGAATCGCATTATGTTGAATCAAATCGTATTGTATCTCAACAGGGGGTGAATCGTATCGCATCGCCCGGTGCTTCAAATGTATCGTTAATGTATCGTATCGTTGGCACCGTATCGAGATGCGCATCGCATCGGCCTCAGTGATGGAGATGCACATCCCTACCACACACACATACTGGCATTTATTGGTAAAGAATTTGCACTACAACTCATACCTCATTACACCTTACTGTAAATGGTACCTAAATTGTACCTCATCCCATTTCTACTGTATATTGTATTGTAACTCAGTTACTTTTCTACTCTGCATTGTATATTGTATATTATGTATATTGAACACTTTTGTCGACGTACTTGACTTCTATTTTATACTTATTATACTTATTATATACTTATCTATTTTTATCTAGCACAATCTCTGGAGCAAAACAGAAAGAAGCATTTTATATAAAAGTATTCTGTACTTTTGTATGACAACTAATAAAGAAACTTGAACTTGAACACCTGGCTCGGTGTGTCCCAGTCAGGATATAGAGGGAGGCTTCCTCTATATATGTCACTTTAAAAAATATATAGAATATTTAGAAGTGGTGGGCTCTGAGGGCCAAGCTAAAAGGACTTTGATCACCCCTGCCCACTTTGACAACCTAGGATGGCTTAGAGTAGACGACAGAGTACAGCAACTTGCAATGGGCCTGGTCTACAAGATACACTAAAAGCAATAAAAAAATATTTGGGGCCCCTAGTGACGAGGGGCCTCCAAAATAAATAAAATAAAAGTAAAAGAAATAATAATAATTTGTGGCCTCTAGTGACGAGGGGACTCCAAAAGGCCTCTAGTGACGAGAGGCCTCCAAAAGAATAAAAAATGAAAGTTAAAAAAATAATAATAATTTGGGGCCTCTTGTGACGAGGGGCCTCCAAAAGGCCTCTGGTGACGAGGGGCATCAAAAAAAAATTAAAGTAAAAAAAAAAATTGAAATAATGTTGGGGCCTCTAGTGACGAGGGGCCTCAAAAAATAATAATTAAAAATAAAAAATAAATTGTGGAGGCCCCTCGTCACTAGAGGCCCACGGGCCGCAACCCGGACGGCCCGGTCGTTAATCCGGCCCTGGTCTTCATCATGCATGCAGACCTGTGTGGGTTCTGTAACGTTACTCATCTACAGCAAAGTCCTCGCTGCGCGCCGCTGACCGGCCAACCCCCCCCCCCACCCCCAAGAAAACACTAAGAGCTCCCCGAAGACCATGGTATGGTTCGCACACTGCCTAGAAGCATTAGCAAAGCATCTCAAGTAAAGCCGAAACAGTGGCTGAAACGCTCAACAGTTGAGATGTTCAGTCATTATTAGTAACGAGCTGAATAAACGCACATTTCTCTCTCTATACAGAGAGTGAGTCGCACCAGTTTCTGACCTAACGTCACATATCCTCCCAAACTCATAACGTGGTGTAGCATTAGCATTAGCATAGCAGCTTAGTTTGTTAGCTGCTCCAGCTACCTCTGGTCAAGGCCCAGTCTGGATGGAAAAGTGGCAGAAACACCCAACAGATCAGATGTGCGGTCAGTAGATGAATAAAAGCAGATTTTACTGTAACAAAACAGAGAGGTGGATACACTTTGACTGCCACTCACGGCTTTTCTCGGATTTACAATAGTTACGTTGAAAGCCACTCACGAGATTTCTCTGATATTTTTTTTCTTTTTTAGCGATCTGAAATCATATTGCATCACGCGAGCCTACCCTAGCCTACCCAAAGGCCGCCGGCGATCAGATGTGAAAAAGCGCCCCCTATCGTCTCCCAGATGACATCAGGGATTTTGGAATGGACTCAATGAAAATGGATGGGGAAAAAAATTATTCCAGTCCACATTTTCCAGTCCACTGATGCAGCCGGGGTTGCGTGAATATTAAAGGCAACCTACTTGTGTTCAGCTTTTCGTTCAGCGTTTCCCTGATTGGCCACACGGCCACGTGACCGCCCTAGCACACGCCCTTATCCGCGCCGCTCTGTGTGTTGTTAGCGGCAGAGAGGACGCGGCAGAGAGACGCGGCAGAGAGTGACCGCGGCCGTGCATGAGGCTCCCCCAGGTGCTCTGAGAGGTGCTCGTTGGTTAATGCCTCAATGCCTCAATGCCTCGTTGTGCCTCGTTGTTGGTTAATGTTGTTGGTTAATGCCGCATCGCCGCATCACTTAACGCCGCCATATAACTAACTAATATACTAATACTAATGCTATACTAATATAACTAACTAATTCGCGATGGACCCTGCCGCCAACGTGTAAGCTTTTGTGCCAACGTGCAAGCCAGATATTTAAACACTGTCCCCAAAATGAATGGAAGCGAAATAAATAGAGCTTATTATTAATCAGTCAGCAGCCTCCAACGGGCGAAATAACGTCACAGCAGTATAGTTTGTTTATACTTCAGAAGTATGATATTTGAACATCGTCCCCAAAATGAATGGAAGTGAAATAAATAGAGCTTATTATTAACACTTTGACTGCCGGGAAACGCTTTACAGCGTCATTCCCGGCCATGCTCAAGTTGCCGGAGGACGCTGTACAGCGTCCTTATATCAATATTTCAAAAATCTGCGATCGGATTCATATTTCCCCTCCGCTGGCCTGAGATCCACCAGGAGGACCCACTGAGCTCTCTGGCGGTTCAGGAGCGCCATCTGGTGGCCGATCGGCGCAATCGCCAAACAGCAAGTGCTATGGAGGTTGTGCTGGTCGGCCATATTACTTCCGGGCACTCTGTTTGGCTCCCGGGACTCGATCTCGACACAATACATAGCGATCGATTGCCAATAACTCGATAAACAACATGATTTGGACATATATACTATTATACAAGCTGGAAATGGACCCGATATTTCTACATACCATAATAGGTAAATGAATGTTCCACGCTCATCGCCCAATGGCGCGAGGAGGATACGGTAAGATACAGCGTTATTTTTGATCGTATTCCATATAAACTGTTATGATGAACATATCACCCACACTAGATGAATGATATAACGCTGCCCACGGAATTATAAACGATCCCCCGCCCATCCGGTCATCATCAGATCATACGTAGATCATTCTAGAAGTACGTCCAATTGAAATTTTTTATATCGCCCCGATTGCAATCAAACTGTATTTCATCATCAATATAATGCATTTGGGGCTATATATCACGTTCTGGAGAAAGCTGCAGAAAGAGATGAAAACATACTTATACATTAGACCATACTTTACTATGAATATGTGAATGAAAAAGTTTAACGTTGCTACACAATGAACAATACATATAGGACTTTGAATGGGCCCTAATAATGGCAATGTAGCAATAGAATTTAAAAAGTTATAGCCCTGCAAAGAAGGGGTACTTCTCCATAGACAAATAGAGCCGGCAACCTATGGTATATAATGAATTTAACCCATGGCACCCATAGTGTTAATCAGTCAGCAGCCTCCAACGGGCGAAATAACATTATACGCGAAATAACATATAACGTTACAATTGTACAGTTTCGAGTTAATCAGTCAGCAGCGAAATAAAGAGAGCTTATTATTAATCAGTCAGCAGCCTCCAACGGGCGAAATAACATTATACGCGAAATAACATATAACGTTACAATTGTACAGTTTCGAGTTAATCAGTCAGCAGCCTCCACTGATGTTATGACGTTACAAACGGGCGAAATAACATTATACACTCTGCTGCCGCGTTCGCTGCGCGCTTCATTCATTTAATTTGGGACCTTGCAGGGACCTCTGCTGCCGTGTTCGCGGCAAAAGGGGGCGGGGGGTCGTGGCCAATCAGAGAAAAGCTGAACACAAGTAGGTTGCCTTTAATATTCACGCGCCGGGCGTTACCAGAGTTCATTCTGGAGACTCTGAGCCGCGGCAAGCATGAGATCTACTGTATACACGTTAGATCTATACACTTATCGATTTTTTCGAATGGTGATCAGGAATTGGAATATACCAGTTGGATACCATCTGATGTCAGGTAAGGAATCTATGTTATCAGTGTTAGGATAATCAGACTCGTTTTGATGAAGATATAAGCTTTTTTCTGATATGTGCTCCAGCGGTTTCACTGTAAAATCCATGAGGAAATGAAAACGGCTATTATCAGCGCGCGCCTCGAATGTGCATGCGCGCACGTATAATATTGATCATCTAGCGTTTATTTGAAAACGATTCATAAATAGGACGACAAATATCAACGTTCTGGAATATTCCAGTAAAAGACGATTATCACAGAATGGCCCAGAATGGGCTGTTTTTTACCTCAAAACGGGTGCTTTTCAAAATGCTCTCAAACGGAAATGAAGTGATAAAAAACCAATCTGCCTTGACAGCACTGACTGGAAAATGATTCTTTGATAAGCGACGGGCAGATTAGACACATAATTTAAAAACATAGATTAGGCGATATTAACGTTAACATTAGCGCCGATGGTGGCATTCATGCACTAAGTCGTGCGCCCCCTGGTGGCACTGAAAGTGTTAAGCTAATGTACCTTTGTTTACCTGAACGACGAGGCTCCAGAATGATGAGTCTGTGAAACCAATGCTCCAATACGAGCGTCAAACTCGAAACTACATTTCCCTCAAAGCTCAGAGTATAAAGCACATACCTTATTAAACTACATTTCCCTCAAAGCTCAGAGTATAATGC
Source organism: Notolepis coatsorum (assembly GCF_963971535.1). Lineage (NCBI taxonomy): Eukaryota > Metazoa > Chordata > Actinopteri > Aulopiformes > Paralepididae > Notolepis > Notolepis coatsorum. Next base: position 118,676,248 of record NC_140176.1, read on the forward strand.
ACATACCTTATTAAACTACATTTCCCTCAAAGCTCAGAGTATAAAGCACATACCTTATTAAACTACATTTCCCTCAAAGCTCAGAGTATAATGCACATACCCTATTAAACTACATTTCCCTCAAAGCTCAGAGTATAATGGACATACCTTATTGAACTACATTTCCCTCAAACCTCAGAGTATAAAGCACATACCTTATTAAACTACATTTCCCTCAAAGCTCAGAGTATAAAGCGCATACCTTATTAAACTACATTTCCCTCAAAGCTCAGAGTATAATGCACATACCTTATTAAGCTCGCCTCGAAAGTAGACGAGAGTAGACTAGTGCAGCCGGGGGAGGAGTCGGAACGTTGAACACTTCAGATTTGAATACAGCCTCTCGCCTAGTCTCGCATGGCAGATATCACGTTCACGTTACCACACACACACCAGTCCAGCTCATTATAATGCGAGGGCCGCGTGCACAATTAGATTAGATTTAAATGTATTGTCATCACACAGCACACTAGGTATTAAATTAATATACCATATTTATATACCATCTTGTTGCACGCTCCTGCCCACCGCATCGCGTGCACGCACACAACACACTGCTGAATAATTCTGTTTTGCATCAATATATTATATATACTGTATATTGAGGCAAAACAGAATTATATATACAGTATATATTGAGGCAAAACAGAATTATTCAGCAGTGTATGAGTGTGTGTGTATACAGTATCAGCTGCTGCATCGTTAATGAACTATAAATTTATATAGAATTTGTTAATCTATTCTAGTCGGTTAACTGTGAGCCAGACGGCTTAGAGAAGTACTGTACATAGACCGGTAATGCTCAGATTGCTCATTGAGTCATGACTATAAATGCAAAACGTAATTGTCGTATTTATTATCATTATAATTATTTAATTCCGATGATAGGAACAGTCCGTCTGTAGAATCGACTTGAAGAAGCTCTTGGTACCCAAACTGCTGTATCCAATAATAATAATAAATCTATCTGATAAGAGGGGATTAGTGTTGTCACGATACTGGAATTTCTAACTTCGATACGATACCTTGAAAAGTATCGATATTCGATACCATTTTCGATACCACAGGGAAAAAGGTTCAATCTTAAAACGTTAAAAAAAAAAAAAATTGCTGGTTGATTCTCCTCAGCTTCTCTCTCGTACTATAAGAGAAGATAAATATAACACTTTTAAAATCCTTTTTTTATCTTTAGATCACACATTTAAAAATAACTGTTCATCTCACTTCAATAATTTTTATTGCAGAACATGGTATTTTCTCAAGCAGACAGATGTAAACACTGTAATCTGTGTTGCATGTACCTGACAAACTGAACTGTTTGTATTACAGTCATATTCCGACTTAACTGAATGCACATGTGTGTGTGTGGACTACTGTACTATTACAGGTATTGAAATGAACAATGCAACTTCCTTATACAAAAAAAATATATATTAAATATCGATATTTCGGGAAATAAGTATTGAAACCGTTTTAAATATTCAGAATCGATATGTATCGATTTTTCGATATTTTTGACAACACTAAGAGGTACTGTGGCACCTGGCTCTGAAGGCTGAGCGTGGCTCTGAGAGGTACTGTGGGGCCTGGCTCTGAAGGCTGAGCGTGGCTCTGAGAGGTACTGTGGGGCCTGGCTCTGAAGGCTGAGCGTGGCTCTGAGAGGTACTGTGGGGCCTGGCTCTGAAGGCTGAGTGTGGCTCTGAGAGGTACTGTGGCGCCTGGCTCTGAAGGCTGAGCGTGGCTCTGAGAGGTACTGTGGGGCCTGGCTCTGAAGGCTGAGCCTGGCTCTGAGAGGTACTGTGGGGCCTGGCTCTGAAGGCTGAGCGTGGCTCTGAGAGGTACTGTGGCGCCTGGCTCTGAAGGCTGAGCGTGGCTCTGAGAGGTACTGTGGGGCCTGGCTCTGAAGGCTGAATGTGGCTCTGAGAGGTACTGTGGCGCCTGGCTCTGAAGGCTGAGCGTGGCTCTGAGAGGTACTGTGGGGCCTGGCTCTGAAGGCTGAGCGTGGCTCTGAGAGGTACTGTGGGGCCTGGCTCTGAAGGCTGAGCGTGGCTCTGAGAGGTACTGTGGGGCCTGGCTCTGAAGGCTGAGCTCAAAGGACTGTTTGTTATTTAAGATGAGGTCGACTCGGCACTGACAGATTTGTGTTCATTGTGCTGCTTTTATAAAGCCTCAAATGACGGCTTACAATATTTCATGAAGCAAAGTATTTTGTTTGTCTAAGATTTAAAAAGGTTTAAACTTTACAGCACTGACAAAGTTGAACAAAGTGCTGTACAAGTCCCACAACATTAAAAAAAAAATCTAAAGATTTAAAAAATATATATATATTTTATTTATTAGGGTCGGCCAACCAAGGTGTCAATGGCAGTAGGTGTGGTGGCCGTTTTAACATTCCAGACTGCAGGCAGTAACCAATCACGCCGCATCATCAAACTAACCGATGCCAGTCTGGTCTTCAAAATCCTCCATGGTCTAGCCCCACTTTCCGATTTTTCACCTCCAGGTTCACCAGAACTGTTGTACCGGGTGACTTGGCTGTTCCATTAAGGACAAGTACATTTAGCAAATCAGCCCTCTCTGTGAGAGCTGCCAAGACCTGGAACTCCATTCCAAGTTACATGCCGCCTGGGCATAACACGGATCACCTGAGGCCAAGGGCTTGCTCTACGAGGGCATGATGAGACTGAGTCAGAGTTAATAAAATCGTGGAAACTTTTTAGAGCTACTATGTACATTGTTTTCAAAGCAGCTTCACATTGAAAGTGATCTCACAGACAAACTTAAAGCGAGTTTTTGTTGCATTAAGGTAAGACTGGTTAATAATATTGGATGTCTTCATTTGAACAATTAATTTGCACTATATGAAATGAGTGGGGCTCGCTGTAGTAGCCTAGTGGGTGTGTGTATTGTATGAAATCAGAACCTGGACAGCACCGTTTGCGTGCAAGCAAAAAAAGAAAAGTAAAACCATCCCATCTACAGCCTACCCTAATGTCCAGCTCACCCGCCACCTATGGATTGTACAACTTCAAGGCTCCTTTCGAGCCGCTTCTGCAAGGAGGAGCAATAAGAGGAAACAATGTTTACATGTTTGTACTTACAGATGTTGTGGTGTCCAGTCTGCTGTCTGGTTCCACAGAAGAAGGTTCTGATCCAGATGTTTGAGTAGAAGGCCTTGGTCCAGTAGAGTTCCGTCACAGAGACACTTTACACTAGAAACACACAAAGCGTGTGTCAGTCATTCAGGAAGATGTGTTGTGGAGCGGATCGAGGGCGAGGCTACTTTCAGAGAGGAGAGGGAAAACACACGAGAGCAGCCGGGGGAGGAGGCAGGGAAGTGGAACACTTCACCTCGTTTAAACAGGGATTACTATTGATTGAAAACTTTATTTAACAGATTGCAGAATGGGTACAGTACAGCTCAAGACACACAATTGTTAAGGGGATGCAGACCAGAGAAAGACTTTCGTCTTGTTTACATCAGGGTCCCCCATTTTCAATTCATAGTGACATTTATGACATACACAACATACATGACATCATGACATAGGGACACACAGGTATTTAGTACTGTTACATTTGTGACATATACGATATGCAAATATACAGTACTGTTACCCATAGATCCTGACAGAGAGTATACATATATGTGGAGGGGACTGTACATTAGGAGGGGGTGGGTGGGTAGGAAGAGAAATATACATACATACGGTGGGGAGAGAATATATACATACGGTCGGTGGGGAGAAGACTGTACATTAGGAGGGGGTGGGTGGGTGGGAGAGAAATATACATACGTGGGGAGAGAATATATACATACGGTGGGGAGGAGACTGTACATTAGGAGGGGGTGGGGGGGTTTGGACATTTACGGTGGCCAGTTTCGAATTGCAGCCTCCCGTAGGTGCTCTTTAAGAGCGGTTTTGAATGTGGGTAGGGATTCACATTCCTTTACAGCTTTGGGTAGGGCGTTCCACATTGATGTGGCATAATTGCGAAACGTGTTTAGTCCCTTGTTTGAGCCGAATCTGGGTTTAACATGATTTGTGGAGCTCCCTCTGGTGTTGTGGTTGTGGTATTCACTGACCTTTGGGAAGTATTTTGGCATGTACATGGGTACCTTAGTGGTGTAGTGTATCTTGTAGACCAGGCCCATTGCAAGTTGCTGTACTCTGTCGTCTACTCTAAGCCATCCTAGGTTGTCAATGTGGGCAGGGGTGAGGTGGGTTCTAGGAGTAAGGTCAAGTAGAAGTCTGACCAGTTTGTTTTTTGATGTTTGTAATTTAGTTTTTAGCACCTTTGAGGTGCTTTGGTACCATGAGGTGCAAGCATAGTCGTAGTACCCTTGAATGAGTGCTCCTGCCAGAGTCTTCAGGGTATTGTTGTTTACCAGAGAGGAGATCCGGTACAAGAATCTAGTTCGTTGGTTGACTTTTTTTATTACCTTGGACGCCATTTTGTCACGAAAGTCTTTCTCTGGTCTGCATCCCCTTAACAATTGTGTGTATTGAGCCGTACTGTATTGTACCCATTCTGCAATCGGTTAATAAAATGTTCAATCAATCAATCAAATCAAACTCACCGAAGACTATGAAGCCCTAGTGTAATTCCCTCTTATGCGATGATGACAGCAACACGTTCTTTATAGCACTGGTGGGATTTCTTTACAATCCGGACGGTGAGAACTGTGAAACACATACATGAAATACAATAAATCACTGATCAAACAATAACAACATAGATCCATCTTATTTCTACTTGTCTCTTAGTGTCACATGTCTTTGTAATATTGTTAAACAAATGAACTTAACCTACAAAACACATTAAGTCCTTCTGCAATAATAACTCACGTAGTAAACATTTAGTTAGCAACACTTTAGCTGCTATAGCTATAGGGTTAGGGTTATAGGTTTAGCTGCTATAGCTAACATAGCTAACAACCACAACACCAACACGTACCTTACTGCTGCTGCAATAAGAGAGGACATTATGGGGACTGTAGCATCTTCTGGACCTTGTAACAATGACAATAAAGAGCATTCTATTCTATTGACTCTTAAAAACGATCTCTTTACAAGAAGAAGTGAAACTATCTCTTTACAAGAAGAAGTGAAACTATCTCTTTACAAGAAGAAGTGTCGTCAGCTCAGACATGTCGTCAGCTTGTGACTGCAATTTGTTCCTGTTTGCGGACGACTTAAATCCGCGGAGATTTTAACACGCGTGCGTCGGCATAAAACGTCCCCGGACACTGTGGACTGGGCTTCAACATTATTTCCGCCATTAAACTAGCAGCATTTAAGTAAATCAAAGCCCATTAAGCACTGAATGAATGAATGAATGAATGAATGAATGAATGAATGAATGAATGGATGAATGAATGAATGAATGAATGAATGAATGAATGAATGAATGAATGAATGAATGAATGAATGAAAACTTTATTTAACAGATTGTAGAATGGGTACAATACAGTAGTGGCCAAATAAAGCACTGAACCAAATGTATTGAACATGGATTCATTCATTCAAATGTTCGTTTCAGTCCCCTCTGCTGGCGAAATAGGAGACTGCCTGTTTTGTGTGGATGGAAAGCAATTTAGAATTGTTTGTTTTGTAATATATATTGTTACGCGCTCACACTTAATTGATCTGATCATAACAATAACAGGTGTTCCCAATGGAAAATCAGTCCCCCTCACCCCCAGAGTATAAAGAGGCTGGCATGCAACACCTTTATCTTCCCTGCACAGGTTCACACACACAGGTTTTTACTTTGAATTATTTCCTTCTGGGGATGGAGATTAATTGTATGATTGATAGTGTAAATATATGTAGTTGGGACGGAGAGGGTGTGCTTGGGAAACGGGATGTGCAGGATAATGATGATGGCTGTGCTTGTGTAACTAGGGCAGGGTGTGATTATGGGACTCAAAGATTTTTATTGAGGAATAGAATTCTTTCAACAGTTTTTGGACTGAGACGGTTTCTTTTCTTGCTGACCACTTCTCCAGCTTTTGAGAAAAACCGTTCACATGGAACAGATGAGGCTGGAATACAAAGATAGCGTTTTGCCAGTCTGAAAAAATGTCAATACTTTTGGTTTATTTAATATAAGGATCAGATATGTAAAGGGGTCTAAATAAGTTAACAGGTGTTTGTGATTGGGACTGAGCATGCGCAGTTCGCGCAGCTGCCTTTCAAATGGTGGCTGGCTGTCATTCTCACTATAGCACTGACAGGATCACATCGCCCATTGGTAAGTGGACTTTATTACGGGATTGCAATGTTAACTTGGCTATGTCACATATGTACAATGTAATGTATCGCGTTGGCTGCTGGCTGCTAATGCAGCCTGCGGATAATATTTGCATAGTGCACGGTGTTAGTGATGCTGGCTGAATGAATGAACGTTGTGTCTGAATGTTTGCCGCTAGCTTGTGGCTAGGCTAACGCTCCTCGCCGAAGGTGCAAAGCTGAGCTAGTGTCTTGGTGGCTTTCCCGGTTTGTCACGGTGAGATTCATGTGGGGAACTTTGGTGTGTTTGTGTGTGCTTTGATGAATGAGAACTGCTATCTTGTCCGTTGTGTGTGTGGGTTGCGCTGTGTGAGGAGCTCAGTGGCTCACGATATGGAGGAGGAAGTAAACATTGCTATGCATTCTGGGAAATGTAGTCATTCTAGTTCTCCCTCCTTTCACCCACAATTAAAGGGGACATGACATGCTGGTTTGATAAAGTGTATAGTGTAATGTATATTTATAAATAATATAAATATAATTATATATATAATATAATATATAAAATGAATAGTGTATGTATATTTGATAGTGGTATTGATATATTAATATGTATATAATATTAATATTAATATTAATTAATTAATTGATTGATTGGTATTGATGTTAACTCTTTCAGTGCCACTCACGAGATTTCTCGTGTTTTTTTATAGGTGGTTGCTAGCCACTCACGAGATTTCTCGGATATTTTTTTTTTTTTTGCGATCTGAAAAATTATTGCATCACCCGAGCCTACCCGAGTATAGCCGAGGGGCGCCGACGATCACTGTGGAAAAAAGCGCCCCCTGTCGTCTCCCAGATGACATAAGTGATTTTGGAATGGACTCAATGAAAATGAATGGGGAAAAAAATCCGGTACTCCACATTTTCCAGTTCACTGATCCAGCCGGGGTTACCAGAGTTCATTCTGGAGCCTCAGATCCCCGCGGATCATAGAGATCTACTGTGTCGCGTTGGATCCATACACGTATCGATTTTTTCGAATGGTGATCAGGAATTGGAATATACCAGTTGGATACCATCTGATGTCAGGTAAGGACTCTATGTTATCAGTGGTAGGATAATCGGAGTAAGTTTGATGAAGTTATAAGCTGTTTTGTGAAATGTCTTCTTTCGGTTTCACTGTAAAACTCCGTGAGGTAATCAACGGAGCGATTATCAGTGCGCGGCCGTAATGTGCGTGCGTGCACGTATAATATTGATCATCTAGCGTTTATTTGAAAACGATTCATAAAAAGGCCGACGAATATCAACGTTGTGGAATATTCCACTAAAAGACGATTTTCATAGAATGCTCCAGAATGAGCTGTTTTTTATATCAAAACGGGGGCTTTTCTAACTGCTCTGAAATGGAAACGACGCGATAAAAAAACAATCTGTCTTCACAGCACTGACTGGAAAATAGTCTTTGATAATGCGATGGGCAGATTAGACACATAATTTAAAACATAGATTAGGCTATGTCATTTTTTCTGGGTACAAATGATGAAGTCTCCTCTGATTTTTTACTCAGCTTGACGAATTTTATTTTGAAATCTAATTACTTCATGCTTGATGATAAATGGTACATTCAAATCCAGGGTACTGCCATGGGTTCTGCATTTGCACCTAATTACGCCAACCTATTTATGGGCCACTGGGAATCCCAGTTTATCCACAACCAAGATGCCTCGCCCCTCTTGAAAAATGTAATTTTTTGGAAAAGGTACATAGATGACATTCTCATGGTGTTTGTTGGCTCGGAAGATGAGTTATTCCAGTTCAGGGAGTATATCAATGGTACACATCACACTTTAAAATTCACGATGGTACACAGCAGAGAACATATTGATTTCCTAGACTTACGGATATCAGCTGACGATGAGGGAAACCTGAACACTACTATCTTCCGTAAACCAACAGACCGTAATACTATTTTACATGCACAGAGTCATCACCCGAGACGTATGGTAGAGAATATCCCATACGGACAATTCCTGCGCCTTAAACGTATCTGTAGTGATCCCACAGACCTAGAAAGGAAGGCAGATGAAATGAGTAACAGATTTGAAGAGAGGGGATACAAGGCATCAGTGGTGCACACAGCCAGAAATAAGACAAAACATGTACAGAGGGAAACTATTTTGGAATCTGACAAAAGCGACACCCCTGGTAACAGAGTCACATTCGTTTCAGAATATAGTACTTCATCTCAAGTTGTTAAAAACATTATTGACAAACACTGGAACATACTCAAATGTGACCCTCTTTTAAAAAACATTTCTTCATTACCACCAAGATTTTGTTTTAAAAGGGGAAAAAACATAAGGGATGCTGTAGTCAATTCTATGTATAAATCCCCTGTAGTAAGTCACTCTAACTGGCTAACAGAGCTGTGTGGTAACCATCCATGTGGTCGATGTACCCATTGTTCAAACACTATGAAAACAAAAGTTTTCTACCACCCACAGTCTGGGCAGGAATATAAAATAAGGGACCTTATTAATTGCAACACCACTCATGTGATATACATGCTGAAATGCCCTTGTGGTAAGGTCTATGTTGGACAAACAAAACGAAATTTGAAGGTGCGAATAGCAGAACACAAGGCAGCCATTAGGAACAACAATATGGATTATGCCATTGCGAGACACTATAAGGAGAGAGATCATGGTTCCACAGCCTCTCTAAGGTTCATTGGAATCGAAAGAGTCACCCTACCACCGAGGGGCGGTAATATAGTAAAGCTTCTCTTACAAAGGGAAGCGTACTGGATTTTTACTTTGAATTCTGTGGAACCCCATGGTCTAAATGAATCCCTCGAGCTGAATCCATTTTTGTAACCACTATCCGTTCTGTGTAACCTATATGGGTGTGGTTTTAAGTCTGTTTTAAACTATTTATCAGGTCTAATGACCTAGGTATTTGTCACTTCTCTCATATTGCTTTATTATATATAATTTTCAAAAATGAGTCTGTGTATGTATGTGGTATCTAGGCATTTCTATACATAAAAGTGATATGTATCCTACAAAATGATAAAATTTAATGTGATAATTGAGTAGCCAATGGGCTTGATATGTTAAGATTTGTCACTTCTCTCATTTTGTATTATATAATTTTCAAAAATGAGTATGTATATATGTGGTCTCTATGCATCATTTTTATACTAAGAGTTGTATGCATTACATCCTGCAAAATCATCAAATTAAATGTGATAATTGAGTAGCCAATGGGCTTGATGTATTACGATGTGGGGTGGAGCATGCTATACATAATGATGATCATTGATGACACCTGCTGCATAGCACCTGAGGAAGCGACAGCGAAACGCGTTGTGCAAACAATAAATAAGCAAAAACGAGTCCTGTGGAGTGTGCGGTCCCTTCTTTCCTTTGAAGGTTTTCTCCTTTTAGTTTATTTATCTCTCTTGCGCTGACCTGCACCTCCAGTCGGGGTCCAACCAGATGTGCACGAGTCCTATCTAGTTTAATAGATTAGGCTATATTAACGTTAACATTGGCGCCGATGGTAGCATTCAAGCGGTAAAACGGAAAACCAGGCGTGGCACTGAAAGAGTTAATATATATTGTATATTAATATTATGATTAATGTGTATGCACTGCATTTGTTCTGTTTCACAGGTTTTTGACCTATGGTAAGCCTGTGGTCAACTGTGGGAATTATAAAGGTTGTATTGTGGAGAAAACATCTCAACTAGTTTGTTTAAATAAACAAACTAATGACTAACCATTGAGTCATCCCTTTCGGAGGGATTCAAATAGAACATTCTTGAAAGATCCGAACAACAAATGAGGGTACACATGCTTGTGGTTGCTCCAGTACAAAAGTGGATCTTCAGATCTTTCCAGGGGAGGATCAGTGTTGTATCTCTGGACCTCTACAGTGGCATCTGCTGTGGCATTTCGTGACCTTCTCGCAGTCGCAGCATCTTGGTCCATAGTTTTCCACAGGTTAAAGGCTGAAAGACATTGAAAGAGAAACACAACAGTATTTATTTAGTACTTAAAGGTTTCAATTTGTATCATATTTTTACTTATTTAGTCCTGTACAGTACATCAATAATAATCTAGTTATAATATTACCTGTGGAGGGTGGATTTTCTACATTTGATGCAGTGTGTTGTGGTTGAGCTGATGGGTCTGTGTGCTTCATCAGTGCTGCACATTCACCTGTCAGTCTTGCTACTTGCGCTTGGTTTTGACTGTGGAAGCCGATGGTTTTGAACCTTGGGTCAAGCAGTGTTGCCAGGGACAAACGGCTTGAGCTCTCAAGTGTATCAAACTTATGTATGAGGGTTGCAAGCATGTTTTGTCCCAGCTGTATTGCTGTCACGTTGGTGGTTTTCCCCAGAATTTCATGTGTTGAATATGTTAGTATTTTTATCAGTGGAATCACCATCGACCCTGACACTCTCTTCTCCTGGGACATTTCCACCGTTGCCATGTAAAATGGGTAGAGCACTTGTAAGCATGCTGCTATTGTGTCATAGTCATCGGAAGAGAGAGGATTAACATCCGTTCTCAGTGATGCAAGTGCTGCCCCCACTGTTTGCCTCTCATCATACAGGCGTTGCAGCATCAGGAAGGTGCTGTTCCAGCGAGTGTCCACCTCTTGGATCACCTTCAGCACTGGACGACTCATTTGCACCTGCACACTGGTCAGCCTCTCTTTAGCAGTAGTGCTGGATCGGAAAAGCGTCACTATTCTCCGTGCCCTTGTGCGTAGATCCTCTAGGCCAGGTGTTTGCTCTAGGGATTTTTTTTACCACTAGATTTAGTGCATGTGCAATGCACACAACATGCCTAATCTTAAGATTTCTGGCAGTGGCCATCATGTTTGATGCAGCATCCGTCACAAGGCATTTAACCTTGGTTGCAATGCCCCACTCCTCCATGAGAGACCTCATAGTAGCTGCAAGGTTTTCAGCTGTATGCACTTGAGGGAATGGCAGCACTCACAAAAGTACAGTGGCCATCTTTGCAGCGTCACCTTCGTGGACATAATGGCATGTTACTGCAAGATAAGCATCCATATTAATGGAGGTCCACATATCTGCAGTCAGGCTCGCACCCTCTATGTCCTGCAGTTGAGCCTTGGCCTTGGTCTTCTCCTCCTCATACTTTCCACCACCATTTTCTTCAGAACCTGTCAAGTCAAGAGTTTTATTTGTCACGGGATACAATCATACAGTGAAATGCGGGTGGTCATGCCCGCAGCGATTGTGCAATAATACAAGTAATAAGAATAAGACATAACGGGTATAATGTACATAAAGTTTACAAAATCATGGTAAAAGACATGCTAAGGTCCTGCGATAGTGCAATAGTGTAAGCTACCTGTCTAGAAGGCAGAATGTATGTGGGATCAAGCTTTCCCACAAACTCTTTGAAGACAAACAAATGAAATTTTTTTTTAAAGAAGGCAAGGCATGATGAACGATACTATTATATGATATTGCATTTGTATAGTGTGTTTAATGAGTGTGTAATAATGTTTGTACAATAAATAAAAACCTACCTTGATCTGAGTCCTGCTGGTTCTCCTTCTCATGCTTGGCTCTGAAGTGCCTCAGCATTGAGGACGTATTGTTATTATTATTATTATTATAATAGGCCAATTGGTGACGACACAGCAAGCACTTGTGTAGCTAAGGGGCTACACAACCCTGACTGTATTGAAATGCTAGATTAAACCACTACTAAAGATATTAATTAGCCAGACATTAAAGGTACACAAAATGGCGGATACTCTATTAACGGCGAGGGGACAGTGATACAAAGTTGAATAATCACTTTATTATACATAGCGCAGATCTCCTTTTAATAAGATAATGTCAATACAACAATGTCAGAAGTAACGATAGTCCTGAACTACGAGTACTCGACCGTTGATGCTCTGAATGGAGTGAGAAGAAGCGAGCAGCACGGGGAAAGCAAGATGGCGGATGGAGACGGTATTCTCTGGAGCTCCTACTCCAGAGAGCTGCAGACAAACTTGGGATAATCCTGTCGTCGCTGGTGAGGAGGGTCTCGTACGGACCTGGTTCCTGTATTCCTAGCGCCCGATGGCAGGATTAATAGCTATTAGTCCAAAATGCCCGTTGGCATGGTTGCTAGCTAGTTAGCCCTTGTATACTTAGGCCAACCCGCATGTAGTCTTCAATAGGTAGTTAAATCCAGAACGCCGCTGGGTTCAGCTATAAGTCTCTCAACGTTACTTCGCTCGAACAAGTCACTATACTGTGCCAATAGTGGCTTGACAATATTATGTGGTATCTAATTAGCTGTACAGCTGTCTATCAAGATACGTTGCTTGCCGTCCTGTTACTGCTACCAAACGTTTCTTCTATAACACACACTCTGCCCGGGCATGTCCCAAGAACCCCCACGCATGCGCTCACGCTGTCTACGGCGTTAAGAATGGAACATATACAAATAAGCGAATGATAAATACTGGTAGGTAAATAGATGATGGGAGAATATATATCTTATATATATAAACATATAAGGTATACAAAATAATAAACGCAGACTTTGTGTTAATCTGGACCTTCAGAACAACTTGACCTGTAGACAAATCAAATTGCATCCAAACTAATTATTTGATGGTCTCTACAAAGCATAATAAATAGGCTACACAACACATATCTAATCATATGGTGAGGAAGGCTAGCTCTGTGGTGGGAGTCGAGCTACCTAGACTTGAGGTGATGGTAGAGAGGGGGATGATAAGGAAGCTGGCTGCCATCATGGAGAACCCCTACCACCCCCTCTACGACGAGCTAGTCAAGATGAGAAGCTCGTTCAGCCACAGACTCATTCCCCCCCGACACTCAACTAACCGCCTCGGACAGTCCTTCATACCAGCGGCCATCAGGCTCCACAACAGTGGGCAGCGACTAGCAGCCTCCAGGCTCCACAACAGGGGGCAGCGACATTGACCTGGGACTTATAGGAACCCAAGGAGGACAACCTACACTACCTTAGGCTTACTGCACCCTATGTGGATACTGTGATACTGTGAATAATGTATATTTCAGTGGATACCGTTATTATATATGTGACCCCGTACAATGGTAGCATATTAATCACACTGGATACGCTGTTGACAGGGACTACATACGATGGATGCAGCTATCTTTATTGCCATAACAACGAACCCGGAAGCGGGCTGAGCTGTCACCTTAAGAAGTACTCGCCCTCCCCCTAGAGGGCAGGAATAGGAATGGTGAGGTCGAACACACCAACAGCCACATACATCACACTCCTCCCCACTTAATCGTATCGCTGTCCCCACTTCCAAACCCAGTACCTAATATGGTGATAAAAGTGCCCCTGAATGACCCCTTCTTTTTTTTGGTCTTTTTCCCCCTCCATTTTCCTCCGATTTTTCTCTCCCATCCCAATGTTAGTCGTATGCCAATTCCCAGTCCCTTCCTGGTCGCTGCGCTTTACCCCCCACAGTCAGATCATTTGGGAGAGTGGAGGCTACCACGTGCTTCCTCCGACACACGTCCAGCCAATCACCGCTTCTTTTCACCTGGCAGCGCGGATTCTCATTGAGAGGGCGTAGCGTGTGGGAGGACCACACTATCCCCCTCACGTCCAATCCGCGCTTAGCAGGCGCCCCGACCGAACTGTAGGAGTCGCTGTTTACAACGACCCGGACCCACCCCGCCAGCTTCTCCCACCCTCTGATACAGCCAATTGTATCAGTGCAGACGGCCAGCCAAGCTGGTGACAACCCCGGAGCTGTGAGCTGGATTCGAACAGGCGAACCAAGCTCACAGCTCCGGGGCTGGTGACGAACGCAATCTCCGCTCGACCACCTAACCGCCTGAATGACCCCTTCTAATATAACACCACAAAACAATAGTGCAATAACCCCCATAGTCCAACTGAGACTGTCAGAACGTCCCGCTCAATATGTGAGACGATCAGGAGGCTTAGTTACCCTCACCGGGTACCTCCTACTAGTCTCTGTAGATGTTCTGGTTGGCTCTAAGTCAGCTGCCTCAGTGTGCATGACTGAGGGACCGGTTAGGGAGGACTCCTGTCCGCCCGCTGGGGAACCGGTCACTGGATCTGGCATAATGGCTGTCGTAGTTTGTGCCAATGGGGCTGGTGGTATAGGCTCCCCTGAAGTGAGTAGCATCGGGTCACAGGCCCGCATCTGTTCTGTGTGGCGTTTCCAATGCCCCGAGCCTACCCCGACTGTGTAGGACACTGGCCCCTCCTGGGAGACCACCACCCCTGGCATCCACTTATCCTCCCCCCGTCTATAATCACGGACCAGCACCGGGTCTCCCGATGCAAAGTCCTTGTCTCTGGCAAACCGGGCTCTGCGATCCTGCTGGACTGTCTGAGCTTGATCCACCACCGCTGCCACACTGGGTTTGAGAAGGTCAAGGCGGGAGCGGAGTCGGCGGCGAAGGAAAAGCACCGCCGGAGACTCATTAGTCGTGGCGTGGGGAGCATTTCTGTAGCTGAGCAGAAACTAATCCAGTCTGTGCTGCACTGTCGTCGCTCCTCGAGACGCTTTCAATGAGCGTTTTAGTGTCTGTACAAAGCGCTCCGCTTGACCGTTCGTGGCCGGGTGAAAAGGAGCAGAGCGCATGTGCTTCACTCCATTTCCCTTGAGGAAAGACGCAAACTCATATGAAGTAAACTGCGGCCCATTGTCGCTCACCAGAACTTCTGGCAATCCATGGCGACTAAACAACCCCTGCAGTACTTGAATAGTCTTAGCGGTTGTGGTGGAGCCCATCAGCTTCACTTCTGGCCACTTGGAGTGAGCATCACTTCTGACCACTGATTTTCAACATGCATATCGTGAAGGACATTCAACAGCGACTGCTTTAACCCAAATGACGGATGATTGGCTGAAAGAGATAGATAAAAAGAAAATAGTTGGAGCTGTCTTGCTTGATTTTACTGCAGCATTCGACATCATAGATCACAAATTCTTACTTAAAAAACTTGAATGTTACGGTTTCTCCTCATCTGCACTATCTTGGATGCAAACTTATTTAGCAAACCGGAAACAAATAGTTTTTTTTAATGGGAGTTACTCAGAAGTTAAAACGGTAAGGTGTGGAGTACCCCAAGGAAGTTGCCTGGGGCCTTTGCTCTACACCATATTTACAAATGACATGCCTCTTGTCCTAAATAAGTCCTATATTTCTATGTATGCGGATGATTCAACGATTTACACATCAGCCTCAACAGCCAATGAATTAAATACGGTCCTAAAGGCAGAGTTGCAATCAGTGATGGAATGGATAAAGAATAACAAACTAGTTCTAAACATATCAAAGACAAGTAGCATCATTTTCGGTTCAAACCATACTCTAAGAACGAACCCAGTCTTGAAACTTTTGATAAGTGATGTGGTAATTAATCAAGTCCAGGAGACTAAACTCCTAGGGGTAACATTAGACAGTAAATTGTCATGGTCACACCATATAAACAATATAGTAGTGAAAATGGGAAGAGGGATTTCTGTTGTTAAAAGATGTGCTCATTTGTTACCACTAAATTCTATCAAACAGGTCATTCAAGCTCTGGTTTTGTCAAATCTTGACTATTGTCCTGCAGTATGGTCGAATGTAACAACGAGTAAACTGAAAAAATTACAAATGATACAAAACAAAGCAGCACGTATAGCGCTTCGCTGTGAGTACAAAACTAATGTTGCAGCGATGCACAGTTGTTTAACTTGGTTACTTGTCAAACATAAATTACTCTGCTCACTCCTTGTATTCACTAGGAATATTTTTGTTACAAAGATCCCCTCAATTTTATATAACAATTTATCAATAAGTCTTGACAGACACAACCATTCCACCAGACATGCTTCTGCACGAGGTTTTACACTTCCAAAAGTGAGGTCGAATGCAATGAAGCGAACTGTCATGTTCCGTGGTATGCAGGAATGGAACTCTCTTCCCAGACATGTTAAGCAGGAGAATAGTAAATGCCGTTTCAAAATCGTGGTAAAACAACATTTTCAACCAAAGAAATTGACATTCCCTAATAGATAGTGTGTACGTAATGAAAATGTATGTGTCTGATAAAGAGATAGGTATATATGGATGAAAAGGCATGTGTCTGATAGGGATATATTGTTAAAATATTGTATAATTTTGTATTTTTATATTGTATTATGAATTTGATTAGGGTTTTTATTGTTGTTTTAATTGTCTGTATGACATGTAAATGTTGTGAGTGTATAAGGGTTTTTATTGTTGTTTTAATGGTCTGTATGTCATGTAAATGTTATGAGTGTATAAGGGTTTTTATTGTTGTTTTAATTGTCTGTATGACATGTAAATGTTGTGAGTGTATACGTCTGTAACTGTATTTTATGTGTTATGGACCCCAGGAAGAATATCCCCAGCAGCACTGCTGTGGCTAATGGGGATCCAAAAAAAAAAAAAAAAAAAAAACCATAAACATATGACCCTCAAAGGGCCCTGCAAAGTCCACATGTATCCTCTGCCACGGAGTGCCTGGCCACGGCCAGGAGTGAAGTGGGGAGAGACCGGGAGATTTCTGGTTGCGCTGACACGACTGACACACTCTGGCCTGTTGTTCTATTTGAGCGTCAATCCCCGGCCACCAGATGTAACTACGAGCCACACCTGTCATCTTAACTACTCCCGGGTGGCCTGCATGCAGCTCCTGTAGTAATTGGGGTCTCAATTTTGGAGGCACAATCACCCGATTTCCCCACAACAAACACCCCTGTACCACTGAGAGTTCATCTTTTCTTGTGTAATAGGGAGTCAGTGCACTGTCCTGCCCTTGCGCCACAGGGAAGTGTCCTGACAAACACATGTCCATCACCTGAGCAAGTACTGGATCATACCTCGTTTCCTTACGAATGTCAGTGCTGCATACTGGCAGCGATTCAAGGTGATGTATCAGTACCGTATCCACTGAACCTGGTTTGTCCTTATGCTCAACCGGCAGTGGCAGGCGTGAGAGGCCGTCCGCATTGCCATGGTCCGCCGCCCCCCTGTACTGAATCGTGTAGTTGTGAGCAGCTAATATTAGGGCCCATCGCTGCAGTCTAGCAGCCGCCATCGATGGGATAGCTTTACTGGGGCTCAATATTGTAGTCAGGGGCCTGTGGTCTGTGAGTAGGGTAAAATGGCGCCCGTACAGATAGGCGTGGAACTTGCGCACGCCAAATATGATCCCCAGGGCCTCCCTCTCAATCTGAGCATAATTTTGCTCCGCTTTACTCAATGTCCTGGAGGCAAACGCTATGGGCCTCTCTTGACCTCCCGGCATCACATGCGAAATCACCGCGCCCACGCCATAGGGCGAGGCGTCACACGCCAGTATGATTGGCAGTTGGGGATTGTAATGTGTCAACACCCTCTCCGAGAGCAGTTGATCCTTAGCTGAGCAGAAAGCCTTCCCACACTCCTGTGACCATTTCCATGGTGTCCCCTTATGTAGTAACGCGTGAAGGGGGCTGAGTGTCGTTGCCATGTCCTGAACAAACCGACCATAATAATTAATTAATCCCAGGAAGGAGCGCAGCTGGCCCACATTTGTCGGGGCTGGGGCCTCAGCAATCGCCCTGAGCTTTTCTGGGGATTTATGAAGGCCCGTGGCGTCAATATAATGTCCCAGGTATTCCAGTGAGTCCTTGAAAAACTCACATTTCCCTCGCTGCGCCCTGAGACCAAACTTCTCCAATCGACCCAGCACCCCCTCCAGATTCTTCAGGTGCTCTGCATCATTACACCCAGTTACCAATATGTCATCCAAAAAGCAGTGCACATTGGGAAGCCCCTGGAGGACTTGATCCATAATACGCTGAAAGATAGAGGGCGCTGACGTTATGCCGAAAGGCAGTCGGTTATAGCAGAACATCCCCTTGTGTGTTGTGATGGTGAGATATTTGCGTGAACTCTCCTGCACCGGCACCTGCAAGTATGCGTGAGCCAGATCCAGCTTGCTGAACCGCTGCCCCCCCGCTAGCGAAGCAAACATATCCTCTATCCGGGGTATTGGATAATGTTCAGCACAGAGGGCCGGGTTCACCGTCACTTTAAAATCCCCGCAGATGCGCACACTGTCATTCTTCTTAATGATAGGCACAATGGGGGTCGCCCATTCACTGAACTGCACAGGCGAAATTACATTTAGCCGTTGCAGGCGCTCTAGCTCAGCGTCCACCTTTGGCCTAAGTGCATAGGGAACCACCCGGGCCTGACAGAACTTCGGCTGATGTTCGGGCTTGAGTGTCAGAGCTACTTCAAAGCCCTTCAATGTCCCCAGTTCATCCTTAAATACATTGGCATGCCCCTTTAACACTGCTTCCAGCGTGTTCCCCTGCATGCGTTGTCCAGATCTAACTGTTTTTATGGCTCTCCAGTCCAGTCTCACTCTTCTCAGCCACTCACGGCCGAACAAGGGGGGTGCATCGCCTTTCACCACATATAGTGGGAGCCGTGCTTGGTCTCTGTTCATTTGAACCTTCACCTTTACCACCCCCACTGGCGCGATCACTTCACCTGTATATGTTTTCAGCAGAATGTGGGTGTGGCGCAGGCGAATATGACTGAACTTTTCACTATACAATTTCTCTGATATCAGTGAAACGGCTGCCCCTGTGTCAAGCTCCATGTCAATCATTTGCCCCTCCACTTTTGGCCTAAACCAAATCACTGATGAGGCTGAACCGCCCTGCTGAGACACATCACCTGCTGCATCCACCCTGTGCAGGGCTAATTCCCCGTCTGAATCAGACCCTGTATCACTCTGCATCCCCGTGGTGTTCATCTTATTTATCCGCCTTTTCGACCTTTCTCCCCCTCTGTCTCTTTGCTCCCATCTTGTGTTAATCCCCCCTCTGTCTCTTTGCTCCCATCTTGTGTCACTTGCTGCTTTATTTTCCTGCTTGCTCTCTCTGCATGTACGTGCAATATGGCCTTTCTTACCGCAACGGTGACAGGCCTGGTCCTTGAAGAAACAGCCACTCTCCACATGATTTGTCCTCCCACACCGGGTGCATTTTCTTCCAGGTGTAGATGAGAGAGACATCGCATTCACTTTTACAGAGCTGCTGAGCTGTTGTGCCTCCCTCGCCACCGTTTCCATAGCAACGGCTATTTCCACCGCTCTGTGATAGGTGAGAGCATTCTCGGTCAATAGTCTCTTCTGTATGGACTCGCTGAGAAGACCACACACGAACCGGTCCCGTAACGCGTCTGACAGGTACGTGCCAAACTCGCAGTGCTCCGACAGCTTCTTCAAATCCGCAATATACTGGGCTATTGTCTCCCCCTCCGATTGATGTCGTTTATGGAAACGGAATCGTTCCGCAATCACAATGGGCTTGGGAGAAAAATGGCTTTGCAATGCTTGTACAGTCCGAGTATAAGTTATATCCCCCGGTTTATCCGGAGCAATCAAACTGCGCAGTAACCCGTATGTTGTTGACCCTATTAGACTCAAAAACACCGGAAGCCTCTTCTCATCGGAAATGTCATTTGCAGCCACAAAATGTTCAAACCGTTCCACATAAGTTGGCCACTGCTCCGTCGATTCATCAAAAGCCACGATATGCCCGATGATACCAGCCATCCCTCTGTGTGATTGTCCCGCGGCAGATCCGCCGACGTTAGCCCCTTCGCTAACCGGCGTCAGTGTAGATTCCTCTTCCACTCGTTCCGTCATCAAACAACCGTTAGCGTGGATTCTTTTCAACCAGTGCCGTCACTGGATGAACCGTACTCGTCGCCATTTATTATATATGTGACCCCGTACAATGGTAGCATATTAATCACACTGGATACGCTGTTGACAGGGACTACATACGATGGATGCAGCTATCTTTATTGCCATAACAACGAACCCGGAAGCGGGCTGAGCTGTCACCTTAAGAAGTGCTCGCCCTCCCCCTAGAGGGCAGGAATAGGAATGGTGAGGTCGAACACACCAACAGCCACATACATCACAACCGTGATACTGTGAATAATGTATACTCAGTAGATAGTAAATTATAACACTACCTCATGCATACTGCACCTTATGTGACACTGTGAATAATGTGAATATTCCTCAGCTAGTAAATTATATTGACCATATTGATCAAATTGTTTACACTGCCTGTGTTGTTTTTTACTACCTGTATACTGCGTTGTTTTACTACCTGTACCCCCCCCCCTCGCCCCCATGCTGCTATGATGCCTGAATTTCCCCAAGGGGATCAATAAAGGAATATCTTATCTTATATAGAAATCGAATGCTACTCTTATTTGTACACTCTCAGAATTACACATTATTAAGGAGTACAATGCACATATAGCTTACTAGGACTGATCAGATCAAAGTGTTCCCACATTTGAGAACGGCTTCTCTTCTTAGCTGTCTCCATGGTGATCAAAAAACAACTCTCAATAGCAACTCTCAAAAACAACTACCACTCCTACTACAAAACCACACAGGTCGAGTGAAATGTTTTGGGCGTTTATGTAGAGTAGAATGCCGCGCAAAAAAGCAGGCTTTAAAGCAGGGTTTGGGGGAAATGTAGTTTCGAGTTTGACGCTTGTATCGGAGAATTGGTTTCATAGGGCCATCACGGTATCATTTCATATGTGTGCATGTATCATTTCATGTGTGTGCATGTATCATTTCATGTGTGTGCATGTATCAATTCATGTGTGTGCATGTTACATGTATCATTTCATGTGTGTGCATGTATCAATTCATGTGTGTGCATGTATCATTTCATGTGTGTGCATGTATCATTTCATGTGTGTGCATGTATCAATTCATGTGTGTGCATGTATCAATTCATGTGTGTGCATGTATCATTTCATGTGTGTGCATGTATCATTTAATGTGTGTGCATGTATCATTTCATGTGTGTGCATGTATCATTTCATGTGTGCATGTATCATTTCATGTTTTTCATGTGTGTGCATGTATCATTTCATGTGTGTGCATGTATCATTTCATGTGTGTGCAGGTATCATTTAATTAGGGATGCACCGAAAATTCGGCTACCGAAAATTATCGGCCGAAAATTGTTAAAAAGGCTCTTTCGGCTTTCGGTTTTAGCACCGAAAATATATGACCGAAAGTCAAATAACGTGTTGTTGTGATGACGTCATCAAAACGCGACTACAGACATACCGGTAGCATGCGCAACATGTAACGTGAGCAGCTTGGCAGCTCTTCCTGCATTCTACAGCCTGTGATAACTAACTCCTCTTGGGAGTAGGGATGCCCCCCGAAACCCGGTTCTAAACTAAATTAGAAAAAACCGGAGTATTGATCAGCTCCGACGTTAACGGTACTGCTATCAGTAGTCTAGGAGCGGATTAGCTACGGAGCTAACAGTGTACCATCCATCTGCGATGCAACGGTGGCAGCAACAGTGGACACTGAGTAATGTTAACGTTATGACGAGTTCATACTACACTACACGTATGAACTCGACATAACGTTAACGTTATTCCGTTTAAATGAAGTGTTTAATTAGCAGCAATCTGTTGTTGAAAATGTATCGTTAAACCGGAAATGGAAATGCGAGGACAGGAAGTCGTCATCAATCGTTGTAGTCTTTTAGTCTTAACAGTCTGGAATTAATGTATTCAAAAGTGCTGAATAAATGTGTTATGGGCCCATAATAGTGATTATTAATATTATTTAAGTTAAGTTTAGCCATAATCATGTCTTTTGCCATAATCAGGTAGCTAAAAAAAAAAGAAAAAAACATATATATATATATTTATATTAATCATTTTCGGCCTTTCGGCATTCGGTTTTCGGCCAACTGTTTCCTATTTTCGGTATCGGTTTCGGCCAAGAATTTCCCATTCGGTGCATCCCTACATTTAATGTGTGTGCATGTATCATTTCATGTGTGTGCATGTATCATTTCATGTGTGTGAATTGTAGCTCCATATTTGTATACAGAGAAGCACTTACATTTACATTTAGTCATTTAGCTGACGCTTTTATCCAAAGCGACTTACAAGTTCTGTACGACAAGCCATCAGGAAGGGCACAACTCTATCAGCTGAGTAACAATGTTCATCAAAGTGTTGAGTGCTACAGTGTAGGTTAGTTTATTAGGACAAGTGCATGACAGTATGGTTAGTTAGGGTTAGATTTATTTTTTATTTTTTTATTATTATTATTATTTTTTTTTTTATTCAGATAATGGTTGAAGAAGTGCGTCTTTAGTCGACGGCGAAAGATTGGACGTGTTTCGGCTGTCCTAACTGGGGTGGGTAGTTCATTCCACCATTGTGGGGCAAGGACTGAGAATAGGCGACTTCTCTTTGATGACCCTCCCGGAGCTTGGATAGGAGTAGGTCTGAGGCGGCCAGAAGATGCAGAGCGTAGGGGTCTTGAGGGTGTGTAGTTAGAGACCATTGACCGGAGGTAGGCGGGAGCAGTTCCCTTTGCCGCACGGTATGCTAGGTTGAGGGCCTTGAAGCGGATTCGTGCAGCAATGGGGAGCCAGTGCAGGTCCTTAAGAAGTGGGGTCACATGGGCCGACTTCGGTAGGTTTGAGATCAGGCGGGCCGCTGCGTTCTGAATGAGTTGAAGAGGCTTAGTGGCAGTGGCCGGGAGGCCAGCGAGCAGTGCGTTGCAGTAGTCGAGGCGGGAGATGACTGTTGATTGGACGAGGAGTTGGGTGGCTTCTTTTGTCAGGAAGGGGGCGGATCCTTCTGACATTGCTCAGGAGGAATCGGCAGGTTCTGGTTGTCGCTGCGATGTGAGCAGAGAAGTTCAACTGGTCGTCGAGGACAACACCAAGGTTCTTGGCGGTCGGGGACGCGGTCACAGCTGCATTCTCGACTGTGATGGAAAGGTCTGTCAGGGGGGAGGATTTGGCCGGCAGGTGGAGCAATTCTGTTTTGCTTAGGTTCAGTTTGAGGTGGTTGGTCGTCATCCAGGCGGAGATGTCGGACAGACAGGCCGAGATCCGCTCAGAGACGTGGATATCTGAGGGAGGGAAGGAGAGGAAGAGTTGAGTATCGTCGGCATAACAGTGGTAGGAGAAGCCATGAGACGTGATAATGTTACCCAGTGATTTAGTGTAGAGGGAGAAGAGAAGGGGTCATAAAACCGAGCCCTGGGGGACACCCGTCCGCAGGGGGCGGGTGGCCGACAGGGTCCCTCTCCATGACACTTGGTAGGAGCGGTCATTGAGGTATGATGACAGCCATGTCAGCGCAGAGCCAGCCACTCCCATTCCTGCGAGGGCCGCAAGGAGGATCTGGTGGTTGACTGTGTCGAAGGCTGCAGATAGATCTAGGAGAATCAGGACAGAGGAGAGGCCTTTCGCTTTTGCTAAGTGAAGTACCTCTGTGACCGCAATGAGGGCTGTCTCTGTGGAGTGACCAGTCCTGAAGCCTGACTGATTAGGGTCTAGGAGGTCATTCTGTAAGAGATAAGCAGTATTGAATAGATATTGCAGTGAAAATGCTAATGAGAAAGTATAAAATAGAATGAATAGTTGTAAGGATTAACATTTGAAGTAATGCTTTATAATTAGAACAGTGGGGCCAACAACAGTATACAGCAGCACAGTCTCAAGTGTGTTATTGCTATCGCTATATTGACAATGTGAACAGATTTGTTTGTATTATTATTTCATTGATTGATTGATTCATTACCCAAATGTGAACAATTGTTTGATATTGAGATTGTTTGTATTATTGTTCATTGAATTCATTACACAAATGAGAGCAACAGCATGTGTGTTTGTTTGATTCTTCACTCCTCCCTATGCAGGGGGTGCAACACTAGGTCCTCTGCTGTGCAGGGTCCACCTAACAGAGGACATGGAAGGACGTGCTCCATGGTCTGGGGTTCTGTGCCACAGTCGCATGTGGTTGGGCCACTAAGATAGCCCCATCTGCTTGGGGCTTCCCTGGAACGGCCAACACCTGGAAAGGAGCTAAGCAGCTATGACCCACGTGGCGTGTGGCCGGGACTACACACAATATCGGACCTTAACAGGAAACCCAACAGCACAGCTAACATTGCTGCCTCCCTACCGGATGAGCTGAACAGCTTTTACGCCCGTTTTGAACGGTACCACCAACCTTCCAGGGGAAGCCCCCACCACTCATTAACCCCTCCCACAAGTCTGTACGATGAACGGTTCATGAGATATGAAAGGGGCAGGGCTCATTGCAATGGACAATAATCTATTCATAAATAATTGTAATGCATGTATATCAATGACAATAGGTTCACTATGGCATGTCTATATATTGTTAACAGGTGCCAGAGAGCTGATTACCAGAACACCTGTGTAATATCACCCTCTTGTGGTGAAAAGCTATAACTTCATACTGAATATGCATTTCAATGATAGAAATGAATTAACTTAAAATACTTTACAAAACTGCCCTATTGTGAGGTTAGCTGCGGACAGAGATAGACAAGTGGACAGAACCGACCTGATGGAGATAATTATTATATTATATATAGTGTAGAGGCACTAAACCAACATTCATCTCTATGTGGGGGAATGGTATCCAACAAACAGTAAAGTAGCAACGGAGAATGAGACTCTTGTTTTAAATTAAACCATTATTTTATTTTTCTGCCTAGGTTACGTCTCTAAACTCTTACTGGAGTTACTGCACACGCTCACACTATGGACACTTTACAGAAGGAAAGATCACTTTAAAAAATAGTATAGCTTGAGATCATATAATATAGCATTGTATAGCAGTGTACATAAAGACCCAATGCCTCATCCGTAGCTAACAGTGTACTGCACTGACACAGAACCTAGCATGTACTACCATGCTCTGTAAATAGCTCATGTACAGATACCGATATGCCTACTTTGTTTACTTTTTATTGCACTTTTATTGTCGCTCTATTGGTTGGACTCTTATTATTATTATTACTTGTATTATGCACATCGCTCTATTGGTTGGACTCTTATTATTATTATTACTTGTATTATGCACATCGTTGCGGGCGAGACCCCCCGCATTTCACTGTATACCTGTATGCCGTGACAAATAAAACTCTTGTATCTTGAAATCACTTCCTGTTCCTTATATTATGGGGAGGGAGTTAAACCCACAACATTAAGATATTTCTCACAAATTAATAATATAGCCATACCATCGGTAATATGAACAAAAACTAAATCTTTATATTAAATCAAATTAGATTAGTGTAAATATTTATATTCAATAATGTAAATGAATAAAAACTTCATGAACACAAAATCACTATTCTGGCTGCTACATTTCCAATCCCTAATTGTTACCGTGGAAGAATTATCAATGAATGATAATATTGCAGCCACAATCTACAACATAATATGTACCTACAGTACATTATGGAAGTCCATTTCTGTTTTTAAATTGAAGTCCAGGTCCAATGTGATGTGTCCGTCTTTCAACATTGAACACTGAAGTCTTCCTAGGGATCAGAGCTTCAAGCACGTGACCCACCAGTTCTGTGGTGAAACCGGCTCTGAGGTTTTGTCAGATGCTCTCTAGCGCCACCAGTCAAAACAAGCATGAGATATATTTTATTGACTAAATCAAAAAAGTAGGTACAGAATCTTTGTGTTCGATATGAATGAAGATAAACGGAAATCAGTCACAAAACAAAAATAATTCCTAAGGATTCCTATTGTGTATACTGCTTAGCATAAGTACATGGGGTTCCTGTTGAGTATACTACTTAGTATAAGTACATGGGGTTCCTGTTGAGTATACTACTTAGTATAAGTACATGGGGTTCCTGTTGGATATACTACTTAGTATAAGTACATGGGGTTCCTGTTGAGTATACTACTTAGTTAAAGTACATGGGGTTCCTGTTGAGTATACTACTTAGTATAAGTACATGGGGTTCCTGTTGAGTATACTACTTAGTATGGGAACAGAATGTTTGGGCAGCACGGTGGTGTAGTGGTTAACACTGTCGCCTCACAGCTAGAAGGTCCTGGGTTCGATTCCCACTTGGGGACCAGGTTGCCGCGTTGCCAGGTACCCAGGTGGGGTATCTCCCGGGCCTTTCTGTGTGGAATTTGCATGTTCTGCCCGTACGCGCAAGGGTTTCCCCTCCAGATAAGATAAACCCAAAGGAAAAACATGCAGAACAGATGGCTAACGCTGTCGCGTCCCTGACGAAGATGGACAGGAGCACTTGGATTGGTCCCTGGGCGCGGCCCACGCCACAGCCCATGTCTGCTCCCGGCTGCCCTTGGGGGGGGAAGGACGACGGGATGGGAAAGTGCAGAGAGACATTTCATCAGTGCATGTGTGTGTGAGTGTTCCTGTGTGTCGCCCATCTCGCATGTGTATGTGTTCTTCTTCTAGAAAAGTACATGGGGTTTCTATTTAATATACTGCAATCTGTGTTTGGGGACCCGTTTATTCTTCTTTATTCTTTTCAAGTCTACTCTCAGCTTAAACGGAAGAACTAAATGGTTTCTTTCCAGTATGAGTTATCATGTGTGTCTTCAGACTTGTTTGCTGACTGAACCCTTTCCCACAAACTGAACAACTGAATGGTTTCTCTCCAGTATGAGTTATCATGTGTGTCTTCAGACTTGTTTGCTGACTGAACCCTTTCCCATAAACTGAACAACTAAATGGTTTCTCTCCAGTATGAGTTCTCATGTGTGTCTTCAGACTTTCTTTATGCCTGAACCCTTTCCCACAAACTGAACAAACAAAAGGTTTCTCTCCAGTATGAGTTCTCATGTGTCTCTTCAGATTTGCCTTCCTACTGAACCCTTTCCCACAAACTGAACAGCTAGATGGTTTCTCTCCAGTATGTGTTCTCATGTGTGTCTTCAGACTTGTTTGCTGACTGAACCCTTTCCCACAAACTGAACAAACAAAAGGTTTCTCTCCAGTATGAGTTCTCATGTGTGTCTTCAGATGTCCCTTTGTACTGATTCCTTTCCCACAAACTGAACAAACAAAAGGTTTCTCTCCAGTATGAGTTTT
This sequence comes from Notolepis coatsorum, assembly GCF_963971535.1. Classification (NCBI taxonomy): domain Eukaryota; kingdom Metazoa; phylum Chordata; class Actinopteri; order Aulopiformes; family Paralepididae; genus Notolepis; species Notolepis coatsorum. The sequence goes on from NC_140176.1 coordinate 118,703,563, forward strand.
CATGTGGCACTTCAGATTTGCATTCATACTGAACCCTTTCCCACAAACTGAACAGCTAAATGGTTTCTCTCCAGTATGTGTTCTCATGTGTGTCTTCAGACTTGTTTGCTGACTGAACCCTTTCCCACAAACTGAACAACTAAATGGTTTCTCTCCAGTATGTGTTCTCATGTGTGTCTTCAGATCTCCCTTCATACTGAACCCTTTCCCACAAACTGAACAAACAAAAGGTTTCTCTCCAGTATGAGTTCTCATGTGTCTCTTCAGATTTGCCTTCATACTGAACCCTTTCTCACAAACTGAACAGCTAAATGGTTTCACTCCGGTATGATTTTTTACGTGTATCTTCAGATCTCTCTTCTTGCTGAATCCAGGCCTGTTAGACAACGTTTGTATTTTCTGTGTCTTCTTTTGTTTTAGTGCCATCAAACCTGGACCTCCACTCTCCTTCCATTCATCACCGTCATCAGTCTCAGCTCCAGAACTGTCATCATCACCATCATCAGTCTCAGTTCCAGAAAGGTCATCATCACTGTCATCAGTCTCAGTTAGAGAACAGTCTGAAGAGAGAGGCTGGCTATCTCTAGTTGGTTCTAAATCACCAGCTGGATCTAAGTTACTGGTTAGTTCTGCTACTCCACAGTCCTCTCCTTCAGGTTCTGTTTTCATGTGTTCAGTTGAGGTGCTGGGTAAAGAGTATGCTTCTCTGTTTTTCTCCCTTTGGGTTTGAAGAGGCTGGAAGGACAGAGCGTTCTCTTGACCATCTTCACATTTCACTGGGTCTACTGTGATCTTGGAGAGATCAGCTTCTTCCAGCCCTTGATCTAGTTCATCTTTAATCTGCTCTGGGTCCCGGTTTTGGCTGAGTTGTGAGGACAGAGTGTTCTCACCTTCATTTTTACATTTCATAGGTTGTAGGGTCATCTTGGAGCCATCAGCCTCCTCTAGATCTTGACACAGTTCCTCCTGTTCCTCTTTAATCTGGAGGGGCTCTGTGTCCTGGGTTTGGCTGAGCTGTGAGGACTGAGGTTTCTCTTCATCATGTTCACTCTTCACAGAGACAGGAAGCTCCTCTCCCTCCTGACTGATCCAGAGTTCCTCCTGTTCCTCTTTCATCTGTAGGCGCTCTGGCTCCTCCTGGACCAGACTGGGGCTCCTCTCCTGCTGCTCAGGGGGAACCTCCTCTTCACAGACAGGGAGCTGTGGGGGGTCTGGAGGGAGGAATAATAATAATATGAATAACAAACAAAGATGCAGTAGATAACTTTTCACTATTAAGTGAAACTCTGCAACTGAAAGTAGAAACACAATCGATCAATTGTAGTTGTAGTTTTGGCTGGGTTCCGTATAGCAATAACTTGACAACACACACAAGCTCAGTTGGTAGCCACAGCAACAGGTTTAGTGAGCGTCAGGTCAGGAATGCACCACAGACATCATTAGTCGATCACAACACTCTTCAACACGCTGCTCTTAATCGAACCCGAGTACCATATATCACAATGTTTGGCTACAAAACCAGAAAATCTCAATCATGCCTCATCACGCTGTCAATCACAACTTGGAGGTTGATCATATGTTGTCAGGAGGTGAAAATGTAAACAAACAGAGTGAGACTTGAGGTTCTCCAAACTAAACAAGGTAACTATGGATAGCTGAAATACTTATGGATTGTTAGCTTGACCTTTACCTTGACCGTTACCTTTTTTACTTGAGTTGGGGCAACTGTTGTTGTTACAAAGGGTCAGATTAAACAGAATATATATATTTATTACTTGAGATCCCATGTATAATATTTGTATATCGTCTGATATCCCTTGTATATTCTTTGTATATATACACGGAATATCCCTTTACCTAGGTACAAGCCAGACCATAATATTCGTTCTCCTATTGGACAGCGACCCCTAGGCGCCAACGACCATACCCCCCAATGGCGAGTTCAAAGCCACCGCCAAGGCATGTCTCAACATGTCCAGGTTTGCGCAGTAATACGAGACAGAACTGAGGTTGGCACTAGATTATTCACCTTACGTATAAATACGGCGCAGGTGGAAACAGCAGGAGTTCGTTCATTACTAGTAAAGCCTTCACCACGAGTCAACGACCAAGTGAAGTGAGCAACTTTGCGTCTAAATAGAGCACTTAAGTTATAACATGTGCGAATAGGATAGTAAAAGTGTCAAGAGTTTAGTGAAATAACGTCAAGTTCGACCTAGTTAAATGTGAAGGATAGTACACCGGAGAACCTACACCGGCGAATGCAGAGCCTTTTCCGGCTGGATTATATTGCTTTGGTACTGTGGCTGCTGGAGCAGAGAACCGTCTACCCCACTGCTGTGTGGGATCTACCCCTGTGAGGAGCACCCTCGAGCCCGCCTCTAGGACCACAGAGGCTGGCTAGCTTTCATCCATGCTGTCGAGCATACTTGGATTGTAGCTGTTGCTTTTGTCTGTCGATCAAGGGAGTAATGTACCGCCTCCCGTAGCTGGAGCTTCTTTATTCCGCGTTGATTCAGACTTTGCTCCCGAACATTCTTCTACCCTGCCGGCTTACAACCGGAGGGAACCCCCCTAGTGTCTCCAGCTGACTACGAGTGTGCCTTATGTAATTCTTATGCTACAGGTGGCGTCAGTTATACCCATCTTACTATGCTCATGGACTTACGCTCTTGACCTACTTAAGTGTTCTTCGCCTTACAAGCACAAGTATAATTCTCATTCTGTAACCTACCGTTGCTGCTATAATAATAAATCCCTCCAAATAGAACTTTAGGTGTCATTGTTGTATTCTTGTGTGGGTGTTCACCAGATATACCGTGTACTGTATGGCCAGTAATTAAAGTACATAACTAAGTAGTGGTTTAATAATACCATACTCTCAATACAGTCAGGGAATTGTACCCCTCAGTTACAGTTGTAATTCCTACACTGTTCACCGGATTTAGATGTAATTAAAGCTGGAAGTCTGCACTTGAAGCACACCTTTATTTCATTTCAAGTCCATTATGGTGTTGTACAGAGCCAGAATTAGTAAAATTGTGTCAATGTCCAAATAATTATGGACCGTCAATTATGGATAAAGTCAGAATATAAGCCCCAGGGGTGAATGGAGTCCCCCACCGGGTTTATAAAAGTGCACCCGATGTACTCACATTATTGTGGAGGTTATTTAGAGTAGTATGGGATAAACAGGTTATACCAAAAGCTTGGGTTAGAGCAGAAGGAATCCTAATCCCCAAGGAGAAAGAGTCCTCACTGTTAAGCCAGTTTCTGACTATATTTTTATTTTTATTTTATTTTTATCATTCCATTTGGGCTGTGGGGGTGCTTAATGGCTGAAGGAGTCGACTGAAGGCTTCTTGTCCTCTGCAAAAGCATGCAATTGGTCCACTGATGGATACAACTTGATATTTGTCTAGTGTGTTCATTAGATGGGTGAAATCCTCTTTCAGTGCCTCTGTGCCTGTTTTCTTAGGCAGTTAGCCTCTGGTATGCGTGCCATTAGCGTTAGCCACGCTTCTAGGCCTCTTTTCTTTTCGAAAGAATGATTAAAAAAAAAGATATTTGCATTCGACTAAGAGGTTGGCAGTCGACTACGGCTCCTTTCGACCGATTAGTCGACTAATAGGGGTCAGCCCTAGTAGAAGGTAAGATTTTCTTAACTGTAATGGCACAGAGGCTAGCAAACGACCTAGAAAGGGACAGCAGTGCAGAAAGCAGTGCAGAAAGCAGGAATCCCAGGGTTTGCTGGATGTATAGAACACGCAAGCATGATATGGCACCAGATTCAATCAGCCAAGATAGAGAAAAGAGACTTACAGGTGGTGTAACTGAGGGGTTACAAAACCCTGACTGTATTAAAGATTGTGATAGATTAAACCACTACTACATATTATTATTACTTGCCAGACAGTACAGTTAATTATGGCAGACACTCAATAGATGGCACGGTGACAAAGAGATATCGTTTACAGTATTTTATTATTAATAGCAGATATACAACTGAGAATTACTTGGTCGCTCTTTTATGGCAAATGATATTAGAATGTCAGCGTATCAAAGTCAATGGGAATGAATAATTCCTAGGCTAAGTATACTAGACCGGAACGCTGCATGGCGTGAGCTGGCGATATAGGGGGGCAAACGAGGGTATAGCTGGAGACTGGTGATTTCCTCCCACAGAGTAGTAAGCTCCAGAGGTTGAAGAATAGACGGATACTCAGGCTGGTCACTTGAAGAAAGGGGATCTCATACGGATCCGGTCCTTGTAATCCAAGTGCTCGGTAGCAGGGTAATAGCTTTAATCCAAAGCCCGATGGCAGTGATGATAGCCAGCCAGCTTCGTCCTCGAAGCTAGCCCGATGCAGATCTTCAGGGTAGTTAAATCCAAACGACAATGGTATTAACGATGCTCTTCTCCACGGTACTACGTTTCCACAAGTCACTATAATCCACCAATGGTTTTACAATATCAAGGTCGTATCTAAGCAGGCCTGTACACTGCGATGATATGATCGCAAATTGCCCCCTAATTTGGTCCGTGCGAGTTTAAAATAATATCTGGGGGCAAGCTTGCGAGTGGTAATTTCAACCCTTCATTCGCATTTCACTCCTAAATTAATCCATACAAATTGTAGTAAAACATTAGCCTACAACCAGGGCTGTACAGTGCAATATAATGTTGCGGTTGTAATTTAATTAGACAGACCAGCGCGGACCTTTAATAACATGCAATTTAATTGACACGAGCAATGAGCTAACGGTAGCTTCTAACCAAGGTTACCATTAGGATTATGCTAAGCTAACTAGCGATCTCTGCTAACCCTGGAAAACGGTCAAAGCGGACTCCACAAGACTAGTTCCATTCGTGAGGAAAGGGGTGGGTTATATTGACAACGCTTGACAACAGAAGTTTAAACATAACTTCATATTTATTGGTTATTCATTTCTGTATATCATTGAATTTCCATCTCTGTGTGTCTCCATCTCTTCCTGTTTACATTCGAGTGTGACGTCATCACCTACGGCAGCTTAGACTATCAAAACGCGAAGGGGGGGGGGCTCTCTCTCTCTCTCTCTCTCTCTCTCTCTCTAGTTGATGATATAAACATTTAATTTCATTATCTGAAATATTCTAAAATCATTAAGTCTGTGTGATTATTATTTTCTCACAGTAGTGTGTGTGTATATATATATTAGTGCTGTCAGGCGATTAAAAAAATTAATCTAATTAATTACAGGATTTGTAATTAATTAATCTAATTAATCGCATTTTAATCGCATAACCATTTTATGCCTGATATTCTATATTCTATAATCATATTTCAAATTGCATGTGTCCGGATGGCAGAATTCAGTACTGTATCTACAAAACCTTCTGTTTGATCATCTTCCATCTATTAATTTGCTTAGATTTTTCAGGTCTGGTCAATTTGAGCATGGTGTTATTCACAGTCAAAGATAACAAAAAAATATTGATATTCTCATTTGGTTCATTACAATTTACTCAAAATAAAATTTTCATTCAATCAATCACAGCGCAGATTGAGTGATTGAATGAAAATGTTATTAACAGATTGCAGAATGGGTACAATACAGTACGGCTCAATACACACAATTGTTAAGGGGATGCAGATCAGAGAAAGACTTTCGTCTTGTTTACATCAGGGTCCCCCATTTTCAATTCATAATGAATTGTAAGTAAGGGTGCAACTTGCACTGTGCAATTCATTCTTTGTGGATCTAGCCCACAGTATTTCTGACACTGGGAATACATTCCCTGAGATTCATAGATGTCCCTAGAATCAGATACCAAGAACATGCAAATGGACCATATTAAAAAACATCTGTAAATGTGTATTCTACATTCTTATGGAATGAATGAGATACAAAAAAAATATTATATAAAAAAAAAAAAAAAAAAAAAAAAAATTGTAATTAATTTTGAGTTAATTTTCATAACGCGATAATTTGCTGTGTAATTAATTAATCTAATTAACGCGATAAACTGACAGCCCTAATATATATATATATGTGTGTGTGTGTGTGTTTGGCTAAAGTGGATAGAAAACACAGTACTGTGTAAAAGGCACCCAAGAGTTTTTATATAAATTGTCTTAGATGTAAATAATTTTTTTTATTAGTGTGTCAGTAAGTAGACTACTCTTAGTACATTTTCATTCAATTATTTTTTAAAGCATCTTCATGGTTTAATAATGCAAACATATGTTGCAGGGACTTATTATAATCATCATATTGGCGTGACTGTATGCATCAAAGGGTTAAATCAAGCATTTTTAAGTGCTTTAGAGGAAATGTCAAAATATTGCGATATCATTTAGAGGCCATATCGCCCAGCCCTACTATAATGGTAAAATAGTTATTTAAAAATGTGCCCCTAAAAAATATTGTTTGCCCCTAAATTTCTCATTTAGGGGCAAGTGTGCCCCTAGTGAAAAAGCTTAGCGTACAGCCCTGCTAAGGAGCTACTAGTTATCCGTAACGATACGCCGCGGTAGGTTCCAATGCTCACATGTCCAATAGTTCTGCTGCTAGGTTCACCTCGTGTTCTGATACTAATTACGTTAAGTCCACACACATTTGCTAAGGTTCACACTAGTTACTAAACGAACAAACTGCTTGTTACTGCTGCACACCGAACGAACTGCGTTAACGTTAGATTCACACTAAATGACGAACTCTTAACTTCACGTTAGGTTAGGTCGAACTCTAAGGACAAACTGCTGCTGCTTGCGCCTTCCACAATATATATACTTAAGAGTGCTTTCTAGGGCGCAACAGAATCTCTTGTCCGGAATCAATGCGCTGGCCAAGGGCATGTCTCAACTTGTCCAGACTCGTCTTTGAACTTGTCTGAGGGGCGCGATTCTTGGCGCCGCCAGTGTCAAGGGCGTTATCCAATGAGGAAAGCGAATAATGCTATGATTCAAACGGAGGCTTAAAGGGATATAGCTTATATATATAAATAATATACAAGTTATATAAAACAATAAAACGTAGATTCTCAGTGTTAATCTGGCCCTTCAGAACAGCCGCCTCCTAATTAGTCCGCACCTAATTAGTAAAGGGGCACAGATTAATATTAGTGTCCAGTCAACTTCTCCATACTTTGTTATGAGGAGTTGGAACAATCTACAAAGTCAGTGGGTCATGGTCGTCGTCAGGGGAGTCAGGGATCTCCGGCAGCTCTATCAACTTAGCCACAGGTCGGGTGTAAGTCCGCCCTTGGACGATGACTTCTGCCGCTCTGACCTTCCCATCGGCACCAGTAATCACTCTGCTCACACGGCCGGCCGGCCACGTAGCTCGGGGTAGTGACTGGTATATTATCATGACGACTGTGTCCACGTTCAGGTTGTCCCTGTCTTTAACCCGCTTCTGACGGGCTGGAAGGGATGGTAGGTAGCGTAGGAGGAAGCGGGCCCAAGACTGGTCGATCTGTACTTGGTTGCGTCTCCACATCCTCCGTCCGTTCCTCTCGTCCTGTCTGTACACCGTCTGAGGAAGGGCCGGGTCCGGCCGCCCAATCAAGAGGTAGTTTGGGGTGATGGGTTCGAGGTCAGCTACGTCGCTTGGAGCGTAGCTGAGGGGGGTGGAGTTCGGAACTCCCTCTTCTTGAGCCCACGGTTCTCTCACAGGCATCTTCGTCCGCTTCAAGAGTGGGGTTGCGTGTCTGAACACTCCGTCGACCTTGACTCTCATAGTCTTCTGATCTAGTAGAGCGATGGCGTACTTGTCCTCTTTGGGCCGACCCATCTTGCATTCGGTCTTGAATGGCATCGCGTCTAATGTCCATAGCCTCTCAACGGGCTGTAAGAGAGTGTTGTCTGTGTTGCTCACCTTGGTGTAAAGGCAGTGTGTGGTCGTTGAGTGGCTGGCAGGTCCGTAGAGGGGGCCCTGGAGCGTCCACACCAGTCGGGTCTTAACCACGGCTGGGCATCCTTTGGGTCCGGTGTGGGCTGCCTTGATGGGGACAATGAGGTCCGCGTGGTCGGAGCCGATGAGTAGGGTCGGCGTAGCTCCGCTGATGAGCGGTATGGGCAGTAGGCGTAGGTGGTCGTACTTCTCCATCAGCTGTGGGATGGGGTAATCGTAGCTTGACAGACCTATGTCATCGCTCATGAGCGCCTTGTTGATACTGTACCGCTTCTCAGGGTGGTCGATCGCTGCTATGGTGAACGAGACGTTTTCACCTTTTATTGTCTTTAAGTCTCGACTAATGGTACAGAGGGTCATCGTCTCCTCTGGGCCCCGCAGGTCCAACTGGGTCGCGGCGGAGGCGAGGAGGAGTGTCTTCTCCGACCAGTCATCGAGGACGGCGTAGGTGTCGAGTACCTTGTCTCCGTGGCTGAGGAGTACTCGTACTACCTTGATGAGCACTCTGGGGCTCCCACTATACGCGGGGTCGATGTGGAGCACTTCTGTTGGTGAGTTGCCTTGTAGAGCTAATCTTGTGGACCTTGCGCAGTGATTCGCAGTAAGCGGCGTCATGCGTGTTAGCCTTAAGCCGCTGATCCATTTCGGCGGGGGTCAGTTTCTTGTGGTCGTCGCACTGTGACAGCCAGTGTCCGCCGTGGCAGTAAAAACAGGTGATCTTCCATTCCTCTTTGGCGGGGGAGTGGTGACTCGTCTGTGGTGACACCGCCTCGGCCTGGTACATCACTGTGGTGGGCCTACTTTGGTTTCCTGGTGGGCATTTATTGCTCTCGTGCAGGACTTCTAGGTGGGCGCCGTCACACTTGCCGCACCTTTTCTTGAGGCGGCATTCTGCTGCCATGTGGCCGCGCGCGCAGCGGAAGCAGCGGCGGTTATCCTTAAGCCACTGACTTATTTCGGCTGTAGTCAGTCCTTTGAAGGCGTCGCACTGTGACAGCCAGTGTTCACTGTCGCAGTATTGGCAGGCAGCCTTCCCTTTCTCCTTGGCGTGGGGGTTGTGACTCATCTGCCGTGACACCACCTCGGCCTGGTGCATCACGGTGGTGGGCCTGCTTTGGTCTTTAAACCTTCTCGGTCCCTCTTTAGTGTTAGAGCCGCCCCACACGAAGGTGTCGATCCGTAGGCTGCTGACCTCTCTGGCTAGGAAGTCAGCAAGGTCTAGGAGTGATTGTTCTGGGCCGTTGGGGTCACGGTGATCCTTTTGCCGCCGAAAACGTTCTTGGCGGGATGGGGGGAGCTTCTCTAATATCCGCTCCACGTTGGAGTTGGCGTACAACTCGTGCATCCCCTTCTCTCGTTGTGACCCGAGCATCCCTACCAGGGATTGTACTTTAATGGAGAGGTTGTCAAGGGCTCGATTGTCTTTAGCTGGGGGGAGACGTTCAATCTCCCGTATCTCCTGAATGACATAGTCCCATGTACGTCCGTAACGCGCGTCGAGGGCCACCAGGGCATCAGAGTAGGGAGTCTGGGAGTTAGAGTATGCCAGCGCTATGTTGTGCGCTCTGGTTACTTTGAGGTGCTTGAGGAGGATGGCATATTTGTAGGACTCGTCCTGTACTCCGGACATAATGGTCTCTAAACACATGTGCAGTTCGGTATACTGAGCTCTGTCTTCTCGCGTAAAGTCTGGGAATGTGGGTGTCCCAATGTAGGATGCCATGGATGGCTGTGACACTGATGCGCGTAGGGGGAGAGGCCTCCTTGGCGAGTCTCCCCGTACGTGGGGTCGTGGGTTCGTGCTGGGTGGGAACCAGAGGCCGGGCCCCCAGGTACTGCTCCTCGGTGCTGTCTGTTGCTCAAACTCCCCCCTGGGACGGGTTGGGGGTTCGTAACGCAGCGTGTCGGGGCTGAGATCGGGGCTGCACTGTTCCTCCTGGTCTGAGATGGGTTCGTGCGTGTGCGCTTTATGTCCTCCCTCGTCCTCCGCTAGGCTTTGTAGTCGCTTGGTTAGCTTCTCTGCAACATAAGCAGGTTCTTCCCGTAGGCTGGGTCCCGTGTAGATTGGTCGGGGAGGGGAAGGTGCCCTCGACCCTTGTCGTGATGATCTCCGGGAGCTCCGGGTGGAAGAGTGGGGGGTCACCCTCTGGAGCGCTAGCTCCATCATTTGCGCCTGTAGACGGTCTCGTTCCGCCTCGCACTGTGCATTGGCTGCTTCACGCTGTGCATCGCGCTGCGCATTGGCTGCGTCACACTGTGCATTGGCGCGGTCTCGCTCCATGTTTTCTTCAGCCTGGAGGCGCCTCTCTTCCAGTCTGATGGTCATTGTGGCGTCAGCCTGGAGGCGACTCTCTTCCAGTCTGAGATGTTCGTTCACTCTGGAGGCGGTTACGCTCACTCTCTTGTTGCGCTTGGAGACGGTCACGCTCACCCTGGAGGCGGTCTCTTTCGGTTGAAGCTGTCAGCGTGGCGATCAGGACTTGCGCTAGCCTCTGGTCGGCCTCGCTTGGGGATGACGCTGATGATGGTGATCTGGAGTTGACAGGGCTTGGCGTTGACCTGTTCTCTTTACGCGCTCCATCTCGGGGGCGCTGTTTCTTATCTTCTCCCGCGCTCCGAGGTCCATCTCGGAGGCGCGGTACTCTTTTCTTTGGTGCGCGCCGAGGTCCATCTCGGGGGCGCGCTCTTTATCCTCTTGCACTCCGAGGTCCATCTCGGGGGCGCGTTCTGTACCTTCTTGTGCTCCGAGGTCCATCTCGGAGGCGCGGTCTTTATCTTCTGGCGCTCCGAGGTCTATCTCGGTGGCGCTGTGGTCGTTGGGCATAGTCAAGTCATGTCCCGCTTGTCCCCCCCCGTGAGCTAAGTCAGTTTCGCTTAAACCAGCTTGGGTCTCTACTAGTGGGGCCGACAAGTCGATAAGGTTGGGCATACTTAAAGGATAACTCCACTATTTTGGGAAATTAGCTTATTTAACATCTTCCCTGGAGTTAGACAATAAGATGCATACCTTTTTTGTCTCTGTGCGTGCATTTTAGCTTTGGGAATAGATGCTCCGTTAGCATAGCTTAGCTTCATCACTGGAAGTGAGGCAGGACAGTAGCCTTACAGTGCCTTACAGTGTATTGCAAGGTCTGACATTGACCAAACTTGATATGCATGACCTTGGTGGGCTCTAGGTCAACTCCTGAAAAGGGGGTCAATGTCAGACCTTGCAATCAAAAGTTAGGGGCGCACTGAAATTATGGCAAGGGTTATTAGCCCCCTAACTTTTGATTGCAAAGTCTGACATTGACCCCCTTTTCAGGAGTTGACCTAGAGCCCACCAAGGTCATGCATATCAAGTTTGGTCAATGTCAGACCTTGCAATACACTGTAAGGCACTGTAAGGCTACTGTCCTGCCTCACTTCCAGTGATGAAGCTAAGCTATGCTAACGGAGCATCTATTCCCAAAGCTAAAATGCACGCACAGAGACAAAAAAGGTATGCATCTTCTTGTCTAACTCCAGGGAAGATGTTAAATAAGCTAATTTCCCAAAATAGTGGAGTTATCCTTTAAGCTATTAATTTTATCCGTGCTTAACGTCTTTTTAGATAAGCTAGGAGGTAGAACTACAGCGTAGTCCTCCAAGTGTGGAGGGGGCTGACGCCTAGGGCGTTCTAGTTTGGGAGAGCCGTTTGGAGAGTGTCCGCCGCTGGCCATATTACTATTAATATGATTAGTATTACTGATACCCTCCGGCTCGAAGGACCAATTGTAACTGAGGGGTTACAAAACCCTGACTGTATTGAAGATTGTGATAGATTAAACCACTACTACATATTATTATTACTTGCCAGACAGTACAGTTAATTATGGCAGACACTCAATAGACGGCACGGTGACAAAGAGATATAGTTTACAGTATTTTATTATTAATAGCAGATATACAACTGAGAATTACTTGGTCGCTCTTTTATGGCGAATGATATTAGAATGTCAGCGTATCAAAGTCAATGGGAATGAATAATTCCTAGGCTAAGTATACTAGACCGGAACGCTGCATGGCGTGAGCTGGCGATATAGGGGGGCAAACGAGGGTATAGCTGGAGACTGGTGATTTCCTCCCACAGAGTAGTAAGCTCCAGAGGATTGAAGAATAGATGGATACTCAGGCTGGTCACTTGAAGAAAGGGGATCTCATACGGATCCGGTCCTTGTAATCCAAGTGCTCGGTAGCAGGGTAATAGCTTTAATCCAAAGCCTGATGGCAGTGATGATAGCCAGCCAGCTTCGTCCTCGAAGCTAGCCCGATGCAGATCTTCAGGGTAGTTAAATCCAAACGACAATGGTATTAACGATGCTCTTCTCCACGGTACTACGTTTCCACAAGTCACTATAATCCACCAATAATGGTTCTACAATATCAAGGTCGTATCTAAGGAGCTACTAGTTATCCGTAACGATACGCCGCGGTAGGTTCCAATGCTCACATGTCCAATAGTTCTGCTGCTAGGTTCACCTCGTGTTCTGATACTAATTACGTTAAGTCCACACACACTTGCTAAGGTTCACACTAGTTACTAAACGAACAAACTGCTTGTTACTGCTGCACACCGAACGAACTGCGTTAACGTTAGATTCACACTAAATGACGAACTCTTCACGTTAGGTTAGGTCGAACTCTAAGGACGAACTGCTGCTGCTTGCGCCTTCCACAATATATATACTTAGAGTGCTTTCTAGGGCGCAACCGAATCTCTTGTCCGGAATCAATGCGCTGGCCAAGGGCATGTCTCAACTTGTCCAGACTCGTCTTTGAACCTGTCTGAGGGGCGCGATTCTTGGCGCCGCCAGTGTCAAGGGCGTTATCCAATGAGGAAAGCGAATAATGCTATGATTCAAACGGAGGCTTAAAGGGATATAGCTTATATATATAAATAATATACAAGTTATATAAAACAATAAAACGTAGATTCTCAGTGTTAATCTGGCCCTTCAGAACAGGTGGTATTTCTAGAGTGGTTGTTAACAAGAAAACAGTTAAATTCATCCAGAGGACTTTTCATGTTGATAATGGACTGACGAGCATAACATCTGGCAATCCAGCTCGTCAAAGAAGCAAGCGAACTCTGCAGCACAGGAAAGCTCAGACTTCATAAGTTCGTCTCCAACAGGAATCAATACTAAAGGAAGAGTGAGCCGAAAGTGTCAACCTGGACATGGCTTGGAAGGGAGTGATAGCTTAGATATGCAGACTTGGCAGCAGAAACTGAACAGTGAGGATATAAAGCTAGGGTTTGTCCGGCGGAAGTAGGATGCAGAGGATTTATAGCACGATCGGCTTCACCATTATTGGGAGAGTTGGGGATTCGTGGGCGGAGCTTGAAAAAAAGCGGTAAATGACATGTCAGTGGATTTGGTTGAGGAGAAATAATGTCAGCTGGGGGCCAACGTAAACAAAGGGTAAGAGTATTCCTTTTCTTCTCTGTTGTTGCTGTTTCATGTGTAATATTGTAGGAATTGTACTTTTGACATAGGATAACAGGGAGGTGAGGCGTGTGAATATCATGGAAAAGTGGGAGCTGGCATGGGGGGGGGTGGTTCTGGGAGGCTGGAACTAACCGCTGAGCCCGAGGTCGTGGGCCTAACTTGAAGAAACACCAGTGAAGGGAGGCGCCCACTTGATAACCCTGGTTATATGCTGACTCCTGTTGCTTTTTATTTATCTGCATGGTGAATTGTGATGGCCATTGGGTTTCTTCATTGAGCGTGGGTGTAATATAAATAATGTGTAAGAGTCAATTCACTGGTAAAGTGCCATATGTTATATTGTATGTATTTGTTTGGATTTCTGCCATTATATGCATTGTGCCTGCCAAGTTGGGTGCATGGCAGCAGTTCCCTTTGCTCACCAGTAGGTGGCTTACCTGGCTGCGTCTAGTTTTTTACCAACGGATTTCCAGTTACGCGTTCGCGTTCTGCGATCTGATTGGCCACTGACGTTTCTGGTGCGATCTGATTGGCCACTGACGTTTCTGGTCATGCGACATGTGCGCCCAATCGCGTGACGCCTGTTTCTGCGCCCATTTCCGCCTCGAACAGCCTGCAAACGACCTAACGCCTAGTTTATCACTGGTTAAGCTTAGGCGACTCTTTCGAAGTTGGTTAAGGTTAGAGTTTGGAATCAGGGCTGGTGTTCTATCGCCCTGCTCTAAGACAAACTCTAACCATAACCAACTTCGAAAGAGTGCCTAAGCTTAACCGGTGATAGAAACAGGCGTCACACGAATGGCGCAGATGTCACACGACCAGAAAGGTCAGTGGCCAATCAGATCGCAGAACGCGGAACTGGAAATCCGTTGGTAAAAGTAATCAGGCTACCTGGCTACTTAAAGTGTAATGGGACTGATGACATGCAGGTGTGTTTGTAATCAGGCTACCTGGCTACTTAAAGTGTGATGGGACTGATGACATGCAGGTGTGTTAGTGATCAGGCTACCTGGCTACTTAAAGTGTAATGGGACTGATGACATGCAGGTGTGTTAGTAATCAGGCTACCTGGCTACTTAAAGTGTAATGGGACTGATGACATGCAGGTGTGTTAGTAATCAGGCCACCTGGCTACTTAAAGTGTAATGGGACTGATGACATGCAGGTGTGTTAGTAATCAGGCCACCTGGCTACTTAAAGTGTAATGGGACTGATGACATGCAGGTGTGTTAGTAATCGGTAAGAGTTTACAGTTTTGACCGTCGTTTGCGACGTTGTTTTGTTTATCGTTTGTTGTGCAAGGTAGTACCGTTTACTTTATGTTACATGCAATTGTGCATTTGTTAATTGTATGGTGTAAATAAATACTCTGTTGAGTATTATCGTAACGGACCTTGTGGACATTCTGTCTTTGATCCGACGAGTAGCCGCGTCAATTACGTTCTAGCCGGTTCTCAGCCACCTCACTGGCTTGTAGGTTTATTGTTTTTTATTCACTAGTTAATTCAAGCCTTTATATAATGTTTAGAGATTAAAGTCAACATTTATGACGTCAGACTAAAGAGATAATGTTTACAGATTAAAGTCAACATTTATAAAGTCAGAATAAAGTCAAAATCTTTAGATTAATCTCTTAAACCCTAGCCATATTTTCAGAAAATTCACTTAAAAGTAAACAGCCAAGTAAATGGAGGATTGCTCCACTTCTACAAGGCCATTTGCATGTTCATGGTATCTAGGGACATGTATAATAATAATAATAATAAATTGGATTTTAAGAGAGAAGCGCCTTTCTCAGACGCAAGGACACTGTACAAGGAAAGGGTCGAAAAAAAGAAAAGATTTAGAAAAAACAAAAGATAAAAAATAAAATGATGAATGTATAGTAACAACAGGACCTGTGAATGTATGGACCTCTGGGAATGTATTCTCAGTGTCAGATATATTGTGTATGTTACTATGCTTGAGTAAATTGTAATGAACCAAAGGAGAATATCAATTATTATTATATATAAGTTTTTTCCATCTATGACGGTGAATAACACCATGCTAACATTGACCAGACATGAGATTTACCTGAACTGATTTAGCACCTTCATGAGGTCAAGTGTACAAAATATCTAAGCAAATTAATAAAGGGCAGATGATTTACAGGTTTTTTTGTAGATATAATACTGGATTTTGCCATCCAGACACATGCAATTTGAAATGAAATGAATATAAAATATAAGGCCTAAAGATGACCTTATTATGGCCAAGTCATACATCAATGGATCGGATCCAATGGCAGACTTAAATCTGGATTTAGTACCACCAGGCGCCCCTGACAGGGCAGCAAACACGTGATTGAAATCTACTGTAAGTACAGTTACTTTTATATATGTCCATAGCTCCTCCATTTTTCACCAGATTGCGACACGTTTTTTTGTAGACGTTCACAGAAAGGTAAAGAAATAATGTATGTTGTATTTAATGGCAATAACGTTCAGGTTTGTTCGACCCGTGAGATACAATCATGAAAAAAACGTTTAAAAATTTAAAAAAACCCAGCTTAAACAGGGGCTGGTGTGAGCTGGGTAGTGTAGTTTTATGAAATTTCGACGTCCATCGAAAGCCCTGGGACTCCTCCATCTTAGGACTACAACGGGTTCATGACGGCGTCATTTCCTCACGTGTAATTCATCTGATTTCCAATCCAATGATTTCAATAAACACATATTTCGCTAATAACACTTAACCCCTTAACACATTGGACGCCAGAGGTCGCTGTGGGCGTATGGCCGTTTGTGCCAGCGCTGTAATGAAATGGGGGTAGATGCCGGTGTTTGTAGTGCTAAAACTATATTAAATATTATAGCTATGGATCTAATAACAACGTCGATTGTCAGTGAGTTTCTTCCGGTCAACATGCAAAAAACTGATAATTTTTTCATTAATACATTTACGTTTTATACCGCGGTGAATATATGAGTATAGTTTTAGAGTGATTCTGTGTAATCCCAGGAAACGCCACCAAACAGTGCTTTACTGCATTTAATTATAAATTGTGCCATTTCTCGCCTGGATCAATAATCAATCTGAAATCAACGCTAGATTATCGGTATTATGTTTCATCATCGATGCATGAAAGGGGGGGGGGGAAGCCGCCCCTCCGTGCTTTGATCGCAACTAACGGGACACGGCACACAGACACACGCTCCGATCGCGGGAAAAGATTATCGGATTGATAACATATAGTCCTTACCTTGTCTATGATGTACTGCAAAAAGAATAATCCAATTATCTGATCGCCATTCCAAGTACTGATCGCGATCGTGTGTCCAATGTTATCCAGCCGTGAACATGAACGGGGGGGGGGGGGGGGCTCGTAGGTCAGGGCTGTACAGTGCGAGATATATGTTGCACGTGCTACAGCAACAACGGTCTGTGTGATGAATGGATTTACTTCAGTAGCATTGGTGCGATAGGCATTCGGTTCATATCGATACTCTTTTTGGAAAATCCTGTAGCAAGTCTCATCTCCGCAGAAGCGCAGCTCCAGCCATAATCTTTTTTTGATCCACTTTTTCTCCCATTTTCTATATTTTTCTCCCATCCCAATTTCGTATCATCCAATTCAACCCTCCCCTGTCACGAACACTGTTTCTTGCCTCCCACAAGCCGGCTGCAATGTGGACTAAGTCATACATAGCACAAGTCCCCTCCGGTACTTGAGGTAACAGCAGTCGCATCTTTTCACCTGCGCAGCTCGATCTCTCAGTGGCGAGGAGTAACGCGTGGGAGGCTCACGCTGCCCCCGACATTTCCTGATTCTACTGCGCAGGCGCACCAACCGACCTGTAGGAGTCGCTGTCCACAACGCCCGATCCCCACCCATCAGTTTCCCACCCCCTAATACTCAATGTATTAGTACGGACGACCAGCTGAACTGAAAGCAATGTGGAGCACTGGGCTCGAACAGGCGAGCCCAGCGTCTCCAGTATTCGTGGCGAGCGCCTTGCCCACTACGCCACGTAGCCGCCCTGCTCCAGCCATAATATCTATGGCTCCGGCAGCTAGCAACGTTCGGTTCATATCAATACTCTTATTTTGAAAATCCTGTGGAGTCGACTCGTATCCGCTCGGCTCTACAGCACAGTAGCGTCTGGAACACGCACATTGCAACATAGCAAGGCTAGTGTGCCTATTTCGCGACCCAAAACAAATCCCTGCCGTTTTATTCCACAACGGGTCAAATGCATCTAACATGCTTTGCAATCCTCGCCATTCCTTTATGACCATGTTGTATTAAAATCCGAAATTAACGTTACGTTAGCGTAAGCTAACAAGCTAATCCTGATCAGAGCGCTAGAGAGAACAGCAGAGGGGACTGGGGAAGGGGGGGGGGGGGGGTCAGGCATTCTCCCTGTGTGTGTGTGCGTTTGAAAAGATCAGATGAAGTCAGACGAGTATATTATATTGATAGTAAATGTACTGAGGGTGGACAGATAATGTTGATATTTAAACATAAAAAATACAATACATAATAAATGTATTCATGATCATCATGCAACATAAAACAATTGCAGGAACGGTTTGGGAGAAGAAGGTGTTTTAGGCTGCCTGTTGTGAGTTCCAAAAATTGTTTACGGTTTAAGCTCAATTATATCAAAACATGGCACTTTATAGTGAACAGGAGGTCTATTTGTATTAAAAACAATAGATTGTTTTTCATTTAAATGTCTGGAAGAGCTCAATACATTTCTTTTCAAATTATATTTTCGTTACCTTTTTTGAGTTGATCTAAATGTTACTGATTGTGTTAAATGGGCTTATGATATAGTCTCATATCGATTGCAGGCACCTGCATCGTATCGTATCATGGCAAACACCAAATCCCATAATTCCTTACACGTAACGTGTCTGGCTGTGTGACGTCAACTTGTCAGCATGAAAATGACAGCCAAACATGGCACTGCAACTAAATAACACAAATACAATAGGCACATTTGTGACTGTTACAAATATAACACGTTTTATACTTGTGCTACAAGATTTTGACGTCACGACGAGAGGAGGAGACTGTGTTGGAGCGTTGATGGACCTCGCCTCCGACACCAACTATATCACTCACAGAGCCGCCAAGAGGCTCGGGTTGGCCGGCGAGCCTATCACACTGGTCGTGTACGGTGTTGGGAAGATGGCAGTCAGAGTCGATACCAAGAGGTATGTGGTGGCAATAAAAGTATGGACCCCGAAGGGGACCTTGAGGGCCCACGAAATGCTCTGCTACGGCCTTGAGGACATCGCCAAAGTAGACAGAGTGGTGGACTCCAAGAAACTAGAACTGTTTTTCCCATGTGTCAAGCCAGGAGAATTGACCCGGCCTGATACCATTGATCTGCTCATTAGCACCTGTGAAGGTCGCTTGGCCCCACAAAGAATGGAGAGAGCCGGTGATCTGGTGCTATAGGACGGCCCACTGGGCAAAACTGTGAGCGGTGCGCATCCGGACCTCTTCGAAGAAGTAAAAATGACCACGCGTCATTCATTGACCCACTTCGCACGCTCCATGGGAACAACTGTCGTGAGAGAATGCAAAAACCTCGCGGTGGACTTAACCAGGAGGAAAAGCATAAAAGAAGCAGTAACTGCCGCAAGCAACAAGGAAGTCTTCGACTGGCTGAAATGGGACAGCATCGGAGCAGCCTGTGACCCCGTCTGTGGGGGATGTCGCTGCGGTAACTGTCCTCCTGGAGGAAAGGAGATGACACTGGCTGACGAGAGGGAGCTAGAGACCATCAAGGCTGGCTTGACCTTCAAGGAGAAAGACTTGCACTGTGGGGACTTTGTATAGTTTGGATAGTTTTATGAGCCTGACATTCAGAAAACTAAGTGGGAGGTGGAGAATTATCCGACGTTTTTCCCAATATGTTCATCATTATTATCCTTCATTATTATCATAAGTAACATTTATTGTATGCGTTTATTGCATGCGTTAGTTATTATCTGGTGCCGCCTAGTGCAGTGGTTCTCAACTGGTCTAGCCTTGGGACCCAACATTTTCCTTAGTCATTAAGTCGCGACCCAAATTTTTTAACCACTATGATTTATTGAATTTTTTTTTTTTTACAGTAATACACAATCTTTCATGCACTGTTAAAAACATGAAATAAACACAAAGTGCAACTAGGGCTAAAAACCCAATGAAATAAAGTAATAATAAATAATATATGCTTCTTAGCAGATTTCTTAGCTTAACATAACATACCTACGTTTTGGGGAACTGATGGGATAACTGGGGTTGCAACAAAAGTGCAACTAGGGCTAAAAATCCAATGAAATAAAATAATAATAAATAATATGCTTCTTAGCAGATTTCATAGCTTAAAACCCTTTCTCTGCCACGCTTATATCCATCAATGTTTGATCACTGCCAGCTCTATTTGTCTATGGAGATGTTCACCTACTTTGCAGGGCTATAACTTTTTAAATTGTATTGCTAAATTGACATTACTATGGCCCATTCAACATTGATTAGCTATTGTTCAGGGTGTAGGAACGTTTTACTTTTTCATTCACACATTCATACTAAAATACCGTCCAGAGTATAAATATGTTATCGTTTTCTGCAGTAATTCATAGAACGTGAGTTATAGCCATTCATGCATTATATTAGATCATCAAATGCAGTTTGATAGCGATTGACGCCAGATTAAAAATTTCAATTGTACAAGGTCCTAAACGTCATGACTCATCATCTGCTGGTGACCGGAGGGGTGGGGGGTCATTTATAATTCAATGACCGACGTTAAATGATTTATGTAGTATGGGTGATATATTGATCAGAGCAGTTTGTATCGAAAATGGTAAAGTAAAACGCTGAAACTCACCCCAGTCTCCTCATAGCGTTGGGTGATGAGAGTGGAGCAAAAAGTTCGCTATTATGGGATGTTGATCTAGATGAACCATTTCCGGGTTGTATAATAATACATACGTCCAAATAACGTTGTTTATTGAGTTATGGCAACCGATCGATTATCCAGTGTGTCAAGATGGAGTCCCGAGAGCGATCGCAAGTGGCGGACGGAATAGGGGGGACACCAAGCACTTCCGGCCCCGCACTTACCCACTTCCGGTTTGGCGATCGGCCACCAGGTGGCGATATTGAACCGTTGGAGAGTTGAGTGGAGATCCCCAGCACCCGTCAAGGATCAGTCTGTGAAATATGATTACCGTGACAGATTTTTGAAATAATGATCTCAAAGACGCTGTAAAACGTCATTGGCAGATTACGCATGGCGAGGAATGACGTCTTAACACGTCATTGGCGATTAAAGGGTTAACATAACAGGCCTACGTTTGGGGGAACTAATGGGATAACTGGGGTTGCAACAAAAGTGCAACTAGGGCTAAAAACCCAATGAAATAAAATAATAATAATAAATAATCATGCTTCTTAGCAGACTTATTTTTTTTTTTTGTGTTTTTATCACTTTATTTCTACTGGGCAGTCCAGTAGGGAGAGACAGAGGAGGAATGGGAGACAGAGTGGGGGGAAGACATTCGGCAAATAACGACGGGTTCGGGAGTCGAACCCGGGTCGGCCGTGTCGCGGCTGAGCGCGCTATGTGGTTCGCCACTGGGGCTCCCCTTAGCAGACTTCTTATAGCTTAACATAACAAACCTACAGTAAGTTTGGGGGAACTAATGGGATAACTTGGGTTGCTTAATCAGGAACTAAATGAGATAACTGGGGATGTTGTTTGCTCCTGACAAGAGTCTCAAAGTCTGGGGTGATGGTAGACAAAGCAACTCTGAGGTCATGCTCAATCTGTTCCTCTGCTTTGTCTTCAGCTGG
The DNA here is from genome assembly GCF_963971535.1 of Notolepis coatsorum. Lineage (NCBI taxonomy): Eukaryota > Metazoa > Chordata > Actinopteri > Aulopiformes > Paralepididae > Notolepis > Notolepis coatsorum. The sequence continues at coordinate 118,724,773 of NC_140176.1, forward strand.
ACCAGAGCTGACAAGCCACTTTCACAAAGATAGGTAGTAAAAAAAAAAAGTACACATCCGCGACCCACTCACAACGGCCCCGCGACCCACTTTTGGGTCGCGACCCACCAGTTGAGAAACACTGGCCTAGTGAACGCACTTTGGAACACGTATTGCGACTCTGGACAGGTAAGCTGTCTCTGCGCCGGCGCATCGCGCTATTTAAGTGACACTCTTAGCCCTAGGCTGTAAGGTGAAAAGCACTGTGGGCGAACTCTGACTGGCCAACGGTACATTGCATTGGATGCGCCGTTAATATCCGCATTTATCTCTTGTTTCATATATCTAGTTACTAATTAATGCCGTTTGTTTCCTTTCCTTTGTATAGGTAAATAATCTGACTAACGTCTGATTGTACGCTATCGACTCTGTATCGTCTACTGACGTTTGAATGAACACTGCTGACTATCGACTCTGTATCGTCTACTGACGTTTGAATGAACACTGCTGACTAAACGCTGATTGCCTACAGGCTAACGTCTGACTAACTTTAACCTGGCTACTGCTGACTAACGTCTGACTAACTGTAACCTGGCTACTGCTGGCTAAACGTCTGGCTACACTATCAAGTACTGGCGGTTGCTAATTGCAACCTAACTATCAACGAACTATTATCATCGTCGACTTGGTTGAACATTACCAAATGCCATATCGACCTTTACTGACATTATCCACTAATGCTTGAATGCAAGCTGCTACTAACTATCAGCTACAAGCTAACCGCTTGTTTAATTGGCCACCTGGTGATTATTGCAACAAGCAGTAATTGGATGTTGGACATTGAAGTCCAAATAAACGAACATTCTTACAAAGTCCGAATTGTTTCACTGGTTTAATTATAAGTAATTCGCCCACACCCTTCCAAGGGGGACATCTAGTTGACTCATTGACTGAGACTGCTAGATAATTGGACAATTATAAAGTCCTTGATTCTCAATGCAGTCTTGCAAAAATCCAAAAATCGAACTTGGCCCATTGCTTCCGGAGCACGATATCATTAGGAAACGAGTGCACGGACGTATTCGCTGGTAGGCAGCCAGGAACAGCACATGTCTTGCTCATCATTTTAACGTTATGCTAACGTACTCGAATCACTGTTCAGTTGATTGTGGGCGGTGGCTACAACCACAGTAGCGGCTCAGTATGCAGATATTAGCTTAACACTTTCAATGCCAACAACGAGATACTCGTTTGTTCATGCTGACCGTTCATTGCCAAGGACGAGAGATCTCGTTTTTTTTATTAGCGTTCATATATTCATATTTCATCAATCTAGCCTCACGTTAGTGCTGCAAACTCTCTCTGAGCTCCATTGGGAAAATAACGCCCCCTTTCGTCTCTCCGTGGTACTGCACCCCTTTGGAATGGATTGAATGAAACACATGGGGGGAAAGAAATCCTGCTTCCTCATTTTACTTCTCAGACAAGTCACCCGAGACAATTGGATTCATTGCCGAGCCCCAGAACAGCGTGGAATACATATTTCCAGTACCCAGCGTTGGATCAATAAACGCGATCGATATTTGGAATGGCGATCAGGAATTGGAATAATCTTTTTGGAGAACATCTGATCTGAGGTAAGGAATCTATTTTACCAGTCTTAGGATAATCAGAGCTTTTTTCACAGAAACGTGTGCCCTGTGTGTGTGTGTGTGTGTGTGTGTGTATGCTGATCAGGAAATGAGAAGATTTTTCAGACCGCTTCTGTAGCGTGCATAGTACACATATACTATCGATAATCTAGCGGTTATTTGAAAACGATTCATAAATAGGCCGAAAAATGACGTTTTGTGTATTCCAGAATATTCCAGTAAATGGCGTTTATCACAGAATCTTTATATTTTCCTGAACGAGCGTTTTTCAAAATGGTATAAAACGGAAATGAACCGATTAAAAAACAATCCGTTTCGACAATGTTGACTGCAAACAAGTCATTGATAAGCGACGGCCAGATTAGACACATAATTTAAGATGTAGTTTATGCGTTCGCAAATATGAGAGCGCCATCATTGAAGTGGGTGGTGGCACGGAAGCACTAAATCGTGTGCCCCCTGCTGGCATTGAAAGTGTTAACAGTGATTGGTCAGCGCCTCTTACACGTCACAGATCCAGTCAAATCTGAATGGCTTATTTCAGTAGGGAGAGCTGAACAGCAGAAACTGCACTTGGTACAGATTTAACATTTTCTCACTGTTGGTACAATCCCACATTGCTTGAAAATGAAAAAGGCCATTTTTACAATAGGGGACTTATTTTTTTTATATATATATAATTTTTTTTGCATTTTATTGCTTGCAGAGAGGAAGGATGGGAGAAGATATAGGGGGAGGACATGCTGTAAAGGTCGCCGGGTCCGGGAGTCGAACCCGGGACGGCCGCATTGCACTGCAGCGCAGTTACGTGGTGCACCACCCTGGTGCCCACAATAGGGGACCTTTAAGAATTTCATAAAACTACACTACCCAGCTCACGCCTGCCTAGGGCTGGGCGATATGACGATATTATATAAATATCGGGTACAGTTCATTAACAATACACTTTTTCAACGTATTGTGGATATCGTGATGTTTTGCCCAATAGGATTGTGTCGCGTCAATCTGGTCCAAACGTTACTCGTTCATATCTCAGCCTGTGTTGAGATATGCCCATTCCGCGGTCTGTTAATAAAGTTTTCAATCAGACAGATGTATGGAAAGGCTTTTATTATAACATTCGTTGAGGTAAAATCATTATGGCTCATTTAGTCATCCTGTGGTGCACTGGTCTCCTACTAGTCGTTTGCGGGGAGCTAATGTAAGTAGCTTTGTTGATGTCAGCACACCGGACATTCAGGAAGTCAAAAACTAATGGCGCTTGCCGATTGGTGCTAAGAACAGCAGGGCGGGTGCAAGCGGTGTGACGTAATTGGCAGACTCGACTGTCAATCAAAATTATTCTGTTGTCCGTCAGAATGAATGAATGAAAACTTTATTAACATATTGCAGAATGGGTACAATACAGTACAGGAGGATGAAGACCAGAAAAAGACTTTCGGCTTTTTTACATAAGGGTCCTCCATTTTCAATTCATCAAAACATTTAGAGACATACAAATATACAGTAGTTTCATTAAAATGCTATTTATTGATTGATTGATTGATTGATTGATTGATTTAAAACTTTATTAACATATTGCAGAATGGGTACAGTACAGCTCAATACATACATACATTAAGGGGATGCAGACCAGAGAAAGACTTTTGTCTTGTCTACATCAGGGTCCCCCATTTTCAATTCATCATATTTCATATCTAAATCATATAATATCTCATTGCTAAATATATGCAATATATTATAATCTAATAATCCAATAATCTAAATCTAATATATAATATAAAAATGCTAAATGCATGGGTATTTTATTTTGTCTTTAATGTTAGCTTGCAAACTCAAATACTGTCTTGGTAAGCCTCATAATGAATCGTTTGGGGTAAAAAAGAAAAACATCGTGATGTGTATCGTGTATCGCCGAAAGGTCAGAAAATATCGTGATATCATATTTAGGCCATATCGCCCAGCCCTACGCCTGCCCCTGTCAAACTTTGAGCCTTCCGATGTGAAATCATTTTTTCCCATGATTATGTCTCACGGGTCGAACAAACCTGAATGTTATTGCCAGAACGTAGTTAGTTTCTAGAAAAAAACGTGTCTCAATCTCATTAAAGATGGTAGAGTGATTTACATTACAAAAAAGTAACTGTACTTACAGCAGATTTCATTCACGGTATTTGCTGCCCAATGTTAGCATGGTGTTATTCACCGTCAAAGATGGAAATAAACTAAAAGAAAATGTATATTGTCCTTTGGTTCATTACAATTTACTCAAGCCTAGTAACAGACACAATATTTCTGACACTGGGAATACGTTCCCTGAGGTCCCTAGATACCAACAACATGCAAATGGACTTGTAGAAGTGGAGCAATCTTCCATTTACTTAAGTACTTTTAGGTGAATTTTCTGAAAATATAGCTAGGGGCTTAAGAGGTTAAAATCATTGGTAAACAAACAGTGCTGAAAATATACACTTTGACTGCTGTTTTGATAGGGTTAGGGTCTTTACTCTTGGCTACATTTGAAAAAGAAATGCAACATTAATTAATACGGACTGTATTGATCGATTTATGACGTGAAATTAATCTCGGCCCAGTACTGGGCCCGTCAGGCTTTTAAAGTCAACACTTATAAAGTCATAATGTTTAGAGATTAAAGTCAACATTCATAAAGTCAGACTAAAGTCATAATGTTTAGAGATTAAAGTCAACATTTATAAAATCAGGCGGTCAGGTGGCGTAGCGGAGATTGCGTTCGTCACCAACGCCGGAGATGCTGGGTTCGAGCCCAGCTCCCGGCGTTGTCACCAGCTTGCCTGGCCGTTCACACTAATACAATTGGCAGTATTAGGGGGTGGGGAAAGCTGGCGGGTGGGTCCTGGGCGTTGTGGACAGCGACCCCTACAATTCGGTCGGGGCGCCAGCTCAGCGAGGGTAGGATCTGGAGAGAGGTAGTGCGACCTTCCACACGTTACACTCTCCCAGTGAGAATCTGAGCTGCCAGGCTGGCTGCCGGCTGGCTGCACATGCGTTGGAGGAAAGCATGTGACAGTCTCCGGCCTCTCGGACCAACAGTAGGGGGGTGCGCATCAACCAGGAAGGGGGTTGGGAATTGGCATAACGACTAACAGTGGGATGGGAGAAAAATCGGAAAAAGGGAGGGGGAAAAAGATAAAAATTTAAAAAACATTTATAAAATCAGACTAAAGTCATAATGTTTACAGATTAACACTTTAATCGCCGTTGACGCTGAAACACGTCATTCCCCGCCATGCTCATTCTGCCGATGATGCTGTACAGCATTTTTTAAATCAATATTTCAAAAATCTGTGATCGAAATCATATTTCTCCCCCGGAGACATGATATGTACTGGTGAGCCCCTATCAACTCTCTAACGGTTCAAGAGCGCCATCTGGTGGCCGATCGGCAGATCGCCCAGGGAAGAAACAGGAAGTGGAAGCTGGTGCTCATTTCAATTTGGTCCGATCACTCGCTATAGGTCCCGGGACTCGAGCTCGACACAATGGATAGCGATCCGTTGCCAATAACTCGATAAACAACATGATTTGGACGTATATACTATTATTATACAACCTGGAAATGGATCGGGTATTTCTACATCCCATAATAGAAAAAATTCTGTTCCACGCTCATCTCCCAATGGCGAGAGGAAGCTACGGTGAGTTTCAGCGTTATTTTTTAATGTCTTCTATACTAACTGCTCTAATGATCATATCACCCACACTAGATGAATGATATAACGTTGCCCACGGAATTATAAACGACCCCCCGCCCATCCGGTCAACATCAGATCATACGTAGTAACTTCTAGAAGTACGTGCAGTTGAAATTTTTTATCTCACGCCGATTGCTATCAAAATGTATACAATCATCAATATAATGCATTTAGGGCTATAAATCACGTTCTGGAGAAAGCTGCAGAAAACGATAAAAACATATATACAATTTAGCAATACAATTTAAAAAGTTATAGCCCTGCAAAGAAGGGGAACTTCTCCATGTTAAATAGGGCTGGCGAGGGATGGTACATTATGAATTTAACCCTGGCGATCAAAGTGTTAAAGTCAACATTTATAAAGTCATGTATACAGATTAAAGTAAACATTTATAAAGTCATGTTTACAGATTAAAGTAAACATTTATAAAGTCATAATGTTTAGATTAAAGTCAACATTTATAAAGTGATAATGTTTACAGATTAAAGTCAACATTTCCATACTTGTTTCCATGCAGTCCAAACAGCTCTTCTCCTGGTCCAGCTGCGACGGTTTCATGCAGTCCACCAAACAGACTCTCAAACCAAGGTGTGAGAGGCTAGGAGGGGTGGTCATATTCAGACCAATCTTGGGGGAAAGTAAGGAAAGAAATATCAGTACATTTTACATTCATCCTAACAAACAAAGGTCTAACTTTTCAGTTGAAATTCATCAGGAACACAGAAAGCCAAGCAAGAACCACCAGTCCTTAACCAGCTATACAGGTAGTGCTCTTTTCCAAGGCTAACAAATTGGAGGCTGACAGGAAGATTTTCACAAGAACTGAAAAACACATGGGTGTATATATAGACAGATGCACTGCTATAGTTGTGATCTATGAATATAAGCCTATGATATTGCATTTAATTTGATGCAAAACATCCGATAGGCTATTGATGCAGGCAGCTGTTGTTTCTGGCCAATCAGATGTTTTTGTCTTCCAAGTGGTGTTTCTAGGGTCGCATTGGAAAAACTAAGACCACGTCCTCATCAGAAAGTATACTAAATTAAATGAAAATACAACTAAAAAGGCAATATTAATAAAATAAAGATTTCAAAAAAATATATACAAATATCGTGGACATCTACAGACAGTGAACAAAATAAGCACCCGCCAAGCTGTGTAGATTTAAGGTTTGGCGAGTAAAAATGAGGTCTGCCCGCCACCTGGTGTGTAGTTCATATCGATACTCTTATTTTGAAAAACCCTGTAGCAACTCCGCGAGTCATATCCGCCCAGTCCATGCTTCTGAAAGCAGAGCAGCGCTACACAGCAGTGCGCCTACACGACCCGAAATAAGTCTGTGGTTTTTTTTTTTTCTCACAACGGGTCAAATGCATCTACATGCTTTGCACCATCGCAATTCCTTTATGCCCACATCGCCCGAAATTAACATTTATGTACCATTACAATCACTACAACGTTAGCGTAAGCTAACAAGCTAATCCTGATCAGAGGCAGAGGCGCAGAGCCATAGAGAACAGCAGACAGTGTGGACTGGGGAAAGGGAAATGGGGGGGGGGGCACTCTCCCCTTCCCTGTGTGTGTGCGTGCGTGCGTTTGGAAAGACGATGAAGTCACTAGTCAGGACTCGGGACAGGAGTATATTATAGTAAACTGAGGATTACTGAGGATGGACAGGTAATGTTGATATTCAAATATAAAAAAGTTTCGAGAGGAGTGGAAGTTTGAAGACAGACTAGACTACAATATGAGGCAGGGGTGGTGAGTTGAAACAGTGTGTGTGAATGAATGAATGAAAACTTTATTTAACAGATTGCAGAATGGGTACAATACAGTACGGCTCAATACACACAATTGTTAAGGGGATGCAGACCAGAGAAAGACGTTTGTCTTGTTTACATCAGGGTCCCCCATTGTGTGTGTGTGTGTGTGTGTGTCCCAACCGACCCCACTTCTATGTTTCAATAAATTATTTGCATTTAAAACTATTAACGCTGACTCATTCCTTCAGTCCACTCAAAATTATGCTAATATTCCTTATGTTGTTTATGATATTAATTGAAAATAGCACATGAGTATTATAGTAATAATAGTAATAATAACACATGGCGATATACTAAAAAGCTATTTATAATTTTTGGCTGGTAAAAAATCTGCCTGGCTGGTAGTTTTTAAAATCTACCAGCCAATAAGGCTGAGCCCAAACGTTCGAACGTTCGAACGTTCGTTCGTTACGCTGACATTCGGACTTTAATTAATAGGTTCGAACGTTCGGTGAAAAAAAAATAAAGGATGCGCACGGGGTTGAGGTGATGTGAATGCGAGGCGCTCGGCTCAACCAGTATGGTCTGCCGGGCTGCAGCGGGATACTATTTCTCAACCAGAGCTCTATTTTGATTGACAGGCGATTCTGCCAATTACGTCACACCGCTTGCACCCGCCTCTGCTGTTACCACCAATCGGCAAGCCTCAACAGACTTACCGTAGCTACCGGGGAGCCGTAGTTAGCTCCCCGCCGAGGAAGTAATCGGTAACAAGGTTTCCGTAGGTGAACCTGCAGAAGGATCATTAATGAATACCATCCTTTTTCGGCCACGGAGCGCGAGCTTCATGGCGGGAGGTGGTTGCGTTGGAAACAACAGCAGGCGCACGGTGGACAGACCCGTCCACCGTCTACCTCGGAACGGTGGTAGGGCGGACGGGCGGCAGGCGTGTTGGGAGCCCGGCCGTTTCGAGGTAGACGGTGGACGGGTCTGTTGAGCCGAGGCGTGCGCCTCTCCTCCCGGCTCCCCTCCCCGTCGACCAAGAGTGAATACCTGTTATTGAACGTGTAACACTAACTATATAACGTTCGGTTAATGCCACAAAACAAATGCATTTGTTTATCTAGCCCCTTACGTGACTGCAAGGGCTATTGTTTATCATACTTTGATTCAGTAGCTTGTTTATTTTCTTCTGAGTGCTTTGTTTAATTACATGTTTACATGAACAGCCACCACTGTAAACAACATGTTTTTCACCAATAGACTATGCAATGCCGCCCTCCGTAGGATCTATAATAATGCAATAAAAAAAAAAATTATTAAAAAAAAAAATGTATTAAAAATTTTTAAAAAACGAACGTTCGAACGTTCGTTCGATAAACCCTGGCGAACGTTCGAACCCTAAAAACAGGGTTCGGGCTCAGCCTTACCAGCCAAATGGCTGGTAAGTCAAAAAGTTAAGTTTGTTCCCCCCGTCTACAGAAGATTGAAAAATAATTGTTTGGTGTGACGACCCTCCCCCACATTGTTGTTTGCTTGCTCTGCTCTGTCACCGTTTCACAGGATTGGTGGGGGGAGCTGGCAGAGCAGAGCGGGGTTGAGGGTCATTAGGCTAATTGGGGCACACCTGGGTCGGTGGGGGAGGGTCATCAGGCTAATTGGGGCACACCTGAACTGCTGCGGTCAGGCAAGCGATACCGGAGTCTCATGGCAAGCACAGAGACTCAGAAGAAGCTTTTATCCTCAGGCCATCAGGATGCTAAATGACAATAACACTATGTAACAAACCATCAAATACACTCAACAGCACACACATCCACACTCACTTTAAACAAACAACTCACTGCAGCACCCACTTTACACACTTTAGACACTTTATATTTATTGGTAAAGAATTTGCACTACAACTCATACCTCATTACACCTTACTGTAAATGGTACCTAAATTGTACCTCATCCCATTTCTACTGTATATTGTATTGTAACTCAGTTACTTTTCTACTCTGCATTGTATATTGTATATTATGTATATTGAACACTTTTGTCGACGTACTTGACTTCTATTTTATACTTATTATACTTATTATATACTTATCTATTTTTATCTAGCACAATCTCTGGAGCAAAACAGAAAGAAGCATTTTATATAAAAGTATTCTGTACTTTTGTATGACAACTAATAAAGAAACTTGAACTTGAACACCTGGCTCGGTGTGTCCCAGTCAGGATATAGAGGGAGGCTTCCTCTATATATGTCACTTTAAAAAATATATAGAATATTTAGAAGTGGTGGGCTCTGAGGGCCAAGCTAAAAGGACTTTGATCACCCCTGCCCACTTTGACAACCTAGGATGGCTTAGAGTAGACGACAGAGTACAGCAACTTGCAATGGGCCTGGTCTACAAGATACACTAAAAGCAATAAAAAAATATTTGGGGCCCCTAGTGACGAGGGGCCTCCAAAATAAATAAAATAAAAGTAAAAGAAATAATAATAATTTGTGGCCTCTAGTGACGAGGGGACTCCAAAAGGCCTCTAGTGACGAGAGGCCTCCAAAAGAATAAAAAATGAAAGTTAAAAAAATAATAATAATTTGGGGCCTCTTGTGACGAGGGGCCTCCAAAAGGCCTCTGGTGACGAGGGGCATCAAAAAAAAATTAAAGTAAAAAAAAAAATTGAAATAATGTTGGGGCCTCTAGTGACGAGGGGCCTCAAAAAATAATAATTAAAAATAAAAAATAAATTGTGGAGGCCCCTCGTCACTAGAGGCCCACGGGCCGCAACCCGGACGGCCCGGTCGTTAATCCGGCCCTGGTCTTCATCATGCATGCAGACCTGTGTGGGTTCTGTAACGTTACTCATCTACAGCAAAGTCCTCGCTGCGCGCCGCTGACCGGCCAACCCCCCCCCCACCCCCAAGAAAACACTAAGAGCTCCCCGAAGACCATGGTATGGTTCGCACACTGCCTAGAAGCATTAGCAAAGCATCTCAAGTAAAGCCGAAACAGTGGCTGAAACGCTCAACAGTTGAGATGTTCAGTCATTATTAGTAACGAGCTGAATAAACGCACATTTCTATACAGAGAGTGAGTCGCACCAGTTTCTGACCTAACGTCACATATCCTCCCAAACTCATAACGTGGTGTAGCATTAGCATTAGCATAGCAGCTTAGTTTGTTAGCTGCTCCAGCTACCTCTGGTCAAGGCCCAGTCTGGATGGAAAAGTGGCAGAAACGCCCAACAGATCAGATGTGCGGTCAGTAGATGAATAAAAGCAGATTTTACTGTAACAAAACAGAGAGGTGGATACACTTTGACTGCCACTCACGGCTTTTCTCGGATTTACAATAGTTACGTTGAAAGCCACTCACGAGATTTCTCTGATTTTTTTTTTCTTTTTTAGCGATCTGAAATCATATTGCATCACGCGAGCCTACCCTAGCCTACCCAAAGGCCGCCGGCGATCAGATGTGAAAAAGCGCCCCCTATCGTCTCCCAGATGACATCAGGGATTTTGGAATGGACTCAATGAAAATGGATGGGGAAAAAAAATTATTCCAGTCCACATTTTCCAGTCCACTGATGCAGCCGGGGTTGCGTGAATATTAAAGGCAACCTACTTGTGTTCAGCTTTTCGTTCAGCGTTTCCCTGATTGGCCACACGGCCACGTGACCGCCCTAGCACACGCCCTTATCCGCGCCGCTCTGTGTGTTGTTAGCGGCAGAGAGGACGCGGCAGAGAGACGCGGCAGAGAGTGACCGCGGCCGCGCATGAGGCTCCCCCAGGTGCTCTGAGAGGTGCTCGTTGGTTAATGCCTCAATGCCTCAATGCCTCGTTGTGCCTCGTTGTTGGTTAATGTTGTTGGTTAATGCCGCATCGCCGCATCACTTAACGCCGCCATATAACTAACTAATATACTAATACTAATGCTATACTAATATAACTAACTAATTCGCGATGGACCCTGCCGCCAACGTGTAAGCTTTTGTGCCAACGTGCAAGCCAGATATTTAAACACTGTCCCCAAAATGAATGGAAGCGAAATAAAGAGAGCTTATTATTAATCAGTCAGCAGCCTCCAACGGGCGAAATAACGTCACAGCAGTATAGTTTGTTTATACTTCAGAAGTATGATATTTGAACATCGTCCCCAAAATGAATGGAAGTGAAATAAATAGAGCTTATTATTAACACTTTGACTGCCGGGAAACGCTTTACAGCGTCATTCCCGGCCATGCTCAAGTTGCCGGAGGACGCTGTACAGCGTCCTTATATCAATATTTCAAAAATCTGCGATCGGATTCATATTTCCCCTCCGCTGGCCTGAGATCCACCAGGAGGACCCACTGAGCTCTCTGGCGGTTCAGGAGCGCCATCTGGTGGCCGATCGGCGCAATCGCCAAACAGCAAGTGCTATGGAGGTTGTGCTGGTCGGCCATATTACTTCCGGGCACTCTGTTTGGCTCCCGGGACTCGATCTCGACACAATACATAGCGATCGATTGCCAATAACTCGATAAACAACATGATTTGGACATATATACTATTATACAAGCTGGAAATGGACCCGATATTTCTACATACCATAATAGGTAAATGAATGTTCCACGCTCATCGCCCAATGGCGCGAGGAGGATACGGTAAGATACAGCGTTATTTTTGATCGTATTCCATATAAACTGTTATGATGAACATATCACCCACACTAGATGAATGATATAACGCTGCCCACGGAATTATAAACGATCCCCCGCCCATCCGGTCATCATCAGATCATACGTAGATCATTCTAGAAGTACGTCCAATTGAAATTTTTTATATCGCCCCGATTGCAATCAAACTGTATTTCATCATCAATATAATGCATTTGGGGCTATATATCACGTTCTGGAGAAAGCTGCAGAAAGAGATGAAAACATACTTATACATTAGACCATACTTTACTATGAATATGTGAATGAAAAAGTTTAACGTTGCTACACAATGAACAATACATATAGGACTTTGAATGGGCCCTAATAATGGCAATGTAGCAATAGAATTTAAAAAGTTATAGCCCTGCAAAGAAGGGGTACTTCTCCATAGACAAATAGAGCCGGCAACCTATGGTATATAAAGCTTATTATTAATCAGTCAGCAGCCTCCAACGGGCGAAATAACATTATACGCGAAATAACATATAACGTTACAATTGTACAGTTTCGAGTTAATCAGTCAGCAGCCTCCACTGATGTTATGACGTTACAAACGGGCGAAATAACATTATACACTCTGCTGCCGCGTTCGCTGCGCGCTTCATTCATTTAATTTGGGACCTTGCAGGGACCTCTGCTGCCGTGTTCGCGGCAAAAGGGGGCGGGGGGTCGTGGCCAATCAGAGAAAAGGTTGCCTTTAATATTCACGCGCCGGGCGTTACCAGAGTTCATTCTGGAGACTCTGAGCCGCGGCAAGCATGAGATCTACTGTATACACGTTAGATCTATACACTTATCGATTTTTTCGAATGGTGATCAGGAATTGGAATATACCAGTTGGATACCATCTGATGTCAGGTAAGGAATCTATGTTATCAGTGTTAGGATAATCAGACTCGTTTTGATGAAGATATAAGCTTTTTTTCTGATATGTGCTCCAGCGGTTTCACTGTAAAATCCATGAGGAAATGAAAACGGCTATTATCAGCGCGCGCCTCGAATGTGCATGCGCGCACGTATAATATTGATCATCTAGCGTTTATTTGAAAACTATTCATAAATAGGACGACAAATATCAACGTTCTGGAATATTCCAGTAAAAGACGATTATCACAGAATGGCCCAGAATGGGCTGTTTTTTACCTCAAAACGGGTGCTTTTCAAAATGCTCTCAAACGGAAATGAAGTGATAAAAAACCAATCTGCCTTGACAGCACTGACTGGAAAATGATTCTTTGATAAGCGACGGGCAGATTAGACACATAATTTAAAAACATAGATTAGGCGATATTAACGTTAACATTAGCGCCGATGGTGGCATTCATGCACTAAGTCGTGCGCCCCCTGGTGGCACTGAAAGTGTTAAGCTAATGTACCTTTGTTTACCTGAACAACGAGGCTCCAGAATGATGAGTCTGTGAAACCAATGCTCCAATACGAGCGTCAAACTCGAAACTACATTTCCCTCAAAGCTCAGAGTATAAAGCACATACCTTATTAAACTACATTTCCCTCAAAGCTCAGAGTATAATGCACATACCTTATTAAACTACATTTCCCTCAAAGCTCAGAGTATAAAGCACATACCTTATTAAACTACATTTCCCTCAAAGCTCAGAGTATAATGCACATACCCTATTAAACTACATTTCCCTCAAAGCTCAGAGTATAATGGACATACCTTATTGAACTACATTTCCCTCAAACCTCAGAGTATAAAGCACATACCTTATTAAACTACATTTCCCTCAAAGCTCAGAGTATAAAGCGCATACCTTATTAAACTACATTTCCCTCAAAGCTCAGAGTATAATGCACATACCTTATTAAGCTCGCCTCGAAAGTAGACGAGAGTAGACTAGTGCAGCCGGGGGAGGAGTCGGAACGTTGAACACTTCAGATTTGAATACAGCCTCTCGCCTAGTCTCGCATGGCAGATATCGCGTTCACGTTACCACACACACACCAGTCCAGCTCATTATAATGCGAGGGCCGCGTGCACAATTAGATTAGATTTAAATGTATTGTCATCACACAGCACACTAGGTATTAAATTAATATACCATATTTATATACCATCTTGTTGCACGCTCCTGCCCACCGCATCGCGTGCACGCACACAACACACTGCTGAATAATTCTGTTTTGCATCAATATATTATATATACTGTATATTGAGGCAAAACAGAATTATATATACAGTATATATTGAGGCAAAACAGAATTATTCAGCAGTGTATGCGTGTGTGTATACAGTATCAGCTGCTGCATCGTTAATGAACTATAAATTTATATAGAATTTGTTAATCTATTCTAGTCGGTTAACTGTGAGCCAGACGGCTTAGAGAAGTACTGTACATAGACCGGTAATGCTCAGATTGCTCATTGAGTCATGACTATAAATGCAAAACGTAATTGTCGTATTTATTATCATTATAATTATTTAATTCCGATGATAGGAACAGTCCGTCTGTAGAATCGACTTGAAGAAGCTCTTGGTACCCAAACTGCTGTATCTAATAATAATAATAAATCTATCTGATAAGAGGGGATTAGTGTTGTCACGATACTGGAATTTCTAACTTCGATACGATACCTTGAAAAGTATCGATATTCGATACCATTTTCGATACCACAGGGAAAAAGGTTCAATCTTAAAATGTTAAAAAAATAATAATTGCTGGTTGATTCTCCTCAGCTTCTCTCTCGTACTATAAGAGAAGATAAATATAACACTTTTAAAATCCTTTTTTTATCTTTAGATCACACATTTAAAAATAACTGTTCATCTCACTTCAATAATTTTTATTGCAGAACATGGTATTTTCTCAAGCAGACAGATGTAAACACTGTAATCTGTGTTGCATGTACCTGACAAACTGAACTGTTTGTATTACAGTCATATTCCGACTTAACTGAATGCACATGTGTGTGTGTGTGTGGACTACTGTACTATTACAGGTATTGAAATGAACAATGCAACTTCCTTATACAAAAAAAATATATATTAAATATCGATATTTCGGGAAATAAGTATTGAAACCGTTTTAAATATTCAGAATCGATATGTATCGATTTTTCGATATTTTTGACAACACTAAGAGGTACTGTGGCACCTGGCTCTGAAGGCTGAGCGTGGCTCTGAGAGGTACTGTGGGGCCTGGCTCTGAAGGCTGAGCGTGGCTCTGAGAGGTACTGTGGCGCCTGGCTCTGAAGGCTGAGCGTGGCTCTGAGAGGTACTGTGGGGCCTGGCTCTGAAGGCTGAGTGTGGCTCTGAGAGGTACTGTGGCGCCTGGCTCTGAAGGCTGAGCGTGGCTCTGAGAGGTACTGTGGGGCCTGGCTCTGAAGGCTGAGCGTAGCTCTGAGAGGTACTGTGGGGCCTGGCTCTGAAGGCTGAGCGTGGCTCTGAGAGGTACTGTGGGGCCTGGCTCTGAAGGCTGAGCGTGGCTATGAGAGGTACTGTGGGGCCTGGCTCTGAAGGCTGAGCTCAAAGGACTGTTTGTTATTTAAGATGAGGTCGACTCGGCACTGACAGATTTGTGTTCATTGTGCTGCTTTTATAAAGCCTCAAATGACGGCTTACAATATTTCATGAAGCAAAGTATTTTGTTTGTCTAAGATTTAAAAAGGTTTAAACTTTACAGCACTGACAAAGTTGAACAAAGTGCTGTACAAGTCCCACAACATTAAAAAAAAAATCTAAAGATTTAAAAAAAATATATATATTTTATTTATTAGGGTCGGCCAACCAAGGTGTCAATGGCAGTAGGTGTGGTGGCCGTTTTAACATTCCAGACTGCAGGCAGTAACCAATCACGCCGCATCATCAAACTAACCGATGCCAGTCTGGTCTTCAAAATCCTCCATGGTCTAGCCCCACTTTCCGATTTTTCACCTCCAGGTTCACCAGAACTGTTGTACCGGGTGACTTGGCTGTTCCATTAAGGACAAGTACATTTAGCAAATCAGCCCTCTCTGTGAGAGCTGCCAAGACCTGGAACTCCATTCCAAGTTACATGCCGCCTGGGCATAACACGGATCACCTGAGGCCAAGGGCTTGCTCTACGAGGGCATGATGAGACTGAGTCAGAGTTAATAAAATCGTGGAAACTTTTTAGAGCTACTATGTACATTGTTTTCAAAGCAGCTTCACATTGAAAGTGATCTCACAGACAAACTTAAAGCGAGTTTTTGTTGCATTAAGGTAAGACTGGTTAATAATATTGGATGTCTTCATTTGAACAATTAATTTGCACTATATGAAATGAGTGGGGCTCGCTGTAGTAGCCTAGTGGGTGTGTGTATTGTATGAAATCAGAACCTGGACAGCACCGTTTGCGTGCAAGCAAAAAAGAAAAAGTAAAACCATCCCATCTACAGCCTACCCTAATGTCCAGCTCACCCGCCACCTATGGATTGTACAACTTCAAGGCTCCTTTCGAGCCGCTTCTGCAAGGAGGAGCAATAAGAGGAAACAATGTTTACATGTTTGTACTTACAGATGTTGTGGTGTCCAGTCTGCTGTCTGGTTCCACAGAAGAAGGTTCTGATCCAGATGTTTGAGTAGAAGGCCTTGGTCCAGTAGAGTTCCGTCACAGAGACACTTTACACTAGAAACACACAAAGCGTGTGTCAGTCATTCAGGAAGATGTGTTGTGGAGCGGATCGAGGGCGAGGCTACTTTCAGAGAGGAGAGGGAAAACACACGAGAGCAGCCGGGGGAGGAGGCAGGGAAGTGGAACACTTCACCTCGTTTAAACAGGGATTACTATTGATTGAAAACTTTATTTAACAGATTGCAGAATGGGTACAATACAGCTCAAGACACACAATTGTTAAGGGGATGCAGACCAGAGAAAGACTTTCGTCTTGTTTACATCAGGGTCCCCCATTTTCAATTCATAGTGACATTTATGACATACACAACATACATGACATCATGACATAGGGACACACAGGTATTTAGTACTGTTACATTTGTGACATATACGATATGCAAATATACAGTACTGTTACCCATAGATCCTGACAGAGAGTATACATATATGTGGAGGGGACTGTACATTAGGAGGGGGTGGGTGGGTAGGAAGAGAAATATACATACGGTGGGGAGAGAATATATACATACGGTCGGTGGGGAGAAGACTGTACATTAGGAGGGGGTGGGTGGGTGGGAGAGAAATATACATACGTGGGGAGAGAATATATACATACGGTGGGGAGGAGACTGTACATTAGGAGGGGGTGGGGGGGTTTGGACATTTACGGTGGCCAGTTTCGAATTGCAGCCTCCCGTAGGTGCTCTTTAAGAGCGGTTTTGAATGTGGGTAGGGATTCACATTCCTTTACAGCTTTGGGTAGGGCGTTCCACATTGATGTGGCATAATTGCGAAACGTGTTTAGTCCCTTGTTTGAGCCGAATCTGGGTTTAACATGATTTGTGGAGCTCCCTCTGGTGTTGTGGTTGTGGTATTCACTGACCTTTGGGAAGTATTTTGGCATGTACATGGGTACCTTAGTGGTGTAGTGTATCTTGTAGACCAGGCCCATTGCAAGTTGCTGTACTCTGTCGTCTACTCTAAGCCATCCTAGGTTGTCAACGTGGGCAGGGGTGAGGTGGGTTCTAGGAGTAAGGTCAAGTAGAAGTCTGACCAGTTTGTTTTTTGATGTTTGTAATTTAGTTTTTAGCACCTTTGAGGTGCTTTGGTACCATGAGGTGCAAGCATAGTCGTAGTACCCTTGAATGAGTGCTCCTGCCAGAGTCTTCAGGGTATTGTTGTTTACCAGAGAGGAGATCCGGTACAAGAATCTAGTTCGTTGGTTGACTTTTTTTATTACCTTGGACGCCATTTTGTCACGAAAGTCTTTCTCTGGTCTGCATCCCCTTAACAATTGTGTGTATTGAGCCGTACTGTATTGTACCCATTCTGCAATCGGTTAATAAAATGTTCAATCAATCAATCAAATCAAACTCACCGAAGACTATGAAGCCCTAGTGTAATTCCCTCTTATGCGATGATGACAGCAACACGTTCTTTATAGCACTGGTGGGATTTCTTTACAATCCGGACGGTGAGAACTGTGAAACACATACATGAAATACAATAAATCACTGATCAAACAATAACAACATAGATCCATCTTATTTCTACTTGTCTCTTAGTGTCACATGTCTTTGTAATATTGTTAAACAAATGAACTTAACCTACAAAACACATTAAGTCCTTCTGCAATAATAACTCACGTAGTAAACATTTAGTTAGCAACACTTTAGCTGCTATAGCTATAGGGTTAGGGTTATAGGTTTAGCTGCTATAGCTAACATAGCTAACAACCACAACACCAACACGTACCTTACTGCTGCTGCAATAAGAGAGGACATTATGGGGACTGTAGCATCTTCTGGACCTTGTAACAATGACAATAAAGAGCATTCTATTCTATTGACTCTTAAAAACTATCTCTTTACAAGAAGAAGTGAAACTATCTCTTTACAAGAAGAAGTGAAACTATCTCTTTACAAGAAGAAGTGTCGTCAGCTCAGACATGTCGTCAGCTTGTGACTGCAATTTGTTCCTGTTTGCGGACGACTTAAATCCGCGGAGATTTTAACACGCGTGCGTCGGCATAAAACGTCCCCGGACACTGTGGACTGGGCTTCAACATTAGTTCCGCCATTAAACTAGCAGCATTTAAGTAAATCAAAGCCCATTAAGCACTGAATGAATGAATGAATGAATGAATGAATGAATGAATGAATGAATGAATGAATGAATGAATGAATGAATGAATGGATGAATGAATGAATGAATGAATGAATGAATGAATGAATGAATTAATGAATGAATGAATGAATGAATGAATGAATGAATGAATGAATGAATGAATGAATGAAAACTTTATTTAACAGATTGTAGAATGGGTACAATACAGTAGTGGCCAAATAAAGCACTGAACCAAATGTATTGAACATGGATTCATTCATTCAAATGTTCGTTTCAGTCCCCTCTGCTGGCGAAATAGGAGACTGCCTGTTTTGTGTGGATGGAAAGCAATTTAGAATTGTTTGTTTTGTAATATATATTGTTACGCGCTCACACTTAATTGATCTGATCATAACAATAACAGGTGTTCCCAATGGAAAATCAGTCCCCCTCACCCCCAGAGTATAAAGAGGCTGGCATGCAACACCTTTATCTTCCCTGCACAGGTTCACACACACAGGTTTTTACTTTGAATTATTTCCTTCTGGGGATGGAGATTAATTGTATGATTGATAGTGTAAATATATGTAGTTGGGACTGAGAGGGTGTGCTTGGGAAACGGGATGTGCAGGATAATGATGATGGCTGTGCTTGTGTAACTAGGGCAGGGTGTGATTATGGGACTCAAAGATTTTTATTGAGGAATAGAATTCTTTCAACAGTTTTTGGACTGAGACGGTTTCTTTTCTTGCTGACCACTTCTCCAGCTTTTGAGAAAAACCGTTCACATGGAACAGATGAGGCTGGAATACAAAGATAGCGTTTTGCCAGTCTGAAAAAATGTCAAGACTTTTGGTTTATTTAATATAAGGATCAGATATGTAAAGGGGTCTAAATAAGTTAACAGGTGTTTGTGATTGGGACTGAGCATGCGCAGTTCGCGCAGCTGCCTTTCAAATGGTGGCTGGCTGTCATTCTCACTATAGCACTGACAGGATCACATCGCCCATTGGTAAGTGGACTTTATTAAGGGATTGCAATGTTAACTTGGCTATGTCACATATGTACAATGTAATGTATCGCGTTGGCTGCTGGCTGCTAATGCAGCCTGCGGATAATATTTGCATAGTGCACGGTGTTAGTGATGCTGGCTGAATGAATGAACGTTGTGTCTGAATGTTTGCCGCTAGCTTGTGGCTAGGCTAACGCTCCTCGCCGAAGGTGCAAAGCTGAGCTAGTGTCTTGGTGGCTTTCCCGGTTTGTCACGGTGAGATTCATGTGGGGAACTTTGGTGTGTTTGTGTGTGCTTTGATGAATGAGAACTGCTATCTTGTCCGTTGTGTGTGTGGGTTGCGCTGTGTGAGGAGCTCAGTGGCTCACGATATGGAGGAGGAAGTAAACATTGCTATGCATTCTGGGAAATGTAGTCATTCTAGTTCTCCCTCCTTTCACCCACAATTAAAGGGGACATGACATGCTGGTTTGATAAAGTGTATAGTGTAATGTATATTTATAAATAATATAAATATAATTATATATATAATATAATATATAAAATGTATAGTGTATGTATATTTGATAGTGGTATTGATATATTAATATGTATATTGATATTAATATTAATATTAATTAATTAATTGATTGATTGGTATTGATGTTAACTCTTTCAGTGCCACTCACGAGATTTCTCGTGTTTTTTTATAGGTGGTTGCTAGCCACTCACGAGATTTCTCGGATTTTTTTTTTTTTTTTTTTTTTGCGATCTGAAAAATTATTGCATCACCCGAGCCTACCCGAGTATAGCCGAGGGGCGCCGACGATCACTGTGGAAAAAAGCGCCCCCTGTCGTCTCCCAGATGACATAAGTGATTTTGGAATGGACTCAATGAAAATGAATGGGGGAAAAAATCCGGTACTCCACATTTTCCAGTTCACTGATCCAGCCGGGGTTACCAGAGTTCATTCTGGAGCCTCAGATCCCCGCGGATCATAGAGATCTACTGTGTCGCGTTGGATCCATACACGTATCGATTTTTTCGAATGGTGATCAGGAATTGGAATATACCAGTTGGATACCATCTGATGTCAGGTAAGGACTCTATGTTATCAGTGGTAGGATAATCGGAGTAAGTTTGATGAAGTTATAAGCTGTTTTGTGAAATGTCTTCTTTCGGTTTCACTGTAAAACTCCGTGAGGTAATCAACGGAGCGATTATCAGTGCGCGGCCGTAATGTGCGTGCGTGCACGTATAATATTGATCATCTAGCGTTTATTTGAAAACGATTCATAAAAAGGCTGACGAATATCAACGTTGTGGAATATTCCACTAAAATACGATTTTCATAGAATGCTCCAGAATGAGCTGTTTTTTATATCAAAACGGGGGCTTTTCTAACTGCTCTGAAATGGAAACGACGCGATAAAAAAACAATCTGTCTTCACAGCACTGACTGGAAAATAGTCTTTGATAATGCGATGGGCAGATTAGACGATATTAACGTTAACATTGGCGCCGATGGTAGCATTCAAGCGGTAAAACGGAAAACCAGGCGTGGCACTGAAAGAGTTAATATATATTGTATATTAATATTATGATTAATGTGTATGCACTGCATTTGTTCTGTTTCACAGGTTTTTGACCTATGGTAAGCCTGTGGTCAACTGTGGGAATTATAAAGGTTGTATTGTGGAGAAAACATCTCAACTAGTTTGTTTAAATAAACAAACTAATGACTAACCATTGAGTCATCCCTTTCGGAGGGATTCAAATAGAACATTCTTGAAAGATCCGAACAACAAATGAGGGTACACATGCTTGTGGTTGCTCCAGTACAAAAGTGGATCTTCAGATCTTTCCAGGGGAGGATCAGTGTTGTATCTCTGGACCTCTACAGTGGCATCTGCTGTGGCATTTCGTGACCTTCTCGCAGTCGCAGCATCTTGGTCCATAGTTTTCCACAGGTTAAAGGCTGAAAGACATTGAAAGAGAAACACAACAGTATTTATTTAGTACTTAAAGGTTTCAATTTGTATCATATTTTTACTTATTTAGTCCTGTACAGTACATCAATAATAATCTAGTTATAATATTACCTGTGGAGGGTGGATTTTCTACATTTGGTGCAGTGTGTTGTGGTTGAGCTGATGGGTCTGTGTGCTTCATCAGTGCTGCACATTCACCTGTCAGTCTTGCTACTGCTACTTGCGCTTGGTTTTGACTGTGGAAGCCGATGGTTTTGAACCTTGGGTCAAGCAGTGTTGCCAGGGACAAACGGCTTGAGCTCTCAAGTGTATCAAACTTATGTATGAGGGTTGCAAGCATGTTTTGTCCCAGCTGTATTGCTGTCACGTTGGTGGTTTTCCCCAGAATTTCATGTGTTGAATATGTTAGTATTTTTATCAGTGGAATCACCATCGACCCTGACACTCTCTTCTCCTGGGACATTTCCACCGTTGCCATGTAAAATGGGTAGAGCACTTGTAAGCATGCTGCTATTGTGTCATAGTCATCGGAAGAGAGAGGATTAACATCCGTTCTCAGTGATGCAAGTGCTGCCCCCACTGTTTGCCTCTCATCATACAGGCGTTGCAGCATCAGGAAGGTGCTGTTCCAGCGAGTGTCCACCTCTTGGATCACCTTCAGCACTGGACGACTCATTTGCACCTGCACACTGGTCAGCCTCTCTTTAGCAGTAGTGCTGGATCGGAAAAGCGTCACTATTCTCCGTGCCCTTGTGCGTAGATCCTCTAGGCCAGGTGTTTGCTCTAGGGATTTTTTTTACCACTAGATTTAGTGCATGTGCAATGCACACAACATGCCTAATCTTAAGATTTCTGGCAGTGGCCATCATGTTTGATGCAGCATCCGTCACAAGGCATTTAACCTTGGTTGCAATGCCCCACTCCTCCATGAGAGACCTCATAGTAGCTGCAAGGTTTTCAGCTGTATGCACTTGAGGGAATGGCAGCACTCACAAAAGTACAGTGGCCATCTTTGCAGCGTCACCTTCGTGGACATAATGGCATGTTACTGCAAGATAAGCATCCATATTAATGGAGGTCCACATATCTGCAGTCAGGCTCACACCCTCTATGTCCTGCAGTTGAGCCTTGGCCTTGGTCTTCTCCTCCTCATACTTATCGACCACCATGTTCTTCAGAACCTGTCAAGTCAAGAGTTTTATTTGTCACGGGATACAATCATACAGTGAAATGCGGGTGGTCATGCCCGCAGCGATTGTGCAATAATACAAGTAATAAGAATAAGACATAACGGGTATAATGTACATAAAGTTTACAAAATCATGGTAAAAGACATGCTAAGGTCCTGCGATAGTGCAATAGTGTAAGCTACCTGTCTAGAAGGCAGAATGTATGTGGGATCAAGCTTTCCCACAAACTCTTTGAAGACAAACAAATGAAAAAAAAATTTAAAGAAGGCAAGGCATGATGAACGATACTATTATATGATATTGCATTTGTATAGTGTGTTTAATGAGTGTGTAATAATGTTTGTACAATAAATAAAAACCTACCTTGATCTGAGTCCTGCTGGTTCTCCTTCTCATGCTTGGCTCTGAAGTAGGGATGCACTGATATGAAAATTGGCCGCCGATACCGATACCGATTGTTCAACTAACACTATCGGCCGATACCGATACCGATACCGATATTTGTATATAAGTATTTGTAAAAAAAAAAATTTTTTTAAATTTTTTAAAATCTTTTTTTTTTTTTAATGAAACTACTGTATATTTGTATGTGTATGTTTGTATTTGTAGGCCTCTTTACTTACTTAAAAAAAGGAAACGTCAAGAAATATGTTTATGGTATCACTATCTCTCTCCCAGTATCGTCTTGCGGCCTGCAGAGGGATACTATTTTCTCAACCAGAGCTTTCAACCAATGCAATGGAACCATTCTTGCGGCCTGCAGCGGGATACTATTCTCTCAACCAGAGCTTTCAACCAATGCAATGGAACCATTTTGATTGACAGTCGATTCGGCCAATTACGCCACACCGCTAGCACCCACCTCCTGCTGTCCACCAATCGGCAAGCGTTTATAAATTTTTCTACTTCCGGGCATGCCGCCATTGTTCTGTTTGCGAATGCGAGAGCACTGCAGAACACACTTAACGTAGCTCCCGGCCCGCCGACCGGCGCTCCACGCATGACCAAATGAGACATAATGATTTTACTGCAACAAATGTTATAATAAAACAAAGCCTTTCTATACATTTGTCTGGTTGAAAACTTTATTAACAGATTGCAGAATGTGTAGTTGGGTACGGAATGAGCAACGGAATGGAACCGAGCTATGAACGGGCTAACGGAGTAATGCCTTGTTTACTGCTATCTTCGGGTAAATAATATGCTTGTTATTGAACGTGTAACACTTCATTTTAACAGCAGATACTTTCTTAAATGCCATCTTCCCGAGAGAGGGTGTTGACGGGGAGTTGTGTTATTAATAGCATTGAACAGCTAACCGAAAGCTAGCGTTAACTATTGTTAAAGGTTTAGCCATAACGTTACCTTGGCTAAAGTTGGGGCTATTCTTAATGCAGCAATAATGACTGCAGACATGCAAGCAAAGTACAGCAAGTTGACAAAGGAGTATTCCAACGCAAATCACATTTTCACCAGTAACGTTAGTCTTGCATCTAATAGCTAATAACGTAGCTACGTTAGCTGCCCGGCCCGCCGACCGGCGCTCCACGCATGACCAAATGAGACATAATGATTTTACTGCAACAAATGTTATAATAAAACAAAGCCTTTCTATACATTTGTCTGGTTGAAAACTTTATTAACAGATTGCAGAATGTGTAGTTGGGTACGGAATGAGCAACGGAATGGAACCGAGCTAATGAACGGACTCGGAGTAATGCCTTGCTGCTATGGGTAATAATAATATGCTGATGTTATTGTCCGTGTAACACTAACTATATAACGCTAATGCCACAAAACGAATGCCTTGTTAATCATAAGTAGTTACTTTGATGCAGTAGATTGTGTGTGTGTGTGTGGGGGACGGCAGGCGTTGTGCAGGTAGGTCGCGAGTGAATTTTTTTTTTTGCCTTTTGACGCTACACAAATTGATGGGTATTTATCGGCGACTGCTATCGGCACATTTGAGCTTATCGGCCGATAGGCCGATAGCAGTCAACAAGGCACTTATCGGCCGATACCGATACCCGACCGATATATCGGTGCACCCCTACTCTGAAGTGCCTCAGCATTGAGGACGTATTGTTATTATTATTATTATTATTATAATAGGCCAATTGGTGACGACACAGCAAGCACTTGTGTAGCTAAGGGGCTACACAACCCTGACTGTATTGAAATGCTAGATTAAACCACTACTAAAGATATTAATTAGCCAGACATTAAAGGTACACAAAATGGCGGATACTCTATTAACGGCGAGGGGACAGTGATACAAAGTTGAATAATCACTTTATTATACATAGCGCAGATCTCCTTTTAATAAGATAATGTCAATACAACAATGTCAGAAGTAACGATAGTCCTGAACTACGAGTACTCGACCGTTGATGCTCTGAATGGAGTGAGAAGAAGCGAGCAGCACGGGGAAAGCAAGATGGCGGATGGAGACGGTATTCTCTGGAGCTCCTACTCCAGAGAGCTGCAGACAAACTTGGGATAATCCTGTCGTCGCTGGTGAGGAGGGTCTCGTACGGACCTGGTTCCTGTATTCCTAGCGCCCGATGGCAGGATTAATAGCTATTAGTCCAAAACGCCCGTTGGCATGGTTGCTAGCTAGTTAGCCCTTGTATACTTAGGCCAACCCGCATGTAGTCTTCAATAGGTAGTTAAATCCAGAACGCCGCTGGGTTCAGCTATAAGTCTCTCAACGTTACTTCGCTCGAACAAGTCACTATACTGTGCCAATAGTGGCTTGACAATATTATGTGGTATCTAATTAGCTGTACAGCTGTCTATCAAGATACGTTGCTTGCCGTCCTGTTACTGCTACCAAACGTTTCTTCTATAACACACACTCTGCCCGGGCATGTCCCAAGAACCCCCACGCATGCGCTCACGCTGTCTACGGCGTTAAGAATGGAACATATACAAATAAGCGAATGATAAATACTGGTAGGTAAATAGATGATGGGAGAATATATATCTTATATATATAAACATATAAGGTATACAAAATAATAAACGCAGACTTTGTGTTAATCTGGACCTTCAGAACAACTTGACCTGTAGACAAATCAAATTGCATCCAAACTAATTATTTGATGGTCTCTACAAAGCATAATAAATAGGCTACACAACACATATCTAATCATATGGTGAGGAAGGCTAGCTCTGTGGTGGGAGTCGAGCTACCTAGACTTGAGGTGATGGTAGAGAGGGGGATGATAAGGAAGCTGGCTGCCATCATGGAGAACCCCTACCACCCCCTCTACGACGAGCTAGTCAAGATGAGAAGCTCGTTCAGCCACAGACTCATTCCCCCCCGACACTCAACTAACCGCCTCGGACAGTCCTTCATACCAGCGGCCATCAGGCTCCACAACAGTGGGCAGCGACTAGCAGCCTCCAGGCTCCACAACAGGGGGCAGCGACATTGACCTGGGACTTATAGGAACCCAAGGAGGACAACCTACACTACCTTAGGCTTACTGCACCCTATGTGGATACTGTGATACTGTGAATAATGTATATTTCAGTGGATACCGTTATTATATATGTGACCCCGTACAATGGTAGCATATTAATCACACTGGATACGCTGTTGACAGGGACTACATACGATGGATGCAGCTATCTTTATTGCCATAACAACGAACCCGGAAGCGGGCTGAGCTGTCACCTTAAGAAGTGCTCGCCCTCCCCCTAGAGGGCAGGAATAGGAATGGTGAGGTCGAACACACCAACAGCCACATACATCACACTCCTCCCCACTTAATCGTATCGCTGTCCCCACTTCCAAACCCAGTACCTAATATGGTGATAAAAGTGCCCCTGAATGACCCCTTCTTTTTTTTGGTCTTTTTCCCCCTCCATTTTCCTCCGATTTTTCTCTCCCATCCCAATGTTAGTCGTATGCCAATTCCCAGTCCCTTCCTGGTCGCTGCGCTTTACCCCCCACAGTCAGATCATTTGGGAGAGTGGAGGCTACCACGTGCTTCCTCCGACACACGTCCAGCCAATCACCGCTTCTTTTCACCTGGCAGCGCGGATTCTCATTGAGAGGGCGTAGCGTGTGGGAGGACCACACTATCCCCCTCACGTCCAATCCGCGCTTAGCAGGCGCCCCGACCGAACTGTAGGAGTCGCTGTTTACAACGACCCGGACCCACCCCGCCAGCTTCTCCCACCCTCTGATACAGCCAATTGTATCGGTGCAGACGGCCAGCCAAGCTGGTGACAACCCCGGAGCTGTGAGCTGGATTCGAACAGGCGAACCAAGCTCACAGCTCCGGGGCTGGTGACGAACGCAATCTCCGCTCGACCACCTAACCGCCTGAATGACCCCTTCTAATATAACACCACAAAACAATAGTGCAATAACCCCCATAGTCCAACTGAGACTGTCAGAACGTCCCGCTCAATATGTGAGACGATCAGGAGGCTTAGTTACCCTCACCGGGTACCTCCTACTAGTCTCTGTAGATGTTCTGGTTGGCTCTAAGTCAGCTGCCTCAGTGTGCGTGACTGAGGGACCGGTTAGGGAGGACTCCTGTCCGCCCGCTGGGGAACCGGTCACTGGATCTGGCATAATGGCTGTCGTAGTTTGTGCCAATGGGGCTGGTGGTATAGGCTCCCCTGAAGTGAGTAGCATCGGGTCACAGGCCCGCATCTGTTCTGTGTGGCGTTTCCAATGCCCCGAGCCTACCCCGACTGTGTAGGACACTGGCCCCTCCTGGGAGACCACCACCCCTGGCATCCACTTATCCTCCCCCCGTCTATAATCACGGACCAGCACCGGGTCTCCCGATGCAAAGTCCTTGTCTCTGGCAAACCGGGCTCTGCGATCCTGCTGGACTGTCTGAGCTTGATCCACCACCGCTGCCACACTGGGTTTGAGAAGGTCAAGGCGGGAGCGGAGTCGGCGGCGAAGGAAAAGCACCGCCGGAGACTCATTAGTCGTGGCGTGGGGAGCATTTCTGTAGCTGAGCAGAAACGAATCCAGTCTGTGCTGCACTGTCGTCGCTCCTCGAGACGCTTTCAATGAGCGTTTTAGTGTCTGTACAAAGCGCTCCGCTTGACCGTTCGTGGCCGGGTGAAAAGGAGCAGAGCGCATGTGCTTCACTCCATTTCCCTTGAGGAAAGACGCAAACTCATATGAAGTAAACTGCGGCCCATTGTCGCTCACCAGAACTTCTGGCAATCCATGGCGACTAAACAACCCCTGCAGTACTTGAATAGTCTTAGCGGTTGTGGTGGAGCCCATCAGCTTCACTTCTGGCCACTTGGAGTGAGCATCACTTCTGACCACTGATTTTCAACATGCATATCGTGAAGGACATTCAACAGCGACTGCTTTAACCCAAATGACGGATGATTGGCTGAAAGAGATAGATAAAAAGAAAATAGTTGGAGCTGTCTTGCTTGATTTTACTGCAGCATTCGACATCATAGATCACAAATTCTTACTTAAAAAACTTGAATGTTACGGTTTCTCCTCATCTGCACTATCTTGGATGCAAACTTATTTAGCAAACCGGAAACAAATAGTTTTTTTTAATGGGAGTTACTCAGAAGTTAAAACGGTAAGGTGTGGAGTACCCCAAGGAAGTTGCCTGGGGCCTTTGCTCTACACCATATTTACAAATGACATGCCTCTTGTCCTAAATAAGTCCTATATTTCTATGTATGCGGATGATTCAACGATTTACACATCAGCCTCAACAGCCAATGAATTAAATACGGTCCTAAAGGCAGAGTTGCAATCAGTGATGGAATGGATAAAGAATAACAAACTAGTTCTAAACATATCAAAGACAAGTAGCATCATTTTCGGTTCAAACCATACTCTAAGAACGAACCCAGTCTTGAAACTTTTGATAAGTGATGTGGTAATTAATCAAGTCCAGGAGACTAAACTCCTAGGGGTAACATTAGACAGTAAATTGTCATGGTCACACCATATAAACAATATAGTAGTGAAAATGGGAAGAGGGATTTCTGTTGTTAAAAGATGTGCTCATTTGTTACCACTAAATTCTATCAAACAGGTCATTCAAGCTCTGGTTTTGTCAAATCTTGACTATTGTCCTGCAGTATGGTCGAATGTAACGACGAGTAAACTGAAAAAATTACAAATGATACAAAACAAAGCAGCACGTATAGCGCTTCGCTGTGAGTACAAAACTAATGTTGCAGCGATGCACAGTTGTTTAACTTGGTTACTTGTCAAACATAAATTACTCTGCTCACTCCTTGTATTCACTAGGAATATTTTTGTTACAAAGATCCCCTCAATTTTATATAACAATTTATCAATAAGTCTTGACAGACACAACCATTCCACCAGACATGCTTCTGCACGAGGTTTTACACTTCCAAAAGTGAGGTCGAATGCAATGAAGCGAACTGTCATGTTCCGTGGTATGCAGGAATGGAACTCTCTTCCCAGACATGTTAAGCAGGAGAATAGTAAATGCTGTTTCAAAATCGTGGTAAAACAACATTTTCAACCAAAGAAATTGACATTCCCTAATAGATAGTGTGTACGTAAATTAAAATGTATGTGTCTGATAAAGAGATAGGTATATATGGATGAAAAGGCATGTGTCTGATAGGGATATATTGTTAAAATATTGTATAATTTTGTATTTTTATATTGTATTATGAATTTGATTAGGGTTTTTATTGTTGTTTTAATTGTCTGTATGACATGTAAATGTTGTGAGTGTATAAGGGTTTTTATTGTTGTTTTAATGGTCTGTATGTCATGTAAATGTTATGAGTGTATAAGGGTTTTTATTGTTGTTTTAATTGTCTGTATGACATGTAAATGTTGTGAGTGTATACGTCTGTAACTGTATTTTATGTGTTATGGACCCCAGGAAGAATAGCCCCAGCAGCACTGCTGTGGCTAATGGGGATCCAAAAAAAAAAAAAAAAAAAAACCCATAAACATATGACCCTCAAAGGGCCCTGCAAAGTCCACATGTATCCTCTGCCACGGAGTGCCTGGCCACGGCCAGGAGTGAAGTGGGGAGAGACCGGGAGATTTCTGGTTGCGCTGACACGACTGACACACTCTGGCCTGTTGTTCTATTTGAGCGTCAATCCCCGGCCACCAGATGTAACTACGAGCCACACCTGTCATCTTAACTACTCCCGGGTGGCCTGCATGCAGCTCCTGTAGTAATTGGGGTCTCAATTTTGGAGGCACAATCACCCGATTTCCCCACAACAAACACCCCTGTACCACTGAGAGTTCATCTTTTCTTGTGTAATAGGGAGTCAGTGCACTGTCCTGCCCTTGCGCCACAGGGAAGTGTCCTGACAAACACATGTCCATCACCTGAGCGAGTACTGGATCATACCTCGTTTCCTTACGAATGTCAGTGCTGCATACTGGCAGCGATTCAAGGTGATGTATCAGTACCGTATCCACTGAACCTGGTTTGTCCTTATGCTCAACCGGCAGTGGCAGGCGTGAGAGGCCGTCCGCAATGCCATGGTCCGCCGCCCCCCTGTACTGAATCGTGTAGTTGTGAGCAGCTAATATTAGGGCCCATCGCTGCAGTCTAGCAGCCGCCATCGATGGGATAGCTTTACTGGGGCTCAATATTGTAGTCAGGGGCCTGTGGTCTGTGAGTAGGGTAAAATGGCGCCCGTACAGATAGGCGTGGAACTTGCGCACGCCAAATATGATCCCCAGGGCCTCCCTCTCAATCTGAGCATAATTTTGCTCCGCTTTACTCAATGTCCTGGAGGCAAACGCTGGCGGTGCGTCAAACTCACCCGTGAGTTGAGTCGGGGGTTTGTAGCGCAGGGCCTCTGGGCTGACTTCTGGGCTGTACTGGACCTCCTGGTCCTGAGTACGTTGCTGCTGGTCGGGGCTGTACTGGGCCTCCTGGGCCAGAGCACGTTGCTGCTGGTCGGCTTGACCTTCCTCCTCTTCCTCCTCCTCTCCCTCTGCCAGGACCTGGAGTCTTCTGTTCAGTCTCTCGGCGTGGTCCGGTTCTTCCCGGTTGCTGGGTCTCGTATGGACCGGCCGGGGAGGGGGTTCGGAGACGTGGACAGGATCCTCCTGTAGGCGGGGTCCCGGGTCGCTTCGTCGGGTAGGGGAATGTGTCCTAGACCCATGTCTTGACGATCTCTGGGAGCTCCGTGCGGAGTGAGGGGGTGTCGCCATGGCAACCAGTTTGTCCATCAGCTCCGCCTGCAGCCGGTCGCGCTCTGCCTCGCGCCGGGCATGGGCTGCGTCGCGCGCTGCTTCGCGCTGGGCATTGGCGGCGTCGCGCTGCGCATTGGCGCTGGCCTGGGCGGCGTCGCGCTGTGCTTTGGCGGCGTCGCGCTGGGCATTGGCGCTGGCATGGGCGGCGTGGAGCTGTGCATTTGCGACGTCGCGCTGTGCATTGGCGGCGGCGTGCTGTGCATCGGCGCGGCTTCTCTCAATGTTCTCTTCTGTCTGGAGGCGTCTGGTCTCCAGTCTTATGCGGTCGTCTTCACTCCTTTGTTGCGCCTGGAAGCGCTCTCGCTCGCCTGCAAAATGTTCGCGCTCGCGCGTCTGTTGCGCTTGAAGTCGATCGCGTTCGGTGGAGGCTGCCAGGGTGGCGATGAGTGCCTGCGCCAGCATCTTGTCCGCCTCGCTGGGGGAAGACGCCGTTCGGGGCGATCGGCTCCCGGCAGTACTTGTTGGAGATCCGTTCTCCGGTTGCGTACCGAGGAGATCCGTCTCCTGGGTGCGCGTCTCTTTAGGGTTGTCTTCCTCCCGGAGCTGATCGGGGGCTATTTCTTCGGTATTGTCTGGGGGTAAAGTCGTGTCAGTTCCCTCCTGGTCCCCACCGTGAGCTTGGTCAGTTACATTAGCACCCACTAGGGCCTCTGTGGTCGGGGTAACCTGGTTGTTAAGGTCAGACATAATTTTACTTTCTACTTTTTCCGCGCTTAACTTCCCTTTAAAGCTAGGTATTGGACTGACAGAGTATGCCTCTAGATAGGGGGGTGGCTGCCGTCTGCGCTGCGGGCGATCTAGCTTAGGAGAACCGTTTGTGGAGTGTTCGTCATCGGCCATGTCAATATTAATATTATATTAATATTACGCTAATTATTCTCCGGCTATCGAAGGACCAATTGTAACTGAGGGGTACAATTCCCTGACTGTATTAATCAAGTATTGATATCATTAAATCACTACCGTCTTGTACATTACTGGCCAATACCGTACAACGGTATTTTAGATGACAACACTTCCACAATAACAGGTTTCCACACAAATACTCATTTATAATATTTATTACATTAAGAATATTAGATTACATTACTTTAATTGCGCTTATAAGGCAAAGAATGTGCAGTCAAATCAAGTAATTAGATCTAGGGATGTTCTGGGAAGGGGGGGTGTACTACCGGTTGTAAGCCAGCCGAGGGGGGCAAAGCTCTACGCAAGTCAATGGCCCACGGAGGCGATATCACCCCTGGAGCAGCGGGGAAAGCAGCCTGGTCCCAGGGTGCGCGTCGTGCAGGTGAAAGCCGTGGTGCCTCTGGTACGACAGAGACGGGCTTGAGTGATGTCCCCACGGGCACGTAGATCCCACAGCAGTGGGTGTAGACGGTTCTCTGCTTCCAGCAGCTTGGTGAAGAATGAAGAATAATAATCCTTGCCGGAAAGTGGCACTGCTGGTGGGGTGTAAATCCTCCGTGGTGCTGCTGGTCCGGTGTAAATCCTCCGGTTGGTCCGTGGTTCACAGTTGAACTTGACGTTACTCTATCCTATCTGCACGCGGCTATAAGTGCTCTATTATAGACACACAATTACCCACTTCACGTGGTCTTTGACTCGTAATGAAGGTTTACTAATAAATAGCGAACGATACGTTAAACGAACGTATTAGGATAACACGAGACTCTATCTTGGGGCGATGCGAGCCCTACTCTGCCCACGTTGCATAGTGGGGAGAGACGTCACTTGGATAACTGGAACTGAACGAGACTGAACGGGACAATGGACTAAGAGGCTAAGAGAAAGTTCTACTTTACTTGCGCCATATATATATGCGCTGTGAACAAATAGTACCATTCGTATTTCAGTAGCCGTATTCATGGGCAGAAGCTGGGCATGTACAGACATATCTCGTCGGTACCTTTGAAGTCAGCTCTAGGGGGTAAGGCAGTGGCGCCAGGGGATCGCTTCCAATAGGAGAACGAATATTATGGTCTGTCCTGCTACCAGGTAAAGGGATATTCCGTATATATGTACAAAGAATATACAAGGGATATCAAACGATATACAAATATTATACATGGGATCTCAGGCAATAAATATATATATTCGGTTTAATCTGACCCTTTGTAACAAGCAGAGTATACAGGGAATTAGCAGAATACATACTTCATAACATAACATGCTGACATCTAAAATATGTCAGTGATCAAATGTATCACAGCTATGACAATAAGAACGGGGAGAGGAGAGGAGATGGGAGGATAGGAGAGGACAGGAGAGAAGAGAAGAGGAGTCTTACTGGAGGTGGAGCCTGAGTATGTGGCTCTGAAGGCCACTGATGGATCCATGGGACTTGGTTAGTCCTGTGGACCCAACTCTGACCACTGACATACGCACACAATACACGGCCACTGATGGATCCATGGGACTTGGTTAGTCCTGTGGACCCAACTCTGACCACTGACATACGCACACAATACACGGCCACTGATGGATCCATGGGACTTGGTTAGTCCTGTGGACCCAACTCTGACCACTGACCACATGAGGGAACGGGTACATACGCACACAATACACGGCCACTGATGGATCCATGGGACTTGGTTAGTCCTGTGGACCCAACTCTGACCACTAATAAAAACGTAACTACACTAGCTGAAAGGTGCTTTATAAATACTTACTTACTTACTTATAAATAATTTGATTTGCTATTGCATGCACTCATCTGTTTCACTACACACATGAGTGCATGCTTACCAACTGTCCGTCTGCAACACTACTATCACCGACATCTAAGAAGGGAGATCCCCCCTTGAATGGCCCTTCTAAGGTTTCTCACCTCCACACTGCCTGTGGAGCATTTTTTTCCTATTGCTAGGTTTTAGTGAGTTTTTCCTTACCTTCGCGTGGGGTATGTCTGGGAGTGTTGCATTCATTTATTTTGCAAATAATTTACTATTTCATCTTATTTTATATTTAAAATTACTGCTACTACTTATTGTTATCATTCTTGTTTTCATTGTTGTGCACTGTTGTTTTCATTGTTGTGCACTGTTGAGTCTGAGCTCGAAATACAAAAATGTCATTACATGCGTTGTGTATTTGACAAGTAAAGAACTTGAACTCATTTTATGCCTGTCTTTTTATTAATTTTTTACTGCTGTTTTTATGTTTTTTAAATGTTTTTATTAAGGATCTCCATTAGCTGGTGCCATGGCTTCCAGCTAGTCTTCCTGGGTCCACACAACACAATACATAAAACAGTTAATGCATAGATCAATACAAAAGTTAAAAACAAGGATTTAGTAGCAAATAAGATACTTTCACAGATGCTATAGATAGAAATAAAAAACTAAACAATTAACAAAACATACAATAAATATCCATTTTTAAAGATACAAAATGATAACTTGTAGGCTAATAGGAAAAAACCCATACATTAAGGCAACAGCTGTAATTTAGTTTTTAGTTTCTTTTTAAAAATCGATTTACTAAAAGTGTAGAGATAACTAGGTAGGTTGTTCCAGAGTGTTATGCACCTATAAATAAAAAAACGCTTTAAAGCATTGGTTCTAGGACGAGGGAGTACAAACTGACCATTTCTGGCCCCTCTTGTATTATGGTCTTGTATAGAGCTTCTGTAAACAAGTTGCTCAAACACAAAATATGGAGTCTTGCTGTTAATGACTGATTTACACAATACAAATGAGTTAGACGATAACCTTTTTTCAACTGTGAGCCAGGAGAGACCAGCATGCATACGGTTGACATTGGACCTTAGTGAGCAACCCAAAGCCAACCGTGCTGCCCTGTTCTGGACTACCTGTAGTCTCCTGATCTCACCTTTGGTGGCAGATGACCAGATCACAGAACAATAATCAACATGACACAGGACTAGACTCTGAATAATCTGACGTAGAAGAGGACGATCAACAAAAGAAGCACATTTTCTAACAATGCCTACAGCTCTTCCCATCTTTGAGACAATGTTAGTGATGTGGTTTGACCAAAATAGAGTACTATCCAGTGTCACTCCAAGGAGCTTAATGCTTTCAACTTGCTTAACTATGGAGTTGCATGAATTTCAAATAAGCTTTGGGTTACAAGACAACCCATGCCTCGATCCAAACACCATACTTTTTGTCTTAGAGATGTTCAGTACAAGCCTGTTAGCTACTATCCAATCATTCACATCATTAAATTCTCTGCTCAGGACTTCATTAAGCATACCATTTGATGGACAAGCATAATACAAGGTGGAATCATCTGCATATTGGACCAATTTGGCATTCTTAGTAGCCCACGGTAGGTCATTGGTGAACACTGAGTAGAGCAGAGACCCTAGGGAGCTCCCCTGTGGAACACCACACTCCAAACTTCTACTACTAGATAGGCTGCCATTCAAATAAACCTGCTGAGATCTGGAAGACGGATAACTGCATCCACATCAAAGCCAGGGGATTAAAACCATAGTTTATCAATCAAGAGAGAATGGTCAAGCACATCAAATGCAGCACTGAAATCTAAAAACACAGCTCCCACTATCATGGAGTTATCAATAGCTCTGAGCCAGTCGTCAGTCATCTGAACTAGAGCAGTCGATGTGGAGTGACCAGTTCTGTATGCATGTTGAGACTCTGTAGCCAGACTGTTAAACTGAAAATATTCTTGGATTTGTGCAAAAACACACTTTTCCATGATTTTGATTAAAACTGGTAAAATGCTTATAGGTCTGGAGTTGCCCTCATTAAAAAATGATTTGGAGTCTTTGGGTAAAGGAGTAACCTTAGCCTCCTTCCATCTCTTTGGACATAGTCCCACTTGTATACATCTATTAATAATATGACACACTGGACTTAAAAGCTGTTCTTAAATCTTGAACTCTTGGCATGTATGGCCGGTAAAGAGGTGATGTGCTGGGTGAGACTGGTCCTTGATGATACACTTGGAGCGGTGGAGGCAGCGGGAGGTGAAGACGGAGGTGACGGAGGCCTTCACCGCCCTCTGTAGAGCCTCTTGCTCTGCCTTTGTGCAGCTGGAGAACCACACAGACACACCGTAGGTCAGCACACTCTCTATAGTTACTGTATGTACAATACTGCTGTAGGCCTATAATACTTATGTAAATAAGTAAGGCAAATGAAATATATCTGCAGTACAGCTCAATACACACAATTGTTAAGGGGATGCAGACCAGAGAAAGACTTCCATTTTCAATTCATCATAAATGTACAGTTCCCTCCCCCTTGTATATATTTACTGTATGTCACAAATGTAACAGTACTGCATGGTCTGCATCCCCTTAACAATTGTGTGTATTGCGCTGCACTGCATTCTGCAATCTGTTAATAAAGTTTTCAATCAATCCGGGCCTGTGACGTCACTGCAATCTGTTAATAAAGT
The DNA here is from genome assembly GCF_963971535.1 of Notolepis coatsorum. Taxonomy (NCBI): domain Eukaryota; kingdom Metazoa; phylum Chordata; class Actinopteri; order Aulopiformes; family Paralepididae; genus Notolepis; species Notolepis coatsorum. The sequence goes on from NC_140176.1 coordinate 118,761,099, forward strand.
TTTCAATCAATCAATCAATCAATCAAACAATCAATCAATCGGTCACTGTACCCATTCTATAATCTGTTAATAAAGTTTTCAATTAATCAATCAATCAGGGCCTGTGGCGGTCACGTGTACCCATTCTGCAATCTGTTAATAAAGTTTTCAATCAATGGAACCAATGGAAGCGAGGGTCCTCATCCCGCTGGGTCCTCATCCCGCTGGGTCCTCAGCCCGCTGGGTTCTGCAATAGACCTCAGCCCGCTGGGTCCTCAGCCCGCTGGGTTCTGCAATAGACCTCAGCCCGCTGGGTCCTCAGCCCGCTGGGTCCTCAGCCCGCTGGGTCCTCAGCCCGCTGGGTCCTCAGCCCGCTGGGTCCTCAGCCCGCTGGGTTCTGCAATAGACCTCAGCCCGCTGGGTCCTCAGCCCGCTGGGTCCTCAGCCCGCTGGGTTCTGCAATAGACCTCAGCCCGCTGGGTCCTCAGCCCGCTGGGTTCTGCAATAGTCCTCAGCCCGCCGGATCCTCAGCCCACCGTATCCTCAGCCGGAGACGTGGTTCTGCAATATCAATGTGTGTAGCCTGAGAAATAAGATACAATAACTTCCTTACAATAACCATATAATATATAAATAGCCAACTAATAGGAAATAGGAGTCATTCCTATTCCCATATATAATGTATATACTCTTTTCTTTCTGGACTCTTTTTGTATCACAAACAGTACTGTATTTGCAAATCTGGTATGTCATAAATGTATAGATGGAGCAGTACTGTCTATCTGTATGTCATGTATGTCATATATGTTACGATGAATTGAAAATGGGGGACCCTGATGTAAACAAGACAAAAGTCTTTCTCTGGTCTGCATCCCCTTAACAATTGTATGTATTGAGCTGTACTGTACTGTACGCTTATAGCTTATCCGCAACAGTAAGTTACTTCCGGGGTAGGCCTGATTGGCCCCGACAGGCACGTGACGCGCAACTTTCTCTGCCGCGCAGAGCTATATGCCAGTAACCGCCCCTTATTCAGTATCCAGAAATAGCTCAATTGGCAAGACTGCATGGCTGTGGATCCTACGGCTCGTTGCTGGCGAGTTCGATTCCCTTCAATTTCCTTTTTTTTTTTTACGTGCATTCGCATCGTACTGTACCCATTCTGCAATCTGTTAATAAAGTTTTCATTCATTCATTCATTCATTCCAGATATTGATACATACATTGATGAATACAAAAACGGGGCGTATGGCAAAACTTTTATTTTATAAACGGAAAGGTAAAAATAAACACAACACATGATTTATTCTTAATCTTACTAATAGGCTACATAAAAGCCTAAGAACAGTTTAATAAGCCAATCATATGGCGAATCGACATGGGTTTAATGCCTACACCCCCCTCCCCCCCAGTATCCACCCCCCTCCCCCCCTGTAGAGGACGACTGGACGAGACGTGCGGTGACCGGAAGCCCGCTCTTCGTCAGCGCGTCGTAGCCGCCCCCCTCCACCACCAGGAGTCTGATTCCCAAATCAGCCAATGCCCGCAGTGCAACACTCCAATTCAGCCATTGGGTGGAAGCGAAATCAATCAGCAAATCAGCCAATGGAAGCGAGGGTCCTCATCCCGCTGGGTCCTCAGCCCGCTGGGTCCTCAGCCCGATGGGCGACGTGGTGCTGCAGCTGCATGCATCTCCTTAATTTGGCCGTTGCGAGTTGGAAATATTATTTGGGAGCAACGTTGCGAGTTGTGATTTCAACCCTTCATTCGCATTTCACTCCTAAATTAATCCATACAAATTGGATACATTTTTTTTAAAACATTAGCCTACAACCAAGGCTGTACAGTGTTGTGGTGCTATGAAAGAATCTGTCGGCAATGAATGAACTTACTGCGATCACCGATAGCCTGAGTGAAAAAAAAAGATTTGCGTGTGGAGTGAATCTGGGTCACGCTATATACTTGGTACTTGTAGTCTATCGTGCGATTAAAGACCATGTCCCTATCTGCGTAGTCTATACATCCAACACCAAATCCCATAATTCCTAGCAAAACGAAACTGAATGTGGCCTCTCTTCGTTTCAACATCGCCAAAGAAGCACCTCATTTCAATACATTTAAGACGCAAATTTTGCTCTGCAAGAACAACGGAGTGGATATCAGTCCATCTTATGACAACCACGTCCGATGTGGAGAGATGATAAGATGATGATGATTGACGTGATGATGTTATGATTGATTGACGGGGAGTCGGACACGGACACTTCTAGCGTTCAGGTTCAGCCATCGATTTGGTGAGTAGTAGTAGCCCACTATTAGGACGTGAAATACTGTCTACTTAAATTTATAAAATATCAACCTATCTATCTATCTAATAATGAGACAATATGCAAATAAGATAATACTAATAATTGTCACGGTGTCCCCGTATATGAAATGAAAGTGGCTTGCAACTTTACTGCTGGTAAAATCACTGTTTATTTCTCGTTTAGCATAGTATTACATTCCACTTCTATAAACAATCAAAGTCCTACCGTAAGAGCTTCATACGGGTAAATTAAACCTTTTTGATTAGTCTTTCCTTCGAGCTAAGTTGGACTGAACATTTCACTGTCAAAAGCGCAAATGTAAATAAGGTTGCGTCGCAACACGGTTTTCAAAATAAAGGTCACATATACAAATACCTCTCAATTCTTACTAAAAAAAGTCCCGGATATACATAAACATTAATTGGCATAGATCTCTATAAACGGCCCAATACATTGATCACTTTAGGCACACACTGAAACCAGTAACATCACAAATATGAAGCAGGTAATTACCCATACAAATAATAAACCTTTCATGGGGTTATTTACAATAATAATTCATTTGATTTCTAAAGCACTTTTCATTGTGAAACAAATGTATGCAGAGTTTCTTGTCCTCCTGATTAATGCAATGGTGTGTGTGTTGTGGTGATCTCATTCAAGGAGCACTAAACAAGCGCGTGCACACACACACACACAGTTTGTTGTTTTTGTTCTATTAGTGATTTACACACTTTCTCGGTTGGTTCATTATAAAAGATACAAACCTGAAAACAAACGCACTTAAATGTTAAATAAAAGGACCACAGTAATGAGGCAGGAACATATTTTTTAAATAATGGTAAAATTGTTATTTAAAAATTTGCCCCTAAAAAATATTTTTTGCCCCTAAATTTCTCATTTAGGGGCAAGTGTGCCCCTAGTGAAAAAGCTTAGCGTACAGCCCTGCCATAGTGTTAATCAGTCAGCAGCCTCCAACGGGCGAAATAACATTATACGCGAAATAACATATAACGTTACAATTGTACAGTTTCGAGTTAATCAGTCAGCAGCGAAATAAAGAGAGCTTATTATTAATCAGTCAGCAGCCTCCAACGGGCGAAATAACATTATACGCGAAATAACATAACGTTACAATTGTACAGTTTCGAGTTAATCAGTCAGCAGCCTCCACTGATGTTATGACGTTACAAACGGGCGAAATAACATTATACACTCTGCTGCCGCGTTCGCTGCGCGCTTCATTCATTTAATTTGGGACCTTGCAGGGACCTCTGCTGCCGTGTTCGCGGCAAAAGGGGGCGGGGGGTCGTGACTCGTGGCCAATCAGAGAAAAGCTGAACACAAGTAGGTTGCCTTTAATATTCACGCGCCGGGCGTTACCAGAGTTCATTCTGGAGACTCTGAGCCACGGCAAGCATGAGATCTACTGTATACACGTTAGATCTATACACTTATCGATTTTTTCGAATGGTGATCAGGAGTTGGAATATACCAGTTGGATACCATCTGATGTCAGGTAAGGAATCTATGTTATCAGTGTTAGGATAATCAGACTCGTTTTGATGAAGATATAAGCTTTTTTCTGATATGTGCTCCAGCGGTTTCACTGTAAAATCCATGAGGAAATGAAAGCGGCTATTATCAGCGCGCGCCTCGAATGTGCATGCGCGCACGTATAATATTGATCATCTAGCGTTTATTTGAAAACGATTCATAAATAGGACGACAAATATCAACGTTCTGGAATATTCCAGTAAAAGACGATTATCACAGAATGGCCCAGAATGGGCTGTTTTTTACCTCAAAACGGGTGCTTTTCAAAATGCTCTCAAACGGAAATGAAGTGATAAAAAACCATTCTGCCTTGACAGCACTGACTGGAAAATGATTCTTTGATAAGCGACGGGCAGATTAGACACATAATTTAAAAACATAGATTAGGCGATATTAACGTTAACATTAGCGCCGATGGTGGCATTCATGCACTAAGTCGTGCGCCCCCTGGTGGCACTGAAAGTGTTAAGCTAATGTACCTTTGTTTACCTGAACGACGAGGCTCCAGAATGATGAGTCTGTGAAACCAATGCTCCAATACGAGCGTCAAACTCGAAACTACATTTCCCTCAAAGCTCAGAGTATAAAGCACATACCTTATTAAACTACATTTCCCTCAAAGCTCAGAGTATAATGCACATACCTTATTAAACTACATTTCCCTCAAAGCTCAGAGTATAATGCACATACCCTATTAAACTACATTTCCCTCAAAGCTCAGAGTATAATGGACATACCTTATTGAACTACATTTCCCTCAAACCTCAGAGTATAAAGCACATACCTTATTAAACTACATTTCCCTCAAAGCTCAGAGTATAAAGCGCATACCTTATTAAACTACATTTCCCTCAAAGCTCAGAGTATAATGCACATACCTTATTAAGCTCGCCTCGAAAGTAGACGAGAGTAGACTAGTGCAGCCGGGGGAGGAGTCGGAACGTTGAACACTTCAGATTTGAATACAGCCTCTCGCCTAGTCTCGCATGGCAGATATCGCGTTCACGTTACCACACACACACCAGTCCAGCTCATTATAATGCGAGGGCCGCGTGCACAATTAGATTAGATTTAAATGTATTGTCATCACACAGCACACTAGGTATTAAATTAATATACCATATTTATATACCATCTTGTTGCACGCTCCTGCCCACCGCATCGCGTGCACGCACACAACACACTGCTGAATAATTCTGTTTTGCATCAATATATTATATATACTGTATATTGAGGCAAAACAGAATTATATATACAGTATATATTGAGGCAAAACAGAATTATTCAGCAGTGTATGCGTGTGTGTGTGTATACAGTATCAGCTGCTGCATCGTTAATGAACTATAAATTTATATAGAATTTGTTAATCTATTCTAGTCGGTTAACTGTGAGCCAGACGGCTTAGAGAAGTACTGTACATAGACCGGTAATGCTCAGATTGCTCATTGAGTCATGACTATAAATGCAAAACGTAATTGTCGTATTTATTATCATTATAATTATTTAATTCCGATGATAGGAACAGTCCGTCTGTAGAATCGACTTGAAGAAGCTCTTGGTACCCAAACTCCTGTATCCAATAATAATAATAAATTAGGGATGCTCGATATTGGCTTTTTTACCGATACCGATATTCCGATATTGTCCAACTCTTAATTTCCGATACCGATATCAACCGATACCGATATATGCAGGGTTTCCCCGTCCAAAAAACTGAATAATTTCAGGTAACTAATAATTTCACTGGATATATATATAACAAATATTGTTATTGTTTTTTTTTGTTTTTAAACCGATACCGATATTTTCCGATATCACATTTTACTGCCGATATCGGCCGATAATATCGGTCGGCCGATAATATCGGACATCCCTATAATAAATCTATCTGATAAGAGGGGATTAGTGTTGTCACGATACTGGAATTTCTAACTTCGATACGATACCTTGAAAAGTATCGATATTCGATACCATTTTCGATACCACAGGGAAAAAGGTTCAATCTTAAAATGTTAAAAAAATAATAATTGCTGGTTGATTCTCCTCAGCTTCTCTCTCGTACTATAAGAGAAGATAAATATAACACTTTTAAAATCCTTTTTTTATCTTTAGATCACACATTTAAAAATAACTGTTCATCTCACTTCAATAATTTTTATTGCAGAACATGGAATTTTCTCAAGCAGACAGATGTAAACACTGTAATCTGTGTTGCATGTACCTGACAAACTGAACTGTTTGTATTACAGTCATATTCCGACTTAACTGAATGCACATGTGTGTGTGTGTGTGGACTACTGTACTATTACAGGTATTGAAATGAACAATGCAACTTCCTTATACAAAAAAAATATATATTAAATATCGATATTTCGGGAAATAAGTATTGAAACCGTTTTAAATATTCAGAATCGATATGTATCGATTTTTCGATATTTTTGACAACACTAAGAGGTACTGTGGTGCCTGGCTCTGAAGGCTGAGCGTGGCTCTGAGAGGTACTGTGGGGCCTGGCTCTGAAGGCTGAGCGTGGCTCTGAGAGGTACTGTGGAGCCTGGCTCTGAAGGCTGAGCGTGGCTCTGAGAGGTACTGTGGGGCCTGGCTCTGAAGGCTGAGCGTGGCTCTGAGAGGTACTGTGGGGCCTGGCTCTGAAGGCTGAGCGTGGCTCTGAGAGGTACTGTGGCGCCTGGCTCTGAAGGCTGAGCGTGGCTCTGAGAGGTACTGTGGGGCCTGGCTCTGAAGGCTGAGCGTGGCTCTGAGAGGTACTGTGGCGCCTGGCTCTGAAGGCTGAGCGTGGCTCTGAGAGGTACTGTGGCGCCTGGCTCTGAAGGCTGAGCGTGGCTCTGAGAGGTACTGTGGGGCCTGGCTCTGAAGGCTGTGCGTGGCTCTGAGAGGTACTGTGGGGCCTGGCTCTGAAGGCTGAGCGTGGCTCCGAGAGGTACTGTGGGGCCTGGCTCTGAAGGCTGAGCGTGGCTCTGAGAGGTACTGTGGGGCCTGGCTCTGAAGGCTGAGTGTGGCTCCGAGAGGTACTGTGGGGCCTGGCTCTGAAGGCTGAGCGTGGCTCTGAGAGGTACTGTGGCGCCTGGCTCTGAAAGTTGAGCGTGGCTCTGAGAGGTACTGTGGGGCCTGGCTCTGAAGGCTGAGCGTGGCTCTGAGAGGTACTGTGGGGCCTGGCTCTGAAGGCTGAGCGTGGCTCTGAGAGGTACTGTGGGGCCTGGCTCTGAAGGCTGAGCGTGGCTCTGAGAGGTACTGTGGGGCCTGGCTCTGAAGGCTGAGTGTGGCTCTGAGAGGTACTGTGGGGCCTGGCTCTGAAGGCTGAGCGTGGCTCTGAGAGGTACTGTGGGGCCTGGCTCTGAAGGCTGAGCGTGGCTCTGAGAGGTACTGTGGGGCCTGGCTCTGAAGGCTGAGCGTGGCTCTGAGAGGTACTGTGGGGCCTGGCTCTGAAGGTTGAGCGTGGCTCTGAGAGGTACTGTGGGGCCTGGCTCTGAAGGCTGAGCGTGGCTCTGAGAGGTACTGTGGGGCCTGGCTCTGAAGGCTGAGCGTGGCTCTGAGAGGTACTGTGGGGCCTGGCTCTGAAGGCTGAGCGTGGCTCTGAGAGGTACTGTGGGGCCTGGCTCTGAAGGCTGAGCGTGGCTCTGAGAGGTACTGTGGGGCCTGGCTCTGAAGGCTGAGCTCAAAGGACTGTTTGTTATTTAAGATGTCAAAAGCGCAAATGTAAATAAGGTTGCGTCGCAACACGGTTTTCAAAATAAAGGTCACATATACAAATACCTCTCAATTCTTACTAAAAAAAGTCCCGGATATACATAAACATTAATTGGCATAGATCTCTATAAACGGCCCAATACATTGATCACTTTAGGCACACACTGAAACCAGTAACATCACAAATATGAAGCAGGTAATTACCCATACAAATAATAAACCTTTCATGGGGTTATTTACAATAATAATTCATTTGATTTCTAAAGCACTTTTCATTGTGAAACAAATGTATGCAGAGTTTCTTGTCCTCCTGATTAATGCAATGGTGTGTGTGTTGTGGTGATCTCATTCAAGGAGCACTAAACAAGCGCGTGCACACACACACACACAGTTTGTTGTTTTTGTTCTATTAGTGATTTACACACTTTCTCGGTTGGTTCATTATAAAAGATACAAACCTGAAAACAAACGCACTTAAATGTTAAATAAAAGGACCACAGTAATGAGGCAGGAACATATTTTTTAAATAATGGTAAAATTGTTATTTAAAAATTTGCCCCTAAAAAATATTTTTTGCCCCTAAATTTCTCATTTAGGGGCAAGTGTGCCCCTAGTGAAAAAGCTTAGCGTACAGCCCTGCCATAGTGTTAATCAGTCAGCAGCCTCCAACGGGCGAAATAACATTATACGCGAAATAACATATAACGTTACAATTGTACAGTTTCGAGTTAATCAGTCAGCAGCGAAATAAAGAGAGCTTATTATTAATCAGTCAGCAGCCTCCAACGGGCGAAATAACATTATACGCGAAATAACATAACGTTACAATTGTACAGTTTCGAGTTAATCAGTCAGCAGCCTCCACTGATGTTATGACGTTACAAACGGGCGAAATAACATTATACACTCTGCTGCCGCGTTCGCTGCGCGCTTCATTCATTTAATTTGGGACCTTGCAGGGACCTCTGCTGCCGTGTTCGCGGCAAAAGGGGGCGGGGGGTCGTGACTCGTGGCCAATCAGAGAAAAGCTGAACACAAGTAGGTTGCCTTTAATATTCACGCGCCGGGCGTTACCAGAGTTCATTCTGGAGACTCTGAGCCACGGCAAGCATGAGATCTACTGTATACACGTTAGATCTATACACTTATCGATTTTTTCGAATGGTGATCAGGAGTTGGAATATACCAGTTGGATACCATCTGATGTCAGGTAAGGAATCTATGTTATCAGTGTTAGGATAATCAGACTCGTTTTGATGAAGATATAAGCTTTTTTCTGATATGTGCTCCAGCGGTTTCACTGTAAAATCCATGAGGAAATGAAAGCGGCTATTATCAGCGCGCGCCTCGAATGTGCATGCGCGCACGTATAATATTGATCATCTAGCGTTTATTTGAAAACGATTCATAAATAGGACGACAAATATCAACGTTCTGGAATATTCCAGTAAAAGACGATTATCACAGAATGGCCCAGAATGGGCTGTTTTTTACCTCAAAACGGGTGCTTTTCAAAATGCTCTCAAACGGAAATGAAGTGATAAAAAACCATTCTGCCTTGACAGCACTGACTGGAAAATGATTCTTTGATAAGCGACGGGCAGATTAGACACATAATTTAAAAACATAGATTAGGCGATATTAACGTTAACATTAGCGCCGATGGTGGCATTCATGCACTAAGTCGTGCGCCCCCTGGTGGCACTGAAAGTGTTAAGCTAATGTACCTTTGTTTACCTGAACGACGAGGCTCCAGAATGATGAGTCTGTGAAACCAATGCTCCAATACGAGCGTCAAACTCGAAACTACATTTCCCTCAAAGCTCAGAGTATAAAGCACATACCTTATTAAACTACATTTCCCTCAAAGCTCAGAGTATAATGCACATACCTTATTAAACTACATTTCCCTCAAAGCTCAGAGTATAATGCACATACCCTATTAAACTACATTTCCCTCAAAGCTCAGAGTATAATGGACATACCTTATTGAACTACATTTCCCTCAAACCTCAGAGTATAAAGCACATACCTTATTAAACTACATTTCCCTCAAAGCTCAGAGTATAAAGCGCATACCTTATTAAACTACATTTCCCTCAAAGCTCAGAGTATAATGCACATACCTTATTAAGCTCGCCTCGAAAGTAGACGAGAGTAGACTAGTGCAGCCGGGGGAGGAGTCGGAACGTTGAACACTTCAGATTTGAATACAGCCTCTCGCCTAGTCTCGCATGGCAGATATCGCGTTCACGTTACCACACACACACCAGTCCAGCTCATTATAATGCGAGGGCCGCGTGCACAATTAGATTAGATTTAAATGTATTGTCATCACACAGCACACTAGGTATTAAATTAATATACCATATTTATATACCATCTTGTTGCACGCTCCTGCCCACCGCATCGCGTGCACGCACACAACACACTGCTGAATAATTCTGTTTTGCATCAATATATTATATATACTGTATATTGAGGCAAAACAGAATTATATATACAGTATATATTGAGGCAAAACAGAATTATTCAGCAGTGTATGCGTGTGTGTGTGTATACAGTATCAGCTGCTGCATCGTTAATGAACTATAAATTTATATAGAATTTGTTAATCTATTCTAGTCGGTTAACTGTGAGCCAGACGGCTTAGAGAAGTACTGTACATAGACCGGTAATGCTCAGATTGCTCATTGAGTCATGACTATAAATGCAAAACGTAATTGTCGTATTTATTATCATTATAATTATTTAATTCCGATGATAGGAACAGTCCGTCTGTAGAATCGACTTGAAGAAGCTCTTGGTACCCAAACTCCTGTATCCAATAATAATAATAAATTAGGGATGCTCGATATTGGCTTTTTTACCGATACCGATATTCCGATATTGTCCAACTCTTAATTTCCGATACCGATATCAACCGATACCGATATATGCAGGGTTTCCCCGTCCAAAAAACTGAATAATTTCAGGTAACTAATAATTTCACTGGATATATATATAACAAATATTGTTATTGTTTTTTTTTGTTTTTAAACCGATACCGATATTTTCCGATATCACATTTTACTGCCGATATCGGCCGATAATATCGGTCGGCCGATAATATCGGACATCCCTATAATAAATCTATCTGATAAGAGGGGATTAGTGTTGTCACGATACTGGAATTTCTAACTTCGATACGATACCTTGAAAAGTATCGATATTCGATACCATTTTCGATACCACAGGGAAAAAGGTTCAATCTTAAAATGTTAAAAAAATAATAATTGCTGGTTGATTCTCCTCAGCTTCTCTCTCGTACTATAAGAGAAGATAAATATAACACTTTTAAAATCCTTTTTTTATCTTTAGATCACACATTTAAAAATAACTGTTCATCTCACTTCAATATTTTTTATTGCAGAACATGGAATTTTCTCAAGCAGACAGATGTAAACACTGTAATCTGTGTTGCATGTACCTGACAAACTGAACTGTTTGTATTACAGTCATATTCCGACTTAACTGAATGCACATGTGTGTGTGTGTGTGGACTACTGTACTATTACAGGTATTGAAATGAACAATGCAACTTCCTTATACAAAAAAAATATATATTAAATATCGATATTTCGGGAAATAAGTATTGAAACCGTTTTAAATATTCAGAATCGATATGTATCGATTTTTCGATATTTTTGACAACACTAAGAGGTACTGTGGTGCCTGGCTCTGAAGGCTGAGCGTGGCTCTGAGAGGTACTGTGGGGCCTGGCTCTGAAGGCTGAGCGTGGCTCTGAGAGGTACTGTGGCGCCTGGCTCTGAAGGCTGAGCGTGGCTCTGAGAGGTACTGTGGGGCCTGGCTCTGAAGGCTGAGCGTGGCTCTGAGAGGTACTGTGGCGCCTGGCTCTGAAGGCTGAGCGTGGCTCTGAGAGGTACTGTGGCGCCTGGCTCTGAAGGCTGAGCGTGGCTCTGAGAGGTACTGTGGGGCCTGGCTCTGAAGGCTGTGCGTGGCTCTGAGAGGTACTGTGGGGCCTGGCTCTGAAGGCTGAGCGTGGCTCCGAGAGGTACTGTGGGGCCTGGCTCTGAAGGCTGAGCGTGGCTCTGAGAGGTACTGTGGGGCCTGGCTCTGAAGGCTGAGTGTGGCTCCGAGAGGTACTGTGGGGCCTGGCTCTGAAGGCTGAGCGTGGCTCTGAGAGGTACTGTGGCGCCTGGCTCTGAAAGTTGAGCGTGGCTCTGAGAGGTACTGTGGGGCCTGGCTCTGAAGGCTGAGCGTGGCTCTGAGAGGTACTGTGGGGCCTGGCTCTGAAGGCTGAGCGTGGCTCTGAGAGGTACTGTGGGGCCTGGCTCTGAAGGCTGAGTGTGGCTCTGAGAGGTACTGTGGGGCCTGGCTCTGAAGGCTGAGCGTGGCTCTGAGAGGTACTGTGGGGCCTGGCTCTGAAGGCTGAGCGTGGCTCTGAGAGGTACTGTGGGGCCTGGCTCTGAAGGCTGAGCGTGGCTCTGAGAGGTACTGTGGGGCCTGGCTCTGAAGGTTGAGCGTGGCTCTGAGAGGTACTGTGGGGCCTGGCTCTGAAGGCTGAGCGTGGCTCTGAGAGGTACTGTGGGGCCTGGCTCTGAAGGCTGAGCGTGGCTCTGAGAGGTACTGTGGGGCCTGGCTCTGAAGGCTGAGCGTGGCTCTGAGAGGTACTGTGGGGCCTGGCTCTGAAGGCTGAGCGTGGCTCTGAGAGGTACTGTGGGGCCTGGCTCTGAAGGCTGAGCTCAAAGGACTGTTTGTTATTTAAGATGAGGTCGACTCGGCACTGACAGATTTGTGTTCATTGTGCTGCTTTTATAAAGCCTCAAATGACGGCTTACAATATTTCATGAAGCAAAGTATTTTGTTTGTCTAAGATTTAAAAAGGTTTAAACTTTACAGCACTGACAAAGTTGAACAAAGTGCTGTACAAGTCCCACAACATTAAAAAAAAATTCTAAAGATTTAAAAAAATAAATAATATTTTATTTATTAGGGTCGGCCAACCAAGGTGTCAATGGCAGTAGGTGTGGTGGCCGTTTAACATTCCAGACTGCAGGCAGTAACCAATCACGCCGCATCATCAAACTAACCGATGCCAGTCTGGTCTTCAAAATCCTCCATGGTCTAGCCCCACTTTCCGATTTTTCACCTCCAGGTTCACCAGAACTGTTGTACCGGGTGACTTGGCTGTTCCATTAAGGACAAGTACATTTAGCAAATCAGCCCTCTCCGTGAGAGCTGCCAAGACCTGGAACTCCATTCCAAGTTACATGCCGCCTGGGCATAACACGGATCACCTGAGGCCAAGGGCTTGCTCTACGAGGGCATGATGAGACTGAGTCAGAGTTAATAAAATCGTGGAAACTTTTTAGAGCTACTATGTACATTGTTTTCAAAGCAGCTTCACATTGAAAGTGATCTCACAGACAAACTTAAAGCAGAAAGGATCATTGATGCGCGAAACGTCGCATTTTTTCTGTTGCATTAAGGTAAGACAATGGTTAATCATATTGGATGTCTTCATTTGAACAATTAATTTGCACTATATGAAATGAGTGGGGCTCGCTGTAGTAGCCTAGTGGGTGTGTGTATTGTATGAAATCAGAACCTGGACAGCACCGTTTGCGTGCAAGCAAAAAAGAAAAAGGAAAAAATTTGCACACGCTGCGCGAGTTACCATCCCATCTACAGCCTACCCTAATGTCCAGCTCACCCGCCACCTATGGATTGTACAACTTCAAGGCTCCTTTCTCGCCGCTTCTGCAAGGAGGAGCAATAAGAGGAAACAATGTTTACATGTTTGTACTTACAGATGTTGTGGTGTCCGGTCTGCTGTCTGGTTCCACAAGAAGAAGGTTCTGATCCAGATGTTTGAGTAGAAAGCCTTGGTCCAGTAGAGTTCCGTCACAGAGACACTTTACACTAGAAACACACAAAGCTTGTGTCAGTCATTCAGGAAGATGTTGTTGTGGTGCGGATCGAGGGCGAGGCTACTTTCAGAGAGGAGAGGGAAAACACGTGAGAGCAGCCGGGGAGGAGGCAGGGAAGTGGAGAAAACACACGAGAGCAGCCGGGGAGGAGGCAGGGAAGTGGAGAAAACACACAAGAGCAGCCGGGGAGGAGGCAGGGAAGTGGAGAAAACACACGAGAGCAGCCGGGGAGGAGGCAGGGAAGTGGAGAAAACACACGAGAGCAGCCGGGGAGGAGGCAGGGAAGTGGAGAAAACACACGAGAGCAGCCGGGGAGGAGGCAGGGAAGTGGAGAAAACACACGAGAGCAGCCGGGGAGGAGGCAGGGAAGTGGAGAAAACACACGAGAGCAGCCGGGGAGGAGGCAGGGAAGTGGAGAAAACACACGAGAGCAGCCGGGGAGGAGGCAGGGAAGTGGAGAAAACACACGAGAGCAGCCGGGGAGGAGGCAGGGAAGTGGAGAAAACACACGAGAGCAGCCGGGGAGGAGGCAGGGAAGTGGAGAAAACACACGAGAGCAGCCGGGGAGGAGGCAGGGAAGTGGAGAAAACACACAAGAGCAGCCGGGGAGGAGGCAGGGAAGTGGAGAAAACACACAAGAGCAGCCGGGGAGGAGGCAGGGAAGTGGAGAAAACACACGAGCAGCCGGGGAGGAGGCAGGGAAGTGGAGAAAACACACGAGAGCAGCCGGGGAGGAGGCAGGGAAGTGGAGAAAACACACGAAAGCAGCCGGGAGGAGGCAGGGAAGTGGAGAAAACACACGAGCAGCCGGGGAGGTAGCCCCTTTCGTGACTTTCGGTTTGCAAGCCTGTGGCTTTTGTGACCGGAGTCACTTGCCCACCCGCCCCGATCACCCAGTAGCGAAACGACCAAGCGTCGCCAAGGGGCTCGCGGTGTGTCAAGAATACATCAGATCTGAATTTCAAAGATACCCAGCGTACAATATGGGTCTAACACAGCTTCACGATGGGGTCTGGAAGCTCGGAGTTGCTAATAAACAGTTTAAAACATTGTTACTCGACAAGTGGTATTTACAGACCGAACGTCCATCTCCGCCGTTGGTGTCACAGCGCATGCGCACCAAGCCGCGTTCACGTTACTGGGAAGAAGCGGAAGAACCAGTTTCCGACTGGGAAAAACCATTCACGTCAGCCTCCTAGTGGTAATTCCTACTAGGACATATGGGATTCTTTTATAGACCCCATATCTCCCACTTCGCGTCACGAATTGCGGAAGTATGGATGTGGGCGTTTCATCCATATATATATATAGAGTCAAAGCGTGAAGGCTTCCTAGTTGTAGCAACGAGATGTCCTCTGGTTCTTCCGCTTCTTCCCAGTAACGTGAACGCGGCATGGTGCGCATGCGCTGTGACACCAACGGCGGAGATGGACGTTCGGTCTGTAAATACCACTCGTCGAGTAACAATGTTTTAAACTGTTTATTAGCAACTCCGAGCTTCCAGACCCCATCGTGAAGCTGTGTTAGACCCATATTGTACGCTGGGTATCTTTGAAATTCAGATCTGATGTATTCTTGACACACCGCGAGCCCCTTGACGACGCTTGGTCGTTTCGCTACTGGGTGATCGGGGCGGGTGGGCAAGTGACTCCGGTCACAAAAGCCACAGGCTTGCAAACCGAAAGTCACGAAAGGGGCTACCGGGGAGGAGGCAGGGAAGTGGAGAAAACACACGAGAGCAGCCGGGGAGGAGGCAGGGAAGTGGAGAAAACACACGAGAGCAGCTGGGGAGGAGGCAGGGAAGTGGATTACTACAACAGGGATTACTATTTTTTTTTATCCACTTTTTCTCCCATCCCAATTTCGTATCGTCCAATTCAACCCTGGATGGGAGAGAATATATACATGCGGTGGGGAAGAGACGGTCTGTGAAAACTGTATTTAACAGATTGCAGAATGGGTACAATACAGTACGGCTCAATACACACAATTGTTAAGGGGATGCAGACCAGAGAAAGACGTTTGTCTTTAAGTCCTTCTGCAATAATAACTCACTTGGTAAACATTTAGTTTATGATGAATTGAAAATGGGGGACCCTGATGGAAACAAGACGAAAGTCTTTCTCAGGTCTGCATCCTCTTAACAATTGTATGTATTGAGCTGTACTGTACTGTACCCATTCTGCAATCTGTTAATAAACTTTTCAATCAATCAATCAATCAGTTAGCACTTTAGCTCCATGGCTTGGGCCTACACATAGCTAACAACCACAACACCAAAAACGTACCTTATTGGCTGCTGCAATAAGAGAGGACATTATGGGGACTGTATCATCTTCTTGACCTTGTAACAATGACAATAAAGATCATTCTATTCTATTCTATTGATCTTAGGAACTCTTTACAAGAAGAAGTGAAACTATCTCTTAAATCCGCGGAGATTTTGACACGCGTGCGTCGGCATAAAACGTCCCCGGACACTGTGGGCTTCAACATGAGTTCCGCCATTAAACTAGCAGCATTTAAGTAAATCAAAGCCTGTGTAAGCACTGAATGAATGAATGAATAAATGAATGAAAACTTTATTTAACAGATTGCAGAATGGGTACTAGAGAATATCTAGACAGCGCCTCTATAACAGACTGTCCTGCACAGTAGCGCAGCGACCGGAACAGGAAGTTGAGACGCTACTTGTAAATACACCTGCAGTCGTCCGAGACTTATTTGTATATTGTTTTCTTCTTTATTAAACTGGATGGAACAAATGGAATATCGTTCTTATTTATATACAAATATCTGGATGTAGTCCAACGGATATGATCAGTGGACTGTGGATCAGAGGAGGACGACGAGGTGCGCAAACAGACCGGAGAAAGTCGGATAGTCGACGGAGCCGTCGGCAAACAACACGGCACCTTGTCGACTTAAAGGACCAGGACACTGTTAACGTCGACAATTGGTATG
Organism: Notolepis coatsorum; assembly: GCF_963971535.1. Lineage (NCBI taxonomy): Eukaryota > Metazoa > Chordata > Actinopteri > Aulopiformes > Paralepididae > Notolepis > Notolepis coatsorum. The sequence goes on from NC_140176.1 coordinate 118,777,546, forward strand.
GATTTTTTTTTGCTTTCATTGGATTATAGTGGACTTTTATTATTAGTTCCAACGGAAGATGCCAAAAGGGATTATTTTTTTGGAGCTACAGCTGTAGTCTGAAGTAATTTTTATACATTGGAAGCAAGCTATTAATTATTCATCCAAATAACTGACAATGGTGCTTATAAATGCAGAGTGCCCTATTGAGGATTGTGACTATGTAGCTGAGCATGTAGCGGCGGCCGTGGTGGCGGCCATGTTAAGTGTACACGCCACTATACATGTCGCAGGCGCAGCCCCCTGGGCGCCGGGCGCAAATGCTAAAATGGAGAAGCTAAAGCGTCCCTCCATAGCACTGGCCGGAACGGGCGAGGCCTGGTCATACTTCGTAACCCGCTGGGGTGAGTATAAAACAGGCACTAAGCTGGTCGGGCCCGACATAGTTTCACAGCTACTGGAGTGCTGCGAGGAGGATCTGAGGAAGGACCTCACACGCGCGGCAGGCAGGAGCCTAGCGGGCAACGACGAGGAGGACGTCCTCGCTGCCATGAAGGCACTCGCCGTTCGCGCAGAGAACACCATGGTAGCTCGGGCAGCCCTGTCTAACATGCGGCAGGGTTATGAAGAGCCCATCCGGTCGTTCCACGCCCGCATCAAGGGGCAGGCGGACACGTGCAAGTACCAGATGAAATGCACTAGGACAGGGTGCGACCAAGTCAACGACTTCACGGAAGAGATCCTACGTGACGTGATTGCCCGTGGCATTGCAGATTCGGAAATACAGCTCGACCTGCTCGGTGAGAAGAACCAGAACATGCCACTAAAGGACATGATCGAGTATATCGAGGCTAAGGAGTCTGGAAAGCGCTCGGCATCGCGCCTGCTTGACCCTCAGAGCGCGGACACGGTCAGCAGTTCGTACAGGCGGGTGAGACAACAGGACACCCGCGCCAGAGGAGGAGCCAGGCTAGAGAAACCAAAGGCCAAGCCCGAAGGGGTATGCATCCACTGCGGCGAGGTGGGCCACGGCAAAACACCCCAGTGGCACGCCAGACGTGCCGAGTGCCCAGCATACGGTAAAAAGTGTCGGAAGTGTGGCCGCCAGAATCACCTCGAGAGGGCCTGCCTGGGTGGCCGATCGACTAGGCCCCCACCCGGAGAGACAGACTGGACGTGTGACGAGCAGACAGCAGCATTCGTTGAGCTATGCACAATCAGCACAGATGGCGAGTTACGCACGCTTCCCCTCGCTCACCACCTGTACGATGATATGTGCGACAAGTGGATGAAGCGTGCGTCCAGCCCGCAGCCATACGTCAACCTCACTCTCACCACCGAGCACGAGGATTACAAGGCTCTGGGTTTTGACCTCCTAAAACGCACCCGTGCAGTATCCCTGCCTGCTATGGCCGATACGGGATGCCAAAGCTGCCTGATCGGCATTAAAGTCGCTCAACAAATGGGCCTAAGCACAGAGGACCTCATCCCCGTATCCATGACCATGAAAGCTGCGAACAATAAGGGAATTCGGATCCTCGGAGCTGCGGTAGTCAGATTCGCCGGCAACAGTGGTGACGCTCGAAGGTTGGAGACACGCCAAATCGCGTATGTGACAGACACCTCAGACCGCATATTTCTCTCCCGCGCAGCCTGCGTGGACCTGGGAATGATCTCCGCCCAGTTCCCAACACTCGGGGAGGTGAATCTGGCGACATCAGAAGTATGTGACTGCCCGCGGCGTGCGGAGCCGCCGACCAGGCCAACCACACTCCCCATGTTGGCGATCGAGGCTAACAGGAAGGCGTTACGGAGACACTTGTTAGAACTGTACGCTCAGAGCACATTTAACACATGCCCCCACCAGACATTACCGAAAATGACCGGCCCACCACTCCGCCTCATGCTTAATGAGGATGCGACACCGGTTGCCTGTCACACCCCCATCCCCGTGGCCCTACACTGGCAAGAGGAGGTAAAGGCAGGCCTCGACCAGGACGTCCGCCTCGGCGTGTTGGAGGAAGTACCAATCGGTACACCGGTGACGTGGTGTCATCGCATGGTGATCTGCGCGAAGAAGACAGGCAAACCGCGACGCACTGTCGACTTCCAGGCCCTGAACAAGTATGCACTCCGCGAGACCCACCACACCCAATCTCCATTCCACCAAGCGAGATGTGTGCCTAACGGGAAACTCAAGACTGTGTTCGATGCCTGGAATGGTTACCACAGCGTCCCATTACACAAGGACGATCGCCACAAGACGACGTTCATAACCCCATGGGGCCGCTACCGGTACCTGTCGGCCCCGCAGGGGTACATGGCATCGGGGGATGGTTACTCGCGACGGTATGACGAGGTTGTCGCGGACATAGGCAACAAAACTAAGTGCATAGACGACACGCTACTATGGTCAGATACGATTGAGGAGAGCTACTTCCAGGCGGTCCAGTGGCTGGACATATGCGGCCGGAATGGAATAGTCCTCAACCCGGAGAAGTTCATTTTTAGCGCACCCACGGTGGACTTCGCTGGCTTTACAATCACCATGACTGATGTGCGACGTGCAGTCGCTACCTGGAGGCGATACACGACTTCCCACAACCACGTAATGTCACGGACATCAGGTCGTGGTTCGGGCTGGTCAACCAGGTGGCCTACGCCTTCAGTATGGCCAAGCGTATGCAGCCATTCCGGAAGCTCCTGAAGAGTGGAGAACGCTTCGAGTGGTCCGCGGAGTTGGAAGACATATTCCGTGAGTCAAAGGATGTGATCATCGAAGAAATTGAGCGTGGTGTCCGCATTTTTGACAAAACCAGGCCAACATGTATCGCCACGGACTGGTCAAAGGAGGGCATTGGATTCTGGTTATTCCAGAAACATTGCCGATGTATGCCAGTCAGACCCTTCTGCTGCACTGATGGGTGGAAGATAACCCTGGTTGGCAGCAGATTCACGCATGCGGCGGAGTCCAGGTACGCGCCCATAGAGGGCGAGGCTCTTGCGGTCGCGGACGCATTGGACAAGGCACGCTACTTTGTGTTGGGATGCGAGGACTTGATTGTAGCTGTAGACCATAAGCCGCTGCTGAGACTCCTTGCAGACAGGGCGCTCGATGACATACCAAACCCACGCCTACGGAACCTCAAGGAGAAGACCTTGCGTTATCGTTTCCGCATCGTGCATGTCCCGGGCATGAGGAACAAGGCGGCGGACGCCATGTCACGTAGGCCGGTTGGCACCACACGGCCATCACTTATGGACCTTCCAGATGACAACGCCCACCTCCCACCCAGCACGCACACTGATGTACTGTCCTTCCTACGCCAGACCGAGCCAGGGAATGACGACGACACTGAGGAGGATGACCTGGCATGGTGTGCTGCGGGCCTTGAATCATTGCGGTCAGTGACATGGGATCGTGTCAGGGAGGCCACCAGCAGCGATGGTGAGATGCGCACCCTGGAGGAAATGGCGACGGACGGCATCCCCGACTCAAAATTCGAGATGCCGACGACGATCCGTGACTTCCACCAGTACCGTGAGAACATCACATCAACTGATGGGGTGGTCTTGTACAAGGACAGGGTGATTATACCACTCTCTCTCCACAGAGAAGTGCTGAGCGCCCTACACGCTGCCCACCAGGGTGTATCGATGATGACCGCCCGCGCAGAATCCTCTGTGTTCTGGCCAGGCATGTCGGCTGACATCAGCGCCACTCGGAGGAACTGCGAGCACTGCCACCGGATGGCACCTTCACAGCCTGGAGCGCCGCCAACCCCGCCGATCCCAGTTGTTTACCCTTTTCAGGCGGTGTGTTCGGACTTCTTCATGCACAGGGGCGTGCACTACCTCGTGACGGTGGACCGGTACTCAAACTGGCCGATCATCTCGAAGGCGACGGGGGGCGCCGCCGGCCTCATAAATCACCTACGTCGGGCCTTCGTGACGTACGGGACGCCAGAAGAGCTCACATCAGACGGGGGCCCAGAGTTCACCTCCACCGAGACCAGGTCATTTCTATACAGATGGGGCGTACACCACCGCCTCTCATCTGTGGCCTTCCCCCACAGCAACTGCCGCGCTGAGATTGGGGTAAAGACAATGAAACGCCTTATCACTGACAACACCGGCCCAAAGGGGGAGCTTGACACAGATGCTGTGCAGAGAGCGATCCTGCAATATCGTAACACACCTGACCCTGACACGAAAATATCTCCGGCAATGTGTGTCTTCGGCCGCCCGATACGTGACTTCATCCCGGTTGTACCTGGGAAGTACAGACCACACGAGACCTGGCGTGAGACACTGACGGCAAGGGAGGAGGCTCTCCGCAAACGCCACATCCGCACAGCGGATGCCTGGGCAGAGCACACAAAACGCCTCCCGCCACTCATGGTAGGGGACATGGTCCGTGTACAGAACCAGACAGGGCCCTACCCCAACAAATGGGACAGGACTGGCAGTGTTGTGGAGGTACGCCAGCATGACCAATACGTGGTCAAGGTCGACGGCTCGGGCAGAGTCACACTTCGGAACAGGAGGTTCCTGCGCAGGTTCAGCCCTGTTCGCAACAACCTTCCACCTCCTCGATCAATTTACGACAACCTGGCGACCCGTGTCACCGTACCACCAGCACTCGTTGTCACACCACGTCTGCCTGACCCCAACTGCGACCTTGTGTCCCCCACATCGCCACCGGTACTCACGTTGGCGAGCCAACCCCGGCGCGGGACGCCGCCTGCTTCGCACACGGTCCTTCAGGCGTCACCACCGGCCCCTTTGGACCCGGGAGCCGATCCCCCACCGGGGCCCACTGTGTCGTCCCCTGCACCTAGGGCGGACATACGCCGATCCACCAGGGCGACCAGAGTGCCTGCCTGGCACAGGGACTATTCCATGGGCTAGTCACATAATGGACACATGATTTATAGTCACATAGCCTGGGTGTGGGTTATACAGGTATTTGTCCACGTTTTTGTGTGTTTGTTTATTATTATTTCTCAGCCTTTACACAGTATGTTAAAGACTCTGGGGGAGATAGAGAATATCTAGACAGCGCCTCTATAACAGACGGTCCTGCACAGTAGCGCAGCGACCGGAACAGGAAGTTGAGACGCTACTTGTAAATACACCTGCAGTCGTCCGAGACTTATTTGTATATTGTTTTCTTCTTTATTAAACTGGATGGAACAAATGGAATATCGTTCTTATTTAGGTACAATACAGTACGGCTCAATGCACACAATTGTTAAGGGGATGCAGACCAGAGAAAGACTTTTGTCTTGTTTACATCAGGGTCCCCCATTTTCAATTCATATAGTCTACTCTAGTAGATAGAGGGGGGTATCATGCACCCCCCGGAAATATAATTCTAACCAGACTTTCTAGAATGGAAAAAAGGTGAAAAAAATGATAGGCTATGTTAACAAGTTGTTAGAGTGTCCCATGTATCATTTATATGCAAATTAAGGACGCAATTATCAAAAAATCGCAAAAAAAACTGTTTCATGATTCTCAGCCAATATTGCAGATAACTGAACAGATTAGGTGTCTAGACCCATGTTTTGAGGGTCAAAGATCACAATAACACTATCCCTAGAGTGATCACATGTTTCTATGTAAGTAGCCTATGCAAATCTGTGCCATCAATACAAAATAATCACATGTTTACTAATTAGTTGAGTAGGAAAGCGGATACTATCATGCACCCCCTGGAAATATATTCTTAACCAGTGTTTCTAGATAGGAAAAAATGTGTAGAAAATGATAGGCTATGTTAAAAGGTCTGTCAGAGTACAGGATACAGCGGTTCCGGATGCGTCTCATGAGATACTCTTACTTCGTCACTCACGTGAATGAATGAATGAATGAATGAATGAATGAATGAATGAATGAATGAATGAATGAATGAATGAATGAATGAATGAATGAATGAATGAATGAAAACTTTATTAACAGATTGCAGAATGGGTACAATACAGTATGGCTCAATACATACAATTGTTAAGGGGATTCAGACCTGAGAAAGACGTTTGTCTTATTTCCATCAGGGTCCCCCATTTTCAATTCATATAGACATTTATGACATACACAACATACATGACATTTATGGCATAGGGACATATAGGTATTTGGTACTGATACATTTGTGACATAAGCGGTATTCAAATATACAGTACTGTTACCCCTAGATCCTGACAGAGTATATACATATGATGGGGAGGGGACTGTACATTAGGAGGGGGTGGGTGGGTGGGAGGGAAATATACATACGGCGGGGAGGGAATATATACATACGGTGGGGAGGAGACTGTCTATTAGGAGGTAAGTAGCAGCTACTTACATGATCTCAGAGAACAGCTGGGCAACGACAGCGTGTGCACACAGGTTGTGCAATACTGCAGCAGACTAGAAGGGCCGGTGGCGTGTGTGCCTTCTACAACGCTGTTCCAGTTCCGCGTTGCCGTTTTGCGCTCTGATTGGCCGAGCGTGCGCATGCGCATGAGCAGCGACAAGCCCCTCAGCCAGGCAGCAATACTAAGCTCCAGTTAACCTAATTTATACCGTAAGCAATCATTAAAAAAATATACCGTTCACTGGAATATGTTGTTTCTTTACACATATGTTGGATTATGTAATTGGTTTGTCATGACAAACCAATAAAAAATCGTGCGACTCGGGCTTCATTGCCGCCTTTGCGGCTGCGTTGCGGGTCCACGACCCTCCGTGCTGCGATAAGGCTTTCGAGCGGCATCGCTGAGCTCGCCATGGTGTCCGCTGGACGAAGCCAGAGACGGTCTTATTATGGGGCTTATGCCGAGAAGCAGTACAACACAACAGTGAACACATAGTTGCAATGCATCTGTCAGTCGTACTTAACTATGTTACTGTTGTGGCATAAGCCCCATAATACTCTCCCCGCTGTTGAAAGCCGGAGCACGGAGGGGCGTTGATGAGCGCAGCGATGCCGCTCGCGGCGCCTACTCTCCGGCTGGCAAAAGCCTTATCGCAGCACAGCGGAGGGGCTTGTCGCGGCTCATGCGCGCGCTCGGCCAATCAGAGCGCAAAACGGCAATGCGGAACTGGAACAGCGTTGTGGAAGGCATACACGCGGGCCGGCGAGGCACTACTGGGCGGAGCGCACCGTGCTGAGTGTGTATGATGGACTTCTACTGAGAGGCACGAGATCCCCTCCACAATGAGAAACAGTGTATTGGAAAAGATACACAAGGGCCACCAGGGGGTGGTCAAGTGCGGAGACCGGGCGGCGTGTATGCTTTTACCAACGCGTTTGTGTTTCCAGGTTCCCGTTTTGCACTCTGATTGGCCACTGACCTACATGCGTACGCCCCCCTCGCTATCGCCGCTGGGGCGTGAGATATGAAGACAGATTTAACTGGGTATACGAAGGAAGTACCATACGAGCCGCAAATTGAACATGCAGTGAGTCTGCGACAACAACCCAATAATAAACACTCGAAACAGCTATTACCAGACAATTACAACCTGCCCACTTTGACAACCTAGGATGGCTTAGAGTAGACGACAGAGTACAGCCACTTGCAATGGGCCTGGTCTACAAGATACACTACACAACCAAGGTACCCATGTATGTTTCACAATTATGCCACATCAATGTGGAACGCCCTACCCAAAGCTGTAAAGGAATGTGAATCACTACCCACTTTCAAAAACACTCTCAAAAAACACCTACGGGAGACTGCAATTCGAAACTGGCCCCTGTAAATGTCCTAACACAACCCCCTCCAATGTACAGTAAAAATTACCAAGTATGGTCTTGTCAATATTCCAATGTACAGTTTTGCTTGTACAGTTGTACAGTGTCCCCCACCCACCCCTCCTACCCAACCTCCCCCCCCCCCCCCACCCAACCACCTCCAATGTACAGTACCCCCCCCCCCCCCACCTACCCAACCTCCTCCAATGTACAGTTTCTACGTCAAATGTATATACTTTTTCTCTGGACACTTTTTGTATCACAAACAGTACTGTATTTTTCAAATCTGGTATGTCATAAATGTATAGATGTAGCAGTACTGTCTATCTGTATGTCATATATGTTATGATGAATTGAAAATGGGGGACCCTGATGTAAACAAGACGAAAGTCTTTCTCTGGTCTGCATCCCCTTAACAATTGTATGTATTGAGCTGTACTGTACTGTACCCATTCTGCAATCTGTTAATAAAGTTTTCAATCAATCAATCAATCAGTGGTGCCTGCTTCAAATGTCACGTATTATAGGCTATAAGCCCGTGTAGATCTATTCGGAATAATAAACATATACGCCCCTCTAGCAAAACATGACACAATGTTATCCTATCTCCGATAGAGCGGCTGGTCACAGAGACGCGAGTTGAACGAACACATCGGGAGGAGAATGAATGAATGAATGAACCTGATGTAAACAAGACAAAAGTCTTTCTCTGGTCTGCATCCCCTTAACAATTGTGTGTATTGAGCTGTACTGTATTGTACCCATTCTGCAATCTGTTTGTGGCCAGCTGGGGGTATTGTGGGTGTGGCTCTGGCGTCAGCGTATATTTCAGCCTGACCGGATGGCGGCTGGAACAAACACTTCCTAGTTGGGTGCGGGCGGCGATAGCAGCAAACATTTCCCCACACCTGGTTCCCCTGTTACAGGACGAGAGAGAGTGTCGAGTGTAGGTACTCGAGTGACAGTGTCCTGGTGAGTAACTTAACTATAGTATAAAGCGGAGCTTGCTTGCATTATCATGTGGCTAGGTTGATGTGCACTGTTTAGGTGTTTATACCGTGTATGGTCTTCCTTAGGGAACGACAGATAGTGAACGGTGAAGAGGCGAGGCGTTGTGCTCACGCCTGGCGATACAAAGGTATCGCTCACTTCTTTGGTTTATGAGTTGCACACATGCATATTACACACACAGACTGTTTAGGATAAATAGTAATACAGACGACCTGTCCTGATTTCCCTCAGGCTGGGGAAATAGATGTACCGTTGCGGGCGGCCCGGGTGTGTGCTGTGTGTGTGTCATGTGAATGAATGTACTGGAAGTACAATTGTGTGTGTGTCTCTAAGACCAGACCATATTAGGCGCTCATGCGCCGGAAGTAGTTAATTCCATGTATGCTACCGAAACAACGCTGTGTGGAAGTGTCTACGAGAAGGATAATAAACACCACAACCTATGGAGTTAAAGCAAGTCGTCAAGAGTGTTTATTATATCGGTCATAACTTGAACATGGTGTCAGAAGTAAACCAGTGAAGATGGCCAAGTTTAACCCTCCCGACAACTTTGATTTCACTCGCCCAGAACTGTGGCCGGAGTGGAGGCAACGGTTCCAGCGCTACCGGCTAGCCACAAAACTAGACAGGGAGGATGGACCTGTGCAGGTTAGCACGTTGCTATATGCGCTCGGCAAGGAGGCTGAGCAAGTTTTCAACACGTTGCATTTCGAGGTACGGGAGGACGTTGATGACAAGGACAACTATGTGATTGTGTTGGACAAGTTGAATCGTTATTTCACTCCGAAAGTAAACATTATCCACGAACGTGCTCGTTTTTACCTCCGCTCGCAAAAGAGGGGCGAGTCTGCGGAGGAATACATCCGGACGCTCTACGAGCTGGCCGAGACCTGTCAGTTTGGTCCGGTGAAGATAGAAAATATTCGGGATAAACTGGTGATAGGAATCCTGGATAAAGAGATGTCAGAAAAGCTACAATTAATGGCAGATCTGACGCTGGAGAAAGCCATCGAGATGGTGAGACAGTCTGAGCAGATAAAGGGGCAAATTAGCCAACAGTCTAGAGCGGGCTTGGCAGATGCAGCATTCCTCAGTGAGGTCACACACAGCTGTTGTAACTGCGGAGATACTACATTCCTGAGTGAGGTCAGACACAATGCGCGCGCTGCGCCTTTCCAACAAAACAGAGGGCGGGGAAGAGCGCGGGGCAGTGGCGGCTTCCAAGCAGCAGGGCATCGCGATGGTGGTGCTACAGGAACGAAGTGTTTTAGGTGTGGAAGGGACCACCCGAACAACGTGCAGTGTCCAGCCAGGCAGGCAAAGTGCAGACACTGCCAGAAGATTGGACATTTTGCCGCCGTGTGCCGCTCTGCAAGAGTGAATGAGCTGACAACAATGGAGCAGCAGGATGACAGTTACAGTGAAGGACACTTCCTTGGTGAGATAAAAACAAAATACCTCTACGTGACAGATTCCAATAGGCCATGGACTGTTGAACTGAACGTCTGTGACACTCCTCTCACTTTCAAAATTGACACTGGTGCAGACGCCAGTGTGATTTCAGATGACACCTACCATCAGCTCAAACACCTGCCCCAGTTATCCAGTGACTTCACAGCTTTCGACAGCCCCGGAGGTAGACTTGAATGTCTAGGACTGTTCACTACCACATCTAAGTACAAGGGCCGGCAATATAAGTTCAACATCCATGTGATTAAGACAGCAAATGGCAGCAACCTGTTAGGCCGTGATGTTGCGGTGGCAATGGGACTGGTGAAGAGAGTGGAGGAGGTACAGGGCACATTCGGGGCGGATCTGGGCCTCTTGAAAATAAAACCTGTGAGAATATGCCTGCGGGACGATGCTGTCCCATACAGCATTAACACAGCGAGGAGAGTGTCTGCTCCTCTGCTTCCCAAAGTCAAGAAGGAGCTGGAGAGGATGCTCAAGATGCTCAAGTGCATAGAGGAGATCAGTGAGCCAACAGAGTGGTGTGCTCCCATGGTTCCAGTCCCCAAGAAAACTGATGAGGTGAGGATCTGTGTTGATCTAAAACGACTGAACGTGGCTGTGAAGAGGGAGAGATATGTTCTGCCCACCATAGATGACATATTACCAAAGCTGGCGGAGTCTCGAGTGTTCTCCCTACTCGACGCGGAAAGTGGTTTCTGGCAAATTCCACTAGAGAGAGAAACCGCTAAACTGACCACATTCATCACCCAAGTGGGTAGATTTTTTTTTAAGCGGCTTCCTTTCGGGATCTCCAGTGCACCGGAGATCTTTCAGAGAGAAATGTCTCGGCTGTTCAGAGGCCAAGAGGGAGTGGAGGTGTACATGGACGACATCCTTGTCCATGGTACAGATGATAAGGAGCACGAGGGGAGACTCCAGAATGTTCTGCGTATCCTGGAGAGTGCAGGTCTAAAGCTCAACGACAAGAAGTGCGTTCTGCGCCAAAGGCAGCTGAGCTACTTGGGGCATCGAATTGACAGTGAGGGCATCCAGCCTGACCCCTCAAAAGTAAGCGCCATCACAGAGCTACAGCCACCAAGTGACGTGCCAGGCTTAAGAAGGTTCCTAGGCATGGTCCATTATCTCGGGCGCTTCTTGCCTAACTTATCGGAAGTGATAAAGCCACTCAACGACCTGCTGAAGTGCGAGGCTGTGTGGATGTGGGACGCAGCACAAGACAACGCATTCCACAAGGTAAAGCAACTCCTCTCCACCGCACCTACACTGGCATTCTATGATGTAAACAAACCTACCATAGTGAGTTCAGATGCAAGCAGCTACGGGCTGGGCAGTGTACTGCTACAGAGACACTCAGATGGACTGAAACCAGTTGCATTCTGTTCAAGGACACTAATTGATGCTGAGAAGCGCTACGCGCAAATAGAGAAGGAGTGTTTAGCTGCTGTTTGGGCCTGTGAACGATTTTCCACTTACCTCTATGGCCTAGACAGCTTCATAGTCCATACAGACCATAAACCGCTGGTCCCTTTGATCAACAACAAGGACCTCGATAGAGTTCCCCTGCGGTGCCAACGATTGCTGATGCGTCTGATGAAGTACAACCCCATTGCAGAGTACGTGCCTGGGAAAACACTGACAGTAGCTGACACACTTTCCAGGCAGCCATTGTCTGTAATTCTGAGTGAAGTGTCAGAACTAACCTCTGATGTTTCAGCGTTCGAGGACGCAGCTCATGCAGCGTGGCCAGTGTCGCCATCCAAACTGGACCGGATCAAGCAGGAGACGAGCGTAGACTACGACCTTCTGGTGGTGAGCAGACTGATCACAGATGGATGGCCGAAGCATGTGAGCAGTGTACCAGCACAAGGCAAAGCATATCACCACTGCTGTAACAGCCTGTCATTATCAAAGGGTCTTGTGCTGTACGGAGACCGCATCGTTATTCCTCACAGTATGAGGAAAGAGATACTCAACCGGTTGCATGACGGGCACCAGGGCATCACCAAGTGCAGGGAACGGGCACGCATGAGTGTGTGGTGGCCCGGGCTGGAGAGAGAGGTCCAGGAACTGGTGACAAAATGTCCCGAGTGCATGCAGGTCAGACCTACACAGAGGAAGGAGCCTCTGATTACAACGCCACTACCACAGAGGCCCTGGCAGGCGATCGGGGCGGACATCTGTGAGTACGAGAAAGAAAACTACTTGGTAGTTGTTGACTATTATTCTCGCTACATAGAAATAGCTCATCTACCAAATATGAAGAGTGAGACCACAATTGCTCGTCTGAAAAATATCTTCGCCAGGTGGGGTTGTCCAGATGAGCTTCACACTGATAATGCTAAACAGTTCACGAGCAAGATGTTTGAGAGTTTCACTGTGACATATGACTTTAAACTCATCACCTCTAGTCCTCACTATCCTCAGGCCAACGGTGGGGCTGAGAGAGCAGTGCAGACTGCGAAGAGGATCCTACAGCAGGATGACCCGTTTCTGGCTCTCATGAGCTACAGAGCTACACCAATACAAGCCACGGGTGCCAGTCCTGCACAGCTGATGATGGGCCGCCAGATCAAGACGACGGTGCCTACAGTCGATAGAGTGCTGTTGCCTGTGTGGCCCGACTTCGCTAAGGTGCGTGAAGCTGACGCCAGGGCGAAAAGGAGCTACAGGCATGCTTACAACCGACGCTATGGTGCCAGAGCACTTCCACCTCTCAGGCCAGGGCAGAGCATGGCAGTGAAACTCGATGGTGAGTCCGGCTGGACGACAGCAGCAACGGTTCAGCAGCCACACTCAGCTCCGAGGTCCTATCTGATCCAGACAGACCACGGAACCTTGCGGATGAACAGGCGCCACCTACGACCTACATTCCTTCCTGGAGAGGCAGAGGACATGCAGGCGAGCGAGCAACCATTGCCACCCCAGCTTACACCTCCGAGTGACGTCACGCCGCTCTGCACCCCGTCCTATCTGGAGCGGAGGAAAGCCATGGTGATCGACGACGACGACGTAGACGACGAGATCATCATCGGGGTTTCGGCTCTTGGAGGGGCCGTGTCACCTGCTAGGGAGCCTGCTTCCCCTGTTCGTGAGACTGTCTCTTGGAGGGCCGTGTCACCTGCTAGGGAGCCTGTTTCCCCTGTTCGTGAGACTGTCCCGGCGCCGGCAGGGCCTGAGAATCGTCTTCCAGAACCAGCTCGGGTGACTTCCAGGGGCAGAGTCATCCGTCCACCTGAGAGATTTAAAGACTTTGTGTGTTATTAGACATGTGGCTTGCCTCAATGGAGCAGAATAACCTCCGGCAGCTACAGAGGTGACTGGGTTGTCTACCCCATACCCTCAGTAAAAAAAAAAAAAAAATAACACACAATGTTGGTTTATGTTCTATTGTGACTTTCTCTGTTAAAAGAAAAGGGGGAAAAGGGGAAAGGAAGTATTGTTATTATGACACTTTGGTTAATGGCACTTTTCTATTTATTATTATAGCACTTTGATTAATGGCACTTTTCTATTTAAAAAGAATGAACTGATTGATATTGTGGTTACAGTATTACCTTGCACTTCTAAGAGCTCAGATTATTTGCTCGTTTGAGAGGACACTGCACTAATTTTGTATTCAACAGTATACACTGTCTCTGACTCAAAGAAGGGGAGATGTCATGTGAATGAATGTACTGGAAGTACAATTGTGTGTGTGTCTCTAAGACCAGACCATATTAGGCGCTCATGCGCCGGAAGTAGTTAATTCCATGTATGCTACCGAAACAACGCTGTGTGGAAGTGTCTACGAGAAGGATAATAAACACCACAACCTATGGAGTTAAAGCAAGTCGTCAAGAGTGTTTATTATATCGGTCATAACTTGAACAGTGTGTGCGGCGCCGGGTGTTTCATTCATTCGGTTAAAGTGTAAGTCTAGCTCTCTCTCGTTCGTTTGTATTACCGGTGTGTTAATAAATGTTTGTCTTGTAGTGTGCAACAGCCAGCATTTAATATACTAAGGTTCTTGAACTGCTGTCATGCTTTGTTATTCATTGTGTAATTTCTATGTAGGTTCTTGAACTGCTGTCATGCTTTGTTATTCATTGTGTAATTTCTATGTAGGTTCTTGAACTGCTGTCATGCTTTGTTATTCATTGTGTAATTTCTATGTAGGTTCTTGAACTGCTGTCATGCTTTGTTATTCATTGTGTAATTTCTATGACAGGTGGTGGTCCTTGTCAACAGGTGGTCACTGTTTTAGCTACTTCAGGTTAGGGTGTAGTGTGGATTCAGTCTGTCTCTCTTTGCTTATTTATACATTGTGATAACTCTATTTTGTATGAAATTCAACTTACTCTTTCTTATATTATAGCATTCAATAAAGATAATTATATTAAATATAATTGCTTTGTCTGTCTGTTATATGCCCTAAGCCTCATGGTTACATGTTAAATAAAGTGTTCATCCCCACCGCATGTATATATTCCCTCCCCGCTGTATGTATATTTCTCTCCCACCCACCCCCTCCTAATGTACAGTCCCCTCCCCATCATATGTATATACTCTGTCAGGATCTAGGGGTAACAGTACTGTATATTTGAATACCGTTTATGTCACAAATGTATCAGTACTAAATACCTGTATGTCCCTATGCCATAAATGTCATGTATGTTGTGTATGTCATAAATGTCTATATGAATTGAAAATGGGGGACCCTGATGTAAACAAGACAAACGTCTTTCTTAGGTCTACATCCCCTTAACAATTGTGTGTATTGAGCCGTACTGTATTGTACCCATTCTGCAATCTGTTAATAAAGTTTTCATTCATTCATTCATTCATTCATTCATTCATTCATTCATTCATTCATTCATTCATTCATTCATTCATTCATTCATTCATTCATTCACGTGAGTGACGAAGTAAGAGTATCTCATGAGACGCATCCGGAACCGCTGTATCCTGTACTCTGACAGACCTTTTAACATAGCCTATCATTTTCTACACATGTTTTCCTATCTAGAAACACTGGTTAAGAATATATTTCCAGGGGGTGCATGATAGTATCCGCTTTCCTACTCAACTAATTAGTAAAAATGTGATTATTTTGTATTGATGGCACAGATTTGCATAGGCTACTACTTGCATAGAAACATGTGATCACTCTAGGGATAGTGTTATTGTGATCTTTGACCCTCAAAACATGGGTCTAGACACCTAATCTGTTCAGTTATCTGCAATATTGGCTGAGAATCATGAAAAAAAAAAATTTGCGATTTTTTGATAATTGCGTCCTTAATTTGCATATAAATTATACATGGGACACTCTAACAACTTGTTAACATAGCCTATCATTTTTTTCACCTTTTTTCCATTCTAGAAAGTCTGGTTAGAAGTATATTTCCGGGGGGTGCATGATACCCCCCTCTATCTACTAGAGTAGACTATATGAATTGAAAATGGGGGACCCTGATGTAAACAAGACGAAAGTCTTTCTCTGGTCTGCATCCCCTTAACAATTGTGTGTATTGAGCCGTACTGTATTGTACCCATTCTGCAATCTGTTAAATAAAGTTTTCATTCATTCATTCATTCATTCATTCATTCATTCATTCATTCATTCATTCATTCATTCATTCATTCATTCATTCATTCATTCATTCATTCATTCATTCATTCATTCATTCATTCATTCATTCATTCGTTCGTTCAGTGCTTACACAGGCTTTGATTTACTTAAATGCTGCTAGTTTAATGGCGGAACTAATGTTGAAGCCCAGTCCACAGTGTCCGGGGACGTTTTATGCCGACGCACGCGTGTCAAAATCTCCGCGTATTTAAGAGATAGTTTCACTTCTTCTTGTAAAGAGATAGTTTAACTTCTTCTTGTAAAGAGTTCCTAAGATCAATAGAATAGAATAGAATGATCTTTATTGTCATTGTTACAAGGTCAAGAAGATGATACAGTCCCCATAATGTCCTCTCTTATTGCAGCAGCCAATAAGGTCAGTACCAATCTCGACCTCGAGGCTCCGAGTCTGCAGCTCGACCCTACTCAATAAGGTACGTTTTTGGTGTTGTGGTTGTTAGCTATGTGTAGGCCCAAGCCATGGAGCTAAAGTGCTAACTCAATGTTTACTTGTTGTTAACGGGCTCGGAGAGGAAACATCCAGCCTTCGGAGCCACGACCATCCACACAGTACTTACTGCAAATCCGGAACGAAAGAAATTACCCCCGGCAGGCAAGTGTAATAAGAGATCAATGTTTTTATTATACCTGCTCATGTCGGGTGACATTCATCAGAACCCTGGTCCCGTAATGACACGGAACCAGAGACTACAGTCAAATCTGCTGACCCAAGAAGCAGCAGCCAGCACAACAGATCAACGGCTACCCACACATACTGCGGCTAACGACATGATCAACGGCAACATTCCTCCTCTGCCACCCCTGCAAAAGAACCCACGAGAGGCCACAGCGAGAGGGAAGGAACCGGGGTTCACAACCGAGGCGCCCAGCACGTCGCGGGGACAAAACAGCGAGGCATCGCTCCTCACACCGGCGCCGGAGATCAACAGCATCCACGCAATTGACGCTTCAGCCAGCAGTTGCACCAGCCGACCAGCAAGCGGCGACATACCCTCACAGAAGCCCCAGCGGACTCGGCGAGTGGCTAAAGGGAGAGCGGCGCGGGACATCGAGACCACCAAGGACCCGACGGTTAGCTTGGCTGGCCCCGCCAAGGCCGCCATGCCAGCAAGTCTACCCGGGCCGAGGCCAGGACAAAAGGCACCCCCCCTCCCCCACAATGGAGTACAATCAGACATATCTGTAATCAACCAGCCCCCCCCCCCCCACATCGCGGGCTTTCACACAAAGGAATACAGACACCAGCAAAGGACAAAGCATCACCCCTCCCCCCCCTCCCCACCCACGGCACAAACAGCAACAACGCCCCCCCTCCCCCCACCACAGGACAGGACACAATTGAACAGAGTTACCTCAACTGTGACGACGTCAATCTTATTACAAGCAAAAATGGACTTCACATATTTCATCTGAATACAAATAGCCTGAGACCGAAACTGGCTGAAATCAAACAGTTGTTTTTAAACGGTAAGGCTAACATATTGTGTTTCACAGAAACAAAATTAGACTCATCTGTACAGGATCCAGAGATTGAAATTGAAAACTACTCAATAGTCAGGAGGGATAGGAACCAGTATGGAGGTGGCGTCTGTGTGTATATACACAAGGATACCAAATACATCAACCGTACTGACCTTAACCATGATGAAATTGAAACTGTTTGGATTGAAATCTTATTAGACAGGGCGAAACCGGTACTAGTAGGCACAATCTATAGACCACCAGAACAGAGTGGGTTTTATGACACACTTGATGGGTGTTTAGCTGGGGTGGAGGGGGTAGAAAAAATTCTTATTGGGGACTGGAACACGGATATGCTGCGTAAATCAGCACCCGTCTTCAAGGCCTTCAGTAGATTTTCTGACCTGCACGGTTTCAGCCAGCTAATCACACAACCCACAAGGGTATGCGATTCGACACAAACCACCATTGACCTCATTTTGACCTCTGACAAGTCCATGATCTCCAGTAAAGGGGTGATAGCATGCGGGTTAAGTGATCATTATATGATTTTCTGTACCCGCAAAAAGCTAAAACAGAAGGCCGGCTGTCACAAAACAGTCACATCTAGAGACCTCAAAACTTACTCTAGAGAGGCCTTTAACCTAGAACTGGGGAGCTTGGACTGGTCAGATGAGCTCAGTGGTACACAGGTTGAAGAAACATGGCTTGGATTCAAAACCAAATTCACAGCAATACTCAACAACATGGCACCGATAAGAACCACCAGGGTTAAAAATCGCGCTGAGGCATGGATGCACACTGAAATACTGGCCGCTATGAAAACCAGAGACAAAAAATGCTCTGAACTTCATAAAAGTCAGACAAAGCTTTCCAAAAGCTCAAACAGTGAACTCCAAGCCCACGTGGTTGAACTAAAAATCCAAAGAAACAGACTAAGAAATGACGTAAACACCATGATCAGAACCGCAAAAAGAAATTTCATCAACGACAAAACTGAGGAAAACAAAAACAAACCCCGCGAACTTTGGAAATTACTCAATAATCAACTAGGCTGCAGTAAAAAACTTAAAACCAGATTCTCAAACATAAACATAAAGACGGACAACACGCTCATCACAGACAAGCTGGATGTAGCCAATTACTTAAACATCTTCTTCACAAACATAGCCACAACACTGGTAAACAAACTACCCTCCCACTCAGGGCATTATGGGGTAGAACACATAGTAGCATACTACAAAAACCTAGGGGTCCACAAAGACGACTTCAAACTTGAAATGGTAACAACCGATGAGGTACTCAAAAAATTGAGCGCCCTCCAACCTAACAAGGCCACTGGCCATGACAACATCCCCTCCAAATTCCTCAGAGACGCAGCAGCCGCCATCACCCCAGTCATCACACACATAATAAACCTCTCTATAAAACAGGGGCACGTCCCCAAGGACTTCAAAATTGCGAGAGTGACCCCTCTACACAAAAAGGGCAGCAAATTAGACCCAGGCAACTACCGCCCTGTTTCTATTCTTACCTCCATCTCGAAAGTCATGGAGAAAATAGTCTACGAACAGGTCGAAAAGTACCTGGCGGAAAAAAACCTAATCTACGAATTCCAATCTGGCTTCAGAACGTCCCACTCCACTGACACATGCCTCCTCTATTTGAACGACCACATCAAACAAGAGGTGGACGCTGGCAAATACTGCGGCATGGTCATGCTGGACCTACAAAAGGCCTTCGACACTGTCAATCACTCCATTCTAATGGACAAGCTAAAAGCAATTGGTTTTGATAGCCTATCAGTGAGCTGGATGCAATCCTACCTGGAGGGGAGAGAACAGATGGTAGAGGTAAACGGTACTCTATCCCCCCCCCTCACAGTGAGCTGTGGTGTTCCACAAGGAAGCATACTAGGACCGCTACTCTTCCTAATTTATGCAAATGACATGTCGTCAGCCTGTGACTGCAACTTGTTCCTGTTTGCGGACGACTCAGCCCTGCTGGTCTCTGACAAGAACAAATTGCAGGTTGAAAAAACCCTCAGCACGGAACTAGGCAAAATCTGCATATGGCTCGCTGATAACAAACTATCATTACACATGGGCAAAACAGAGTCCATTCTCTTCGGTTCAAATAACAAACTCAGCAAGACCGACGGCTTCTCAGTTACAGTGGGTGACAATATTGTCACAAGGAAAGACGAAATTACCTACCTGGGTTCCATCCTAGAGGCAAATCTTTCCTGTGACAAAATGGCATCCAATGTAATAAAAAAAGTCAACCAACGAACTAGATTCTTGTACCGGATCTCCTCTCTGGTAAACAAGAATACCCTGAGGACTCTGGCAGGAGCACTCATTCAAGGGTACTATGACTATGCGTGCACCTCATGGTACCAAAGCACCTCAAAGGCGCTTAAAACAAAATTACAAACATCACAAAACAAACTGGTCAGACTACTACTTGACCTGAACCCCAGAACCCACCTCACCCCTGCCCACTTTGCCAACCTAGGATGGCTTAGAGTAGACGACAGAGTACAGCAACTTGCAATGGGCCTGGTCTACAAGATACACTATACGACCGGGGTGCCCATGTACATGTCAAAATACTTCCCAAAGGTCAGTGAATACCACAACCACTACACCAGAGGAAGCTCAACAAATCATGTTAAACCCAGATTCGGCTCAAACAAGGGACTAAACACGTTTCGCAATTATGCCACAACAATGTGGAACGCCCTACCCAAAGCTGTAAAGGAATGTGAATCCCTGCCCACATTCAAAACCGCCCTTAAAGAGCACCTACGGGAGGCTGCAATTCGAAACTGGCCACCGTAAATGCCCAAAACCCCCACCACCTCCTAATAGACAGTCTCCTCCCCACCGCATGTATATATTCCCTCCCCGCCGTATGTATATTCCCCTCCCACCCACCCACCCCCTCCTAATGTACAGTCCCCTCCCCATCATATGTATATAATCTGTCAGGATCTAGGGGTAACAGTACTGTATATTTGAATACCGCCTATGTCACAAATGTATCAGTACTAAATACCTATATGTCCCTATGCCATAAATGTCATGTATGTTATGTATGTCATAAATGTCTATATGAATTGAAAATGGGGGACCCTGATGGAAACAAGACAAACGTCTTTCTCAGGTCTGCATCCCCTTAACAATTGTATGTATTGAGCCGTACTGTATTGTACCCATTCTGCAATCTGTTAAATAAAGTTTTCATTCATTCATTCATTCATTCATTCATTCATTCATTCACTAAGTGAGTTATTATTGCAGAAGGACTTAAAGACAAACGTCTTTCTCTGGTCTGCATCCCCTTAACAATTGTGTGTATTGAGCCGTACTGTATTGTACCCATTCTGCAATCTGTTAAATACAGTTTTCACAGACCGTCTCTTCCCCACCGCATGTATATATTCTCTCCCACCCACCCCTCCTAATGTACAGTCCCCTCCCCATCATACTGTCAGGATCTACCGTATATGTCACAAATGTATCAGTACTAAATACCTATATGTCCCTATGCCATAAATGTCATGTATGAATTGAAAATGGGGGACCCTGATGTAAACAAGACGAACGTCTTTCTCTGGTCACCATCCCCTTAACAATTGTGTGTCTTGAGCCGTACTGTAGTGTATTGTACCCATTCTGCAATCTGTTAAATAAAGTTTTCATTCATTCATTCATTCATTCATTCAATGTGTTTTTTAGGTTAAGTTAATTTGTTTAACAATATTGCAAAGACATGTGACACTAAGAGACAAGTAGAAATAAGATGGATGGATGTATGTTGTTGTTTGATCTGTGATTTATTGTATTTCATGTATGTGTTTCACAGTTCTCACCGTCCGGATTGTAAAGAAATCCCACCAGTGCTATAAAGAACGTGTTGCTGTCATCATCGCATAAGAGGAAATTACACTAGGGCTTCATAGTCTTCGGTGAGTTTGATTTGACTGATTGATTGAACATTTTATTAACAGATTGCAGAATGGGTACAATACAGTACGGCTCAATACACACAATTGTTAAGGGGATGCAGACCAGCCTGGTCTAAGGCCAGGAGCTCCAAGTCGGACACCGACTGGCTGACATTTAGACAGCTCAGAAACCAGTTTACTTCCCGTATTCAGAAGGCTAAATCTGAGTACTACTTGGCTAAAACTACCTGTAACCTAAAGGACCCCAAAACATTTTGGAAGGTTATCAAGACCACTTATGGGAGTGACATCACAAATGAATTGCCACTCAGCATAGAAACTGAGTCCTGTACTGTGACTGATAAATTAACCATTCTTAATTCTTTTAACAAACATTTTATTTCATCAGGATCCTTGTTTTGAGTCACTACAGCCATCAGACTCTGAACAGCAGGGGCCCCTTATGTCACCCCCCTCAAACTCAGAAACTGAACCCTTCAATTTATCTCCTTTTGAGGTGGTTGAGGTCCATAGGGCCCTAAAGAAGCTCAACTCCGACAAATCTGCAGGTCCGGATAAGTTGGAGCCTCATTTTCTCAAGGCAGCTGCTGATTTTATTGCAGAACCTTTAACTTACATTTTTAATCTCACCATCGAAAGCAATGAGATTCCATTAGTCTGGAAATCAGCCCACGTCCTCCTCCTGTTGAAAGGGGGTGTTCCCTCATCCCTTAACAATTACAGACCAATCTCAAAGTTGTGTGTTTTAGCCAAAGTCCTTGAGAAACTAATAAGTGAGCAGCTAAAAGATTTCTTAGACTCGCATGGCCTGCTTTCCAAGAACCAGTCAGGTTTCAGAAAGAAGCACAGCACGATCACTGCTACTCTTAAAGTAGTCAATGATGTCATTGAATCACTGGATTCCAATAAATACTGTGCTGCTCTGTTCCTAGACTTATCCAAAGCCTTTGATACGGTTGACCATGCCATTTTATCGAAGTGTCTACATAAAATTGGTTTATCTAGACAGGCTGTAGAGTGGTTTTCAAATTACCTGACGGATAGATCACAGTGTGTACACAGTCTGCTGGTTTATCATCATCTTTCCTCCCTGTACTTAAGGGTGTACCACAAGGTTCCGTACTGGGACCTCTACTCTTCTCCATATATGTAAATGATCTTTGTATCAACCTGTCTAATGCTGCTTACCATTTCTATGCTGATGACACAGTAATTTATTGCTCATCTCCCAGTGTTGTGCAAACGATGGAGTTCTTGCAATCTGCCTTTGACATTGTTCAGTCACATCTTACCCAGCTTAAGCTAGTGTTAAATGCTGGCAAATCAAAGTTTATGCTCTTCTCAAATGGGAAGAGACTCCCAGCTGATCTTCCCACACTTGTTACTGCTGGAGGGACTGACATCAAAAGGGTTGCTTCCTACAAATATCTAGGCATTACAGTGGACGAGAACCTTACGTTTAAATCTCACATAGACAAACTTGTGTCAAAGCTGAAGCTTAAACTCGGCTTCTTTTTCAGAAACGGGTCCTGTTTTTCACTTAAAGTTAGAAGTCACCTGATCTCGACCACCTTCTTACCACTACTCGATTATGGTGACTTACTCTATATGTATGCACCTGATCAGTACCTTAGAAAGCTTGATACTGTGTACCATTCTGCCTTACGCTTTGTCACGGGATGTGGAAATCGAGTGCACCATTGCACCCTATATACCATTGCAAGTTATCCATCTACAAATACGGCGATTTTCTCGATGGCTCTCTCTGGTGCACAAAGCTCTGCTTAAACTGGTTCCCTCGTACCTAAGTGTGCTTCTGTGCACAAAGCAATATAAGTATGCCCTTCGTTCTCAAGCTGCTCTAACACTGGAAGTTCCCCATATGAGAACTGAATTGGGAAAAAGGGCTTTTAAATATACTGCTCCTTCATCTTGGAACAAGATACAGGAGGACCTAAAATTACCAGGACTGGTCACCCTCGGAGAATTCAAAGCCATTTTAAAATGCTACGAACTCAGTTCCCTTGGACAGTGCAACTGTGTTTGATCATTTGCCTGTTTGATAACTTGCCTGAAATTGGAGCTTGATGTAAATGTTTTATCTGTATTTTATTGTGATGTTCTTTTTTATGTTGAAACTTTCTGCTGCCTTGCTTGGCCAGATCGCTCTTGAAAAAGAGATTTTAATCTCAATGATGCTTATCAGGTTAAATAAAGGATTTGATTGATTGATTGAAACACTTTCATGACAAAATGGCATCCAAGGTAATAAAAAAAGTCAACCAACAAACTAGATGTCAGCAGGCTTATGGGCCAACCCAAAATTGTGTATATGCAGATCCCCCTTTATGTGGAAGGAATGGATAGACAAAGGCATCCTCACCCTGGGGGACCTCTATGAAGACGATGCATTAAAATCTTTTGAAAAACTGATTCAACAATATCAGCTGGCCAACAATCAATTTTGGAGATATTTACAATTGAGGCATCTTCTCATAGGCACATTTGGCTCGCCACAGACCCTCCCCCAGGGTACAGACCTGCTGAAAAAGATTTTGGCAATTTCTGGGTTGGGACATGAGGCCTCGGTCTACTATTCCATGTTTATCGACAGGGAGGGCAGTGGGATATCCTCTGCTCTCAAAATAGTCTGGGAAAAGGATCTAGGGGTCACATTTGAGCAAGAGGACTGGGATATAATCTCGGGGATCCCCAAACAGGTGTCCAGGGATATTAGAACAAGGCTAATACAATTCAAGATCTTCCACCGCATTTATTGGACCCCCTCTAAAATGTATAGACTGGGCCTGAAAGAGAACCCAGATTGCTGGAAATGTCACACAGGGGAGGGGGACCTAGTCCATGCACTCTGGTCATGTCCGAAAATCAGAGACTTCTGGAGTAACATACATGACTACATCACAGAGGTCACAGGGACGGAGTATGATTTCTGTTCTGGTTTATATATCCTGGGGGATCCCTGCAGTCTTAGCCATATCGCAAAGCCCCTAGCTGATTGGATACAGACTAGTATTATGATAGGCAAACAGATCATAATGAGAGGCTGGAAGGCACCAGAAGGCCCGTCATTCCGAGAGTGGAGTGGAGAACTGGGTAGGGTAGCTGCCTATGAGAAAATATCTTTTAGTTTAGGAGAGAAAGGAGACAAATATATTAGCAAATGGGGGAAATATTTGCAATTTCACTCACTATAAAAGGAGGAGGGGCACACTTGTCTAAGACAGCGACGATGCACAGGAGTATAATATAATACCTGACAAATGCACCATGTTTATGTAGACAAGAATGGCTCTATGTTTTAACACTTTGACTGCCGGGACACGTCTTTAGACGTCTTTGCTGGCGATGCTAAAGTTGCCGGGGGACGCTGTACAGCGTCCTTATATCAATATTTCAAAAATCTGCGATCGGATCCATAATCTGCCTCCGCTGGCCTGAGAACCACCAGCAGGACCCACTGAGCTCTCTGGCGGTTCAGGAGCGCCATCTGGTGGCCGATCGCGCAACTGCTTAACAGGAAGCGCTGTAGAGGTTTTGCTAAATGTCCGTATTGCTTCCGGCCACTCGGGATAGCTTCCGGCACTGTAGCTCGTCACTCTACATAGCGATCGATTGCCAATAACTCGATAAACAACATGATTTGGACGTATATACCATTATACAAGCTGGAGATGGACCGGGTAATAATATATCCCATAATGATAAAATTTCTACTCGACGATGATCGCCCAACGGCGCGCGGATACTGGGGTGAGTTTCAGCGTGTAACGTTACTGTCTTCGATAATAACTGATATTATCAACATTTGACCCACATTAGATGATTGGTATAACGCTGCCCACGGAATTATAAACGCCCCCTCGCCCATCCGGTCAACATCAGATGACGTGTAGTAACTTCTAGAACCACGTCCAGTTGAAATCTTTTATCTCGCATCGATTGCTATCAAACTGTATTTCATCATCAATATAATGCATTTGGAGCTATAAATCAAGTTCTGGAGAAAGCTGCAGAAAACGATAAAAACATACTTATACTTTAGACCATATTTTACTATGAATATGTGAATGAAAAAGTTTAACGTTGCTACACAATGAACAATACATATAGGACTTTGAATGGGCCCTAATAATGGCAATGTAGCAATAGAATTTAAAAAGTTATAGCCCTGCAAAGAAGGGGACTTTCTCCATAGACAAATAGCGCTGGCAATCTATGGTATATCATGAATTTAACCTTAGGCAGCCAAAGTGTTTTAATGTAGATTTATTTTTTCGTTTGGTGTTTCCTTTCTGTTTTGGTATTACTTCCCATTATAGTCTCGGCTTAGTCTAATTTATCTTTCTATTTTTTATTTTTTATTTATTTTTTGTTGTGGTAGAATTTCTCGTTTGTTTAGGTTTACTTATTCTAATGTCTTTATATATATTTTTTTTTTCTTTCCCCCCCCCCCATATGGGGGGTATCAGTGTAACCTAGACGTTAGGGGTCCAGGTGTCTATGTTGTCCTTCAGGACTGACCCATGCTGATGCAAAATATGTCATTCATTGTATTGTCCTGAAGTACTGTGTGCAAAAAGAAAAAATATGCAATAAAGTATAAGTCATAAAAAAAAAAAAAAAAAAAAAAAACTAGATTCTTGTACCGGATCTCCTCTGGTAAACAAGAATACCCTGAAGACTCTGGCAGGAGCACTCATTCAAGGGTACTACAACTATGCTTGCACCTCATGTTACCAAAGCACCTCAAATGCGCTAAAAACAAAATTACAAACATCACAAAACAAACTGGTCAGACTTCTACTTGACCTTACTCCTAGAACCCACCTCACCCCTGCCCACTTTGACTACCTAGGATGGCTTGGAGTAGACGACAGAGTACAGCAACTTGCAATGGGCCTGGTCTACAAGATGCACTACACCACTAAGGTACCCATGTACATGTCAAAATACTTCCCAAAGGTCAGTGAATACCACGACCACAACACCAGAGGAAGCTCAACAAATCATGTTAAACCCAGATTCGGCTCAAACAAGGGACTAAACACGTTTCGCAATTATGCCACATCAATGTGGAACGCCCTACCCACAGCTGTAAAGGAATGTGAATCCCTACCCACATTCAAAACCGCTCTTAAAGAGCACCTACGGGAGGCTGCAATTCGAAACTGGCCACCGTAAATGTCCAAACCCCCGCACCCCCTCCTAATAGTCAGTCTCCTCCCCACCGTATGTATATTTCTCTCCCACCCACCCACCCCCTCCTAATGTACAGTCCCCTCCACATATATGTATACTCTCTGTCAGGATCTATGGGTAACAGTACTGTATATTTGCATATCGTTTATGTCACAAATGTAACGGTACTAAATACCTGTATGTCCCTATGTCATGATGTCATATATGTTGTGTATGTCATAAATGTCACTATGAATTGAAAATGGGGGACCCTGATGTAAACAAGACGAAAGTCTTTCTCTGGTCTGCATCCCCTTAACAATTGTATGTATTGAGCTGTACTGTATTGTACCCATTCTGCAATCTGTTAAATAAAGTTCATTCATTCATTTGTCTTGTTTACATCATTTTCAATTTATCATAACATATATGACATACATGACATACAGATAGACAGTACTGCTACATCTATACATTTATGACATACCAGATTTACAAATATACAGTACTGTTTGTGATACAAAAATAGTCTAAAAAAGAATATATACATTTGACGAAGAAACTGTACATTGGAGGAGGTTGGGTGTCATGTATGTCATTATGATGAATTGAAAATGGGGGACCCTGATGTAAACAAGACGAAAGTCTTTCTCTGGTCACCATCCCCTTAACAATTGTGTGTATTGAGCCGTACTGTGTTGTACCCATTCTGCAATCTGTTAATAACATTTTCAATCAATAGTAATCCCTGTTGGGCGGCTAGGTGGTGCAGTGGGCAAGGCACTCACCACCAATGCTGGAGACGCTGGGTTCGAGCCCAGCTCTCCACATTGTTTTCAGTTTGGCTGGCCGTCCGTACTAATACAATTGAATTGGCAGTATTAGAGGGTGGGAAAACTGATGGGTGGGGATCGGACGTTGTGGACAGCGACTCCTACAGGTCGGTTGGTGTGCCTGCGCAGTAGAATCAGGAAGCGACGGGGGCGGCGTCCCTCCAAAGCGCAGACCCCTGACGCTGAAAGATCGCGCTGTGCAGGTGAAAAGATGCGACGGCTGCTACCTCGAGTACCGGAGGGGACTCGTGTAATGTATGGCTTCGTCCACATTACAGCCGGCTTGTGGGAGGCATGAAACAGCGTTCGAGATAGGGGAGGGTTGAATTGGACGATACAAAATTGGGATGGGAGAAAAAGTGGATAAAAAAAAAATAGTAATCCCTGTTGTAGTAATCCACTTCCCTGCCTCCTCCCCGGCTGCTCTCGTGTGTTTTCTCCACTTCCCTGCCTCCTCCCCGGCTGCTCTCGTGTGTTTTCTCCACTTCCCTGCCTCCTCCCCGGCTGCTCTCGTGTGTTTTCTCCACTTCCCTGCCTCCTCCCCGGCTGCTCTCGTGTGTTTTCCCTCTCCTCTCTGAAAGTAGCCTCGCCCTCGATCCGCTCCACAACACATCTTCCTGAATGACTGACACACGCTTTGTGTGTTTCTAGTGTAAAGTGTCTCTGTGACGGAACTCTACTGGACCAAGGCCTTCTACTCAAACATCTGGATCAGAACCTTCTTCTTGTGGAACCAGACAGCAGACTGGACACCACAACATCTGTAAGTACAAACATGTAAACATTGTTTCCTCTTATTGCTCCTCCTTGCAGAAGCGGCGAGAAAGGAGCCTTGAAGTTGTACAATCCATAGGTGGCGGGTGAGCTGGACATTAGGGTAGGCTATAGATTATTGTCCATTGCAATAACTTTCATATCTCATGAACCGTTCATCGTACAGACTTGTGGGAGGGGTTAATGAGTGGTGGGGGCTTCCCCTGGAAGGTTGGTGGTACCGTTCAAAATGGGCGTAAAAGCTGTTCAGCTCATCTGGTAGGGAGGCAGGAATGTTAGCGGTGCTGTTGGGTTTCCTGTTAAGGTCTGATATTGTGTGTAGTCCCGGCCACACGCCACGTGGGTCATAGCTGCTTAGCTCCTTTCCAGGTGTTGGCCGTTCCAGGGAAGCCCCAAGCAGATGGGGGGCTATCTTAGTGGCCCAACCACATGCGACTGTGGCACAGAACCCCAGACCATGGAGCACCTCCTTCCATGTCCTCTGTTAGGTGGACCCTGCACAGCAGAGGACCTAGTGTTGCACCCCCTGCATAGGGGGGAGTGGAGAATCAAACAAACACACATGCTGTTGCTCTCATTTGTGTAATGAATTCAATGAACAATAATACAAACAAATCTGTTCACATTGTCAATATAGTGATAGCAACAACACACTTGAGACTGTGCTGCTGTATACTGTTGTTGGCCCCACTGTTCTAATTATAAAGCATTACTTCAAATGTTAATCCTTACAACTATTCATTCTATTTTATACTTTCTCATTAGCATTTTCACTGCAATATCCATTCAATGATTTAAGTGCTTCTCTGTATACAAATATGGAGCTACAATTCTCACACAGGAATTGATACATGCAGACATGAAATGATACATGCACACACATGAAATGATACATGCAGACATGAAATGATACATGCACACACATGAAATGATACATGCACACACATGAAATGATACATGCACACACATGAAATGATACATGCACACACATGAAATGATACATGCACAGACATGAATTGATACATGCACACATGAATTGATACATGCACACACATGAAATGATACATGCACACACATGAAATGATACATGCACACACATGAAATGATACATGCACACACATGAAATGATACATGCACACACATGAATTGATACATTGCAGTGATGGCCCTATGAAACCAATGCTCCGATACAAGCGTCAAACTCAAAACTACATTTCCCCCAAACCCTGCTTTAAAGCCTGCTTTGCTACGGCAAAAGTCACGTGACCTATGACGTCCGAACCAGTAAGTGTATCGTTCGCTCAGGGAATCATGTGACTGGTTGCGACACGGCGAGACTGTTTCGTAACGCGAGACTTTGTTTGCGCGGCATTCTACTCTACATAAACGCCCAAAACATTTCACTCGGTCTGTGTGTTTTTGTAGTAGGAGTGGTAGTTGCTATTGAGAGTTGTTTTTTGATCATCATGGAGACAGCTAAGAAGAGAAGCCGTTCTCAAATGTGGGAACACTTTGATCTGATAAGTCCTAGTAAGGTATGTGTGAATGAATGAATGAATGAATGAGAACTTTATTAACAGATTGCAGAATGGGTACAATACAGTACGGCTCAATACACACAATTGTTAAGGGGATGCAGACCTGAGAAAGACGTTTGTCTTGTTTCCATCAGGGTCCCCCATTTTCAATTCATATAGACATTTATGACATACACAACATACATGACATTTATGGCATAGGGACATATAGGTATTTAGTACTGATACATTTGTGACATAAACGGTATTCAAATATACAGTACTGTTACCCCTAGATCCTGACAGAGTATATACATATGATGGGGAGGGGACTGTACATTAGGAGGGGGTGGGCATTGTACTCCTTAATAATGTGTAATTCTGAGAGTGTACAAATAAGAGTAGCATTCGATTTCTATATGATTAGATATGTGTTGTGTAGCCTATTTATTATGCTTTGTAGAGACCATCAAATAATTAGTTTGGATGCAATTTGATTTGTCTACAGGTCAAGTGCTTGCTGTGTCGTCACCAATTGGCCTATAATAATAATAATAATAATAATAATAATAATAATAATAATAATAATAATAATAATAATAATAATAATAACAATACGTCCTCAATGCTGAGGCACTTCAGAGCCGAGCATGAGAAGGAGAACCAGCAGGACTCAGATCAAGGCAGGTTTTATTGATTGTACAAACATTATTACACACTCATTAACTCATTATCATTCATTAAACACACTATACAAATGCAATATGATATAATAGTATCGTTCATCATGCCTTGCCTTTATTTAAATTTGTTTGTCTGTCTTAGTGGACCGGAAGCAAGAGCTGGATGAGGCCCTTGTCAACATGGTGGTGAAAGACTCCCAGCCTTTTTCCATCGTGGATGATCAGGGCTTCAAAGAGTTTGTGGGAAAGCTTGATCCCACATACATTCTGCCTTCTAGACAGGTAGCTTACACTGTATTGCACTATCGCAGGACCTTAGCATGTCTTTTACCATGATTTGTAAACTTTATGTACATTATACCCGTTATGTCTTATTCTTATTACTTGTATTATTGCACAATCGCTGCGGGCATGACCACCCGCATTTCACTGTATGATTGTATCCCGTGACAAATAAAACTCTTGACTTGACAGGTTCTGAAGAAAATGGTGGTGGATAAGTATGAGGAGGAGAAGACCAAGGCCAAGGCTCAACTGCAGGACATAGAGGGTGTGAGCCTGACTGCAGATATGTGGACCTCCATTAATATGGATGCTTATCTTGCAGTAACATGCCATTATGTCCACGAAGGTGACGCTGCAAAGATGGCCACTGTACTTTTGGGAGTGCAACATATATCTTGCACTGTACAGCCCTGACCTACGGCTGTTCACGGCTGGATAACATTGGACACACGATTGCGATCAGTACTTGGAATGGCGATCAGATAATTGGATTATTCTTTTTGCAGTACATCATAGACAAGGTAAGGACTATATGTTATCAATCTTGCGTTGATCCGATAATTTTTTTCCCACGATCGGAGCGTGTGTCTGTGTGCCGTGTCCCGTTAGTTGCGATCAAAGCACGGAGGGGCGGCTTCCCCCCCCCCCCTTTCATGCATCGATGATGAAACATAATTCCGATAATCTAGCGTTGATTTCAGATTGATTAATGATTCATGCGAGAAATGGCATGATTTATAATTAAATGCAGTAAAGCACTGTTTGGTGGCGTTTCCTGGGATTACACAGAATCACTCTAAAACTATACTCGTATATTCACCACGGTATAAAACGTAAATGTTTTGCATGTTGACCGGAAGAAACTCACTGACAATCGATGTTGTTATTAGATCCATAGCTATAATATTTAATATAGTTTTAGCACTACAAACACCGGCATCTACCCCCATTTCATTACAGCGCTGGCACAAACGGCCATACGCCCACAGCGACCTCTGGCGTCCAATGTGTTAAAAAGTACCACTGTATTTTTATTGGATTCTATTATATGTTGTACCACTGTATTGCACATCGTCGCGGGCAAGACCAGCCGCATTTCATTGTATACCTGTATGCCGTGACAATTAAAACTCTTGAATCTTGAATCTTGAATCTTGGTTTAGTGTTATTAGCGAAATATGTGCTTATTGAAATCATTGGATTGGAAATCAGATGAATTACACGTGAGGAAATGACGCCGTCATGAACCTGTTGTAGTCCTAAGATGGAGGAGTCCCAGGGCTTTCGATGGACGTCGAAATTTCATAAAACTACACTACCCAGCTCACACCAGCCCCTGTTTAAGCTGGGTTTTTTTTTAAATCATTTTTTAAAGTTTTTTTTCATGATTGTATCTCATGGGTCGAACAAACCTGAACGTTATTGCCATTAAATACAACATACATTATTTCTTTACCTTTCTGTGAACGTCTACAAAAAAACGTGTCGCAATCTGGTGAAAAATGGAGGAGCTATGGACATATATAAAAGTAACTGTACTTACAGTAGATTTCAATCACGTGTTTGCTGCCCTGTCAGGGGCGCCTGGTGGTACTAAATCCAGATTTAAGTCTGCCATTGGATCCGATCCATTGATGTATGACTTGGCCATAATAAGGTCATCTTTAGGCCTTATATTCTATATTCATTTCATTTCAAATTGCATGTGTCTGGATGGCAAAATCCAGTACTATATCTACAAAAAAACCTGTAAATCATCTGCCCTTTATTAATTTGCTTAGATATTTTGTACACTTGATCTCATGAAGGTGCTAAATCAGTTCAGGTAAATCTCATGTCTGGTCAATGTTAGCTTGGTGTTATTCACCGTCAAAGATGGAAAAAACTTATAAATAATAATAATTGATATTCTCCTTTTGGTTCATTACAATTTACTCAAGCATAGTAACATACACAATATATCTGACACTGAGAATAGATTCCCAGAGGTCCATACATTCACAGGTCCTGTTGTTACTATACACACATATTCATCATTAAATTTTTTATCTTTTGTTTTTTCTAAATCTTTTCTTTTTTTCTACCCTTTCCTTGTACAGTGTCCTTGAGTCTGAGAAAGGCGCTTCTCTCTTAAAATCCAATTTATTATTATTATTATTATACATGTCCCTAGATACCATGAACATGCAAATGGACCTTGTAGAAGTGGAGCAATCCTCCATTTACTTGGCTGTTTACTTTTTTTTTTTTTTTTTTTTTTTTGATATTTTTGCACAAATCTTACAAATATTCAAAGATATATTTCAACAGCATAATATGCAAATTCCAAGATTTTTTATTTATTTTTATTATGCTGCCCCCTGTGCCTATGCAAATGCCTATGCAGGCACACGTGCCTAGGGTTGCCTACCCCTGATTTACACCATACAATTAACTCTTACCGGTTACTAACACACCTGCATGTCATCAGTCCCATCACACTTTAAGTAGCCAGGTAGCCTGATTACTAACACACCTGCATGTCATCAGTCACATTACACTGTAAGTAGCCAGGTAGCCTGATTATTAACACACCTGCATGTCATCAGTCCCATCACACTTTAAGTAGCCAGGTAGCCTGATTACTTTTACCAACGTTTTTCCAGTTCTGCGATCTGATTGGCCACTGACCTTTCTGGTCGTGTGACGCCTGTTTCTATCACCGGTTAAGCTTAGGCACTCTTTCGAAGTTGGTTAAGGAGTTTGTCTTAGAGCAAGGCGATAGAACACCAGCCCTGATTTCAAACTCTAACCTTAACCAACTTCGAAAGAGTCGCCTAAGCTTAACCAGTGATAAACTAGGCCTTAGGTAGTTTGCAGGCTGTTCGAGGCGGAAATGGGCGCAGAAACCGGCGTCACGCGATTGGGCGCATATCAAGTCAAGTCAAGAGTTTTAATTGTCACGGCATACAAGTATACAATGAAATGCGGGTGGTCTTGCCCGCAACGATGTGCAATACAGTGTTACAACATATAATAGAATCTAATAAAAAAACAACATTGTACAATAAACAGGTAACAGGTAACATGGTGTGACATCTCGGTATCTGTACATAGTTATTTACAGAGCATATAGGACATGCTAGGTAGCTTTGGTAGTGCAATACACTGTTCCTGTTATTCTAATTTAAAGTGGCCTTTCCTTTTGGCCATAAGTGTGCGGCATGAGTGTGTGCCCGCTCATGTTAAAGTGTTAAGTGGCTGCTAGTGTATGAGCGTGCACAGCGTGCGTGTCGTGTGTGTGTTCATGTGTGCTTGTGTGTGGATAGTTCAGTGTTCTGTGGCACTCAATGTTCATTGTTCAGGGCTCTGATGGCCTGGGGGAAGAAGCTGAGCCAAAGCCGCTCTGTCCTAGTAGCTGGGGTTCGCAGGCGTCTGCCTGACCTCAGCAGCTGGAACAGGCTGTTATTGGGGTGGTGAGGGTCTTTCATTATCCTGCCGGCTCTGGATTTGCACCTCTTGTTGTATAGAACCTGCAGGGGAGGTAGTGCAATACCCGTGGTACGCTCGGCTGAGCGCACCACTCTCTGTAGGGCCTTCTTGTCTTGTGCCGTGCTGTTTCCATACCAGGCAGTGATGTTTCCGGTCAAGATGCTCTCTACAGCTCCTGAGTAGAAGGACTGGAGTATCTTCCCTGATACTCTGAACTTCCTTAACTGTCTCAGGTGGTAGAGGCGCTGTTTCGCCTTCTTTACTACTGTGTCTATGTGTGTTGACCATGTCAGATCCTCTGAGATGTGGACCCCCAGGTACATGACCAGAAACGTCAGTGGCCAATCAGATCGCACCAGAAACGTCAGTGGCCAATCAGATCGCAGAACGCGAACGCGGAACTGGAAATCCGTTGGTAAAAAACTAGACTCAGCCAGGTAAGCCACCTACTGGTGAGCAAAGGGAACTGCTGCCATGAACCCAACTTGGCAGGCACAATGCATAGGCAGAAATCCAAACAAATACATACAATATAAAATATGGCACTTTACCAGTGAATTGACTCCTACACATTATTTATATTACACCCACGCTCAATGAAGAAACCCAATGGCCATCACAATCCACCATGCAGATAAATAAAAAGCAACAGGAGTCAGCATATAACAGGGTTATCAAGTGGGCGCCTCCCTTCACTGGTGTTTCTTCAAGTTAGGCCCTCGGGCTCAGCGGTTAGTTCCAGCTTCCCAGAACCACCCCCCCATGCCAGCTCCCACTTTTCCATGATATTCACACGCCTCACCTCCCTGTTATCCTATGTCAAAAGTACAATTCCTACAATATTACACATGAAACGGCAACAACAGAGAAGAAAAGGAATACTCGTACCCTTTGTTTACGTTGGCCCCCAGCTGACATTACTTCTCAACCAAATCCACTGACATCTCATTTACCGCTTTTTTCAAGCTCCGCCCACGAATCCCCAACTCTCCCAATAATGGTGAAGCCGATCGTGCTATAAATCCTCTGCATCCTACTTCCGCCGGACAAACCCTAGCTTTACATCCTCACTGTTCAGTTTCTGCTGCCAAGTCTGCATATCTAAGCTATCACTCCCTTCCAAGCCATGTCCAGGTTGACACTTTCGGCTCACTCTTCCTTTGGTATTGATTCCTGTTGGAGACGAACTTGTGAAGTCTGAGCTTTCCTGTGCTGCAGAGTTCGCTTGCTTCTTTGACGAGCTGGATTGCCAGATGTTATGCTCGTCAGTCCATCATCAACATGAAAAGTCCTCTGGATGAATTTAACTGTTTTCTTGTTAACAACCACTCTAGAAATACCACCTGTAAGTCTCTTTTCTCTATCTTGGCTGATTGAATCTGGTGCCATATCATGCTTGCGTGTTCTATACATCCAGCAAACCCTGGGATTCCTGTTTTCTGCACTGCTTTCTGCACTGCTGTCCCTTTCTAGGTAGTTTGCGAGCCTCTGTGCCATTACAGTAAAGGAAATCTTACCTTCTACTAGGGCTGACCCCTTTTAGTCGATTAGTCGGTCGAAAGGAGCCGTAGTCGACTGCCAACCTCTTAGTCGAATGCAAATATATATTTTTTTTAATCATTCTTTCGAAAAGAAAAGAGGCCTAGAAGCGTGGCTAACGCTAATGGCACGCATACCAGAGGCTAACTGCCTAAGAAAACAGGCACAGAGGCACTGAAAGAGGATTTCACCCATCTAATGAACACACTAGACTAGACAAATATCAAGATGTATCCATCAGTGGACCAATTGCATGCTTTTGCAGAGGACAAGAAGCCTTCAGTCGACTCCTTCAGCCATTAAGCACCCCCACAGCCCAAATGGAATGATAAAAAAATTTAAAATATACTTTTTTTTTTAGTCGACTAATCGTCAACTAATGGCAAATTTTGGCTAATCATAGTCGACTATCCAAATCCTTAGTCGGGGACAGCCCTACCTTCTACATTCAGGAGGGATATAGTCAGAAAATGGCTTAACAGTGAGGACTCTTTCTCCTTGGGGATTAGGATTCCTTCTGCTCTAACCCAAGCTTTTGGTATAACCTGTTTATCCCATACTACTCTCAATAACCTCCACAAGAATCTGAGTACATCAGGTGCACTTTTATAAACCCGGTGGGGGACTCCATTCACCCCTGGGGCTTATATTCTGACTTTATACAGTCGGTCCATAATTATTTGGACATTGACACAATTTTACTAATTCTGGCTCTGTACAACACCATAATGGATTTGAAATGAAATACAGGTGTGCTTCAAGTGCAGACTTCCAGCTTTAATTACATCTAACTCCGGTGAACAGTGTAGGAATTACAACAGTTGCCCCAACTCAAGTAAAAAAGGTAATTGGTCAAGCTAACAATCCATAAGTATTTCAGCTATCCATAGTTACCTTGTTTAGTTTGGAGAACCTCAAGTCTCACTCTGTTTGTTTACATTTTCACCTCCTGACAACATCTGATCAACCTCCAAGTTGTGATTGACAGCGTGATGAGGCATGATTGAGATTTTCTGGTTTTGTAGCCAAACAATAATTGATCGATTGTGTTTCTACTTTCAGTTGCAGAGTTTCGCTTAATAGTGAAAATCTACTGCATCTTTGTTTGTTATTCATATTATTATTCCTCCCTCCAGACCCCCAACAGCTCCCTGTGTGTGAAGAGGAGGTTCCCCCTGAGCAGCAGGAGAGGAGCCCCAGTCTGGTCCAGGAGGAGCCAGAGCTCCTACAGATGAAAGAGGAACAGGAGGAACTCTGGATCAGTCAGGAGGGAGAGGAGCTTCCTGTCTCTGTGAAGAGTGAACATGATGAAGAGAAACCTCAGTCCTCACAGCTCAGCCAAACCCAGGACACAGAGCCCCTCCAGATTAAAGAGGAACAGGAGGAACTGTGTCAAGATCTAGAGGAGGCTGATGGCTCCAAGATGACCTTACAACCTATGAAATGTGAAAATGAAGGTGAGAACACTCTGTCCTCACAACTCAGCCAAAACTGGGACCCAGAGCAGATTAAAGATGAACTAGATCAAGGGCTGGAAGAAGCTGATCTCTCCAAGATCACAGTAGACCCAGTGAAATGTGAAGATGGTCAAGAGAACGCTCTGTCCTTCCAGCCTCTTCAAACCCAAAGGGAGAAAAACAGAGAAGCATACTCTTTACCCAGCACCTCAACTGAACACATGAAAACAGAACCTGAAGGAGAGGACTGTGGAGTAGCAGAACTAACCAGTAACTTAGATCCAGCTGGTGATTTAGAACCAACTAGAGATAGCCAGCCTCTCTCTTCAGACTGTTCTCTAACTGAGACTGATGACAGTTCTGGAACTGAGACTGATGACAGTGATGACAGTTCTGGAGCTGAGACTGATGATGGCGATGAATGGAAGGAGAGTGGAGGTCCAGGTTTGATGAATGAATGAATGAATGAAAACTTTATTTAACAGATTGCAGAATGGGTACAATACAGTACGGCTCAATACATACAATTGTTAAGGGGATGCAGACCTGAGAAAGACGTTTGTCTTGTTTCCATCAGGGTCCCCCTAAAACAAAAGAAAGACACAGAAAATACAAACGTTGTCTAACAGGCCTGGGTTCAGCAAGAAGAGAGATCTGAAGATACATGTAAAAAATCATACCGGAGTGAAACCATTTAGCTGTTCAGTTTGTGAGAAAGGGTTCAGTAAGAAGGCAACTCTGAAGAGACACATGAGAACTCATACTGGAGAGAAGCCATTTATCTGTTCAGTTTGTGGGAAATGGTTCAGTCAACAAACACATCTGAAGATACACATGATAACTCACACTGGAGAGAAGCCATTTATCTGTTCAGTTTGTGGGAAAGGGTTCAGTCAGCAAACAAGTCTGAAGACACACATGATAACTCACACTGGAGAGAAACCATTTAGTTGTTCAGTTTGTGGGAAAGGGTTCAGTAAGAAGAGAGATCTGAACAGACACATGATAAATCACACTGGAGAGAAGCCATTTATCTGTTCAGTTTGTGGGAAAGGGTTCAGTCAGCAAACAAGTCTGAAGACACACATGATAACTCACACTGGAGAGAAACCATTTAGTTGTTCAGTTTGTGGGAAAGGGTTCAGTAAGAAGGCAACTCTGAAGAGACACATGAGAACTCATACTGGAGAGAAACCATTTCTTTGTTCAGTTTGTGAGCAAGGGTTCAATGATAAAGGAAATATGAAGAGACACACTAGAACTCATACAGGAAAGAAACCATTTAGTTCTTCCGTTTAAGCTGAGACTAGACTTGAAAAGAATAAAGAGAACAGGTCCCCAAACACAGTTTGCAGTATATTAACACTTTGATCGCCATCGTTAAAATTCATGATTTACCATCCCTTGCCAGCTCTATTTGTCTATGGCGAAGTTCCCCTTCTTTGCAGGGCTATAACTTTTTAAATTCTATTGCTAAATTGCCATTATTATGGCCCTTTCAATGTCCTATATGTATTGTTCAGGGTGTAGCAACGTTAAACTTTTTCATTCACATATTCATACTAAAATATGGTCTAAAGCAGGGCTCTACAGTGCGACCATATTGCTCGCATATGCCCCTAAAAATATGTGCAAGCGAACATGCAAAATCAAGTACTCGCACGGCGTGCGAGTGGGTCCGGCGAGTGTAGAGTACAGCCTCATTCGTCCTTTTTTTTCTCTGCTGCGAGAATCGTTAAAAAACTACAAGTCCCACAGTTCACAGCCGCATAAACGTTCCAATCACAGTAGAGTTTCCTGTGGTCACGCGACTGGAAACCGAAAGTAACGAACAGCGTCACTGTCTGAGACGAGTCAGACAATACAGCCATGTCGAAGCCCATTAATTTTTATTTTGCACGAAAGATACCGGAGAATGAGAAGTCAAGTCAACAGCTCATGTTACAGAGGTGATGGTTAACGTTAACCAAGATACTGACGCTAGCCAGCATGCTAGCGGAGTTGGCCAAGCTAGCGAGGCTACACCCACTGTAGCACCCAATGTAGCCACTGTAGCTAGCGAAGCTACACCCACTGGAGCCGGAGGGAAGACATACAAATTTAACGTGAATTGGCTAAACATTTCCCCATGGCTAGAGTTCGAAAACAATGTCATGTTTTGTAAATATTGCAACGTAGGATCGATG
The DNA here is from genome assembly GCF_963971535.1 of Notolepis coatsorum. Taxonomy (NCBI): domain Eukaryota; kingdom Metazoa; phylum Chordata; class Actinopteri; order Aulopiformes; family Paralepididae; genus Notolepis; species Notolepis coatsorum. Next base: position 118,816,763 of record NC_140176.1, read on the forward strand.
CATTGCGATGCATTGTTACACCCCTACAACTGGCCCACTGTGTATGTGTGTACAGCTAACTTGGCTAGCGTTATCAACCGCAGAGGTGGGCAATGTAGTTGTAGCGCCGGACGGCCAGAGTGCAAGCGGTGTGGCAATAGGGTCTAGCTGCAGCGCCGGACGGCCAGAGTGCAACGGTGTGACGTTGTAATTGGCAGAATCGACTGTCAATCAATGGTCTACCTGACACGCAAACTACTGTACTGGAGGTGTACAGTATTTCAATAGGCAACCCTGAAAGGATTATTTTTCTAAAAGAGCAACACTAGCTCCCCCCTCTACTGATTGCCCTGGTTGTAAAGCCAGTGTCTCCTTTTTGTTCAGTGTCACTGCCTTTCTTATTAGGCCTAGTTGTTGGCTACAACTTTGCCACAGTAGGCATTAATCACTTAATTAATAGTTCAAATGTCTGTGTCCCATTCCCACACGCAGATGATACACACACGCACACAGTGGGCCAGTGACTTTGGTGGTATGTGCTATTGCACAGATGTGTTCCGTTCCCGTTTTGCACATGCACGCACAGTACAAATATACATTTATTTTTGAAAAAAAAAAAAAACTCTTACTTGACATATTTTCACTGTGCTCCTAAATATTTTTGGGTGCTCCTAAATTTTTTCATTTAGGAGCACCTGTGCCCCTAGTGAAAAAGGTTAGCGTAGAGCCCTGGTCTAAAGTATAAGTATGTTTTTATCGTTTTCTGCAGCTTTCTCCAGAACTTGATTTATAGCTCCAAATGCATTATATTGATGATCAAATACAGTTTGGTAGGAATCTGTGCGAGATAAAAAATGTCAACTGGACGTGGTTCTAGAAGTTACTACACGTCATCTGATGTTGACCGGATGGGCGAGGGGGTGTTTATAATTCCGTGGGCAACATTATACCATTCATCTAGTGTGGGTCATATGTTCATCAGATCAGTTAGTATAGAAGACATTAGAAAATAACGTTGAAACTCACCGTGGCTTCCTCGCGCCGCTGGCAGATGAGCGTGGAACAGAATTTTTTCTATTATGGGATGTAGAAATGCCCGATCTGTTTCCAGGTTGTATAATAGTATATACGTCCAAATAACGTTGTTTATTGAGTTAGGGCGAGCGATCTATTATCCAGTGTTTCAAGATGGAGTCGCGGGAGCTATAGCGAGTGGTTGGACCACATATGGAGTGAGCACTTCCGGTTCAAAGGGTGATTTCCGGTTGGCGATCTGCCGATCGGCCACGAGATGGCGCTCTTGAACCGCTAGAGAGTTGAGTGGAGCTTTGCAGTGGGTCTCAGGGCTGCGGAGGGGAAATATGATTTCGATCACAGATTTTTGAAATATTGATATCAAAGACTAGTTACGGCGTCTTCGGCAGAATGAGCATGGCTAGGAATGACGTCTAAACTCGTCATCGGCGATCATAGTGTTAAATAGAAACCCCATGTACTTTTTTAGAAGAAGAACACACACGCATGCGAGATGGGCGACACACAGGAACACTCACATGCACTGATGAAATGTCTCTCTGCACTTTTCCCATCCCGTCGTCCTTCCCCCCAAGGGCATTGATTGATTGATTGAAAACTTTATTAACAGATTGCAGAATGGGTACAGTACAGTACAGCTCAATACATACAATTATTAAGAGGATGCAGACCAGAGAAAGACTTTTGTCTTGTTTACATCAGGGTCCCCCATTTTCAATTCATCGTAACATATATGACATACATGACATACAGATGGACAGTACTGCTACATCTATACATTTATGACATACCAGATTTGCAAATACAGTACTGTTTGTGATACAAAAAGAGTCCAGAAAAAAAAGTATATACATTTGACGTAGAAACTGTACATCTGCACTTTTCCCATCCCGTCGTCCTTCCCCCCCAAGGGCAGCCGGGAGCAGACATGGGCTGTGGCGTGGGCCGCGCCCGGGGACCAATCCAAGTGCTCCTGTCCGTCTTCGTCAGGGACGCGACAGCGTTAGAGATCTGTTCTGCATGTTTTTCCTTTGGGTTTATCTTATCTGGAGGGGAAACCCTTGCGAGCACAGGGAGAACATGCAAACTCCACACAGAAAGGCCCGGGAGATATGAATGAATGAATTATTTTATTTTGAATGTTTACTAATAAATAAACGAAAAGGATAGGTTTGAAGCAGAAGGCTTATAGAGCAACCTACCCCTAATTAAAAAACAAATTCAAAAAAAGTTAGTTTTCAAAATATAACAAACAAAAAAATAAATCAAAAATCAACAAAAACCGACCCAGAAAAGAACAAAAAGTTAAAGTTTGCAAGATAAAACAAACAAACAAACAAACTAAAAATCAACAATCAACAAAAACCGTTCCTGAAAAGAACATAAGAAGCCAACATAGGAGAATCAAAAATTCATCTGCAATACCAGAGTTTCATGGTAGAGAAAAACAGATTGTAGGTTAAATTTTACTATAAGATTCTAGAACCCTGTTTTTAAACATATTTTTAAACTTAAAAATACTCCTGCTGTTTTTTTTATTTCATCCGGTATATTGTTCCAGAGTTTCACTCCTTTAACTGACACAGACATACTTTTAAGTGTGGTTCGAGCTCTAGGCTGTTTCAAATTGAGTGTTCTTCTTAAATTATAAGTCACCTCTCGTTCTTTAAACAAAATGTGTAAGTTACATGGCAGTTGATAACTTCTAGCTTTTTAAAAACTATCTCTGATGTTTTAAGGTCAACTAAGTCGAGGAACTTTAATGCCCTTAGTTCAAAAAACAGTGTTTGTAGGATGGAGATGACTAACATTGTTCACAACCCTTATTGCCTTTTTCTGTAAGATGATAATAGGATTTAGATTAGTTTTGTATATGTTTCCCCAAGTTTCTATACAGTAAGTTAAATATGGTAATAAAAGACTACAATAAATTGTGTATAATGATCTCAAATTTAATATGTGTCTGGTTTTTCTTAAGATACCTAAGCTACGTGCTGGTTTTTTCTTTACATAGTTAATATGAGTTTTCCAGCTGAGGTTTTGGTCTATCACGAAAAGTATATTCATTTACTCTTTCAAGATGAACATTATCTATGCATATCTCTACTTGAGTATCCGGATGTATTTTTTTTTATTACCAGAGAGTTTGTTAGTATCAAGCCAACATTTCAGCTTCCCCAGTTCACCTGCAATATTTGTTAGCAACTGTTACATACAAAACATTTTGGTATCATCTGCAAAAATGACAAATGTAAGTTTATCAGAAACATCAATGGTATCATTAATATACAATATAAATAATTTCGGTCCTAAAATGGATCCCCAACCTCCTCCAATGTACAGTTTCTATGTCAAATGTATGTCAGTATTCCAATGTACAGTGTCCTCCCCTACCCAACCCCCCCCCCCCCCCCACCTCCAATGTACAGCCCAGGCATGCGTTGTTCATGGGACGGGGTAGCACGGGGTGCAAGCTCACTGAGTATTAAAGATTTGAGCAGAAGCGCGTGCACGCACATGCATGGTTGTGCGCGCATGCGCGTGCACTCAAGAACGCGCTCGACTCGGCTCGTCGTGTTTACCTGCCTCCCGGCGCTACCTTGCATTATCATAACAATAGCCGCTAGGCCGGTGTCTTCAACCACGTCCGCACATACAATGTATAAGTTAACAGTATCTGACTACCTGTCTTCATTCACCATCACAACTGCAAGGATCATGCCATCCAAGAAGAAGATGAGGACGAGTGCGACACTCGTTCAAAGCAAACTTAGTTTTGCTAAACCAGGAGTGGACGCCAGGAGCAGGAAGGCAAGTAACACTAACCTAACAGCAACAGCATTTGAACAGCTTTAATTTTTTACACTAGGGGGCTCACCGCCTCCATTATGGCCATAATCCCATGGATCTGTATGAGGATACATTTTCCTACGTGTCTCACCGTTTGGAATTGACAACTGTTTTGATTTAACCCTTCATTCACCATCATTCACCTTTGGACAACAATACACTCTGTAAACAGCAGCAACTTGGGACATTCCATATTTACATCACAAACTTTGGGACTGAGTAGATAATTAATTAATCTTCTCTTTATTTTTATTATTTATATTAAAACTGAATCAAACCATAAACAAGGTTGCCTGTTGGGATGTTAGATCCTAATGTGAAAAACTGATTTTATATGTCTGCACTTTATGTGCTCATTTTATGCCTGTCTTTCTTCTGTTGTGAAGCACTTTGAGCTGCAGTTTCTGTATGAAAGGTGCTCTACAAATAAAGTGTATTATTATACATGTGCGCGAGGGAACATATGCGCGCGGGACCGCGCGGCGTCATTATCCTGCGTGCCGGCTCAGTCCATATTAACAACGCACCACTGGTCATAAATGTATAGATGTAGCAGTACTGTCTATCTGTATGTCGTGTGTGTCATATGATGAATTGAAAATGGGGGACCCTGATGGAAACAAGACGAAAGTCTTTCTCAGGTCTGCATCCTCTTAACAATTGTATGTATTGAGCTGTACTGTACTGTACCCATTCTGCAATCTGTTAATAAACTTTTCAATCAATCATCCTTGCGGTACCCCACATGTGATCACTTTGCAGGATGATCTGGTCTCCCCCATCTGCACACATTGTTTCCTATTTTCTATGTAACTTTTTATCCAACTGAGCCCTACCCCTCTAATTCCATACTTTTCAAGTTTTGAGTAAAATATCATGGTCAATGGTATCAAAAGCTTTTTTCAGATCAATAAAAACTCCAACTGCATACTGTTTATTATCGATTTAATTTGTTAACTCTTCTGCTACCTGCATGAGAGCCATTGATGTGGATCTGTTAGTTCTGAATCCATACTGGCTATCAATCAATATCTCATTCTTATCAAGAAAACTGTCCAGACGTGCAACAAAAAGTTTTTCCAGAATTTTAGAAAATTGAGGAAGTAAAGAAACGGGCCTATAATTTGTAAATTATGCTTTATGTATTGGAATTACTTTGGCTGTTTTCATTTCAGTTGGAAAGGTCCCCATCCTAAAAGATAGATTACATATGAAAGTAATTGGATCTACAATTTCTTTGATTCGTTTTTTAATAAGAGACATGTCTATCCCATTCACATCTGTAGATGTTTTATTCTTGAGATTGTTTACAATATCAATTATTTCCATATTAGATACGTCATACAAAAAGATTGTGGATGGATTCCTATCAATGTATTGTTCTGCAATAGCTCCCCCTTGTGGAGGCTTGATCTTCCTTGCAAGATCTGGGCCAACATTTACAAAAAAATTATTAAACTCCTCCACTACCTCATGCATGTTGGTTATTTCCGTTCCATTTACAGAACATTTTTCAATATAGCCTGGTTTGTTATTTGATTTTCCAATTATTGTGTTTATAATTTTCCATGTTCCTTTAATATCATTTTTATTAATTTTTTTTAATTTTTTTTATTATTGCAAAACAAAAATTATTAAAAGTCAGTACTCAACACACAATGCATAATGAAACTAACAATCAAGGTGGCTAAAATGACATGCAAGTACAGAAACAGAAAACAAAAAAAAAGTCTATAATAATATTTTACCGTATACAGTGTATATCCAACGAAATTACCAATTATACCAATGCCTTATACAGGATATACCCCTAATACCTATTTTCTAAAACCCTACACACATATGCTCCAGCTCGAACCCCCCCCTCCCGGACCCCTCCTTGGATAGTACCTCCATTATCCCTCACTCCTAACCAGACACTACCATTATAAGCTAGCTTTTATTCTCTCCACCACTTCTAACCACATTGACATTTTGGATTCGTTGAGACCCAGAATTCTTGCTGTAGATATTTCTTGATAAATCACATCGAGATATGTAAGAAACCAAACCTTCCGGCACATTTTCTCCGGTTGAAACCAGCGTGATGCGATCAGTTTTTTAGCTACTGTGATACCCGATAAAACCAATCTCTTTAGCTGTGGATTTACTGCAAACTCAAAAACATCATTCAATAGTAATACAGAGGGGTGTACTGGTATATTCCAAGATACGAGTTTTGATAATTGATGGGTCACATCTTTCCAGAATGCCTTAACTGGTGGGCAGTCCCAATACAGTTCACCTGCAATATTTGTTAGCAACTGTTACATACAAAACATTTTGGTATCATCTGCAAAAATGACAAATGTAAGTTTATCAGAAACATCAATGGTATCATTAATATACAATATAAATAATTTCGGTCCTAAAATGGATCCCCAACCTCCTCCAATGTACAGTTTCTATGTCAAATGTATGTCAGTATTCCAATGTACAGTGTCCTCCCCTACCCAACCCCCCCCCCCCCCCACCTCCAATGTACAGCCCAGGCATGCGTTGTTCATGGGACGGGGTAGCACGGGGTGCAAGCTCACTGAGTATTAAAGATTTGAGCAGAAGCGCATGCACGCACATGCATGGTTGTGCGCGCATGCGCGTGCACTCAAGAACGCGCTCGACTCGGCTCGTCGTGTTTACCTGCCTCCCGGCGCTACCTTGCATTATCATAACAATAGCCGCTAGGCCGGTGTCTTCAACCACGTCCGCACATACAATGTATAAGTTAACAGTATCTGACTACCTGTCTTCATTCACCATCACAACTGCAAGGATCATGCCATCCAAGAAGAAGATGAGGACGAGTGCGACACTCGTTCAAAGCAAACTTAGTTTTGCTAAACCAGGAGTGGACGCCAGGAGCAGGAAGGCAAGTAACACTAACCTAACAGCAACAGCATTTGAACAGCTTTAATTTTTTACACTAGGGGGCTCACCGCCTCCATTATGGCCATAATCCCATGGATCTGTATGAGGATACATTTACCTACGTGTCTCACCGTTTGGAATTGACAACTGTTTTGATTTAACCCTTCATTCACCATCATTCACCTTTGGACAACAATACACTCTGTAAACAGCAGCAACTTGGGACATTCCATATTTACATCACAAACTTTGGGACTGAGTAGATAATTAATTAATCTTCTCTTTATTTTTATTATTTATATTAAAACTGAATCAAACCATAAACAAGGTTGCCTGTTGGGATGTTAGATCCTAATGTGAAAAACTGATTTTATATGTCTGCACTTTATGTGCTCATTTTATGCCTGTCTTTCTTCTGTTGTGAAGCACTTTGAGCTGCAGTTTCTGTATGAAAGGTGCTCTACAAATAAAGTGTATTATTATACATGTGCGCGAGGGAACATATGCGCGCGGGACCGCGCGGCGTCATTATCCTGCGTGCCGGCTCAGTCCATATTAACAACGCACCACTGGTCATAAATGTATAGATGTAGCAGTACTGTCTATCTGTATGTCGTGTGTGTCATATGATGAATTGAAAATGGGGGACCCTGATGGAAACAAGACGAAAGTCTTTCTCAGGTCTGCATCCTCTTAACAATTGTATGTATTGAGCTGTACTGTACTGTACCCATTCTGCAATCTGTTAATAAACTTTTCAATCAATCATCCTTGCGGTACCCCACATGTGATCACTTTGCAGGATGATCTGGTCTCCCCCATCTGCACACATTGTTTCCTATTTTCTATGTAACTTTTTATCCAACTGAGCCCTACCCCTCTAATTCCATACTTTTCAAGTTTTGAGTAAAATATCATGGTCAATGGTATCAAAAGCTTTTTTCAGATCAATAAAAACTCCAACTGCATACTGTTTATTATCGATTTAATTTGTTAACTCTTCTGCTACCTGCATGAGAGCCATTGATGTGGATCTGTTAGTTCTGAATCCATACTGGCTATCAATCAATATCTCATTCTTATCAAGAAAACTGTCCAGACGTGCAACAAAAAGTTTTTCCAGAATTTTAGAAAATTGAGGAAGTAAAGAAACGGGCCTATAATTTGTAAATTATGCTTTATGTATTGGAATTACTTTGGCTGTTTTCATTTCAGTTGGAAAGGTCCCCATCCTAAAAGATAGATTACATATGAAAGTAATTGGATCTACAATTTCTTTGATTCGTTTTTTAATAAGAGACATGTCTATCCCATTCACATCTGTAGATGTTTTATTCTTGAGATTGTTTACAATATCAATTATTTCCATATTAGATACGTCATACAAAAAGATTGTGGATGGATTCCTATCAATGTATTGTTCTGCAATAGCTCCCCCTTGTGGAGGCTTGATCTTCCTTGCAAGATCTGGGCCAACATTTACAAAAAAATTATTAAACTCCTCCACTACCTCATGCATGTTGGTTATTTCCGTTCCATTTACAGAAAATTTTTCAATATAGCCTGGTTTGTTATTTGATTTTCCAATTATTGTGTTTATAATTTTCCATGTTCCTTTAATATCATTTTTATTGATTTTTTTTTATTTTTTTATTATTGCAAAACAAAAATTATTAAAAGTCAGTACTCAACACACAATGCATAATGAAACTAACAATCAAGGTGGCTAAAATGACATGCAAGTACAGAAACAGAAAACAAAAAAAAAGTCTATAATAATATTTTACCGTATACAGTGTATATCCAACGAAATTACCAATTATACCAATGCCTTATACAGGATATACCCCTAATACCTATTTTCTAAAACCCTACACACATATGCTCCAGCTCGAACCCCCCCCTCCCGGACCCCTCCTTGGATAGTACCTCCATTATCCCTCACTCCTAACCAGACACTACCATTATAAGCTAGCTTTTATTCTCTCCACCACTTCTAACCACATTGACATTTTGGATTCGTTGAGACCCAGAATTCTTGCTGTAGATATTTCTTGATAAATCACATCGAGATATGTAAGAAACCAAACCTTCCGGCACATTTTTTCCGGTTGAAACCAGCGTGATGCGATCAGTTTTTTAGCTACTGTGATACCCGATAAAACCAATCTCTTTAGCTGTGGATTTACTGCAAACTCAAAAACATCATTCAATAGTAATACAGAGGGGTGTACTGGTATATTCCAAGATACGAGTTTTGATAATTGATGGGTCACATCTTTCCAGAATGCCTTAACTGGTGGGCAGTCCCAATACATGTGCATAAATGTCCCTTCGTCTCCATTTGTACATTGGGAGCATTTTGAGTCTTGTTTAAGACCCATTCTGTTCAGTCTTATAGGAGTCAAGTATGTCCTGTGAATATAGTTAGGATTGATTTGTTGATGGTCCGGGTTCCTTGATGTAAGACGGACATTTGCCCATGCTTCTTGCCAATCAAAGTCACTTTCCAGGTCTGGTATATCCCTCCTCCAGACAGAGTCTAGTTGGAGGGTTTCATACGAGGACGTTAGTAATTGATAATAAAAACCTGATACAAAACCTCTCGATGTTTCTCTTTCATAGAAGAATTTGTGGTATCTGTGGTGTTCAACTGGTATGTCTAATGGAACACCGTGAGACCTCAAACATAGGCGTAACTGTATGTAAAAAAGCCATGTGGACTCGGTGAGGTTAAACTTTGTGCATATTTCTCCATAACTACAAAAACCCTGGTTATTAAAAATATCCCCTAATGAGTGTATGCCTTGCTCTTCCCATATAGGGAATCTTATAGGACGTTTTTCAATTAAGAGTGCATTGTTATTGAATAAGGGAGTGTGATTATGCCATTTTTGTGGGTTAGGATATTTTTTTTGTGTTTCACGCCATATCCGGATTGCATGGGTAATTATGGGGCCAAATTTCCGCTCACAGTGCTTGATTGGTAGTTTAGTGTGTGCTATGTCCTTCAGTCTATGTGGGGCTACTATGTTTTCTTCCAATTTTCTCCAGGATACCAATGCCTGGGGATCAAACCATATTGTCAATGGTCTTAATGTGTATGCCTTAAAATATTGGAAAAAATCTGGAACTGCCATGCCACCGTCTGCTTTATTTCTCTGTGCGGTGGATCTTTTTATGCGAGGTGGTTTGTTATTCCAAATAAATTTGTATGTGGAGGAGTGTAATCTTTTCCAGTAACCCTCTGGAGGCGGTAACGGTAGCATTGAACTGATGAAGTTGATTCTAGGTAGTACATCCATCTTAACTATTGATACCCTTGCCTGTACTGAGTTTTTAAGTTTTGCCCACCTGTCCAGGTCGTCTTTGATTTTGTTCTGTATTTTTGTGTAATTGTGCTTCACCGTTTGTCTTATGGTGGGAAATATTTCCACACCCAAGCATCTAAAATGTTTTACCATAGGTATCTCACCTGGGAGGGTTGTATCTTTTTTTGCATGGGTGTTAAGTGGAAGGAAAGCCGACTTCGGCCAATTTATTTTAAATCCCGATAAATCACCAAAGTTCTCTATCAACTTGAGTAGATGAGGCAATGTGGTGTTGGGGCTTTGCATGAACAATATTACGTTGTCCGCATATAAACTAATTTTATGTTGTGTGCCCTTGATTACGATTGGTTCTATGGATTGGGATTGTCTTATATATTGTGCTAAAGGCTCTAATGATAGATCGAATAGTCCGGGACTAAGAGGGCAACCCTGTCTGGCTGAGCGTGATACCGGAAAGATTTTGGAGATGAATGTACCTGTTGTAATCATGGCCGATGGGTCTTTGTATAATACTTTAATCATATCAATGAATCCTTTTCCTAACCCCATCCTTTCTAATACTGCCCATAGATACGACCATTCCAGCCTGTCAAAGGCCTTCATAGCATCCAGGGACAGCATCGCCTTAGGTATGGTGTCTTCTTTGTCTGCATCTAGTACGTGCAGTATTCGTCTTATGTTATCAGTGATCAGGCGACCTCTTATGAAGCCAGTTTGGTCCGGATGAACTAAAGACGTCATATGCTTTTGTAATCTGATGGCTAATACCTTAGAGTACAGTTTGACATCGGTTCCGAGGAGGCTTAAGGGTCTGTAACTACCGCACTCGGTGGGGTCTTTGTCTTTTTTGAGAAGGACTGAAATGAGTGCAATATTGTCGTGTTTATGGAAGCTCCCCTCCTTGACTGAGTATAAGATCATATTTAGTAATAAGGGTCCAATTATGTCCCAACAAGAAAGGTACATTTCTGATGGGATACCGTCTCTTCCAGGAGCCTTACCATTTTTCATTTCGGATATGGCCTTCTTGAGTTCCTCTAGTGTGATCGGTGCTTCTAACTGTTTAGCGTCATCCTCCGAAAGTTTAGGGAGAATAATTTGATTAAGATATGTGTCCATTTTGTTTTGATTTTTATTAATTTCTAGTAAGTTATTATAATAATCCTTTTTACGTTTTCTTATAGTATCTGTTCATTTATTTTTATATATTTTATATTTGATTTCTTTCTGTTTAGTTCTATGCTTGATGAAATCTCTATAAAGAGTATTCTTCCTTTTACAGGCATTTGAAATTCCTTTTGTTATCCATGGTTTATCTGGCTTCCTAGTTCGTCGGCTACTTTGCTGCACAATAGGACAGAAACGATCATATAAAGTCATGAATGTATTCAGAAAGCAGCCATATGCTGAGTCCACATCAGTTGCTTCAAACACCTCAACCCATTGCTGGAGAGCCAGTTCCCTTTTGAGTGCCCCTATTGAGTCCTCTGAAAGGTGCCTTTTATTACACATTTTCTGAGATTCCCTCTTTGGCTGATTATTATCTTCTATTATTACAAAAACTGGTAAGTGATCTGTTATATCATTTGTCAGCAGTCCGCACACAATTCTATTATTTATAACATTAGTGAAAATGTTATCGATCAAAGTAGCAGAATGAGAGGTTATTCTGCTAGGCTTATTAATTATCGGGAAGAGGCCTAGGCTATGCATGATTAATGTAAAATCATCTATATTTGTTTTTTTGTCTGGGTTTAAAAGATTGAAGATTAAAAGATTAAAGTCGCCACAAATGAATGTAACCTTTCGCTCTATGTTAGTAAGTAGCTCTTCCATCTTTTCTCTGAAATTCTCAATGCTTGAACTAGGCGCTCTATACACACAGCTAACCAATATGTTTTTCTGCTTTTCCCTTTCAATCTCCACTGTAATGTACTCACAGAGGTCTTCAATAGCAGCACTCATGTGGTCAATAACCTTATACTTTAGTTTTGTATCAATGAATAAAGCAGTCCCGCCTCCCCCTTTGTGGATTCTGTTTATACATCTAAAATCATACCCATACAACTCAAACAACTCTTCTTTCTCTTGGGCAATCCAGGTCTCAGAAATTGCTACTAAACTAAACTGTGTAGAAAATTGTGTGAAAAATGTTTGTACATACTCCTGCTGTTAAGGGGAGACACTGCAGGTGAATAGGGTAAAAAAAATGTACTAATAGATATCACAATGAAACTTCCCCAGTTGATTACTTATATTAAGACTTTTTTGTATTACAAGTTTTCTGAAATTGTATGTTTAAATATGCAAATGAGGCATGATCTACTTAAATATGCACTAATTTGCATATAATTCCAGGACAGAAATCTGAACATTGGATAAAGCCATTTTCAAAATTATAGTTTCATTTTGTTGACATATTAGAGCCAAAGGTTATTACAGAGGGGATTTTGGATATCTCTTTATCACTCCATAAATCAGAAAATACTCCATTCAGTCCATTTTTATGGTAAAATTCCATATTTCGCCATGTTTTTAGGAATAAAATGTGATATAAATCAGGGTATGAATGCGATATCAACAAACCCTTCTGTAAATACCTTCAGAACATAGATATGAATAGAACTGGAAGTTTTGGTGTATGTGAGTGCTACTGAAGTGGAGATTTCTGGCTCAGAGTATGAGGAAAAACTCTTAAAACTCATTTTTGGGAAAACGCCTTCAAAGTTCTGTATTGTAAAATTAAACATATCGCTGCTGTCGGGACAAAACCTCATAACTCCAAAAACCCAACTTTTCAGCAGATGAAAAAAACGAACACAGATTTGAGGGTGAATAGAGTTAGGAGGTTTAGACAGATGATCGGTTTAATGCTTTTCCATTGTTTAAACTTTGTAAAACCCACACACACATATGGAGGATGATCTACGGAGTTGATTTATATAATAAAAAAATAATTCAAAAAATGGAGTTATGAGGTTTTGTCCCGACAGCAGCGATATTTACAAACACAATACCTAATCAAACCATTAGTAATAGACAACCTAAACACATGCCTGATAACTGAATAATAATAATAATAATGATGTTATTGAACTGAACAGAATTACACACAGGCTACAAACAGTGTAGTACAGTGTAGTACCTCCTAATAGGCAAAAAATATTTGAATAGATATCACTATGAAACTTTCCCAATTTGTTATGTACATATAAACTAAGAAAAAATATATTGCATGTTTTCTGAAATTTATGTTTATATATGCAAATGAGGCACTTTGATGTAAAATAAACAACTAAATGTGTGTTATTGACGTTTTATTGTCACTAGTTTCATAGAAGACATGTTTAGGCAGCAAAATATAACAAAATCTCAAAATCAACAAAAAAAGTATATTTGACTATTCACCTGCAGTGTCTCGCCTTAAAGTGTATGATTGAAAATCGATTTGCATGATCTACTTCACCATTTACTTGCTCTTCTGTATAGTAGTCGCACACTATATCAATATTATTAAAGAGATTGACCTCAGGGTCAATGTCTACATTGAAATCATGCCAGTGGCGGTTGGAATGCCCCACGGGCCCCGAGGCGAGATTGACAGCTCGGGCCCCCCCCCCCCCCCCCCCGATATTTATTGTATTATTAAAAAAAAAAAAAAAAAAAAAAAAATCCAACATGAAACAAAACATATCACAATACAATAATAATACGTCAAATGTATATACTCTCTTTTCTGGACTCTTTTCGTATCACAAACAGTACTGTATTTGCAAATCTGGTATGTCATGTATAGATGTAGCACTACTGTCTATCTGTATGTCATTATGTTATAATGAATTGAAAATGGGGGACCCTGATGTAAACAAGACGAAAGTGTTTCTCTGGTCTGCATCCCCTTAACAATTGTATGTATTGAGCTGTACTGTATTGTACCCATTCTGCAATCTGTTAAATAAAGTTTTCATTCATTCACCATGACATGTTTAGGTATTTGGCCAGATCCAGCTTGTCTGTGATGAGAGTGTTTTCTGTCTTTATGATTGACTATCATCATTAGATATTTCAGTTTCGTTATTACAGTAGCTGGCTAACAGTACGTTAGTTGACTAATACCAGAGTCAGAATTGGGTAATATGCCGACTACTGGCAGTGATGCGACCTATGTTACCACATAACTTTTGTCATCTCTGGTACTATGCAGTGCACTATGCAAAACGGCAAAGAGATAGGTAACATTCGTTAAGTGCCAAATTACCATCATCATGATACACCCTCACATAATTCACAAAGTGTTCACATGCGCCACCCATGTGGTAACCTAGAAATACCATAGATTGTGGCTAGGTGGTAACGTATATGTTTTCTATGATCACTATGAATTGAAAATGGGGGACCCTGATGTAAACAAGACAAACGTCTTTCTCTGGTCTGCATCCCCTTAACGAGCCGTACTGTATTGTACCCATTCTGCAATCTGTTAAATAAAGTTTTCATTCATTCATTCACATTACGTTAGTTAGCATCCAAGCTAGCGTGATAACGTTAGTAGTACTAGGTAGCTTACCTGCAATAATGTTGTCATCGTCCTGGACAGATAAGACTTGTTAAATCATAATATATCCACACTTTGTGCTGGTAAATGTCCCCTTTAGCTGCTCGGCGTCGTCGGATTTTAATACACCACGGTGGTGATGTGGGGGACCCTGATGTAAACAAGACGAAAGTCTTTCTCTGGTCTGCATCCCCTTAACAATTGTATGTATTGAGCTGTACTGTACTGTACCCATTCTGCAATCTGTTAATAAAGTTTTCATTCATTCATGTTTCAGGTGACTTATTATGTTGTGTTTCTCTGATGTCGCGTTCACGTTACGTGGGAAGAAGCGGAAGAACCAGAGGACATCTCGTTGCTACAACTAGGAAGCCTTCACGCATTGACTCGATCAAAACGCCCACATCCATACTTCCGCAATTCGTGACGCGAAGTGGGAGATATCGGGGTCTATAAAAAATCCCATATGTCCTAGTAGGAATTACAACTAGGAGGCTGACGTGAATGGTTTTTCCCAGTCGGAAGCTGATTCTTCCGATTCTTCCCACGTAACGTGAACGCGACATCAGAGAAAAATATCACCTCCGCGCTGCTTGTGAGATTTACGTGGCTACGTCACAGCCAAGGAAAGGGAGCGCTGGATTTGTGCAAAACGCCCTGTTCCTAAACCACACGCTATCAGTCGTACTCGTACCACAGTACTGGCAAAACGGGAGGAGCCTAGAATCAAAACAAACGCACCAGTCCCAGTTGCCGTTACCACCAGTTGTGTTCGATCCAGTCCCACACGCGAACGGCAACTCCATTCAGTCCCGCCAGACGGTGGGCGGGCCCTAAGGCCGCTGCCTCCCCTGCCGCGCCTATAGCTCCGCCCCTGAATCATGCATAAAGAGAGGTTAAATCATCAACAAAACAAATCCTAGCACAATAATAGCCTATAATAATAATAATAATAATCATCATAATAATAACCATTAATCCTAATAATAAATCCTCATCATCATCAGACAATTTGCTTAAAGGAAAACGCCAACATTTTGGGAAATTAGCTTATTTGCCATCTTCCCTGGAGTTAGACAAGAAGATACATACCCTTTTCTTCTCTGTGCATGCATTAAGCTTAGGGAACAGCCGCTCCGTTAGCGTAGCTTAGCTTCATCACTGGAAGTGGGTCAGACTTGTACCCTGACGTTCACGAAATACACTCAAACGTTCTTGTAAACATGTTGTGACCTGTGTATTTACCACGTGGAGAAATAAAAAATAATTGAATTTGACAATTACGTTTTCTAAGCAAATATACTCTGAACACTCTGGACTTCCGGTTTTAGCACAACATGTAGTGCACGCATTTTGCAATTGCTCCGCTCCCACCAACGCTAATTTCGTTTAAAAACATTATTTGGACAGTAAAGAAAGAGAATAGACCACATCGTATGTATTGTTAAGACCCTCTACTAACCATATCAAAAGACAAAATGGTTAAAGGTAGAAAGGCGACAGAGAAAATAACTACGGCAACTTCAACGGCGCAGGACGTAACAAAACGAGGAAGACACGTCCTAACCGTCGCTGGTTCTGAGCCGACGGCGACAAGCTCCGAGGAGGAGAAGGAAGAGGACAATTTACCGGGATCATCGATTACGGTCCCCGAAAGAGAGTTAATAGAGACCAACATAACAGAAGGTACAGAATCAAGCTCCGTGAAAGCGAGAGCAGCCAGATTTATGGATTCCAACGTCACTGCATCTATCTACCATATGCCGCCAACTGAAGAAAGCAGAAATCCACCCGATTTCAACACACTGACTAACCTGATGGTAGAACAGTCTAACCTGATGAAAGAACAGATGGTAGAACAGTCTAACCTGATGAAAGAACAGATTACACACATCAAGGCGCTCGAGGCAAACGTCGATGCTAAATTCGATCACATCGAGGCTAAATTCGATCGCATCGATGAGAAATTAGAAGAAGTCAAGAAAGCGATCGATGCACAGTCAAAGCGAATCACGACAGTGGAGATTTCGGTGACAGAAAACACAAAAGCAGTCAAGGCGAACGAAGGTGGCATGACAGAGATGGGAGAAGAGCTAGACTTCCGGTTTAGCTTTAGAATGGAGTAGGTCGCATGTGACACAGCTGCTCACCCGTTATTTTTTTTTTCGTTTTAAAAACATATTTATATACCATTAATGCGTTTAAAACTTGACGCATATATCAACTGAGACTATCAACTAACTATATTGACCAAAAGAATCGAGATGTCACCAAAGAGAGATAAAACGAGTGCAAAACCAGTCGAAGAGGTCCCGCCGCGGGACCCAGGATTCGTACAGCGGACAGCAGAAAATATTGACTTGACAGAGGCCGCTTCAAGTTCATCCCCATCAAACACCTCCACAGATACCGAACATATCATCCGGAAAATGGATGAAATGGGGAAGACAATAATGAAGGAAATGATCCACCAATCACAACTGTCGGAGAAGATAATAACTCAAAAAGTAGATGCTATTAAAGAATCTATTGAAGGCAAAATTGATGCGCTGAGAGCGGACGCCGACGCACAGAATAAACGCACCGAGGCTCTGGAGAAAGTAGTGGAAGCCCACGAAATCAATTTCACTCACATCTACAAGGAAGTAGAGGCTAACACAGTTAACCTAACTGCTGAGATGAAGGGGAACTACAATGAAATCAAGACGGAGCTCAGCGGAATAACGTTGGAGCTCACGCGAATCAATAAAGAACAGAAAGCCAAAATATTCGAGATGGAATATCAAAAACGCAGGCTGAATATTCGTATTGTCGGTCTGGACGAATCAGTGAGATGTGAAAACCCTGAAGAGTTTGCCACAGAATTACAGAAAATCTTGGGAACAGGAATCCTTCCTAAAATACCGGAGGTGGATGAGTGCTTCAGATTGGGTCCCCGCTCCATTGGCAATAACGCTAAGCCCAGAGTGATATTAGTTGTACTGCGCCAAGTCAGAATAAAAGAAATGATTATGCGTGAAACTCGCAGGATGAAAGGCAATCTGAAATACATGGAGGTACCAATACACTGCTTTGAAGATTATTGTCGTGAGGTAGTGGAACTGCGTGCCAAGTTCAAGACGGTGATGTCTCAACTATACCTGGGGAAATACAGACCCCTACTAATATACCCTGCAATACTTCGCGTCGTTGACAAACAAGGAGCAAAGGTTCTCCTCAACTCGCCTGAAGATGCAGCCAAATTCCTGTCTGAACAGGAGCAGAATAGTGTATAAATGGCCTTTTAAATTTCAGTTATGCAAGGTCACCATATAGTACAACCTTTAATAACGAGGATTTGGGACAGAGAGACCTACGTGCTCAGAGTTTTTGAATGCTTCCCCCGACGTGTTTATATTATTGCGGACATATTGGATTTAAGATTGGAACACTCCAGAACATACTGGAACATTCAGACAATGTAAAAATGACATATTGGAATAATCTAGAACATCGAAGCATTCTTTGATATATGGAGCATTCTGGAGTATCAGCAATACGTGGTCATTCATTCTACCAGAAGCCCCTCGGGGGAATAATCAACAGCTATCTAGATGCAGAACCACAGAGCCATCATAGCCGGCCGGCTGAAAGATCACTCTACACAACGATCATCGCCCACCCCGGTCGGGGGAAATGCTGCATATACGTATTTAAAAATTGTTTTTTATTAATGGGAAATAATTTCACTACTTCTCCAATTAATACTTTAGATGTTTAAGCATAGCAATGCTCTTTTAAGATCTAAGTTAATGTTCTATTCCTTTTACTTGCTCTCTCTTCAGTTCAATACCTTCATATTATTCATGAGTTACTATAAATTACTATAAATTACAAGTTCATATAAAATGTAAGTGATTAAGACATGACAATTGAAGCTTATTTTTGGTCTTTATTTTTAGTTTATCTCATTTAAATTTTTATTTATTTATTTTTTACGGGTAAGTGGCCAAGCCACAGTCGACATTCTACTTATGGTAGAATTTAGAGTGTTAGATCCTATGGTATACATAGGAATGTTAAGGATAATTGGATCATTCTGGGATATCCGGTGGTGCAAGGGAGAGAGTCATACGCAAAGGTTGTGTTCATGGAACACAATCCTGTACGACTCTCGGTGGGAGGGAAGGGTAGGGGATTTTTATTTGTATATATGTATGTTTTTAAGCTCGGCTCTCAACGGGACCTCACTAGTGGGATGTATATCTATTATTGCCTCGCACTCTAGAAGCATTACCAAAAATTACAATGCAACATGTATAGACTATGGCTAGTTTGAATATAATGATATGGAACACCGGGGGAATAAATAACCAACTCAAACGCAAAAGCGTGCTCACACTGATGAAAAAAGAACATGTGGACATTGCTCTGCTAAGCGAAACACACATTCTAGGGAAAGACATAGGTAAATTAGCGGACAACATATACCATAATATCAGTCACTCCTCTATTGGTACGAGAACTCGGGGTGTAGCAATAGTCGTTAAACGTAAGTTGAATATTGTACTAAAGGGAGTATGGTCTGATGTAGAAGGTCGGATAACTATAGCTAAGATTGAACATAAGAACAGGAAAATAGCGTTGATAGCGGTATACGCCCCAAATTTGTACGAAGAAGATTTCTTCACTACACTAACCAATGCAATGTTAGACATTCCCGATTACTCATTTATAATAGGAGCGGATTTTAATGCCATCTGGAACCCAAGGATAGACAAATCTTACCTCGCCTTTTCCAGCGAACAAAAGAATTCATCGAAGGCATTAAAGGATTGGTCAAAGATTACAGGTGTAAAGGACTTATGGCGGCTACTTAATCCCACGACCCGAAAGTACTCTTGTCGATCTGCGAGACATAAGACACTATCCAGAATAGATTATGTCTTTGCATCACAGAGACTATTTGATAATTATGAAGTGGAAATGACACCCAACGCACTATCAGATCACTGTTATTTACTCCTTAAAGGTACATTTGGTATACTATCCTCCCGAGCCCCAAGATATCGATTTAACTCGTTGCTGCTTAACAACAAGGAATTCATTACACAACTCAAAGAAGCTCTTATAGTATTCCAACGGGAGAATGCAAACTCGGTGCAAGACCCCAGAATAATATGGATGTCGGTAAAGGGAATGATCAAAGACTTCACGGATAGCTTTTCCTCCAAAATGCGCAAGAATCAAAGCACAAAACTGGATGAGCTGGAAACGCTTTACTCAACGTTATTTAATTCTCTGAAATACAACAACTCAACTCGACTAGAAAACCAAGTTAACGTACTAAAAATAGAGATCAATGCCATATACAGACAACAATCGGAAATACAAATACGCAGCACAAGACAACAGCAGTACTCCCATGGTTCCAAACCCAGCCACCTATTAGCCATGCGATTAAGAATTAATGCAACATTTGCAGATATAACTACCATTAGAGCACAACAAGTACTTGTAACAGATCCTGTAAAAATAAACGATACATTCAAAGTATTCTACTCCGATTTATATAAATCAGAAATGACCTTCGATCAAAACAAAATGGACACATTTCTTAATCAAATTATTCTCCCTAAACTTTCAGAGGATGACGCTAAACAGTTAGAAATACCGATCACACTAGAGGAACTCAAGAAGGCCATAACCGCAATGAAAAGTGGTAAGGCTCCAGGAAGAGACGGTTTCCCATCAGAAATGTACCTTTCTTGTTGGGACATAATTGGTCCCTTATTACTAAATATGATCTTATACTCAGTCAAGGAGGGGAACTTCCATAAAATTGACAATATTGCACTCATAACAGTCCTCCTTAAAAAAGACAAAGACCCCAACGAGTGCGGTAGTTATAGACCTGTAAGCCTCCTCGGAACAGATATCAAACTGTACTCTAAGGTATTAGCCATCAGATTACAAAAGCATATGACGTCTTTAGTTCACCCGGACCAAACTGGCTTCATAGGAGGCCGCCTGATCACTGAGAACATAAGACGTATACTGCACGTACTTGATGCCGACAAGGAGGACACCATACCTAAGGCGATGCTGTCCCTGGATGCTATGAAGGCCTTTGACAGGCTGGAATGGTCGTATCTGTGGGCAGTGCTAGAAAGGATGGGGTTAGGAAAAGGATTCATCGATATGATTAAAGTATTATACAAAGACCCATCGGCCATGATTACAACAGGCACAATCATCTCTGAAATATTTCCGGTATCACGCTCTGCCAGACAGGGTTGTCCTCTTAGTCCCGGACTGTTCAATCTATCATTAGAGCCTTTAGCACAATATATAAGACAATCCCAATCCATAGAACCTATCGTAATCAAGGGCACACAACAAAAAATTTGTTTATATGCGGACGATGTAATATTGTTCATGAAAAACCCCAACACCACATTGCCTCATCTGCTCAAGTTGATTGAGGACTTTGGTGATTTATCGGGATTTAAGATAAATTGGCCGAAGTCGGCTTTCCTTCCACTTAACACCCCTGCAAAAAAAGATACAACCCTCCCAGGACAGATACCGATGGTAAAACATTTCAGATGCTTGGGAGTGGAAATATTCCCTACCATAAGACAAACGGTGAAGCACAACTACACAAAAATCCAAAACAAAATCAAAGACGACCTTGATAGATGGGCAAAACTTAAGAACACAGTACAAGCACGGATATCAATAGTTAAGATGGATGTACTACCTAAAATCAACTTCTTCTGTTCAATGCTACCGTTACCCCCTCCAGAGGGTTACTGGAAAAGATTACACTCCTCCACATACAAATTTATTTGGAATAACAAACCACCACGTATAAAAAGATCCACCGCACAGAGAAATAAAGCAGATGGTGGCATGGCATTTCCAGATTTTTTCCTATATTTTAAGGCGTACTCATTAAGTCCATTGACAACATGGTTTGACTCCCAAGCATTAGCATCTTGGAGAAAAATAGAAGAAAACATAGTAGCCCCACATAGACTGAAGGACATAGCATACACTAAACTACCAATCAAGCACTGTGAACGAAAATTTGGCCCCATACAGATACAGCTGTGAAAAGTCCTGGAACAGCTGTTTGCCTGCCGTTATGAAGTCGTTTTGGTGTGGTTAATGTTAACAATGACCAGCGGGGGCGCTCTTATACAGCTGGTGACAACGTGCTGGACGAGCTCCGCCCTCGGCAAAATGAGAGAGAGGCAGAGAGAGAGTGCCGTCATGAACAAGGAAGTAAATATTGCGTCTCTTCTGTCGGCAGTGGATTGCAATCGGTAAGCTCTTAATTTATATACATTACTATTGAAATGCATTTTTACTTAACTTTACAGCATTATTCAAACGTGATAGGAAGTTATGAGTCATCAGCCGTTTATATATGCAGTCCGTTTTGCCTACAGATTATACATGGCAAATGCCGCAGCCAGCCAGCTCACATACAGTAGAGTAACGTTACGTAACTTTCTCAGATAGCAATCTAACATTACGTTAGTGGAAATCAAACAACTCTAACCCAATACTAATAAGTTGTTTCACATTCTGTTAATCTGTTAGCAATTTTAGTATATAAACCAAACTTAGGTGTGAGGTTAAAATCTTTCTCCGTTTAAACAAACAGGACTCACAACAGAGCAGAAAACTGTCTTGAGTCTGATCTCTATTGTTAAACCTACATGTATGTAATCCAAGCCTGCTTGATTAATAACAAACACATCTTTCTATAATGTTGTGATAGAGCCTGCACAAGTATTATCTGTTCCAAGGTGATGGAGC
The DNA here is from genome assembly GCF_963971535.1 of Notolepis coatsorum. Lineage (NCBI taxonomy): Eukaryota > Metazoa > Chordata > Actinopteri > Aulopiformes > Paralepididae > Notolepis > Notolepis coatsorum. Next base: position 118,839,230 of record NC_140176.1, read on the forward strand.
CTACGGTAGTAAAGATGTAAAGAGTCTGCGGACAGTGTCTGGTTTTAATGTACTAATGGACTGATGGTCATTGTGTTTATGTTTGTGTACTTGTGCATGTGATTGTGTGTGTGTGTGTGTACTTATGTGCTCCAGCTCCTATCATATGTATTGTACTAATAATAGTGTTTACGTTCCATGTGTCCATATCTGGCTGCCAAGAGGTGCGAGGAGCTGAAGGAGAACACAGCTGCTGCGGGACCTGGAGCAGAAGAACGCCATGATCTCGGTCCTGGAGAGCAGCATCAAGGACATAAACTGTACATTGGAAGAGGTCTACAAATATACAGCATTGTTGGGGGGGGGGGGGCTCTCTCGCATATAGTAATAATAGAGTATATACATTTGAGGGGGAATAAACTGTACATATACAGCACTGTTTGTGATACAAAAATAGTAGAGTACATTAACCTGGCACACAACATACTTGTTCACATGTCATTTTTCTTTCACTGTGGTTAATATTGTGATATATTCATGCTGTGATGTGAATGCCGTCCATGTTAGTTTACCTTCAATGGAGAAGTGCATTAAATAATTTTAATGCAAAAAAAGTGTCCTCTGTTCTTTCATTTCAGCATTGTCTATCGCAGAACACATTCCATTGTGGGCAGAGTGTATGCTTGGTTTCATTCCAGCCTTGCCTAAACACCAGCTGATGATTTCACTAATTGGCTCACCTCTTCAACTAACTCACCTGGTGCAATGTATAGTTAAAATGAAAACTTGGCCCACGATGGGTTGAGTTTGAGACCCCTGGTGTATCCCCCTTTTTTTTTTTTAATGTACTTTTACTTTTTAGTACTTAAGTACATTTAAAAGTAGGACTTTTTGACTTTTACTCAAGTGTGTTTTTAGCCAGATACTTTTGACTTTTACTTGAGTCAGATTTTGAGATGGTACCCATACTTTCACTTAAGTATAATTTCTGGGTACTTTTTACACCCCTGATAAATGTCATGTATGTTGAGTGTCATAAATGTCACTATGAATTGAAAATGGGGGACCCTGATGTAAACAAGACAAACGTCTTTCTCTGGTCTGCATCCCCTTAACAATTGTGTGTATTGAGCCGTACTGTATTGTACCCATTCTGCAATCTGTTAAACAAAGTATTCATTCATTCAACCAAAACCACAAAAACAAAACAACTGGATGAATGAATGAAAACTTTATTTATCTTATCTTTAAGAGCGGTTTTGAATGTGGGCAGGGGTAAAGTGGGTTTTAGGAGTGAGGTTAAGCAGTAGTCTGACCAGTTTGTTTTGTGATGTTTGTAATCTTGTTTTAGGGCCTTTGAGGTGCTTTGGTACCATGAGGTGCAAGCATAGTCGTAGTACCCTTGAATGAGTGCTCCTGTTAGAGTCTTAAGGGTATTCTTGTTTACCAGAGAGGAGATCCGGCACAAGAATCTTGTTTCTTACAATAATAATATGTCAAATGTATACTCTCTTTTCTGGACTCTTTTCGTATCACAAACAGTACTGTATTTGCAAATCTGATATGTCATAAATGTATAGATGTAGCAGTACTGTCTATCTGTATGTCATGCATGTCATTATGTTATGATGAATTGTAAATGGGGGACCCTGATGTAAACAAGACAAAACGTCTTTCTCAGGTCTGCATCCCCTTAACAATTGTATGTATTGAGCCGTACTGTATTGTACCCATTCTGCAATCTGTTAAATAAAGTTTTCATTCATTCATGCTTGAGGAAGACCGGTAAGGTCGAAACGTTTATTTATATATTGTAAGAGTATATTTATGAGACAGTATATTTATTTTGTACAAGAATGTGAAACTTCCTATCACGTTTGAATAATGCTGTAAAGTAGCGATCAGGCATGCAGTAATGTCAGGAAGAATGAGGAGAGGTTGTATTCGTATATGATGGGGTGGACGCACAAGCGACAAGCACATCACAGAAAACTGTGGTTAGCTTGAGAAAATATCACCAGGAGATGTCATTCTTGCAGATAGAGGCTTCAATGTCAAAGATACGGTAGGCCTGTATTGTGCACAGTTGAAAATTCCAGCATGACCAAAAGACAGGATAGTTTCTTTCAGAATTTATTTGACCTTACTCCTAGAACCCACCTCACCCCTGCCCATTTTGACAACCTAGGATGGCTTAGAGTAGACGACAGAGTACAGCAACTTGCAATGGGCCTGGTCTACAAGATACACTACACGACCAAGGTACATGTTCAATCAATCAGTCAATAAACTAGATGAATTAGAATTAAATAGCACATTACATCGATTTTTCTATGGCTGTATATGGAATAATCTAGCTTTAGGCTCATCAAACATGCCAGGCTCATGGCAAGCACAGGTCACCACGCCATCTGGTGATGCACCCATCCATGGCAGCTCTGGATTGATGATAAGCCCAGATGCTGCAACGGTGAGGTCTGCATGGCGATCTTGCATCGTCATCAGGTACGACTCTCTGGCAGTGTCTTCGTTTTCTAGACCCCATCTGATGAAGATAATGCAAAAGTGAGCCATGTTATTTTGAACATTTGAGAACAACTCCAGACTAGGACCTAAACAAAACAGTGAGGTTCTAACCTGAGAACACCTGCCTGTGGTGAAATTTATTTATTTATTAGACCGGTCAGTAAAAAATAAATATAGCCTAGTGTAGTGATTGTTAATTGTACATAATTCACCCACGGAACTAGGGTTAGGAACATTAGTTCCGCCCAAACATTCTGGAACATTTGTGGTCATGTCATAGCCAAACGTTCTAGAACATGGCTGATGTCACCGTATGATGTCATGGCCAATGTTCTAGAACATTTGTGTATGTATATATGTATTCGGCAATTCTCTCAGTCAGTCAGTCGACTGCAAGCAACGTAGCAGTAGCATGTTGTATTTCTGTGCTTTCTGTTCATTCATTCATTCATATGAGCCGTACTACATGTATTGTACCCATTCTGCAATCTGTTAAATAAAGTTTTCATTCATTCATCTACAGGCGCACCAGTGGATCGATACATGTGAAACATGGCATGACGTCATATTTACAGATGAGAGCACTGTCGCACTCGAACACTTTGCAAGACAAAGCTTTACGAAAAAAGGCTTTCGTCAAGGTAAACCGGCCCCTAAGCATCCGTTAAAAGTGCATGTTTGGGGCGCGATTTCCAAGCTCGGTCCAGGCCCGCTTGTTATTTTCGATGGAATAATGGACCGTGTCTTTTTTGAAGAATCGATCATCAAAGCAGCCGCTGGTCCGTACATACGAGCTACTTTTGGGAAGAGCCATCGTTTCTTCCAGGATAACGACCCCAAACACAGCGCTGCCAGAGTTTGCATTGCAGCAGAGGGAATCAATTGGGTCAAAACCCCGGCTGAGTCGCCCGATTTGAACCCCATTGAAATTGTGTGGCACCTAATGAAAGATTATATTCGCAGAGAGGCGAAACCTTTCACGAAAGATGCTTTAGTAGCGGCCATAAGGTTTTACTGGCGCAATAAACTAACAGTGGATGTATGTAACAATCTCATCGCTGGCTTGGCAAAAGTGTTGCCCCTAGTCATAGCAAATAATGGAGGGCAAAGTGGTAAATAAGCCAGTTAACGTGTAACCTTGTAATTTGTGTGTGTGTGTTTTAATACAATTCTGAACTCTTGACTTGACTGACAACTTGTTACTTGATATTACTGTAAATCATTTGACATCTATTGCTGACTGTTCATACATTTGTTACAATAAAGATGCAAATAATTGTTATCTCTTGTCCAATCAGACAGTTTTGTATGTAACGTTGTGTTTAATAACAATAACAGTGACGTCACATACTGGATTTACTACATCGCCCTCTGTAGAACACAAATGAGCAAGGGCGCACATAATAATAATATATTTAACACCCCCACTCGAACTTAGCTTATTGTGGTACAAAACAAAAATATATATATATTCTCCCTCTTTGGCCTGCAATACAAAATAAACAACAACAACAACAACAAAAAACATATTGGCACATCCATGCTTTTCTTTCACTCTAACTAAGTGCCAAACAAATACTGAGCAAACTTCTTTAGTTGTAGCTTAGTGGCTGGTTTTGACCCCCACCCAACCTCCTCCAATGTACACTGTATTTGCAAATCTGGTATGTCATAAATGTATAGATGTAGCAGTACTGACTATCTGTATGTCATGTATGACATATATGTCCTGATGAATTGAAAATGGGGGACCCTGATGTAAACAAGACGAAAGTCTTTCTCTGGTCTGCAATGTACAGTGTTGTTTGTACAGTTGTACAGTGTCCCCCCTCCTACCCAACCCCCCCCCCCCCACTCATACCCCCCCCCCCACTCCTAACCAACCCCCCCCCCCCCCAGAAAGTGCAACTGTTGGTTGTCTTCTACTCTTCCATGAAATGAGAGAGCTTCTCTCACTTAGGTGTACAGTAGGTGTGACATTGGATTGGCAACCCCCCATTGGTGTGGCACTGGCCATTGAAATGCTAATTGTTGGGGGACCCTGATGTAAACAAGACAAAAGTATTTCTCAGGTCTGCACCCCCTTAACAATTGTATGTATTGAGCTGGACTGTACTGTACCCATTCTGCAATCTGTTAAAATTTGATATTACATTTACATTTAGTCATCTACCTATTGAAGCGTTGAGAGAAAAAGACAGCCAAGATTGTACTTTAAACTATACTTTTATTTGCCTGTATTCTAAATTACATGCAATGCAAAGTAGAACTGTAATATGTACTTTCTCAGTCAGTGCTAAATGCAGTCCTCTTATGCAGCATCACTTTTCACATCAAAACAAAAGTAGAACTGTAATGTGGACTCAGTCAGTCACACTTATTTAACATGATCAAATAATTATTATAATATTTTTTACTTCACTTTGAAATATTATAGTGAAATATTTTGCAACGTTGTCGCATTTATCTTGTTGAAATCCTCCAACAGGCTCTTTTTTGTAAGTTGACTGGTTTGCACACCAATAATACAGTGCAATAATAGAATAGTAGAATAGATAGTAAAATTATGCAATAGAATGGCCAGAGTAAAATAGTGCTACAGTACAATCAACAGCGGGGTGTATTAGAAGGCTATGGTGAAGAGGTACGTTTTTAGCTTATTTCTGAAAATATTAAGAGATCTAGCTTCCCTAATGTCCATAGTGTGTTCCATAACTTTGGTGCATAGTTAGTTAGCAAAGGCTGCATCACTGATTTTCTTTAGACTGTGACTCGGAACCTTCAATAGTAGATGATCGCAATGTTTATACTTTGTATATAAGGAGGAGGACCTTGAAATCAATTCTAAATGTTACCGATGATTACTGATGTAAACAGGGGGATCCTGATGTAAACAAGACAAAAGTATTTCTCAGGTCTGCACCCCCTTAACAATTGTATGTATTGAGCTGGACTGTACTGTACCCATTCTGCAATCTGTTAAAATTTGATATTACATTTACATTTAGTCATCTACCTATTGAAGCGTTGAGAGAAAAAGACAGCCAAGATTGTACTTTAAACTATACTTTTATTTGCCTGTATTCTAAATTACATGCAATGCAAAGTAGAACTGTAATATGTACTTTCTCAGTCAGTGCTAAATGCAGTCCTCTTATGCAGCATCACTTTTCACATCAAAACAAAAGTAGAACTGTAATGTGGACTCAGTCAGTCACACTTATTTAACATGATCAAATAATTATTATAATATTTTTTACTTCACTTTGAAATATTATAGTGAAATATTTTGCAACGTTGTCGCATTTATCTTGTTGAAATCCTCCAACAGGCTCTTTTTTGTAAGTTGACTGGTTTGCACACCAATAATACAGTGCAATAATAGAATAGTAGAATAGATAGTAAAATTATGCAATAGAATGGCCAGAGTAAAATAGTGCTACAGTACAATCAACAGCGGGGTGTATTAGAAGGCTATGGTGAAGAGGTACGTTTTTAGCTTATTTCTGAAAATATTAAGAGATCTAGCTTCCCTAATGTCCATAGTGTGTTCCATAACTTTGGTGCATAGTTAGTTAGCAAAGGCTGCATCACTGATTTTCTTTAGACTGTGACTCGGAACCTTCAATAGTAGATGATCGCAATGTTTATACTTTGTAAATAAGGAGGAGGACCTTGAAATCAATTCTAAATGTTACCGATGATTACTGATGTAAACAGGGGGATCCTGATGTAAACAAGATGAAAGTCTTTCTCTGGTTTGCATCCCCTTAACAATTGTATGTATAATTGTATGTATAACATCTGCCAAATTTTTTTATAGTTTTTGATTTGCAGCGGGATCCGGAAGCGCCACTGAACCGTGAGTCGAATCAGTGAATCGGTTCATTGCCGTGAGCGTGTATCGAATCGCTCACTCACTGAAATTATCCGTTGGGCACATCACTGACTGTTGCCTTTGACACACCTCTGATGTGGGAGATGAGGTCAAAGGACATGTCGTGACGCAGTTTGACAAGGGTGATAAATAGCTGATCTATGGGTGAGATTATGGTGCTCCTTGTCTTCTCTGTGTGCAAGAAAGAAAACAAGTGCTGAAGCACTGGCCAGGTAACACCTGTCATCATCTTGCATTTGGTGTCGTTGCTGTCCACAGATGAAGCGGTCAAGGAGCTTGACTCGACCTTGGTTCTCTGTTGGTCACCATCCTCCTTGGCTGCATCACTCTCCTTTTTTCACGCCGCTCATGGCGACTGATGTTTGTTGACGTAGATGGTGTAGACTGTGATGTTGAAGGGAATACAGGTACAGTATGTAGTCTGGGTGTGTTTGGTCATTGACCTTTGCTCCTGAATGAATGAAAACGTTATTAACAGATTGCAGAATGGGTACAATACAGTACAGCTCAATACACACTCTTGGATCAAATAACAAACTCAGCAAGGCCAACGGCTTCTCTGTTACAGTGGGTGACAATATTGTCACAAGGAAAGATGAAATTACCTACCTGGGTTCCATCCTAGAGGCAAATCTTTCCTGTGACAAAATGGCAACCAATGTAATAAAAAAAAGTCAACCAACGAACAAGATTCTTGTACCGGATCTCCTCTCTGGTAAACAAGAATACCCTGAAGACTCTGGCAGGAGCACTCATTCAAGGGTATTACGACTATGCTTGCACCTCATGGTACCAAAGCACCTCAAAAGCGCTAAAAACTAAATTACAAACATCACAAAACAAACTGGTCAGACTACTGCTTGACCTTACTCCTAGAACCCACCTCACCCCTGCCCACTTTGACTACCTAGGATGGCTTAGAGTAGACGACAGAGTACAGCAACTTGCAATGGGCCTGGTCTACAAGATACTGTACACTACACCACTAAGATACCCATGTACATGTCGAAATACTTCCCAAAGGTCAGTGAATACCACGACCACAACACCAGAGGGAGTTCCACAAATCATGTTCAACCCAGATTCGGCTCAAACAAGGGACTAAACACGTTTCGCAATTATTAAAATGATAATACTTTTATTAATATTAATTAGGCTACTGCTGGCCATTCATCAAGCGAGACATTGCTGATTGTTTATGTATTTTATAAGACAAGACTACAGCAGCCGTGTATCTTGGATGTAATGATTGATTGATTGATTGATTGATTGAAAAAAATTAACAGATTGCAGAATGGGTACAATACAGTACAGCTCAATAAACACAATTGTTAAAGGGATGCAGACCAGAGAAAGACTTTCGTCTTGTTTACATCAGGGTCCCCCATTTTCAATTCATCATAACATGACATACAGTACTGCTACATCTATACATTTATGACATACCAGATTTACAAATACAGTACTGTTTGTGATACAAAAAGAGTCTAAAAAAGAGAGTATATGATAACGTTAGCACACTGTCGATGGCTCATTGATTTAACTGTAGCTACTGTACAGTAGCAAGCCAAGTTACTACGGGGGACCCTGATGTAAACAAGACGAAAGTCTTTCTCTGGTCTGCATCCCCTTAACAATTGTGTATATTGAGCTGTACTGTATTGTACCCATTCTGCAATCTGTTAAATAAAGTTTTCATTCATTCGTTCATTCACTTACCGATCTTTGTGCACCTTCTTAGTTCAAGTGTCGAACGAAGTTGGACGTTGCATGATTGCATCTCCAACTGCGATCCTCGAACCGCACGTTTTGCATACTGCGATTCGTTTTGTTTATCACCGCATAGTTTTTATAACGAAACGCAACAATCTTGGGTAGCATTTTACATTTCGCCGTTCGGAATGAGTGAACTCAGCTCTAACATTACTTCCTGACTATGCATCGCTCGTGCTATCGCGCAACGTGATTGGTTGTTTCAAAGTGCCCTACTGTAAAATATGCCATACTTTGTTTACTTGTTTATTGCACAATGTCGCTCTATTGGTTGGATTCTTATTATATAATGAAGTGTGGATTCGCGCAAAATGAATTAATATATATACATTTACATACAGATCGTTATACAGTATACTGTGTAGGACGTTGTAGCGTCCGTCTAATGACTTTGCGCCTCCTGGCGGCATAAAATAGAACAGCAGCCTGGGTTCCTAATTCATTTCCGACGTGATATAACCGTGCTCACGTCGCGGCAAAGCGCCCAGGAAAACTAAACGCTTCATCTGTAATTACTCATGCGATCCGGATATGGCGTGAATCACAAAAAAAAAATCCTAACCCACAAGAATGGCACAATCATACTCCCTTATTCAATAACAATGCTCTCTTAATTGGGAAACGACCTATAAGATTCCCTATATGGGAAGAGCAAGGCATACACTCATTAGGGGATGTTTTTAACAAACAGGGTTTTTGTAGTGATAAAGAAATACGCAAAAAATTTAATCTCACCAAGTCCACATGGCTTTTTCACAAACAGTTAGAGCTATGTTTGAAGTCTCACGGTGTTCCATTAGACAGACCAATTGAACACCACAGATACCACAAATTCTTCTACTCAAGAGAGACATCGAGAGGTTTTGTTTCAGAATTTTATCATCAATTACTAACGTCCTCGTATGAAACCCTCCAACTTGACTCTGTCTGGAGGAGGGATATACCAGACCTGGAAAATGACTTTGATTGGCAAGGAGCCTGGGCAAATGTCCGACTTACATCAAGGAACCCGGATCATCAACAAATCAATCTTAACTATATTCACAGGACATACTTGACTCCTATAAGACTGTGCCGAATGGGGCTCAAACAAGATTCCAAATGCACCCAATGTACAAATGGGGACGAAGGGACATTTATGCACATGTATTGGGACTGCTCACCAGTTAAGGCATTCTGGAAAGATGTGACCCAACAAATATCAAAACTCGTATCTTGGAATATACCTGTACACCCCTCGGTATTGCTGTTGAATGATGTTTTTGAGTTTGCAGTGAATCCACAGCTAAAGAGATTGGTTTTATCGGGTATCACAGTAGCCAAAAAGCTGATCGCATCACGCTGGTTTCAACCGGAAAAAATGTGCCGTAAAGTTTGGTTTCTTACATATCTCGATGTAATTTACCATGAAATATCTACAGCAAGAAATCTGGGTCTCAATGAATCCAAAATGTCAATGTGGTTAGAAGTGGTGGAGAGAATAAAAGCTAGCTTATAATGGTAGTGTCTGGTTAGGTGCGAGGGATAGTGGAGGTACTTCTCAAGGTGGGGTCCGGGAGGGGGGGGTTCGAGCTGAGCATATGTGTGTAGGTTTTTTTTTTTAGATAACAGGTATTATGGGTATATCTTATATAAAACAACTAACCAAAAGGTGATCTCATTGGATGTGCCCTGACAATTAATGCTTGTATATCTTATCGTGTGTTGTCATGTTTGTTTATATGTTTGTTTAAAAAATAATAAAAAAATAAAATACAAAAAAAAAAGAGATGGGAGAAGAGATGGAAAGAGTGAAAGAGGAATATCGGAGGGAAATACAAGGGCTTAAAAACGAAGCGATGGAGAGGCAACTAGAAACCCAACGTTACCACAGGCGGAATAACATCCGCATTGTGGGGCTTGACGAAGCAGTGAACTGCGAAGATACCAACTTTCTAAAAGTGTTATCAACGATTTTGGATAACACCGATCCAAACAAAGTGCCAGAAGTGGAACAAGTTTACAGAATCGGTTCCCAGGGGCAAAGTATCAACGGGCAGAGAATCATCATTGTCACTCTGCGGAAAACTACAACAAGGGATGACATCATCAAATATGCTCGCAACCAACGTGGGAAGCTGAAGTATGGTGATAAACCAATATTTATCTACGAAGATTTGAGCAAAGAGGCCATCATCCGACGTCTACCATACAAAGATGTGATGCAAAAGCTGTACAAAGCCGGCTACAAGCCAAGGCTATCATATCCGGCGCTGTTATCATTCTTGGGCAATAACGGCCGCAGGTCAGGTCCATATACACCTTTTGAAGCTGAGGATTTCCTGAATCAAAATGCAGCAAATAACCCAAAGCATGACGAAAATGCCGGAAACAGTTAAGCCTCTCTCTCAATATATACCAGTGTTGGAATGACTTTATTGTGTTCATCAATAAGGTCATTCCACCAGTGTTGGAATGACATTGTTGTGTTCATCAAAGTAGCAAACGATATGCAAGTCGTCTATAACAAAGTGTACTGTGTATAATACGATTCATAATACATTATAATTTCAGTCTCTGGTCTCTGAGGGGACAAATAAATATCATTGCAAAAAGATCTATCTGGAATATTCTGGGTTTATCGCTCAAATGCCCTGGGTCTCTTAGATCATTCTGGAAAGTAAAAAAGTCTAGGCACTAGTATATTCTACAACCTTCTAGAATATAAGGCACCATGACAACGAAGCATACAACTCTAACAATAACATTCGGTGTGTATACACATAGCAGATAATAAATTAAATGAAGTGCAATCAGTCCTTAATAATACTTTAAAAATTAACCACACATAAACGTATGAGCACAGCAAGGTTATTCTAACAATTTAAGTAATCACTCCATTAAAGGCACATTGAAGCGCTAAAAGGCGCTGCTTTTCTATCTTATCTAATCAGTTAAATCGGTTCTAGTGGCTTCTCCACGTTGATAATTATTTATCTCTTATTCCTTATCTATATCTTTCCATTGATTTTTATTTTATTTAATTTTTTCTTCTCATTACTCTATATTTTTTAAATATATTTTAACTTACATTGTTCTTTTCCAATGTTCTTCACATTAAGGTGTCAATATTACTCTATATTTTTTAAATATATTTTTACTTACATTATTCTTTTCCAATGTTCTTCACATTAAGGTGTCAATATTGCTCTACAATCTTTTCCTTTTTTTTCCCCACACGTTAGTGGAGGGTTCAAAGGAATATGTCGATAAAGGTTTATTCTCTTTTTTTTATTTTATTTTTTATTTTTATTTTTATGTTATTTATCACAATACTTCATTACAGTAAGGGAAGGTGCAAGACCAAAAGCGACATTCTATTGCAATAGAATGGAAATGTTAGATCCTATGGCAATTAGCATAGGAAAATTAGGATTACAATGCTCAGTTTGGGCAATCCGGTGGACCATGGGAGAAAGTCAATCGCGGAGGATGTGTTCTTGGAACACAGGCATGTTCGACTTTCTGGGTGAGGGGAAAATAGGGGATTTTTATTTGTATATATATATGTTTTTAAGCTCAGCTCTCAACGGGACCTCATTAATTGGATGTGCATCTATTGTAGCTTCATACTCCAGAAACATTACCAAAAACTACACGAAAACATGCATAGACTATGGCTAGTTTGAATATAATGGTATGGAACACCGGTGGGATAAACAAACAACACAAGCGCAAAAGCGTGCTCACACTGATGAAAAAAGAACATGTGGACGTGGCTCTATTAAGCAAAACGCACATTTTAGAGGGAGACATAAATACGTTAGCGGATAACATATACCATAATATTAGTCACTCTTCTTTTGCTACGAGAACTAGAGGGGTAGCCATAGTCGTCAGACGCAAATTAAATATCGAATTGAAAGGGGTATGGTCGGATGCTGAGGGGCGCATAACTATAGCTAGGATTATACACAATAACAGGAAAATTGCATTGGCAGCGGTATATGCCCCGAATTTGTACGAAGTGGGTTTCTTCACTTCACTAACAGGAGAAATGTTAAACCATCCCGAGTACTCATATATAATAGGTGCGGATTTTAATGCCATTTGGAACCCAAGGATGGACAAAACTTACTTTTCCTTCTCCAGCGAACAAAAGAATTCATCTAAAGCATTAAAAGATTGGTCGAAATCAACAGGAGTAACTGATTTATGGCGTTCACTTAACCCCATGACCCGCAAGTACTCCTGTCGTTCGGCGAGACACAACACACTATCCAGAATTGATTACGTCTTTGCATCCCCGAGAATATTTGATAAATATGAAGTGGAAATGACACCCAATGCGCTATCAGATCACTGCTACTTAATCCTGAAAGCAACATTTGGTACACTATCTGCCCGGGCCCCAAGATGGCGTTTTAATTCGATGCTGCTTAACAACAAGGAATTCATTACACAAATTAAAGAAGCTCTCACAGTATTCCTACGGGATAATGCTAACTCGGTGCAAGATCCCAGAATATTATGGATGTCGGTAAAGAATATGATCAAGGATTTCTCGGATAGATTTACCTCCATATTGCGCAAAAATCAAAACACAAAACTGTCTGAAATGGAAACGCTTTACTCAACGCTTTTTAATTCTTTAAAATACAACAACTCTACTAGACTAGATAACCAAGTTAACATTCTAAAGACAGAGATCAAAGCAATGTACAGACAAAAATCGGAATTGCAAATACGCAGCACAAGACAACAGCAGTACTTCCAAGGTTCTAAACCTAGTCACCTATTAGCCATGCGACTAAGAATTAATGCAACATTTGCAGATATAACTGCCATTAGGAAACAACAAGCTCTAGTAACAGAACCCAAAATAATAAACGATACATTCAAAGAATTCTACTCCGATTTATATAACTCAGAAACGACCTTTGATCAAGACAAATTAGACACATATCTTAATCAAATTACTCTCCCTAAACTTACGGAGGAAGACGCTAAACAGTTAGAAGTACCGATCACATTAGAAGAACTCAAGAAGGCCATATCCGGAATGAAAAACGGCAAAGCTCCGGGAATTGACGGTATCCCATCAGAAATGTACATTTCTTGCTGGGACATATTTGGACCCTTATTACTAAATATGATCTTATACTCAGTCAAAGAGGGAAGCTTCATTGAACACCAAAATACCGCACTCATTTCAGTTCTTCACAAAAAAGACAAAGACCCCACTGAGTGCGGTAGTTACCGTCCTTTAAGCCTCCTCGGAACCGATGTCAAACTGTACTCTAAGATATTAGCCATCAGATTGCAAAAGCATATGACGTCTTTAGTTCATCCGGACCAAACAGGCTTCATAAAAGGTCGCCTGATCAATGATAACATAAGGCGAATACTGCACGTACTAGATACAGACAAAGAGGACATCACACCTAAGGCGATACTATCCCTGGATGCTATGAAAGCATTTGACAGGTTGGAATGGTCGTTTCTATGGGCAGTATTGGAAAGGATGGGGTTAGGAAAAGGTTTCATTGATATGATTAAAGTACTATACAAGGACCCATCGGCCAGGATTACAACAGGCACATTCATCTCCGATATCTTTCCGGTATCACGCTCAGCCAGACAAGGTTGCCCTCTTAGTCCCGGACTATTCGATCTATCATTAGAACCTTTAGCACAATTTATAAGACAATCCCAACACATAGAACCAATAGTAATCAAGGGCACACATCATAAAATTAGTTTATATGCGGACGACGTAATATTGTTCATGCAAAACCCCAACAACACATTGCCGCTTATACTCAAGTTGATAGAGAACTTTGGTGATTTATCGGGATTTAAAATAAATTGGCCTAAGTCGGCTTTTCTTCCTCTTAACACCAGTGCAAAAAAAGAGACAACCCTCCCAGGTGCGATACCCATGGTCAAACATTTCAGATGCTTGGGTGTGGAAATATTTCCCACCATAAGACAAACGGTGAAGCACAATTACACAAAAATACAGAACAAAATCAAAGACGACCTGGACAGGTGGGCAAAACTTAAAAACTCAGTACAGGCAAGGGTATCAATAGTTAAGATGGATGTATTACCAAGAATCAATTTCTTCAGCTCAATGCTTCCGTTACCTCCTCCAGAGGGCTACTGGAAAAGATTACAAACCTCCACATACAAATTTATTTGGAATAACAAACCACCTCGCATAAAAAGATCCACCGCACAGAGAAATAAAGCAGACGGTGGCATGGCAGTCCCAGATTTTTTACAATATTTTAATGCCTTCACATTAAGACCATTGAAGAAGATATGGTTTGACCCCGAGGCTTTGGTATCTTGGAGAAAATTAGAAGAAAACATAGTAGCCCCACAGAGATTGAAAGACATAGCATACACTAAACTTTCAATCAAGCATTGTGAGCGAGAATTTGGCCCAATAATTACCCATGCAATCAGGACATGGCGGGAAACACAAAGGAAATTTCCTAACCCTCAAGTATGGCATAATCACACTCCCATATTCAATAACAATGCTCTCTTAATGGGAAAACGACCTATAAGATTCCCTATATGGGAAGAGAGAGGCATACACTCATTAGGGGATATTTTTAATAACAAGGGCCTCTGTAGTTATGTCGAAATATGCATAAAGTTTAACCTCACCGAGTCCACATGGCTTTTTTACATACAGTTACGACTTTGTATGAGATCTCACGGTGTTCCATTACACATACCAATTGAACACCACAGATACCACAAATTTTTCTATGAAAGAGATACATTGGGAGGTTTTGTATCAGGTTTTTATTATCAATTACTAACGTCCTCGTATGAAACCCTTCAACTAGACAATGTCTGGAGGAGGGATATACCAGACCTGGAAAATGACTTTGATTGGCAAGGAGCCTGGGCAAATGTCCGACTTACATCAAGGAACCCGGATCATCAACAAATCAATCTGAACTATATTCACAGGACATACTTGACTCCTATAAGGCTGTGCAAAATGGGGCTTATACAAGACTCCAAATGCTCCCAATGTACAAATGGGGACGAAGGAACATTTATGCACATGTATTGGGACTGCCCACCAGTTAAGGCATTCTGGAAAGATGTGTCCCAACAATTATCAATACTCGTATTTTGGAATATACCTGTACACCCCGCGGTATTGCTATTGAATGATGTTTTTGAGTTTGCAGTGAATCCACAACTAAAAAGATTGGTTTTATCGGGTATCACAGTAGCTAAAAAACTGATCGCATCACGTTGGTTTCAACCGGAAAAAATTTGCCGGAAAGTGTGGTTTCTTACATATCTCGATGTGATATATCAAGAAATATCTACAGCAAGAATTCTGGGGCTCAATGAATCCAAAATGTCAATGTGGTTAGAAGTGGTGGAGAGAATAAAAGCTAGCCTATAATGGTAGTGTCTGGTTAGGAGTGAGGGATAATGGAGGTACTATCCAAGAGGGGGTCCGGGAGGGGGGGGTTTGAGCTGGAGCATATGTGTGTAGGGTTTTAGAAAATAGGTATTAGGGGTATATTATATACTAACATTTATATAATTGTAACTTCGCTGGATATACACTGTATACGGTTAAAATGTTATTATTGACTATTTTTGTTTTATCCTGTTTCTGTACTTGCATATATTTTAACCACCTTTACTGAAAGTTTCATTATACATTGTGTGTTGAGTACTGACTTTTAATAAGTTTTGTTTTGCAATAATAAAAAAAATAAAAAAAAAAAAATATATACTCTGAACAATTTTTTGCTGAACCACTCCTCTCGGGGCGCAGTCAGTGATTTCACGCAACGCAGTGATACTTTCTAACGTGACGCCGTGTTTGTTTACATTCTCATTTCATTCAAAGGATCCGAACCGATTGAAGTTTATGGATACCATGACTTAAAATCCTCTTACTTTGACGATTAAAAGCCTCCCCAATTTAGAAAACAGTATTCCCATGGCTGGTCTTGATATGCTGCTACTGTAGCTAACCAAAACAACAACCGGGCACTCAAGCAGATAACGAGGGTAATAACTTCCGGTCGGGGAGTTCCAAAATAAAAGAGCGACGTCTATAGCAGCGGAAATACGTTTATTTTGTACATTATCTAACGTTAACACAAACCTAAACTAACTTTAGGTTAGTTGTAACGTTAGTTTTTGTTCATATTACCGATGGTATGGCTATATTATTAATTTGTGAGAAATCTCTAAATGTTGTGGGTTTAACCTATTAGCCCCTCCCCCTCTCCCCGTAATATAAGGAACAGGAAGTGATTTCTTTATGTCAGTAAGAGTTTAGAGATGTAACCTAGGCAGAAAAATTAAATAATGGTTTAATTTAAAACAAGTGTCTCAAGGTAGTCCGGTTTGACCGCGGAAGAACATGGCTGCTTAACTCGCAAGCTCCCCGACAGCAAAATGATATAGCCCCGGAAAACATTTATTAACAGCACCAGGGTATATATTTAATAGGGATGAAAGAAGGGGCTATCACGAGACGTAGGGCGAACACGATTACAACTGAAAAGGACGACGGAATGGCAGAGAATGACGACGTAACGGGAGGAAAAGATGGCGACGATGACTGTGAACGAGAGGCCACGCTGTTGAACATATACAAGGAGCTCAAAGACTTCAGAAGAGACATGAGATATCAGAATGATATGAACAGAATGAACGACAGGCTCGGTGAAACGGAGGGGAGAATCGGAGAAAATGAAAATGTGCTTGATGCGGCGACGGTTTTAATCAAGAAACTGATACAGAGGCAGGCCGACATGGAGGCTAAACTGCTCGACCAAGAGGGCAGAACGAGGAGAGAGAACCTGCGGGTGTATGGTATCCCAGAGGAGAAAGAGGGAAAGGACATGCATGGATTTCTAGATGGCCTGTTTAAGGACGCACTCGGCCTGCCTCATGAGATGGACCTTCGTATCGAACGAGCACACCGGGCATTGGCCCCAAGGCCTAACAACCCGCAGCTGAAACCACGGTCAATCGTGGTTAAGTTTGGGAGTTACAAAATGAAGGAAGTGATAATACGCCGAACGTGGCAGAAGAAAAACGTCTCATGTGACAACGAACGCTTCTATGTCGACCATGACTTCCCCACTGAAATACTGAAGAAGCGAGGAGAATATGCCGAGGCCAAGAGAATACTGAAGGAGAAGAATCTCAAGTTCCAGACACCGTATCCAGCGAAGATGAGGGTATTCTACGAGGATGGCACCCGCCTGTACCAGAGCGCAGCGGAGGCGACGGCGGATATGGCAAAACGTGGATTCAAGATCACCGTGGTGAACCCGACTACCGACCCGGATCAAGAGGAGATACTGCGGCTGTCTACCTGGCAGACAGTGGGAAGAAAACGGGGACCGGGGGACGACATGCAGGCGACGGGGACTGAAGGCCCCGCACAGCAGGGCAATGGACATCACGGATACCGGGAGAAACTACAGGGATTCAGACGGGGACAGTCGGAGGCGGACAATTAAGATAAAGTTCATGAAGCGCATGGATACAGATAAGTCACAGGGGCATCGTCATAGAATAAATAACATCACAAAATGCCAATATGTATATAAAAAAAAAATATATTACAAAAAAAAAGAAAAGAAAGATGTGAAATGAGAATAGAGGGCAATGAATAGGAGAGTATGCTAAAAATGTGGGAGGGGAAATATCCCGGATGGATAAAGAAAAAGTATAACGAAATGAACCACAGTCCATTATGGCTATGTCATAGAAGTTACAATGTACCAATATATATCTAAGAGGTATACAAATGTTAATTGTTGGAAGAGGGGGGAAAAAAACGTTACCGTTTTGACAAGTTTAGTTGAATTGATCGCACTGTATATAGATTACTCTGTTAGTCGAGGGGGACCAAGGTGCACGGGTGACTATCGATCTCACCCTCGGTACAATTGTTCTATCTGGGGTCCTATCGAACGTAGCTTGGGTAAATGTGGGGGGGGGGAATGTATTTATGTTTTTATATGTTCTTTTTTATTTCATTGTGTACTATACTGTTGTATATATATCTTCACAGTCTCAGGTTCTAGATATAGAAGTATTGGAGGTTGCGCCCCAGACATAGAGGTACTACGTCCTGGATTGCACAGGGGAGATACATTACGAGGAATATGGGGCTGATTAAAATAGTATCGTGGAATATAGACGGATGTCATCATCCCATTAAGAGAAAAAAGATACTGACGTTCTTGAAACAAAAAAAGACGGATATTGCACTAATTCAGGAATCGCACCTGGATGAGGAGGAGTCGGCCAAGCTTAAGAGGGATTGGGTGGGACAAATATTCTATAGTACGTTCTCTTCTAGGAAGAGGGGGGTGGCAATATTGGTGAGAAAAAACATAGACGTAAAGGTGCACAATAGTTTCTCACATGATGAGGGAAGATGGGTTATACTGGATGCTGATTTAGAGGGACAGAGGACTACCTTAGCTAATATATATGCGCCCAACGGGTCGTCCTCAGACTTTTTCCATGAAGTATGTGAGGTGATCAGGAAAATAGGGAATAGCAAAGTAATCATAGGGGGGGACTTCAACCTGGTTGGAAACACCTTAATGGACAAATCGTATCAACCCAGGACCGCTGACAACGCAGGGAGACTGGCGGTTGGTGTACTGATAGAGGAATTGGGTCTAGTGGATATTTGGAGGGTTATGAACCCACAGGAAAGAGACTACACGTTTTACTCTCACCCGCATTCCTCATACTCTAGAATAGATTATTTCCTGATCTCTAGCGCACTGGTAGAACAAGTAGCAGATACTGGGATAGGGAACATTGTCATATCTGACCATGCTCCGGTTGATTTAGTGATCACATCCATGGAGGAAGGGCAACGATCTCGGAGATGGCGATTCAATAACCTGATGTTAAATGATGATGGATCGTGTGCATACATTAGAACTATATTTAAGGAATTCTGGGAACTTAATGAAGGGTCAATAGATGATAGTGGCATAATGTGGGACACATGTAAAGCTTACATGAGAGGACGACTCATACAATACGGTGCAATACTAAAAAGGGCAGAGAAACAAAAAATGACAGCGTTAGATGAGGAAATTAAAATACTCTCGAAACAGCACAGTCAGAGACCAGACCCAGAAACGTGGAGAAACCTAAACAAATCCAAATACGATTTGAACAACATATATCAAAAGAAGGCTGAATATGAGTTATTTAGGACCAACCAAAGATATTATGAACAAGGGGAGAGAGCGGGTAAAATACTGGCGAATCGGGTTAAACAAATGCAAAATCAAAATATTATATCCTCAATTCGTAATAAAGATGACAAGATTATTACAGACAAAAAGGAAATTAATAATGTTTTCATGTGCTTCTACCAGGATTTATATACCCCACAGAAGGCGGTGGATCAGGTAAAACTGGACGCGTTCTTCGACAAAATCAAATTACCGTCGTTATCGAAACAACAAGTAAAATCCATGGAGGGGGGGGTCTCGATAGAGGAAATACACGCGGCAATCAACAGCCTTAAATTGGGTAAAGCACCAGGAGACGACAGGTTTACTCCCGATTTCTACAAACAATTCAGTGATATAATCGCTCCGAGACTATTCTACTAAAAGTATATCAAGATTCATTGTTAAAAGGGGGATTGCCCACTAGCTTGAGATCGGCCACTATTACGTTACTACAGAAAAAGGGCAAAGACCCTCAATACTGTGGAAACTATAGGCCTATATCCCTGAGCAATTTGGAAGAAAAAGTATTGGCAAAGATACTTGCGAATAGAATAGAAGATGTACTACCAACTTTGGTGCATTCAGATCAAGTGGGCTTTGTGAAGGGGAGAAACTCAGCTGATAATATCCGCAGACTCCTACACATAATGTGGAAGGTCAGGAATGATACAGAACCTACAGTGGCCTTCTCATTGGACGCCGAAAAGGCCTTTGATAAGGTGGAATTTGCATTCTTATTTCACACGCTAGAGCGCTTCGGGTTCGGACCATCGTTTACTGGGTGGGTAAAACTGTTATACACAAATCCGATGGCATCAGTATTGACCAACGGGGTCGTATCCTCACCCTTTAATCTAGGGCGGGGGACGAGGCAAGGTTCTCCGCTTTCTCCCCAAATGTTTGCGCTCTTCCTCGAACCACTTGCTATCGCACTAAGGACTAATCAAGACATCAAAGGGGTAATAGCGGGGCAGATAGAACATAAATAATTTTTATATGCGGACGATATCTTATTGGTATCCAGCAATCCCCAAACAGCAGCTGGGGTCATTGGAACTATTATCGAGTCCTTCTCCAAAATATCTGGATACACAATCAACTGGAGCAAGTCAGAAGCAATGCCTCTCTCTAAATGTTGTCCCCCTTGTAGGCGCCGTAATGGAGGTCTCTTTATTATGATTCAGTATTCTAGTTTTGTTGTATTATTAGTTGTACTGTCACTTTAGGTGGTGGGCGTGCTCACGGGGGTGTGGCGCTAATGGGAGCGTCTTATGGAATTTCATTCACCTTTTCACGTTGACAGTTCACAGAGGTTGACAGCTCACGGAGAGAGGGGGTGAGAGTTAGGAGAGCATATTATCTTTTGACCGCAATAACGCAATACCGCAAAGTGCAAATCGTATTTTGTTTGTCTCATGATGAAGCGAAAGAATAAATGCCTTAAAAGTATTTCCTGGACGTGGAACGGAGTTATTTCATGTCGCGCGTCAATTGTTTGAACTCCATCGCTCAGCCCCTCGGCACTATCTGTCTATGACAGTCTACTGCCGCAACATAGTCAAAAGATAATTTAAGCAAGCAAACAAAAGCGTTGATAAGAAGGAAATCAACAATATTTACATTACGGATTCCTCGAGTTGCCTCGGGGCGCTGATCTTGAGGGCATCACTGAGACGCTTGGATCATCGCTGCATTGGAGGAGCGCGCCATCACTTCTGAACGCCTGACACGCAGACCAGCAATAAGAAGCTAAGTAAATTGTTTTATTCAACTGTGAAGCCTTTCGTGTTAAAGAACACAGTGTGAATTAGTTACTTTGCTTGTCCATTGGGGATCGGTTTGTTGACTGGCTGCGTCGTCTTGCGCTCATGGACGTTGCGCGGCCTAAGCGGCAGCTAATTGATTGATGGATTGATTGTTCATTAAAGAGGACTGTGGATTATTGAATAATTGCACCTGAGCACATTGAAAAATGGCATCGGGAGGATCAACTGTTGATACTAATGGCTCATCAAAAACGGATGGGAAGAAAAGAGAAATTAAACTCACTGCCAAAGGCATGGCCTATAAATTGGAGACACTTCATAGTGAACGTCATGCAAATGTTCGCAAAATGAAAGGTCTTATGAAGGTATTAAAGCAGCTTATGGATGATAATGACAATGCTTCACAGGTGCAGTCTGAATTGGACAATTTGAACCAAATGGTTGAAGATACCACTCTGTTACACAAATCCGTAATCTCTTTAATTTCTGAAGAGGAACATGAAAAACAAAACGAATGGTTTGAAACAATATTAAAATGCAAAAAGGGATTCATGGATGATGTAAGGCAGTGGCTTTCTGAAACTGGGAGACAAAAATACAGTACAAGTGCCAATGTTTGTGTACATGATTTCCCCATACCTGTAACACAGCAAGTAACTCCTGGTGAAATACCTGAACACTGTGATGTAATTAAAGCTGATGATGATGAAATCAAACCAAGTGACAGTGTGTCAAATTCTGGAAGCAGAGGTTCAGCCTATCGAAGCTCTGCTGGGCCTAGGTCTAACATCTCAACCACGTCTTCCGCACGCAAAGCTGAATCTGACATGGCCGCTCTAATTGCAAAACAAAGGCTATTAAAAGATAAGCACGCAATAGAGCAAGAGGAAGAAGAAGAAGAGGAGCTGCTAAGGAAGAAAAGGGTACAATTAAGAACGCAGGAAGAAGAACAAGAGGAACAGCTAAGGAAGCAAAAGGAGCAAAGAAGGAAAGAGGAAGAAGAGCAAGAGGAACAGCTAAGGAAGAAAAAGGAGGAACTAAGAAAGAAGAAGGAGCAACTTGAACTTGACATGGAAATAGCTTCAGCAGCGGCTAAAGTCAATGTGCTAAGAGGCTCTGGAGGATCTCGTATTTCAACTAATATGTCTGTTGTATCTGATGGCATGAGCTCTTATTTCCGAAGAGGACAAAGGAATGTTCAGACACTCAGTACTGAAGCACAAACCGCTACAACCACAGATCAGGATCTACAACCACAACCCGAATTGTCAAGACACACAGGGGTCAAGGGACAAAGGACGTTACAGTGCCCTCAAGCACAGCCACGGATTCAGCACCAAAGCGTTCACCCTGCACCACAACAAGCAATCAGCAGCAGCAACATAATCACTGTTTTGGAGAAACAGAATGAAATAACAGCTTTGCTAGTCCAACAACAGTCTCTTTCATTCTTGCCTAAAAGAGACATTCAAATTTACGATGGTGACCCTTTACATTTTCACACCTTCATAAAGTCATTCGAGCACAGCATTGAACAGAAGACTGACAACCATATGGACTGCCTGTACTTCCTTGAACAGTTTACTAGGGGGCAGCCTCGTGAGCTTGTCAGAAGCTGTCAGCATATGGCTCATGACCGAGGGTATGTGAAAGCTAAGGCTTTGCTACATGAGCACTTTGGGAATGGACATAGAATTGCTTCTGCCTACATGGGAAAGGCTCTTTCATGGCCACCAATAAAATCAGAAGATGTCAGAGCTCTGCAAGCATACAGTCTCTTTTTGAGAGGATGCTGCAACGCCATGGAAGAAGTGGAAATGATGTACGAGTTGGACATGTCTGCCAACATGCTAGCCATCATTAGAAAATTACCTTACAAGCACAGGGACATATGGAGAACTGTGGCCTGTGACCTGCAGGAAAGGCGTGGCCATAGAGCTAGATTTCCTGACATTGTTGATTTCGTTGAACGACAGGTGAAAATTGCAAGTGATCCAGTGTTTGGCAATATACAGGACACACCATCAGCAGCAGCACCTAAGGATGTGAGGAAGTCCAGCAATCAACCATATACAAGGGCAAAGGAAAGTAGCTATGCTACCACCATTGCAACAATTGAAAGGAAAGAGGAACCTGGAACAAAGATGGAGAGAAGTTCATCTGGTACAAGGTCTTGTTGGTTCTGTGGAGGTGGACACACATTGGATATGTGCTTTCTATTGGAAAGGAAGGCGCATAGCGAGAAGATTGACTTCTTGAGGGATCATAATTTGTGTTTTGGCTGTTTGTGCATTGGGCACATAAGTAAAGAATGTAGGCAACGCCTCTATTGCAAAATATGCAATCTCAGACACCCTAGCATACTTCATATCTACCAAAGAGAGAAAGGAACAGATCAAAGGCCAGCCAAAAGAGAATCGGAGACAGCAATGGGCAGTGCTCCGATCTCTGTACAATCCAGTGGTCTTACAGGGGCCGGTGAGCAGGACTGTACACTCTCTATAGTACCAGTACAGGTCAAATCTAAAAAGGGACATGTTACAATGATTACCTATGCCTTCCTGGATCCCGGTAGCTCAGCATCTTTCTGCACTGAGCGGCTGATGAACAAGCTGAACGTCACCGGAAGAAGAACAAGCATTCTCCTTCGGACTATGGGCCAGGAGAAAGTGGTTAGAAGCCACGTTGTTTCTGATCTGGAAGTGGCTGCACTAGACAGTGACTTGTTTTGTGAGCTGCCTGACATTTACACACAGGAAAGCATGCCAGTCCACAGAGGCAACATTCCAAGACAGAAAGACCTTCAGAGATGGCCTCACTTGGAACATGTTTACATTCCTGAGATTGACTCTGGGATAGACCTGTTGATAGGAACCAACGTTCCCAAGGCATTGGATCCATGGCAAGTTGTTCAGAGTGTGGACAAGGGTCCATACGCAGTCAAGACTGTGTTAGGTTGGACTGTGAACGGACCCCTCAGAGGAAGTGGAAATAATGAAACAACTTGTGGACAGCCAGATATCACAGTCAACAGGATCTCAGTTGCGAGCCTTGATGAACTATGGAGGCGGCAGCTAACGGTTGACTTCCCCGAATGCAGTCAGGATGAGCAGACAGGGTTGTCAAGAGAAGACTGTCACTTCATGGAGTGTGTTACAAAGTCTGCTAAATTGATGAACGGCCATTACAGTATTGGCTTACCTTTGAGGGAAAGGGATGTAAAGATGCCAAACAACAGGAAAGTGGCAGAACAGCGTACCCTAAGCCTCAAAAGGAGGTTTGATAAAGATGCTTTATTTCATGCCGATTACACTGCCTTCATGAATGACATAATTTCCAAGGGCTACGCAGAGGAGGTGCCGGCTGAGGATCTGGAATGCAGCGACTCCAAGGTATGGTATATACCACACCATGGTGTATACCACCCAAAAAAGAAAAGGATCAGGGTCGTATTCGACTGTGGAGCAACATTCCAGGGAACAACGTTGAATGCACAGCTCCTACAGTGACCAGATCTTACCAGCACACTGATTGGAGTCATGACCCGATTCAGAAAGGAGCCTGTTGTACTCATGGCAGACATTGAGGCCATGTTTCACCAGGTCAAAGTACCAGCTGAGGATGCAGATCTATTGAGGTTCCTCTGGTGGCCGAATGGAGACCACAATCAGAACCTTGTAGAGCACAGAATGGTCGCACATTTATTCTGAGCTACATCCTCGCCAAGCTGTGCAAACTTCGCCCTCAGGAAGTGTGCAGAAGATCAACGGGAGCAATTCAGCCCTGAAGTAATTGACACTGTTCTGCACAACTTCTATGTTGATGATTGCCTTGTATCAGTGGCTTCTGATGAGGAGGCAGTAGCACTCTATCAAAACCTTCGTGCCCTTTGTGCTAAAGGGGGCTTTCAGCTCACAAAATGGATCAGCAACAGACGGACAGTGTTGGCTGCTATACCCACCCAAGATAGAGGGAAGGAAGTGAAAGATCTGGACTTGGACACAGACGCACTCCCCATGGTGAGAGCACTTGGCGTGCAGTGGTGCGTTCAGTCTGACACCTTTAAGTTCAAGATCATGATCAAAGACAGACCCTTAACCAGAAGAGGGATCCTCTCCACAGTCAGTTCAATTTATGACCCCTTAGGAATCTTGGCACCCGTGGTCTTATCCGCCAAAAAGATCCTTCAGGAGTTGTGCAGGAAAGAACTTGGCTGGGATGATGCTATACCAGCTTCAGCCGCACAGGAGTGGACATGTTGGCTGAAGGATCTCCATCTGCTTGAGGATTTTAAAGTTGACAGATGCCTGAAACCGCTGGATTTCGGGGAAGTGACCTCTGCTCAGTTACACCACTTTGCAGATGCAAGCGAAAATGGCTATGGAACAGTGACTTACCTGTTACTGCATAATGGCCACAGACAAACACACTGTGCTTTCATAATGGGGAAAGCCAGAGTGGCCCCACTGAAAACGATCACTATCCCTCGCATGGAGCTGACTGCAGCCACGGTTGCAGGACGTATGGACAAGATGTGGAGGAAGGAGCTGCAAATGCCACTTCAGGACTCAATCTTTTGGACAGATAGTACTTCTGTACTGAAGTACATCAGGAATGAGACCTCCAGGTTTCGAACTTTCGTAGCCAACAGGGTTTCAGAGATACTCAATGTATCAAAACCGTCTCAATGGAACTATGTGAACACCTCAAGCAATCCCGCAGATTCAGCCTCCAGGGGACTCAAAGTGGAGTCGTTTCTGAAAGATGACACCTGGTTGTCTGGGCCTCCGTTTCTCATTGGGCCTGAAGAGGACTGGCCTGTAAGCCCAGATGACTCTGGAAGTATCTCCTCAGATGACCCTGAGGTCAAGATAAGTTTGATGGTGAATGCTGTGCAGGCCGAAGAGGAGATTGATTCAGTAACCCGCTTGATTAATCACTTCTCCTCTTGGATTCATCTGAAGAAGATTGTTGGTTGGCCTGCTACTGTGTCTTAGTAGGAAGAGGAAGCAATTAAACGAGACTCTTGCCCAGTCTGGCTTGGATAAAGTCCAACAGGAAAGAGAGATGAAGAAAGAAATGCAGAGTATCAAGACTCATGCCGTCAGTGAATCTCTCTCAATTGAGGAACTCAGGGGAGCAGAGATGGAGATTATCCGCTTCTGTCAAAGGAAGAGGTTTCCAGATGAGTTCAACAGCTTACGAAGAGGAGACACTGTGAGAAGGACAAGCCACATCTACAAGCTCAATCCATTTCTTGAAGACAGTGTTCTGAGAGTTGGAGGACGACTTAGTAGATCATGTATGCCTGAAGAGTCTAAGCATCCTGCCATATTGGCAAAAGATCTTCATATTTCGGATCTCATTCTTCGGCACATACATCAAGAAGTGGGACATGGTGGTCGTAACCACATGTTATCTAACCTGCGCCAAAGATATTGGATCCCTGGTGCTAGCGCAGCTATAAGGAAAGTCCTGTCCAAGTGTGTTGCTTGTCGGCGACTGCATGCAGCTCCAGGGCGCCAGCAGATGGCAGACTTACCGCTGGACAGAGTTTCTCCAAATGAACCTCCATTCACTCGTGTAGGAGTTGATTATTTTGGACCCTTCGAAGTTAAGCGAGGAAGGAGTGTAGTGAAGAAGTATGGAGTTCTCTTCACATGTTTATCCATAAGAGCCATCCACATTGAAGTGGCATCATCATTGGATACAGACTCCTTTATCAATGCTCTTCGACGCTTCATAGCAAGACTCGGACAAGTCCTGGAATTACGCTCAGACAACGGAACCAACTTTGTTGGAGCTGAGCGTCAGTTGAAGGAGGCAATCGAACATTGGAATCTTGCTCAAATTAACAACACTCTCCTTCAGAAAGGCATCAAGTGGGTTTTCAATCCCCCTACTGGATCACATCATGGAGGAGTATGGGAGAGACTGCTAAGGTCTGTGAGGAAGGTCCTGAACTCTTGCCTGAAGGTGCAAAACCTCGATGAAGAAGGTCTTCACACAGTCCTTTGCGAAACAGAAGCTATCATCAACAGCCGTCCCATCACTAAAGCATCTACTGACCCAAACGATTTGGAAGCCCTTACTCCTAACCACCTTCTGCTGCTTAAAACCATGCCATCTTTGCCACCAGGACAGTTTCAGAAGGAGGATATATATGCTCGTCGCAGATGGAAACAAGTGCAGTATATTTCTAACTTATTCTGGAAAAGATGGGTCAAGGAATACCTACCTCTACTGCAGGAACGTCAGAAGTGGTCAAGTGTCGAGCGCAACTTCATTGTTGGCGATATTGTGCTCATAATTGATGACTCGGCACCTCGCAACTCATGGCTTACAGGAAGGATTGTGAAAGCTATCCCAGATAGAAGAGGACTTGTCCGTCAAGTACAGATAAAGACGAAGACCAGCTATCTGGACAGGCCTATCACCAAGGTTTGCCTTCTACAGGAAGCGGAAGAGCCATGAGGACATCAGATGTTCATATTCATTGAACCCCATAGACTGACACATAGACATACACCCATAGACTGATACATAGATATACACCCATAGACTGATGCATAGATATACACCCATAGACTGATACATGGAGATATACACTCATAAACTGACTTTGCCACTTTGGATTACAGTTTTTTGTTTTTTCTGACTTGACTGACCTAGCGATCATAAAGATCCCTCCTTAAGGCTATGTGCTAGTAACCTCTGGCCCTAGGATACGATTAAGAAAGAAGAAAAGGACATTTGCGAGAATATTATAAAAAAAAAATCGAAAAAAAAAAAAACTTGTCAATAATTGTGCCTTTATATTTAATGTTTTTCTTGTATGCTCCTACATAATTTACAATTGTGTAGTTATTACATGTGAATAATTAGGGGCCGGTAACGAAAGAAGCTATTGTTTGAGTAATTAGGGGCCGGTAACGAAAAAGAACTATTGTTTGAATAATTTAATGTTTTTTCTTGTAGGCACCTACATATTTTACAATTGTGTAATTATTATATTTTAATAATTAGGGGCCGGTATGTAGGCGCCGTAATGGAGGTCTCTTTATTATGATTCAGTATTCTAGTTTTGTTGTATTATTAGTTGTACTGTCACTTTAGGTGGTGGGCGTGCTCACGGGGGTGTGACGCTAATGGGAGCGTCTTATGGAATTTCATTCACCTTTTCACGTTGACAGTTCACAG
Source organism: Notolepis coatsorum (assembly GCF_963971535.1). Taxonomy (NCBI): domain Eukaryota; kingdom Metazoa; phylum Chordata; class Actinopteri; order Aulopiformes; family Paralepididae; genus Notolepis; species Notolepis coatsorum. The sequence continues at coordinate 118,867,636 of NC_140176.1, forward strand.
AGGTTGACAGCTCACGGAGAGAGGGGGTGAGAGTTAGGAGAGCATATTATCTTTTGACCGCAATAACGCAATACCGCAAAGTGCAAATCGTATTTTGTTTGTCTCATGATGAAGCGAAAGAATAAATGCCTTAAAAGTATTTCCTGGACGTGGAACGGAGTTATTTCATGTCGCGCGTCAATTGTTTGAACTCCATCGCTCAGCCCCTCGGCACTATCTGTCTATGACAGTCTACTGCCGCAACACCCCTGCTGGTTGGCAATACAGATGGATGCCGTCAGGGTTGATATACCTAGGAATAAAGCTGATCCCAGGTCTGAAAGAGTTAATGCAAGCCAATATTGCCCCTATAATCGAACACATTAGTGCTCTGACCCAGAATTGGGCCAAGATGAATATGTCCCTCCTGGGGAAGATAAACTTAGTAAAAATGATATTGGCTCCCAAATTAAATTATATCCTATATATGCTGCCGCTGACTCTCCCGACCCAGTTACTCAAACAGTATGACAAAGTCATTAATGTATATCTGTGGGGGGGCAAAAGGCCGCTATTTGGACGGGCCAAAATGTATTCAGCAAAGGAAAATGGCGGCTTATCCCTGCCTAAACTAGACTGGTATCACTATGCGTTCTCGCTCTCCCAGCTCTCCAAACTGAATCACTCGACTGAGGAGGCACCTGCTTGGGTCAAGATGGAGGAGGAAATGATATATCCCTCATCTCTGGAATCCTTCCTGACACAATCAGACAGACCTATACCTTTTAAAAACCCTCTAATGGCATTTATCAGGGAAACTTGGAATCAATCGCACAGAATGACTGGTGATAGCCCATATTTAACTACAAGAGCCTCTATATGGTATAATAAAAAACTAAAGATTGGTAAGAAATCAGTCATATGGGACGATTGGATTAAAAGGGGGATACATGTACTAGGTGATATAGCCGGGGAAGATGGGGTTTTGCCTTTTGAGGATATTAAAGAGGATTTTGATATAGATAATAAAAACTTTTATAAATTCCTACAGATTAGACATTGTATATCGTCATCAATAGGAGGGCCAAAGTGTGGCCCGATTACTGCAATTCAAGAAATATTCTATAAAGGATGGCGTAGGAAAGGCGGTGCGTCAAGATTTTATGATGTTATAAGAGAATACAATGCACCCAAGTTGGCGGGTCTGAGGTTGAGCTGGGAGAACGATGTACGTGAGGATATTACTGAGGAAATGTGGGATAAGCTGGTGTCCAAATGGAGTAAATTCTCTCGGGAGGCGCAATCACAACTTATTTTTTACAAAGTGTTGAACAGAAGCTATTGGACGCCTAGTAAACTGGCCAGACTGAAATTAAGGGACAGTGACATCTGCTGGAGATGTGAGAAGGAGACAGGCACTTTACTACACATGCTATAGGAATGTGAGAAGGTCCGGAAAATGTGGGATCAAATTGTGATATTCCTAAGTAAGGTTCTGAATGTGAAGATAAATAACGCCCCAATGGCATGTGTTTTGGGTATAGTACCGAAAGGGATTAAACTGCCTAAATACCGGGGAATGTGGTATAGAATGGCCATGATATCAGGATGTAGAATTGCATTACGACATTGGAAATCACCTGTTGATATTACTTTTAAAGAATGGATGGAACTAATGTTCCGGACAGCATCATATGAAAGGGTGACATATAGAGTCGCAGGAAGAGAGGATATCTTCGCTGAGGTATGGGACAGTTTTCTACACCTGACTGAACGGTCTGGGGACGAATGATTAAGGTGGGGTTTCAGTATTATCAATGGGATCTGACCTGATGGTACCTATACTTTATATTGTATTATGTATGTATATGCATTAACGTATATGCATCTTGGTTATATATGCACATATAGTAATGTTTTTTTTTGTAAGTATTTTTTATAATTTCCATGTCTGTTTTTGGTATGTCTGTATAAGTCTTTTGTATGTTTTATATGCCTATACGAAAAAGAAAAAAAAACAAATCTTGGGATTTGTTGAAAGATATCTTTGAATATTTGTAAGATTTGTGCAAAAATATATAAAAAAAAAAAAAAGTGTCTCATTCTCCGTTGCTACTTTACTGTTTGTTGGATACCATTCCCCCACATAGAGATGAATGTTGGTTTAGTGCCTCTACACTATATATAATATAATAATTATCTCCATCAGGTCGGTTCTGTCCACCTGTCTATCTCTGTCCGCAGCTAACCTCACAATAGGGCAGTTTTGGAAAAGTATTTTAAGTTAATTCATTTCTATCATTGAAATGCATATTCAGTATGAAGTTATAGCTTTTCACCACAAGAGGGTGATATTACACAGGTTCGCTGGTAATCAGCTCTCTGGCACCTGTTAACAATATATAGACATGCCATAGTGAACCTATTGTCATTAATATACACATGCATTACAATTATTTATGAATAGATTATTGTCCATTGCAATGAGCCCCGCCCCTTTCATATCTCATGAACCGTTCATCGTACAGACTTGTGGGAGGGGTTAATGAGTGGTGAGGGCTTCCCCTGGAAGGTTGGTGGTACCGTTCAAAACGGGCGTAAAAGCTGTTCAGCTCATCCGGTAGGGAGGCAGCAATGTTAGCTGTGCTGTTGGGTTTCCTGTTAAGGTCCGATATTGTGTGTAGTCCCGGCCACACGCCATGTGGGTCATAGCTGCTTAGCTCCTTTCCAGGTGTTGGCCGTTCCAGGGAAGCCCCAAGCAGATGGGGGGCTATCTTAGTGGCCCAACCACATGCGACTGTGGCACAGAACCCCAGACCATGGAGCACCTCCTTCCATGTCCTCTGTTAGGTGGACCCTGCACAGCAGAGGACCTAGTGTTGCACCCCCTGCATAGGGGGGAGTGAAGAATCAAACAAACACACATGCTGTTGCTCTCATTTGTGTAATGAATTCAATGAACAATAATACAAACAATTTCAATATCAAACACAATTGTTCACATTTGGGTAATGAATCAATGAATGAATGAATCAATAATAATACAAACAAATCTGTTCACAATGTCAATATAGCGATAGCAATAACACACTTGAGACTGTGCTGCTGTATACTGTTGTTGGCCCCACTGTTCTAATTATAAAGCATTACTTCAAATGTTAATCCTTACAACTATTCATTCTATTTGATACTTTCTCATTAGCATTTTCACTGCAATATCCATTCAATGATTTAAGTGCTTCTCTGCAGGGCCGTAGCCAGGGTTTAGAAATTAGGGAGGTCCATTTATTTTTTTGGCCCAGACCGGCCCACTATAATCGGTCGGACACCACCCACCAGTACACCATCCTTACGGTCCCCTTAAATATGCGTACCTACTGTACTATTCCCCCCCCCCCAACCCATTACAAAGCTGGGTAGTAAGTGCCATGGACAAGTGGACCAGTGTACTCACTCGCTCTTGGCTGAATCTTGTTTTGGGTGGTGATGTAAAAACACCTGCATCATAGCAGGCTCAGGATGGGCAACGTAGTCTATAGCCTGTTCATCCCTGTCTCTCTCCTCCACAACCTGGCTTGACTAGACATAAGGAGAGAGATGATTACAATTAACTGGTACATTCAGGTCCAGAATTGTTGGAATCCCCTGACAAAGATGTGCAAAAAGCTGTACAATTTAAACAATACCATACTGGTAATGAGAAAATTGTTGTTTATTCAATGAATGCATGGAGCAGTTCCATCTTATTTCATTTGATACTAACTACTCAGTTCATACAGATTTCAAGTATTCAAATATCAATGATGAATATTGCATAAGGTTTACACAGTTAATAGATCACCTTCTTGTTTTATATTCATCTTATATGGCAATTAAATCAATGGTGTGTTTGTTTGGGGAGTTTGACCTATGTGCCTACCACGTGAAGGTGCATGATCAATGGACAGCACAAAAACAATTTGTGTAGGTGGAGACTAGAGCTACCACAGATAGTAATAAGTTATTAAGAGTAAGTAATCCATACCATATATATCCTAATAGTTACCTTATTACCATACTTGGCTGAAAACAAACTTTGCTGCCTGTTGTGAATGTGTTTTTCCCTGTAGGCTAATACATAAGTAGGCATACATTTTTGCAGTTGAGGAAAAATGTGCAGTTGAGTAGGCTATAATGTGCTGTGTTTTTATGTCTTCCATCGAGGACCACCTTGGAAATAAGTGTTAATGCTTGTTAATGAATGCTTTTAGGTGATATCCTCAGGAATACAAATTGGTCAAGATCATTTGTTTTTATGATGTGTTTTTAATTTCCAAATAAATCTAATCAAATAAAAAAGCAGTTTTTGCAGTTGAGCTACTGTTGTATATTATACAGCCTTTTCATGCATCTTTATCAAGGGAACCCTTATCCTAATGATTTAAAAAATAATATTATGATGATACGATATGGACCTAGTAGTTGGGTCATCTGTGGCACTTCGTTTCTCAATGGATTTTTTTAAAAGGCGGGGGAAATTTGTGAGAAACTGTAGTAGATTTCAGTCAAACCAACTATTGTACTGTACACCTTGGGTCTCAGAATGGCACAACACCGACAGGTAAAATGCATTCACAATTTCTCCTGGCTTCCTCTGCCTCTATCCATTTTCATTCAACAAAACAAACAAGACGTATCTGTGATTTGAAACAGCTGCGTGGACTCAAGGCTCTTAACCAGAGTGATTGAGACAGGCAGCTGTTGATCAAATGAAGAGATAGTCTCGTTTGGACTTCCTGGGAGTAATAAACTGGGTGATTTTACACCCTAGTGCTCTAGGCAAATGGTCCAATACAAAGGAACTGCCTTGAGAGAACGCCAGACAGTCTCTTCTATACAAAGGAGCAGTTGATCAAAGGATTTGGACTTAGAATCCACATCGTGACGTAATTCGGTGTAAAACGTCACGATAAGGAGTTAGCCAATGAGAGCTGAGAGTAAGTGTCCTCCAATAGGAACACTCGAGGAGAGTTTGGAAAACGCCCGCTTGCCGTAAAATTAGAGGCGGAGCCTAAATAAGATATAATCAAAACTCCTCGCCAGGAGAGAACAGAACAACCCGAAAAACCCAGGAAGGAACAAGAAACGAACACACACCCTTTTTCTCCACAACAGACCCAGCAAGGAGAAGAAATCGACGCAGCAGAATCGAAGACGAGACGAGACATGTTTTTAGACAGAGCTTTTTATTTGAGAATTTAGTCTGAATTTCTGCAAACTTCCGGCATATTGGATGCGTCTTGCAGGTTCATTGCACAATATTTCTTTTTGTAACATCTGATTTGAAATCCATTTTCATTAAAAACGGGTTCTTTTCAAAACTGCTCAGATCTCGCTTCATTTCAAACGGCAGTGCCGTATTTTTCTCTCTGGGTACGCAGAAAGCAATAACCAGGTCTGTTCAACAGTGGTTATCTGCATTTGGAAAGAGTAGTTCTTCTAAGAAGCTTTGTAAGGTTTAAATCACAATGCAGACTAGGAGTTAAAGCTAGGAAGTTACTACAATTTGGTGCTGTGGTCCCTTGAATTGAAACGTCCGTTTTGAACGAGAACAAAGGAGATTTTTTTTTTTTTTTTTTTTTTTCTTCTCTTTCTTCACCTCGAGCACGACAACAACATCAGGTCGTCTTCGCGTGACCGGGGAGTTGCGCTAGAAGGTGAGTGTTATGGAGTGTACGGGTGGTCAATTCGAACCAAAAGGGGGTTTGCTAAAGACTTAGCCTCATGTAAAAATGAAGAGAAATGTTGGGGTTCACCGCCTATCTGATTACGGGATAGGTTATAGCGTCGTATGGCGACTGACTAAAGGTTTCCCTGGCCAGGTAACGCTATAAGTCTGTGGCATGCGATAGGGAGCGCTTCCTGAATAAATACGAGTTCCCAAAAACGTATTTTCGGGAAGAGGAGCGCTAGAATGGTTGGGATTTACGTATTCTGGAGGGGGAAGAGAGCCGTGTGTGATAAGTAAGGCTCTGTTGCTCTTTAGAATATGTAAATCGGTTTGGTAAGATGAATTAGAGCCTTCGTAAATCGGGGAACTGGTGTGTGAGGTTACGGGAATAATACGTAGTGATTAATAGAAGCGGGGTCGTGTTCATGCTTGAAGGGCTCAATATTAGAATGGTTTACTGGCTGATCGCGTGATAGACTGGACGTGTCTGCGGGAACCTATTCGGCCGAATTAAATGAAGGTGTGTGCTCGATTTTAGGGCGCATATCGAGCAGATCCGGAGATCTTATTTGACTTTGAGCATAAACAGGTGTGTTGGTTAACTGCGTACGCCGTAACAAAAAATAGTACTTAATGAGAAGTCGATTAAAAAGCTATAGGAAACGGTATGGTAAACTTAAACACTGTCTAAAGTACGGAGGGTAAGATATGCCCAGTGGTTGTTGACGGGATGTGGAGTTATACCGCGCGCGTCAGGGACCATAATAATAATGTTGCAAGCTATGGTTAAACATTTGTTGGTGTATGATGTTTGTGTATGAGTGAAAGGACTTATGGTTATGTTGAACATGTGTGATGTATATGGATTAAATCTGTAAATTGGCACTTAGAATATGACTGAGAACGGTTTTTAGTGTTGAACCTGGTGCACGCAATATCCACTGCGCCACTCAACTATGCGTGGAGGGGAAGCGCGTTCTCGTCAAAGCTCGTACGTATCATAGCGCGCGGCTAGGTTAAAGCTACATGCTACAAACAATAGCTTGTCGTGGCTCACTTAGCAACATGCTACAAACGATAGCTCGTCGTGGCTCGCCTGAGACGGTTTTATACTGTATGTTGTGAATGGGGCGATAGGGGTTTAATACTGTATGTTGTGATTGAGGCGATATTGCAGTGTAACTGAATGGTCGTTTGTGATGAATGGGCTGTGTGAGTTGCGGTGTGGGCTAATGTTTACGGAGTATTGGCTGAAAGTTTGAACGTATGCAGGATGCATGGTGAATGAGTGGGCCGCTTCAGAGTGCGCGCATGCGCGCTTGTGAGGAGGGACATTGTGTGTGTGGCGGGTGAGACTGAAATTAATTAGGACGTGGGTGAGAGAGCACTAGATGGCGTCAGAGTCAACCTGGGAGACGCGGCCGTTTTAAAATGGAATGTACGGTGTGATGTGGCTGGTGCTGCACTGGGTGGCGGTAGAGGCATTGGACTCCCGTCCTAACCAGCGTGTCATGTGTGGCTATAAAGCGATCAGATGTGTGTAGTGTCTCTCTCTCTCTCTCTCTCTTTCTCTTTCTCTCTCTCTCTCTCTTTCTCTCTCTCTCTCTCTTTCTCTTTCTCTTTCTCTCTCTCTCTTTCTCTCTCTCTCTCTCTCTCTCTCTCTCTCACTCTCTCTCTTTTTCTCTCTCTCTCTCTTTCTCTCTCTCTCTCTCTTTCTCCCACACGTGCCATTCTCTTTCTTCCCCCCCCCTCCCTTTCCCCCTCCTCTTCCTCTTCCTCCCTCTTTTCTCTAGCCCCTCCTCTCTCTTGCCCCTCCTCTTCCTTTCCTCTTGCCCCTCCTCTTCCTTTCCTCTTGCCCCTCCTCTTCCTTTCCTCTTGCCCCTCCTCTTCCTTTCCTCTTGCCCCTCCTCTTCCTTTCCTCTTGCCCCTCCTCTTCCTTTCCTCTTGCCCCTCCTCTTCCTTTCCTCATGCCCCTCCTCTTCCTTTCCTCTTGCCCCTCCTCTTCCTTTCCTCTTGCCCCTCCTCTTCCTTTCCTCTTGCCCCTCCTCTTCCTTTCCTCTTGCCCCTCCTCTTCCTTTCCTCTTGCCCCTCCTCTTCCTTTCCTCTTGCCCCTCCTCTTCCTTTCCTCTTGCCCCTCCTCTTCCTTTCCTCTTGCCCCTCCTCTTCCTTTCCTCTTGCCCTCCTCTTCCTTTCCTCTTGCCCCTCCTCTTCCTTTCCTCTTGCCCCTCCTCTTCCTTTCCTCTTGCCCCTCCTCTTCCTTTCCTCTTGCCCCTCCTCTTCCTTTCCTCTTGCCCCTCCTCTTCCTTTCTCCTCTCCCCTCCCCTTCCTCTCCTCCCCTTCCTCTCCTCCTCTCTCCTCTCTCCTCTCCTTCCTCTCCTCTCTCCTTTCCTTCCTCTGCTCCCCTTCCTCCCCTTCCTCTCCTCCTCTCTCCTCTCCTCTCTTCCTCCTCCTCTCTCCTTTCTCCTTTCCTTCCTCTCCTCCCCTTCCTCCCCTTCCTCTCCTCCTCTCTCTTCTCTCCTCTCCTTCCTCTCCTCCTCTCTCCTCTCCTTCCTCTCCTCTCTCCTCGTCTTCCTCTCTCTCTCCCTCTTTTCTCTTTTTCTAGCTTTCTTGCTGTTCTCTCTCTCTCCCTCCTTCTCCATAGGAGACGTTTGGGCAGTGCAGAATATGGTAAATGTGTTGATTTTCTTTTGGAACCCCCCCCCCCCCCCCCCCCTTCTCTTGATTTTCTTTTGAACCCCCCCCCCCCCCCCCACTTCCCTGATGTTCCTTTGAACCCCCCCCCCCCCCCCCCACTTCCCTGATGTTCCTTTGAACCCCCCCCCCCCTTCTCTTGATTTTCTTTTGAACCCCCCCCCCCCCCCCCACTTTCCTGATGATCCTTCAAACCCCCCCTCCTTTTCTCTTGCTCCCTCCTCTCTCCCGTTCCCCCCCCCCCCCCCCCCCCCCCCCGCTCCATCCTGTGCCCCACTTGCTGTGCCTCTCTCCACCCTCCCCCCTCTTCCGTCTGTAGACCGACATGGAGTTACATGTGTTCCCTCTGGCCTGGTTCTCTCTTGGCCGGTGGGCGGCTACGTTGCGGCCTTTTCTATATGTCCTGGTGTTGTGTTTAGGTTGGGGTCTTCATGTCAGTAGACTGAGGGTATGTTCGGTTATAAAGTTGTGTTGTTGTTTGTGGGGATTGCAGGACATATTAGGATACGCGCCGGTGACGGAGGGAGGAAGAGGAGGACGGAACAGACAAACATGGTTCCTGGTTTGAGTGACAGTAGTAGGCGGGTACTTCGGGGGTGTGCCGTGGCAATGATTTGGTTATGTGTGTTGATCGGTACTATAATGTATGATCCATATCTGCGACCTGAACAGCCAGAGGTGGTGGTAGTGGGTAGGAGATCGCAGCCAGACCATCACGGTAATCTGTTTTTGGGGATGGCGAGGACTGTGGCTAAGGTAGCCAATAGGTCGGATTGTTATGTGTGTGGCTTAGCCCCGCTAGCAGGCGACGCAGGTCTTCCCTTGATTGCACACCCCTTAACGAAGTGTCATGCCAATGTGTTGAGGGACGAGCCTCTGCTCGGCCTATGCGACGGGGTGGGTCATGATAGGATGTTGAGGTATTTGGGCCGGGAACAGGGGTCGAATAAGGCAGTGGGTTATGGGGGTCTTAAGGACACTAGCCCCATTCCAGTGGCGTTTAGGGCGGCTGGGTTTGAGATGTGCGTAGAGGGGAAGTCAGGTGGTAGGGACGTGGGATATTTGGACGGCTGCAAGGGTGAGAGTGGAATATGGGGTAAGAATTCGGAGGCGCCGGCCCCTAGGGGGGCGTTTTGGATTTGTGGTGAGTATGCTTACGCAGCGTTGCCTATTAAGTGGAGGGGTAGGTGTGCGTTGGGGTATTTGGTGCCAGCTATGAGGGTGTCAGATGTTTTGCCGACGATTCCCAAGTCAAGGAGGAGGAGGTTTATAGATGCGGACCACTTTTTCAGGGTGGCGTTTCCCTGGTGGGGGACGTATGCAAACATGGGTGAACTAGACCATCTAGCTCGCGTGTTTGAGGATATGACGGCTACGACCGCGAGAGGTATGGCCCTGGAGGCTCAAGAGTTACGGTCCTTAAGACTGATGGAGCTGCAGTCAAGGACGGGTTTGGACTTCCTGTTGGCGAGTTCAGGAGGCACGTGTGCATTGATTGGTCAGGAATGCTGCACATTTATCCCCGAAAATGACATAGGTTATACAGGAGGTTATAGAGCATTTGAAGAATATTACTAGGGAGATGCAGCCCACGCAGGAGGACTCGTGGGAGGGCTGGGGCCAAAGTTGGTTAGGTTACATAGGATGGACAATTGCTAAGTATTTGCTGTGTGCTGTGGTGATGTTTGCGGTTATAGTAGTTTGTGTGAATGTTATCAGGGTGTGTGTGACGTACGTGTTCAAGACTCTCGGCGCGGCTGGTTCTGCGTCTGGGGACCCACACCGCTCGGTTGCACCTGCGTATGCGATGATGGTGATGAAGGATGGCGCGGAGGGTGGCAGGGTAGGTGTGGGCGTTCCGACAAAGCCGTGGTGCCCGGCGTCCGCGCTGGCGACTATTCTCTGATCTGGGTGGTGGACATTCAGGGTTGGGGAGTGGGAGGGCCGGGGCGTGCGTGTGGGTGTGAGGCGGGGGACGTTCCTGGACGACCGTGCGTTGCAGTTGATGGGATAGGATTGTGTGTGCAATTGTGTTTTTTTCCCCATAGTAGGTACGTTTGGAGTGGCTGTGTGATGTGGGGCGGTGTACCCGGGGTTCGGTGTTGGGTCTGGTCGGCTATGCATGGCCGTCCGGCAGGGCACTGGACTCTGGGGATACTGGCCTGAAGCACGGGAGAGGTTGCCGGGATGCTGTCTGCTGTGTACCTGTGGTGAGGTGGGTTTAGGCCACTGTGGAGGGGCTGTCAAGGTCTCTTCAGTGAACAGGGTCGACACCTCACGGCGTGCGTGGCGCGGCGTCTGTGGCATTCTTTAGATTACCTCTGGGGGACACGTGTCTGGGTGACAGGTGTCCCCTGGGGGGTGTGGTACTGAATAATGAAAAAGAATGTGAAAAAATGAATGCAACTATATTAATCATGATGTTTTTGTTTTCCGAGGGGTATCAGAATTGGAGCAGAACCAAGCGGAAGTAAAGGAGAGCGGAAATTCGAAACATAGGAACCCAGTGTGTTGACAGAGATCGAACGAGAAGAAAAACAGGGAGTAGAAACGGGTGGTATCACACACATGTATCAATTACAATTGTCTCATGTTTAAGAGTGTATGAGGAAAGTAAAAAAGATACTCGTACAGTGAATGAAAGGAACCTCTCAGGAATTTGATTAAAAAGACAGAGTAAAGTACAAGTCCAGTTGATAAATTAACAAGAACTGTTGTCATTGTGTGCTCTGATCTACAGCAGTTCGATTGGACACGCGGAACACCACAAATCAGGTAAGAATAGTAATTTCAACTGAACAAGGGACAGGAGAGAATAGGAAGGGCCCACAGTGCCACTATTGGCTGTCCGAGTAGGAGATAGTCACAAAAGCCTAGACACCTACACTTAGATAGGGATTACACAAGCTATTGTTCTGCCTGTTGCCATTGTTACGAGATAAAAGAGACAAGAGAAAAATGGGGCGAAAACGAGACAATCTAAACGCATATAAAAAGATAAAAGACAAAACCGACGCAGGTAAGTCGACCGTAATTGGGTGGATGGAAGAAAGTCCAGTACAAATTATTGCAAATGAACACGACACGACAAAAGGTAACGAATATTATTTGGACAAAGCAATTTATATATCAAAAAGATGGAATAAAAGATGGGAGCTTTGGCCAGTCGATGGTTCTTTTGATTTGGAGTTAATAGCTAAAATAGGAACACTAATTGAGGCATACACCTATCAGGGTGACGAGAAGGAAAGAGCAAAGAAAAGGTTGCAAGAGACAACCTTTTTAAAAGCTTATAGACGGGAAGGTGAGAAAAGGGAAAATGAAAGGAAGGCCGTTGCAAATGGCAATGATGCAGACAAACCAGTAGAGGGGGTAGTCCAGGTCACCAGAACTCCCCAGGCCCCTGAGACGACACCTGTCACCGCCCAAAGTGCGGTGCAGTTAGCCTCACCCAACCCAGCCTCCTATCTTATGGTCCAACAGGAAAGAATTGAGGAAGCTTTAGCACCCCCGCCATATGCCAGTGAGAAGGGGGAGCCGATATATCCCATCCTACCTTTGTTAGAGATGATAAGCCCTTACCAGTTGACAGATGATCTGGGGAACCTAGAGAAGGGACAAGCAAGGACATCTATTCAGCTGACAGCTAGGCAACCAGATAGGTCAGACTGGAATAGGTCAGACAGAGGGGGTGTGGACGCCTCATGGCAACCAGACAGGTCAGCCCAGACTGGGTCAGGCAGAGAATATGTAACCACCCCACGACCAAGGGATAGGATAGAAGAGCAGACAGAGCGAACAAGAGTGATACAAGCAGCTGAGAGAAAGAATAAGGAAGGCTATGAGGCAATGTTAAAAGAGAAAGAGTGGGAAAAGAAAGAGTGGGAAAGGGTGAAGAAGGCCCATGGTCAGCCTCAGAGAGAGTGTAACCCCCAGAGAGACTACCAGAGAGAGCCTGTCCACCAGCTGGAGCACCCCCAAAGCTCCCCAGCTCATACGCCCCGTACTATATATCGAGAGCTCATTCCCCCCCAGCATTATACCTCCCCCCAACCCCAGGGCCACAAGGGGGTAGCACCTGACAGTCACAAGATTGATCTCACAATACCACCACATGTGACTATGGTTGGAGTAGGTGAGGATCTGGAGACTATCGACATCGTACTTGGGGTACAGATAGGACGGATAAAAGATGATCTGACGGAGATAGAGCGGGGGCTCATGGACTTGGACCAAGATCAAACGGTCCTAGCAGGACAAAGACCCGACCCTGAGGCCATGCAAGCGGAGGGGGAGGAATATCAGACGTTCATGAGGACGCGGGCTGGTATTGAGGGGAAGCAAAAGGACCTGGAAGACAAAAAAGGAGAGAAGCAAGAGGCCCTTATGCGGATACAAGAGCGTGTACAAGAGCGTGTAATAGAGAAAAGACAGACAAGAGCCCAGACGAGAAACATGCAAGCCCCTATCCGCATGGCTCCTATAATAATAAGAGGACAGGACCTGGAATATCACCCCCTGAAGGTGTCGGACATGACACAGGTGACTGAGAGATTGCCGCCCCTCGAGAATGGGGCCAATCCTTGGATTGCCAAACTGGAGGAGGTAATGGTTGGCACGGAAATGGCAATGGGGGATGTCAAGAAGATATTGACAATTATGATGGGAAAAGACTCCATGGAAAGGATACTGGAGGCGGCTCGCCTGCAAGGCCATGTGGGGACTGGAGCGCATGATGCGGACCTGTTCCTAGCGTACAGGGGAGTAACGTGGGCGGCCCTACGAGAAGCCTATCCAATGAGACTGCACGCAGACCAAATTCCGATTGGTACTTTGGAGGCATCAGGGCACCCCAGGCAATACGTACAAAAAGCCTACTCCACGTGGAAGAACACAACTGGTCGGGAGGCGGGACTTGACCCTATGCATGAAGCCCAGTTGAGAACCAAGATTGAAAGCGGCCTCCCCATAGAGGTAAGACAGAAATTGGCCGAGGTGGTGTCATTGTCAAAGATGGCGCTGGAATTATATATAGATCAAATAGAGCATTACGTTGAACTGTATCGGAAGAAAGAGCAAAGAGCAAAGGAAAAGGATGCAGAGCAACAACGTAAGATCATGTACCAACAGCCAACCGAGGCAGTAAAGGTAGTGGAATACCTTCAAGCCTTAGTCCAGGCCCCACGACCAAGAGATGGGACAGGCTATGAAGGGGAACCACAGGGACAGAGACGGGCTCAAGTGGGAACACAAGGGGGTTATGCGCCGGACCAACAACAGAGGCCGAGAGAGTGGCAGCCACGAGGAAGAGGTGGAGGCAGAGGCCGGAATCAGATTCGGCGGATGGAGTGTTGGTCGTGCGGGGAGACTGGTCATCTCGCACGGGACTGTGGACAGGACTATCAAGCCAGAGGGGGAGACCGGGGAAGAACTTGGCCAGGCCAAGGCCAACCCCGAGTCCCAGACCAGAATGAGAACAATGGCCCGGTAAATCCAGCAAGAGGGCCAAATGAACCACTATGAAGAGGCCCAGAGAGTCCAATGGGGAGGTGTCAGCTGTCAGTGTCGTCTTTAAGGGAGGAGCCTATTGTGTGCGTAACGGTGAATGATAAATCTGTCGAGATGATGGCAGACACCGGCGCGGCTTACACGGTAGTACAACCCCAAGACGCGACGCACCTAACCTTGTCCGGTCGATATGTACGGACAATTGGATTTGAGGGAATAAACCAGCTGACGGCTGTTACCGAACCTGTGACTCTGAGATATCAAGGCAGGGAAGCGACTCTCCCTGTGCTGGTCTCGGAGAGCACACCTATTAACTTGCTCGGCCGAGATGGGCTGGGGTTACTGGGGATGGACATTAAATGTACTGCGGAGGGTTGCGTGATAGCCGAACGAGAAGACCAGTACTATCAGATGGTACAACGAATTGACAGTGAACCACCAGAGATCTATTGTCTAGGGGGATTGGACCAAGAGCTACTTGGCCCCGCCTTACAATGGGAGAAATTTATCACTGCCAATATGCCTGAAGCAAGGGATCCAAAGACCCCCTATCACTGCACTCTGCAGTATCATAGAGATGCAGACTCGTCACAGACTAAGGAGTGGCTGAGGGTGCAACCTGACAAAGTACAGCTGAATGCTACCAATATCATATTGGGGCCACAGGGAGCAGCGTTACGTATTGCACGGAGTGACTATCTGAGTAAAGAGCACGGCATAATGGATAGTGTTCCCCATGTGACTTTGAAGGTAATCAGCTCATGTGATCAACAACACATAGGCGAAATGATGAAAAAAGCTGAAGGGATAGAATTTGAACAGATGAAAGAAAACAAACGGATCTGGATAAGCCCTGATAGAAGGTTTATTAAGATCATGGTTCAAGGCACAGGGATGGGTCATCCCCAAACTGTGCAATTATCCCAAGAGACACTGGGAGAACTCCCTAATGCATCAAGCCTCCAAGAGGACATGATGGAGGCGGTGCCTGAGACGCTGTGGGCAAAGAACAGCACTGACATTGGACTAATCAAGTCCGCTCAACCTGTGAAGGTGGAGCTTAGACCTGGGGCCACCCTGCCTTGGAAGAAACAGTATCCATTGAAGGAGAAAGCAGTGGCTGGAATCGAGCCACAAATTAAAGGACTTTTAGCTGCAGGAGTCTTACGGAAAACAACTGATCCCCGGAGCAACACGCCGTTGCTACCCGTGGAGAAGCCGGATACCTCTTACCGGCTGGTGCACGATCTAAGAGCGATCAACAAGGTGTTACTTGACTATCCGTCCGATGTCCCCGACCCCCATGTGCTATTGACATTTATCCCGTCGAAAGCCGAGTACTATACAGTTATAGATTTGTGTAGTGCATATTTTAGTGTGCCCTTGAGCGAGGAGTGCCAGCATTTTTTTGGGTTTACTTATAAGGATGAATATTATGAGTATACTAGGATCCCGCAGGGACTAAAACATTCGCCACACATATTCAACAAAATCCTAAGGGAGGATTTAGAGGGGTTGGATAAAGTCATGACCTCTAGGGTCATTCAGTACATGGATGATCTGATACTGTGCGCGGACGATCAGGAAACATGTCATCGCGATTCCGTGATACTGTTGCAACTGTTGGCGAAAAACGGCCATAAAGTGTCGTTGAAAAAGTTGCAATATTGTAAACCTAAAGTGGTCTATTTAGGACAAACAATTTCACAGGGCCATCGGGCTATTTCAGAAGAACATTTGGTGGCCATAAGGACGGCACCCAAGCCTGTGACGGTACGACAGCTAATGGGATTTCTGGGTATAATGGGGTACAGCTCTCCGTGGGTCGAGAACTATACGGAAATAGTGAAACCATTGAGAGAGATGCTGAAAGAAACGGGCGTTGATAAACTGAGCAGTAAAGTGGTATGGACCGAAGAGGGCTCACGGGCATTCGAAACAATCAAGTCCCGACTGTTAGAGGCGCCGGCCTTGGCGTTGCCTAACTATACCAAGAAATTCATACTATACGTCTCTTCTTCACCAGATCAGAAGCAGGCGTGTGCGGTGTTGGCCCAGGACACAGGGGTGGGGGCGCGACCACAGCCGATGGCGTACTACTCAATTGCCTACTCGGAAGTAGAGATGGGGATGGCTCCATGCTACCGAGAAATGGCTGGAGTGTATACGATGTACGAAAAAGCCGCAAGTATTACGATGGGATATCCAGTGGATATCATGGTGAGGCATGACTTGAAGAGTCTGTTGGAGTCCGGTAAATATGCACTGACGATGCCTCGCATTAAACACTACTACAGACTTTTGGAACAGGAAGATGTGACGCTGGTCAGGTGTTCCATAACGAACCCGGCAGCTGACATCCCTACGCCTGAAGATGGAGAGCCCCACGACTGTTTAGTCGAAGTCGAGAGGTACTCTAAACTCAGAGCAGACTTGCAGGCATTTCCATTTGACAGTCCAGATCTGGAGTTATGGACTGACGGCTCTTGTTATCGTGTTGGCGAGGGACTAAAAGCAGGTTACTCCGTGGTAAGGTCACAGGGCGAAGGATTTGTGGTAGAAAAAGCCGAAGCATTATCACAACCTTGTTCAGCCCAGTTAGCAGAATTGGTCGCACTGACGGAAGCATGTAACATGGCAGAGGGCAGAACTGTAAATATTGTAACCGACTCCGCCTATGCACATGGTACCGCCTTCTTGTTTGGCACAGTGTGGAAAGGGAGAGGATTCAAGAAAGCCGATGGAAGCGCCATAAAACATTGTAGTCAGATTAAACGTTTGTTAGAAGCAATTATGAAACCAAAGCAGGTTGCGATAATCAAGTGTGCTGCTCATCAGTCAGACGAGTCCAAGATGTCTCGAGGGAACAGAAGAGCGGACGAAGCTGCCAAGGAAGTGACAGGTGCTGACAGAACAGGCAAGGTATTGGTTATCACACACGGAGTTGAGTTAGAGGACAAGATAACCTACAAAGATGTTTTGACTTTCCAGGAGGAGGCTAGTCAGGTGGAACGGAACCTCTGGATAACCAGGGGAGCTAGTCAGGATGATTCAGGTTTGTGGCGCGACGCCGGTGGATTTGTGGTGGCTCCTGCTGGCCTGGTCGGACTGCTGATCCACACGGCGCACGACTTTTGCCATGCGCATAAAGGAGAGGTAAGGAGAAAAATCAGAGAATATGGCTTTTGGGCGCCAGATTTGGGCAGTCAAATTGATCATGTGTTACAGAGGTGTGTAATATGTTTGAAAAACAATATACGAAAGGGGATTAGTGTGTCACCAGGACATATCCCCACGCCCAATGGCCCAATGCGAGACCTTGTAATTGATTACATTGACATGATTAAGCCCATTAATCAGAAGAGATATATTCTTGTCGTTGTCTGTCGTTTTTCAAGGTGGGTGGAGGCGTGCGCCACCCGGCACAAGGATGCAGCATCTGTGGCTAAGTTCCTGTGCCAAGAGGTAATTCCCCGTTTTGGTTTAATGGACAGAATCTCGTCGGACAATGGAAAAGAGTTCGTCGACAAAACTGTACGTTTAATACTCCAACACTTAGGCATAAAACAGCGATTGGGGGCCGTTTATCATCCGCAGAGCCAGGGGTTGGTGGAACGCATGAACGGGACACTAAAAAACAAATTGGTAAAGATCTGTCAACACACAGGCTTGAATTGGCTAAACGCTCTTCCTTTAGCTTTGATGGCTTGTCGTTCGTGCGAAATTCGCGGTCTGCGTTTGACACCGCACGAAATGATGCTAGGTCGCTGCATGGTAGTACCAGGTTTGCGCGCGACAGGCAAAGGTCCGAGTTTGGACATCCTGGACAACGACATGCGTGAGTACGTAAAATACATGTCAAAGATACACAAAAGTATTCTGGTTCATGTCTCCAGTAGACAGGAGCATGAGACCGGGGAGGAGGTGAATAGGCAGACTACACCTCAAATCATACCAGGCGACTACGTTTATGTCAAAGTATTTAGACGCAAGTGGTTTGGCGCGAGACGAGAAGGGCCATACAAAGTCGTTCGAGCCACCGAGAGGGCTTTACAAGTTGAAGGATCGCCTATGTGGTTTCACGTTACTCATTGTGTAAAAGCAACCAATACGGACCAAGAATGGGAACCTGAACCACAAGACCTTGACGGTAAAACCGGGGCGTCGCAACCGTTACACGAAGGCGAAGTGAAGGCGGCGCTAACCCCAAACGATGGGGAAGACCCGGATGATTATGGCGAGCCAGACCGAGGGGGCCACGATTGGCCACCAGTAGAAGATGAAGGTTTTTTACAGGAACCAGACAGAGGAGAGGATTATGAATTGGAACATAATAACTTCTCCTCTGTGGACATGGAGAAGGTACCAGAAGAGCCAGAGGAACCAGTGCTTAGCACAAGCCCGGAACAAGATACTCGACCACAACGAGTCATCAAGAAGCCTAAACGATATACATAGGCAAAGGAAGGGATAGTGTAACTGATAGGCCTTGGAGAGGGCGTGTACATATTAATTTTTGATTTTTCATTAGCTAAGCTCTCTCCTTTTTTAGAAATGTTTAGGTAGTAAATGCAATGTAAGGTCTTTTCTTTCAGAGTGAATTGCACAAAACAGACACATTTGGATAAAAAACACATAAAGTATAGTCTAAACCTGGTAAATGGTACGATCATCTTTTTGTATAAAGGGACGGACCTAGACTGAAGTGAAATTGATATAACGGATAACATTGTATATAACCTGCAAAATGAGTGGAAATTGTTAAACGGTGTGAGTGAATAGAGAACTGTGTAAATAAAGATGGGTCCATAGTCGGTCAGTGGAGGAGGGAGTAATGTGGGTGTTGAAAGCAAATGATACTAACAAATATGGAAAATGAGTCAGAAGGATTCTGGAAAGGTTTGGCTCTGAGGTAATTAGGTTAAACAGTAAGGTTAAGGTAATTGTAAACAGTTTGTTTGAGAAAATACTAACATGTATCTTGGGGATAATTAATCCCCAAACCGGGGAAACTGTAGTAGATTTCAGTCAAACCAACTATTGTACTGTACACCTTGGGTCTCAGAATGGCACAACACCGACAGGTAAAATGCATTCACAATTTCTCCTGGCTTCCTCTGCCTCTATCCATTTTCATTCAACAAAACAAACAAGACGTATCTGTGATTTGAAACAGCTGCGTGGACTCAAGGCTCTTAACCAGAGTGATTGAGACAGGCAGCTGTTGATCAAATGAAGAGATAGTCTCGTTTGGACTTCCTGGGAGTAATAAACTGGGTGATTTTACACCCTAGTGCTCTAGGCAAATGGTCCAATACAAAGGAACTACCTTGAGAGAACGCCAGACAGTCTCTTCTATACAAAGGAGCAGTTGATCAAAGGATTTGGACTTAGAATCCACATCGTGACGTAATTCGGTGTAAAACGTCACGATAAGGAGTTAGCCAATGAGAGCTGAGAGTAAGTGTCCTCCAATAGGAACACTCGAGGAGAGTTTGGAAAACGCCCGCTTGCCGTAAAATTAGAGGCGGAGCCTAAATAAGATATAATCAAAACTCCTCGCCAGGAGAGAACAGAACAACCCGAAAAACCCAGGAAGGAACAAGAAACGAACACACACCCTTTTTCTCCACAACAGACCCAGCAAGGAGAAGAAATCGACGCAGCAGAATCGAAGACGAGACGAGACATGTTTTTAGACAGAGCTTTTTATTTGAGAATTTAGTCTGAATTTCTGCAAACTTCCGGCATATTGGATGCGTCTTGCAGGTTCATTGCACAATATTTCTTTTTGTAACATCTGATTTGAAATCCATTTTCATTAAAAACGGGTTCTTTTCAAAACTGCTCAGATCTCGCTTCATTTCAAACGGCAGTGCCGTATTTTTCTCTCTGGGTACGCAGAAAGCAATAACCAGGTCTGTTCAACAGTGGTTATCTGCATTTGGAAAGAGTAGTTCTTCTAAGAAGCTTTGTAAGGTTTAAATCACAACGCAGACTAGGAGTTAAAGCTAGGAAGTTACTACAAGACCAAAATCCAAAATGGCTGCCGTGGAAATTAACTTTTTAATGGTTTGACCTACAATGATGCCCAATACATGGTACCAGCCCCCTCTCAGTCATGTACCAGCCCCTCTCAGTCATGTACCAGCCAGCCCCTCTCAGTCATGTACCAGCCCTCTCTCAGTCATGTATACCAGCCCCCTCTGTCATCTACCAGCCCCCTCTCAGTCATGTACCACAGCCCCATCTGAGTCATGTACCAGCCCCATCTCAGTCATGTACCAGCCCCCTCTCAGTCATGTACCAGCCCCCTCTCAGTCATGTACCAGCCCCCTCTCAGTCATGTACCAGCCCCCTCTCAGTCATGTACCAGCCCCCTCTCAGTCCAGCCTCCTCTCAGTCATGTACCACAGCCCCATCTCAGTCATGTACCATAGCCCCATCTCAGTCATGTACCACAGCCCCCTCTCAGTCATGTATACCAGCCCCCCTCTCAGTCATGTATACCAGCCCCCTCTCAGTCATGTACCACAGCCCCCTCTCAGTCATATACCACAGCCCCCTCTCAGTCATGTACCACAGCCCCCTCTCAGTCATGTACCAGCCCCTCTCAGTCATGTACCAGCCCCCTCTCAGTCATGTACCACAGCCCCCTCTCAGTCATGTACCAGCCCCATCTCAGTCATGTACCAGCCCCCCTCTCAGTCATATACCTGCACGACTGGCGGGGGGGGGGGCTTAGTAAGAGATGTGATTGGGCCAGCCCAGTGTCAGTCAGTACCAATGGGCCGATGTCTCAGCCTAGTAGTGGGCCGGTCGTTGACAAAAAAAAATTTTTTTTTTTTTTTTTTAATAGTTACAAATAGTTACCGAGGTCCGGACCTCGGTGACCTCATAGCTGGCTACGGCCATGCATGTGCATTCAGTTAAGTCGGAATATGACTGTAATACAAACAGTTCAGTTTGTCAGGTACATGCAACACAGATTACAGTGTTTACATCTGTCTGCTTGAGAAAATACCATGTTCTGCAATAAAAATGATTGAAGTGAGATGAACAGTTATTTTTAAATGTGTGATCTAAAGATAAACAAAGGGTTTTAAAAGTGTTATATGTATCTTCTCTTATAGTACGAGAGAGAAGCTGAGGAGAATCAACCAGCAACAAAAGCTAAATTTATAAAACATTATTATATATATTTTTTTTTACATTTTAAGATTGAACCGTTTTCCCTGTGGTATCGAAAATGGTATCGAATATCGATACTTTTCAAGGTATCGTATCGAAGTTAGAAATTCCAATATCGTGACAACACTAATCCCCTCTATCAGATAGATTTATTATTATTATTATTGGATACAGGAGTTTGGGTTCCAAGAGCTTCTTCAAGTCGATTCTACAGACAGACTGTTTCTATCATCGGAATTAAATAATTATAATGATAATAAATACGACAATTACGTTTTGCATTTATAGTCATGACTCAATGAGCAATCTGAGCATTACCGCTCTATGTACAGTACTTCTCTAAGCCGTCTGGCTCACAGTTAACCGACTAGAATAGATTAACGAATTCCATATAAATCTATAGTTCATTAACGATGCAGCAGCTGATACTGTATACACACACACACATACACTGCTGAATAATTCTGTTTTGCCTCAATATATACTGTATATATAATTCTGTTTTGCCTCAATATACAGTATATATAATATATTGATGCAAAACAGAATTATTCAGCAGTGTGTTGTGTGTGCGTGCACGCGCTGCGGTGGGCAGGAGCGTGCAACAAGATGGTATATAAATATGGTATATTAATTTAATACCTAGTGTGCTGTGTGATGACAATACATTTGAATATAATCTAATTGTGCACGTGGCCCTCGCATTATAATGAGCTGGACTGGTGTGTGTGTGTGTGCGTGTGGTAACGTGAACGCGATATCTGCCATGCGAGACTAGGCGAGAGGCTGTATTCAAATCCGAAGTGTTCGACGTTCCGACTCCTCCCCCGGCTGCACTAGTCTACTCTCGTCTACTTTCTAGGCGAGCCGAAATCAATCTCGAACACGCCTTTTGATTGCGCGGCATTCTACTCTACATAAAACATTTCCCTCGATTTGGGATTTTGATACCTGGTCTACAAGATACACTACACGACCAAGGTACCCATGTACATGTCAAAATACTTCCCAAAGGTCAGTGAATACCACGATCACAACACCAGAGGGAGCTCCACAAATCATGTTAAACCCAGATTCGGCTCAAACAAGGGACTAATCACGTTTCGCAATAATGCCACATCAATGTGGAACGCCCTACCCACAGCTGTAAAGGAATGTGCATCACTACCCACTTTCAAAAGCACTCTCAAAACACCTACGGGAGACTGCAATTCTAAACTGGCCACCGTAAATGTCCTAACACAACCCCCCCCCCCCCCCCCCCCCCAATGTACAGTAAATGACCAAGTATGGTCTTGTCAATATTCCAATGTACAGTTTTGCTTGTTCAGTTGTACAGTGTCCCCCACCCACTCCTCCTACCCAACCCCCCCCCCCCCCCCCCCCAACCTCCTCCAATGTACAGTTTCTATGTCAAATGTATATACTCTCTTTTCTGGACTCTTTTCGTATCACAAACAGTACTGTATTTGCAAATCTGGTATGTCATAAATGTATAGATGTAGCAGTACTGTCTATCTGTATGTCATATATGTTATGATGAATTGAAAATGGGGGACCCTGATGTAAACAAGACATAAGTCTTTCTCTGGTCTGCATCCCCTTAACAATTGTATGTATTGAGCTGTACTGTACTGTACCCATTCTGAAATCTGTTAATAACATTTTCAATCAATCAATCAATCAATCAAACCCCCCTCTATCTACTAGAGTAGACTATATGAATTGAAAATGGGGGACCCTGATGTAAACAAGACGAAAGTCTTTCTCTGGTCTGCATCCCATTAACAATTGTGTGTATTGAGCCGTACTGTATTGTACCCATTCTGCAATCTGTTAAATAACGTTTTCATTCATTCATTCATTCATTCATTCATTCATTCATTCATTCATTCATTCATTCATTCATTCATTCATTCATTCATGCATTCATTCATTCATTCATTCATTCATTCATTCATTCATTCATTCATTCATTCATTCATTCAGTGCTTATATGGGATTTGATTGACCAATGACTATGCTTGCACCTCATGGTACCAAAGCACCTCAAAGCACCTCAAAGGCGCTAAAAACAAAATTACAAACATCTCAAAACAAACTGGTCAGACTACTGCTTGACCTTACTCCTAGAACCCACCTCACCCCTGCCCACTTTGACAACCTAGGATGGCTTAGAGTAGACGACAGAGTACAGCAACTTGCAATGGGCCTGGTCTACAAGATACACTACACGACCAAGGTACCCATGTACATGTCAAAATACTTCCCAAAGGTCAGTGAATACCACGATCACAACACCAGAGGGAGCTCCACAAATCATGTTAAACCCAGATTCGGCTCAAATAAGGGACTAAACACGTTTCGCAATTATGCCACAGCAATGTGGAACGCCCTACCCAAAGCTGTAAAGGAATGTGGATCACTACCCACTTTCAAAACCTCTCTCAAGGGACACCTACGGGAGACTGCAATTCAACACTGGCCCCTGTAAATATCCTAACCCAACCCCCTCCAATGTACAGTCATTTACCTAGTATGGTTTTGTCAATAGTCCAATGTACAATTTTGTTTGTTTGTACAGTGTCTCCTCCCCCCCCCCCCCTCAATGTACAGTTTTACTTGTTTATACAGTGTGCCCCCCCCCCCCCCCCCCAACCACCTCCAATGTAAATTACCCAGTATGGTTGTCAATATCCCAATGTACCCAACCCCCCCACCCAACCTCCTACAATGTACAGTTTCTACCTCAAATGTATATACTCCCTTTTCCTGACTCCTTCTGTATCACAAACAGTACTGTATTTGCAAATCTGGTATGTCATAAATGTATAGATGTAGCAGTACTGACTATCTGTATGTCATGTATGTCATATATGTCCTGATTAATTGAAAATGGGGGACCCTGATGTAAACAAGACGAAAGTCTTTCTCTGGTCTGCATCCCCTTAACAATTGTGTGTATTGAGCTGTACTGTATTGTACCCATTCTACAATCTGTTAATAAAGTTTTCAATCAATCAATCAATCATGCTGCTAGTTTAATGGCGGAACTAATGTTGAAGCCCAGCCCACAGTGTCCGGGGACGTTTTATGCCGACGCACGCGTGTCAAAATCTCCGCGGATTTAAGAGATAGTTTCACTTCTTCTTGTAAAGAGATAGTTTCACTTCTTCTTGTAAAGAGATAGTTTTTAAGAGTCAATAGAATAGAATGATCTTTATTGTCATTGTTACAAGGTCCAGAAGATGCTACAGTCCCCATAATGTCCTCTCTTATTGCAGCAGCAGTAAGGTAGGTGTTGGTGTTGTGTAGAGCCATATGGAATCCGCGATCACGGAATCGCGGACGGAATCGCGGAATTGAGCAATAAAAATGGAATCATATAAAAAAAAAATTAATTAAAATTTTTTTTTTTTTTTTTTTTTTTTTTTACTTTTTTTTTTTTTATGTTGTGGGACTTGTACAGCACTTTGTTCAACTTTGTCAGTGCTGTAAAGTTTAAACCTTTTTAAATCTTAGACAAACAAAACACTTTGCTTTCATGAAATATTGTAAGCAGTCATTTGAGGCTTCATAAAAGCAGCACAATGAACACAAATCTGTCAGTGCCGAGTCCGACCTCATCTTAAATAACAAACGGCATTGCTTGTTGTAGTTAACAAAGAGAGGCAGAGTTCATTTTGCTAAAATATATATACCTTTTTATTTTTATTTTTTTTAATCGAATTTTATTTTCATATTCGAATGAAATAAATTAATGAAGCTTCGAAGTATTTAAGACAGCCCTATTAAATGGACTGTTATATCTTATTAAATTGTGGACATTTATTCATTCCCACTTATTAGACACTATTTCTGATGGTAAAATGAGCGTACAAAGCAAAATACAGAATTCTGAAATATTAAAACGGAAAAAACGGAATTTGGAAAAAAATAAAATGGAATTTGGAAAAAAATAAAACGGATTTCATATGGCTCTAGTGTTGTGGTTGTTAGCTATGTGTCGCCCAAGCCATGCAGCTAAAGTGCTGCTAACTCAATGTTTACTAAGTGAGTTATTATTGCAGAAGGACTTAATGTCTTTTGTAGGTTAAGTTAATTTGTTTAACAATATTACAAAGACATGTGACACTAAGAGACACGTAGAAATAAGATTGATGTATGTTGTTATTGTTTGATCTGTGATTTATTGTATTTCATGTATGTGTTCCACAGTTCTCACCGTCCGGATTTGAAAGAAATCCAACCAGTGCTATAAAGAACGTGTTGCTGTCATCATCACATAAGAGGGAATTACACTAGGGCTGCATAGTCTTCGGTGAGTTTGATTTGATTGATTGAACATTTTATTAACAGATTGCAGAATGGGTACAATACAGTACGGCTCAATACACACAATTGTTAAGGGGATGCAGAGCAGACCAGAGAAATACTTGTTACACCCGCTAAGTTCCTAGCTTTAAGAAAGACACAAGAGTGTAGGTTAATTTAACCATAATATTTATTACATAAAAAGGAGTGGACAACATTACTATAAGCCCACTTCAACCTCATGCTCAGGAACCCCAATCAGTCTTGACCGGGCAGGGTTTTATTCATAGCAACCTGGTTACACTTCACACAATGAAGGAGAGTAATATCAATTGTCAATAAATAGCATGTCATACGATCAATTGTCAATAAATAGCACTTCATACGATATCGATTGTTAATAAATAGCACTTCACACAATGAAGGAAACTTTATCACACATCAATAAATACCACGTCAAGAACTGTATAAAAAGGGATGTCAAACTTCTCACAATGAAGTAAACAGATATCCTACCACTCTGTGATTCAACTTGTGCAAACTGTGCATAACCACGGCATCCATATGATAATGGCACACTAAGCCTGCCCGTGTTCACGTCTGAGAGAGGTACCTTGTACATGGGTTGGTGTTATGGTGGGGGGGAAACGGACACACAAATAAACATACATGTAAAGAAAACTAATCCGGCCCAAGGGCAAGACCCAATTCTTTTTGCCCGTCTACCGGCCCATTGGCCCGGGCGGATTAGACATTATATTAAACTACCAAACAATATACTAAAAGTGTTTCACGACAAGAGCAGCTGGACCACTGGTGCTCTGCCGGGAAACAAACACAACAGTATTAAAACACTTTATTATTAAAACAATAACACGCATAATTATTAAACAACATTACATGCTAAAACAAAGTACTACATTTAAAATACCTGGTTCGTCGGTGGTCCTATAATCCTACCGACTACTTTCAATCCCGCTGGGAACCAGGCAAGTGATCTGGAACAAACACTCCATGTCACACATATTGCCGAGCACCTTAAAACCTGCTATTCCTATACCATAATACTACCACTGCCTACCTTAGCGTGTAATGCTTGTTCCTGCATTCCGGAGTGAGGTGTGCACCTACCTCACTGCACCGGCCGCAACAAACAATTCCAACTAACGTTCCTCCCGCAGGTATCCCCCTATAACGGAACCTGGCTCATTGAGGCCCCTCCTCCTTTCTCATTAATGCCACCCGTCACATACTTTTGTGACAAAATGGCATCCAAGGTAATAAAAAAAGTCAACCAACTAACTAGATTCTTGTACCGGATCTCCTCTCTGGTAACCAAGAATACCCTGAAGACTCTGGCAGGAGCACTCATTCAAGGGTACTACGACTATGCTTGCACCTCATGGTACCAAAGCACCTCAAAGGCGCTAAAAACAAAATTACAAACATCACAAAACAAACTGGTCAGACTTCTACTTGACCTTACTCCTAGAACCCACCTCACCCCTGCCCACTTTGACTACCTAGGATGGCTTAGAGTAGACGACAGAGTACAGCAACTTGCAATGGGCCTGGTCTACAAGATACACTACACCACTAAGGTACCCATGTACATGTCAAAATACTTCCCAAAGGTCAGTGAATACCACGACCACAACACCAGAGGAAGCTCAACAAATCATGTTAAACCCAGATTCGGCTCAAACAAGGGACTAAACACGTTTTGCAATTATGCCACATCAATGTGGAACGCCCTACCCAAAGCTGTAAAGGAATGTGAATCCCTACCCACATTCAAAACCGCTCTTAAAGAGCACCTACGGGAGGCTGCAATTTGAAACTGGCCACCGTAAATGTCCAAACCCCCCCACCCCCTCCTAATGTACAGTATCCTCCCCACCGTATGTATATATTCTCTCCCCACCGTATGTATATTTCTCTCCCACCCACCCACCCCCTCCTAATGTACAGTCCCCTCCCCATCATATGTATACTCTCTGTCAGGATCTATGGGTAACAGTACTGTATATTTGCATATCGTATATGTCACAAATGTAACGGTACTAAATACCTGTATGTCATGTATGTCCCGCCTATGCCATAAATGTCATGATGTCATGTATGTTGTGTATGTCATAAATGTCACTATGAATTGAAAATGGGGGACCCTGATGTAAACAAGATGAAAGTCTTTCTCTGGTCTGCATCCCCTTAACAATTGTGTGTATTGAGCTGTACTGTATTGTACCCATTCTGCAATCTGTTAAATAAAGTTTTCAATCAATAGTAATCCCTGTTGAAACGAGGCGAAGTGTTCCACTTCCCTGCCTCCTCCCCCGGCTGCTCTCGTGTGTTTTTTCCACTTCCCTGCCTCCTCCCCGGCTGCTCTCGTGTGTTTTCTCCACTTCCCTGCCTCCTCCCCGGCTGCTCTCGTGTGTTTTCTCCACTTCCCTGCCTCCTCCCCGGCTGCTCTCGTGTGTTTTCTCCACTTCCCTGCCTCCTCCCCGGCTGCTCTCGTGTGTTTTCTCCACTTCCCTGCCTCCTCCCCGGCTGCTCTTGTGTGTTTTCTCCACTTCCCTGCCTCCTCCCCGGCTGCTCTCGTGTGTTTTCTCCACTTCCCTGCCTCCTCCCCGGCTGCTCTTGCGTGTTTTCCCTCTCCTCTCTGAAAGTAGCCTCGCCCTCGATCCGCACCACAACAACATCTTCCTGAATGACTGACACAAGCTTTGTGTGTTTCTAGTGTAAAGTGTCTCTGTGACGGAACTCTACTGGACCAAGGCTTTCTACTCAAACATCTGGATCAGAACCTTCTTCTTGTGGAACCAGACAGCAGACTGGACACCACAACATCTGTAAGTACAAACATGTAAACATTGTTTCCTCTTATTGCTCCTCCTTGCAGAAGCGGCGAGAAAGGAGCCTTGAAGTTGTACAATCCATAGGTGGCGGGTGAGCTGGACATTAGGGTAGGCTGTAGATGGGATGGTTTTCCTTTTTCTTTTTTGCTTGCACGCAAACGGTGCTGTCCAGGTTCTGATTTCATACAATACACGCACCCACTAGGCTACTACAGCGAGCCCCACTCATTTCATATAGTGCAAATTAATTGTTCAAATGAAGACATCCAATATGATTAACAATTGTCTTACCTTAATGCAACAAAAAAAAATGCGACATTTCGCGCATCAATGATCTTTTCTGCTTTAAGTTTGTCTGTGAGATCACTTTCAATGTGAAGCTGCTTTGAAAACAATGTACATAGTAGCTCTAAAAAGTTTCCACGATTTGATTAACTCTGACTCAGTCTCATCATGCCCTCGTAGAGCAAGCCCTTGGCCTCAGGTGATCCGTGTTATGCCCAGGCGGCATGTAACTTGGAATGGAGTTCCAGGTTTTGGCAGCTCTCACGGAGAGGGCTGATTTGCTAAATGTACTTGTCCTTAACCCTTTATCTGCCGGAGATTATTCTCATCTTAATCCGTTCTCTGCCAGTACTGTAAGTCCATGGAGATGTTCCCCTTCTTTGCAGGGCTATAACTTTTTAAATTGTGTTGCTAAATTGACATTACTATGGCCCATTCAACATCAAGTATCTATCGTTTATGATGTAGCAACGTTCTACTTTTTCATTCATATACCGGTATTCATACTAAAATACGGTCTAAAGTATAAATATGTTTTTATCGTTTTCTGCAGCATTCCATAGAACGTGAGTTATAGCCATAAATACATATATTAGATCATCAAATGTAGTTTGATACCGATTGACGTCAGATAAAAAATTTCAATTGTACAAGGTCCTAAACGTCATGACTCATCATCTGATGTTGACCGGAGGGGGGGGGGGGGGGGGGGGTCGTTTATAATGCAATGACCGACGTTAAATGAATCATGTAGTATGGATGATGTATTGATCATAGCAGTTTGTATCGAAAATGGTAAACAAACAGGCTGAAACTCACCCCAGTCTCCTCGTAGTGTTGGGTGATGAGCGTGGAGGAAAAAGATTGCTATTATGGGATGTTGATATATGCGATCCATTTCCAGGTTGTATAATACTATATACGTCCAAAAATGTTAAACGGCCACCACACCTACTGCCATTGACACCTTGGTTGTCCGACCCTTGCGTATTGTCACCACCGGGCTGCAGCAGCCCACACACACACACAATATCGTAGCCTAGGCTGCCTATAATAATGCGCAGACTGGGGCTGCTGGTTTGGGTCGGCATAGCCTGGCCTGGCCTTACATACCCGCCGCCTATGGTACGAAATGAATCGGAAAAAAAAAAAAAAAAAAAAAAAAATTTAAACTTTTATTTTAATTTCATTTTTTTTTAATGTTGTGGGACTTGTACAGCACTTTGTTCAACTTTGTCAGTGCTGTAAAGTTTAAACCTTTTTAAATCTTAGACAAACAAAACACTTTGCTTTCATGAAATATTGTAAGCCGTCATTTGAGGCTTTATAAAAGCAGCACAATGAACGCAAATCTGTCAGTGCCGAGTCCGACCTCATCTTAAATAACAAACAGTCCTTTGAGCTCAGCCTTCAGAGCCAGGCCCCACAGTACCTCTCAGAGCCACGCTCAGCCTTCAGAGCCAGGCGCCACAGTACCTCTCAGAGCCACGCTCAGCCTTCAGAGTCAGGCCCCACAGTACCTCTCAGAGCCACGCTCAGCCTTCAGAGCCAGGCACCACAGTACCTCTCAGAGCCACGCTCAGCCTTCAGAGCCAGGCCCCACAGTACCTCTCAGAGCCATGCTCAGCCTTCAGAGCCAGGCGCCACAGTACCTCTTAGTGTTGTCAAAAATATCGAAAAATCGATACATATCGATTCTGAATATTTAAAACGGTTTCAATACTCATTTCCCGAAATATTGATATTTGATTTTTTTTTATAAGGAAGTTGCATTGTTCATTTCAATACCTGTAATAGTACAGTAGTCCACACACACACACACATGTGCATTCAGTTAAGTCGGTATATGACTGTAATACAAACAGTTCAGTTTGTCAGGTACATGCAACACAGATTACAGTGTTTACATCTGTCTGATTGAGAAAATACCATGTTCTGCAATAAAAATGATTGAAGTGAGATGAACAGTTATTTTTAAATGTGTGATCTAAAGATAAACAAAGGGTTTTAAAAGTGTTATATTTATCTTCTCTTATAGTACGAGAGAGAAGCTGAGGAGAATCAACCAGCAACAAAAGCAAAATTTATAAATCTTTTTATTTTTTATTTATTTTTTTACACTTTAAGATTGAACCTTTTTCCCTGTGGTATCGAAAATGGTATCGAATATCGATACTTTTCAAGGTATCGTATCGAAGTTAGAAATTCCAGTATCGTGACAACACTAATCCCCTCTATCAGATAGATTTATTATTATTATTATTGGGTACCAAGAGCTTCTTCAAGTCGATTCTACAGACGGACTGTTTCTATCATCGGAATTAAATAATTATAATGATAATAAATACGACAATTACGTTTTGCATTTATAGTCATGACTCAATGAGCAATCTGAGCATTACCGGTCTTTGTACAGTACTTCTCTAAGCCGTCTGGCTCACAGTTAACCGACTAGAATAGATTAACGAATTCAATATAAATCTATAGTTCATTAACGATGCAGCAGCTGATACTGTATACACACACACACATACACTGCTGAATAATTCTGTTTTGCCTCAATATATACTGTATATATAATTCTGTTTTGCCTCAATATACAGTATATATAATATATTGATGCAAAACAGAATTATTCAGCAGTGTGTTGTGTGTGCGTGCACGCGCTGCGGTGGGCAGGAGCGTGCAACAAGATGGTATATAAATATGGTATATTAATACCTAGTGTGCTGTGTGATGACAATACATTTGAATCTAATCTAATTGTGCACGCGGCCCTCGCATTATAATGAGCTGGACTGGTGTGTGTGTGCGTGTGGTAACGTGAACGCGATATCTGCCATGCGAGACTAGGCGAGAGGCTGTATTCAAATCTGAAGTGTTCAACGTTCCGACTCCTCCCCCGGCTGCACTAGTCTACTCTCGTCTACTTTCGAGGCGAGCCGAAATCAATCTCGAACACGCCTTTTGTTTGCGCAGCATTCTACTCTTCTACATAAAACATTTCCCTCGATTTGGGGTTTTGTAGTCGGACTCAGAGAGTTGTTTTGATCACCATGGAGACAGTTAAGAAGAGACGCCGTTCTCAAATGTGGGAACACTTTGATCTGATCAGTCCTAATAAGGTATGTGCTTTATACTCTGAGCTTTGAGGGAAATGTAGTTTAATAAGGTATGTGCTTTATACTCTGAGCTTTGAGGGAAATGTAGTTTAATAAGGTATGTGCTTTATACTCTGAGCTGAGGTGTGAGGGAAATGTAGTTTAATAAGGTATGTGCATTATACTCTGAGCTTTGAGGGAAATGTATTTTAATAAGGTATGTGCATTATACTATTTTTTTTTTTGAACAAATGTTTTTTATTTCCCCCCTTTTTTTTTTTTTTACATGAAACAAGACAAACAATACAGTAACAGCAGGGGAGGAAACTAACTTTTTGGCTTACCAGCCAACTGGCGAGTAGATGATTTTTTTTACCAGCCAAACTGATTTGTTTACCAGCCAAAAATAAAATCGCTAATTGTGATAATTACTTCTTTGTATGTCTTCGTCTAAATAGATTTTCAATCATATTAATAATCACACCGTGTCTCTACTCGTTAAAATATTTATTAGCATAAAACATGAATAAGTGTCTCTACTCTCCACAATATTAGCATACAACATGTATTAATCACACTGCCCCACCCCCTCAAAATATTAGGATATCACATATTAACATGAAAGAGGGAACTATTCTGGACTGGGTTGGGCTGAACTGGGCAGTGAAAGATGCTGGGCTGGACTGGGTTGGACTGAGTTGGGCAGTGAAAGAACCAAGCATTTCACTGTAATGTAATAGCTAAATAAAACAACTTGACTTGTTACATTTGCACTCTGGTTGTATGCCAAATGTATTCTGGTTGTACTGTACTTGTGCTGTAAGATGACAATACATTGGAACCGAATCGACAACGCTAGGGGTTCAGCAGGTGTATTCTGAATGCCAAGTATGACAACATCACCGTTGTGAAGGGCATATGGGCGAGTGGTGATATGGGGGGAAACCCGGTAATAATAAAATGTCACTCGGCTGCATTTAAGCAAAGCCGCTCAGTATAGTCCACTATGTTGAACGCGCGTTATGGTAGCTTGTTACATGCTAGGTAGCTAGCCGGCTAATGCTGGTTGACTTGTCATTCTCATCCGACTCGAAGGAGACACGTCGCATGCTGTTGTTCGCCCCCATGTCAGACCGCACTGATATCCGAAAGCGACGACTCTACATGCAATTATTTTCATCCACTGATGTGTTTTTGTCTAAGTTTGTCTACGTTATCAAGCCGGTGGCAGGAGTCTGTAGGTCCGCGCGCAGTGATCTATCCACTTCCCCTAGATGGGCGGCATCTTCTAGAAAATGAGTGTTCATTGGAGGAGCTTAGAGCGCATCTGTACAACGATGATGTTCATTGGTTATGGTTGGATTATTATGAGGCGCAAATGGGAGGAATCATAAGGGGGGAGTCAGAGTTTGGCTTGTGCCAGTGAGCGAATCAGCAGATTGCAGAATGATTTCTTTGTTTTGTTTTGTAATTACTAGTACTCATGAATTACTCGCCAAACGTAAAAAATACTCTCATTTGGCGACTAAAGTGGCCAAATTTCCTCCCCTGAGTAACAGTAATAATCAACGATAAATCACAGGACAATAACAGAAATAATAATAACAATAATGACAGTCCAGTAATTAAATCAGAATGAAAGTAGACTAAAAGACATAATAATAATAAATACAATACATGGGCTCTTCCCCCCCCCCCCCCCCACAGGACCCCCATGTGGGCTATACATCCACTACTTCATTCAACATCAGAAAATTCCAAATTTATATGCGTTCCTTTATCTTATCCACCACAGCTACCCAGACTGCTATGCTGGCTTCATTAACACCTAAAATTCGTGCAGTAGATATCTCTAGATAAATCACATCGAGATAGGTGAGAATCTATACCTTCCGGCACATTTTATCCGGTTGAATCCAGCGTGACGCTATCAACTTTTTGGCAGCCGTAAGACCCGCCAAAATGAGTCTCTTTACATGTACAGAGGTCGATAACTGAGAAACATCATTCAACAACAATACAGAAGGCAGTGTCGGTATGGTCAGAGATAGAAATTCTGATAATTGAGTGGTGACATTTTCCCAGAAAGTCTTAACAGGAGGGCATTCCCAATACATATGCATATATGTATCAATTTTGTGTTTGTTTTATGTTAGGACTACGGGTGGAAATTAGCCCTGTGCTATTCGCGGCATATTTACGTCCTTATCATGCTGTGATGTTATGCATACACATGTAATTGATGTTCATTAATTTGCATTGTCCTTAATAAACAAATCTTAATCTTAGCATCGTTTGAACACAAGGAACATCAAGAGTCGGGTCTGAGACCCATTAGGTACAATCGTCTAGGGGTCGGGTAAGTCCTATGAACAAAGTTAACATTAATCTCTTGGTGATCTGGGTTGCGTGATGATAGCCGAACATTTTCCCAGACTGCATCCCAATCAAAATCTATTTCCAGGTTTGGGATATCCTTCCTCCAAACCGAGTCTAGGGGAAGGACCTTATATGAGGACGTAAGTAAGTGGCGATAAAAGTCAGAGACGAAGCATCTCGACGTCTCCTTGTCATAAAATAATTTGTGAAACCTGTGGTGCTCAAGTGGAACATCTAATGGGACTCCGTGAGCCGTCAAAGCTGCTCTTATTTGTAAATAGAAGAAAAAAGTGGAACTGGGAGGTCAAATTGGTTGGATATATCTCAAACTGCGGAGACCATAGTCATCGAAGATGTCCCCCAATGTGTGTATGCCTTTCTTTTCCCAATCAGGGTATCTGATAGGTTGTTGTTCAATAAGGAGTAAATTGTTATTAAATAGGGGAGAATGCCTGTGCCATTTATGGTGGTTAGTACACGTTTTCTGTGTCACGCCATATCCGGATCACATGTGTAATAAGTAGGGATGTCCCGATCACGTTTTTTTGCTCCCGATCATGTGATTTTGAGTATCTACCGATAACGATCTTTCCCGATCCAATAATTTTTTTAAATTTTTTATTTAATTTTTTATTTCTTTACTTACATTTTTTTATTCAACAAACATGACCATGTTCACGTCTTAAACTCATACTGAGGCTTTAGTTTTGGTTTTAAATTGCATATCATCATTAATATATTTATTGTCACACAGAGCAGAAGAATTTTGCCAAAACAAACCAATAGTATCCAGCTGCAGAACGGCAGACCAGCCACACTCTCAGACCCAAACGCATTTCCTTTGATTTAATAATTATACATTAAATGATTTATGTCAAGGATTGCAATGCCTCGCTTGAATCAAGTTAACTTTTCACCTGGATAACGTCAACATTCAGGGTGAATGTAATGTGAGAAATTGGGATTAAAAAAAATAAGGTATGTGCATTATACTCTGAGCTTTTAGGGAAATGTAGTTTAATAAGGTATGTGCATTATACTCTGAGCTTTGAGGGAAATGTAGTTTAATAAGGTATGTGCATTATACTCTGAGCTTTGAGGGAAATGTAGTTTAATAAGGTATGTGCTTTATACTCTGAGCTTTGAGGGACATGTAGTTTAATAAGGTATGTGCATTATACTCTGAGCTTTGAGGGAAATGTAGTTTAATAAGGTATGTGCATTATACTCTGAGCTTTGAGGGAAATGTAGTTTAATAAGGTATGTGCTTTATACTCTGAGCTTTGAGGGAAATGTAGTTTCGAGTTTGACGCTCGTATCGGAGCATTGGTTTCACAGACTCCTCATTCTGGAGCCTCGTCATCCAGGTAAACAAAGGTACATTAGGTTAATATCCACCTCTCTGTTTTGTTACAGTAAAATCTGCTTTTATTCATCTACTGACCGCACATCTGATCTGTTGGGCGAGTTTGACGTACAGTCGGCACCGAGGAACAGCACCTGGGTACCCGGCCTCTGGTACCCACCAAGTACCAGCCCACGACGACACGTACGGGGAGACTCGCCCAGGAGGCCTCTTCCCCTACGCTCACCAATGTGCCAGCCATCCATGGCATCGTACCTTGGCACACCAACGTTCCCAGACTTTACGCACGAGGACAGAGCACAGTACACGGAATTACGGATGTGCTTGGAGACTATGATGTCCGACGTCCCTGATGAGTCGTACAAATATGCCATCCTCCTCAAGCATCTCAAGGTGCCCAGAGCGCATAATATAGCGCTGGCATATTCCAACTCAAGCACCCCATACTCCGCGGCTCTAGTGGCCCTCGACCAGCGTTATGGACGCATATGGGACTACGTGATACAGGAAATAAGAGATATCGACCGCCTCCCCCCAGCCAAAGACAATAGAGCATTGGATGACCTCTCTATCAAGGTACAGTCCCTGGTAGGGATGCTGGGGTCCCAAAAGGAGAAAGGGAGATATGAACTATATGCTAACTCTAATGTGGAACGAATACTAGAGAAGCTCCCTCCAGCCCGCCAAGAGCGCTTTCGGCGGCAGAGAGACCACCGTGATCCCGACGGTCCCGAGCCATCCCTCCTAGACCTGGCCGCCTTCCTCGCGAGGGAAGTCAGCAGCCTACGACTGGACACGTTCGTGTGGAGTGGACCAAGCCCAAGAGATGGACCTCGGAGATCTAACGATAACCGCCGGTCAGTGACCGTTATGCACCACGCCGAGTCAGTGCCGCAGCACAAGAACCACAGCACCCCCCCGACGAAGGGGAAGTGGAAGATTGTATGCCAGTACTGTGAAAAGGAACATTGGCTGTCTCAATGTGACACTTTCAAGAAGATGACCGCTGACGAGGTCAGTCAGTGGATCAAAGCCAACCGCCGCTGCTTCCGCTGCGCGCGCAGCCATATGGCAGCCGAGTGCCGTTTAAAGAAGAAATGCAGCAAGTGCGACGGCGCCCACTTGTCTTACATGACAGCAACAAGAAGAAACTCGTACCCCCAAGCAGCTCGAGAGTGAACGTCATGTATATCGACCCTGCGAGGAGCGGGAGCTCCCGAGTGCTCTTGAAAGTGGTCAGAGTGATATTAAGCTACGAGGACAAGGTCATGGACACTTACGTCATCCTGGACGATGGGTCAGAAAAGACTCTCCTCCTCGCATCCGCTGCAGCCCGGCTGGGTCTGCGGGGGAGCGAAGAAACAATGACAATCCGTACTATTAGAAGAGACCTGAAGACCATAAAGGGTGAAAATGTCTCCCTCACGATAGCAGCAGTCGGGCAGCCCGAGAAGCAGTATAGGATTACTAACGCCTTCACCAGCCAAGACATAGGCCTGTCACAGTACACCTACCCCATCCCCAAGCTGATGGAAAAATACGTGCACCTACGTCAACTACCTATACCGCTCATCGACGGCGCCACCCCGACCCTGCTCATAGGATCCGACCACGCACACCTCATCGTCCCAACGGACCGGGTCCACATCGGGCCCAGAGGCTGTCCAGCAGCGGTCGAGACCCGCCTAGGTTGGACACTACAAGGCCCCCTCTCCGGGTCTTCCAACCGACCAGCAGCCACTCGCTGCCTCCACTCAAGAATAAAAGAAGAAGACACCACCCTCTTACAGCACGTCAAGATGCTATGGACATTAGACGCGATGCCCTTTAAGAATGAAAAGAAACTCGTTCGATCAAAGGAAGACACTTATGCCATAACCCTCCTCGAGCAGAGGACAAAGAGAGTCGAGGTCAATGGAGTGATGAGATACGCAACTCCACTCTTGAGGCGAGAGGGTATGCCCACCCTCCACGCCTCAAAAGAAGCGACGGAGCGATATCTACTGAACACCGAGCGGCGTCTAGCCAAAGACCCCACTCAAGCCACTGTGTACCGCGCTGAGATTGACAAGCTAATCACAGCGGGACACATAAAGAAAATTGACATTCAAGAGGCCGACCAGACGACCGAATCATGGTACGTGCCCCACCACAAGGTCCACCACAACGGCAAGGATCGCATTGTGTTCAACTGCAGCTACCAGATCGGACTACAGAATCTGAATAAAGAACTCTTGCCCGGCCCAACACTCGGCCCCTCTCTACTAGGCGTGTTACTACGTTTCCGCCAAGACAAGGTGGCCATCAGCGGCGACATCAAAGGGATGTTCCTGCAGGTGCGACTAGTGGAAGAGGACAAGCCCTTGCTGCGGTTCTTATGGAGAGAGAGGATCGGGGATGAGCAACCATCCATCTACCAATGGGAGGTCCTCCCTTTCGGAACCACATGCAGCCCATGCTGTGCTACGTTCGCACTGCAAAAACATGTCACAGAAGACCCAGAAGCTGACGAGGAGGTCAGACAAAGTGTAGAGAGGAGTTTCTACGTGGACAACTGTCTGCAAAGCGTCTCGACGCCAGAAGAAGCCGAAGCCCTCCTACTCAAGCTCCGCGCCTCACTGATCAAAGGCGGCTTTGATCTCCGGCAGTGGGCCAGCAGCGACCCTCAAGTACTTCGCAGCCTCTCCCCAGAGACAAAGGCAGCAAGCAGCGAGACCTTAGGTGCGGACTAATTAGGAGGCGGCTGTTACAAAGGGTCAGATTAAACCGAATATATATATTTATTGCTTGAGATCCCTTGTATAATATTTGTATATCGTTTGATATCCCTTGCAGGGTTAGAAATTAAAAAAAAATTTCAAGGGCTTTTTTTGCCCCCCTTAATTGCTTTTCGGGGGCTTTTTTTTGTATTTCGGGGGCACAACATTTTTATAATGAAAATTAACATAAAGATTATAAAACATTGTTGACACTTTTTTTTACAGTCTTCGTCCCTATGTTTGATAACGTAATGTTAATGTCTCCATATATAGGGCTCTACGCTAACCTTTTTCCCAAGGAGCACATGTGCTCCTAAATAAAATGTTAATAAATAAAATCTAAATACAAATTTAGGAGCACACAGAAATTTAGGAGCACAGTGACAATTGTTCAAGTAACACACACACACGCACACGATGTGTGACATCATGGCTTGGTTTCATGTTTTGAGGTACCTTCAATTATCTGTAAATAATACATACATACTCTATCTAAATAGATTAAATATTATTGTCCCTGAGTGAGGGCAAGTTGTGTTGTTGTCTTGATATAATAACCGGTTGCCTCTGAATCAATGAATGTCTAATATTGAATAATATTATTAGATATTTTATTTTTAACATCCCTAATTCCAACAGTCAAGAGGCTTGTTTCAAATTGATGAAAAACCCCACACACGCAACGTTTGTGAGTATAGGCTCTGGCCAGATCGATCAATGAAATACGTTGCGCGCTCAGCGCTGTGGAATGAAGGAAATGCGCACCGGGATCGGATTTGGATGTTATTCTTTTGGAGTTGTGTTACAAATGGAATGGTCTTTCCCCGCCGAACACAAGTTACTTAACGTTACACAGGTCGCGCTATGCAGATGCTTAGCTTGCTAACGTTAAGATAGCAGTGTAATGCTTGATGAGAGCAGAGCGCTCTCTCTGTGTTCGCAGCACCTCTCAAGTGCCTGTAACACGCAGCGGGCCCCGCCTCCCTCCTCCTTGGAACAAACATTCCACCCAAAAACTGAATTTCAGTCCAGTTTCAATCTGAACTATTAACAGCGGAGCTGTTTTGTAATCTTCACAATCACTCGTCTGTCTCGCACACTGCAAGTAAATGATTTTTCCGGTTTGCACACACATATTATTAGGGGCAATACGAGGGAAATGCTCGCACTGTAGAGCATATATATAATTATATATATAATTAGTAAACTGTCGGGGGCTTTTTTTGCCCCCCTTAACTGAATTTCGAGGGCATTTGGTCAATTTTCGAGGGCATTTTGCCCCAAGCCCCCGTTAATTTCGAACCCTGATCCCTTGTATATTATTTGTATATATACACGGAATATCCCTTTACCTGTGTACAAACCAGAGTAATATTCGCTCTCCTATTGGACAGCGACCCCTAGGCGCCAACGACCAAGCCCCCAACGGCAAGTTCAAAGGCAACTCCGGGCATGTCTCAACATGTCCAGAGTCTGCGCAGTAATACGAGACAGAACTGAGGTTGGCACTAGATAATTCACCTTACGTATAAATACGGCGCAGGTGTAAACAGCAGTAGTTCAGTTCAAACCTTGATGCCTTCACCACGAGTCAACGTGCAGTGAAGTTAGCAACCTTGCATCTAAATAGAGTATTGAGAACCGCGTGTGAGTGGAATACTAAAGTGAGTTTAACGCAGTAACGTTGAGTTCGACTTAATCTAATGTGAAGTAATAGTCGATTATTTATAGTGTATCGTGCGGCTACAGTTCTTCAGTGACCAGCATTACCACCGGTTCGTCGTGTATATAGCTAGTGCACTTATCCAGGCTGGGCGGCCTAAATTCGTGCCCCCACCCGACGAGTCCTAGGCGAGAATCGTTGGATACGTACACCGGAGAACCTACACCGGCGACTGCAGAACCATTTCTGGTTGGATTATATTGCTTTGGGACCGTGACCGCTGGAGCAGAGAACCGTCGATCCCACTGTCGTTTGGGATTTACCCCCGTGAGGATCATCACTCGGGCCCGCCTCTAGGAAGAGGCTGGCTAGCTGTCGTCCATGCTGGCGAGCATACTTGGATTACAACTGCTGCTTTGTCTGCTGATCAAGGGAGTACATGCACTGGCTCCTGTATCTGGAGCCTCGTTATTCCTCGTTGACCCAGACTTTGTACCCGAACATTCCTCTACCCCTACCGGCCTTACACCCGGAGGGAACCCCCCAGTGTCTCCAGCTGGTACCAGTGTGCCCTATGTAATTGCTATACCACAGGTGGCGTCAGTTTAGACCCATCCTAGTATTCATACTATTCTCATTGACTTACGCTCTTGACCAGGGGTGGGCAATTATTTTTCCCGGGGGGCCGAATGAGCAACTGAAAATATGTTGGGGGGCCGGGCCAAAATTCCAAACTCAATTATGCATAATATACATTTTATTTCTATATAAAAAGCAGTAAATGGCATTGTTTTGACCCCTGGTAAGAGTGTATGTTATTATTTGGCAATTAAAAGGTGAGGTTAGCTTTCAAAAATATAATTTATTCAAATAGAATTTATTTCCAAAATGATAAACAAAATGTGAAACATTAATAACAAAGGGCATTTTGAGTTTCATATACTATTGAAACAAGGATTTTCTTAGCTTTCTAAAGACATCACATCATCTTATAGCAAAAATAAACAAGACATGTCACTGAACTGTGAACATGTGTCCCACAACTGTGAAAGTGTCCCAGTTTTGTAGCCTTTTTTACTTTACATACCTATATTAAACATTTAATGTTTTCAGAACTGTGCAAAAAAAAGAAAACAAATATCAAGTGTCCCATTTCACTTGTTATATTTCCACATTTTAGTGTTCTTCAGTTCTTTTTTTTTCATTCAGTGTGAGAAATCCAGTCTCTGTTGAGCTTTAACAAGTCCATCAAAGTCAGGTTGCATGTCTGAGGTGGAGATGCGAAGCACAGCTGCCAGATGTTCATCAGTGAGAGATGATCTGTACCTGGACTTGGTAAACGTCATGACTGAGAATGTCTGTTCACATATGTAGGTGGATCCAAAGAGAACCAACATCTTCTGAGCATGTCTCCTAAGCGTATATTGTGCGTGTGAACGTTGACATGAAAATAAAAAAGTAAAAGAAATAAAAAAATAAAAAATATTAAATATATATTTTTTTTATTTATTTTTTTATTATCATGTAAAATTTCGCGGGCCGGTCAGAATCATCCCGCGGGCCGTATCCGGCCCGCGGGCCGTACAATGCCCAGGTCTGCTCTTGACTGACTTTACGTGTGTTCTTCGCCATACAAGCGCAAGCCTAATTCTCAATCTGTAACCTAACGTTGCTTAATAATAATAAATACCCTCCAAATAGAACTTTATGTGTCAATGCCGTATTCTTGTGTGGGTGTTCACCATATATATTCATGTACTGTATGGCCAGTAGTTAAAGTACATAACTAGTAGTGGTTTAATATATCACAATCTTTAATACAGTCAGGGAATTGTACCCCTCAGTTACAGTTACCATTGACTGAAAAAGTGCCCGTCGTCTTGTCAATGTAACATAATTGGAAACGGTAGCCAGAGTAACAAAAAAGATGTTTAATTATGTATTTACCATGGATTTAGTAACTGAAGGAATAACATAAAGTAACAACAAACAAACCACAGGACTGTACAGACAGGATCAGCCACCACACACAGGGGAGAACAGAACAGTTATACACAAGGGAATGACGAGACAAGAAACACCTGGGCTGATTACAGATGGATACACCTGGTAGGTAAACGACAGAGAACTACAAGACCAGGACAGGGAACTACAACCAGACATTACACATCACACTGGGAACACCTGATCAGGGTACAAACACACCCACACGTAACACCATCGAAAGTCCCGGGTCTCTTCTTTCATAGGACTACACTCGCATATGGCTGCTCCATTACCTTGCGTCAATATCTGCCGGTTTCCAACTCAATGCGCTGAGATTTCTGTAAACTCCTATGTATTCATATAACACGTAAAGTAATTGGTAAACAAACGTAGTGCTGAAAATATACACTTTGACTGCTGTTTTCATAGGGTTAGGGTCTTTACTCTTGGATACATTTGGGGGGGAAAACGCTACATTAATTAATACGGACTGCATTGATCTATTTATGCCGTGAAATTATTGTCTGACCGCTCGGCCTTAACACATTAATTGCCAATGACGAGTATACTCGTTATAGCCCGCCAATCGTTGGACGCCAACAACGAGTATACTCGTTATTATGATCGTTATTTCTTTTATTAGCTATTTCCAGTCATAATTCATCCTGCTGTGCTGTGGACATGTGTGGCACTCTGTCTGAGACCGCAACGGTCCGATACCGCCGCCTAACGCCTTGTGGCCACTATTGCACTCCATTTGAAACTATATGGCTTGTTGTCTGGGCCGAGCTGCAGCGTGGGGGCGGGGTCTAAACACTCGGGCAGGGCAAGTGGTTCTAACGGATGCACCTACGACAGGGCTGTACGTAAACTTTTTTTGCACATAGCACTGGTGCTACAGAGGTTGATAGTTTTGTAGCACAGGCCAAAATCTTGTAGCACAAGTATAAAACGTGTTATATTTGTAACAGTCACAAATGTGCCTATTGTATTTGTGTTATTTAGTTGCAGTGCCATGTTTGGCTGTCATTTTCATGCTGACAAGTTGACGTCACACAGCCAGACACGTTATGTGTAAGGAATTATGGGATTTGGTGTTGGGTGTATGGACTCTACTAGGGGTGGGAATCACCAGTTTCATCACGATACGATATCGATTCTTTGGACAACGATACGATATTTGCCATGATACGATACGATGCAGGTGCCTGCAATCGATATGAGACGATGATATAAGCCCATTTAACACAATCAGTAACATTTAGATCAACTCAAAAAAGGTAACGAAAATATAATTTGAAAAAAAGATTATTGAGCTCTTCCAGACATTTAAATGAAAACAATCTATTGTTTTTAATACAAATAGACCTCCTGTTCACTATAAAGTGCCACATTTTGATATATTGAGCTTTAAACTTTAAGTACCGTAAAAAAATTTTGGAACTCACAGCAGGCAGCCTAAAACCCCTTCCTCTCCCAAACCGTTCCTGCAATTGTTTTATGTTTCATGATGATCATGAATATATTTTTATTTTATTTTTTTATTATTGCAAAACAAAATTATTAAAAGTCAGTACTCAACACACAATGCATAATGAAACTAACAATTAAGGTGGCTGAAATGACATGCAAGTACAGAAACAGAAAAAAAAATATATATATATAATAATATTTTACCGTATACAGTGTATATCCAACGAAATTACCAATTATACCAATGTCTTATACAGGATATACCCCTAATACCTATTATCTAAAACCCTACACACATATGCTCCAGCTCGAACCCCCCCCTCCCGGACCCCTCCTTGGATAGTACCTCCACTATCCCTCACTCCTAACCAGACACTACCATTATAAGCTAGCTTTTATTCTCTCCACCACTTCTAACCACATTGACATTTTGGATTCGTTGAGACCCAGAATTCTTGCTGTAGATATTTCTTGATAAATCACATTGAGATATGTAAGAAACCAAACCTTCCGGCACATTTTTTCCGGTTGAAACCAGCGTGATGCGATCAGCTTTTTAGCTACTGTGATACCCGATAAAACCAATCTCTTTAGCTGTGGATTTACTGCAAACTCAAAAACATCATTCAATAGTAATACAGAGGGGTGTACTGGTATATTCCAAGATACGAGTTTTGATAATTGATGGGTCACATCTTTCCAGAATGCCTTAACTGGAGGGCAGTCCCAATACATGTGCATAAATGTCCCTTCGTCTCCATTTGTACATTGGGAGTATTTTGAGTCTTGTTTAAGACCCATTCTGTTCAGTCTTATAGGAGTCAAGTATGTCCTGTGAATATAGTTGAGATTGATTTGTTGATGGTCCGGGTTCCTTGATGTAAGACGGACATTTGCCCATGCTCCTTGCCAATCAAAGTCACTTTCCAGGTCTGGTATATCCCTCCTCCAGACAGTCTAGTTGGAGGGTTTCATACGAGGACGTTAGTAATTGATAATAAAAACCTGATACAAAACCTCTCGATGTCTCTCTTTCATAGAAGAATTTGTGGTATCTGTGGTGTTCAACTGGTATGTCTAATGGAACACCGTGAGACTTCAAACATAGCCGTAACTGTATGTAAAAAAGCCATGTGGACTCGGTGAGATTACATTTTGTGCATATTTCTCCATAACTACAAAAACCCTGGTTGTTAAAAACATCCCCTAATGAGTGTATGCCTTGCTCTTCCCATATAGGGAATCTTATAGGACGTTTTTCAATTAAGAGTGCATTGTTATTGAATAAGGGAGTGTAATTGTGCCATTTTTGTGGGTTAGGATATTTTTTTTGTGTTTCACGCCATATCCGGATCGCATGGGTAATTATGGGGCCAAATTTCCGCTCACAGTGCTTGATTGGTAGTTTAGTGTGTGCTATGTCCTTCAGTCTATGTGGGGCTACTATGTTTTCTTCCAATTTTCTCCAGGATACTAATGCTTGGGGATCAAACCATGTTGTCAATGGTCTTAATGTGTACGCCTTAAAATATTGGAAAAAATCTGGAACTGCCA
The DNA here is from genome assembly GCF_963971535.1 of Notolepis coatsorum. Lineage (NCBI taxonomy): Eukaryota > Metazoa > Chordata > Actinopteri > Aulopiformes > Paralepididae > Notolepis > Notolepis coatsorum. The sequence continues at coordinate 118,912,453 of NC_140176.1, forward strand.
TGCCACCGTCTGCTTTATTTCTCTGTGCGGTGGATCTTTTTATACGTGGTGGTTTGTTATTCCAAATAAATTTGTATGTGGAGGAGTGTAATCTTTTCCAGTAACCCTCTGGAGGGGGTAACGGTAGCATTGAACTGAAGAAGTTGATTCTAGGTAGTACATCAATCTTAACTATTGATACCCTTGCCTGTACTGAGTTTTTAAGTTTTGCCCACCTGTCCAGGTCGTCTTTGGTTTTGTTTTGTATTTTTGTGTAATTGTGCTTCACCGTTTGTCTTATGGTGGGAAATATTTCCACACACCCAAGCATCTAAAATGTTTTACCATAGGTATCTCACCTGGGAGGGTTGTATCTTTTTTTGCAGGGGTGTTAAGTGGAAGGAAAGCCGACTTCGGCCAATTTATTTTAAATCCCGATAAATCACCAAAGTTCTCAATCAACTTGAGTAGATGAGGCAATGTGGTGTTGGGGCTTTGCATGAACAATATTACGTCGTCCGCATATAAACAAATTTTATGTTGTGTGCCCTTGATTACGATTGGTTCTATGGATTGGGATTGTCTTATATATTGTGCTAAAGGCTCTAATGATAGATCGAATAGTCCGGGACTTAGAGGGCAACCCTGTCTGGCTGAGCGTGATACCGGAAAGATTTTGGAGATGAATGTACCTGTTGTAATCATGGCCGATGGGTCTTTGTATAATACTTTAATCATATCAATGAATCCTTTTCCTAACCCCATCCTTTCTAATACTGCCCATAGATACGACCATTCATATACGACCAATATACGACCAATATATTTATTATGTATTGTATTTTTTATGTTTAAATATCAACATTATCTGTCCACCCTCAGTACATTTACTATCAATATAATATACTCGTCTGACTTCATCTGATCTTTTCAAACGCACACACACACAGGGAGAATGCCTGACCCCCCCCTGGATAACATTGGACACACGATCGCGATCAGTACTTGGAATGGCGATCAGATAATTGGATTATTCTTTTTGCAGTACATCATAGACAAGGTAAGGACTATATGTTATCAATCTTGCGTTGATCCGATAATTTTTTTCCCACGATCGGAGCGTGTGTCTGTGTGCCGTGTCCCGTTAGTTGCGATCAAAGCACGGAGGGGCGGCTCCCCCCCCCCCCTTTCATGCGTCGATGATGAAACATAATACCGATAATCTAGCGTTGATTTCAGATTGATTATTGATCCAGGCGAGAAATGGCACGATTTATAATAAAATGCCGTAAAGCACTGTTTGGTGGCGTTTCCTGGGATTACACAGAATCACTCTAAAACTATACTCATATATTCACCACGGTATAAAACGTAAATGTATGAATGAAAAAATTATCAGTTTTTTGCATGTTGACCGGAAGAAACTCACTGACAATCGACGTTGTTATTAGATCCATAGCTATAATATTTAATATAGTTTTAGCACTACAAACACCGGCATCTACCCCCATTTCATTACAGCGCTGCCACAAACGGCCATACGCCCACAGCGACCTCTGGCGTCCAATGTGTTAAGGGGTTAAGTGTTATTAGCGAAATATGTGTTTATTGAAATCATTGGATTGGAAATCGGATGAATTAGACCTGAGGAAATGACGCCGTCATGAACCCGTTGTAGTCCTAAGATAGAGGAGTCCCAGGGCTTTCGATGGACGTAGAAATTTCATAAAACTACACTACCCAGCTCACACCAGCCCCTGTTTGAGCTGTTTTTTTTTTTTTTTTTATCTTTTTTTAAAGTTTTTTTCATGATAGTATCTCACGGGTCGAACAAACCTGAACATTATTGCCATTAAATACAACATACATAATTTCTTTACCTTTCTGTGAACGTCTACAAAAAAACGTGTCGCAATCTGGTGAAAAATGACGGAGCTATGGACATATATAAAAGTAACTGTACTTACAGTAGATTTCAATCACGTGTTTGCTGCCCTGTCAGGGGCGCCTGCTGGTACTAAATCCAGATTTAAGTCTGCCATGACTTGGCCATAATAAGGTAATATTTAGGCCTTATATTCATTTAATTTCAAATAGCATGTGTCTGGATGGCAAAATCCAGTACTATATCTACAAAAAAAAACTGTAAATCTGCCCTTTATTAATTTGCTGATTACTAACACACCTGCATGCCATCAGTCCCATCACACTGTAAGTAGCCAGGTGGCCTGATTACTAACACACCTGCATGTCATCAGTCCCATCACACTTTAAGTAGCCAGGTAGCCTGATTACTAACACACCTGCATGTCATCAGTCCCATTACACTTTAAGTAGCCAGGTAGCCTGATTACTAACACACCTGCATGTCATCAGTCCCATTACACTTTAAGTAGCCAGGTAGCCTGATTACTAACACACCTGCATGTCATCAGTCCCATCACACTTTAAGTAGCCAGGTAGCCTGATTACTAACACACCTGCATGTCATCAGTCCCATCACACTTTAAGTAGCCAGGTGGCCTGATTACTAACACACCTGCATGTCATCAGTCCCATTACACTTTAAGTAGCCAGGTAGCCTGATTACTAACACACCTGCATGTCATCAGTCCCATCACACTTTAAGTAGCCAGGTAGCCTGATTACTTTTACCAACGGATTTCCAGTTCCGCGTTCTGCAATCTGATTGGCCACTGACCTTTCTGGTTGTGTGACATCTGCGCCAATCGTGTGACGCCTGTTTCTATCACCGGTTAAGCTTAGGCACTCTTTCGAAGTTGGTTAAGGTTAGAGTTTGTCTTGGAGCAGGGCGATAGAACACCAGCCCTGATTCCAAACTCTAACCTTAACCAACTTCGAAAGAGTTGCCTAAGCTTAACCAGTGATAAACTAGGCGTTAGGTAGTTAACCCTAAGCTTAACCAGTGATAAACTAGGCGTTAGGTAGTTAACCCTAAGCTTAAACAGTGATAAACTAGGCGTTAGGTAGTTAACCCTAAGCTTAACCAGTGATAAACTAGGCGTTAGGTAGTTTGCAGGCTGTTCGAGGCGGAAATGGGCGCAGAAACAGGCGTCACGCGATTGGGCGCACATGTCACATGACCAGAAACGTCAGTGGCCAATCAGATCGCACCAGAAACGTCAGTGGCCAATCAGATCGCAGAACGCGAACACGGAACTGGAAATCCGTTGGTAAAAAACTAGACTCAGCCAGGTAAGCCACCTACTGGTGAGCAAAGGGAACTGCTGCCATGAACCCAACTTGGCAGGCACAATGCATTCTCGAAGTCAACTTCCTGCCTGTTGTTGCTAGGCAACTGCAGCGTGGGGGGTAACTGCCCCGCCTCGTACATTGTGTATCAGTGGAGGTTTCTCTATGACAACACGTGAAACACAAATTCACTCATAATTCATTATTATTATTAATTTACATATATATATATACATTTATTTTATTTATATATATATATAAAAAAATTATTTTTTTAATTATTATTATTTTATATTTTTTTATTAGAAAAGTTTTCCTCTGTAAAAAAAAATGCCAGTGAATTTTTTCTTTTAAAAAAATGGCCAAAATTGACAGCTCTGAGCAGGCCTGCACTGCAGTAATGACTGCAGTAATTATTCGTGAAGAAAACTTCACAGGTGTGCCCCAATGTTATATAAATAATAAATAACAGCCAATCGAAATAGGCTATTAATCAAATCAAATCTATTTATAGGGCCCGACAACACACGTTAATGTCCCCATGGGCCGTACAGATCTTCTTTAAACAAGTCAAGAAGAAAACATAACAATAAGTCAAGAACAGAACAACATAAGGTGCAAACATTTTTAGATGGATGCAAATAAATGAAAGAATGCAAGCACTCCCAGACATACCCCACGCGAAGGTAAGGAAAAACTCACTAAAACCTAACAATAGGGAAAAAAGCTCCACAGGCAGTGTGGAGGAGAGAAACCTTAGAAGGGCCATTCAAGGGGGGATCTCCCTTCTTAGATGTTGGTGATAGTAGTGTTGCAGACGGACAGTTGGTAAGCATGCACTCATGTGTGTAGTGGAACACAGATGAGTGCATGAAATAGCAACTGTACATTTTGAAAAATTAAAGATAAGAGCTAATAGCGATAGCAACTGAACATTTTGAAAGATTAAAGATAGAGCTGATAGCAATCTATTTGAGGCACAGGGGCGGCGCAAAGAGGGTCACGTTCTCCCCGTCTTAGTCAAGGGACATTTAACACTCCGGTCGTTGCTCAGGGACAGCCGGAGACAGGGAGATAGGGGCGGCGCAGAGAGGGTCACGAACTCCCCGACATCATCGCGGGACATCCGGCACTCCGGTCACCACTACGAGACCTCCGGAGACAGGGGGGCACGCAGAGGGGGTCGCAACCTCCCGGCCTTCGTCACGGGGCGTCCAACACTCCGGTCAACACTCCAGGACAGCAAGTCACGGTCTGTGCAGTTAAACTCTTGCCATTGAATGGAGGGTTGAATGATTGACAGCCCTTGCCATCCAATACATGGAGGTTGAATATGATTGGCAGCCTTGCAAATCCAATCAGAGATTGCTGCATTGCAAAGTCAAAACGGGTCCATCTGCAGGTTGGGTTTAGCTCTGGCCAATCTCAAGTTTCTCAAGTTTCTTTATTAGTTGTCATACAGAAGTACAGAATACTTTTATACAAAATGTAACAGAAATAAGCATTTTGTATAAAAGTATTCTGTACTTCTGTATGACAACTAATAAAGAAACTTGAGAAACTTGAGATTGGCCAGAGCTAAACCTAACCTCCGACCCTGCAGATGGACCCATTTTGACTGTTTGAAAGAGCAAGGAAGTAGTTTAGTTGTTGTTTAGTAGAAGTAAGCTGTACAGCTATAACAAGTAAAGTCAGACTAAATTAAACTTTGCGCCAACATTAGGACCGAAGTATAAACCAGCAACTGAGCAACATGAAGAAGTGGACTTATGCATCTGGATCAGAAAAAACGTTGTGGATGAAAAAGTAAGTAGGCTAGTGTTTGTAAAAGCTTGTATGCTAACAGTAGCTAGCCAGCTTAGCCTACATCACAATGATAATCACCAAGCTAACTTACTGTACACACTGTAGGGCTGGGCAATTAATCAAAACAGAATCGCGATATCGATTCATAGACCTATGCAATCTCATTTCTAAGTTATGACTATTTTTTTTTTTTTTTTTTTTTTACTTTTTAAATTATTTTATCTGGGTTGAACATGATTTGTGGAACTCCCTCTGGTGTTGTGGTCGTGGTATTCACTGACCTTTGAGAAGTATTCCGACATGCACATGGGTATCTTAGTGGTGTAGTGTATCTTGTAGACCAGGCCCATTGCAAGTTGCTGTACTCTGTCGTCTACTCTAAGACATCCTAGGTTGTCAAAGTGGGCAGGGGTGAGGTGGGTTTTAGGAGTAAGGTCAAGCAGTAGTCTGACCAGTTTGTTTTGTGATGTTTGTAATCTTGTTTTTAGTGCCTTTGAGGTGCTTTGGTACCATGAGGTGCAAGCATAGTCGTAGTACCCTTGAATGAGTGCTCCTGTTAGAGTCTTCAAGGTATTCTTGTTTACCAGAGAGGAGATCCGGTACAGGAATCTAGTTTGTTGGTTGACTTAATTTTATTACATTGGATCCCATTTTGTCACAGGAATGATTTGCCTCTATAGGATGGAACCCAGGTAGGGAATTTCATCTTTCCTTTTAAGATAAGATAAGATATTCCTTTATTGATCCCCTTGGGGAAATTCAGGCATCATAGCAGCATGGGGGAATGGGGGGGGGGGGGGGTACAGGTAGTGAAAACAACACAAGCAGTGTAAACAAATAGGTCAATATAATTTACTATCTAACTAACTGAAATATATTTTCAGTGTCACATAAGGTGCAGTATGCATAAGGTAGTGTTATAATTTACTATCTAACTAACTGAAATATACATTATTCATTATTCACAGTATCACAGTATCCACATAAGGTGCAGTATGCCTAAGGTAGTGTAAGTTGTCCTCCTTAGTCCCAGGTCGATGTCTGGCAGCAGTTGCTGCCCACTGTTGTGGAGCCTGATGGCCACTGGTATGAAGGACTGTCCGAGGCGGTTAGTTGAGTGTCGGGGGGGGGTATGAGTCTGTGGCTTCCTTGTCACCTTCACCTAATATGTTTTGATCTGGTCAGGTGCGCTGTCACTTAATATGTTTTGATCTGGTCAGGTGGGCTGTCACCTAATATGATTTCATCTGGTCAGGTGCGCTGTCACCTAATATGATTTCATCTGGTCAGGTGCGCTGTCGCCTAATATGATTTCATCTGGTCAGGTGCGCTGTCACCTAATGTTAATATGTTTTCATCTGTGTCCACTGACCACTGACACACAGTGGGGGATGTTTTAAAAATATAATTTAATATATAATATAATATAATAATTTGTGCTTCACCTAAAAATTTGGTCAGCAGCCTCCACTGTTGTGTATGGTTCATTTAGTGCAGAAACGGATCGTTAAAGCGTCAAATTAAAGACTATCAAGCGGAATTTTCTTCAGTCCTTCACAATGCCAAAGAGCTGCTGTGTTACGCGTTGTACTAATGACAAAAACAGAAATCCAAATCGCAAGTTTTATACCATTACGGAGGAAAAAGTGCATATTTGGCTGTCATTTTCATGCTGACAAGTTGACGTCACACAGCCAGACACGTTATGTGTAAGGAATTATGGGATTTGGTGTGTGGGTGTTGTATGGACTCACTCTACTAGGGGTGGGAATCACCAGTTTCATCACGATACGATATAGATTATTTGGACAACGATACGATTTGCCGATATCTGCCACGGTACGATACAATGCAGGTGCCTGCAATCGATATGAGATGATATCATAAGCCCAGAAAGTGCATATTTTCCCTTCAGCTCTGGGGTTATAAAGAATCTGATTATGTTTTTCCATCCAAATTCTTTCCATATTCTCGATCCTGTTGTTGAATGTTGTACCTCACATATGTTCCCCCATTCCTTCCCTGTTATTCCTATCTCTAGTTCTCTCTCCCATTTCTCCCTTATATAATCGGTCGTGTGTCCCTTGCTGGTCATTATAGCCCGGTATATTGCTGATATTACTCTTCCTTGCCCCCCTTCGTATGCCCATACTATCATCTTTATTATTCCATTCTGTTCCTCGTCTTTGGCCCCCCTTATTTCTTTGTTGTAGTAGTCTCTAACCTGTACCTGTACACTCAACTAACCGCCTCGGACAGTCCTTCATACCAGCGGCCATCAGGCTCCACAACAGTGGGCAGCGACTAGCAGCCTCCAGGCCCCACAACAGGGGGCAGCGACAGCGACTGCTACCAGACATTGACCTGGGACTTATAGGAACCCAAGGGGGACAAAGTAGACTACCCTGGTACTTTGATTAATGTATACTCAGTAGATAGTAAATTATAACACTACCTCATGCATACTGCACCTCATGTGACACTGTGAATAATGTGAATATTCCTCAGCTAGTCAGATAGTAAATTATATTGACCATATTGATCAAATTGTTTACACTGCCTGTGTTGTCTTTTACTACCTGTATACTGTGTTGTTTTACTACCTGTACCCCTCCCCCCCTCCCCCCCATGCTGCTATGATGCCTGAATTTCCCCAAGGGGATCAATAAAGGAATATCTTATCTTATCTTATCTTATCTTAGATATCTGAAGTGGTCCCTGTTTTCTAGTCCAAATTTCTCCTTGAATTTTTGTAGTGTCTGCATTTCTCCCTTCTCTATCATTTTGCATATTGCTGTTGCCCCCCCCCCCCTCCCACCTTCTGAATCCATGGTCTAACCTCCCTGGTTTGAATCTCTTGTCATGTGCTACCCATCTCAGGACCCCTGACTGCTTCTCCAATTTGTGTGTTTTTACTACTCTGTTCCATATGGTCAAGGTGCATTTGGTGATTGGATCTAATAGTCCCTCTTTTTCTTTAAATAGTTCCCTATCCCCCACCAGAGCTTGTACCTTGTATCCCTCCCCTTCTTTTTCAATGTCTTTCCATCTTGCCTCATATCTGTCATTACACCAGCACGTCACTGCTCTCAGTTGTGCTGCATAGTAATAATCTTGTAGGCTGGGTACTGCCATCCCTCCCTCTTCCTTTGGTAGTTGTAGTGTTTTATATCTGACCCGTGGTCTTCTCCCCGCCCATATGAACCTCGATATCAGTCTGTCCCACTCCCTGAATTGATTCTGTGGTATTTGTATCGGTAGTGACTGGAATAGGTACAGTAACCTTGATAGTATGATCATTTTAATGACCTCTATTCTTGAATTGAAGTCCAAGGGCATTACTGTCCATCTCTCTAGGTCTCTCTTTATGTTCTGATTTATCTGTGTATAATTCGCCTCAAACAGTTTCTCCACCCCTCTCGTGATGTTCACCCCTAAGTATTTAATCTTGTCCATGTCCCATCTTATCCCGTACTGTTCTCTAATTTCCGTCGTTGGAGAATAGTTCCATGCTAAGGTCTGTGTCTTTGTCACGTTTAGTTTGTATCCTGAGTAGTGGCCATATTCCTTCAGTAGATCCATCAGTGCCGGGAAGCTCTTTTCTGGTTGCCTCATGTATACTATCACGTCGTCTGCAAATAGGCCTAGTTTATATTCCGTTCCCTTTATCCTTACTCCCTTGATGTCCTCGGTCTGTCTGATCAGTTGTGCCAGTGGTTCTATGAAAACGGCGAAGAGCGTCGGTGAGAGACAACATCCCTGTCTGGTAGCCCTCTCTAATCTGATTCTATCCGTCAAGCTGCCATTCACCTTAACCCTCGCTGTCGGTTCTTGATATAGCGCCTTGATCATCTTCATCGCCCTCTCGTTCAGTCCGAACCTCATCAATGTTTTATATAAAAATGTCCAGCTCACACTGTCGAACGCTTTTTCTGCATCTAGGCTAATCAGTACCGCGCTACCCCCTTGTTTTTGTATCTCCTCTACTATGTGTAATGTCTTTCTCACGTTGTCCTGTGTCTGTCTCCCTTTAATAAATCCAGTTTGATCTTCATCTATAATGTCTGGCATAAACGTCTCAAATCTTTTTGATATTATCGATGTATACATCTTGTAATCTATGTTGAGTATGGACACAGGTCTGAAACTACTACATAATTCCCTATCCTTCCCTTCCTTCGGTATCGTGGTGATTATGGCTTCCTTCCACGAGGGGGGCATTTTCCCCTCTTCCATCGTGTGTCTGAACGCCGCCCCTAACATGGGTGCTAATTCAGTTCTAAATGTCTTGTAGAATTCCGATGGGAATCCGTCGCTCCCCGGAGACTTGTTGTTTTGTTGTTGTGAATTGCATCTTCCAGTTCTTGTTCCGTAATTATTTAATTCTTCATTCTGTTCTTTCCCTATCGATGGTAACTCTAGCTTCTCCAGATATGTTTCTATTTCCTCTTCTCCCGCTGCTTTTGGCTGTGTATAATTTCTCATAGTATTCTCTAAATGTCCTCTCTATTTCAGCTGGGTCCCTCAATATTTCATTAGTCTTTGTATCCCTTATTGTGTGCATCGTGTTCAACTTCTGTTGCGTTCTAATTCTCCTAGCCAACAGTCTGGTCGCTTTTGGTCCCCCTTCATAGTACGTTTGTTTCATGAACCTCGCTTTCTTTTCTATTTCCGTCAATAATTCCCTATTTATCCTGGCCTTTACTTCTTTGATTTCTCCGAGCGTTTCCTGTTCTTTTGATATCTGGTGTCTCCCCTCTAGCTTCTTCAGCTTCCCTATCAGATTGTGATATGTCTCCGTTCTGGCCTTCTTCAGCATTGCTGTTTTTTCCATCAATTTCCCCCTTATCACTACCTTCAGTGTGTCCCATAGAATGTTCGGGTCTACCGCCCCGTTGTCATTTTCTTCCTTATATCTGGCTATCTCCTCCTTGATCTGACTCACCACCCCTTTGTTATTTAATATTCCTACATTTAGTCTCCAAATCGTGTTCCTCCGTCTCCCTTCTAGATCTACTGTCAGATATATGGCACTGTGATCCGATATGTCCGCTACTCCTATACTGCTCTCCCGTGCCCTGTAACTGTCCCCCGTCGTCATCAAAAAGTAGTCTATTCTCGCATATGTCACGTGTGGGTGTGAGTAATGTGTGTATTCCCTGTCCATGGCGTGCATCTCCCTCCAAACGTCTGTAATTCCCATTTCCGTCATCTGAATATTCATATATCTACTGATGGGCGCCCGTCCTTTTCTAGTACTCGTGGTGTCTAGGTCGTGATTCAGTACTACGTTAAAATCTCCCGTACATATCAATATCCCTTCTAGTTCCAACACTATCATGTCAAAAATGGTCTCATATAAATCCCTCTCACTCTCTGGGGGTGCATAAACATTTACTAACGTAACCATTTGGCCCTCCATTTTCCCCTTCACCAGAACAAACCTTCCCTCCTTGTCTCTTACTTCCTTGATCAATTCAAATTTGACTGTGTTTTTGATTAACGTGATTACTCCTCTCCTCGGGTTTTGTTCAAAGGAACTATAGTATGCATTTTCATATCCAAATCTCTTCAGTTTCTCATGACCCTGTGCTACCAAATGTGTCTCCTGCAGAAAAATCACTTCCATCTCACTTTTTTTACATTTCAACATCACTTTGCCCCTTTTTATCGCATTATTCATTCCATTAACGTTTAACGACATCATTTTTATACCTTTAACCCTTGTCATCTTTCTTCTTCTTTCGTCTGTCAGTCCCCCCCATGTCACACTCATTCCCCCCTCCGGTTGGAGCCTCCGCTCTCTTCACCGAATACATATAGTGCTAACAAAAATAATAGTTGGTTTCAGGTTGGCTGTCAGTTTGGCCATGGGTAGGTAGGGAATTTATTTTATTTTATTTTTTATTTTTTTGACACCACAGGTGCATGTACTCTGCCAGGATGTTTAATATCCATATATTGTTGCTTTTATAGTATTGAAGACATGGACAACTCCTTTTAAAACAGAACATTTATTTAAAGTGAAGTCTTCAATGTTAAACAGTGCATGAAAGACCAAATGCAGTCATTGACAACGTGCTTCTTCTGCCAGCTCCAATACAAACTTGGCAGCAGGGTTAAAACAGAACATGACAACGTGCTTCTTCTGCCAGCTCCAATACAAACTGGGCAGCAGGGTTAAAACAGAACATGACAACGTGCTTCTTTGCTCCCAGCAAAAAGCTTTTATTATATTAAATACCACACATGTACTAAAGGTTCAAATACAAAGACACTGTACTACAAAAGTACAATGTACAAAGGTAGTACTAAAAATGCCACCCCTAAATATACTCACTAAATATCCCGACGTCAGAGAGCTGTGCAAATATTGTGAAATACTTGCTTTTTATATATTCTCATTCTTGACATGCCAGGACTGCACTTTTTTACTATTTAATTAAACTTGATTGTAAAAAATATTATCTCAAATTCATACTATTACAGAAACAGTGCTTGCATGAAAATGAAACGTACTATAATGTTCTGCCGTTGTGTGTGTCACTGTTAGCTGGGTGTGTGTTTCCGACCGGGAGAGATAGGGGGTGGCACCGGAAGTTAGTTTGTTGTCGTGGAATACACGTGTAAGCATGCATAGATATATAGAACACTAGATAGCTTAAGGCGGAGTCACCAGCGTCGCTGAACCGCCGCCATTTTGCTCCAGTCAGCCTTGAGTGAGGGTTATCGGTAGCTGAGCTGCCTGGAGCAAGATGGCCGCCCTACGATGACGTCGCTCTCCATTGGCCGGCAGCGCAGGCTATCTAGTGGCTATCTATATCTATGTAAAGCATGTAGCTGTGTGTGATGACGAGCGAGGTATTCACCTGTATGTAACCGATATCAATGGAATTAAACAACCCCAAAGAAGCATAAACCCCTCCTCATTCTTCATAACAATTAGTATGACAGAACGATACAGTACATACAGACAGACTCGTTCCATTTGAGTAAAATAGTTAACTCACCGTCACCAATTCTGAGCCTTGGTTTGTGCTCGCCTGGACAGAAAACCCCACTCGCCTGGTTTGGAGGCTCTTGATGATGGAATTCATCAACTCGTCTTTTTTATTTTGTTCAGTTCTCAGCGGAGGCAAATGTATACGTTGCTGTGCACGAAACAGCAAGTCGAAGGCAGACTGGCTTGTGGAGGGTACAGGTTCTGGCGCTGGAGCCTTGCACTTCAGTGCCAAGTACTTGAATTGAAATAAGTTTAAAAAGTAAAAGTCAGTCAAAGCTTACTAAAAGCACGAGCAGTGAACTCCAAGCCCACGTGACTGAACTCAAACTAGAAAGAAACAGACTAAGAAACGACGTAAACTCCATGATCAAAACTGCAAAAAAGAATTTCATCAATGACAAAACTGAGGAAAACAAAAACAAACCACGTGAACTTTGGAAATTACTCAATAATCAACTAGGATGCAGTAAAAAACTTAAAACCAGATTCTCAAACATAAACATAAAAACGGACAACACGCTCATCACAGACAAGCTGGATGTAGCCAATTACTTAAACATTTTCTTCACAAACATAGCCACAACACTGGTAAACAAACTACCCTCCCACTCAGGGCTTTATGGGGTAGAACACATAGTAGCTTACTACAAAAACCTAGGGGTCCGCAAGGACGACTTCAAGCTGGAAATGGTAACAACAGATGAGGTACTCAATAAACTGAGCGCCCTCCAACCTAACAAGGCCACTGGCCATGACAACATCCCCTCCAAATTCCTCAGAGACTCAGCAGCCGCCATCACACCAATCATCACACACATAATAAACCTCTCCATAAAACAGGGACACGTCCCCAAGGACTTCAAAATTGCGAGGGTGACCCCTCTGCACAAAAAGGGCAGCAAATTAGACCCAGGCAACTACCGCCCTGTTTCTATTCTCACCTCCATCTCGAAAGTCATGGAAAAAATAGTCTACGAACAGGTCGAAAAGTACCTAGCGGAAAAAAATCTAATCTACGAATTCCAATCTGGCTTCAGAACATCCCACTCCACTGACACATGCCTTCTCTATTTGAATGACCACATCAAACAAGAGGTGGACGCAGGCAAATACTGCGGCATGGTCATGCTGGACCTACAAAAGGCCTTTGACACGGTCAATCACTCCATTCTGATTGACAAGCTAAAAGCAATTGGTTTTGATAGTCTATCAGTGAGCTGGATGCAATCCTACCTTGAGGGGAGGGAACAGATGGTGGAGGTAAACGGTACTCTATCCCCCCCCCCTCACAGTGAGCTGTGGTGTTCCACAAGGAAGCATACTAGGACCGCTACTGTTCCTAATTTATGCAAATGACATGTCGTCAGCTTGTGACTGCAACTTGTTCCTGTTTGCGGACGACTCAGCCCTGCTGGTCTCTGACAAGAACAAGTTACAGGTTGAAAAAACCCTCAGCTCGGAACTAGGCAGAATCGGCATATGGCTCGCTGATAACAAACTATCATTACACATGGGCAAAACAGAGTCCATTCTCTTCGGTTCAAATAACAAACTCAGCAAGACCGACGGCTTCTCAGTTACAGTGGGTGACAATATTGTCACAAGGAAAGATGAAATTACCTACCTGGGTTCCATCCTAGAGGCTAATCTCTCCTGTGACAAAATGGCATCCAATGTAATAAAAAAAGTCAACCAACGAACTCGATTCTTGTACCGGATCTCCTCTCTGGTAAACAAGAACACCCTGAAGACTCTGGCAGGAGCACTCATTCAGGGGTACTACGACTATGCTTGCACCTCATGGTACCAAAGCACCTCAAAGGCGCTAAAAACAAAATTACAAACATCTCAAAACAAACTGGTCAGACTACTGCTTGACCTTACTCCTAGAACCCACCTCACCCCTGCCCACTTTGACAACCTAGGATGGCTTAGAGTAGACGACAGAGTACAACAACTTGCAATGGGCCTGGTCTACAAGATACACTACACGACCAAGGTACCCATGTACATGTCAAAATACTTCCCAAAGGTCAGTGAATACCACGATCACAACACCAGAGGGAGCTCCACAAATCATGTTAAACCCAGATTCGGCTCAAATAAGGGACTAAACACGTTTCGCAATTATGCCACATCAATGTGGAACGCCCTACCCAAAGCTGTAAAGGAATGTGGATCACTACCCACTTTCAAAACCTCTCTCAAGGGACACCTACGGGAGACTGCAATTCAACACTGGCCCCTGTAAATATCCTAACCCAACCCCCTCCAATGTACAGTCATTTACCTAGTATGGTTTTCAATATCCCAATGTACCCAACCCCCCCCACCCAACCTCCTCCAATGTACAGTTTCTACGTCAAATGTATATACTCCCTTTTCTTGACTCCTTCTGTATCACAAAAAGTACTGTATTTGCAAATCTGGTATGTCATAAATGTATAGATGTAGCAGTACTGACTATCTGTATGTCATGTATGTCATATATGTCTATATGAATTGAAAATGGGGGACCCTGATGGAAACAAGACAAACGTCTTTCTCAGGTCTGCATCCCCTTAACAATTGTATGTATTGAGCCGTACTGTATTGTACCCATTCTGCAATCTGTTAAATAAAGTTTTCATTCATTCATTCATTCACGGCGCCGGCATGGGACCCAAGCTGGGTGGTGGTGGTTGACAATACATCGTTGGCAATGTCTGTCCATTTGTCCGCTCTATCCACTTTGCCAGCTGCTGATATAAAGCAACAAGTGCACTGTTTTACCTCTAGGAGCACGTCTTCAAATGTTTTTGCACCCAGTCTGACTATTTTAGGAGGCACACCGCACAAACAAACAATGGTTACCGTGCACACATCCATGTTGACAGTCACTGTAGCTTGCGGCCATTTGCTGGAGTCTGGCGCTCTCTACTGGAACAAAGGGCGCTCTACAAAATGCGTATTTTTTTCCGCCAATAGAAACTCCCATAAAATAAATTGGGTCGCACATAAATCTGCAGGGTCGGTCGGCAACCTGAAACCAACCATTATTTTTGTTAGGCCTTAACATAAATAAAAAACATAAACTTTACATAAAGTGCTCCCAAGGCGTTCGGGGGGTCCCTGTGTCGCCCCCTGTCCCCTGCTGGTGGGTGAGGGGTAATTGCCCTCCTAACGAGGGGCCCCCTCCTGACGGCTTGGGGGTTTGAAACCCTTGCCCCCAATCGCTCGTCATATTTGTCCAGCTTTCTTACTGTTTTTTTTTGCTTTTAAGGGGCTCCTGGTCAAAAGCGCTCTGTCCTTCCTTTTGATCAAAGACCCTCTTTTCTTGGTCCCTCTCAATGTGACTCATATGTTTCATTGTCCCTCCTTCCTCCCATATCCGTGTGCGGTGTCTCCCGTGTACCCCTTATTATTTTCTTTTCCTCTCCTCTCTATTTTCTATGTGATGTCCATTTATCCCCTTAATCCCTCCCAACTGTGTTACTCACAGCATGTGTCTATGTATCTGTTTCAGTATGTTCTGTGTCTCGCCTTTCAAACCTAGTTATATTTCCATTTATTTCCTCCATCAGCTTGTGTATTATGTGTCCATGTATACGTTACGTTCATTTCTATATCCTGCCTCTACCTGGGAATGTGTGCTTATGCATATGTTATTTCAGTTTCTATACTTTGTCTCTATTTGAATAGTTTTTTCAATCTCTTGTGCGTGTACTCATCCGTTCGCCTCCTCCCGCCTCCTCTCCGTCTGGCCTCCTCATCCGTCTCCGTCCTCGCTCCGTCACGTTTCACCTCCGCCTCCTCCTCTCTCCTCCCTCCTGTTTCGGTCTCCCACTCTGATCCACCTGCGGGCTCCTTCCAATCTCTGCTGCAGGCTCCGCGTCTGTTCCTCCCGCCTCCTTCCTTCTCCGTCCTCCGACATCCTCATCCCTCGCCGTCTCATCTCTCGCTCCGCTTCTCGTGCCGTCGCGTACATCGCCGCCCCTTCCTCCCAGTGAATCCTTAGCGAGGTCATGGGTGACTGGAATCTCATTCCGTTTTCTTTCAGGGTTTTCTTCAGTCCCGCGTAGGACCTGCGTGTTATCGCTACCGCTGTCGAGTAGTCGTGATCAAATGATAGTCTTTTCCCTTCGATTTCAATCTTCTTGGTCCACGCGGTTCTGAGTACCAATTCCTTAACCTCGAATCTCAGAAAGTTAATAATCACCGCCCTCGGAGGTCTGTCCGGTTGTGGTCTCGGAGCCAACGCCCTGTGGGCCCTCTGTATCTCCATTTTTTCCAGTCCCGTTTCCTTCATTTGTTCTTTGATAAGCTTTTCCACATATAGGGTCCAGTGAAGTGTTTCAGCAGAAGAACAGTGAGACCTTCGGTGACATAGAAGGTGTACATATCATAGCTAATGACATGATAATCGCTGCATCCTCAGACCAAGAGCACGCTGAGATCCTCCAGCAGGTCATGAAGAGGGCACAAGCTGCCAATGTCAAGTTCAACAAAGACAAGATCCAGTTCAAAGTCGACACAGTGAAATACATGGGCCACATCATCACACCAGAGGGTGTTAAACCTGATGATGCAAAGGTGATAGCCATCGCCAACATGCCGGCACCGGAAGACAAGAAAGGCCTCCAGAGATTGTTAGGCATGATAAGATACTTGGCCCAATACATTCCAGGGGAAGCCACAATAACTGCTCCTCTGAGACAGCTGCTGAGAAAGGAGGCAGCATGGCAGTGGGCCCATGAACATGATGCAGCGCTGGAAAGCCTGAAGGCTGCTCTCATTCAAGCCCCAAGTTTTATGACAAACACAAACCCTTGACGATCCAAGCGGATGCGTCTAAAGATGGATTGGGGGCGTGTCTTCTATAGGAAGGCTACCCGCTGAGCTATGCCTCCCGAGCATTGTCAGACACAGAGAAAAACTATGCTCAAATAGAAAAGGAGCTGTTGGCGATTGTGTTTACAGCCAAGCGGTTCCATCAGTACATATATGGGCAGACAGTGAGTGTGCAGTCGGATCATAAACCTCTGGAAGTCATCTTTATGAAACATCTAAGCAAAGCACCAGCTAGACTACAGCGGATGCTTCTCCAGCTGCAGTGCTATGATCTTGAAATCACATACACTCCAGGAAAAGACATGCATGTTGCCGACACACTCTCTCGTGCAGTGGTGAAAGGGCACGTTGGAGATCTCACTGAGAATCTGTTTGAGGAGAAAGTGGTGTATGCGATGGAGGCCACAGATGCGTTGAGTGAAAACATGCTCAAGCAACTCCAGGAAGCAACTGCAGCAGACAAAGTGTTGCAGGCAGTGATACAAGCACACCAAAAGGGCTGGCCAGAAAGGAGACAACGCTGTGATGGCATATTGCACCAATACTGGCCGATGCGTCACACAGTGAGCATCAGAGATGGTGTAGTAATAACGGAAGACAAGATCATCATTCCTCAGAGCATGAGAGCAGTAATCATGGATAAATTGCATCTTGCACACCAAGGTGTCCAGCGAATGAAAGCCCATGCCAGGAAGGTCCTATACTGGCCAGGAATGGCACAAGACATAGAGAAAAAAGTGTCAACAGATGCAGCCACAAAACCAAAGAGAACCTCTCCAGTCACATGAGATACCAGAACTGCCATGGATGAAACTGGGGACTGACATATTTGAGCTGCATGGACAATCCTATCTAGTGATTGTTGACTACCTGACCAAGTACCCAGAAGTGCTAAACCTACCAGACAAGACTGCTCACTCAGTCATACAAAGGCTGAAGTCAGTCTTCTCCAGACATGGGATTCCCAAAGAGCTAGTGTGTGATCATGTTCCTTTTGCGAGCTGTGAGATGCAGAAGTTTGCTGCAAAATGGGGAATCAAAATCACACACTCTAGCCCTGGATACCCACAGTCCAATGGCCTTGCAGAGAGTATGGTCAAAATGGTGAAACGCACACTGAAGAAGGCAGCTAAAACAGGCACTGACCCGCATCTGGCTTTGCTGTCATTGAGAAACACACCAGTGACAGGCCTAGATGTCTCCCCAGCGCAGATGTTGATGGGACGTGTCCTGAGGAGCCCGCTGCCGTGCACCAGCGCAGTGTTGCAGCCATCCACCCCATGTAACATACATAACAGGCTGCAACACCTGCAGGCACGACGGGAGAAGTACTACAATGTGGGTACCAGACCACTATCTGTACTGACTCCTGGAACCACAGTACACATGAAAACAAGGCAAGGCTGGAAGCCTGCTGTTGTGTTGAGCAAGAGAGTAGAGCCACGCTCTTACAGTGTGGAATCACCGGCAGGCGTGATCTTCAGGAGAAACGGATGCCACCTGAGGACGGTTCATCCAAGTCTGCTTGAGAATGCTGATCCTGAGTATGCTGATCCTGAGTCCATCGACCAGCCAGAAACTCTGCGGGACGAGCCATGGACTGTGCGGGATGAGCCGCCTGCCCAGAGCCAGCCCTCCCAGTCCAGCACGGGCGACTCCCCTACATGCCGCACCAGATCTGGGAGAGCTGTCGTGCCGCCTGTGAGATACAGCGATTATGACACGAGCCAACGCTGAAGGTTGAGCTCCACCGGTGGGCTATGTTCTGCAACCTCTGGCCCCAAGCAACTGATACTGACAATATGAATTTATTATTTGTTACATTATTCCTGTTGGTAAGCTATTGGGAAAAGTGATTGAAGTATTTTGCTAATTCTGGTCTGCAGTAAGAGAGTAATAACTTTTACTAAAAGTAATAACTTTTCCTTAAGAAAGGGGGATGTGATATATGGTACTCGGGTTCGATTAAGAGCAGCGTGTTGAAGAGTGTTGTGATCGACTAATGATGTCTGTAGTGCATTCCTGACCTGACGCTCACTAAACCTGTTGCTGTGGCTACCAACTGAGCTTGTGTGTGTTGTCCAGTTATTGCTATACGGAACCCAGCCAAAACTACAACTACAATTGATCGATTGTGTTTCTACTTTCAGTTACAGAGTTTCACTTAATAGTGAAAAGTTATCTACTGCATCTTTGTTTGTTATTCATATTATTATTATTCCTCCCTCCAGACCCCCCACAGCTCCCTGTCTGTGAAGAGGAGGTTCCCCCTGAGCAGCAGGAGAGGAGCCCCAGTCTGGTCCAGGAGGAGCCAGAGCTCCTACAGATGAAAGAGGAACAGGAGGAACTCTGGATCAGTCAGGAGGGAGAGGAGCTTCCTGTCTCTGTGAAGAGTGAACATGATGAAGAGAAACCTCAGTCCTCACAGCTCAGCCAAACCCAGGACACAGAGCCCCTCCAGATGAAAGAGGAACAGGAGGAACTGTGTCAAGATCTAGAGGAGGCTGATGGCTCCAAGATGACCCTACAACCTATGAAATGTGAAAATGAAGGTGAGAACACTCTGTCCTCACAACTCAGCCAAAACCGGGACCCAGAGCAGATTAAAGATGAACTAGATCAAGGGCTGGAAGAAGCTGATCTCTCCAAGATCACGGTAGACCCAGTGAAATGTGAAGATGGTCAAGAGAACGCTCTGTCCTTCCAGCCTCTTCAAACCCAGAGGGAGAAAATCAGAGAAGCATACTCTTTACCCAGCACCTCAACTGAACACATGAAAACAGAACCTGAAGGAGAGGACTGTGGAGTATCAGAACCAGCCAGTAACTTAGATCCAGCTGGTGATTTAGAACCAACTAGAGATAGCCAGCCTCTCTCTTCAGACTGTTCTCTAACTGAGACTGATGACGGTGATGATGACCGTTCTGGAGCTGAGACTGATGACGGTGATGATGACAGTTCTGGAGCTGAGACTGATGACGGTGATGAATGGAAGGAGAGTGGAGGTCCAGGTTTGATGGCACTAAAACAAAAGAAGACACAGAAAATACAAACGTTGTCTAACAGGTCTGGGTTCAGCAAGAAGAGAGATCTGAAGATACACATAACAAATCATACCGGAGTGAAATCATTTAGTTGTTCAGTTTGTGAGAAAGGGTTCAGTAGGAAGGGAGATCTGAAGACACACATGAGAACACATACTGGAGAGAAACCTTTTAGTTGTTCAGTTTGTGGGAAAGGGTTCAGTCAGCAAACAAGTCTGAAGACACACATGAGAACTCACACTGGAGAAAAACCATTTAGTTGTTCAGTTTGTGGGAAAGGGTTCAGTATGAAGGCAAATCTGAATTGCCACATGAAAGCTCATACTGGAGAGAAACCTTTTGTTTGTTCAGTTTGTAGGAAAGGGTTCAGTTGGCAAACACATCTGAAGACACACATGATAACTCACACTGGAGAGAAACCTTTTCTTTGTTCAGTTTGTGGGAAAGGGTTCGGTATGAAGAAATATCTGAAGACACACATGAGAACTCATACTGGAGAGAAACCTTTTGTTTGTTCAGTTTGTGGGAAAGAGTTCAGTCAGAAAAAAAGTCTGAAGACACACATGAGAACACATACTGGAGAGAAACCATTTAGCTGTTCAGTTTGTGGGAAAGGGTTCAGTGTGAAGGGATATCTGAAGACACACATGAGAACACATACTGGAGAGAAACCATTTAGTTGTTCAGTTTGTGGGAAAGGTTTCAGTCAGCAAACAAGTCTGAAGACACACATGAGAACTCACACTGGAGAAAAACCATTTAGTTGTTCAGTTTGTGGGAAAGGGTTCAATCAGCAAACACTTCTGAAGATACATATGATAACTCATACTGGAGAGAAACCTTTTAGCTCTTCAATTTGTGGGAAAGGGTTCAATGATAAAAGGAAATATGAAGAAACACACTAGAACTCATACAGGAAAGAAACCATTTAGTTCTTCCGTTTAAGCTGAGAGTAGACTTGAAAAAAATAAAGAGAACAGGTCCCCAAACACAGTTTGCAGTATATTATATAGAAACCCCATGTACTTTTTTAGAAGAAGAACACACACATGCGAGATGGGCGACACACGGGAACACTCACACATGCACTGATGAAATGTGTCTCTGCACTTTTCCCATCCCGTCGTCCTTCCCCCCCAAGGGCAGCCGGGAGCAGACATGGGCTGTGGCGTGGGCCGCGCCCGGGGACCAATCCAAGTGCTCCTGTCCGTCTTCGTCAGGGACGCGACAGCGTTAGCCATCTGTTCTGCATGTTTTTCCTTTGGGTTTATCTTATCCCCATGTACTTAAACTAAGTAGTATACTCAACAGGAACCCCATGTACTTATACTAAGTAGTATACCCAATAGGAATCCTTAGGACTTATTTTTGTTTTGTGACTGATTTCCGTTTATCTTTATTCATATCAAACACAAAGATTCTGTACCTCCTTTTTTGATTTAGTCAATAAAATATATCTAATATGCTTGTTTTGACTCTTTCATTATGAGTGTTATTTAAAATGCTGTGTAGCCATTAGGACATGATATTTTACTTAAGCTAAAAGTAGAATACAGAAAATAGTTGCTAAATGAAATAAAAAAGCATTAATGTTGAGTTTTTCAAATGTATTATTTTGGCACAAACCCGGTGCCATTTAGCTCCATTGTATTGGAGTGACAGCGGACATCTCTACTGCAGATATGTCGTGCTCTAGTGGGCTTCGCTCATAAGTAGTTCAAGGTAGCAGTCAGAAGACTGAGGTGTGACAGCAACAGTGTATTCCTTCAATAACTGGTGGCGCCAGAGAGCATCTGACAAAACCTCAGAGCCTGTTTCACCACAGAACTGGTGGGTCACGTGCTTGAAGCTCTGATCCCTAGGAAGACTTCAGTGTTCAATGTTGACAGACGGACACATCACATTGGACCTGGACTTTAATTTAAAAACAGAAATGGACTTCCATAATGTACTGTACTGTAGGTATTATGTTGTAGATTGTGGCTGCAATATCATATCATTGATAATTCTTCCACGGTAACAATTAGGGATTGGAAATGTAGCAGCCAGAATAGTGATTTTGTGTTCATGAAGTTTTTATATTCATTTACATTATTGAATATAAATATTTACACTAATCTAATTTGATTTAATATAAAGATTTAGTTTTTGTTCATATTACCGATGGTATGGCTATATTATTAATTTGTGAGAAATATCTTAATGTTGTGGGTTTAACCTATTAGCCCCTCCCCATAATATAAGGAACAGGAAGTGATTTATTTATGTCAGTAAGAGTTTAGAGACGTAACCTAGGCAGAAAAATAAAATAATGGTTTAATTTAAAACAAGTGTCTCATTCTCCGTTGCTACTTTACTGTTTGTTGGATACCATTCCCCCACATAGAGATGAATGTTGGTTTAGTGCCTCTACACTATATATAATATAATAATTATCTCCATCAGGTCGGTTCTGTCCAGCTGTCTATCTCTGTCCGCAGCTAACCTCACAATAGGGCAGTTTTGGAAAAGTATTTTAAGTTAATTCATTTCTATCATTGAAATGCATATTCAGTATGAAGTTATTGTTTGTAAGTGTAGCTGTACAATAAAAGAGTCGAGTCGCGCTGGTTCTTAATGCCGTGTATTGCCAAGCAACAAGTAAACAAACCACACCTTCCCCAGGAAGTGAGACACGTCATATCATACAGGCACCGGCCCAGCACGCCCACAAGGCGGAGCTGTAGCCCAGCCTGTAACATCTCCCTTCCTTTAGTAAGTAACAACATCAATCCGTGCAGACCTAAGTAGTATCAAAACACCTCATCAATAACAACCACAATTAAACACAGAATCACAATTTTCCCACATTCCCATTCCCTTTTTTTTTTTTTTTTTTTTTTTTTTTTTTTTTTATATCTTACAGTCCATACGCATGTGCACAGTCCTTGTGTGCTGGGGTGCGAGCGTGACTATGTGTGTGTGTGTGTGTGTGTGTGTGTGTGTGTGTGTGTGCATGTGTGCGTGTGAGACAGTCTCAGTTTGTGTGCGACCTAGAGGTTAAGTCTGTCCGGAGGCCGTAACGGCCTCCCGCTCCGGGAGAAGGCCCGGGCCTGTAACTCACGGCCTGGTGTGTTACCAGTCTGCGGGGAAGACGGCGTCGACCTCGGGGCTGATGACTTTGGAGACTCCTCAGGACCGCTGACGACCTCTTCGGTGCTTCCCCCCCTCGCAGGCTGTTCTGGGGCCAATTCTGGGTGAACTGACGGCTGGGGAGGGGCCGCTTCTGCTGGTCGGAGATCAACCCTGTTGCGGCGATACGCAGTTCCCTCCACGTCGACCAGATAGGACCGGAGTCCCAACTGCTGCAGGCACACGCCTCTTCTCCATCGGCCCGTCCTGTCACCCGGGAGTGGCTTCATCCGTATGGGCTGGCCGACGTTCAGCTCCGGCAGATCCTTCGCCGATCGGTCATACATCAACTTCGCTGCCTGATGTTTCACTCTCAGCTTGTCCGGGACCCCTGTGACGACCTGAGGTACCAGCAGCTGGTCGGCCACAGGGAGAAGGGTTCTCAGTCTCCGCGACATAAGCCGCTGTGCAGGGCTGCACTGCATACCCTCAGTGGGTGTGTTTCTCCAATGTAAAATGGCCTTCCAGGGGTCCTCTCTGGCCCGGTCTGCCTTTCTGCACAGGCTCTTCACAATCTTTACCGCCGACTCCGCTTTGCCGTTAGCCTTCGGGTGCCTCGGTGAGGACATAACGTGCTCAAAGCCCCACTCCCTCGCAAACGCCCGGAACTCCCCACCGGCAAACTGGCCGCCACCATCAGAAATGGCCCTGTCTGGGACCCCGTGGCGAGCAAACTGTGCCTTGCATCGTCGGATAGTGGTGTCCGCTGACAGGTCAGGGAGCAAGTCGACCTCCCAGAAGTCCGAATAGTGGTCCACCACCAGAAGAAAGTTCTGTGCTGCATAGCTGTACAGGTCCATGCTTACCAGCTGCCAGGGCCGTGTGGGGAGCGGGTGTGACATCATAGTCTCTTTCTGTTGTTCGTGTGCATACTCATTGCACACGGAGCACTGCTGTACGTAATCTTTGACTTCCCCTTGCATACCGGGCCAGTACAGTGTATCACGAGCCTGTCTGTAGCACGCCTCGGCCCCCACATGGTTGTAGTGGATCCGTCTCAGCATTTCCGGACGCATAGCTTTCGGAATTATGATGCGCTGACTCCTGTAGAGCACGCCATCCTGTGCACTTATCTCGTCCCTGATGGCCCAATAGTCCCGGACGGCTAAAGGGGTCTCCTCTCTGTGGTCTGGCCATCCCTTCAGCACGACTGACTTGAGTGTTTGCAGACACACATCCTCCTCAGTGTGTGTTCGAATCTGTGCCAGACGTTGGCTGCTGACGTTCAGATAGTCCGCCTGCCGAATGGCGGCCGTGTCCCACTGCTCCTGCCGCATGCTGCAGACCATTTCCCGTCTGTACAGTGTATCTGTTCTCTGTGGTGGGGTGGTGGCTCTGCTGAGTGTGTCACTTATGTACATTTCGGGGCCTGGCTTGTACACCACCGCCAGGGAGTAGTTCTGCAGTGTGAGGAGCATGCTCTGAAGGCGCTTTGGCGCACTGAGGAGAGGCTTAGTGAAGATGGACACCAACGGGCGGTGGTCGGTCTCTGCAGTCACATCACCCCTCCCATATAGGTAGTAGTGGAAGCGTTGACAGGCGAATACGATGCTTAGACACTCCTTTTCTATTTGTGCATAATTTTGCTCCGTTTGGGTCAATGCACGAGAGGCAAATGCGACAGGCTGTCCCCCCTGAAGCAAGCAGCAGCCCAGACCCGTCTGACTGGAGTCGCTCTGTACGGTGACCGGCTTGTGGACGTCATAGTACCTTAGGACTGGCACCGCCGTGATCAGAGCCTTGATTTCCTTCATGGCAGCCTCATGTTTGGGCAGCCAGTGCCACATCACATCTTTGTCGAGCAGTCTCCTCAGAGGCTCACATACCGCTGACAAGCGTGGCATGAATCTCGACAGGTAGTTCACAAACCCAACACATCGCTGGACCCCTTTTGCGTCTGTGGGGTTTGGCATGTCCAGAACCGCCCTGACCTTGTCAGGGTCAACCTTGAGGCCCTCTGCGGACAGTATGTGGCCGTGGAAGCGGACCTCCTTCAGTCGAAACTGCAGCTTTTTCAGGCCCAGTCTCAGCTTTACCTCTCTGCATCTGTCCATCAGAGCGACGAGGTTCGTGTCATGGTCGTGGTTGGCCTCATCCTCTGTGTCCCCACAGCCCACTATGAGGATATCATCAGCTATGGGCTCAATCCCCGTCAAGCCAGCCAGCAGCTCATGCTGCTTTCTTTGGTACAGCTCTGGAGCCACTGACACACCGAAAGGGAGTTTTAGCCAACGTTTCCTACCCCACGGTGTCCAGAACGTTGTCATCAGGCTGCTCTCTTCGTCCAAACGGCACTGTAAAAATGCATCCCGTGCATCCACCAGCGTGAATATACGTGCCTTTGGCAGCTTATACAGCACGTCATCCAAAGTGGGCATCAGGTAATGGGACCGTTTCAGAGCTCGGTTAAGGGGCTTTGGGTCTATACACAGTCTCAATTTGTCTGGCCTTTTCACTATGACCAGATTGCTAATCCAGTCCGTGGGTCGAGTGACTGTGGTCAAGTGCCCATCTTCTTCATATTTATCCAGCTGTGCTTTAACAGCTGCCTTCAGGGCCACTGGAACGTTCCTGGGAGCACACTGCACCGGCGCCACCGTGCTGTCCAGCTCAAAGTGAATATCACCGGGCAGAGACTCAACAGGGCTGGTGAACACATCATGGTAGGTGCTGACGAGCCACTCTTTGGTCAGTGACACCTTCCTGCAGTGCTCCACTTTATTCAGCTCCTCAGGAATGGTGAAGCGTATCAGACCAAGCCTCTCACATGTCTCCCCCGAAAGCAAGGGCCTCTGGCCAGTATGTACGACTTCAAAGTCCAGTCTGTGCGTCTTACCCCTAATGACGCATTGTGTGCTGTACACCCCCAACGAGCTCATCCACTCACTGTTGTAAAGTTTCAGTTTGATGAAGCTCTTCTGAAGGGGTGTTCTAGGTGCCAGTCTTGACTTGTCCTTGATGCTCATCACATTGCATGTGGCTCCCGAGTCGAGCTGGCACCTTTGGAGGCCTTTTTGCAGTGGTAGGTTGACAAACCACTTTTTACCTTGAGTGTTCACAGCCCCCACGCTCTCTACTGTGTACACGTCTCTCTCCTCCCGGTCGCTGTCCTCCCGTTCCCCTGGCCATGGGTCATCCACAGCATTTAACTGGCGAGCCTGCTGGCCTCTTTTCATGCAAACTTTTGCAAAATGGTTAGCCGTGCCACATGAACGGCATGATTTACCAAAGGCGGGGCACTGGTCACGCCCACGTTTGTGCCGTGTGCCACAGTACTTGCATTCACCAGTGTCTCTCATGTTCTGTGGCTGTGCCGATGTGTTGGCCTCGGATGGCCTGCTGGTCGGAGTGCATATCGCTGCCCTTGTGTGGCGTTAACGCTGTCCCCAGGCCCGGAGCTGCCGCTGCCCAGAGACATGGTCTTTAACCTACTGTCCATGACCTCAGCTGCTCGACAAATACTGATGGCCTGATCCAATTTAAGGTCCTTTTCTCTTAATAAGCGCCGTCTAGCGCCCTCATCAGTTATCCGTAGGACAATACTGTCTCTTATGAGTTCATCTTTAATAGCTCCATATTCACAAGAGGCAGCCTTTTCTCTCAGTCTTGTAACAAAAGCATCAAACAGCTCTCCATCCTCCTGTTTCAAGTTGCCAAAAACGTACCTCTCGAATATCACGTTCTTAGCCGGTGTGAAGTATTGCTGCAGTGCTGTCAGAATAGCCCCCACATCTTTTTGTTGCGCCACGGTGAGTCCCAGGTTGTGTTTGTAAATATGACGACAGTCATTCCCCATTAACCGTCTGAGCGCCGCCGCCTGTACTGGCTTTTCCTTCTCGCTGAGCCCGGTCGCAAGCAGATAGTCCTCGAACTCTGCTTGAAAGCTCACCCAGTTGCCGTGAATGTCTCCCGTCATCTTCATTGGCTCCGGAGGCGGAATGCTGGATGCCATTGTCGCCACAAACTCTCACCCAAACAACACATAAACGTCCGCTGTTATTGCAAACAGCTGTTTCGGGCCGTATATAAATCCTCTTTGGGTCCTCCTAGTTCCACTTCTGACACCATGTTTGTAAGTGTAGCTGTACAATAAAAGAGTCGAGTCGCGCTGGTTCTTAATGCCGTGTATTGCCAAGCAACAAGTAAACAAACCACACCTTCCCCAGGAAGTGAGACACGTCATATCATACAGGCACCGGCCCAGCACGCCCACAAGGCGGAGCTGTAGCCCAGCCTGTAACAGTTATAGCTTTTCACCACAAGAGGGTGATATTACACAGGTTCGCTGGTAATCAGCTCTCTGGCACCTGTTAACAATATATAGACATGCCATAGTGAACCTATTGTCATTGATATACATGCATTACAATTATTTATGAATAGATTATTGTCCATTGCAATAAGCCACGCCCCTTTCATATCTCATGAACCGTTCATCGTACAGACTTGTGGGAGGGGTTAATGAGTGGTGAGGGCTTCCCCTGGAAGGTTGGTGGTACCGTTTTAAAATGGGCATAAAAGCTGTTCAGCTCATCCGGTAGGGATTGATTGATTGATTGATTGAAAACTTTATTAACAGATTGCAGAATGATAATGATGATGGCTGTGCTTGTGTAACTAGGGCAGGGTGTGATTATGGGACTCAAAGATTTTTATTGAGGAATAGAATTCTTTCAACAGTTTTTGGACTGAGACAGTTTCTTTTCTTGCTGACCACTTCTCCAGCTTTTGAGAAAAACCGTTCACATGGAACAGATGAGGCTGGAATACAAAGATAGCTTTTGCCAGTCTGAACAAATGTCAAGACTTTTGGTTTATTTAATATAAGGATCAGATATGTAAAGGGGTCTAAATAAGTTAACAGGTGTTTGTGATTGGGACTGAGCATGCGCAGTTCGCGCAGCTGCCTTTCAAATGGTGGCTGGCTGTCATTCTCACTATAGCACTGACAGGATCACATCGCCCATTGGTAAGTGGACTTTATTAAGGGATTGCAATGTTAACTTGGCTATGTCACATATGTACAATGTAATGTATCGCGTTGGCTGCTGGCTGCTAATGCAGCCTGCGGATAATATTTGCATAGTGCACAGTGTTAGTGATGCTGGCTGAATGAATGAACGTTGTGTCTGAATGTTTGCCGCTAGCTTGTGGCTAGGCTAACGCTCCTCGCCGAAGGTGCAAAGCTGAGCTAGTGTCTTGGTGGCTTTCCCGGTTTGTCACGGTGAGATTCATGTGGGGAACTTTGGTGTGTTTGTGTGTGCTTTGATGAATGAGAACTGCTATCTTGTCCGTTGTGTGTGTGGGTTGCGCTGTGTGAGGAGCTCAGTGGCTCACGATATGGAGGAGGAAGTAAACATTGCTATGCATTCTGGGAAATGTAGTCATTCTAGTTCTCCCTCCTTTCACCCACAATTAAAGGGGACATGACATGCTGGTTTGATAAAGTGTATAGTGTAATGTATATTTATAAATAATATAAATATAATATAATTATATATATAATATAATATATAAAATTGATAGTGTATGTATATTTGATAGTGGTATTGATATATTAATATGTATATTGATATTAATATTAATATTAATTAATTGATTGATTGGTATTGATGTTAATATATATTGTATATTAATATTATGATTAATGTGTATGCACTGCATTTGTTCTGTTTCACAGGTTTTTGACCTATGGTAAGCCTGTGGTCAACTGTGGGAATTATAAAGGTTGTATTGTGGAGAAAACATCTCACTAGTTTGTTTAAATAAACAAACTAATGACTAACCATTGAGTCATCCATTGTGTGGTGCCTGTCAGCCCTTTCGGAGGGATTCAAATAGAACATTCTTGAAAGATCCGAACAACAAATGAGGGTACACATGCTTGTGGTTGCTCCAGTACAAAAGTGGATCTTCAGATCTTTCCAGGGGAGGATCAGTGTTGTATCTCTGGACCTCTACAGTGGCATCTGCTGTGGCATTTCGTGACCTTCTCGCAGTCACAGCATCTTGGTTCATAGTTTTCCACAGGTTAAAGGCTGAAAGACATTGAAAGAGAAACACAACAGTATTTATTTAGTACTTAAAGGTTTCAATTTGTATCATATTTTTACTTATTTAGTCCTGTACAGTACATCAATAATAATCTAGTTATAATATTACCTGTGGAGGGTGGATTTTCTACATTTGGTGCAGTGTGTTGTGGTTGAGCTGATGGGTCTGTGTGCTTCATCAGTGCTGCACATTCACCTGTCAGTCTTGCTACTTGCGCTTGGTTTTGACTGTGGAAGCCGATGGTTTTGAACCTTGGGTCAAGCAGTGTTGCCAGGGACAAACGGCTTGAGCTCTCAAGTGTATCAAACTTATGTATGAGGGTTGCAAGCATGTTTTGTCCCAGCTGTATTGCTGTCACGTTGGTGGTTTTCCCCAGAATTTCATGTGTTGAATATGTTAGTATTTTTATCAGTGGAATCACCATCGACCCTGACACTCTCTTCTCCTGGGACATTTCCACCGTTTCCATGTAAAATGGGTAGAGCACTTGTAAGCATGCTGCTATTGTGTCATAGTCATCGGAAGAGAGAGGATTAACATCCGTTCTCAGTGATGCAAGTGCTGCCCCCACTGTTTGCCTCTCATCATACAGGCGTTGCAGCATTAGGAAGGTGCTGTTCCAACGAGTGTCCACCTCTTGGATCACCTTCAGCACTGGACGACTCATTAGCACCTGCACACTGGTCAGCCTCTCTTTAGCAGTAGTGCTGGATCGGAAAAGCGTCACTATTCTCCGTGCCCTTGTGCGTAGATCCTCTAGGCCAGGTGTTTGCTCTAGGGATTTTTTTACCACTAGATTTAGTGCATGTGCAATGCACACAGCATGCCTAACCTCCAGATTTCTGGCAGTGGCCATCATGTTTGATGCAGCATCCGTCACAAGGCATCTAACCTTGGTTGCAATGCCCCACTCCTGCATGAGAGACCTCATAGTAGCTGCAAGGTTTTCAGCTGTATGCACTTGAGGGAATGGCATCACTCACAAAAGTACAGTGGCCATCTTTGCAGCGTCACCTTCGTGGACATAATGGCATGTTACTGCAAGATAAGCATCCATATTAATGGAGGTCCACATATCTGCAGTCAGGCTCGCACCCTCTATGTCCTGCAGTTGAGCCTTGGCCTTGGTCTTCTCCTCCTCATACTTATCCACCACCATTTTCTTCAGAACCTGTCAAGTCAAGAGTTTTATTTGTCACGGGATACAATCATACAGTGAAATGCGGGTGGTCATCATGCCCACAGCGATTGTGCAATAATACAAGTAATAAGAATAAGACATAACGGGTATAATGTACATAAAGTTTACAAAATCATGGTAAAAGACATGCTAAGGCCCTGGCTGCGATAGTGCAATACAGTGTAAGCTACCTGTCTAGAAGGCAGAATGTATGTGGGATCAAGCTTTCCCACAAACTCTTTGAAGACAAACAAATGAAAAAAAAATGTAAAGAAGGCAAGGCATGATGAACGATACTATTATATGATATTGCATTTGTATAGTGTGTTTAATGAATGATAATGAGTTAATGAGTATGTAATAATGTTTGTACAATAAATAAAAACCTACCTTGATCTGAGTCCTGCTGGTTCTCCTTCTCATGCTTGGCTCTGAAGTGCCTCAGCATTGAGGACGTATTGTTATTATTATTATTATTATTATTATTATTATTATTATTATTATTATTATTATTATAATAGGCCAATTGGTGACGACACAGCAAGCACTTGTGTAGCTAAGGGGCTACACAACCCTGACTGTATTGAAATGCTAGATTAAACCACTACTAAAGATATTAATTAGCCAGACATTAAAGGTACACAAAATGGCGGATACTCTATTAACGGCGAGGGGACAGTGATACAAAGTTGAATAATCACTTTATTATACATAGCGCAGATCTCCTTTTAATAAGATAATGTCAATAAAACAATGTCAGAAGTAACGATAGTCCTGAACTACGAGTACTCAACCGTTGATGCTCTGAATGGAGTGAGAAGAAGCGAGCAGCACGGGGAAAGCAAGATGGCGGATGGAGACGGTATTCTCTGGAGCTCCTACTCCAGAGAGCTGCAGACAAACTTGGGATAATCCTGTCGTCGCTGGTGAGGAGGGTCTCGTACGGACCTGGTTCCTGTATTCCTAGCGCCCGATGGCAGGATTAATAGCTATTAGTCCAAAACGCCCGTTGGCATGGTTGCTAGCTAGTTAGCCCTTGTATACTTAGGCCAACCCGCATGTAGTCTTCAATAGGTAGTTAAATCCAGAACGCCGCTGGGTTCAGCTATAAGTCTCTCAACGTTACTTCGCTCGAACAAGTCACTATACTGTGCCAATAGTGGCTTGACAATATTATGTGGTATCTAATTAGCTGTACAGCTGTCTATCAAGATACGTTGCTTGCCGTCCGGTTACTGCTACCAAACGTTTCTTCTATAACACACACTCTGCCCGGGCATGTCCCAAGAACCCCCACGCATGCGCTCACGCTGTCTACGGCGTTAAGAATGGAACATATACAAATAAGC
This sequence comes from Notolepis coatsorum, assembly GCF_963971535.1. Lineage (NCBI taxonomy): Eukaryota > Metazoa > Chordata > Actinopteri > Aulopiformes > Paralepididae > Notolepis > Notolepis coatsorum. Next base: position 118,944,082 of record NC_140176.1, read on the forward strand.
GAATGATAAATACTGGTAGGTAAATAGATGACGGGAGAATATATATCTTATATATATAAACAATATATAAGGTATACAAAATAATAAACGCAGACTTTGTGTTAATCTGGACCTTCAGAACAACTTGACCTGTAGACAAATCAAATTGCATCCAAACTAATTATTTGATGGTCTCTACAAAGCATAATAAATAGGCTACACAACACATATCTAATCATATGGTGAGGAAGGCTAGCTCTGTGGTGGGAGTCGAGCTACCTAGACTTGAGGTGATGGTAGAGAGGGGGATGATGAGGAAGCTGGCTGCCATCATGGAGAACCCCTACCACCCCCTCTACGACGAGCTAGTCAAGATGAGAAGCTCGTTCAGCCACAGACTCATTCCCCCCCGACACTCAACTAACCGCCTCGGACAGTCCTTCATACCAGCGGCCATCAGGCTCCACAACAGTGGGCAGCGACTAGCAGCCTCCAGGCTCCACAACAGGGGGCAGCGACAGCGACTGCTACCAGACATTGACCTGGGACTTATAGGAACCCAAGGAGGACAACCTACACTACCTTAGGCTTACTGCACCCTATGTGGATACTGTGAATAATGTATATTTCAGTGGATACCGTGATACTGTGAATAATGTATACTCAGTAGATAGTAAATTATAACACTACCTCATGCATATTGCACCTTATGTGACACTGTGAATAATGTGAATATTCCTCAGCTAGTCAGATAGTAAATTATATTGACCATATTGATCAAATTGTTTACACTGCCTGTGTTGTTTTTTACTACCTGTATACTGCGTTGTTTTACTACCTGTACCCCCCCCCTCGCCCCCATGCTGCTATGATGCCTGAATTTCCCCAAGTAGATCAATAAAGGAATATCTTATCTTATATAGAAATCGAATGCTACTCTTATTTGTACACTCTCAGAATTACACATTATTTTTTCATTTTCATTTCAACCTTTATTTAAAATCGTAAGCATCTGAGGTTTCCCTCATTTACAGAAACGACGATTGTACAGTACATAATAAAAACAATATTCACAGAAATTTAAACACCAGAGTAAAACAAATTAAAAACGTTTAAAAATAATTTTAAAATATCAACTAAAACAGTTATTAAAAAACAGTTAGTAAAATTATTAAGGAGTACAATGCACACATAGCTTACTAGGACTGATCAGATCAAAGTGTTCCCACATTTGAGAACGGCTTCTCTTCTTAGCCGTCTCCATGGTGATCAAAAAACAACTCTCAATAGCAACTCTCAAAAACAACTACCACTCCTACTACAAAACCACACAGGTCGAGTGAAATGTTTTGGGCGTTTATGTAGAGTAGAATGCCGCGCAAAAAAGCAGGCTTTAAAGCAGGGTTTGGGGGAAATGTAGTTTCGAGTTTGACGCTTGTATCGGAGCATTGGTTTCATAGGGCCATCACGGTATCATTTCATGTGTGTGCATGTATCATTTCATGTGTGTGCATGTATCATTTCATGTGTGTGCATGTATCAATTCATGTGTGTGCATGTTACATGTATCATTTCATGTGTGTGCATGTATCATTTCATGTGTGTGCATGTATCAATTCATGTGTGTGCATGTTACATGTATCATTTCATGTGTGTGCATGTATCAATTCATGTGTGTGCATGTATCAATTCATGTGTGTGCATGTATCATTTCATGTGTGTGCACGTATCATTTAATGTGTGTGCATGTATCATTTCATGTGTGTGCATGTATCATTTCATGTGTGCATGTATCATTTCATGTGTGTGCATGTATCATTTCATGTGTGTGCATGTATCATTTCATGTGTGTGCAGGTATCATTTAATTAGGGATGCACCGAAAATTCGGCTACCGAAAATTATCGGCCGAAAATGGTTAAAAAGGCTCTTTCGGCTTTCGGTTTTAGCACCGAAAATATATGACCGAAAGTCAAATAACGTGTTGTTGTGATGACGTCATCAAATCGCGACTACAGACATACCGGTAGCATGCGCAACATGTAACGTGAGCAGCTTGGCAGCTCTTCCTGCATTCTACAGCCTGTGATAACTAACTCCTCTTGGGAGTAGGGATGCCCCCCGAAACCCGGTTCTAAACTAAATTAGAAAAAACCGGAGTATTGATCAGCTCCGACGTTAACGGTACTGCTATCAGTAGTCTAGGAGCGGATTAGCTACGGAGCTAACAGTGTACCATCCATCTGCGACGCAACGGTGGCAGCAACAGTGGACACTGAGTAATGTTAACGTTATGACGAGTTCATACTACACTACACGTATGAACTCGACATAACGTTAACGTTACTCCGTTTAAATGAAGTGTTTAATTAGCAGCAATCTGTTGTTGAAAATGTATCGTTAAACCGGAAATGCGAGGACAGGAAGTCGTCATCAATCGTTGTAGTCTTTTAGTCTTAACAGTCTGGAATTAATGTATTCAAAAGTGCTGAATAAATGTTTTATGGGCCCATAAGTGATTATTAATATTATTTAAGTTAAGTTTAGCCATAATCATGTCTTTTGCCATAATCAGGTAGCAAAAAAAAAAAAAAAAAAACATATATATATATTTATATTAATCATTTTCGGCCTTTCGGCATTCGGTTTTCGACCAACTGTTTCCTATTTTCGGTATCGGTTTCGGCCAAGAATTTCCCATTCGGTGCATCCCTACATTTAATGTGTGTGCATGTATCATTTCATGTGTGTGCATGTATCATTTCATGTGTGTGCATGTATCATTTCATGTGTGTGCATGTATCAATTCCTGTGTGAGAATTGTAGCTCCATATTTGTATACAGAGAAGCACTTACATTTACATTTAGTCATTTAGCTGACGCTTTTATCCAAAGCGACTTACAAGTTCTGTACGACAAGCCATCAGGAAGGGCACAACTCTATCAGCTGAGTAACAATGTTCATCAAAGTGTTGAGTGCTACAGTGTAGGTTAGTTTATTAGGACAAGTGCATGACAGTATGGTTAGTTAGGGTTAGATTTTTTTATTTTTATTTTTTATTATTATTATTTTTTTTTTTTTTATTCAGATAATGGTTGAAGAAGTGCGTCTTTAGTCGACGGCGAAAGATTGGACGTGTTTCGGCTGTCCTAACTGGGGTGGGTAGTTCATTCCACCATTGTGGGGCAAGGACTGAGAATAGGCGACTTCTCTTTGACCCTCCCGGAGCTTGGATAGGAGTAGGTCTGAGGCGGCCAGAAGATGCAGAGCGTAGGGGTCTTGAGGGTGTGTAGTTAGAGACCATTGACCGGAGGTAGGCGGGAGCAGTTCCCTTTGCCGCACGGTATGCTAGGTTGAGGGCCTTGAAGCGGATTCGTGCAGCAATGGGGAGCCAGTGCAGGTCCTTAAGAAGTGGGGTGACATGGGCCGACTTCGGTAGGTTTGAGATCAGGCGGGCCGCTGCGTTCTGAATGAGTTGAAGAGGCTTAGTGGCAGTGGCCGGGAGGCCAGCGAGCAGTGCGTTGCAGTAGTCGAGGCGGGAGATGACTGTTGATTAGACGAGGAGTTGGGTGGCTTCTTTTGTCAGGAAGGGGGCGGATCCTTCTGACGTTGCTCAGGAGGAATCGGCAGGTTCTGGTTGTCGCTGCGATGTGAGCAGAGAAGTTCAACTGGTCGTCGAGGACAACACCAAGGTTCTTGGCGGTCGGGGACGCGGTCACAGCTGCATTCTCGACTGTGATGGAAAGGTCTGTCAGGGGGGAGGATTTGGCCGGCAGGTGGAGCAATTCTGTTTTGCTTAGGTTCAGTTTGAGGTGGTTGGTCGTCATCCAGGCGGAGATGTCGGACAGACAGGCCGAGATCCGCTCAGAGACGTGGATATCTGAGGGAGGGAAGGAGAGGAAGAGTTGAGTATCGTCGGCATAACAGTGGTAGGAGAAGCCATGAGACGTGATAATGTTACCCAGTGATTTAGTGTAGAGGGAGAAGAGAAGGGGTCCTAAAACCGAGCCCTGGGGGACACCCGTCCGCAGGGGGCGGGTGGCCGACAGGGTCCCTCTCCATGACACTTGGTAGGAGCGGTCATTGAGGTATGATGACAGCCATGTCAGCGCAGAGCCAGCCACTCCCATTCCTGCGAGGGCCGCGAGGAGGATCTGGTGGTTGACTGTGTCGAAGGCTGCAGATAGATCTAGGAGAATCAGGACAGAGGAGAGGCCTTTCGCTTTTGCTAAGTGAAGTGCCTCTGTGACCGCAATGAGGGCTGTCTCTGTGGAGTGACCAGTCCTGAAGCCTGACTGATTAGGGTCTAGGAGGTCATTCTGTAAGAGATAAGCAGTATTGAATAGATATTGTAGTGAAAATGCTAATGAGAAAGTATAAAATAGAATGAATAGTTGTAAGGATTAACATTTGAAGTAATGCTTTATAATTAGAACAGTGGGGCCAACAACAGTATACAGCAGCACAGTCTCAAGTGTGTTATTGCTATCGCTATATTGACAATGTGAACAGATTAGTTTGTATTATTATTTCATTGATTGATTGATTCATAACCCAAATGTGAACAATTGTGTTTGATATTGAGATTGTTTGTATTATTGTTCATTGAATTCATTACACAAATGAGAGCAACAGCATGTGTGTTTGTTTGATTCTTCACTCCCCCCTATGCAGGGGGTGCAACACTAGGTCCTCTGCTGTGCAGGGTCCACCTAACAGAGGACATGGAAGGAGGTGCTCCATGGTCTGGGGTTCTGTGCCACAGTCGCATGTGGTTGGGCCACTAAGATAGCCCCATCTGCTTGGGGCTTCCCTGGAACGGCCAACACCTGGAAAGGAGCTAAGCAGCTATGACCCACGTGGCGTGTGGCCGGGACTACACACAATATCGGACCTTAACAGGAAACCCAACAGCACCGCTAACATTGCTGCCTCCCTACCGGATGAGCTGAACAGCTTTTACGCCCGTTTTGAACGGTACCACCAACCTTCCAGGGGAAGCCCCCACCACTCATTAACCCCTCCCACAAGTCTGTATGATGAACGATTCATGAGATATGAAAGGGGGGGGGCTCATTGCAATGGACAATAATCTATTCATAAATAATTGTAATGCATGTATATCAATGACAATAGGTTCACTATGGCATGTCTATATATTGTTAACAGGTGCCAGAGAGCTGATTACCAGAACACCTGTGTAATATCACCCTCTTGTGGTGAAAAGCTATAACTTCATACTGAATATGCATTTCAATGATATAAAGGAATTAACTTAAAATACTTGTCCAAAACTGCCCTATTGTGAGGTTAGCTGCGGACAGAGATAGACAGCTGGACAGAACCGACCTGATGGAGATAATTATTATATTATATATAGTGTAGAGGCACTAAACCAACATTCATCTCTATGTGGGGGAATGGTATCCAACAAACAGTAAAGTAGCAACGGAGAATGAGACACTTGTTTTAAATTAAACCATTATTTTATTTTTCTGCCTAGGTTACGTCTCTAAACTCTTACTGACATAAAGAAATCACTTCCTGTTCCTTATATTATGGGGAGGGGGTAATAGGTTAAACCCACAACATTAAGATATTTCTCACAAATTAATAATATAGCCATACCATCGGTAATATGAACAAAAACTAAATCTTTATATTAAATCAAATTAGATTAGTGTAAATATTTATATTCAATAATGTAAATGAATATAAAAACTTCATGAACACAAAATCACTATTCTGGCTGCTACATTTTTCAATCCCTAATTGTTACCGTTGAAGAATTATCAATGAATGATAATATTGCAGCCACATTCTACAACATAATACCTACAGTACATTATGGAAGTCCATTTCTGTTTTTAAATTGAACTCCAGGTCCAATGTGATGTGTCCGTCTTTCAACATTGAACACTGAAGTCTTCCTAGGGATCAGAGCTTCAAGCACGTGACCCACCAGTTCTGTGGTGAAAACAGGCTCTGAGGTTTTGTCAGATGCTCTCTGGCGCCACCAGTTATTGAAGGAATACACTGTTGCTGTCACACCTCAGTCTTCTGACTGCTACCTTGAACTACTTATGAGCGAAGCCCACTAGAGCACGACATATCTGCAGTAGAGATGTCCGCTGTCACTCCAATACAATGGAGCTAAATGGCACCGGGTTTGTGCCAAAATAATACATTTGAAAAACTCAACATTAATGTCTATAGAGCTTTCTATTTCATTTAGCAACTATTTTCTGTAGAGTATTCTACTTTTAACTTAAGTAAAATATCATGTCCTAATGGCTACACAGCATTTTAAATTATAACACTCATAACGAAAGAGTCAAAACAAGCATGAGATATATTTTATTGACTAAATCAAAAAAGGAGGTACAGAATCTTTGTGTTTGATATGAATGAAGATAAACGGAAATCAGTCACAAAACAAAAATAAGTCCTAAGGATTCCTATTGTGTATACTGCTTAGCATAATTACATGGGGTTCCTGTTGAGTATACTACATAGTATAAGTACATGGGGTTCCTGTTGAGTATACTACTTAGTATGGGAACAGAATGTTTGGGCAGCACGGTGGTGTAGTGGTTAACACTGTCGCCTCATACGCTCTGCATCTTCTGGCCGCCTCAGACCTACTCCTATCCAAGCTCCGGGAGGGTCATCAAAGAGAAGTGGCCTATTCTCAGTCCTTGCCCCACAATGGTGGAATGAACTACCCACCCCAGTTAGGACAGCCGAATCACGTCCAATCTTTCGCCGTCGACTAAAGACGCACTTCTTCAACCATTATCTGAATTAAAAAAAAAACAATAAAAAAAAATCTAACCCTAACTAACCGTACTGTCATGCACTTGTCCTAATAAACTAACCTACACTGTAGCACTCAACACTTTGATGAACATTGTTGCTCAGCTGATAGAGTTGTGCCCTTCCTGATGGCTTGTCGTACAGAACTTGTAAGTCGCTTTGGATAAAAGCGTCAGCTAAATGACTAAATGTAAATGTAAATGTAAATGTAGAAGGTCCTGGGTTCAATTCGCACTTGGGGACCAGGTTGCCGCGTTGCCAGGTACCCAGGTGGGGTATCTCCCGGGCCTTTCTGTGTGGAGTTTGCATGTTCTGCCCGTACTCGCAAGGGTTTCCCCTCCAGATAAGATAAACCCAAAGGAAAAACATGCAGAACAGATGGCTAACGCTGTCGCGTCCCTGACGAAGACGGACAGGAGCACTTGGATTGGTCCCCGGGCGCGGCCCACGCCACAGCCCATGTCTGCTCCCGGCTGCCCTTGGGGGGGAAGGACGACGGGATGGGAAAAGTGCAGAGACACATTTCATCAGTGCATGTGTGTGAGTGTTCCTGTGTGTTGCCCATCTCGCATGTGTGTGTGTGTTCTTCTTCTAAAAAAGTACATGGGGTTTCTATTTAATATACTGCAAACTGTGTTTGGGGACCTGTTCTCTTTATTCTTTTCAAGTCTACTCTGCTTAAACGGAAGAACTAAATGGTTTCTTTCCTGTATGAGTTCTAGTGTGTTTCTTCATATTTGATTTATCATTGAACCCTTTCCCACAAACTGAACAACTAAATGGTTTCTCTCCAGTATGAATTATCATGTGTGTCTTCAGATTTGTTTGCTGACTGAACCCTTTCCCACAAACTGAACAACTAAATGGTTTCTCTCCAGTATGAATTATCATGTGTGTCTTCAGACTTGTTTGCTGACTGAACCATTTCCCACAAACTGAACAACTAAATGGTTTCTCTTCAGTATGAGTTCTCATGTGTGTCTTCAGATGTCCTTTAGCATTGAACCCTTTCCCACAAACTGAACAGCTAAATGGTTTCTCTCCAGTGTGAGTTATCATGTGTGTCTTCAGACTTTCTTTATGCCTGAACCCTTTCCCACAAACTGAACAAACAAAAGGTTTCTCTCCAGTATGAATTATCATGTGTGTCTTCAGATTTGTCTGCTGACTGAACCCTCTCCCACAAACTGAACAGCTAAATGGTTTCTCTCCAGTATGTGTTCTCATGTGTTTCTTCAGATTTCCTTGGTCATTGAACACTTTCCCACAAACTGAACAAACAAAAGGTTTCTCTCCAGTGTGAGTTAACATGTGTTTCTTCAGATTTGTCTGCTGACTGAACCCTTTCCCACAAACTGAACAAACAAAAGGTTTCTCTCCAGTATGTGTTTTCATGTGGCACTTCAGATTTGCCTTCATACTGAACCCTTTCCCACAAACTGAACAATAAAATGGTTTCACTCCGGTATGATCTCTCTTCTTGCTGAAACCAGGCCTGTTAGACAACGTTTGTATTTTCTGTGTCTTCTTTTGTTTTACTGCCATCAAACCTGGACCTCCACTCTCCTTCCATTCATCACCGTCATCAGTCTCAGCTCCAGAACTGTCATCATCACCGTCATCAGTCTCAGTTCCAGAACGGTCATCATCACCGTCATCAGTCTCAGTTCCAGAACTGTCATCATCACCATCATCAGTCTCAGTTAGAGAACAGTCTGAAGAGAGAGGCTGGCTATCTCTAGTTGGTTCTAAATCACCAGCTGGATCTAAGTTACTGGTTAGTTCTGCTACTCCACAGTCCTCTCCTTCAGGTTCTGTTTTCATGTGTTCAGTTGAGGTGCTGGGTAAAGAGTATGCTTCTCTGTTTTTCTCCCTTTGGGTTTGAAGAGGCTGGAAGGACAGAGCGTTCTCTTGACCATCTTCACATTTCACTGAGTCTACTGTGATCTTGGAGAGATCAGCTTCTTCCAGCCCTTGATCTAGTTCATCTTTAATCTGCTCTGGGTCCCGGTTTTGGCTGAGTTGTGAGGACAGAGTGTTCTCACCTTCATTTTCACATTTCATAGGTTGTAAGGTCATCTTGGAGCCATCAGCCTCCTCTAGATCTTGACACAGTTCCTCCTGTTCCTCTTTAATCTGGAGGGGCTCTGTGTCCTGGGTTTGGCTGAGCTGTGAGGACTGAGGTTTCTCTTCATCATGTTCACTCTTCACAGAGACAGGAAGCTCCTCTCCCTCCTGACTGATCCAGAGTTCCTCCTGTTCCTCTTTCATCTGTAGGGGCTCTGGCTCCTCCTGGACCAGACTGGGGCTCCTCTCCTGCTGCTCAGGGGGAACCTCCTCTTCACAGACAGAGAGCTGTGGGGGGTCTGGAGGGAGGAATAATAATAATATGAATAACAAACAAAGATGCAGTAGATAACTCTGCAACTGAAAGTAGAAACACAATCGATCAATTATTGTTTGGCTACAAAACCAGAAAATCTCAATCATGCCTCATCACGCTGTCAATCACAACTTGGAGGTTGATCAGATGTTGTCAGGAGGTGAAAATGTAAACAAACAGAGTGAGACTTGAGGTTCTCCAAACTAAACAAGGTAACTATGGATAGCTGAAATACTTATGGATTGTTAGCTTGACCAATTACCTTTTTTACTTGAGTTGGGGCAACTGTTGTAATTCCTACACTGTTCACCGGATTTAGATGTAATTAAAGCTGGAAGTCTGCACTTGAAGCACACCTTTATTTCATTTCAAGTCCATTATGGTGTTGTACAGAGCCAGAATTAGTAAAATTGTGTCAATGTCCAAATAATTATGGACCGACTGTATAAAGTCAGAATATAAGCCCCAGGGGTGAATGGAGTCCCCCACCGGGTTTATAAAAGTGCACCCGATGTACTCAGATTATTGTGGAGGTTATTTAGAGTAGTATGGGATAAACAGGTTATACCAAAAGCTTGGGTTAGAGCAGAAGGAATCCTAATCCCCAAGGAGAAAGAGTCCTCACTGTTAAGCCAGTTTCTGACTTTTTTTTTTTTTTATCATTCCATTTGGGCTGTGGGGGTGCTTAATGGCTGAAGGAGTCGACTGAAGGCTTCTTGTCCTCTGCAAAAGCATGCAATTGGTCCACTGATGGATACAACTTGATATTTGTCTAGTGTGTTCATTAGATGGGTGAAATCCTCTTTCAGTGCCTCTGTGCCTGTTTTCTTAGGCAGTTAGCCTCTGGTATGCGTGCCATTAGCGTTAGCCACGCTTCTAGGCCTCTTTTCGAAAGAATGATTTAAAAAAAAGATATTTGCATTCGACTAAGAGGTTGGCAGTCGACTACGGCTCCTTTCGACCGATTAGTCGACTAATCGACTAATAGGGGTCAGCCCTAGTAGAAGGTAAGATTTTCTTAACTGTAATGGCACAGAGGCTAGCAAACGACCTAGAAAGGGACAGCAGTGCAGAAAGCAGTGCAGAAAGCAGGAATCCCAGGGTTTGCTGGATGTATAGAACACGCAAGCATGATATGGCACCAGATTCAATCAGCCAAGATAGAGAAAAGAGACTTACAGGTGGTGTAACTGAGGGGTTGCAAAACCCTGACTGTATTAAAGATTGTGATAGATTAAACCACTACTACATATTATTATTACTTGCCAGACAGTACAGTTAATTATGGCAGACACTCAATAGACGGCACGGTGACAAAGAGATATCGTTTACAGTATTTTATTATTAATAGCAGATATACAACTGAGAATTACTTGGTCGCTCTTTTATGGCGAATGATATTAGAATGTCAGCGTATCAAAGTCAATGGGAATGAATAATTCCTAGGCTAAGTATACTAGACCGGGACGCTGCATGGCGTGAGCTGGCGATATAGGGGGGCAAACAAGGGTATAGCTGGAGACTGGTGATTTCCTCCCACAGAGTAGTAAGCTCCAGAGGATTGAAGAATAGACGGATACTCAGGCTGGTCACTTGAAGAAAGGGGATCTCATACGGATCCGGTCCTTGTAATCCAAGTGCTCGGTAGCAGGGTAATAGCTTTAATCCAAAGCCCGATGGCAGTGATGATAGCCAGCCAGCTTCGTCCTCGAAGCTAGCCCGATGCAGATCTTCAGGGTAGTTAAATCCAAACGACAATGGTATTAACGATTCAGATTCAGAATTTTTATTTGCCACATGGAAGCAATACAATCATACAGTTTTCATACAAAATCATAAATAGAGTTCTACCATGGGCAAAAGGAGCAGGAAGAAGAATAAATCTTATGGTTACCTGCCCCCTATTCTTAAACTAAACAAGTATCAGTATCAGTTTCATTTTTCATTTCAAACCATACAACCTATACAATACAAGACAACCACAAAACAACACTACAACCACCACAAAACAACAGACACCACCCATGGTCCGAAAAGTGGGATGGAAGAAGCCAATCCTGTGAACTTCCATTCCCCACACCCCGGCCATCACCCTCTACATACAACATGTAACACAGCTCCGCTTCCCACATCCCCCGACATCTCAACAAGACACACATGAGTCTGACCAGTCAATACATATTTTATATACATACTCCTTTTAATGCCAAACATCATGTTCACCCTCCTCCTTATACCTTTCCAATATTCCTTTTTTTAACTTTCTTTTAAACTGGTATATGTTTTTACTCAGTTTAACGTCCTCGTCCAATCCATTCCATAATTTTACTCCACAAACAGATATACACATAGATTTTAGAGTGGTTCTTACACCCGGTTGCTGTAGTTTCTGTTTCCCTCTAACGCTTACGTTTCCACAAGTCACTATAATCCACCAATAATGGTTCTACAATATCAAGGTCGTATCTAAGGAGCTACTAGTTATCCGTAACGATACGCCGCGGTAGGTTCCAATGCTCACATGTCCAATAGTTCTGCTGCTAGGTTCACCTCGTGTTCGGATACTAATTACGTTAAGTCCACACACTTGCTAAGGTTCACACTAGTTACTAAACGAACGAACTGCTTGTTACTGCTGCACACCGAACGAACTGCGTTAACGTTAGATTCACACTACTTGACGAACTCTTTACTTCACGTTAGGTTAGGTCGAACTCTAAGGACGAACTGCTGCTGCTTGCGCCTTCCACAATATATATACTTAGAGTGCTTTCTAGGGCGCAACCGAATCTCTTGTCCGGAATCAATGCGCTGGCCAAGGGCATGTCTCAACTTGTCCAGACTAGTCTTTGAACTTGTCTGAGGGGCGCGATTCTTGGCGCCGCCAGTGTCAAGGGCGTTATCCAATGAGGAAAGCGAATAATGCTATGATTCAAACGGAGGCTTAAAGGGATATAGCTTATATATATATAAATAATATACAAGTTATATAAAACAATAAAACGTAGATTCTCAGTGTTAATCTGGCCCTTCAGAACAGGTGGTATTTCTAGAGTGGTTGTTAACAAGAAAACAGTTAAATTCATCCAGAGGACTTTTCATGTTGATGAACGAGCATAACATCTGGCAATCCAGCTCGTCAAAGAAGCAAGCAAACTCTGCAGCACAGGAAAGCTCAGACTTCATAAGTTCGTCTCCAACAGGAATCAATACTAAAGGAAGAGTGAGCCGAAAGTGTCAACCTGGACATGGCTTGGAAGGGAGTGATAGCTTAGATATGCAGACTTGGCAGCAGAAACTGAACAGTGAGGATATAAAGCTAGGGTTTGTCCGGCGGAAGTAGGATGCAGAGGATTTATAGCACGATCGGCTTCACCATTATTGGGAGAGTTGGGGATTCGTGGGCGGAGCTTGAAAAAAAGCGGTAAATGAGATGTCAGTGGATTTGGTTGAGGAGAAATGATGTCAGCTGGGGGCCAACGTAAACAAAGGGTAAGAGTATTCCTTTTCTTCTCTGTTGTTGCGGTTTCATGTGTAATATTGTAGGAATTGTACTTTTGACATAGGATAACAGGGAGGTGAGGCGTGTGAATATCATGGAAAAGTGGGAGCTGGCATGGGGGGGGGGGGGTGGTTCTGGGAGGCTGGAACTAACCGCTGAGCCCGAGGTCGTGGGCCTAACTTGAAGAAACACCAGTGAAGGGAGGCGCCCACTTGATAACCCTGGTTATATGCTGACTCCTGTTGCTTTTTATTTATCTGCATGGTGGATTGTGATGGCCAGTTTCAAGTTTCTTTAATAGTTGTCATACAGAAGTACAGAATACTTTCATACAAAATGCTTCTTACTGTTACGCTCCAGAGACTGTGCTAGACAAGATAGTATCAAATAACATAGTATAGCATGTAATTTAGAAGAAGAAAATGAGGTCACAGTGTTTGGTATAGACATATGTACAATGTTCTGAGTTACCATATAATATACAATACTATGCAGTGTACTAATGTACAGTACTATATAGTGCAAAGCAGAAATGGGATGAGGTACAATTTAGGTACAATTTACAGTAAGGTGTACGAGTTGTAGTGCAATCCTTCATCAATAAATATAAAGTGTGGGGAGTGGGTGCTACAGTGTGTTTGTTTAAAGTGGGTGTGTGCTATAAAGTGTGTGGAGTGGGTGCTACAGTGTGTTTGTTTAAAGTGAGTGTGTGCGTGTGGATGTGTGTGCTATGTGCGTTTGGTGGTTGTTGTTGTGTAGTGTTCATTCATTGTTCGTTTAGCAGCCTGATGGCCTGGGGATAGAAGCTTCTTCTGAGTCTTTCTGTGCTCGCCTTGAGACTCCGGTATCGCTTGCCTGACCGCAGCAGTTCAAAGAGGCAGTTGTTCGGGTGACTGGAGTCTTTAATGATTCTCTTAGCCTTGCCCTTGCAACGCTTGTTGTAAATGTTCTGGAGGGTGGGGAGCCCCCCTCCAATTGTGCGTTCGGCTGAACGTGTCACTCTTTGTAGTCTGCTTCGGTCTTGTGCAGTGCTATTCCCAAACCAGGAGGTGATGTTGCCGGTCAAGATGCTCTCTATTGTACACGAGTAGAAGTTCTTAAGGATCTTCTGACTGACTTGGAACTTCCTTAGGCGCCTGAGGAAGTAGAGGCGTTGCCGTGCCTTCTTCACAACACTGTCAATGTGTGTGGTCCATGTCAAGTCCTCGGATATGTAGGCTCCGAGGTACTTAAAGCTGTTGAGTCTCTCAACCGGTGCCCCGTCGATGCTGAGGGGGCTGTAGTCCTTGACCCCGACCTCCTGAAGTCCACAATCATCTCCTTTGTTTTGCTGACGTTCAGGGAGAGGCTGTTTTCCTGGCACCATCCCGCCAGGACCTTGACCTCTTCCAGGTAGGCCCTCTCGTCATTGGAAGAGATCAGGCCCACCACCACTGTGTCGTCAGCAAATTTGATGATTGTATTGCTACTCCGCTGAGCCACACAGTCGTGTGTGTACAGGGAGTAGAGGAGGGGACTCAGAACACAGCCCTGGGGGGCCCCTATGTTGAGGGTGATGGATGAGGAGGTGCAGTTGCCTGCTCTCACCACCTGGGGTCTGCCAGTCAGGAAGTCCAAGACCCACTGGCAGAGGTCATAGTTCAAGCCCAGGTCCCTGAGCTTGGCTATGAGTATGGAGGGGACTATGGTATTGAATGCCGAGCTGTAGTCGATGAATAGCATTCTCACATAGTTCCCCTGCCTCTTGTCCAGGTGTGATGCTGCTGTGTGCAGCACATGGGCTATGGCGTCCTCCGTGGACCTGTTGGGGCGGTATGCAAATTGCAGGGGGTCCATGTTGATGGGGAGGGAGGAGCAGATGTAGCCCTTTACTAGCTTCTCAAAGCACTTCATGGCTATGGAGGTGAGAGCTACAGGGCGGTAGTCGTTGAGGCAAGCAGGCTTGGATTTTTTGGGTACAGGGATAATAGTGGACTTCTTCAGGCAGGTGGGGATGACAGCCTGTTCTAAGGACAGGTTAAATATGTCAGTGAATACTGGGGCCAGTTGGTCGGCACAGACTTTTAGGACGCGGCCGGGGATGCCGTCCGGACCTGCTGCCTTCCTGATATTCACTTTTTTAAAGGTCCGCCTCACCTCATGCTCTGTTACCCTGAACACTGCGCCTCCATCAGCAGCCGACCCCCCCCCCCCCCATTGCCGTGGCTTGTGAGCTGGTGTTGTTATTACCAGCATCAAACCTCGCATAGAAGGTATTGAGGTCATTTGCTAAGGAGATGTCACTGTTCAGTTTGAGGGAGGCGCCTTTGTAGTCTGTCATCGTTTTGAGCCCCTGCCACATAGCTCTAGAGTCAGCTTGTTCAAACTGGGTTTCTTCATTGAGCGTGGGTGTAATATAAATAATGTGTAAGAGTCAATTCACTGGTAAAGTGCCATATGTTATATTGTATGTATTTGTTTGGATTTCTGCCATTATATGCATTGTGCCTGCCAAGTTGGGTTCATGGCAGCAGTTCCCTTTGCTCACCAGTAGGTGGCTTACCTGGCTGCGTCTCGTTTTTTACCAACGGATTTCCAGTTCCGCGTTCGCATTCTGCGATCTGATTGGCCACTGACGTTTCTGGTGCGATCTGATTGGCCACTGACGTTTATGGTCATGTGACATGTGCGCCCAATCGCGTGACGCCTGTTTCTGCGCCCATTTCCGCCTCGAACAGCCAACCTAATGCCTAGTTTATCACTGGTTAAGCTTAGGGTTAACTACCTAACGCCTAGTTTATCACTGGTTAAGCTTAGGCGACTCTTTCCAAGTTGGTTAAGGTTAGAGTTTGGAATCAGGGCTGGTGTTCTATCGCCCTGCTCTAAGACAAACTCTAACCTTAACCAACTTCGAAAGAGTGCCTAAGCTTAACCACTACCAGTGATAGAAACAGGCGTCACACGATTGGCGCAGATGTCACACGACCAGAAAGGTCAGTGGCCAATCAGATCGCAGAACGCGAACGCGGAACTGGAAATCCGTTGGTAAAAGTAATCAGGCCACCTGGCTACTTACAGTGTAATGGGACTGATGACATGCAGGTGTGTTAGTAATCAGGCTACCTGGCTACTTAAAGTGTGATGGGACTGATGACATGCAGGTGTGTTAGTAATCAAGCTACCTGGCTACTTAAAGTGTAATGGGACTGATGACATGCAGGTGTGTTTGTAACCGGTAAGAGTTTACAGTTTTGACTGTCGTTTGCGACGTTGTTTTGTTTATCGTTTGTTGTGCAAGGTAGTACCGTTTACTTTATGTTACATGCAATTGTGCATTTGTTAATTGTATGGTGTAAATAAATACTCGGTTGAGTATTATCGTAACGGACCTTGTGGACATTCTGTCTTTGATCTGACGAGTAGCCAGAGACACGTCAATTACGTTCTAGCCGGTTCTCAGCCACCTCACTGGCTTGTAGGTTTATTGTTTTTTTTATTCACTAGTTAATTCAAGCCTTTATATAATGTTTACAGATTAAAGTCAACATTTATGACGTCAGACTAAAGAGATAATGTTTACAGATTAAAGTCAACATTTATAAAGTCAGAATAAAGTCAAAATCTTTAGATTAATCTCTTAAACCCTAGCCATATTTTCAGAAAATTCACTTAAAAGTAAACAGCCAAGTAAATGGAGGATTGCTCCACTTCTACAAGGTCCATTTGCATGTTCATGGTATCTAGGGACATGTATAATAATAATAATAATAATAATAATAATAATTTGGATTTTAAGAGAAGCGCCTTTCTCAGACTCAAGGACACTGTACAAGGAAAGGGTAGAAAAAAAGAAAAGATTTAGAAAAGATAAAAAATTAAATTATGAATATATGTGTATAGTAACAACAGGACCTGTGAATGTATGGACCTCTGGGAATGTATTCTCAGTGTCAGATATATTGTGTATGTTACTGTGCTTGAGTAAATTGTAATGAACCAAAGGAGAATATCAATTATTATTATTATTTAAGTTTTTTCCATCTTTGACGGTGAATAACACCATGCTAACATTGACCAGACATGAGATTTACCTGAACTGATTTAGCACCTTCATGAGATCAAGTGTACAAAATATCTAAGCAAATTAATAAAGGGCAGATGATTTACAGTTTTTTTTTGTAGATATAGTACTGGATTTTGCCATCCAGACACATGCAATTTGAAATGAAATGAATATAGAATATAAGGCCTAAAGATTACCTTATTATGGCCAAGTCATACATCAATGGATCAGTTCCAATGGCAGACTTAAATCTGGATTTAGTACCACCAGGCGCCCCTGACAGGGCAGCAAACACGTGATTGAAATCTACTGTAAGTACAGTTACTTTTATATATGTCCATAGCTCCTCCATTTTTCACCAGATTGCGACACGTTTTTTTGTAGACGTTCACAGAAAGGTAAAGATATAATCAGGGTTCTTACACATTTTCCAAAGCAAAATTCAAGCACTTTTCAAGCATTTTCAAGGTGCATTTTCAAGCTTTTCCAGCATCTTATGTGGCTGTAGTAAATTAAATATACGCAAAATGATAATTTGATCATCTGCCCCACACGCTGTTCCATCAGATGGCACACGTAAAAAAAACACTATGGTTCAAGTCAAGCCAATCCAAATCACGCGAGTGGCGAGAGAGGACTCCTCTTCATTTTGTGTGAAAGGCGAAAGCAATTAGGCTCTCTCCAACTTATTTTATTTATTTATCTAAAAACCAAACTATTCAGTCAGATAGCGATTTATTATGAAAGTATACAGTGCAATTACAATTTCAATAACTTTCCAGCACTTTATACACAATTCAAGCACTTTTCAAACCTTGAAAACACCACATTGAAATACAAGCATTTTCAAGGATTTCCAGCACCCGTAGGAACCCTGTATAATGTATGTTGTATTTAATGGCAATAACGTTCAGGTTTGTTCGACCCGTGAGATACAATCATGAAATTTTTTTTTAAAAATTATTTAAACTCCTACTCCAACTTGTATAAATCAGAAACGACCTTCGATCAAAACAAAATGGACACATATCTTAATCAAATTAACCTCCCCAAACTTTCAGGGGATGATGCTAAACAGTTAGAAACACCAATCACACTAGAGGAACTCAGGAAGGCCATATCCGAAATGCAAAGTGGTAGGGCTCCTGGAAGAGACGGTATCCCATCAGAAATGTACCTCTCATGCTGGGACATAATTGGACCCCTATTACTTAATATGATTTTATACTCAGTCAAGGAGGGGAACTTTCATAAGAACGACAATATTGCACTCATAACAGTCCTCCTTAAAAAAGACAAAGACCCCACCGAGTGGAATAGACCCTTAAGCCTCCTCGGACCAGATATCAAACTGTTCTCTAAGGTATTAGCCATCAGACTTCAAAAGCATATGACGTCTTTAGTTCATCCGGATCAAACTGGCTTCATAAGAAACCGCTTGATCACTGACAACATAAGACGATGACAACATTTCCTCACATCTAATTCATCTGATTTCCAATCCAATGATTTCAATAAACACATATTTCGCTAATAACACTTAACCCCTTAACACATTGGACGCCAGAGGTCGCTGTGGGCGTATGGCCGTTTGTGCCAGCGCTGTAATGAAATGGGGGTAGATGCCGGTGTTTGTAGTGGTAAAACTATATTAAATATTATAGCTATGGATCTAATAACAACATCGATTGTCAGTGAGTTTATTCCGGTCAACATGCAAAAAACTGATAATTTTTTCATTCATACATTTACGTTTTATACCATGGTGAATATATGAGTATAGTTTTAGAGTGATTCTGTGTAATCCCAGGAAACGCCATCAAACAGTGCTTTACTGCATTTAATTATAAATCGTGCCATTTCTCGCCTGGATCAATAATCAATCTGAAATCAACGCTAGATTATCGGTATTATGTTTCATCATCGATGCATGAAAGGGGGGGGGGGAAGCCACCCCTCCATGCTTTGATCGCAACTAACGGGAGACGGCACACAGACACACGCTCCGATCGCGGGAAAAAAAATTATGAGATCAACGCAAGATTGATAACATATAGTCCTTACCTTGTCTATGATGTACTGCAAAAAGAATAATCCAATTATTTGATCGCCATTCCAAGTACTGATCGCGATCGTGTGTCCAATGTTATCCAGCCGTGAACATGAACGGGGGGGGGGGGGGGGGGCGGCTCGTAGGTCAGGGCTGTACAGTGCTGTACAGTGCATCTAACATGCTTTGCAATCCTCGCCATTCCTTTATGACCATGTCGTGTTAAAGTCAGAAATTAACGTTACTGGGGACTGGGGAAGGGGGGGGGGGTCAGGTATTCTCCCTGTGTGTGTGTGCGTTTGAAAAGATCAGATGAAGTCAGACGAGTATATTATATTGATAGTAAATGTACTGAGGGTGGACAGATAATGTTGATATTTAAACATAAAAAATACAATACATAATAAATGTATTCATGATCATCATGAAACATAAAACAATTGCAGGAACGGTTTGGGAGAGGAAGGGGTTTTAGGCTGCCTGTTGTGAGTTCCAATTTTTTTTTTTTATGGTACTTAAAGTGTAAAGCTCAATATATCAAAACGTGTCACTTTATAGTGAACAGGAGGTCTATTTGTATTAAAAACAATAGATTGTTTTTCATTTAAATGTCTGGAAGAGCTCAATAATTTTTTTTTTCAAATTATATTTTCGTTACCTTTTTTGAGTCGATCTAAATGTTACTGATTGTGTTAAATGGGCTTATGATATCGTCTCATATCGATTGCAGGCACCTGCATCGTATCGTATCATGGCAAATATCGGCAAATATCGTATCGTTGTCCAAAGAATCGATATCGTATCGTGATGAAACTGGTGATTCCCACCCCTAGTAGAGTGAGTCCATACAACACCCAACACCAAATCCCATAATTGCTTACACGTAACGTGTCTGGCTGTGTGACGTCAACTTGTCAGCATGAAAATGACAGCCAAACATGGCACTGCAACTAAATAACACAAATACAATAGGCACATTTGTGACTGTTACAAATATAACACGTTTTATACTTGTGCTACAAGATTTTGGCCTGTGCTACAAAACTATCAACCTCTGTAGCACCAGTGCCATGTGCAAAAAAAGTTAACGTACAGCCCTGTCGTAGGTGCATCGGTTAGAACCGCTTGCCCTGCCAGAGTGTTTAGACCCCGCCCCCACGCTGCAGCTTGGCCCAGACAACAAGCCATATCGTTTCAAAATGGAGTGCAATAGTGGCCGCAAGGCGTTAGGCGGCGGTATCGGACCGTTGTGGTCTCAGACAGAGTGCCACACATCACAGCAGGATGAATTATGAATGGAAATAGCGAATAAAAGAAATAACGATCATAATAGTATACTCGTTGTTGGCGTCCAACGATTGGCGGGCTATAACGAGTATACTCGTCATTGGCAATTAATGTGTTAAGGCCGAGCGGTCCGACAATAATTTCACGGCATAAATAGATCAATGCAGTCCGTATTAATTAATGTAGCGTTTTCCCCTCCAAATGTATCCAAGAGTAAAGACCCTAACCCTATGAAAACAGCAGTCAAAGTGTATATTTTCAGCACTACGTTTGTTTACCAATTACTTTAAGTGTTATATGAATACATAGGAGTTTACAGAAATCTCAGCGCATTGAGTTGGAAACCGGCAGATATTGACACAAGGAAATGGAGCAGCCATATGCGAGTGTAGTCCTATGAAAGAAGAGACCCGGGACTTTCGATGGTTTTATAATAATAATAATGCAGGACCTGCTCAGAGGTCTTTAATTGGCATTGGCTATTATCCACAACACACACACACCGGAACACACACGCATGCATTGTCTGTAGGATCGCTGATGCGATTAGTCTCTGCGATTAACCCATCCCGTCGTCCTTCCCCCCAAGGGCAGCCGGGAGCAGACAGGCGTCAACGTGAGCCGCGCCAGGGGACCAATCCAAGTGCTCCTGTCCGTCTTCGTCAAGGACGCCACAGCGTTAGCGATCTGTTGTTGTGCATGTTTTTCCATTGGGTTTATCTTATCGGGGGGGAAACCCTTGCGAGCACGGGGAGAACATGCAAACTCCACACAGAAAGGCCTGGGAGATACCCCACCTGGGTACCTGGCATCATGGAAACCTGGTCCCCAAGCGGGAATCGAACCCTGGACCTTCTTGCTGTGAGGCGACAGTGTTAACCACTACACCACCGTGCCGCTTTTGATTGATTGAAAACTTTATTAACAGATTGCAGAATGGGTACAATACAGTACAGCTCAATACACACAATTGTTAAGGGGATGCAGACCAGAGAAAGACTTTCGTCTTGTTTACATCAGGGTCCCCCATTTTCAATTCATCAGGATACGTTGTTATGGTGTTACGTGTGGTGTGTTTGTACCCTGATCAGGTGTTCCCAGTATGATGTGTAATGTCTGGTTGTAGTTCCCTGTCCTGGTCTTGTAGTTCTGTCGTTTCCCTCCCAGGTGTATCCATCTGTAATCAGCCCAGGTGTTTCTTGTCTCGTCATTCCCTTGTGTATAACTGTTCTGTTCTCCCCTGTGTGTGGTGGCTGATCCTGTCTGTACAGTCCTGTGGTTTGTTTGTTGTTACTTTATGTTATTCCTTCAGTTACTAAATCCATGGTAAATACATAATTAAACATCTTTTTTGTTACTCTGGCTACCGTTTCCAATTATGTTACATTGACAAGACGACAAGCACTTTTTCAGTCAATGGTAACGTAATACATGGGCTTAAAGGTGGGCGGCACGGTGGTGTAGTGGTTAACACTGTCGCCTCACAGCAAGAAGGTCCCGCATTTCATTGTATACTTGTATGCCGTGACAAATAAAACTCTTGACTTGACTTGACAGGGTTCGATTCCCGCTTGGGGACCAGGTTTCTGCGATGCCAGGTACCCAGGTGGGGTATCTCCCGGGCCTTTCTGTGTGGGGTTTGCATGTTCTCCCCGTGCTCGCAAGGGTCCCCCCCCCCCGATAAGAGAAACCCAATGGAAAAACATGCACAACAACAGATCGCTAACGCTGTCGCATCCGTGACGAAGACGGGCAGGAGCACTTGGATGGTCCCCGGGCGTGGCCCACGCCACAGCCCTCGTCTGCTCCCGGCTGCCCTTGGGGGGGAAGGACGACGGGATGGGTTAAGCGCATCGGCGATCTTACAAAAAACAATGCATGCGTGTGTGTGTGTGTGTGTGCTAAACTAACCGTTGTGTGCCGCTAACATTGAGTCGTCTGCATGCCAATTAAAGACCTCTGCGACAGGTCCTGCATTATTATTAAAGGTCCACTTGTTAACTTTTTGGGCAATTTTACACAATTCCTGTCTCACGTAGAACAAGCCGCGATACATCGAGTATACTCGATATATCGCCCAGCCCTAATATCTCGTTTGTTCATGCCGACCGTTCATTGCCAACGACGAGAGATCTCTTTTTTTGTATTAGCAATTTGAATTCATATTTCATCAATCTAGCCTCACGTTAGTGCTGCAAACTCTCTCTGAGCTCCATTGGGAAAATACCGCCCCCTATTGTCTCTCCCTGTGGTACTGCACCCCTTTGGAATGGATTGAATGAAACACATGGGGGGAAAGAAATCCTGCTTCCTCATTTTACTTCTCAGACAAGTCACCCGAGACAATTGGATTCATTGCCGAGCCCCAGAACAGCGTGGAATACATATTTCCAGTACCCAGCGTTGGATCAATAAACACGATCGATATTTGGAATGGCGATCAGGAATTGGAATAATCTTTTTGGAGAACATGTGATTTGAGGTAAGGAATCTATTTTACCAGTCTTAGGATAATCAGAGCTTTTTTCACAGAGATATCAACGTGTGCCCTATGTGTGTGTGTGTGTGCTGATCAGGAAATGAGAGAATCGATTTTTCAGCCCGCTTCTGTAGCGTGCATAAGTACACATATACTATCGATAATCTAGCGTTTATTTGAAAACTATTCATAAATAGGCCGAAAAATGACGTTTTGTGTATTCCAGAATATTCCAGTAAAGGGCGTTTATCACAGAATCTTTATATTTTCCTGAAACTTTCAAAAAACAAGCGTTTTTCAAAATGGTATAAAACGATGAACCGATTAAAAAAAACAATCCGTTTCGACAATGTTGACTGCAAACAAGTCATTGATAAGCGACGGCCAGATTAGACACATAATTTAAGATGTAGTTTATGCGTTCGCAAATATGAGAGCGCTATCATTGAAGTGGGTGGTGGCACGGAAGCACTAAATCGTGTGCCCCCTGCTGGCATTGAAAGTGTTAACAGTGATTGGTCAGCGCCTGTTACACGTCACAGATCCAGTCAAATCTGAATGGCTTATTTCAGTAGGGAGAGCTGAACAGCAGAAACTGCACTTGGTACAGATTTAACATTTTCTCAGTGTTGTTACAATCCCACATTGCTTGAAAACGAAAAAGGCCATTTTTACAATAGGGGACTTATTTTTTTATATATATATATAATTTTTTGGCATTTTATTGCTTGCAGAGAGGAAGGATGGGAGAAGATATAGGGGGAGGACATGGGGCGGCTAGGTGGTGCAGTGGGCAAGGCACTCACCACCAATGCTGAAGACGCTGGGTTTGAGCCCAGCTCTCCACATTGTTTTCAGTTTTGCTGGTCGTCCGTACTAATACAATTGGCAGTATTAGGGGGAGGGAAAACTGAGGGGTGGGGATCGGACGTTGTGGACAGCGACTCCTACAGGTCGGTTGGTGCGCCTGCGCAGTAGAATCAAGAAGCGTTGGGGGCGGCGCCCCTCCAAAGCGCAGACCCCTGATGCTGAAAGATGGCGCCGCGCAGCTGAAAAGATGCGACGGCTGCTACCTCGAGTATCGGAGGGGACTCGTGCTATGTATGGCTTCGTCCACATTGCAGCCAGCTTGTGGGAGGCAAGAAACAGTGTTCGAGACAGGGGAGGGTTGAATTAGACGATACGAAATTGGGATGAAAGAAAAATTGAAAATGGGAGAAAAAGTGGATAAAAAAAATAGGGGGAGGACATGCTGTAAAGGTCGCCGGGTCCGGGAGTCGAACCCGGGACGGCCGCATTGCACTGCAGTGCAGTTACGTGGTGCGCCACCCTGGTGCCCACAATAGGGGACCTTTAAGAATTTCATAAAACTACACTACCCAGCTCACGCCTGCCCCTGTCAAACTTTGAGCCTTCCGACGTGAAATTTTTTTTTACGTGATTATGTCTCACGGGTCGAACAAACCTGAATGTTATTGCCAGAATGTAGTTAGTTTCTAGAAAAAAACTTGTCTCAATCTCATTAAAGATGGTAGAGCGATTTACATTACAAAAAAGTAACTACTTACAGCAGATTTCATTCACGGTATTTGCTGCCCAATGTTAGCATGGTGTTATTCACCGTCAAAGATGGAAATAAACAAAAAGAAAATGTATATTCTCCTTTGGTTCATTACAATTTACTCAAGCCTAGTAACAGACACAATATTTCTGACACTGGGAATACGTTCCCTGAGGTCCCTAGATACCAAGAACATGCAAATGGGCTTGTAGAAGTGGAGCAATCTTCCATTTACTTAAGTACTTTTAGGCGAATTTTCGGAAAATATAGCTAGGTTAAGAGGTTAAAATCATTGGTAAACAAACAGTGCTGAAAATATACACTTTGACTGCTGGATAGGGTTAGGGTCTTTACTCTTGGCTACATTTGAAAAAGAAATGCAACATTAATTAATACGGACTGTATTGATCAATTTATGACGTGAAATTTATCTCGGCCCAGTACTGGGCCCGTCAGGCTTTTAAAGTCAACACTTATAAAGTCATAATGTTTAGAGATTAAAGTCAACATTCATAAAGTCAGACTAAAGTCATAATGTTTAGAGATTAAAGTCAACATTTATAAAATCAGACTAAAGTCATAATGTTTACAGATTAAAGTCAACATTTATAAAGTCATGTTTACAGATTAAAGTAAACATTTATAAAGTCATAATGTTTAGATTAAAGTCAACATTTATAAAGTGATAATGTTTACAGATTAAAGTCAACATTTCCATACTTGTTTCCATGCAGTCCAAACAGCTCTTCTCCTGGTCCAGCTGTGACGGTTTCATGCAGTCCACCAAACAGACAGACGGTTCTCTCAAACCAAGGTGTGAGAGGCTAGGATGTGTGGTCATATTCAGACCAATCTTGGGGGAAAGTAAGGAAAGAAATATCAGTACATTTTACATTCATCCTATCAAACAAAGGTCTAACTTTTCAGTTGAAATTCATCAGGAACACAGAAAGCCAAGCAAGAACCACCAGTCCTTAACCAGCTATACAGGTAGTGCTCTTTTCCAAGGCTAACAAATTGGAGGCTGACAGGAAGATGTTCACAAGAACTGAAAAACACATGGGTGTATATATAGACGGATGCACTGCTATAGTTGTGATCTATGAATATAAGCCTTTGATATTGCATTTAATTTGATGCAAAACATCCGATAGGCTATTGATGCAGGCAGCTGTTCAGGCAGCTGTTGTTTCTGGCCAATCAGATGTTTTGTCTTCCAAGTGGTGTTTCTAGGGTCGCATTGGAAAAACTAAGACCACGTCCTCATCAGAAAGTACACAAAATTAAATGAAAATACAACTAAAAAGGCAATATTAATAAAATAAAGATTTCAAAAAAATATATACAAATATCGTGGACATCTACAGAAGATTGAAAAAGAATTGTGTGACGACCCTCCCCCACATTGTTGTTTGCTTGCTCTGCTCTGTCACTGTTTCACAGGATTGGTGGGGGGAGCTGGCAGAGCAGAGCTGGGGCAGGGTCATTAGGCTAATTGGGGCACACCTGG
Source organism: Notolepis coatsorum (assembly GCF_963971535.1). Taxonomy (NCBI): domain Eukaryota; kingdom Metazoa; phylum Chordata; class Actinopteri; order Aulopiformes; family Paralepididae; genus Notolepis; species Notolepis coatsorum. The sequence continues at coordinate 118,969,691 of NC_140176.1, forward strand.
GTCGGTGGAGGAGGGTCATCAGGCTAATTGGGGCACACCTGAACTGCTGCGGTCAGGCAAGCGATACCGGAGTCTCATGGCAAGCACAGAGAGACTCAGGCTATGTCCACATGATCACGGGTATTAATGACACCGAACTTTTGAAAAAAATTAACATCTGTCCACACAGGTGAATAACCGTGTATAATCGCGTACTCACGGCGGCTGGAAAACCAGCAACCGATACATGTAGTACAATGCCAAAGCAGTAGGCGGCGATGTTGTTCAGACATGAAGGCCATTTCAACCAATCAGAAAAGGTTGAACGCTCACTACACTTCCTGCAAAACAAAGCCGCCATCTTTAAATTGCATTAGCCATTTAGCCAACGGAGCATATATTTTTCAGCAAAGAAAGAAACTGCAATAAACAAACGGATACATTCACTGTGTGTTCTGCCTCTCATTTGTTGATGAAACAAAACTAACATCAACACAATTGACCAGCGGATAGTTTAGTCGCACAAAAAAGATCTCCGATGTTGTTAGCTACATGCTAACGTGAATGGAATATGCCAGTATAACAGTATAGCATTGTGGCTAGCAGCTAACGTTAGCTCATGTTAGCCAGCTGCTCATGCAATCGTTAATGCTAGCAGAATGAATGGATGTAATTTTTTATTTTTTTAGATTAATTGTTTGGTGTTTTATTGCTTTATTTCTACTGGGCAGTCCAGTAGAGAGAGACAGAGGAGGAATGGGAGACAGAGTGGGGGGGAAGACATTCGGCAAATAACGACGGGTTCGGGAATCGAACCCGGGTCGGCCGTGTCGCGGCTGAGCGCGCTATGTGGTTCGCCACTGGGGCGCCCGATGTAAACTTTATTTAACATATTGCAGAATGGGTACAATACAATACGGCTCAATACAATCAATTGTTAAGGGGATGCAGTCTGGACTGGGTTCCTTATAACAATAACTTGTCTGAGCGTCAGGTCAGGAATGCGACAACAGACATCAGTCGATCACAACACTTGTTTGCGACAGTCTGCCGTGAACATGGGAAATAATTGCGACAGCTCTGCTGTAAACACTGGGAATAACCTCGGTTGCTATGCCCACACGCACCCACTGCAACCGGGATGTGCGCAAAACTTCACCCTGGACTCCGGTTTTCAAAGACCGCGTTTGCAGTGTAGCAAACCCCCGGTTGTGTGTGCCCGAACAGTGCAACTGCGCACATACAATCATGGTTACATTAAATCCAGCGCTCGTGTGGACGGGGCCTCAGAAGAAGCTTTTATAATAATAATAATAATAATAATAATAATAATGGATTGGATTTATATAGCGCTCTTCGTGACACCCCAGTGACCCCAGAGCGCTTACAGAGTCCATTATTCGTTCATACACAGTCATACCGGTGGTGGTAAGCTACAATTGCAGCCAGAGCTGCCCTGAGGCAGACTCACGGAAGCGTGGCGAATAATCATCGCCTACGGCCCCTCCGACCACCACCAACATTCATTCACATGCATACACTTTCATACGAGGCAAGTAGGTTAAGTGTCTTGCCCAAGGACACAACGGCAGTGGGATGGACATGGGCTTGAGCGGGATTCGAACCACCAACCCTTCGATCATTGGACGACCCGCTCTACCCCTGAGCCACGCCGCCCCACAATCCTCAGGCCATCAGGATGCTAAATGACAATAACACTATATAACAAACCATCAAATACACTCACAGCACACATCCACACTCACTTTAAACAAACAACTCACTGCAGCACCCACTTTACCCACTTTAGACACTTAACACACTTTATATTTATTGGTAAAGAATTTGCACTACAACTCATACCTCATTACACCTTACTGTAAATTGTACCTAAATTGTACCTCATCCCATTTCTGCATTGTACTGTATATTGTATTGTAACTCGGTTACTTTTCTACTCTGCAATTAGAGCCCGCCACCCGCCAATGGCGGGCAGATTTTAGGTTTGGCAATGGCAAGTGACACTGAGAGGTCTGTCCGCCACGTGGCGGGTAACAAAATAGTAATGTAAAATAATTTAAACTGCGGTGTGGTGACAGTCGCCTTTTTTGTTGCCCCCAATCTCTCCTTGTTGTTTACCGACGTCACATGGGTTACAAATATGTGGAACCATATGGGTGAAGAAGCGGCAGCGAGAGTGGGACCACCTAACAAAAGAAAGTTTCGAGAGGAGTGGAAGTTTGGAGATAGGGGTGTTTCAAGAGACTGGCTACAGTATGATGCTGGGGCTGTAGTGATGAGTTGTTCCGTGTCCCGCAAGCATGTTTGCCATTTCTATTTTTCTCAATTTTCTGTATCATCATCATGTATAATGCGTAAAATTACAAAATGTATGATTCATGATTGCTCACTAATTCGCGTAATAGATAGCGAAATGCATGCTATTCTTGCATCGGAGCGTGGTGCCACTGCAGGCACAAATCAACCTTTCCCCACGTTTTATCAGAAGAAAAAACAAAACATCTGCTTCTATTTTAAGGTAAGACCTGCTTTTCCCAATTACAGTAACTATTATCATTATTGCTCCTTTATTAATGTTCTATGGTATGTGTAGTGGCCGCTTGTCATTCGCTAATATTTTGACAATGTGCCACGATGCACCTTAGATGTTTTTCTACTCGGGTCGGGTAACAAAAGTTGTGGATGTTGACAGAATTGAATGTCCAGGCTGCAGCTGATGTAGTTTGTAAGGTTTATTGTCCAAAAGAAAATAGAAAACAGAGCAGTTTGCGTCTCTCTATTGCTCAGTGGCTCCGGTAGGAAAAAAAAATTCTCACAGCAGGTGCATAACGTTGCTCTAATTACAGAGCCTATTATATTAAGAGGTGGTGTGCCCCTAGTGTTGCGCTTGTCTCGTGTCTTTTAGTGTTGGATCAGATGGGCTAATCTGAGCATGTGTATTTCAATATGTGCGTCTTCATCATGCATGCAGACCTGTGTGGGTTCTGTAACGTTACTCATCTACAGCAAAGTCCTCGCTGCGCGCCGCTGACCGGCCAACCGACCCCCCCCCCCCCAAGAAAACACTAAGAGCTCCCCGAAAACCATGGTATGGTTCGCACACTGCCTAGAAGCATTAGCATAGCCTCTCAAGTAAAGCAGAAACAGTGGCTGAAACGCTCAACAGTTGAGATGTTCGGTCATTATTAGTAACGAGCTGAATAAATGCACATTTCTCTCTCTATACAGAGAGTGAGTCGCACCAGTTTCTGACCCAACGTCACATATCCTCCCAAACTCATAACGTGGTGTAGCATTAGCATTAGCATAGCAGCTTAGTTTGTTAGCTGCTCCAGCTACCTCTGGTCAAGGCCCAGTCTGGATGGAAAAGTGACAGAAACGCCCAACAGATCAGATGTGCGGTCAGTAGATGAATAAAAGCAGATTTTACTGTAACAAAACAGAGAGGTGGATATTAACCTAATGTACCTTTATTTACCTGAACGACGAGGCTCCAGAATGAGGAGGCTGTGAAACCAATGCTCCGATACGAGCGTCAAACTCGAAACTACATTTCCCTCAAAGCTCAGAGTATAAAGCACATACCTTATTAAACTACATTTCCCTCAAAGCTCAGAGTATAATGCAGATACCTTATTAAACTACATTTCCCTCAAAGCTCAGAGTATAATGCACAGGGGAGGAAATTAGGCCACTTTACTCGCCAAATGCGAGTATTTTTTACGTTTGGCGAGTGATTCATGAAGACCACTCGCCAGTCTGGCGAGTATACAAAAAATAAAAACATTCTGCAATCACTGCACTGGCAAACGGTGCGCGTCTTTCTGAGTGCTCGCTTTAGTTGACAGTGCCACGAGAGCACTGCACAAGACCCGCGGACATATAATGTTTAATAAAAGTTCGCGCAGTACTGGCCAACCCGCGGACATATAATGATAAAAGTCCTGCGTTACTAGGCTAGCCATCAGGAGCACTCTCAAATGGATAACGTTAAACACAGCAGAAGATGGAAAACAGACAGACTGACCAACGGGGAACTGCATCCAACCCTAGCACAACCCTGGAGTATAAGTTACTAAGGACACATTTAAATCACAGAGGTGTAATGTTAGTCTACTGGAACTGTATACAGTGGTTAGCTTCTAGTTAGCGTTTTAGCGATAGCTGCTTGCTAGCTAACGTTAGCCCTGTGTGCTCAAAGCAGCCAGCTAGGTGTATCTGTTATGACTATAATGTTTCCAAAAAAGCACCGGACTACGACGTAAGGTTAGACATTTTATTTCATGCTCAAAAGCCCCTGGCTTGCACATCGCAGTCACGAAAGGGGCTAGCTAAGCTCAACCAGTGCACTGTGCACAACAGCACACCAACCCAACTGACGTTACCACAACACTTGACGGTACTTCACAGCACTGTCGTAAGACCACCGTGCTGTCTTAAAGGCAGTGTGCCTACCCAGATGCATACACAACATTGACGAGGCTTGACAACCGAGGTTCAAAGTTAACTTGATTGATTGATTGAAAACTTTATTAACAGATTGCAGAATGGGTACAATACAGTACGGCTCAATACACACAATTGTTAAGGGGATGCAGCCCAGAGAAAGACTTTCGTCTTGTTTACATCAGGGTCCCCCATTTTTAATTCATCATAACATATGACATACAGATAGACTACTGCTACATCTATACATTTCACATCTATCTATACACTTCACAACATACTTCGGTTTTTTTCTTTCACTGCCCAACCCAGTCCAACCCAGCATCTTTCACTGCCCAGTTCAGCCCAACCCAGTCCAGAATAGATACCTCTTTCATGTTAATATGTTTTATGCTAATATTGTGAAGAGTAGAGATTAATGTTTTATGCTAATAAATATTTTAAAGAGTAGAGACACGGTGTGATTATTTTACTATGATTGAAAATCAATTTAGACGAAGACATACAAAGAAGTAATTATCACAATTAGCTGGTAAAAAAAATCAGATACTCGCCAGTTGGCTGGTAAGCCAAAAAGTTAGTTTCCTCCCCTGATTTAATGCACATACCTTATTAAACTACATTTTCCTCACACCTCAGAGTATAATGCACATACCTTATTAAACTACATTTCCCTCAAAGCTCAAGAGTATAATGCACATACCTTATTAAACTACATTTCCCTCAAAGCTCAGAGTATAAAGCACATACCTTATTAAACTACATTTCCCTCAAAGCTCAGAGTATAAAGCACATACCTTATTAGGACTGATCAGATAAAAGTGTTCCCACATTTGAGAACGGCGTCTCCTCTTAACTGTCTCCATGGTGATCAAAACAACTCTCCGAGTCAGACTACAAAACCCCAAATCGAGGGAAATGTTTTATGTAGAGTAGAATGCCGCGCAAACAAAAGGCGTGTTCGAGATTGATTTCGGCTCGCCTCGAAAGTAGACGAGAGTAGACTAGTGCAGCCGGGGGAGGAGTCGGAACGTTGAACACTTCAGATTTGAATACAGCCTCTCGCCTAGTCTCGCATGGCAGATATCGCGTTCACGTTACCACACGCACACACACACCAGTCCAGCTCATTATAATGCGAGGGCCGCATGCACAATTAGATTAAAATGTATTGTCATCACACAGCACACTAGGTATTAAATTAATATACCATATTTATATACCATCTTGTTGCACGCTCCTGCCCACCGCAGCGCGTGCACGCACACACAACACACTGCTGAATAATTCTGTTTTGCATCAATATATTATATATACAGTATATATTGAGGCAAAACAGAATTATTCAGCAGTGTATGTGTGTGTGTGCATACAGTATCAGCTGCTGCATCGTTAATGAACTATAGATTTATATGGAATTCGTTAATCTATTCTAGTCGGTTAACTGTGAGCCAGGCGGCTTAGAGAAGTACTGTACATAGACCGGTAATGCTCAGATTGCTCATTGAGTCATGACTATAAATGCAAAACATAATTAATTGTCGTATTTATTATCATTATAATTATTTAATTCCGATGATAGAAACAGTCCGTCTGTAGAATCGACTTGAAGAAGCTCTTGGAACCCAAACTCCTGTATCCAATAATAATAATAATAAATCTATCTGATAGAGGGGATTAGTGTTGTCACGATACTGGAATTTCTAACTTCGATACGATACCTTGAAAAGTATCGATATTCTATATCATTTTCGATACCACGGGGGAAAAGGTTCAATCTTAAAATGTAAAAAAATTAAAAATAAAAATTATAAATGTTGCTTTTGTTGCTGGTTGATTCTCCTCAGCTTCTCTCTCATACTATAAGAGAAGATAAATATAACACTTTTAAAACCCTTTGTTTATCTTTAGATCACACATTTAAAAATAACTGTTCATCTCACTTCAATAATTTTTATTGCAGAACATGGTATTTTCTCAAGCAGACAGATGTAAACACTGTAATCTGTGTTGCATGTACCTGACAAACTGAACTGTTTGTATTAATAATAATAATAATAATAATAATACATCTATTTTATATAGCGCTTTTCCAGGTGCTCAAAGACGCTTTACATGGGCAGGAGAGACAAACTATGGCAAAACAAAAAACAGAACAAAAATAATACATGACAAAAATAAAATAAAATAACACCGACAGAATTAGAGGTCAAAAGCAAGATTGAAAAGGTGAGTTTTGAGGGCTGATTTAAAAGATGTCAGGGTGTTTGCATCACGGATATGGCTGGGGAGGGCATTCCAGAGGGAGGGGGCAGCAGCAGCGAAGGCCCTGTCGCCCCAGGTCCGGAGCCTGGTCGTGGGAGGTGTTAGGAGGTTGGCATCTGCAGACCTAAGGCGACGGGTGGGCGTGTGACGGTGGAGGAGGTCGGACAGGTAGGGAGGGGCAAGGTTGTTGAGGGCTTTGAATGTGATGAGTAGTATTTTAAAATGTATCCTGTATTTGATTGGAAGCCAGTGGAGGTCGTGGAGGACAGGGGTGATGTGATCAGAGCGACGGGTGGAGGTGAGCATGCGGGCAGAAGAGTTTTGGACATATTGGAGTTTATTGAGGATAGTGTTTGGTGAGCCGTAGAGGATGCTGTTGCAGTAATCTAGTCGTGATGATATGAATGCATGAACCAGTGTTTCAGCAGCGGAGAGTGATAGGGAGGGGCGGAGACGGGCAATGTTCCGGAGGTGGTAGAAGGCCGATTTACAGTCATATTCCGACTTAACTGAATGCACATGTGTGTGTGTGGACTACTGTACTATTACAGGTATTGAAATGAACAATGCAACTTCCTTATACAAAAGAAAATGAATAATTAAATATCGATATTTCGGGAAATGAGTATTGAAACCGTTTTAAATATTCAACACTAAGAGGTACTGTGGGGCCTGGCTCTGAAGGCTGAGCGTGGCTCTGAGAGGTACTGTGGGGCCTGGCTCTGAAGGCTGAGCGTGGCTCTGAGAGGTACTGTGGCGCCTGGCTCTGAAGGCTGAGCGTGGCTCTGAGAGGTACTGTGGCACCTGGCTCTGAAGGCTGAGCGTGGCTCTGAGAGGTACTGTGGGGCCTGGCTCTGAAGGCTGAGTGTGGCTCTGAGAGGTACTGTGGGGCCTGGCTCTGAAGGCTGTGCGTGGCTCTGAGAGGTACTGTGGCGCTTGGCTCTGAAGGCTGAGCGTGGCTCCGAGAGGTACTGTGGGGCCTGGCTCTGAAGGCTGAGCGTGGCTCTGAGAGGTACTGTGGGGCCTGACTCTGAAGGCTGAGCGTGGCTCTGAGAGGTACTGTGGGGCCTGACTCTGAAGGCTGAGCGTGGCTCTGAGAGGTACTGTGGGGCCTGGCTCTGAAGGCTGAGCGTGGCTCTGAGAGGTACTGTGGGGCCTGGCTCTGAAGGCTGAGCTCAAAGGACTGTTTGTTATTTAAGATGAGGTCGACTCGGCACTGACAGATTTGTGTTCATTGTGCTGCTTTTATAAAGCCTCAAATGACGACTTACAATATTTCATGAAAACAAAGTGTTTTGTTTGTCTAAGATTTAAAAAGGTTTAAACTTTACAGCACTGACAAAGTTGAACAAAGTGCTGTACAAGTCCCACAACATTAAAAAAAAAGAAATTAAAATAAGTTTAAAAATATTTGTTTTAATTTTAATTTTTAATTTCGATTAATTTCGTACCATAGGCGGCGGGTATGTAAGGCCAGGCGAGGCTATGCCGACTAGAGTTGTTCCGATACCGATACCAGTATCGGAAAAGCCGCCGATACTGGCTAAAATGCTGGTATCGGTATCGGCGAGTGAATGAATGAATGAATGAAAACTTTATTTAACAGATTGCAGAATGGGTACAATACAGTACGGCTCAATACATACAATTGTTAAGGGGATGCAGACCTGAGAAAGACGTTTGTCTTGTTTCCATCAGGGTCCCCCATTTTCAATTCATATAGACATATATGACATACATGACATACAGATAGTCAGTACTGCTACATCTATACATTTATGACATACCAGATTTGCAAATACAGTACTGTTTGTGATACAGAAGGAGTCAAGAAAAGGGAGTATATACATTTGACGTAGAAACTGTACATTGGAGGAGGTTGGGTGGGGGGGGTTGGGTACATTGGGATATTGACAACCATACTGGGTAATTTACATTGGAGGTGGTTGTGGGGGGGGGGGGGGGGGGGGCCGGGGGGCACACTGTATAAACAAGTAACACTGTACATTGAGGGGGGGGGGGGGGGAGACACTGTACAAACAAACACAATTGTACATTGAACTATTGACAAAACCATACTAGGTAAATGACTGTACATTGGAGGGGGTTGGGTTAGGATATTTACAGGGGCCAGTGTTGAATTGCAGTCTCCCGTAGGTGTCCCTTGAGAGAGGTTTTGAAAGTGGGTAGTGATCCACATTCCTTTACAGCTTTGGGTAGGGCGTTCCACATTGATGTGGCATAATTGCGAAACGTGTTTAGTCCCTTATTTGAGCCGAATCTGGGTTTAACATGATTTGTGGAGCTCCCTCTGGTGTTGTGATCGTGGTATTCACTGACCTTTGGGAAGTATTTTGACATGCCACAAGTGCAACAAGACATTTGCCAGTAATGTATAAGCGCTGGTACTTGTCAATGTGGCTGGCGGGGAGATAACGTTAGCTCCGAGTAGAGTAATGGCTGACAATCCGGAGGTAAATAAACGAACGAGAGCTTCTGATTGGTGGTAAGAAGAAGAGGTGGGTGCAAGCCGTGGGACGTAATTGGCAGATCGACTGTCTGTCTCCGAATGTAACGTGACTACGTCACAGCCAAGAAAGGGAGCACTGGATTTGTGAAAAACTCCCTGTTCCTAAACAACATGCTATCAGTTTTACCACAGTACTGGCAAAACGGGAGGAGGCTATAATAAAAACCCTTCATCCAAATCCACCCACACCGGATTTCTTTTAACCAAAAAATGTATTATGGGGGGGCAGGTGGCGCACGGAGATTACGTTCGTCACCAACACCGGGAGACACTAGGATTCGCCTGTTCGAATCCAGCTCCCGGCGTTGCTATCAGCTTGGCTGGCCTCTCACACTGATACAATTGGCTGTATCAGGGGGTGGGAAAGCTGAAGGGTGGGTCCTGGGCGTTGTGGACAGCGACCCCTACAGTTCGGTCGGGGCGCCTGCTCAGGAAAGGTTGGAACAAGGAGAGATAGTGTGGCCTCCCACACGCTACACTCTCCCCGGTGAGAACCTGCGCGGCCAGGTTGGCCTGCCCCAGGCTGCACATGTGTCGGAGGAAAGCATGTGACAGTCTCTGGTCTCCCGGACCAACAGTAGTGGAAAGTACGCAACAACCAGGAAGGGTGGGATGGGAGAAAAATCGGGAAAAAGGAGGGGAAGAAAGATATAATAAAATAAAAATAAATAAAAAATTATTATATGTTATCGGAGCTATCAATAACGTTATCGAGTTTATCGGGATGACGTCATAATTGCTGATATCGGCCCGATAATTATCGGCCCGATAATTATCGTGCATCCCTAATTTTAGTATGAATATATGAATGAAAAAGTAGAACGTTGCTACATCCTAAACGATAGATACTTGATGTTGAATGGGCCATAGTAATGTCAATTTAGCAACACAATTTAAAAAGTTATAGCCCTGCAAAGAAGGGGAACATCTCCATGGATTTACAGTACTGGCAGAGAAGGGATTAAGATGAGAATAATCTCCGGCAGATAAAGGGTTAAGGACAAGTACATTTAGCAAATCAGCCCTCTCCGTGAGAGCTGCCAAGACCTGGAACTCCATTCCAAGTTACATGCCGCCTGGGCATAACACGGATCACCTGAGGCCAAGGGCTTGCTCTACGAGGGCATGATGAGACTGAGTCAGAGTTAATCAAATCGTGGAAACTTTTTAGAGCTACTATGTACATTGTTTTCAAAGCAGCTTCACATTGAAAGTGATCTCACAGACAAACTTAAAGCAGAAAAGATCATTGATGCGCGAAACGTCGCATTTTTTTTGTTGCATTAAGGTAAGACAATGGTTAATCATATTGGATGTCTTCATTTGAACAATTAATTTGCACTATATGAAATGAGTGGGGCTCGCTGTAGTAGCCTAGTGGGTGTGTGTATTGTATGAAATCAGAACCTGGACAGCACCGTTTGCGTGCAAGCAAAAAAGAAAAAGGAAAACCATCCCATCTACAGCCTACCCTAATGTCCAGCTCACCCGCCACCTATGGATTGTACAACTTCAAGGCTCCTTTCTCGCCGCTTCTGCAAGGAGGAGCAATAAGAGGAAACAATGTTTACATGTTTGTACTTACAGATGTTGTGGTGTCCAGTCTGCTGTCTGGTTCCACAAGAAGAAGGTTCTGATCCAGATGTTTGAGTAGAGAGCCTTGGTCCAGTAGAGTTCCATCACAGAGACACTTCACACTAGAAACACACAAAACGTGTGTCAGTCATTCAGGAAGATGTGTTGTGGAGCGGATCGAGGGCGAGGCTACTTTCAGAGAGGAGAGGGAAAACACGCGAGAGCAGCCGGGGAGGAGGCAGGGAAGTGGAACACTTCACCTCGTTTCAACAGGGATTACTATTGATTGAAAACTTTATTTAACAGATTGCAGAATGGGTACAATACAGTACAGCTCAATACACACAATTGTTAAGGGGATGCAGACAAGAGAAAGACTTTCGTCTTGTTTACATCAGGGTCCCCCATTTTAAATTCATAGTGACATTTATGACATACACAACATACATGACATCATGACATAGGGACATACAGGTATTTAGTACTGTTACATTTGTGACATATACGATATGCATATATACAGTACTGTTACCCATATATCCTGACAGAGAGTATACATATATGTGGAGGGGACTGTACATTAGGAGGGGGTGGGTGGGTGGGAGAGAATATATACATACGGTGGGGAGGAGACTGTACATTAGGAGGGGGTGGGTGGGTGGGTGGGAGAGAAATATACATTCGGTGGGGAGAGAATATATACATACGGTGGGGAGGAAACTGTACATTAGGAGGGGGTGGGGGGGATTGGACATTTACGGTGGCCAGTTTCAAATTGCAGCCTCCCGTAGGTGCTCTTTAAGAGCGGTTTTGAATGTGGGTAGGGATTCACATTCCTTTACAGCTTTGGGTAGGGCGTTCCACATTGATGTGGCATAATTGCGAAATGTGTTTAGTCCCTTGTTTGAGCCGAATCTGGGTTTAACATGATTTGTGGAGCTCCCTCTGGTGTTGTGGTCGTGGTATTCACTGACCTTTGGGAAGTATTTTGACATGTACATGGGTACCTTAGTGGTGTAGTGTATCTTGTAGACCAGGCCCATTGCAAGTTGCTGTACTCTGTCGTCTACTCTAAGCCATCCTAGGTTGTCAAAGTGGGCAGGGGTGAGGTGGGTTCTAGGAGTAAGGTCAAGTAGAAGTCTGACCAGTTTGTTTTGTGATGTTTGTAATTTAGTTTTTAGCGCCTTTGAGGTGCTTTGGTACCATGAGGTGCAAGCATAGTTGTAGTACCCTTGAATGAGTGCTCCTGCCAGAGTCTTCAGGGTATTCTTGTTTACCAGAGAGGAGATCCGGTACAAGAATCTAGTTTGTTGGTTGACTTTTTTTATTACCTTGGATGCCATTTTGTCACGAAAGTCTTTCTCTGATCTGCATCCCCTTAACAATTGTGTGTATTGAGCCGTACTGTATTGTACCCATTCTGCAATCTGTTAATAAAATGTTCAATCAATCAAATCAAACTCACCGAAGACTATGCAGCCCTAGTGTAATTCCCTCTTATGCGATGATGACAGCAACACGTTCTTTATAGCACTGGTGGGATTTCTTTACAATCCGGACGGTGAGAACTGTGAAACACATACATGAAATACAATAAATCACAGATCAAACAATAACAACATACATCCATCTTATTTCTACTTGTCTCTTAGTGTCACATCACATGTCTTTGTAATATTGTTAAACAAATGAACTTAACCTACAAAACACATTAAGTCCTTCTGCAATAATAACTCACGTAGTAAACATTTAGTTAGCAGCACTTTAGCTGCTATAGCTAACATAGCTAACAACCACAACACCAACACGTACCTTACTGCTGCTGCAATAAGAGAGGACATTATGGGGACTGTAGCATCTTCTGGACCTTGTAACAATGACAATAAAGATCATTCTATTATATTGACTCTTAAAAACTATCTCTTTACAAGAAGAAGTGAAACTATCTCTTTACAAGAAGAAGTGAAACTATCTCTTAAATCCGCGGAGATTTTGACACGCGTGCGTCGGCATAAAACGTCCCCGGACACTGTGGGCTTCAACATTAGTTCCGCCATTAAACTAGCAGCATTTAAGTAAATCAAAGCCTGTGTAAGCACTGAATGAATGAATGAATGAATGAATGAATGAATGAATGAATGAATGAATGAATGAATGAATGAATGAATGAATGAATGAATGAAAACTTTATTTAACAGATTGTAGAATGGGTACAATACAGTAGTGGCCAAATGAAGCACTGAACCAGTATTGAACCACTTCACCAAATGTATTGAACATGGATTCATTCATTCAAATGTTCGTTTCAGTCCCCTCTGCTGGCGAAATAGGAGACTGCCTGTTTTGTGTGGATGGAAAGCAATTTAGAATTGTTTGTTTTGTAATATATATTGTTACGCGCTCACACTTAATTGATCTGATCATAACAATAACAGGTGTTCCCAATGGCAAATCAGTCCCCCTCACCCCCTGTGATATATGGTACTCGGGTTCGATTAAGAGCACCGTGTTGAAGAGTGTTGTGATCGACTAATGATGTCTGTTGTACATTCCTGACCTGACGCTCACTAAACCTGTTGCTGTGGCTACCAACTGAGCTTGTGTGTGTTGTCAAGTTATTGCTATACGGAACCCAGCCAAAACTACAACATGGTGTCAGAAGTGGCTGAATCGTCACTCTACGCACGCCGACCTCACGGACTATAAAACCCAGCGGATTTGCGGAGTGAGTGATGAACTTTTGTTGGGCTAGTTGTTGCTAACGCTAGCAATAGCGTCTGGACGTGGCAGCAGAGCACAGAACAGAGGAGATGGAGCAGCTCAAACCACCGTCATCGCTGCTACTCACGGGAAACCTGGCCGAGAATTGGCGCAGGTGGGAGCAGCGTTTTCAACTGTATAACAGCCTCTGGAGCAATTGCAAAGGATGAAGAAATTAAAGTGGCCATACTGTTACACACAATTGGTGAAGATGCTTTGGATGTATTCAACACGTTCACATTTGTTGGGGGTGACGATAAGAAAGTGGATGCAATCCTCGAGGCTTTTGAAACATATTGCAGCCCACAGAAGAATATTGTTTTTGAACGGTACCAGTTCTGGTCCCATTCTATGGCTGATGGGATGACAGTGGACAAGTTTGTCACGAAACTGCGCCAGAAGAGCAGAAACTGTGAGTTTAAAATAAGTGAGAACGAAATGATCAGAGATAAATTGGTGTTCAGCCTGAATAATGCTGCTCTGAAAGAAAGGCTACTGAGGGAGAAGAATTTAACCCTTGAGAAAGCAGTAGATGTGTGCAGAGCATCAGAAGCTGCGAGGAGCCAGATGCAAGCTATGCAAACAACACAGGCTGTGGGGGAATCATATGTGCAAGCCATAAGTAGAGCTCCAGCTCAACCAGAGAGGGGACGATTCTACAAAGACAGGAGGACAGAAAAGAAAAACAGAGAGTGGATTGCACAATGCAACAAGTGTGGGAGAACACATGAACCACGCCAGTGTCCAGCTTATGGTGCTGTATGCCACAAATGTAACGGGCAAAACCATTTTGCGAGGATGTGTTCCACACCAGCTGACAGGACGGGCACCCAAACATACAGAACAGTAATGAGACGTGGTGTCCACGACATTGAGACTGAGGTAGATGTAGACTCACTGTTTATAGGTACTGTGTCATGTGTGGAAGTGGATGCAGTCACTAAAAGTAAAGACACTGCATGGTACACTATGGCCAATGTGAGGAATGTCCCGGTCAAATTCAAGATTGACACGGGGGCGGATGGAAACGTGCTGCCTATGTCCATTGTAAAGACATTTCCAGGTCATATCCAGCTACAGCCCACAAGAACAGTGCTGGTAGCGTATGGAGGGAACCGTCTGAAGCCTGAAGGGACCGTGACACTGATGTGTGAAACTGCTAAGGCTAAAGCCAAGCTTGATTTCTATGTGATCAACCAGTCAACCGTGCCGATCATGGGCAGAGAGGCAAGTGAAGTACTGCGGCTTGTGAAACGAATTGATGCACTTGAGAAGACACCTCCAGCCACAACAGAGAAGCTGAAGAGACCTCCAGCCACTAAAGAGGAGTTGCTGGAGATGTACCCATCTCTCTTCTGCGGGCTGGGTGAGTTCCCGGGTGTACATCACATACACATTGACCCGGCAGTTACACCTGTGGTACATGGGTGCAGGAAGATTCCCCTTGCTGTCCTGGACATGCTGAAGGTCACACTGCGCCACCTTGTGGAAGCAGATGTAATAACCCCTGTGAATGACCCAACAGCATGGGTGAGCAGTTTGGTGATCACAGAAAAAAAAAATACTCAACTCAGGGTGTGCTTGGACCCCTCTGATCTGAACAAGGCCATACAGAGGCAACATTACTCCATTCCCACTCTAGACGATGTCTGCTGCAAACTGGCAGGGAAATCTATCTTCACCATTCTAGATGAGAAGGATGGATATTGGCAAGTGAAACTGGATGAGCCATCATCTGAGCTGTGTACATTCAACACACCATGGGGCCGCTACCGCTTTAAGAGATTGCCATTTGGCATCAAGTCAGCCAGTGAAGTGTTTCAGCAGAAGAACAGTGAGACCTTCGGTGACATAGAAGGTGTACATATCATAGCTGATGACATGATAATCGCTGCATCCTCAGACCAAGAGCACGCTGAAATCCTCCAGCAGGTCATGAAGAGGGCACAAGCTGCCAATGTCAAGTACAACAAAGACAAAATCCAGTTCAAAGTCGACACAGTGAAATACATGGGCCACATCATCACACCAGAGGGGGTTAAACCTGATGATGCAAAGGTGATAGCCATCGCCAACATGCCGGCACCGGAAGACAAGAAAGGCCTCCAGAGATTGTTAGGCATGACAAGATACTTGGCCCAATACATTCCAGGGGAAGCCACAATAACTGCTCCTCTGAGACAGCTGTTGAGAAAGGAGGCAGCATGGCAGTGGGCCCATGAACATGATGCAGCGCTGGAAAGCCTGAAGGCTGCTCTCATTCAAGCCCCAAGTCTCAAGTTTTATGACAAACACAAACCCTTGACGATCCAAGCGGATGCGTCTAAAGATGGATTGGGGGCGTGTCTTCTACAGGAAGGCTACCCGCTGAGCTATGCCTCCCGAGCATTGTCAGACACAGAGAAAAACTATGCTCAAATAGAAAAGGAGCTGTTGGCGATTGTGTTTGCAGCCAAGCGGTTCCATCAGTACATATATGGGCAGACAGTGAGTGTGCAGTCGGATCATAAACCTCTGGAAGTCATCTTTAAGAAACATCTAAGCAAAGCACCGGCTAGACTACAGCGGATGCTTCTCCAGCTGCAGTGCTATGATCTTGAAATCACATACACTCCAGGAAAAGACATGCATGTTGCCGACACACTCTCTCGTGCAGTGGTGAAAGGGCACGTTGGAGATCTCACTGAGAATCTGTTTGAGGAGAAAGTGGTGTATGCGATGGAGGCCACAGATGCGTTGAGTGAAAACATGCTCAAGCAACTCCAGGAAGCAACTGCAGCAGACAAAGTGTTGCAGGCAGTGATACAAGCACACCAAAAGGGCTGGCCAGAAAGGAGACAACGCTGTGATGGCATATTACACCAATACTGGCCGATGCGTCACACAGTGAGCATCAGAGATGGGGTAGTAATAACGGAAGACAAGATCATCATTCCTCAGAGCATGAGAGCAGTAATCATGGATAAATTGCATCTTGCACACCAAGGTGTCCAGCGAATGAAAGCCCATGCCAGGAAGGTCCTATACTGGCTAGGAATGGCATAAGACATAGAGAAAAAAGTGGAAATGTGTGCCACATGTCAACAGATGCAGCCACAAAACCAAAGAGAACCTCTCCAGTCACATGAGATACCAGAACTGCCATGGATGAAACTGGGGACTGACATATTTGAGCTGCATGGACAATCCTATCTAGTGATTGTTGACTACTTGACCAAGTACCCAGAAGTGCTAAACCTACCAGACAAGACTGCCCACTCAGTCATACAAAGGCTGAAGTCAGTCTTCTCCAGACATGGGATTCCCAAAGAGCTAGTGTGTGATCATGTTCCTTTTGCGAGCTGTGAGATGCAGAAGTTTGCTGCAGAATGGGGAATCAAAATCACACACTCTAGCCCTGGATACCCACAGTCCAATGGCCTTGCAGAGAGTATGGTCAAAATGGTGAAACGCACACTGAAGAAGGCAGCTAAAACAGGCACTGACCCGCATCTGGCTTTGCTGTCATTGAGAAACACACCGGTGACAGGCCTAGATGTCAGCCATCCACCCCAAGTAACATACATAACAGGCTACAACACCTGCAGGCACGACGGGAGAAGTACTACAATGTGGGTACCAGACCACTATCTGTACTGACTCCTGGAACCACAGTACACATGAAAACAAGGCAAGGCTGGAAGCCTGCTGTCGTGTTGAGCAAGAGAGTAGAGCCGCGCTCTTACAGTGTGGAATCACCGGCTGGCGTGATCTTCAGGAGAAACAGATGCCACCTGAGGACTGATTGAGAGTCTGCTTGAGAATGCTGATCCTGAGTATGCTGATCCTGAGTCCATCGACCAGCCAGAAACTCTGCGGGACGAGCCATGGACTCTGCGGGATGAGCCGCCTGCCCAGAACCAGCCCTCCCAGTCCAGCACGGGCGACTCCCCTACATGCCGCACCAGATCTGGGAGAGCTGTCGTGCCGCCTGTGAGATACAGCGACAGCGATTATGACACGAGCCAACGCTGAAGGTTGAGCTCCACCGGTGGGCTATGTTCTGGAACCTCTGGCCCCAAGCAACTGATACTGACAATATGAATTTATTATTTGTTACATTATTCCTGTTGGTAAGCTATTGGGAAAAGTGATTGAAGTATTTAGCTAATTCTGGTCTGCAGTAAGAGAGTAATAACTTTTACTAAAAGTAATAACTTTTCCTTAAGAAAGGGGGATGTGATATATGGTACTCGGGTTCGATTAAGAGCACCGTGTTGAAGAGTGTTGTGATCGACTAATGATGTCTGTTGTACATTCCTGACCTGACGCTCACTAAACCTGTTGCTGTGGCTACCAACTGAGCTTGTGTGTGTTGTCAAGTTATTGCTATACGGAACCCAGCCAAAACTACAACACCCCCAGAGTATAAAGAGGCTGGCATGCAACACCTTTATCTTCCCTGCACAGGTTCACACACACAGGTTTTTACTTTGAATTATTTCCTTCTGGGGATGGAGATTAATTGTATGATTGATAGTGTAAATATATGTAGTTGGGACGGAGAGGGTGTGCTTGGGAAACGGGATGTGCAGGATAATGATGATGGCTGTGCTTGTGTAACTAGGGCAGGGTGTGATTATGGGACTCAAAGATTTTTATTGAGGAATAGAATTCTTTCAACAGTTTTTGGACTGAGACAGTTTCTTTTCTTGCTGACCACTTCTCCAGCTTTTGAGAAAACCCGTTCACATGGAACAGATGAGGCTGGAATACAAAGATAGCGTTTTGCCAGTCTGAACAAATGAGGGTACACATGCTTGTGGTTGCTCCAGTACAAAAGTGGATCTTCAGATCTTTCCAGGGGAGGATCAGTGTTGTATCTCTGGACCTCTACAGTGGCATCTGCTGTGGCATTTCGTGACCTTCTCGCAGTCGCAGCATCTTGGTCCATAGTTTTCCACAGGTTAAAGGCTGAAAGACATTGAAAGAGAAACACAACAGTATTTATTTAGTACTTAAAGGTTTCAATTTGTATCATATTTTTACTTATTTAGTCCTGTACAGTACATCAATAATAATCTAGTTATAATATTACCTGTGGAGGGTGGATTTTCTACATTTGGTGCAGTGTGTTGTGGTTGAGCTGATGGGTCTGTGTGCTTCATCAGTGCTGCACATTCACCTGTCAGTCTTGCTACTGCTACTTGCGCTTGGTTTTGACTGTGGAAGCCGATGGTTTTGAGCCTTGGGTCAAGCAGTGTTGCCAGGGACAAACGGCTTGAGCTCTCAAGTGTATCAAACTTATGTATGAGGGTTGCAAGCATGTTTTGTCCCAGCTGTATTGCTGTCACGTTGGTGGTTTTCCCCAGAATTTCATGTGTTGAATATGTTAGCATTTTTATCAGTGGAATCACCATCGACCCTGACACTCTCTTCTGGGATATTTCCACCGTTGCCAAGCTGCCAATGTCAAGTACAACAAAGACAAAATCCAGTTCAAAGTCGACACAGTGAAATACATGGGCCACATCATCACACCAGAGGGGGTTAAACCTGATGATGCAAAGGTGATAGCCATCGCCAACATGCCGGCACCGGAAGACAAGAAAGGCCTCCAGAGATTGTTAGGCATGACAAGATACTTGGCCCAATACATTCCAGGGGAAGCCACAATAACTGCTCCTCTGAGACAGCTGTTGAGAAAGGAGGCAGCATGGCAGTGGGCCCATGAACATGATGCAGCGCTGGAAAGCCTGAAGGCTGCTCTCATTCAAGCCCCAAGTCTCAAGTTTTATGACAAACACAAACCCTTGACGATCCAAGCGGATGCGTCTAAAGATGGATTGGGGGCGTGTCTTCTACAGGAAGGCTACCCGCTGAGCTATGCCTCCCGAGCATTGTCAGACACAGAGAAAAACTATGCTCAAATAGAAAAGGAGCTGTTGGCGATTGTGTTTGCAGCCAAGCGGTTCCATCAGTACATATATGGGCAGACAGTGAGTGTGCAGTCGGATCATAAACCTCTGGAAGTCATCTTTAAGAAACATCTAAGCAAAGCACCGGCTAGACTACAGCGGATGCTTCTCCAGCTGCAGTGCTATGATCTTGAAATCACATACACTCCAGGAAAAGACATGCATGTTGCCGACACACTCTCTCGTGCAGTGGTGAAAGGGCACGTTGGAGATCTCACTGAGAATCTGTTTGAGGAGAAAGTGGTGTATGCGATGGAGGCCACAGATGCGTTGAGTGAAAACATGCTCAAGCAACTCCAGGAAGCAACTGCAGCAGACAAAGTGTTGCAGGCAGTGATACAAGCACACCAAAAGGGCTGGCCAGAAAGGAGACAACGCTGTGATGGCATATTACACCAATACTGGCCGATGCGTCACACAGTGAGCATCAGAGATGGGGTAGTAATAACGGAAGACAAGATCATCATTCCTCAGAGCATGAGAGCAGTAATCATGGATAAATTGCATCTTGCACACCAAGGTGTCCAGCGAATGAAAGCCCATGCCAGGAAGGTCCTATACTGGCTAGGAATGGCATAAGACATAGAGAAAAAAGTGGAAATGTGTGCCACATGTCAACAGATGCAGCCACAAAACCAAAGAGAACCTCTCCAGTCACATGAGATACCAGAACTGCCATGGATGAAACTGGGGACTGACATATTTGAGCTGCATGGACAATCCTATCTAGTGATTGTTGACTACTTGACCAAGTACCCAGAAGTGCTAAACCTACCAGACAAGACTGCCCACTCAGTCATACAAAGGCTGAAGTCAGTCTTCTCCAGACATGGGATTCCCAAAGAGCTAGTGTGTGATCATGTTCCTTTTGCGAGCTGTGAGATGCAGAAGTTTGCTGCAGAATGGGGAATCAAAATCACACACTCTAGCCCTGGATACCCACAGTCCAATGGCCTTGCAGAGAGTATGGTCAAAATGGTGAAACGCACACTGAAGAAGGCAGCTAAAACAGGCACTGACCCGCATCTGGCTTTGCTGTCATTGAGAAACACACCGGTGACAGGCCTAGATGTCAGCCATCCACCCCAAGTAACATACATAACAGGCTACAACACCTGCAGGCACGACGGGAGAAGTACTACAATGTGGGTACCAGACCACTATCTGTACTGACTCCTGGAACCACAGTACACATGAAAACAAGGCAAGGCTGGAAGCCTGCTGTCGTGTTGAGCAAGAGAGTAGAGCCGCGCTCTTACAGTGTGGAATCACCGGCTGGCGTGATCTTCAGGAGAAACAGATGCCACCTGAGGACTGATTGAGAGTCTGCTTGAGAATGCTGATCCTGAGTATGCTGATCCTGAGTCCATCGACCAGCCAGAAACTCTGCGGGACGAGCCATGGACTCTGCGGGATGAGCCGCCTGCCCAGAACCAGCCCTCCCAGTCCAGCACGGGCGACTCCCCTACATGCCGCACCAGATCTGGGAGAGCTGTCGTGCCGCCTGTGAGATACAGCGACAGCGATTATGACACGAGCCAACGCTGAAGGTTGAGCTCCACCGGTGGGCTATGTTCTGGAACCTCTGGCCCCAAGCAAACTGATACTGACAATATGAATTTATTATTTGTTACATTATTCCTGTTGGTAAGCTATTGGGAAAAGTGATTGAAGTATTTTGCTAATTCTGGTCTGCAGTAAGAGAGTAATAACTTTTACTAAAAGTAATAACTTTTCCTTAAGAAAGGGGGATGTGATATATGGTACTCGGGTTCGATTAAGAGCACCGTGTTGAAGAGTGTTGTGATCGACTAATGATGTCTGTTGTACATTCCTGACCTGACGCTCACTAAACCTGT